>NC_048576.1:46923312-48134562 GCF_013265735.2 Oncorhynchus mykiss | reverse complement strand
AGAAAATAAACTGGCACTTAACAAACTATACAATGCTATAAACAAGCAGGAAAACTTAAATCTGGAGGCTGCCTTTCTTGTCACTGGCAGTTTTAATTCAGCGTCATTAAGACACGTGATGCCCAACTTCCATTACACATCTCCTTTGCCACTAGAGGTGATACAGTTCTAGATCACCATTACTCTACCCACAAGCAAGCATATAAGGCACTCCCTCGTCCGCCATTCGGCAAATTAGATCATGACTCCGTACTCCTGCTTCCTGTTTACAAGCAGAAGCTCAAAAAGTAAGTACCCATGACTCGCTCCATTGAGAAATGGCCATCTGAGTCACAATCATCAAAAGCCCTGGATTAACACAGATGTTGTTGCTAAACTAAAGGACAAGGCTATCACAGACAACCCTGAGGCTAAGGATGAGGACAGGAACGAGTACAAGAAGTCCCACTACGAACTCCGCAGTGTCATCAAACGAGCAAAAGGACAATATATGAATAAGGCGGAATCATATTACACAGGCTCCGACTCCCGTCGCATGTGGCAGGGGTTACAGTCCATTATGGATTACAAAGGTAGACCCAGCCATGACCCCAACGATGCCTCTCTTTCAGACGAACTCAATACATTTTATGCACACTTCGACAATAACAACACTGTACCATGCGGGAGGGCCCCCACTAACCCAGAAGACAGGGTAATCTCGCTCTCCGAGGCCGACATGAGTAAGGTCTTTAATCATGTTAACCCTTGCAAGACCACGGGGCCGGAGAGTATTCCAAGGCGCGTTTTCAGAACCTGCTAATATCACCTTGAGGCATTTTCACTGTACATTTCAACCTCTACTGGTCCCAGTCTGTAATCCCCACATTAAGATGACTACCATCATTCCTGATACCAAGAACTCTAAGGCTTCAAGTCACAATGAATACGAGAACCACAGACGACGCCATCTCAATAGCACTCCACACTGCCCTCACACACCATGATAAGAGGAATACCTACTTGAGAATGCTGTTCATTGCCTTCAGCTCCCTCAATGTC
Source organism: Oncorhynchus mykiss (assembly GCF_013265735.2). Taxonomy (NCBI): domain Eukaryota; kingdom Metazoa; phylum Chordata; class Actinopteri; order Salmoniformes; family Salmonidae; genus Oncorhynchus; species Oncorhynchus mykiss. The sequence continues at coordinate 48,133,521 of NC_048576.1, read as the reverse complement.
AGTTTGACCGAGGAGCTGATTGTGGACTACAGGAAACAGGGGGGGGGGGGGAAGCACAACCCACCCCCATCCACATCAACAGAGCTGCAGTGGAGCGGGGCGGAAGCTTCAAATTCCTTGGTGTCCAAATCACTAAGGACTTAAAAGGGACAATGATGTTGAACGCTGAGCTGTCGTCAATGAACAGCATTGTCACATAGGTTTTCCTCTTATCTAGGTGGGTGAGGGCAGTGTGAAGGGCAATTAAGATTGCGCCGTCTGTGGATCTGTTGGGGTGGGATGGAAATTGGAGTGGGTCTAGGGTGTCTGGGATGATGGAGTTGTGTGCCATAACCAACCTTTCAAAGCACTTCATAATACAGTTGTGAGTGCTACAGGGTGGTATTCATTGTGGCATGGGATCAGGAATGATAGTAGTCATCATGTGGGGTTTACAGAATGGTCTCTAAAACTAAGAGCATTGTATTTGGTACAAAATCATTCCTTAAGCTCTAGATCTCAGCTGAATGAGTTGGCTGTTTAACAAGTTGAGAAGACTCAATTACTTGTAAACTGTCATGGTCAAAACATATAGATTGAATAGATTGAATAGCTATAAAGATGGGGAGAGATCTGTCCATAATAAAGTGATGCTCTGATTTCTTGAGACCACACACCAAAAAGCAAGTCCTGCAGGCTCTAGTTTTGTCTTGATTATTGTCCAGTTATGTGGTCAAGTACTGCAAAGAAATACCTAGTATTGCTGCAGCTGGTCCAGAAAAGAGTGGCATGTCTTGTTCTTCATTTTAGTCAGAGGGCTAACAAAAATATTATGCATGCCAGTCTCTCTTTGCTAAGAGTTGAGGAGAGACTGACTGCATAACTTCGTCTTTTTATAAGAAACATGAATGTGTTGAAAATTTAAGTAAACTTACACACAGCTCTGACACACACAAATTCAAGAAAGAGTACAGTATTCTACAGAGCCATCATTGCATGACACTTCCTTCCATCTCATATGGCTCAAATGAACAGCAAACCTGGTAAAAAAAAAAACAGAAAGCAATACCTCACAGCACAATGACTTTCTCCTATTTTACCTAGATATATTGACACATACAGTGCCTTGCGAAAGTATTCGGCCCCCTTGAACTTTGTGACCTTTTGCCACATTTCAGGCTTCAAACATAAATATATAAAACTGTCTTTTTTTGTGAAGAATCAACAACAAGTGGGACACAATCATGAAGTGGAACGACATTTATTGGATATTTCAAACTTTTTTAACAAATCAAAAACTGAAAAATTGGGCGTGCAAAATTATTCAGCCCCCTTAAGTTACTTTGTAGCGCCACCTTTTGCTGCGATTACAGCTGTAAGTCGCTTGGGGTATGTCTCTATAAGTTTTGCACATCGAGAGACTGAAATTTGTTCCCAATCCTCCTTGCAAAACAGCTCGAGGTCAGTGAGGTTGGATGGAGAGCATTTGTGAACAGCAGTTTTCAGTTCTTTCCACAGATTCTCGATTGGATTCAGGTCTGGACTTTGCCTTGGCCATTCTAACACCTGGATATGTTTATTTTTGAACCATTCCATTGTAGATTTTTAGAAATTATAGCACATTTTGGGAAGATGAAATACAGAAATACTGTATTACATTTACATAAGTATTCAATAGATGTTACCATTACCTTTGGCAGAGATTACAGCAGTAAGTCTTTCTGAGTAAGTCTTTAAGAGCTTTGAACACCTGGATTGTACAATATTTGCACATTATTATTTTTTTAATTCTTCAAGCTGTGTTGATCATTGTTGACAGCCATTTTCAAGACTTGCCATAGATTTCCAATCCGATTCAAGTCAAACCTGTAACTAGGCCACTCAGGAACATTCAATGTTATCTTGGTAAGCACCTCCAGTGTACATTTGACCTCTCCCAGTGTCTGTTGGAAAGCAGACCGAACCAGGTTTCCCTCTAGGATTTTGCCTGTGCTTAGCTCAATTCCGTTTATTTTTATCCTAAAATACTCCTTAGTCCTTGCCGATGACATACCCATAACACGATGTTATGCTTGAAAATATGAATCCAAAAAAAAAAAATTGTATTTGTCACATACACATGGTTAGCAGATGTTGTGCGAGCGTAGCGGAATGCTTGTGCTTCTAGTTCTGACAGTGCAGTAATATCTAACAAGTAATCTAACAAATTCACAACTACCTTATACACACAAATGTAGAGGGATGGAATAACAATATATACATATATGGATGAGTGATGACCGTGTGGCACAGGTAGGATACAATAGATGGTATAGAATACAGTATATGCATATGAGATGAGTAATGTAGGATATGTAAACATTATTAAAGTGGCATTATTTAAAGTGACTACTGATACCTTTATTAAATCCATTTATTAAAGTGGCCAGTGATTTGGGTCTGTATGTTGGCAGCAGCCTCTCTATGTTAGTGATGGCTGTTTAGCAGTCTGATGGCTTTGAGATAGAAGCTGTTTTTCAGTTTCTCGGTCCCAGCTTTGATGCATCTGTACTGACCTAGCCTTCTGGATGGTAGCGGGGAGAACAGGCAGTGGCTCGGGTGGTTGTTGTCCTTGATGATCTTTTTGGCCTTCCTGTGACATCGTGTGCTGTAAGTGTCCTGGAGGGCAGGTGATGCGTTATGCAGACTGCACTACCCTCTGGAGAGCCTTGAGGTTGATAGCGGTGCAGTTTCCGTACCAGGCAGTGATACAGCCCGACAGGATGCTCTCGATTGTGGATCTGTAAAAGTTTTTGAGGGATTTAGGTGACAAGCCACATTTCTTCAGCCTCCTGAGGTTGAAGAGGCGCTGTTGCGCCTTCTTCACCATGCTGTATATGTGGGAGGACCATTTCAGTTTGTCCCTGATGAGTATGCAAAGGAACTTAGTACTGGAGAAGGTGGAAAGTTCTGTCTCGTCGATGTGGATAAGGGGGTGCTCCCTCTGCTGTTTCCTGAAGTCCATGATCATCTCCTTTGTTTTTTTGACATTGAGTGAGAGGTTGTTTTCCTGACGCCACACTACAGGCAGGAGGTGCTGTAACGGTTTTCTTCTGGGGAAAGAGAGGCGGACCAAAACGCAGCATGGTTACTTGTAAACATCTTTAATAAAGATGACCAATGAACAATCTACAAAACAAGAAATGTAAAAAAAAAAAAAAAAAACAGCCCTATTTTTTTTTTTTTTTTTTATAAAAATAATTTATTATCATCAATACCATTCATTCTTTACAACTCATAATTTCCATACAAACTCAAATAGTGGTATTTTAATTTAAACAAAACAAAAACCCCAAACAAAACCTCAGGGGAGCATCTTCCCTCCCCGTCATCCTACAAACTACCTTTCCCTATCTCCCCGTCCCTAATCTATCCCCTTACAAATCTAAATGACAGACAGGCCTAAACCCCCCTTCCACCTCTCCCGGGCAGCATGCTGCCCTCACTTCCTCTCCTCCCTCTTCATCCTCCCCCTCAAATCTCCTTCCACCCTCCTCACTATCCCTTCCACCCCCCAATCTCTCCCTGTCTTCACCATGTTCTGCCTGGCTTCCCACAGCCCCCGTTTAAAGAGACTCATGAGAAGCCAGAGCAGAAACCTGTCCCTATCCGTCCCTCTCGCTCTCCCTACACCTCTCTCTAACCTGGCCCACGTCAATACAAAATCCCCCCTTACCAAACCTAACAACACCCGTGCCCTAGCCCATACTACTCCGGCAAAGGCACAGTCCCAAAAGACATGGCGCACAGTCTCCTCCCTGCCACAAGAAGATCTTGGACAGGTGGGGGATTGCACCAAACTATACCGGTACATGATGGAACGTACCGGCAAGCACTTATGGAGGCTCAACCAATTCAGGTCCTTGAGCCTGTTGTCCAGACCCCGCGCCTGCACTCCCTCCCAGACCACTTCCGAGATGCCCACTACAGGCGCCGGACTCCCTGCCTTTCTGACCTCCTCGTACAGGTGCCTGTGATCTAAACCTACTCGGGCAACTTCAACCTCAGGGTGCTCACGCAGCCACTTGGCCGCATGACCAAAGTGCCACGGCAGCTGTTCCGCCCGAGGACCCGTGTTAGACCACACCATTACACTTCTCGCCTGATACGAGAAGAACACGCGCAGGAGGTAACCGGACGGGTGTATCACTGGATGAGCAAGCTCCGTTAACAAGAAAGAAACAAAAATTGCGTCCAGCTTGAGGGGGAAATGTGGTACCCCCCTACCTCCCTCCCCGATGGGACAAAGCATGCGTGCCCTGGCGACCCACTCGCACCTGCCACTCCACATGAACTGAAACACAAGCCTCACTAGAGGCCTCCTCAGACTAGCCGGCAATGGGTAGATGTACGCCAAATACAAAAGAGACGGCAACACATCCACCTTTAGAACCAGGACTTTGCCCATAAAAGACAAATACCTAGCCTTCCACATTGCTAGCTTCCTCTGTACCACTGCGATACGCATGTTCCAGTTTAGCGTCGCTGAGCCGGAGGTCTTAAAATGGACCCCGAGAATCCTCAGGGCCCCCTCACAGAGAGATAACCCCCCGGGCACATCCGTTCTACCGCGCCATCTTCCGAAAAACTTGACGGAAGACTTTGCATGGTTCAGAACTGCTCCCGACGCTCGGGTGAAATCCCCAAAGATGGCAAGGGACCTTGTCAGGCACGAGTCCTTGCACAGCAGCAAGGAAGTGTCGTCGGCGTACTGCGTCATCTTAACACGCAGCCCACCACTTCCAGGGATCAACAAGCCTTCCACCCCTTTGTCTGCCCTAATGGCAGCCCCCAGAGGCTCCATGTACAGAACGAAGAGGAGAGCCGAGAGTGGGCACCCCTGCCTGACCCCAGACGAGAGGTCAAAAACGTCACCCAAGTGACTATTTACACTAACTCGGCACCCCGCTCCGACATATAATGTACGAATCCATCCTATGAACTTCTCCCCAAATCCTAATCGACCTAACACTCTGAATAAAAATGATCTATTCACGCGATCAAAGGCTTTCGCCTGATCTAGCGCTGCTACCATTAAAGGCAGTCCTCTATCTTCAACCCAAGCGATGGAGTCCCTGATTAACTGTAGGTTCCATCTAATAGAGCGGCCCTCTACCCCGCACGTCTGATCCTCATGGATGACGTAGGGAAGGGCTGTGCGCAACCGGTCTGCTAAAACCTTTGCAAGTAGCTTGTAATCTACACACAGCATGGTCAACGGCCGCCAGTTGCCAAGGTCTGTTACTTCCCCCTTCTTATTTAAAAGTGACAGCACACCAACAGCCATTGATCCCCCCGGGACCCCCGTCTCAAGGATGGCCTTCAAGACTTCGAGGACCACTTGAGATAAAACTCAGCCGGCAGCCCATCTATCCCAGGCACCTTCCCTTTTCCCATCCTCCTAAGAGCGCTCTCAACCTCTTCTAGTGAGATCTGGGCCTCCATCACTTCTCTAATGTCCTCCGGCAACCGCCTGGACAAGTGTTCTAAAAACACATTTCCCTGCTCTACATCTATTTCCCTTTCCTTAAATAAACCTTGGAAATGATCAGTTGTCACCCTGACCATATCCTCTGGTTCTCTAACTATACTACCATTTTCTTCCCTAACGCCATGCATTACCTTCCTACTCTGTCTGGCCCTAACCGACTTAAAGAACATAGCAGAACAAGTCTCATTATGTTCTAGAAAGCCACTATGCGCACGCTCCAGGAAAGCTCGAGCCTTCCGCTCCTGCAACTCCCTGAGCTGCGCCTTTAGGGTTGCGGATCTCTCCCAGTCAAACGACCCGCCGAGGTTGCCTGCCTCGTACTCGAGTTCAATTAACCTTTGGATACGATCCACCTCCCTCCTCTCCTCCCTTTTTTTCCTCTTGCAATATCCTATTATAAAAGCCCTAATCCTCACCTTAACTAAATCCCACCACTCTACCACCCCCTCGCACATGGACCGGAGACCCTCAAGCCTCCAAAAGAAACCATAAAACCCGTCAACAAAAGCCTGCTCCTCCAGCACATCCCGATCTAGCTTCCAGTACCCCCTACCAAAGAGGCAGACTGGCGACCCCACCTGCAGGAGCACCCCGTCGTGATCCGAAAAGAAAACAGGCAACAGCCGCCCAGACAACTTACCCAAAGACCTGGGTACAAAAATATAGTCGAGCCTCCGCTCAACCCCCCTGGAGTTGCGCCATGTAGGACCGTCCATTTTCGGAGTAGTGTGCAGACCACCATCTACCAGACCATGGCAAGCCATTAGCCTGGCAATGGCGCCTGCACTGCTATCCCCCCCTCTTCCTAAATCTGTATTAAAATCCCCCCCTATCACTAATTTCCTATTTGTGACACACAGGGGCGTCAGACAGTCCACCATCTCCCTCCTGTCTGCCACCACCTGTGGTCCATACACCACCACTAATCTAAAATTACAATCCCTTATCGTGACATCCACCCCTATAACCCTCCCCTGCATTACCACAAAAGAATCCTCCACTTTAACCTCCCTGTGCCCACACAAAATCCCTACCCCCGATGAGTGCACCCCCCCAACACCCCAAACCGACTCCCCCTTGTTCCACTCCCTCTTAAACCTATTAACATCCCCTCCATCCCTCAGGTGAACCTCCTGTAAAAAACAAAAATCAAACCCCACACCCTCCAAAAAACTAAAAACCGCCCTCCTCTTAACACAATCCCTTAAACCCCTTACATTTAAACTAACAAAAGTAAAATCAGACCCCATGAAAGAATGAAATAAAAACATGTAATACACTCAAATTCTAAACCCAGACAGAAAAAAACAAAAACAGGAGACTCACCCGATGCTCCCCTGCTCCATATCTACCGGTGATGACACCATCTGTACTCCCAACATCCCCCCCTCTTCCTCCATCTCACCAACCCAGGATGCAGGAATAGTGTTTGGCTCCGGGGTCAAATCAAATCAATCAAATCAAATTTTATTTGTCACATACACATGGTTAGCAGATGTTAATGCGAGTGTAGCGAAATGCTTGTGCTTCTAGTTCCGACAATGCAGTAATAACAAGTAATCTAACTAACAATTCCAAAACTACTGTCTTGTACACAGTGTAAGGGGATAAAGAATATGTACATAAGGATATATGAATGAGTGATGGTACAGAGCGGCATAGGCAAGATACAGTAGATGTTATCGGGTACAGTATGTACAAATGAGATGAGTATGTAAACAAAGTGGCATAGTATAGTATAAAGTGGCTAGTGATACATGTATTACATAAGGATACAGTCGATGATATAGAGTACAGTATATACGTATGCATATGAGATGAATAATGTAGGGTAAGTAACATTTATATAAGGTAGCATTGTTTAAAGTGGCTAGTGATATATTTACATCATTTCCCATCAATTCCCATTATTAAAGTGGCTGGAGTTGAGTCAGTGTCAGTGTGTTGGCAGCAGCCACTCAGTGTTAGTGGTGGCTGTTTAACAGTCTGATGGCCTTGAGATAGAAGCTGTTTTTCAGTCTCTCGGTCCCAGCTTTGATGCACCTGTACTGACCTCGCCTTCTGGATGATAGCGGGGTGAACAGGCAGTGGCTCGGGTGGTTAATGTCCTTGATGATCTTTATGGCCTTCCTGTGACATCGGGTGGTGTAGGTGTCCTGGAGGGCAGGTAGTTTGCCCCCGGTGATGCGTTGTGCAGACCTCACTACCCTCTGGAGAGCCTTACGGTTGAGGGCGGTGCAGTTGCCATACCAGGCGGTGATACAGCCCGCCAGGATGCTCTCGATTGTGCATCTGTAGAAGTTTGTGAGTGCTTTTGGTGACAAGCCGAATTTCTTCAGCCTCCTGAGGTTGAAGAGGCGCTGCTGCGCCTTCTTCACGATGCTGTCTGTGTGAGTGGACCAATTCAGTTTGTCTGTGATGTGTATGCCGAGGAACTTAAAACTTGCTACCCTCTCCACTACTGTTCCATCGATGTGGATAGGGGGGTGTTCCCTCTGCTGTTTCCTGAAGTCCACAATCATCTCCTTAGTTTTGTTGACGTTGAGTGTGAGGTTGTTTTCCTGACACCACACTCCGAGGGCCCTCACCTCCTCCCTGTAGGCCGTCTCATCGTTGTTGGTAATCAAGCCTACCACTGTTGTGTCGTCCGCAAACTTGATGATTGAGTTGGAGGCGTGCGTGGCCACGCAGTCGTGGGTGAACAGGGAGTACAGGAGAGGGCTCAGAACGCAACCTTGTGGGGCCCCAGTGTTGAGGATCAGCGGGGAGGAGATGTTGTTGCCTACCCTCACCACCTGGGGGCGGCCCGTCAGGAAGTCCAGTACCCAGTTGCACAGGGCGGGGTCGAGACCCAGGGTCTCGAGCTTGATGACGAGCTTGGAGGGTACTATGGTGTTGAATGCCGAGCTGTAGTCGATGAACAGCATTCTCACATAGGTATTCCTCTTGTCCAGATGGGTTAGGGCAGTGTGCAGTGTGGTTGAGATTGCATCGTCTGTGGACCTATTTGGGCGGTAAGCAAATTGGAGTGGGTCTAGGGTGTCAGGTAGGGTGGAGGTGATATGGTCCTTGACTAGTCTCTCAAAGCACTTCATGATGACGGATGTGAGTGCTACGGGGCGGTAGTCATTTAGCTCAGTTACCTTAGCTTTCTTGGGAACAGGAACAATGGTGGCCCTCTTGAAGCATGTGGGAACAGCAGACTGGTATAGGGATTGATTGAATATGTCCGTAAACACACCGGCCAGCTGGTCTGCGCATGCTCTGAGGGCGCGGCTGGGGATGCCATCTGGGCCTGCAGCCTTGCGAGGGTTAACACGTTTAAATGTCTTACTCACCTCGGCTGCAGTGAAGGAGAGACCGCATGTTTTCGTTGCAGGCCGTGTCAGTGGCACTGTATTGTCCTCAAAGCGGGCAAAAAAGTTATTTAGTCTGCCTGGGAGCAAGACATCCTGGTCCGTGACTGGGCTGGGTTTCTTCCTGTAGTCCGTGATTGACTGTAGACCCTGCCACATGCCTCTTGTGTCTGAGCCGTTGAATTGAGATTCTACTTTGTCTCTGTACTGGCGCTTAGCTTGTTTGATAGCCTTGCGGAGGGAATAGCTGCACTGTTTGTATTCGGTCATGTTACCAGACACCTTGCCCTGATTAAAAGCAGTGGTTCGCGCTTTCAGTTTCACACGAATGCTGCCATCAATCCACGGTTTCTGGTTAGGGAATGTTTTAATCGTTGCTATGGGAACGACATCTTCAACGCACGTTCTAATGAACTCGCACACCGAATCAGCGTATTCGTCAATGTTGTTATCTGACGCAATACGAAACATCTCCCAGTCCACGTGATGGAAGCAGTCTTGGAGTGTGGAGTCAGCTTGGTCGGACCAGCGTTGGACAGACCTCAGCGTGGGAGCCTCTTGTTTTAGTTTCTGTCTGTAGGCAGGGATCAACAAAATGGAGTCGTGGTCAGCTTTTCCGAAAGGGGGGCGGGGCAGGGCCTTATATGCGTCGCGGAAGTTAGAGTAACAATGGTCCAAGGTCTTTCCTCCCCTGGTTGCGCAATCGATATGCTGATAAAATTTGGGGAGTCTTGTTTTCAGATTAGCCTTGTTAAAATCCCCAGCTACAATGAATGCAGCCTCCGGATAAATTGTTTCCAGTTTGCAGAGAGTTAAATAAAGTTCGTTCAGAGCCATCGATGTGTCTGCTTGGGGGGGGGATATATACGGCTGTGATTATAATCGAAGAGAATTCTCTTGGTAGATAATGCGGTCTACATTTGATTGTGAGGAATTCTAAATCAGGTGAACAGAAGGATTTTAGTTCCTGTATGTTTCTTTCGTCGCACCATGTCACGTTAGTCATAAGGCATACGCCCCCGCCCCTCTTTTTACCAGAAAGATGTTTTTTCCTGTCTGCGCGATGCGTGGAGAAACCTGTTGGCTGCACCGCTTCGGATAGCGTCTCTCCAGTAAGCCACGTTTCCGTGAAGCAAAGAACGTTACAGTCTCTGATGTCCCTCTGGAATGTTACCCTTGCTCGGATTTCATCAACCTTGTTGTCAAGAGACTGGACATTGGCAAGAAGAATGCTAGGGAGTGGTGCGCGCTGTGCCCGTCTCCGGAGTCTGACCAGAAGACCGCCTCGTTTCCCTCTCTTTCGGAGTAGTTTTTTTGGGTCGCTGCATAGGATCCACTCCGTTGTCCTGTTTGTAAGGCAGAACACAGGATCCGCGTCGCGAAAAACATATTCTTGGTCGTACTGATGGTGAGTTGATGCTGATCTTATATTCAGTAGTTCTTCTCGACTGTATGTAATGAAACCTAAGATGACCTGGGGTACTAATGTAAGAAATAACACGTAAAAAAACAAAAAACTGCATAGTTTCCTAGGAACGCGAAGCGAGGCGGCCATCTCTGTCGGCGCCGGAAGTAGAAAGCGCCCTGCACCCTGGGTCTACCCCCACAATCCTCCCCCTCCCCAGTGCTGCAGCTGGATTGGAAAAAATTCGGGGAGGCTGAGTCCCCAAACAAAAAAACTCCCCACCTCCTCCTGTACCCAGTCCTGAGTCCTGTTAGGTGTGTCCCCACCCAACAGATATTGAGAGCATGTGGAAACCAGCAGCAACCCAGAGGTTTCTCCCACCCCCATCACTCTCTTGGCCATCCCCTCCCTCTCACTGTCGGCCAATCGCTCCCTCCTCTTCATTCTCTTCTTTGGTGATGACGGCAGTGGAGAGATACCAACCCCCCCGCCCGCCAGCTCCTCCACCATACCCCTCATCTCTTCCACCAGGGCACATTCCCCCCAGTCCACTTGCTCTTCCACCGTCTCCTTCTCCACCACTCCTCCATCGCTTTCTTCTCTCTCATGCTCCTCCACTCGGTTGCCGTCTTCCGCCGCTTTTCCTGGTTCTCCTACTCCCGTGCCTTCCGTTTCCTTCTCTCTTCCTTCCGCCGCTTCTTGCTCCTCCTCCTTCCTTGTGGCCTTCCCCTCTGGACCTGTACTCTGATCATGAGGCGTGCTTCCTTCCCCTCCTCTTCTTCCCCCATCCCCCGCCCCTGCTCCCCCCCCAGCCGCAGACGCATATGACCGCTGACGGGCCGGGCACCCCCGCCACAGGTGTGCTGACGAGCCACACCCATGGCACGTCTTAGGCTTGTCACAATCCCTCGCCTCGTGATCCTCAGATGCACAAAATCTGCATTTTCTTGTACTGCATGAGGCGAATATGTGACCGTAGGCCATACAGCGTCTGCAAAATGGGGGCTGACGTGCATAAAACAACGTCCCCCTGTCAGCCCCTAGGGAGAACATAGCAGGAGGATGGAGGTAGCCACCATGTCCCTTTGGGTCCTCTCTGAGGAGGGCCTGGAAACCTCTCCTCCCATTCCAAAACCCAAGGGAGTCTTTGAGGTGCCTTGCTGAGGAGACGTTATCCATATATCTCCCCAGAAAAGCCCTCACCTCTTCGTCCTTAACGTAAGGGTTGTAAATGTTGACAGTTACAACCCTAAAATTATTCTTCGCCAGGCTTGTTATTTCGTAGTGGCACATCGGCCTCTCACCTCCCACAGCTCTTGCCCTTCTCAGGATATCATCGTGTTTTGCCTCTGTATATAGTGCCACGTCGTATGCTCCCTCCAACGAGTTGCCTTGGAAACAAAACACGTCCTTCACCGTCAGCTTTAGAATCCCCATCAATATTATCCTTCCAAAAGATTCCCGTCCTAAAGGCTCCATCTCCTTTTCCTTCCAAGCAAACCTAATCGTGTTAGCCAGCCCAATCCCAGGGACCGACCGTGTTGATGTATTTAGCACCATCTCCGCAAGGAGAATGACGCTCGTTCTCTTCTCTTCCAAAACAAGTGAAAAGAAAAAAACAAATGACTGAGCCTATCTGGTGCAGCAAACACAGAGACAGGAACAATCACCCACAAAACCCAACACAAAACAGGCTACCTAAATATGGTTCCCAATCAGAGACAATGACTAACACCTGCCTCTGATTGAGAACCATATCAGGCCAAATATAGAAATAGACAAACCAGACACACAACATAGAATGCCCACCCAGCTCACGTCCTGACCAACACTAAAACAAGGAAAACACACACAAACGATGGTCAGAACGTGACAGGTGCCCTCACCTCCTCCCTGTAGGCTGTCTTATCGTTGTTGGTAATCAAGCCCACTACTGTTGTGTCATCTGCAAACTTGAGGAGTGAGTTGGAGGGGTGCATGACCACACAGTCATGGGTGAACAGGGAGTGCAGGAGGGGGCTGAGCAGGCCCCAGTGTTGAGGATCAAAGTATTCACTCCCCTTGACTCTTTCCACATTTTGATGTTACAGTCTGAATTTATGTTACAGCCTGAAATGTCTTGAGTCAATAAGTATTCAATCCCTTTGTTATGGCAAGCCTAAATAAGTTGTAAAAATGTGCTTAACAAGTCACATAATAAGTTGAATGGACTTACTATGTGCAATAGCCCTCTATGGTCGATGTTTTCTCCGTTTTGCTCTACGACCCCCACAAGCGTCTTGGGACTTGTCTGAAGTCGGTACAGCCGATATGCCAACATATGTTTGTAGCGTCAGAACAGTTTGGGCTACACACTAATATGACCCCTCTGAGGAAAGGTGATACTCTCATGAACTCGTACATGTCAATTGTTTTGCTCGTCTGGAGGTCCCTCAATACCAGTTGAAAAAATGAATGGAAGGACAGTATATATAGAAACTGCTTAGTGCCAAAAATTAACGTTAAATGCATGTCCAAAAAAATAACAAATGTTTCCGGATCTTTCTTCTGTCTCTCAGATATAGGATAGACATTTCTGAACAAATTCCCTTTCGATTTTTTGGGGGAGTTATGTTGTTCTATGTAGTGAATATGTTATTCAATGCATTTGTATTGGCGAATAGCAGTAAGGCCAAATACAATTTTTCATCAAATCATTTTTTCATATGCATGTTTTTGTACATCAAGTAAAATCAAATAACAAAATGATCCTTTAAACTTGAGACAATTTAAACATGGATTGTGAATGTGTGCCATTCAGAGGGTGAATCGGGAAGGCAAATGTACATGCCTTTGAATGGGGCATGGTAGTAGGTGCTAGGCATGCCGGTTTGTGTCAAGAACTGCAGCGCTGCTGGGGTTCACGCTCAACAGTTTCCCGTGTGTATCAATGGTCCACCACCCAAAAGGATATCCAGCCAACTTAACATAACTGTGGGAAGCATTGTCAACATGGGCTAGCATCCCTTCGGAACTTTTTCGACACGTTGTAGAGTCCATGCCTCGACGAATTGAGGTTGTTCTGAGGGCAAAAGTGGAGGGGCAACTCAATACTAGGAAAGTGTTCTTAATGTTTTGTACACTCAGTGCATGTTAATGTCATTATTTGGCAACAGTTACAACACACCTGTCTGGTCTAATAAAAATGTGTTCCTCATTGAAAGATGGGGAATCGATAGAATTATAGGTAGCTCAGCATCTCAAATAGAGCTCCCTATTGTCTTTTTGAAATCCACACCACATATACCGTCTTCTAGAACAAACAAACGTATCTCTCTGATTAGGAATCACATCAGCTCTCATCATTGCATTTCTATTTGTAACATGCCTAATTTATTGCCAAAACATGTCCCAGGTGGTAGTGTTTCTGGTCTGATAGTTTTAAGCAATGATGATGCCAGATATAGCAAAATTTTACACAATACAGAGTTCCATCTCTAAGTTTTAACGTGGAAAAATAGACAAATTGCAACAAAATCACTTGGGCAAATCACAGAAATCACAATATGTTAAAGGGGCAATCTTTAGTTGCTACATCCATTTTTGAACTTTTCAATTAATGATATACATGTATGTGGTGTGGATTTCATGAAGTTAATGGAGAGATGCTCAGCTATATAGAATTGATAAATACTGATTATTTAGTGGAAGGTAGTGGAAATGTGGTCATAATTTGTGCTAAAGGGTTAATCCTACAGTGTCCCATCTTTCAATTAGAAACTGTTTTTAATTGCATCAGTTAGGATGCATTGACACAGGCAGCCCAATTCTGATGCTTTTTTCCACTAATTGGTAGAAAACCAATCACATCAGATCTTTTTCAGAGCTGATCTGATTGGTCAAATGATCAATTAGCGAAAAAAAGATCAGAAATGGGCTGCCTGTGTGAACACAGCCATGTCTGTTCTACGTGGTATAGGTGATGTGGATTTCAAAAAGATGATACAGAGTTTTGTTTGAGATGCTCAGCTATATAGAATTAATAAATACTGATAACTTATGGGAGGTAGTAGAAATGTGGTCATAGTTCATGCTCAAAATTCCATATTTTGGTAAGAAACTCATTTTAATTCAATCAGATAGGTGTGTTGCCAAATAATGACATGAAAGATTGTGACAGTAGGGTAACTACTCTGACAGGTCTCAAACCCAGGCCACCAGCACCAATGACGAACACCCTTACAACTGTCCCAAAGACGGGGAGAGTGGGGAAGTTGGCCTTTTTATGACGGTGGTAAATAGCTTACAGAAACGTTCTCTTCCTTGTCATGCGATATTGAGGATAGAGAACCTCTGTGGAACAGAGTCCTCCTGACAAAACTCCAACATCAACAGATTGGTGAATTAAACATGATTTCCCTTTGTCCATACATTTGGAATGGTCCGTGGGCACTTAAAGAACAATTATGTCAGATCATTTGTGTTTTGGGATCCCATGATGGACAGTATAACAACAAAACTGTATCTCTGAATGTGTATACTTCCCAGTGATCAGATTCACATCCAAATGTTGGGGAACTGATATGATTAAATATGAAACTATTTGTGAGAACATGTAATGTGATGTTAGCCTTCTAAATGAGAGAATTGTTTTTCATGTGAAGTCTTAACCAAGTCAGTTGCTACATCCACGTGAGCACAGACAAAACCCACTCGTGACAAAATTTACATTAGACCAGAGAGCATGGAGCTGTAGCTCATGATGAAATTATTGGAAATTTAAATACAGACCACAGGATGTGAGGACGCAGTCCAGACTTCACGAATGGTAAAGAAATCTACAACGCTAAAGACTACACATTCAGGGTCTGCAGATTCATATGTAAAATAGTCTAGGAAACTCGATCGAAGAAGAGAAAATAACATTTCCCTATCGAACGACCGAAATGGTTCTCTGAAAGATCCATTCTATAGAACATTTCCCTATCCAACTATCATTGGTATGTCTGGAGGGACCGTTCTAACAGACACAACCAGAGACTTTCTGTCGAATTACTCCCCAGATGGACCGGCGATTTCAACAGAGAGACAACAAAGGCATACAATCGTAAATATATACATTGCAATTATTTTTGAATGAGCTGCTGTTCATGTGCAAAGTATTAGCATTTCCATGATCATAGTCAGTGGCGGATTTAGGTATAGGCGACATGGGCAGCAGCTCAGGGCGGCATCTTGCCGGGGGCGGCACAGGGCGCCCGCACAAAAAAACATTGGAGTGGTGACATTTGCACGATCGGTTTTCTATCGCTCATTTGCACGTCACATCAATGATATCATGTCACCGTGTGGGACTGTGGGTCAACTAACCTTGTCAGAGTGGGTGCCCTGATTCTAGTTTGTGAGCTGGGCAGGCTACTGCCTGGGAAGAGCTGAAGCAGGGTTTTGTCCAGGGAGCCATACAAGCTAGAACCACCACTGATCATAGTTATCAGCTGTGTGTACGATAGTGAAGTCCTTTGTCTTTTCTCCCGCTCTTTCTTACATGCCCCTCCCTTTTCATTTTGTGAAACATGCCGTCATGTCAGTTTAGTCCACTAGGGACTTTTCATTGCAGTATGTATGTGTAACCTATTCTGTTTGTGTTTATGTAATTCTGTGTGATTATTTAGTTAGTTAGTAAATGAATAATTAAGCCAATTTGTATATCTTTGATTCATCATATATGCTAGGGTTCGTGCATATATCCAAAGATTTTGTGACATTCAGAATGATACTGATAGAAGGTAAATAACAATTAATTAATGACTGATTGATGACTGAAATGTAAGAGATATTTATATCTTTAAGAGTTCATTCGGAAAACAGTAACTCATTAAATAAACTTTTTCCGTGGTGCCCCAAGATTGCTGATGAGTTAATTGTTACATGAGGAATTTAATCATCGTAATAATTAAACATAGTTAATCGTCATCACATTAATGATAGGTAAGACATGACTATAGTGATTCAGGGGTATCATTGTAACACGTTAATATGCCACACCAACATTAGAAAACTATACAGAAAGCCCTTAAATTGCTGAAATAAATGATGAGAAAATATATTAACTGACACGGACATGGTGGTGTACCCAGAAGTAATATCACAGTACTGTGAAGGTTGTAAGTTCAAATCCCAGGTGAGGACATGAATAATTACTGTATAAATGAACATGCACAATGGAATCATGTGTGTAAAATATGTTAAAAGCACTATGTGTGTGAGTATCCCTTGCCCACAGACAAAGAGCTATGAATGGATCAGTGGTTCACCAATCAGGGCCTTCATTGGCTTTGATACATGTAGTGATTTCTTGGGGGGACATATAAATGTTCTTTCAAACTTGCCATGGAACTTGTCAAGAACACTAATATCTTATGTAGTTTACAAAGTTCAATTAGGAAGTCCATTCTGAATGGCTGTCACTTTTATTTACATCTAGTAAGCATAATATATTTATCTTGTTTCCTATCTCACGGGCATAGCGGGTAATCAAATAGTAGTGTTTATGATGTTACCTCGTCAGCATAGCATAATATCTCTCCCCCACCTTTACTATTAGCAAGTGTGAGGAATGTTATTCAGCTATTAACAGCCTATGAGCACGGTACACTAAGGCAATGACACCATGCTTGCTGATTAAACTGTGGGTTCACTCGTGCAATAAACCCTTGTGTCTGTCACAAGCTTTTTTACAGAAACAGCCTTCCAATGGCAGGCTTTTCCGTATTGGTAAGTTATGTCAGATGGCAATATCTCCCTTCGGGTAGAGGATACATCCTTTGTTCAATCAATCGATCTACACCCACGCCCAGGCAATCCCTCCACGACTAGGATTTCCCCAAGAAGAAATGGAAGAATACCCATTCCAATGCTAAACTTCTGGGAATTCTTGCTGAAAAGAGCATCAAAGTCGTTGCAGGCATGTCCAGCCAGTGGCTACAAATATGCTTGGCTCATCTTGGCTACTCCCAGATGACGACATCCCTTTCTCAGGAAGAAAATGTTGTTTCGCCCAGAGGGAAGAAAAGGCTGCAGAAAGGCTTCAGAAACTGAGGGTATGATACCAAAATCTGAAGGCATGAGCATCTCTGACCAGGTTGGTCCTTCTTGCTTCGCTCCCTACACCGCCACTGCAGCCACCTCCACCTGGGACCCTCTAGCTGCGGCTGCAACCACTGACAGGTACTGGTGGTTATCCAGACCATCCTTGGCACCATGGGCTCTATCAAGGCACGACTCCAAGTGATCGAAGGAGGCACCTCTGCTTCTGGTATCGTTTACAGCCTCGCTGCACTGACCTCAGTGGTAGTGGGGGATCGTGCAACCAATTCCGAGATGTCCTTCCTTGGAGTACCCTTGTTGTTCCTGGCCTCGGCTATGCCGGTGGCTCCCAATGCAGTGGAGGCTGCTGAGGGGAGGACGGCTCATAATAATGGCTGGAATTGAGTAAAATGGCTAGAATTTTTATTTTATTTTTTATTTCACCTTTATTTAACCAGGTAGGCTAGTTGAGAACTTCTCATTTACAACTGCCACCTGGCCAAGATAAAGCAAAGCAGTTCGACACAAACAACAACACAGAGTTACACATGGAATAAAAAAACATACAGTCAATATTACAGTAGGAAAATAAGTCTATATACATTGTGTGCAAAGAGGTAAGATAAGGGAGGTAAGCCAATAAATAGGCCATGGTGGCGAAGTAATTGCAATATAGCAATTAAACACTGGAATGGTAGATGTGCAGAAGATGAATGTGAAAGTTGAAACACTGGGGTGCAAAGGAGCATGATAAATAAATACAGTATGGTGATGAGGTAGTTGGATGGGCTATTTACAGATGGGCTATGTACAGGTGCAGTGATCTGTGAGCTGCTCTGAGAGATGGTGCTTAAAGCTAGTGATGGAGATATGTGTCTCCAGCTTCAATGATTTTTGCAGTTTGTTCCAGTCATTGGCAGCAGAGAACTGGAAGGAAAGGAGGCCAAAGGAGGAATTGGCTTTGGGTGTGACCAGTGAGATATACTGTACCTGCTGGAGCGCGTGCTACGGGTGGGTGCTGCTATGGTGGCCAGTGAGCTGAGATAAGGCGGGGCTTTACCTAGCAAAGACTTATAGATGACCTGGAGTGGGTTTGGTGACAAGTATGAAGAGAGGGCCAGCCAACGAGAGCATACAGGTCTTAGTGGTGGGTAGTATATGGGCCTTTGGTGACAAAACGGATGGCACTGTGATAGACTGCATCCAATTTGTTGAGTAGAGTGTTGGAGGCTATTTTGTAAATGACATCGACGAAGTTGAGGATCGGTAGGATAGTCAGTTTTATGAGGGTATGTTTGGTAGCATGAGTGAAGGACGCTTTGTTGTGAAATAGGAAGCCAATTCTATATTTAATTTTGGATTGGAGATTTTTAATGTGAGTCTGAAAGGAGAGTTTACAGTCTAACCAGACACCTAGGTATTTGTAGTTGTCCACATATTCTAAGTCAGAACCGTCCAGAGTAGTGATGCTGGATGGGCGGGCAGGTGTGAGCAGCAATCCGTTGAAGAGCATGCATTTAGTTTTACTTTAAGAGCAGTTGGAGGCTATGGAAGGAGAATTGTATGTCATTGAAGCTCGTCTGGAGGTTAGTTATTAAAACATATTTTGGCTTGGGGGCAGTATTTCGACGTCTGGGTGAGAAGCGTGCCCAAAGTAAACTGACTGTAAACTGCCCAGAAGCTAGGATATGCATATAATAGGTCGATTTGGATAGAAAACACTCTAAAGTTTCCAAAACCTTTAAAATAATGTCTGTTAGTATAACAGAGCGGGCATGGCAGGCAAAAACCTGAGGAAAATATATCCATGAAGTTGTATTTGTTTGATGTGGGTATTTTCAGTTGAATGCCTATAGAGTTTCTAATGGGTTACGACCCAGATTGCAGTTCCTATGGCTTCCACTAGATGACAACAGCCTTTAGACATTGTTTCAGGCTTGTTTTCTGAAAAATGAATAAGAATGAGACCTTTCTCTCAGTGGACTGTTTAAGGATGCAGACCAATTGCACACCCTTCGTTGTTTTTCCTTTATATTGAATACGCTATTGTCCGGTTGAAATATTATCCATTATTTAGACAATTGACAACCTGAGGATTAATTAAAAACATTGTTTGACATGTTTCAACGAACTTTACCGGTACTATTAGGATGTATTCGTCTGCATGTTTTGACCGTCTTGGAGCCAGTGGATAACTGAACAAAACGCGCCAACAAAACATAGTTTTTGGGATATAAAGAGGAACTTTATCGAACAAAACAAACATTTATTGTGTAGCTGGGACTCTTGTGACTGCAACCATGTGAAGATCTTCAAAGGTAAGTGATTAATTTTATCGCTATTTCTGACTTTTGTAATTCCTTTACTTAGTTGTAAAATGTATGTATGCTTTTGTAAGCAGGGCTCTGTCCTCATGGTATGCTTTCGCCGTAAAGCTTTTTGAAATCTGACAAAGCGCCTGGATTAACAAGTAGTTCATCTTTATGCCGATGTATAACACTTGCATTTGTTTGGAATATTTATTATGACTATTTCTGTATTTTGAATTTGGCGCTCTGCAATTTCATCGGATGTTTTCGAGGTGGGTCGCTAGCGGAACGCCTGGGCCAGAAAGGTTAAAGAAGGAAGGCCCTTCCAAAGAAGGCCCAGAAGTATACAGAATGGTTTCGCCTGCATAGAGGTGGATCAGAGAATCACCAGCAGCAAGAGCGACATCATTGATGTATACAGAGAAAAGAGTCGGCCATAGAATTGAACCCTGTGGCACCCCCATAGAGACTGCCAGAGGTCTGGACAACAGGCCCCCCGATTTGACACACTGAACTCTATCTGAGAAGTGGTTGGTGAACCAAGCGAGGCAATCATTTGAGAAACCAAGGCTGTTGAGTCTGCCGATAAGAATGTGATGATTGACAGAGTCGAAAGCCTTGGCCAGGTCGATGAATATGGCTGCAAAATATTGTTTCTTATCCATGGCGGTTAAGATATCGTTTAGGACCTTGAGCGTGGCTAAGGTGCACCCATGACCAGCTCTGAAACCAGATTGCATAGCGGAGAAGGTGTGGTGGGATTCTAAATGTTTGGTTATCTGTTTGTTAACTTGGCTTTCGAAAACCTTAGAAAGGCAGGGAAAGGATAGATATAGGTCTGTAGCAGTTTGGGTCTAGAGTGTCTCCCCGTTTGAAGAGGGGGATGACCGCGGCTGCATTCCAATCTTTGGGAATCTCAGACGATACGAAACAGAGTTTGAACAGGCTAGTAATAGGGGTTGAAACAATTTTGGCCGATAATGTTAGAAAGAGGGGGTCCAGATGTTGCAGCTCTTTCATAACATCAGCTATCTTGATTTGGGTGAAGGAAACATGGGGGATGCTTGGGCGAGTTGCTGTGGGGGGTGCAAGGCTGTTGACCAGGCTTGGGATAGCCAGGTGGAAAGTAAGGCCAGCCGTAGAAAATTCTCAATTATAGTGAATTTATCGGTGGTGATAGTGTTTCCTAGTCTCAGTGCAGTGGGCAGCTGGGATGAGGTGCTTTTGTTCTCCATGGACTTTACAGTGTCCCAGAACTTTTTTGAGTTTGTGCTACAGGATGCAAATTTCTGCTTGAAAAAGCTAGCCTTAGCGTTCCTAACTGCCTGTCTATATTGATTCCTAACTTCCCTGAAAAGCTGCATATCACGGGGGTTATTCGATGATAATGCAGAACGCCACATTATGTTTTTGTGCTGGTCAAGGGCAGTCAGGTCTGGAGAGAACCAAGGTCTATATCTGTTCCTGGTTCTAAATTTTATGAATGGGACATGCTTATTTAAGATGGTGAGGAAGGCACTTTTAAAGAATAACCAGGTATCCTCCACTGACAGGATGAGGTCAATATCCTTCCAGGATACTCGGGCCAGGTCTATTAGAAAGGCCTGCACGCTGAAGTGTTTCAAGGAGCGTTTGACAGTAATGAGGAGTTGTCGTTTGACCGCAGACCCATTATGGATGCAGGCAATGAGGCAGTGATCACTGAGATCTTGGTTGAAAACAGCAGAGGTGTATTTGGAGGGCAAGTTGGTTAGGATGATATCTATGATGGTGCCCGTGTTTACAGCTTTGGGGTTGTACTTGGTAGGTTCATTGATAATTTGTGTGAGATTGAGGGCATCAAGCTAAGATTGTAGGATGGCTGGGTTGTTAACTTCTTCGATATAGGGGGCGCTCTTTTAATTTTTGGATGAAAAACGTTCCCGTTTTAACATGCATGAAACCAAGGCTTTTACGGTTACAGAAGTCAACAAATGAGAGAACCTGGGGAATAGGAGTGGAGCTCGGCACTGCAGGGCCTGGATTCACCTCTACATCACCAGAGGAATAGAGGAGGAGTAGGATAAGGGTACGGCTAAAAGCTATAAGAACTGGTCGTCTAGTACGTCCGGGACAGAGAGTAAATGGGGCAGGTTTCTGGGCGCGATAGAATAGATTCAAGGCATAATGTATAGACAAATGTATGGTAGGATGTGGATACAGTGGAGGTAAACCTAGGCATTGAGTTATGATGAGAGAGATATTGTCTCTAGAAACATAATTTAAACCAGGTGATGTCATCGCATTTGTGGGAGGTGGAACTTAAGGTATATTGAGCAGGGCTAGAGGCTCTATAGTGAAATAAGACAGTAATCACTAACCAGCACAGCAATGGACAAGGCATATTGACATTAAGGTGAGGAATGCATAGCAGAGTGATCATAAGGGTCCAGTGAGTAGTGAGACTGGTTGGAGACAAGGCAAATCAGACAGCTAGCGTCCCGGGGCTAGCAGAGGGACGTTGTGATGGAGGAAGTCTGTTTATAGCCTCCTCGTGCAGAGCCTCCTCATGTGTTTACTTCGGTAGACCAGTCGCGATGGATTAGTTGGGTTCCGTGTGGTAAGGGGGACCAGTCCAATTGGCAAAAATAGGTATAGTGGCCCAAGAAATTGTTCGATGGACCTATTCAGCTAACAGCCGATATGCTCTAGACAGCTAGCGGGCCACATCTATCAGGCTAGCAGGTGGGCATTCAGGGGACGTCGCATCGGAGGAGCCAGTTGAATAACCCCTCGGGCAGATTACGATGGAAGTCCAGTCTTGAAGGACCAGTGGGGCTCCGCAACGGCAGTAGAATGGGTCCAGGGCAATTGGCAAAATAGGTATTGTAGTATTGTAGCCCAGGAGTGGCTGATGGAACTCTTCAGCTAGCCGGGAGCATGGGCTAGCTCCAGGCTAATTGGTGCTTGCTTCGGGACAGAGACGTTAGCCAGTAGTAGACACTCGGATTGCAGCTAGCCAGCTGCGATGATCCAGGTGAAAAAGTTCAGAGCTTGCAGTGGGAGTCCGGGGATATGGAGAGAAAATTGGTCCGGTATGCTCTGGTTTGAACCACGTTGTGCAAACTGGCGAGAGTTTTCCGAGTTAAAGACTAGCCGATGAACGCTAGCTGGCTAGCTTCTATTGGGTGTCCTGATTCTGAAGTAAAGAAAAATACTTTCGAAAAAAAGCAGATCCACACCACATTTGGTGGTGTGGATCTGGCAGGAGAGTATTTTTAAGTTGAGGTTTAGAAAAATATAAAAAAGATATGCGAAGAAAAAATATATAAAATATATATACATGGGACATGACATAGACAAGGGGAAAGACGTCTGACTGCTAAGCCATCTTGGAATGAAAACCATCTGTTTGATACCATTCCATTCACTCCATTCTGGCCATTATTATGAGCCGTCCTCCCCTCAGCAGCCTCCACTGTCCCAATTGTGGGCCCTACGTGTCTTCTGCAGCCAATGTGTCTCCCCACCTAAGGACCACCATCCTCCAAGGGAAAGACGTCAACTTCGTCAGATTCCTGCTGCGCTCCCCCGAGTGTAACAGCTGTCTTTAAACCTCTGATCACAAGCTACAGTGTAACGTTTCCATCTCAGAGTTTATGATAGCATTTGCAGCAATATTTTTTTGTCTATGTTTCCATCTCAGGTGAAGGACGCTAGATATTTACATATCTAAGATTTGCGACAGTACAAACAATTATTAAAGGGAGGTGGGGTTCTAAGCTGACATATGGAAATGTTTTAAGAAGGTCATACCATGGATCATTTAGCTATTTGATTTACCATTTTAGGACCCATTTAGGTAGTAAATATGTGTTTAAATGATTTGATAAAATATTGAATTTGGCTTTTACTACTATATCCCATGAAATCCACATTCCTACATGGCAAAAAAAACATAAGGAATAACGTGTCTGTCTTTCAAAACCTCAGGAAATACAATACCTTCGGAAGTATTCAGACCCTTTGACATTTTCCACATTTTGTTATATTACAGCCTTATTCTAAAATATGTTAAATAAATACAAAATCTCATCAATCTACACACAATACACCATAATGAAAGTGAAAAAACTAAAATACCTTATTCACATAAATATTCAGACCCGTTACTATGAGACTCAAACATTTGCTCAGGTGAATCCTGTTTCCATTTATCATCGTTGAGATGTTTCTACAACTTGATTGGAGTCCGCCTGTGGTAAATTCAATTGAATGGACATGATATGGAAATGCACACACCTGTCGTAAACCAAGCCATGAGGTTGTAGGAATTATCTGTAGGTTTGTGTCAAGGCACAGATCTGGGGAAGGGTATCAAAACATTTCTGCATTATTAAAGGTTCCCAAGAACACAGTGGCCTCCGTCATTCCTAAATGGAAGACGAACCACCAAGACTCTTCCTAGAGCTGACCGCCTGGCCAAATTGAGCAAACGGGAGAAGGGCCTTGGTCAGAGAGGTGACCAAGAACCAATGGTCACTCTGGCAGAGCTCCAGAATTATTCTGTGGAGATGGGAGAACCTTCCAGAAACACAACCATCTCTGCAGCACTCCACCAATCAGCCTTTACAGTAAAGTGGCCAGACGGGAGCCATTTCTCAGTAAAAGACACATGACAGCCCACTTGGAGTTTGCCAAAAGGCACCTAATGACTCTCAGACCATGAGAAATAAGATTCTCTGGTCTGATGAAACCAAGATTGAACTCTTTGGCTTGAATGCCAAGCGTCACATCTTGAGGAAACCTGGCACCATCTCTTTGGTGAAAGGATCTTACTGTGGGGATGTTTTACAGCATCAGGGACTGGGAGACTAGTTAGGATTGAGGGAAAGATGAACCGAGCAAAGTGCGGAAAGATCCTTGATGAAAACCTGCTGCAGAGCGCTCAGGACCTCAGACTGGGATGAAGGTTCACCTTAAAACAGGACAATGACCTTAAGCACACAGCCAAGACAACACAGGAGTGGCTTTGGGACAATGTCCTTGACTGGCCAAGCCAGAGCCCAGACTTGAACCCAATATAAAATCTCATGAGAGACCAGAAAATAGATGTGCAGCAAAGCTCCCCATCGGTGCAAGTCTTGGTAAAATAAATTATCAATAAGGCCAGGCCCCTTAGTGCCCGCTCATAATTCCGCCCCTGTCCACATGCATTGCTTCAGTGAACGTACTCAGGTGTTTACCATTGTCTTCTCTAATATACATACGTTTTAGTGTTAGTTTGAGAAATTAATAATAATTCAATCCAAATTAATACTTATGTCCACATACAGAAAAATAAACAACATTTATTTTTAGTACAGCAAAAAAAAACTACTATTATGGTACACTGGCTTCTGTGGTATATTGATGTATTTTCAACAGGATTGTGGTACCTAAAGTAGAAATATGACTAGCTGGGACACTGTGTGGCTTGAGGAAATAGACTTCATCTTGCTTGTGCTCCTCTATAATACAGAGGACATTGTTGGTCAAAGTAATATATGGCTGAAGCTGCCCGGTCCGGGCTAAGTTTTAGGAACTGTGAAATGACCTGTGTGTGATGGATTACACAGCTATAAGCAGATATTGGTTACTAACAAGGATAGGGAAGATTCCCTAGTGGGCTAAGCCAATATGAGTGCTTGGTGGACAAAGGGAAGTGGGTGTGGACTGAGAAAGAAGAGGAAAGACAAAAGGGATCACTAAACACAGTAAGTAATTATATTAATTTAAATGCTAATCCTTTGCACATCAACGCTAACTCATTCGGGAATAATTGCAATCAATATATATTGACGCCTATGTGTCGTTGTGATCTTCTCTGTTGGAATCCGGTCCATCTGCTGGAGAGTTCTGAGTCTGTCTCTCTTTCTGTGTCCCTGAAGATCAAAGTCGTGATTCGTTGGATACTTCAGAGAACCATTCAGAAATGTTCTCATAGAATAGATGTTTCGTCAAATTTTGGTATTCTCGTCCCAGGTTAACATAATTTCTAGCTGCAGAATAGTAATTAGTGTCTAAGATTTGCACTTATTCTGTAGGGATCGATAGTCTCAGTTTAACCATTTCCAGCCGTGTAGACAATGCTCCACGTGGTATGGTTAGGAATTCAATAACTATCCGCAATCACAGCTCAAGCTGTGGGTTTGCTTAGTCTTGGTACTCAAATATGTGCAACTTCAGCTTACACCGAGGTATGCATGGTCTGAAGAGGATTTCCTCAGGAGGGGTTTTTATTCGTAACAATGGGAAGGGGCTGTTCCATGACGCTAGATCATGTTTGTACTAATGGGGGCAAATGTCCATTTATTTGACGCGTTTTCAAATTGCGCAACGTCACTACAAAATATTTCAAAAGTTGCCTGTAAACTTTGCCAAAACATTTCAAACTAATTTTGTAATACAACTTTAGGTATTTTTAAACGTTAATAATCGATCAAATTGAAGATGGGTCTATCTGTGTTCAATACAGGAAGACAACAAACCAAGCTACTTTTCAAGTCTTGCGCAACTCTCAACAGTGTTACGCAGATCCTAGTTGGCCTACTTCTTTATTGCGCAAAGGAATAACCTCAACCAAATTCCAAAGACTGGTGACATCCAGTGGAAGCGGTAGGAACTGAAAACAAGTTCCTAAGAAATATTGTTTCCCAATGAGAACTCACCGAACAGACAGACCTAAAAAAAAAAAAAAAAACTTAACGGTTAGTCCTCTGGGTTTTTCCTGCTACATAAGTTCTGTTATACTCACAGACATGCATCAAACAGTTTTAGACATTTCAGAGTGTTTTCTATCCAAATCTACTAATAGAATGCATATCTTATATTCTTGGCATGAGTAGCAGGAAGTTGAAATTGGGCACGCTATTTATCCAAAAGTGAAAATGCTGCCCCCTATACCTTAAGAAGTTAATCCAACCACAGTGTCAAAAATACTTTACGACGAAAGCAGAACATATCATTATGTTAAGTCAGCAACTAGTCAGAAAGCATTCAGCCATTTTCCAATCAAAGAGAGGTGTCAACAAAAAGCAGAAATATAGATAAAATGAATCACTAACCTTTGACGATCTTCATCAGATGACACTCCCAGGACTCAATGTTACACAATACATGTATGTTTTGTTCGATCAAGTACATATTTATATCCAAAATCCTCAGTTTACATTGGCGCCATGTTCAGAAATGCCTCCAAAACATCCGAAGAAATTGCAGAGCCACATCAAATAACAGAAAAATGCATTTTAAATCTTCACTTACCTTTGCTGATCTTCACTGGAATGCACTTCCAGGTCTCCCACAATAAATGTTTGTTTTGTTCGATTACGTCCACATTTATGTCCAAATACCTCAGTTTTGTTCGTGCCTTTAGTTCACTATTACAAAGGCACAATCTGCAAGCGCAAAATCCAGACGAAAAGTCAAAAGAGTTCCATTACAGTTTGTAGAAACATGTCAAACGATGTTTACAATCAATCCTTAGGCTCTTTTTATAATAAATCGTCAATAGGATTCCAACCGGACAATACAGAGGAAAAATAAGGAACGGTGAGCTCGCGCAGTAAACAACTGATTGGCCTCAGCCTAGTCCACTTGTTGAAACAGCTCTTATTCGACACCCTTCCACAATAGAGGCCTCAAACA
Organism: Oncorhynchus mykiss; assembly: GCF_013265735.2. Lineage (NCBI taxonomy): Eukaryota > Metazoa > Chordata > Actinopteri > Salmoniformes > Salmonidae > Oncorhynchus > Oncorhynchus mykiss. The sequence goes on along the minus strand of NC_048576.1, from coordinate 48,106,209 downwards.
ACTTTCCAAATATGGTTGACATCTGCTGGAAGCCTTGGGAAGTGCAATCTGGCCCCATAGACACAGCGTATTGGATCGGCAATCACTTAAATTAAACTACAAACCTCAGATGTCCCACTTCCTGGTTGAATTTGTCTCAGGTTTTCGCCTGCCATATGGGTTCTGTTATACTCACAGACATCATTCAAACAGTTTTAGAAACTTCAGAGTGTTTTCTATCCAATACTACCAATGATATGCATATATTAGCATCTGGGACAGAGTAGCAGGCAGTTTACTCTGGGCACCTTATTCATCCAAGCTACTCAATACTGCCACTCTGTCACCAAGAAGTTAACTCATTTATTTCATACAAGAATTAGGTGCAAACACCATCATTGAGAAATGTACACATTTAGAGTTATAGTTATGTGTGTTTCCTGTCCTTCCTGACGTCCCCAAATGAAACACACTCAACATAACTGTCCCCTATCCTCTTGCAGCTCCCCCCCCCCCCCCCTACTTTGTGCAATTTCCGCCTGAAGACATACCCAAATCTAACAGCCTGTAGCTCAGGCACAGAACCAAGGATATGCATATTCTTGGTACCATTTGAAAGAAAACACTCTGAAGTTTGTGTAAATGTGAATTGAATGTAGGAGAATAACACACAACAGATCTGATTTAGATAAAACAATGAAAAACCATACGTTTTTTTTTTGTATCATCTTTAAAATGAACAAGATAAAACAAACATTCAGATAGGATGATGGGGACAATTTCAGTGAAAAATATAATAGGGCAACAGTACTTGTGCAAACTTTGAGAATGATAACTTCCAAAATGAGTGTGCTACATGACATTTATCATGAAGTCACCCAGGTGTCCCACACAAGTAGCCCAAATGTACCCAAGTGGCCAAATTGGTGAAGGTATACATTTGGAAACAAATAACTATATACAAAATACCAAAATGGTATTCTAACACCCCCCCCCCCCCCCCCAAAATAAATGGAGAAAAATGAATGAAAAAATATATACATTTACAAAATAACATGGGAAACTATTTGCACACTTTCAATATTTGGAAGACCCTCAGTCCTCTATCAAATCAAATATATTTATATAGCCCCAGCCTAAAACCCCAAACAGCAAGCAATGCAGGTGTAGAAGCACGGTGGCTATGAAAAACTCCCTAGAAAGGCAAAAACCTAGGAAGAAACCTAGAGAGGAACCAGGCTATGAGGCGTGGCCAGTCCTCTTCTGGCTGTGCCGGGTGGAGATCACAGTGGTTGTAGAGGGTGCAACAGGACAGCACCTCAAGAGTAAAAACAGAACAGTTTATTGTTCGATAGCCGAAGGCAGAGCAGTTGAAACTGGAACAGCGGCAAGGCCAGGTGGACTGGGGACAGCAAGGAGTCATCATGCCAGGTATTCCTGACGCATGGTCCTAGGGCTCAGGTCCTCCGAGAGAGAGAAAGAGAGAATTAGAGAGATCATACTTAAATTCACACAGGGCACCGGATAAGACTCCCATTCGGAGTCAGTGTCACTGTGAAAGAAAATGTTCAGTTAGAATAGTTTCACATGAGCCCTGTATCAACAGGTATAATAAACAGATATATATAGAGAGTTGAAGGTTGAATATATTAGGTTGAATATATTATTATATTATTATTACCTGCTAGATCTACTGTCTCTTTTATATTATGACAGACCAGCTAGATCTACTGTCTTTATTACATTACAACAGACCAGCTGTATCTACTGTCTCCATTTCACTTTGGCCAGTGTTGTCCTGCCCTCTCCTCAACCGCCTCAAATAGGCTATTTCATGTGGGTTGGGGTGGGGCGGCAGACACGCATCTCACATTTCATGACATTACATGTTTATATATTGCTTCTAAAAAATAAAATTAAAATTACAAATAATATTTTATATTATTAATTTCAAACAAAGGCATTAGCATGATAAGAACTTGCCAGTCCAAAACGATGTCCTCTCCCGTTCAAAAAATATTCCTCTACAACCGCTAAATGAAGCGTCCTACAACAATCTCTGTCTCACCTTCCCAATCAATTTAATCTGAAATTGTGTGTACATCTGTATATCTAGACTTAGATTTAGCTTTCCCTGACTTAGTCGCCATAATGATTGATATATAAACAGCTGAATCTGCGCGTTCACCAAACAATGCAGTGCGTAATATGCGTAGCTTCTTCCGGTATGAAACTTCAATAGCAAGTGACTCACTTTACGCTGAAGCTTACTACATGGGTTGGTCTTGCAACACATAAACATGGCGTATTTCCGTTTAGCTCAGCTCATTGGCTATCTACCCAGCTAGATTTCAAGATGATCAGTGGTCGTTGGGTTAAGGATATGGCAGACATTTGCCCCCTTTGGAGAGATTGGGTACCCCTAGTAAACTGAAAAAAAAATCTGTCAAAAATTGCTAATATATGCAAATAAAAATTATTATTGGATAGAAAACACTCTAAAGATTCTAAAACCGTTGGAATTATGTCTGTAAGTATAGTAGAACTCACAGGGCAGGCATTCTTCCAAACTAGTTTTTGTGGCCATGAAAGTTGGAGCAACTTTGACGTCATGGCCCCCACCCTTCCCAACCAGTTATGATTCTGGGGAGACTTTCTATCTCTTCCGCTAGATGTCCTCTTTCAGTAGAGCTTTGAATCGCGCGAGAATTGACCCTATGGGAGTGAAATTAGTGCGTGCCACGAGAAAATAGGCTGTGCGTAGGGGCGCGAATTGGTCCCAGCCATTCCTTTGTTCCAGCACTCAAGAGAAGGGCAGACGATGGCCGATTGAATTGAAGTTTGTTTTGCGTGTCTAAAACATCATAAAGCTTGCTTCTGCACTTAGTTTGACCTGTTTAGTCGACATATAATATGTAATTTTGAAGTTTTGATGCGCAACTTTTCCGGACCAGAGGACGTTTTGGGTGCATTTCAGCTGATGTTATTAGCAGTAGCTAATACAAAGACGCAAGACTTGAAACCAAATGATGTATTGGGTAAGTATGAAGCCTTCCAGAACATTCTGAACGAAGACCATCGAAGGTAAGGGAATATTTATGCTTAAATCTGTGTTTCTGTTGACTCCAACATTACGTAGAAATGTAGCTTGGAACTGAGCGCCGTCTCAGCATATTGAATAGTGTGCGATTTCTGTAACGTTAAAAATAAATCTAACAAAGCGGTTGCATAAAGAAGCAGTGTATCTTTCTAACTATATGTAGAACATGTATATTTAGTCAAAGTTTATGATGTCTATTTACGTTATCTTGCCGCGCTACCTAGATTTCCTGCGGGCATTTTTGAGTAATTTCTGAACGTGAACTCACTGTAAATGGACATTTATGGATATAAATGGCATATTATTGAATCAAAAAAAAAATGTACTGTGTAACATGTCATATTACTGTCATCTGATGAAGATTTTCAAAAGGTTAGTGAGCGATTTATTTTTTAATCCTGCGTTTGTTGATTGCATGTTTTGGCTATTCAAATGAGCTGTGTCTGGTGGTGGTTTTACATATATATGTGCTATGTTTTCGCCGTAAAACATTTTAGAAATCTGACTTGCTGGCTAGATGAACAAGGTGTTTATCTTTCATTTGAGCTATTGGACTTGTTAATGTGTGGAGGTTAAATATTTTTAAGAATATTTTTGCGTTCCATGCGCCACCGTTTCAGCTGAACGTGGGAGGGTTGATTCCCAATTGGGAACCAATATCGTAGACAGGTTAAAAGACAGTCAATCAACGAAACAGCGGACAAATCATTGGTGCACAATGGTGTCATGACTGTCATTATCTTCAAATCGGTTTCTTTCAGTCAATATGTCCCGCGAAATCGCCCATCAGGTTTGATTGTGTTACAAACAAACCAGTTGATTGCAGTGAAACCAAACATGACTGGAAAAGTCACGTTCTGTGTGGGTTATTTACCTGGAATGTGTCGTCGAAAATGGAATGAGACGGAATTCACGACACAAGCGGTTCACAAAATGTTTCATGTTAGGCTATATAAACGGATTTTATCAAACAAAAGATAATTCATTGTGTAACAATGAGCATTGGAATTGCAAACAGATGAAGATCGTCCAAGGTAAACAATTTATTTTAATGCAGTTTGTGATTATGTTACGCCTGTGCTGGTTAAAATAGTTTTTTTTATGGGGCTCTATGCTCAGATAATCGCATCATATTCTTTCGCAGTAAATCCTTTTTTAAATCTGACAAAGCAGTTGGATTAGCAAGATTCTAGGCTTTCGATACATGTGAGACACTTGTATTTTCATGAATGTTTAATATTACTATTTATGTAGCGATCACCGTATGTTGTGGAATTTCAGCCCGCTAGCGGGTTCCGTTCGCAGAGAGGTTAAGTGTCCATGGACCCTTCCCACATTCTCACAAGTGGACATATAGTTTCATTTTCCCATAGTGGGGATTTAGGAGTCTGGCCACGTGAAATCCTTTGTTCACTCTGTAGTCTCTCTTTCTGCATGGCCAGGGGGAGAGAGTCTCCGTCAAGAATTTACTACCTGATATAACAGATCCTGGGTGTAGGAGAGAGTGAGAGAGGGGGAAGCCATCTATACCAAGAAAGGGTCATGTCATGACACATGCAACCAAATGACAGAACGGTGTGAAATTTGATCAACCCATGTCCTAGGCAGTGAAAATCATGATACATTGTCAAATAATAAATGGTTTCTAGTTGTTTTTATCATGAGTCCTGCAAGAGACCCACAAGAAAATTGGAAATTCAATAAAAGTCTTCATTTGGAGCGGCTGTTGTTTTTCATTTGTCTTTATGCATTTATTTGCTTAAGTCCTCTTTGCCCTTTTCTGAGTCAGAGGGATGGTTTGATAATATTTACCAATGTCTGAAGGTGAAATATACTTTACTCTGTGCCAATTTCCAAGGCTTGGAACTTGAATTCAAAGGGAACCCTTCATCACAACAAAGTGTCAGCCAATCTGTGGTGTGGCCCAGAGGGCAATGGCCAGTGGGGAGATTCAAACGTTTGTTTACTTTAGGCTGTCACCAGTGTAATGCATCAGAGAATAATAGGCTATTGGGGTCTCTGGTCAGTTACTAAAGCAAGGAAAGTCTGACATTGAGGTTCTCAATCACAAAACAGACATATTGGTTGATTTGAGTCTCTTTGTTGTTATCAAACAGGGGATAAATGGCAGATTCCAGTCCTAATATATTTATATACAGTGGGGAGAACAAGTATTTGATACACTGCCGATTTTGCAGGTTTTCCTACTTACAAAGCATGTAGAGGTCTGTAATTTATCATATGTACACTTCAACTGTGAGAGACGGAATCTAAAATAAAAATCCAGAAAATCACATTGTATAAATTTCAACTAATTAATTTGCATTTTATTGCTTGACATAAGTATTTGATCACCTACCAACCAGTAAGAATTCCGGCTTTCACAGACCTTTTTCTTTAAGAAGCCCTCCTGTTCTCCACTCATTACCTGTATTAACTGCAGCTGTTTGAACTCGTTACCTGTATAAAAGACACCTGTCCACACACTCAATAATACAGACTCCAACCTCTCCACAATGGCCAAGACCAGAGAGCTGTGTAAGGACATCAGGTATAAATTGTAGACCCGCACAAGGCTGGGATGGGCTACAGGACAATAGGCAAGCAGCTTGGTGAGAAGGCAACAACTGTTGGCGCAATTATTAGAAAATGGAAGAAGTTCAAGATGACGGTCAATCACCCTCAGTCTGGGGATCCAGGCAAGATCTCACCTCGTGGGGCATCAATGATCATGAGGAAGGTGAGGGATCAGCCCAGAACTACATGGCAGGACCTGGTCAATGACCCGAAGAGAGCTGGTACCACAGTCTCAAAGAAAACCATTAGTAACACACCACGCCGTCATGGATTAAAATCCTGCAGCACACGCAAGGTCCCCCTGCTCAAGCCAGCGCATGTCCAGGCCCGTCTGAAGTTTGCCAATGACCATCTGGATGATCCAGAGGAGGAATGGGAGAAGGTCATGTGGTCTGATGAGACAAAAATATAGATTTTTGGCCTAAACTCCACTCACCGTGTTTGGAGGAAGAAGAAGGATGAGTACAACCCCAAGAACACCATCCCAACCGTGAAGCATGGAGGTGGAAACATCATTCTTTGGGGATGCTTTTCTGCAAAGGGGACAGGACGACTGCACCGTATTGAGAGGAGGATGGATGGGGCAATGTATCGCAAGATCTTGGCCAACAACCTCCTTCCCTCAGTAAGAGCATTGAAGATGGGTCGTGGCTGGGTCTTCCAGCATGACAATGACCCGAAACACACAGCCAGGGCAACTAAGGAGTGGCTCTGTAAGAAGCATCTCAAGGTCCTGGAGTGGCCTAGCCAGAAAATCTTTGGAGGGAGCTGGAAGTCCGTATTGCCCAGCGACAACCCCAAAACCTGAAGGATCTGGAGAAGGTCTGTATGGAGGAGTGGGCCAAAATCCCTGCTGCAGTGTGTGGAAACCTGGTCAAGAACTACAGGAAACGTATCTCTGTAATTGCAAACAAAGGCTTCTGTACTAAATATTACGTTTTGCTATTCTGATGTATCAAATACTTATGTCATGCAATAAAATGCTCATTAATTACTTAAAAATCATACAATGTGATTTTTTTGTATTTTTGTTTTAGATTCCGTCTCTCACAGTTGAAGTGTACCTATGATAAAAATTACAGACCTCTACATGCTTTGTAAGTAGGAAAACCTGCAAAATCGGCAGGTGTATCAAATACTTGTTCTCCCCACTGTATATATATACAGCCAAAGCTAGACAAGCATTTGTGTAATATATATATATACAGTGAGGGAAAAAGTATTTGATCCCCTGCTGATTTTGTACGTTTGCCCACAGACAAAGAAATGATCAGTCTATAATTTTAATGTTAGGTTTTTTTGAACAGTGAGAGACAGAATAACAACAAAAAAGTCCAGAAAAACGCATGTCAAAAATGTTATAAATTGATTTGCATTTTAATGAGGGAAATAATATTTGATCCCCTTTCAATCAGAAAGATTTCTGGCTCCCAGGTGTCTTTTATACAGGTAACGAGCTGAGATTAGGAGCACACTGTTAACAATGTCTACACTGTATTTCTGATCATTATTTTAATTAACAAAAAAATTGCTTTTCTTTCAAAAACAAGGACATTTCTAAGTGACCCCAAACTTTTGAATGGTAGTGTACAAATGTCACACACTTTGACATACTGCACATGATTACATTGTCGTGACTTTACTTTCATTATTCTTATGACTGTTATTTATCTAATCAACTAACTGTGTTTAATTGTGACCCAATTAAACTCTAAAGTACTTTATTATCACATCAATAAAACAGTCAACGTATTAATCATAACCTCGTCTCATATCATCATTCTGAACAGTCGTTACCTCCTGCATCTGCAAAACCTCAGCCTTACTTATGATTCAGTACTACACAAATTGGTTTAATTAATTCTTTATTTACTAGCTAACTAAATGATAGCACAGAATAAACATACACTCTTAATACATCAGGAAAAGGTCCCTACCGTTTATCGCTGTTGGACCAGCCCTCCTTAGGAAGGGTGATGGGCCTTTCAGCAGGCTCTGATTGTCCGAAAGGGTCCGGACCCATCTCTTCGACTGTTGTTCACTCTGGACAATGCTCCTTTGAAGATTCGCTAGCAAGCCGTGTCGATGGTTGCCATTGGGTGGTGAGAATAGTACAGTGGTCCCACTTAACCTCTAATGACTCCCCATCCCGCATGAGGGAGCGTAATCATCGCCTGACACTAATTAGCATAACGCAACGGACATAAATATTCCTAGAAAATATTCCTATTCTTGAAAATCACAAATATATTGAGACACAGCTTAGCCTTTTGTTAATCACCCTGTCATCTCATATTTTCAAAATATGCTTTACAGCCAAAGCTAGACAAGCATTTGTGTAAGTGTATCGATAGCCTAGCATAGCATTTTGTCCAGCTAGCAGCAGGTAACTTGGTCACGGAAATCAGAAAAGCAATCAAATTAAATCGTTTACCTTTGATGAGCTTCGGATGTTTTCACTCACGAGACTCCCAGTTAGATAGCAAATGTTCCTTTTTTTTTTTGTAGGTGAAATAGCTCCGTTTGTTCTTCACGTTTGGCTGAGAAATTGCCCGGAAATTGCAGTCACGAAAACGGCGAAAAATATTCAAAATTAGCTCCATAATATCGACAGAAACATGGCAAACGTTGTTTATAATCAATCCTCAAGGTGTTTTTCAAATATCTATTCGATAATATATCCATCGGGACAATTAGTTATTAAGTAGGACCGATTGAAGTAATGGCTACCTCTGTATTTTACGCGAGAATCTCTCTGGGAGCATCAGGTGACCACTTGCGCAATGTAGCCACTTACGGGTATTCTTCAACATAAATGCGTAAAACTACGTCACAATGCTGTAGACCCCTTCGGGAATACGGAGAAAGAGTAATCTGGTTGATAGCTCATTCACTGCTCAATAGGGACTCATTAGAACGCAGCGCTTTCAAAACAGGAGGCACTTCCGGATTGGATTTTTCTCAGACAATATTTTTACAGTTTTGGAAACTTTAGAGTGTTTTCTATCCTAAGCTGTCAATTATATGCATATTCTAGCATCTTGTCCTGACAAAATATCCCGTTTACTACGGCAACTACGGCAAAAATGAAAATACTGCCCCCTAGTCACAACAGGTTAAATTCATTTTATTAGATACTCTTCTTAGTACAGCTAATCAGCTGTACCAGTGATTGTGTGAGAGGGGAGTTTCTCGCCTCTTCCTCGTGTTGATATTTAGAGTTCAAACCACTTTAGACATGGGCTGCAGCTCCCCATCTTTCCTGGTCTGGGAGGTGAGTTTATTTTCTTCACCTTGTGTTGAGGTTCATAGTTCCAACCATTTCAAACGTGTAGCTACCTCTTCACACTTTTTTCTGGTCTAATGTTAAATTCTTCACCAATCCTTTTATACACTCTGGTCAACATGGGCGGTTCCGTCAGGCTGACACGCTCTCTGACCTCACTTGGGGCGTGGCTACATACTGTACCAAGTTTATAGAAGACAAATGCTCTTATGGCTCCTAAAATCACATTCCTATCTCAGCAAAAATACTTTCCTACTTTCATATTTCATATACAACGTTAAGGATGGAGACTTAGTACATGTAGTGTTTATACTTTAAGTTACAGTATTTCCTTTATAACACTTTTAATGACATCACAAAATTAAAACCAATGTGACATTAGTTTTCTAAAGATCATCTCTGACCACTCCCCACGTTCTTATGTTAGAGTTATTGTTCCAGTATTCACTTTTAAACTATTAGAGTTTCGGCGGGAAGACTGTGTAGACAAAATAACATTCCTGTGTGGATTTTGGAGAGGGATGTTCTCTCTCCTCTCCTTTTAATTTACGACAGGGTGTTAGCTGTCAACCCGCCAGTAGCTCCTTCCTCCCCTTTGTGGGTGAGAGAGGGTCTGGTTACTGTCATCCATTGCCAAGCTGATCTGACCCATTCGGATCCTCACAGGATACCGCGTCTGACCACGGATCAGAAGGTTCTAGGTTCGACTCCTGGCTGACTCGCCATAGTATTTATTCACAAGAATGTGTATGTGGCAAATTACATTTGATTTGAAAACGTGTGCATGTTCATTTATTCAGTAATTATTATTCAAAATGTCCTCACCTGCGATTTTAACTCACAACCTCTTAGTTCAAGCCATTATTTTGGTTCACGGCGTGTATCAGTTATTTGGACTATTCTCTCCTAATTTATTTAATTTCCTTATTTAAACAATTGATATTTCTGTGTGGTTCAGTAGGTAGAGCATGGTGCTTGCAATGCCAGGGCTGTGGTTTTGATTTCCATGGGGTACCTGTATGAAAAGGCTGGTCGTGTATGGCTGTGGTACAATTTATGCGACCTTATTTGACCCTTTCTGCCTGCTTTTGAGACATGATTTGATCCCCTCCAAGGACACTACTTGTTGAGTATTTACAATACTTGTTACACAGTATTTAAATCATGAATCCCATGATAATTTTATGAAAATAAACATGAGAGTTTATTCCCTCGGAAGTTGGTACACTTACTATACAACTTACTAATGATAGTTTTGAATGTTAATCAGCCTATAAAAATGTTTGGTCTTTCATTCTTTATTATAATTGAGTTTATTCCCTCAGGCTAAATAATTGTAGAGGACAGGAGCGGACTCACTCTGATCATCTTCTGCGTAGGTCAATAAAAGCGAAATCTGAAGTCAATATTCTGCATTGGCAGTTATATGCCAAGCTCTGTTTAATGTATTGCTTTTTATTTGTACAAATAAATAGTTTTCCACCTGAAAGTAAAGCAATGACTGTGTTTTCTTGATATTGTCTTCATAAACAAGATAGGCATTACAATGTCAAATACAACCATGTCTACAACAAACTTTTCAAACACTAACTATAGCAATTTGTTTATAATTTAGGGTATATTTACAGTAACTAGAATAAAATGGAAGTCTTTGTACAACATTTGCACAAAATAACAATGAACAATAATATATACACTGAGAACAGGACAAACTTTTTCACACTAACTATAGCAATTATTTTCCAAATTTAGTACATATTCACGTTATATTTATGTCGAAATAAAAGGCGAACTGATGGAACATCAGGGAAAACTCTTTGGCAGGGCAGTAGATATATTTTCCTGCCACTCCAGGTAAGCCAGTGTGGATGTGAGGACTGTTGGGGCCATGCTTCAGCGGCTGGTGGCAGAACCTGCACAGACGGCCGGAGGGATGCTTCTCTGAGAATTTTCTCTTTTTTCTTTCCTCAGTTTTTTCCTTCCTCACAGTCCCCCTCTACTTTGAGGCCTCCAGCTCTCGTTGAAAGGTAGTAGCAGCAAACTCCTCAAATGGCATTCTTGAATTTGTGAGGCCATCTGCTGCTTATGTCTGGGATACCTTTAATCCACCTGGCGTGTCAGATTTTAAAAAAGCTTTTCGGCAAAAGCATACCAAGCGTTTATGTAAGGACATCTCTCTCAGCAGACAAAACATTACAAACAGCAAGCAGCCAAGTAGATTGGTCACGAAGGTCAGAAAAGCAATAAAATGAATCGCATATCTTTGATGATCTTCGGGTGTTTGCACTCACAAGACTCCCAGTAACAATAAATGTTCCTTTTGTTCCATAAAGATTATTTTTATATCCAAAATACCTCCATTTGGTTGGCTCGTTATGTTCAGAAATCCACAGGCTCGAGCGGTCATGATGGGGCAGACGAAAATTCCAAATAGTATCCGTAAAGTTTGTAGAAACATGTCAAACGTTTTTTATAATCAATCCTCAGGTTATTTTTACAATATATAATTGATAATATTTCAACCGGACGATAGCTTATTCCATAGGAGAGAGAGAGAAAATGTCTGCTCCACTCTGTTGGCGCATGCAAAACGCTGCTGGCACCCAGCCATCCAATGACGCGATGTGATCTTTCTCTCTCATTTTTCTAAATAAAAGCCTGAAACTATGTCTAAAGACCGTTCACACCATATGGAAGCCATAGCAAAAGGAATCTGGTTGATATCCCTTTAAATGGAGGCAAGGCATGCAATGGAACAGAGAGCTTTCAGGAAAAACAGCACTTCCAGATTTTCCTCAGGTTTTCGCCTGCAATATCAGTTCTGTTATAGTCACAGACAATATTTTGACAGTTTTGGAAACTTTAGAGTTTCTATCCTAATCTGACAAGTACATGCATATTCTAGATTTTGGGCCTGAGACATAGGCAGTTTCATTTGGGTACGTTTTTCATCCAAACATGAAACATTTAAAGAGCAGTAGAAGTTGTTCACCTCTCCAGTCTGATGAAATAAATGAATGATGGAGCCATCACCGAGGTAGCGGAACTTTGGCTGGCCACATGCTAAACAGTTCCTATGTTACTTTTTTTGCTGCTACTGCTGATTATCCAAGATTTCTTTCACCATCCTCTCAACTGAGGCCTGGGTCATAGGGATATCCTGAGGAGGACCCACCATCAGAGTTGCATCCTGGGGAGGACCCACCGCTGGTGGGTATACTGGAGAAGGTGGGATGGGTGTGACTGGGACACTGACCGTTTCACTCTCTGTAGTAAGACACTGCCACAGCTGCTGTGTCTCCAGGAGCTTATTTTGGCTGGTGTTAAGTGCTGAGCTGGTGTTCTTTCGCTTGGCCAGATGTTTTACATACCTGGAGATATGTTGCATTGTGGTAGGGTGCTGTGACGTAGAAGTCCGTCACTGGCCGCGGGCAGCATTTGGTTCTTTAACGCACACACATATTCATCACTCCTCCCTGCGCCATTATACCATAAATTAACAATGTGGATCGACACACAAATTAACTTCTGTCTTGGTGCAGGCATTTCACACTTGTCAATGCTCATATTTGAGAGATACAATAATTATTATACTTATCAATGTTGTGGATGAGCGCATTGTTTGTTTGTTCTGTTCCTCTCTCTCCATCTCTGTAGCTTCCGGGTATGCTGGAAAAGGACCCGAGCTAAGGGAATTGGGTTGGCTTTATAGTGCCTGTCCCAAATGGCTCATTAATGCATATGGGCATATTGAAAGATATTGTCAGTAGTGATGTAATGTTGTAAATGTTATGTTGTGATATTGTTTAAAACCGTGTTGCAATGTATATCCTTTAGTATGTTTAGTTCATGGAAAATGTAGGTTTGTATTGTTAATTGATTAATTAATTAGGGTTAATTGTTCTGAGGGGAGGGGCTAGCCCTACAAAAGGAGCCTCTCTCCAGTCTCTAAGGAGGGCATTTTTTGGATTGAGCTGTGGATGGGGCAGCATTGTTTTTAAGCTGTCCCATAAGGTAGACGTTGATGGCAGTACTGTTGTTTTTTGTTCCGGAATCACTTGTAAATAAACACCTTTGCACAGAAGAACTTTTGCGGCTCCGCCATCTTTTTATTTTGATAGAGGTTAGGTTATCCAGTTTAGCCTTCTGGCCTACTCTACGTGACATATGGTGGCAGTGGTGGGATGGCGTACCGCAAATCAGTGAATTCCAACAAGAGAGGTAAAGGAATGCGTACAGGATTGCGTTCTCAGCAACAGCAGCAACTGTCAGAAAAGGTACCTGAAGTTGAACCGGGGTGGAATACCATGGAATCGTCTGGAGAAGAAGAGGTCAAGTATGAAAAACTAGGAGCCCGACCGCAGGGCCAAAGACAACTAGAACTGGGTGAGCTGCTGACTGAAGGAGCAGTTGGGGGACCAGAACCACACCCAACCATGGTAACCCTTTTTCAGCAACTTTTCACCTGCCTTGAGAGTAGGGACGAAGACCTCAAGCAGGAGTTACGTGGCCTACGCCAATCTATCCTCACAGCTCCCCACCAGGCGGAACTCGTCAGTGAGAACCCAAGATTGGGTCTTCCAACAACAGGACGACAAAGGCTCGATGCAGCAGGGACTTCAACTCCACAGCAGGCACCCCAAGCAGTAATGAGGCCAGCACCAGGAGACCAGTCCAGCAGTGTTAACGTCCATCTTCCAGCATTCCTGAGGAAGGAGCCAAAGATGCCCTCATACCAGCAGGGGGAGGACATTGAAAACTACCTGCTGAGGTTTGAGCGCATGGCTAAGACGTGGCAGTGGCCTGAGGTAGAGTGGGCCTGCAGGCTTGTCCCATTGCTCACGGGCAAGGCCTTAGAGGCTTACACAGCAATGGATGAGGGGCTGGCCAATGTCTACAAGGACTTGAAGGAAGCGCTGCTGGTGAAGTTTGACATCTCACCGGAAACCTACCGTCAACGCTTCAGAGCTGCATCAACGCCATCGGGTGAGTCACCGACAGAGACATACCACCGCCTCAAGGGTCTCTACCGACGATGGGTTCGACCGGGGGAGAAGACACAGGACGAAATCGGGGAGGTCATCATCCTCGAGCAACTTCTACAAGTTCTACCACACGACATTCGAACCTGGGTCCGAGAGCACAAGCCCAAGGACGGGCTTATGGCGGCCAAGCTTGCACTGCAGTATCTTAATGCACGTAAAGGGGGCCCACCACAACCTGCAGCACCCGCTCCAAGGAGTCTCAGAGACACAAGGGACATCAGAAACGCCAGAGATGGTGGAGGTAACTCTGGGGGTTATGTGTCTGGGAGGGAGGTAAGGGATCATGCAGTTCGCTCTGATGGGAGGGGTCTGACCTGTTTTTACTGCCGGCAGCAGGGGCACAAAGCTTCAATGTGTCCGCTACGTAAATCCAAGCTCTCAGGTTACTGTTATGTACCCAGAGAGGGGGATGGTGTTCAGAATAGACAGACTCGGGAAGGGTCATGCTTGGTGCCTGTAAAAGTGAATGGTAAAAGTCTTACTGCAATGATTGACACCGGCAGTTCCCTGTCATTGATCAGAAAAGGTAATGTACCTGTTAATGACATTGATTATGGTTATCAGACACTGATCCAATGTGTCCATGGTGACCAGTCACAGCAGCCCACAGCTGAGCTCACAGTTGAGATTCAGGGTCAGAAATACCTCCTCAAAGTTGGGGTAATGGAGAAGCTACCTGTTGAGATGATTTTGGGGAGGGATGTGCCTGTACTCTCTGATCTGTTGGGAAGTGTGGGGGGTCAGCTATATGAGCAGTCAGTTTGCCAGTCTGATGTTCAGATGGCATGTTCAGTTGTCACTCGTGCCCAGGCCAAAGCTGGTTTACAACCTCTGCCTGACTTGTGTGATAGTCGGTGCGAGGGGGGAACCAAAGGGCCCAGAAAGTCACGCCGCCAGCGGCGTCTTGAGAAGTATGTGGGAACCCCTGTACCTGTAGCGGATGTGTCTGGGTTAGAGGTGCAATGGGATGTTCCACAAAATTTTGCTACACTGCAGAAGTCTGACGCAACCTTGAAATGTTTGTTTGACAAGGCCTTAGCTGGGGACAGTCAATCTTCATGTGGGGGGATTTACACAGTAGACAACCACATACTCTACCTTGGGTCAGAGGCAGATAGCAGGAAGTTGGTGGTGCCATCTACCTGTAGACCACTTGTTCTCAACCTTGCACATACAGTTCCATGGGCAGGCCATCTAGGGCGACATAAGACCTATCTTAGGCTAGGCTCCCGTTTCTTTTGGCCCTCCATGTATACTGATGTACAAAAATACTGCAAATCATGCCCCACGTGCCAGAAAACCAGTGCTGTCCGTAGGTCTGAACGGGCTCCTTTATGTTCACTGCCAGTTATCTCTACCCCATTCAAGAGAATTGCAATGGACATTGTTGGACCCTTGGAGAAGAGTAGTGCAGGTTACAAGTATATATTGGTGATCTGTGACTATGCCACCCGGTTCCCAGAAGCCTTCCCACTCCGTTCCATAACTACTCCAAAAATAATCAGTGCTCTTGTTCAGCTCTTCTCTCGTGTAGGAATCCCAGATGAAATCCTGACGGACCAAGGGACAAACTTCACCTCGCGACTGATGGTTCAACTCCACCAACAGCTGGGCATTAAAGGCTTGAGGACTACTCCCTACCATCCCCAAACGGATGGGCTCGTAGAGAGATTCAATCAAACGCTCAAGAACATGCTGAGGAAGTTTGTGGCTGACACTGGTAAAGACTGGGATAAGTGGTTACCCTTTCTGCTTTTTGCTTACAGGGAGGTGCCTTAGGCATCGACAGGTTTCTCGCCATTCGAACTCCTCTATGGATGGCCAGTGCAAGGACCACTGGACCTGCTGAAGAAGTGCTGGGAAGGTTCCCCAGTAGCTACCTCAGGACAGGGGATTGTCCAGTATGTCCTCCAGATGCGAGACAGGTTGGAACGGTACCGAGAGGAAGCTAGAGCAAACCTTCAGCAAGCCCAGAAGGCCCAGAAGAGAGGCTATGACCAGCACGCTCGCCACAGAGAGTTTGAGCCAGGACAGAAAGTCCTGCTCCTCCTTCCCTCGTCTACCAGCAAGCTCCTTGCGCAATGGCAAGGACCGTACCTAATCGGGAGGAAGATGGGCCCAGTGACCTACGAGGTGCTGCACCCGGACAAGGGTAAGAAGAAGCAAACCTACCATGTGAACCTTCTCAAGGCCTGGGAGGAGAAAGAGGAACTCTCCAAAGGAAAGTCCTTTCTGGTCCGCAGAGTAGAAGAGGATGAGTCGGATGGGGTCACAGAGGCATGGAAAGAACGAGCAGAAGTCATACTGGCTCACCTGGAAGAAGACAAGCAAGATGAGCTGAAGCAGCTGTTTGGCAAGTATCCGGCCCTCTTCAGTCAGAGACCAGGAAGAACCAAAGTCCTGGAACACGTTTGAAACATTCGTTTGAAACCTGGCCAGAACCCTGTCCGCCAGCATCCTTACCGTGTGCCTGAGAGGCTGGTGGTAGCCCTCAAGGAAGAGGTCCACACCATGATAGAGATGGATGTTGGCGAGCCATCTTCAAGTGAATGGAGCAGCCCTATTGTCATTGTCCCAAAGAAGGATGGCTCTTTGCGCGTCTGCATGGA
The DNA here is from genome assembly GCF_013265735.2 of Oncorhynchus mykiss. Classification (NCBI taxonomy): domain Eukaryota; kingdom Metazoa; phylum Chordata; class Actinopteri; order Salmoniformes; family Salmonidae; genus Oncorhynchus; species Oncorhynchus mykiss. The sequence goes on along the minus strand of NC_048576.1, from coordinate 48,089,613 downwards.
CTTCCGTAAGGTGAATGCCATCTCCCAGTTTGATGCCTATCCCATGCCCCGCATTGACGACTTACTGGAGAGAATAGGTAGAGCTCATTACATCACCACATTGGATCTCTGCAAAGGGTACTGGCAGGTGCCCCTGGATGAACAATCCAAGGCCTACACTGCATTCCGGACGCCAATGGGCCTGTTCCAGTTCAAGGTCATGCCGTTTGGCCTTCATGGGGCCCCTGCGACTTTCCAGAGGCTGATGGACAAGGTCCTCCAGGACTGTGACGATTACTGTGCTGCTTACTTGGACGACGTGGTGATCTACAGCCACTCCTGGGAGGAGCACATACAGCATCTTAGCAGCGTCCTGGGGAAGATCCATGAAGCAGGCCTCACGCTTAACCTCCTGAAGTGTGAGTGGGCGAAACAGGAGACAAAGTACCTGGGGTACCAGCTGGGTAAGGGTGAAGTTCGGCCTCAGGTGGAGAAAGTGGAGTCCATCAGGAATAGCCCTCAACCCAGAACCAAGAAACAGGTGAAGTCCTTCCTAGGTCTGGCAGGGTGGTACCGGAGATTCATTCCACAGTTTTCGACCATCGCTGTCCCTCTGACCAACCTCACTTCGAAGGGGGCCAGCAACCGTGTGAAGTGGACTGAGGAGTGTGAGGAAGCCTTCATGACACTGAAAAAACGACTGTGCTCATTCCCTGTTCTCCAGACCCCTGATTTTAAGAAGAGATTTCTCGTGCAGGTGGACGCTTCGGCTGTAGGAATTGGAGCTGTACTGGCCCAAGGGGAGCCAAGAGAAGAGCTTCCTGTGCTGTACCTGAGTCGGAAGCTGTTGCCCAGGGAAACCAGGTATTCTACAATCGAAAAGGAGTGCCTGGCTATAAAGTGGGCCCTAGATAGCCTCCGTTACTACCTTCTTGGGAGGGAATTTGACCTGCACACGGACCACAGAGCACTGACCTGGATCCAGACCATGAAGGACCGGAATTCTCGTGTGACCAGGTGGTATCTGGAGCTCCAGCCCTTCAGGTTCTGTGTCCGTCACAAGGCAGGAAAAGAGAACGTTACTGCGGACTACCTATCAAGGCTCCCGAACATGGTCGCTTCAGGAGAGGAGGAAGGTAATGTGACGTAGAAGTCCGTCACTGGCCGCGGGCAGCATTTGGTTCTTTAACGCACACACATATTCATCACTCCTCCCTGCGCCATTATACCATAAGTTAACAATGTGGATCGACACACAAATTAACTTCTGTCTTGGTGCAGGCATTTCACACTTGTCAATGCTCATATTTGAGAGATACAATAATTATTATACTTATCAATGTTGTGGATGAGCGCATTGTTTGTTTGTTCTGTTCCTCTCTCTCCATCTCTGTAGCTTCCGGGTATGCTGGAAAAGGACCCGAGCTAAGGGAATTGGGTTGGCTTTATAGTGCCTGTCCCAAATGGCTCATTAATGCATATGGGCATATTGAAAGATATTGTCAGTAGTGATGTAATGTTGTAAATGTTATGTTGTGATATTGTTTAAAACCGTGTTGCAATGTATATGCTTTAGTATGTTTAGTTCATGGAAAATGTAGGTTTGTATTGTTAATTGATTAATTAATTAGGGTTAATTGTTCTGAGGGGAGGGGCTAGCCCTACAAAAGGAGCCTCTCTCCAGTCTCTAAGGAGGGCATTTTTTGGATTGAGCTGTGGATGGGGCAGCATTGTTTTTAAGCTGTCCCATAAGGTAGACGTTGATGGCAGTACTGTTGTTTTTTGTTCCGGAATCACTTGTAAATAAACACCTTTGCACAGAAGAACTTTTGCGGCTCCGCCATCTTTTTATTTTGATAGAGGTTAGGTTATCCAGTTTAGCCTTCTGGCCTACTCTACGTGACTCTACGTGCTGTTTGGGTCAATGCATGTACTCTGAACCAGGGAATCATAATCCTCATCCGCCCACATCAGGTTGTCTTTCTCCCCATGGTGCTTGGACAGGAGCCCATCAATTGCAGTTTTCATGGGCTCTGTCCATCACACAATATTATTTTATATGACAATGCCTTCACTATACACTAACCTACATTATGTGTGTGTGTGTGCATGAGACAGAATTAGTTACTGCCCGCACACATAAGTTTGTTGGTGATAAGTAGGCAACAACATTTCCACCCCGCTGATCCTCAACACTGGGGCCCCACAAGGGTGCGTTCTGAGCCCTCTCCTGTACTCCCTGTTCACCCACGACTGCGTGGCCACGCACGCCTCCAACTCAATCATCAAGTTTGCGGACGACACAACAGTGGTAGGCTTGATTACCAACAACGACGAGACGGCCTACAGGGAGGAGGTGAGGGCCCTCGGAGTGTGGTGTCAGGAAAATAACCTCACACTCAACGTCAACAAAACTAAGGAGATGATTGTGGACTTCAGGAAACAGCAGAGGGAACACCCCCCTATCCACATCGATGGAACAGTAGTGGAGAGGGTAGTAAGTTTTAAGTTCCTCGGCGTACACATCACAGACAAACTGAATTGGTCCACCCACACAGACAGCATCGTGAAGAAGGCGCAGCAGCGCCTCTTCAACCTCAGGAGGCTGAAGAAATTCGGCTTGTCACCAAAAGCACTCACAAACTTCTACAGATGCACAATCGAGAGCATCCTGTCGGGCTGTATCACCGCCTGGTACGGCAACTGCTCCGCCCACAACCGTAAGGCTCTCCAGAGGGTAGTGAGGTCTGCACAACGCATCACCGGGGGCAAACTACCTGCCCTCCAGGACACCTACACCACCCGATGTCACAGGAAGGCCATAAAGATCATCAAGGACAACAACCACCCGAGCCACTGCCTGTTCACCCCGCTATCATCCAGAAGGCGAGGTCAGTACAGGTGCATGAAAGCTGGGACCGAGAGACTGAAAAACAGCTCAAGGCCATCAGACTGTTAAACAGCCACCACTAACATTGAGTGGCTGCTGCCAACACACTGACTACACTCCAGCCACTTTAATAATGGGAATTGATGGGAAATGATGTAAAATGTATCACTAGCCACTTTAAACAATGCTACCTAATATAATGTTTACATACCCTACATTATTCATCTCATATGTATATACTGTACTCTATATCATCTACTGCATCTTTATGTAATACATGTATCACTAGCCACTTTAACTATGCCACATTGTTTACATACTCATCTCATATGTATATACTGCACTCAATACCATCTACTGTATCTTGCCTATGCCGCTCTGTACCATCACTCATTCATATATCTTTATGTACATATTCTTTATCCCCTTACACTTGTGTCTATAAGGTAGTAGTTTTGGAATTGTTAGCTAGATTACTTGTTGATTATTACTGCATTGTCGGAACTAGAAGCACAAGCATTTCGCTACACTCGCATTAACATCTGCTAACCATGTGTATGTGACAAATAACATTTGATTTGATTTGATTTGATAGACTATGAATGACCTGTATCAAGCAGGAACTCTTCAGAGCAATCCTCTTTTGTTGTTGTAGGAGCTGGTGCCAAAGAGGAGCGGAAAAGGGCAACCAGTAAGGGCTGGGCCTGCGCTGCTGTGCTTGGATCAGTATCAGTAGAGAGTAGAGCCGCCAGAGCCAGAAGGTTATGGATATATGTCCTTTCCTGAAATAGAGGCCCAATTACCTTTAGGGAAAATTATCATGGAGCTAAACTATGTGAGTGAGTGAGTAAATTGAGTGAGTGAAATCATTCTGGATTACCTGAGGGATGTCTCCCTCCATGGCCACTGTGGAAGGAGCAGGAGTTGCAGGGCCACTGAACACCACAACTCGGCCAGAGTAATTCATGCATGACAGTGGCTGAGCTGCTGGAGGTTGGTCTGGCTCTACAGCCACAGGAGTAAGGATCCGTGTGCTTGTCCCAGCAGAGCTGAATAGGTTGACATCCTGGCTCCGGGTATTGGAGTCCAAACCTCTCTCCTGTGTCCCTGTTGGAGACGTGCATCGCTGAATACTTGGCCTGCCCTGTCACTTTCACAGAGGCCATGTTCAGCTTCACCGTCAGCAATGGGTCAAAAACAGCAGGTAGAACCACATTAGGCTGCTACAGGTCAACCAACCTCTGGAAATTCCAACGTGCCACTCCAGTCATACCCTGGGCCTGGAACGGCTCGGTTTAGACACGGTTACCTGTCACTCACCGAGCCTGATGAAAATGTTAGCCCTCCCTGACAGGGTTCCAGATGGGCACAGTCGCCCCCTCACCCTTGATGTGATTGAGTTGCAGGGTCACTCAGGCAGCCTCTCAGGATGTGTATACGCTGGATCCTCCACATCTTCAGCATCGACGGCTTGAAGAGCAGTACATCGTTGGGGTCCTTGTGTAGGTAGAAGTGTTTTAGGACATCTTCCACTCTCTTCATCAGCTCTCTTGGATGTGATACCTTAGTCCTACAGTGCTCCCGGATGTGCTGCTTGTTGGGGTTAGCAGGGAAAATCCCACAGATGTAGACCTCCTTCAGCTTCTCTAGGTCAGCCTGGTCTTCCACAGTGAAGGCTGTGTACAGGAACATGCAGAAGGAGTTGTATAGTGGATGTCTCTCCGAGACACCCTCCCTGGTGAACCGTTGCATGCGTTGGAACAAGTCCAGTTTGACATTGATGTCCCTGTTGAACTTGCTCCCTGAGGCACAATTGTTTGCCAAGTTCCCAGATGTGTCCAGACATCACCCAGGACAGGATCATCCAGTTCATTTTTTTTTGTCGCCCAATGGGTTGAACTGCCCCATCACCTCCTCCTGTTTCACCTGCTTGGTGAGGTACAGGGTGTTCTCCATAAGCCACCGGAAAGACTTGCCCATGTATTTTCCAAACTGAGGATGTATGCAATCAAAACTGTAAGTTGATCTGGATAAGTGTCTGCTAAGTAACATCAATGTAAATTTAAGGGCTTTCTGTAAAGTTGTCTAATGTTGGTGGGGCAAATGTAACCTGTTTTAATACTTATGAATGACTATGATCAATATATTTTTTTTCTTGAGTGTACTTTTAACAGAGCTGAGATTTACTTCAAATGGCATTTACCATATTGCTTACACATATCAAGTTGTTTCAGATCTACACAAGTGCCTATGTGCAAGTTGCCTGGGATCAAGACCCGCTAGGGTAGTCACCCTACTAGGGAGGGGGGGTCAGGATTTAGGGTTTTGGCCGAAATATACTGGCCCAATAAGCACATCCCCGAGAGATATCCCTTCATTTGACAGTGGTTAGGGTGGTCGTCATTGGTGCTGGTGGCCTGGGTTCGAGACCCGCTAGGGAAGTCTCTAACCCTAATCTCACATTCTTAGCAATTTATTTTAACACTAGAAGCGCTTAAGCAGTCATTTTGACTGCTCATGAATTAAAAAAATATATTACTCATGCCCCCCTCCGTTCTTTACTTATCCTAAGTAAGTCGATATAACGCACTGTCAGTGTTAGAATCTTAATATCGCAAACAGAACTGGAGTAATAACCAGTTTTAGGAGATCATGTCAATTTTTGAATGGTTTTCCCCCGTTCCCCCTCCTTCTCCCGACAGTTGAAAGTGCAGTACCCAGCTGATAATCACCTGGATAATTGCCTCAAAACTTTACATAAATTATACCAAAACTAATTTCACACATACTATAACAACATATTAAATAAATTAAGTAAAGTTTGAGCGAGGGGAAGCAAACGATGCATAATTATAAATTGGGTGGTTCGAGCCCCGTATACTGATTGGCTTACAGCTGTGGTATATCAGACAGTATACCACGGGTATGACAAAACATGTATTTTTACTGCTGTAATTATGTTGGTAACCAATTTATAATAGCAAAAAGGCACCTCGAAGGTTTGTGGTATATGGCCAAAATACCACAGCCTGCGTGCACAAGCACTTCGCTAGACTCGCACAAGCATTTCACTACACTCGCAGTAACATCTGATAACCATGTGTATATGACCAATAAAATTTGACTTTCATAAGAACAGCCTTATTCATGGTATATTGGCCATATACCACACCCCCTCTGACCTTATTGCTTAATTATATAATCACCAGTTGTGAAGGAAGAACAAGGCGGACCATTTTACTGAACTGATCTGTTCTGATTATAATCTAAAAATGGTATGTTATCAGTCTACTCTGGCCTACTTGGAGTAGGCTACACAGTGAGAACCTGTGTAATTGTACATGCTGAACTGCCAATATCTGGGAAAATATCCACATTTGGCAGCAGGTGAGCTAGTGTCAGAGAATGTGGTGATAAGGCTTGTGGAACCTTACCTTGGCAAGAGGAGAAATGTCACCATGGACAATTCCTTCAGCTCACTGTCATTGGCGAACAAGTTGCTTGCAAAGAAAAAAAATCTTGCCGGCACCATGAAAAAAGTGAGACAGGAGTTCCCTCCCTCTTTGCAAAATAAGGCACCTACACATTGTACTATTGTACTCCAAAAAGGAAGAGCGGTGCTGAACAATGACAAGACAGTGGAACACAATAAAGGTAGAACCTTTCACTCCCGCTCCTATGCGCGACGTCGCCTGTGTACTAACCACCACTCATGGCAACTATCATTCGCACCCCTGCTCCCCATCGTTACGCATACCTGGACCTCATCATCACCTTGAAAACTCTCCCTTTATTTAGCCCTTGGTAGCCTCAATTTCATCACCACCAAGAACCGCTACCCTCTCCCGTTGCACCCTCTGCAGGATTCATCTCCGCCCCGTTGCTGAAACACCCAGATCTAAGGTAACCAAAGAACTTATATCCATGTGCATACTACTCAAAGAAATGAACTATGACGTTGGTGACTGGGAGCTCCTGGCTGTGAAGTTGGCATTAGAGGAGTGGAAACACAGGCTGGAGGGTGCCAAGGACCCATTTCTCATCCTTACCAACCATCGTAACCTGTAGTACATACGGACAGCGAGGTGGCTGAACCCACGTCAAGCAGGGTGGGTCTTTTTCTTCATATCACCCAGGTTCAAAGAATTTCAAAGCCGATGCCCTGCCCAGTCTCCACGATTCGGGAGATGTTCCTGTCCTGAGTGCGCCTATCATTACATCCTCCTGAATCATTGCCCCCATGCTTTGGGATGTAGACATGTACATCTGCCAGACTCTGGAGAGGGAACCTGCACCTGCTACCTACCCTCCGGAGAGCACTTACATCCCCATGTGGGTAAAGAATTGGCTGTTGACCTGGGCGCACACATCCCCCGCTGCTGGACACCCAGGTATCACCTGCACTATTCAATCCATCTCCGCAAAGTACTGGTGGCCCACCTTGGCTCATGATGTCGCCCTCTATGTAATTTCCTGCTCCGGATGTTCCCAAGCCAAATCTCCCTGGCATGCTCCAGCAGGGAAACCTATTCCCCTTTCCGTGCCACAGCGGCCTCCAGGTACCAGCCTCAGTCCAATGGGCAGGTATAGAGGATCAACCAGGAGCTAGGGAGGTTCCTTAGGAGTCACTGCCAGGACCAGTAGGGGGAGTGGGCCCAGTTTTTTCCCTGAGCAGAGTATGCCCAGAACTCACTTCTTCACACCTCCACTGGGCTGATTCCCTTCAACTGCATCCTGGGATATCAGCCGGCCCTGGCCGCATGGACCCCGAGCGGTGGACGAGTGGTTCCGGTGCACAGAGAAGGTTTGGAAGGCTTCCCACGTGAGGCTCTCCACCAGGAACCTCCCGCTCTGCCTGCCCTGCCTGACTCTGAGCCCCAGTTTATGAGGCCCTTCAAGGTCCTCCAGAGTGTCAACAAGGTTGCATACTGATTACAACTCCCCAACAACTACCGGATCTTACCCTGTTTTCATGTTTTCCTCCTCAGGCCAGGGGTTCCTGGTCCCTTGGCTGATGCCGTCCCCCACGACAAACCTCCACCTCTCCCTGGACATCGATGGGACCCCCGCTTATGCCTTCAGGTCTCTCCTGGACTCCCGACGTCATGGCGGTCGGCTCCAGTACCTGGTGAGTGGGAGGGGTACGGCCAGAGGAGCGCTTTGCCCTCGGGGGTGTCCTCATCCTGTTGCTGTATCCGTGTGTCATTGGCGTGTGCTGTCACACCTACTCCCACTCCCCCGCTCCAGCGCATGACATCACCGGTCTACTAACCAACAATCCTGGCAACCATAATTACGCACAACTGCTCCCCATCATTATGCAGACCTGGACCTCATCCTCACCTTGATTATTCTCCCTATATTTAGCCCTCAATAGCCTCAGTCATCAGGCAATATTGGTTTTACTCACGTTCAGTACGCTTCTCCTGTTTTGTTTATCTGCCATATTCTTTTCATTAAACTCACTTTCTGCACCTGCTTCCTGACTCCCAGCGTATTCAATGTACAGGCTACAATGTGGGAATCTCATGCGTGGTAATAACTACAGTACATGTATATAGGACTTACGTCCTTGGCACAATACAGTTATTATATTCTACTCTATCCATAGGCTTGATTAATGCCATTCAGACGTTGATACAACAACTATGATAGCTGAGGTACATAGATTGGTATGAATATTAGTTCAGAATCTAACATTTTAGGGTTCATACACAGATCGGCTACTGTAGCTAGCTAGACATCTATAGGCATACAGTTATTTTTATCCTCCACTACACAATAAGCAAGTAAATAGTTAGCTAGCTATGTTATTTCAGCTGCATTGCAAGGCAAGCTTACACAATTGTACATTCAATTTGCAGTAAATGCTTTAGCTAGCTAGATTCTTTACATCCACTGTTTCACAAGACGACAGCCTGGTTTGGGACAGCCTGGAGTCCCTAAAACATTAAAGAACACAAATTACAAATTAATTTTTTGCTTGACTCGTTATGACGTTATAACTACTTACATTTGGTTCCACAGTAATGTTTTGTCAGCCATCTTCACCCAGGGATGGGTGGCTCACGTCAAATGTGTCATTGGAACTACTCAATATGATTGGTCATATATAAATCTTGGGACCCAAATGCATAATGAGTGTTCTAACTCCCTCTTTTGGTGGTCTGGAGCAATGAAGCCATGACACTGGGTACCTCTAAGTCCCGCAGTGCAAGCTCGCAACTTTTAAAGGAGGAACCACTGTAAGTGGAAGCATGGTAGCGACCTAGCTTAAGGCCGCCATGCCGGAAGTGCTTTCAATCTCACTGCACCCTCATATTACATGTCTTCAAAAATGCAGACAGATGGATTAAAAGTCTATTTACATTGTAATACTTCTGACAGATAATTTTTCTAACATTGCCCATAACTTTTGGACTTTCTAAAACATTCCCAGAAAGCATGGATTATTGAGTCATTATTAATTTTACACTGCAGACATGGCTATTGTATAATACATTCTATACGTTAATTTATACTGGATTAAGCAAAAAGACTCATTAACTGTAATCTCATTAGTTATGTTACAACATTCACACATTCATCTTGTGCCAATATCAGTTATTTTTAAGATTTGGATCCAATAGTTTAGTGATTGTCAGTTGGATAGGCTCTCTGCAAGGTTTTGTATAGTTTACCAATCATATGAATAACCTTTTCTGACTCAAATAGGATTCCCTAAAGATTGATCTGATGTCCAAATTTTTTGGGAAATAAACTTTTAAATTGCATGTATTTGAAAATATCAACATTAGTCAATCCAAATCCCAAATTGCTTTTTAAAGCTGTAATTGAATTAAAAGTACTTCCCTTTTACCAAGTCAGTTACAGTTTCTATGCCTTTAGTTTTCCATGTGGACTAATTTATCGGTGAATTCTGGAAAGCTATCCAAGGGTTGTTCTATAAGGTTGTGTTTTTAGGGATTGATATTGGTTCTTGTAGAACATGTTTAATTTGCTTCCATATTGTTATAGTGTTCTTAACTATGAAGTTGTTCATGTTCTTAGCTTTTTCCTTTGAAAATAGACATGTAAAAATATTCTGGGGAGGAGCATTTATCTATATGTCAGAAGTAAAATCCTTGGTTAAAGAGTTGATACATTTCCTAGTCTTGAATGTTAAAACCACCCTCAGACTTAAGTATTTCATTTTTGTGAAAAATTGCTGTAGATTTTGTGTTATTATTTTTATTTTTCCTATTGCCATTATTTAGTTTTATCCCACGATTTCTGAGTATTCGGAAAATATTTTTAGCAAAGGGGGCATTGAGTTTTCAATATTGGTCAGGTATATCAGGAGATCATCTGCACCTGTTACGTTTGGGAACTGTCTAATTGTCACGGTTTTCGTCGTCTGAAGAGGAATCGGACCAAAGCACAGCGTGGTAAGTGTTCATTACTTTTTATTTCCACTGAACACTAAACAAAAATAACAAAGAGAATAACCGAAACAGTCCTGTAAGGTGCAAAACACTAAACAGAAAATAACTACCCACAAAAACCATGTGGGAAAAAGATACCTAAGTATGGTTCCCAATCAGAGACAACGATAGACAGCTGTCCCTGATTGAGAACCATACCCGACCATAACAAAGAAATACAAAAACATAGAAAAAAAGAACCAGCCCAGCCAAATCACTCCCTGACCAAACCAAAATAGAGACATAAAAAGCTCTAAGGTCAGGGCGTGACACTAATTCTTTCTGCAATCAGTTCAATTGTCATGCTGAAACCGGAAAGGGCCTTCCCCAAATTGTTGCCACAAAGTTGGAAGCACAGAATCGTCTAGAATGCCACTGTATGCTGTAGCGTTAAGATTTCCCTTCAATTGAACTAAAAAAATCACATTTACATAAGTTTTCAGACCCCTCACTCAGCACTTTGTTGAAGCACCTTTGGCAGCGATTCCAGCCTCAAGTGTTGTTGGGTATGACGCTACAAGCCTGGCACACCTGTATTTGGGGAGTTTCTCCCATTCTTCTCTGCAGATCCTCTCAAGGTCTGTCAGGTTGGATGGGGACCGCAGCTGCGCTGTGTTCTTGGGGACCTTCAATGCTGCAGAAAAGTTTTGGTACCCTTCCCCAGATCTGTGCCTCGACACAATCCTGTCTCAGAGCTCTATGGACAATTTCTTCGACCTCATGGCTATATAGACAGATGTGTGCATTTCCAAATCATGTCCAATCAATTGAATTTAACACAGATGGACTCCAATCAAGTTGTAGAAACATCTCAAGGATGATCAATGGAAACTGGATGCACTTCAGCTCAATTTTGTGCCTCATTGCAAAGGGTCTGAATACTTATGTAAATAAGGTATTTCAGATTTTTTTTAAATATACATTTGCTATTTTTTTTTTAAAGAAAATGTATTTGCTTTGTCATTATGGGGTGGTTGTGTGTATATTTCTAAGGATTTGTATTTATTTAATCCATTTTAGAATACGGCTATAACGTAACAATATATGGAAAAATTCAAGGGGTCTGAGTACTTTCTGAAGGCACTGTATATATTTTCCTACTCATCTTTCTCGTGCTCCATCATGACCTCTCACTTTTATGTTTGCTACTTTGAGACTCAGTGACGAGTAAATACCTTATTCTTACCTTCCTGAAGCAAGCAAACTATAATGTATGGTGAACAAGTCTGGGCCCCTACAATTGTCCTTGACCATATATCTGTTGTCGAAGAACACTCCAGCTTTTGTTCCTTTGAATATCTACTTTGTGGAAACAAATAAAATAAATATTGCATTGAAATAAGAGTACAGAGTAGAGTACAGTTATCTTCCTTTGTTGTTACCTTCCTGAAGTAAGACATTTTGCTGTATCATCTGAGCACAGTCATTGTAACGCATACAGCGAAGATACAACAACAAACAATTCAAGCCAAAAACTGCTTATGTGCAACAGTGCCATGATACATTTCCCAAATCTCTACACAAATAAAAAAGCATCATACACTGGGTGAAAGAACAATGTAAGCTGAGAGTAATGGTCTTCTTAATACATTAAAATGCCACTCTGCTGGTATAAAGTACCAAATGGCTCAGTGGAGCACCTTGGTCAAATAAATTGCTGTTACATAAACACACAATGCAAGAGACAGAAAGTCTAATTATGGCCTTCATTTTCTACACCCTCCTCCATTCCACAATGACCTCAAGAGCAGACCCATTGTGGAGTCAGCATCTCTCACCAGCGTGTTAATACAAACATCCCTCTCATTGCTTGTAGGCTAGTTGGCTGGGGACATAACATGCAGGACCCATAATCCACAAGTGTTAATACAGGTTTTTTAAGCCTTTGCCTAAATCTAACCAAACCCTAACCTTAACCACTCGCTATTTCATCTTGGTCATTTGGAAATCCATCCAATAATTACTCATTATTATTATTCAGAGTATGTGAGCATTTATCAGGCTGTTACAATTTGGACAATGTGAGAGTTTGTTGTGAGATCAAGTTGGCACACTTCCCACCATTATACAAGTATCACATCCACCCACCACAGGGAAGAGACTGTCACTCCCCTGGAGCCAAACTTCCAAATGTTAACTCTCATCTCACCTTTTCCCCCTTCATTAAAACCAGTCGAATAACTGGCCTGAGGACCCACGGTCGAAAGCAGCGGCACAGCTGTTGAGAGGTGGTGTATACTATTGCCCATCACTCAAGTGCACGCTGTGCCGTCGTAGCAGAGGTAGCTCGGCCACTTTCCAATTTCCCTCACAGTGGCTCGACCTTTCTGCCGTCTGTGTTTTCTCCCTTTTATTAATGCTGGGAGTTTGTTTGCCTGTGGTGTTGGGAGTGCCAGGTCCCCGTGGTGGCCCAGTCTCGGGCCTCTCTGCCTGACTGACATGCTAATTGAAACCCATTCTCTGCGTGGGCAAGCTGTGTAATGAGAGCCAGTCTGGTGAGGTGGAACCTGGTAGTCCTGATAGTAGCCCTCCTCCGCTCAGGCATCCCTGCAAGGCATCTCTCTCTCTCTCTCTAAATTAAGTTATTCTGATACTGAGGCGAGAGCTGGCCTAGCAACATCATGTCTCTGTTGCCCAGGACTATATGAGGGTGAAGTAATGTTCACCAGTTGGCAATGTGTTTTTATTGTCCCTTCAAATTGCACAACAAACTGCAGAAACGCCATGTGTTTTGGTCCGTAGACAACTCTGAATAGTCTTAGGAATAGTTATGGAGGGCGGGTAGCCTAGCGGTTAAGAATCCCCTAGGTGAAAAATCTGTCAATGTGCCCGTGAGCAAGGCACTTAACTCTAATTGCTCCTGTATGTCACTCTGGATAAGAACGTCTGCTAAAATGTAAATGTAAATAGTGTAAGCTCTGGGGCCAACTTTTTAAGGATTGGCGTCCCGTCACAAGAAAGTTGTAAATCATGCAGCGCGTTATGTCAAGGTTGCAGATTTTAGAGAAACAACAAATGTCGGGACATATGTGTCTTATATCGGCTGAAAGCTTAAATTCTTGTTAATATAACTGCACTGTCCAATTTACTGTAGCTACTACTGCGAAAAAATGCCATGCTATTGTTTGAGGAGAGCTCCTAACAACAAAACATTTTTTTCACCGCGATAGGTTTGATAAATTCACCTCTAAAGATGAAATGTGTAATTACATTCTGAAATCTTGCTCTGATTTATCATTCAAAGGGTCCCAGAGGTAACATTAAGTGTTGTTTTGTTAGATAAAATCATATCTTAAAAAGGTCCATATAGCATGCTCGATTGATTTTGTATTTCCACGCGTTCAATTTGCAAAGAAAGGAATCTGTGAAAATCTCACCCTAACAGTTTTTTAAACGAGTCAAATCACATTCGTATGTATTCCTCAGAGATCCTAGAAGGTAACAAGACTTCACTATATCAATAGGGGTGTAGTATATCCTATAGGACACCATATTTGTTCAGAGAGCGATCATGGCACACCGATGACGCCGGCGGTCATCAAATGAACAACTGTATCTTTGTCAAATAAGCACCACTCGGGGTCAAACAAAGCTAGCTAGATAGCCAATGAGTTGGGCTTTACGGGAGTATCCGGAAACCATGTTCCTGTCGTAAAATGTAGCTACTAACCTTGTATGACAGCATGCCTTTTCATTTTGGACAAAAATTATAAGGGCATTCAAAGTTATGAAAACTGGTTGTTTTGCAAATGTTGAACTTATAATATGGCTACTAATTCTTGGAAAGCTAAATCAAAGTCCAAGTATACAGATTTGACGATATTCTTGCAGAAAAATGTTATATGATTGCGAATGTCTCCTTCACAGTTTGCTCAAATATACATGGGGACTTCACACTAAAAGTATTGTAGTTCACTCATACTTCAAGTTATCCATCTGAAACTTTGCACATGCACCGCTGCCATCTAGAAAGACACTATCTGAATTACAACAAGAGTGATGGCTAGAACTGTGACCTTTCTCTTGCATTTCAAAGTTGGTAGTAGGAAAAGACTGGTTGGTTTTTATTTGTATTTTCTTCTACCAGATCTATTGTGTTATATTCTCCTACATTCAATTCACATTTCCACAAACGTCAAAGTGTTTCCTTTCAAATGGTACCAAAAATATGCATATGCTTGCTACATATGCCTGAGCTACAGGCAGTTAGATTCGGGTATGTCATTTAGGCGAAAATTGAAAAAAAGCGGGCTATCCCTAAGAAACATTTTCAGTCATTGATGATCTGACTAGCTTTATTTGACTTAATACTTTTCAATATGTACATTATAAGGTTGCCTCTCCATTTTGTTGGTTGCGATTAAAGCCAGGATACAATAGACCACCCTGGCTACTGTTAATCTCTTTAATATTTTAATTTGATTTCTTCTAAGCTCTCGGAGGTGGTTCTGAGGACGTAACCTGGGTTTGAGTTTTTTTTAGGTCTGGAAGGTGCTAAATTACTGCATTTCTATAGAATAAAATAAACATATAAATGCTAATTGAAGAACAGCAAAAACAAGCAAAAATTACCCAGACATTATTGCCTTGGCTGATGTAGGTTCACTTACCTCAGTCAATCTACAAACACATAGCCTTAGCTCTACAATTGTAATGTTATACCTTTGAACGGGGGGAAATATGAGAAACAATTCATACTGATACATAGCAACAGCAACTGTTAAGTCAGTTTGATATTTTGTATTTTATTAGGGGATCCCCATTAGCTGTTGCAAAAGCAGCAGCTCCTCTTCCTGGAGTCCACACAAAACATGAAACATGACATAAAACAGAACATTAATAAACAAGAACAGCTCAAGTGCATTTTCTTTAAAGGCACACGTAGCCTACATATCAATGCATACACACAAACTATCTAGGTCAAATAGGGGAGAGGCGTTGTGCCGTGAGGTGTTGATTTATCTGTTTTTTCAACCAGGTTTGCTGTTTATTTGAAGAATATGAGATGGAACTGAGTTCCATGCAACAATGGCTCTATATAATACTGTACGCTTTCTTGAATTTGTTCTAGATTTGGGGACTGTGAAAAGACCCCTGGTGGCATGTCTGGTGGGGTAAGTGTGTGTGTCAGAGCTGTGTGTAAGTTGACTATGCAAACCATTTGGGATTTTCAACACAATGTTTCTTATGAAGAGAAGAAGTGATGCAGTCAGTCTCTTCTCACCTCTCCAGAGAGACTGGCATGCGTAGTATTTATATCAGCCCTCTGATTACAATGAAGAGCAAGACGTGCAGCTCTGATCTGGGCCAGCTGCAGCTTAACTAGGATTTGGTTGCAGCACTGGACCAAACAACTGGACAATAATCAAGATTAGACAAAACTAGAGCCTGCAGAACTTGCTTTTTGGAGTGTGGTGTCAAAAAAGCAGAGCATTATAATGATGAATTGCATAAAATCATCAACTCTTTAAATAGATCTCTTTTCTCAAATTACATAGTGTTCACACTTGTATTCCTAGGCATTACTAATCAAGCTCTGCACAAACAGACATTCATGGAGCACACAGATGATTGTATTATCACATTTTCATGATTTATTAGAATATGAATTAGGATTCTGTATTAATATCAGTAAAGGTGGGTAGTGGGAGATCGAGATAAGATGAACAACCACCGATATAAATGAATAGGTATTACATTTTTTGAACTGTAATGTTTGCATTTTTATCAAAATGGCCTTAACTTTGTCCGGCATCTTGCAAAGACACTATCAGCAGCGTCTCCAGTTGCCAACTGGAGCCGACTGCGAGATGGGGTAGTTTGTTTCACTTCTCAGGCGCACAAGTTAGCCATTTGATAAAGTGGTGAATGTGCTGCTAAAAATGCATATCCGGGAGCCAACTCCGGGGAACGCATGCGAACATAACGAACACAACGAACAATCTCACGGTTCATGATTCCACTCGTTCGTAAAGAGGCAGGTGAAAATAGATTTCAGTCAGATCAAGAATATGAGCATTCTGAGCTTTGATCAACATTGGGAGCAATATTTAGATGTTGACTCGTAATTGGTTTTCATTATTGAGTACAAATATATAGCATAGACTGAGGTCTGGACGTCGATGTCCTCATATGTAGTTACGGCCCTGGGTTGTTCTTTGTTACTGAGAAAATAAAATTGGGTTCAGTGTGAGTGCCATTGATCCATGCATTTGGGCTTCAAAGTTCTCTGTCACAACAAAAGCATTAGGGCAAACATGGCATGCGGTGAATGGCATAAGAAACCTTTCTTATCTCCACCCAGCACAGCTAGAAGAGGACTGGCCACCCCTCAGAGCCTGGTTCGTCTCTAGGTTTCTTTATAGGTTCCTGCCATTCTAGGGAGTTTTTCCTATCCACCGCGCTTCTACATCTGCATTGCTTGCTGTTTGGGGTTTTAGGCTGGGTTTCTGTATATTACTTTGTGACATCTGCTGATGTAAAAAGGGCTTTATAAATAAATTGCTTTGATTAAATATTATCTAGCATGTACTGTTCCAAAACAAAAAGGCCCCCTAAAAAGATTGTCTGGGCTACATTGTTTGGGCTACTTCCTCTCGGTACAATTGCAGTTGATGAGAGCCATTTCATTTGGTTTCAGTCCACGTTGTTGGACGCACTGGAACCTTTCTGATTTGACAAATTTAAATCAGAACCGGAACCAGGTAGGCCTAAATTCAATACTTAACTACAGTGAACATATTAGGACAGCATCAGTCTCAGGCTGTCCTAATATGGACGCTGTACATAACATCACTCACTTCATTTAGACACCTCATGTCTTAAGTGTTGATCACTTAGCACCTGTGCTCGGTATAATGAAGATTAGTGAGCTGCACAATTTAGTGGTCTTTGGAAGAAGCCAATTAGTCCCAATTATAGTGTCCTTGGTGGATGTATCGCTCCTATACCTCCTGACAGAGCTGTTGGCTTTGATATGCTTTCATTTAGCTGACTGGCTCCCCCTGGGAATGACAGACAGGTAGGAAGTCGAGGAGGATGGGTGAGAGGGGGATAGAGTGAGGATAAATAAATTGGAAGAAGAATGAGAGGGGGTTGAGTGAGAGTAGAGAAAAGGAGAGAGTGAGCAAGCGAAAAAGAGAGGCAGAGAGAAAATGAGAGAGAATGCAGTCTTTGTACTCCAGCGCTGGAGGGCTGGTATACCCTCCTCTGAGTGGACTTGTCTCATCCATAGTCATGTGTTTGGAGTTATGTCTGTGCTGAGGAGAGCAGGCAAGTAGCCGCAAGACGTTGCTCATCAGCCATCTCACACTCTCAGGGAAAAGCAGCTGGGATCTGTTCAACATCGATTTACACAAGTGTGTGTGTGCGCACATGCGTGCATGTTTTTGTGTACATGCCAACATGAATGACATTCAGCAAAAAAGTCATTTGCTGACTCCCGAGCGGCACAGCGGTCTAAGGCACTGCATCGCAGTGTTGCGGTGTCACTACAGCCTGGGGTTGAATCCCAGACTGTGTCATTAACGACCGTGACCTGGAGTCCCATAGGGCGGCGCACAATTGGCTCAGCGTCGTCCGGGTTAGGGGAGGGTTTGGCCGGGGGGGCTTAACTTGGATTATCACCGATAAATTGGTGCAGGTGGCTTCCGGGTTAAGCGAGTGGGTGTGAAGAAGCGCGGTTTGGCGGGTCATGTTTCAGAAGACGCATGACTCGACCTTTTGCCTCTCCCGAGCCCATTTGGGAGTTCCAGCAATGTGACAAGATCGTAATCACAAAATTGTGTGAAAAAGGGGGTACATTTTTTTTTAAATAAAAAGGTAATTTAATAATTTTGAAAACATTCTGCTTGTTGGTCTGAATGTGACAAGGTAGTGTTCTATTGACACATTTAAACTGAGACACTTAAGTGTTGTTTAGTGACTTTCACATTGAGTAAATTCATTCATACATAAGGAAAAGAGGCTTTGGGGATATATCTATGAATTGAAAAATGATATTATTATTCAAAAGCACTATATGTTCTAAGTATTAAAAAAATGCTGCCGGATACACAAACTATGCAAATATGAAATAGTCACTTGTATCCATTTGAGAAATAAAACTGCTCAAGGGGGTATTTAATGTAAATTCGGGGAAAGAAATACTAATTCCTAATCTTACCCATCTTTCCATTCTTTAAAGAGTTTTTGGCAAAGTGCACAGCACATAAGGATGGATTGCTCTATCCCTCGAAGTAACTTTGTTCTCTGCTCCAAATGAACTTTCCTTCAATGGTTGATTGATGTCAATGGGAGCTATCCATAAAAAACTAGGAGTTATGCACACCGATTGCAGTTCAGGATACTACCCCAAAAATCGTAATTTATTTCAAAGGTTGATAACATCTTCACTTTGGTGAATCCAAATATGTGCTAGTAAAACATCTGGTAGAGTAACTTATTTGACACATGTCACCTTTTCATGAAGTGAAACTATTTGAACTCATGTATACTTTTTCTGGAATACATGAAGACTGTCCTTATCTGTAACAAATTACAATGTTTTACTAGATATTTCAAGTGACCCTTGTTCAAGATGGCCGCATCTTGAACAAGGGTCACTTGAAGTGTACTGTTAGATAGAAGCGCGTGACCAGAAAGCATGCTACAGATCATCCCGTCTTCAATGTTATCGATTATTTACGTAAAAAAATATCTAAGTTGTATTACAAAAGTAGTTTGAAATGTTTTGGCAAAGTTTACAGGTAACTTTTGAGATATTTTGTAGTCACATTGAACAAGTTGGAACCAGTGTTTTTCTGGATCAAACGCGCCAAATAAATGGACATTTTGGATGTATATCGACAGAATTAATTGAACAAAAAGACCATTTGGGATGTTTATGGGACATATTGGAGTGCCAACAAAAGAAGCTCATCAAAGGTGAGGCATGAAATATATTTTTATTTCTGCGTTTTGTGTCGTGCCTGCAGGGTTGAAATATGGTTTCTCTCTTTGTTTTCGGAGGTGCTATCCTCAGGTAATAGCATCGTTTGCTTTCTGAAATCTGACATGTTGGCTGGATTCACAACAAGTGTAGCTTTAATATGATATCTTGCATGTGTGATTTAACGAAAGTTTGATTTTCTTAGTAATTTATTTGAATTTGGCGCTCTGCATTTTCCCTGGATTTTGGCCAAGTTAGTGTCCCACATTTCCCAGAAAGGTCAACAGGTGTGCCTTGTTCAAAGTTAATTTGTGGAATGTATTTCCTTCTTAATGCATTTGAGACAATCAGATGTGTTGTGACAAGGTAGGGGCAGTATACAGAAGACAGCCCTATTTGGTAAAAGACCAAATCCATATTATCGCAAGAACAGCTCAAATAAGCAAAGAGAAATGACAGTACATCATTACTTTAAGACATGAAGGCCAGTCAATCCGGAAAATGTCAAAAACTTTCAAAGTTTCTTCAAGTGCAGTCGCAAAAACCATCAAGCACTATGATGAAACTTTCTCTCAGGAGGAACGCCAAAGGAAAGGAAGACCCAGAGTTAAGTTAAGTTCATTAGAGTTACCAGCCTCAGAAATTGCATCCCAAATAAATGCTTGTGGTGGTTAATTTCTTTACTATCAAATAAGGAAGGACAAATTTATCACACAAGTCAGAGTTATACTTAAACGAAATCTTTATTCACTTATTAATAAGGGAGCAAGTCAACACAACACACACATATAAAGTGAATTGATTGACTGCTCTACGTTAATGATTGCTGGTCAACGAATCACCCTCAGATGATTCGTTGAGAACCCCGAGACAAAGGTATAAAGGTATTTTATAGGCAAGATACACCCCTTCAGTCTACATGACAAACAACAGATGTATGGAATGGGTCACAAGGTTAAAATATGTATGAGAGGTACTTATAATTCACAGCAGCCAGTATCTGCTGTAAAAACTGTTCTCGTTGTTTGGAAACCAGGGTCTGGCTACGAGCCATCTCTCCCTGGTTCCTTATAGAACAGAAACATTAACTCATGCTCTGGAATGCGGTATCACCCAAAGACATTGTAAATCTCCTGTCACTGTAAAATCTCCCAGAGGCCCACTTTCAGTTCACACAGACACAATAGAGTTATACTAACACTCTATTCTGTTGCATAAAACAACCATTTGATGCAATTACAGTATTATAACATAATCATGCAATTTTGCTCTCACATTCCCACGTTTTGAGAGTTCTCTCAACTTAAAAGACAATTACAAGATTTAAAAACATTAATTCACATGAAAAAATGCATACATTCTTCACAAAACAGGAAGCATAAAAGCAATAATTAATTGCATGGGTTCCTGCATGTGACCAGCTGCTATAGCACTGGCTCAACCTCCTCCCAAGAAACTTACCACTGTCTCCCATTTCATCCTCCAACACTTATTCTAAGCATTCTTCAAATTTGTCTGGGGAGGTCATGATGCACAGTCACCTGCACAAACCCATTAAGAAAAATAAAATATGCATACAGTTTTTACGATTCAAGGCTATATCTCTCATAGACTGTTGCATTAATTTATTAAGAATATAAACCTGTTGCTTAACAAATCTAGAACTCTGTCCCCCGCTATGATGTGGGCGTGCCCCAAGGGTCAATACTGTTCAGCCTGTACATTAATGATCTGCCTTCTGTCTGTAATGGGTCTGAAGTTCAAATTTATACATATGATACAGTGATATGTGTGCATGCAAAGAGCAAACAACAAGCTGCACAAGAACTCACAACTGAAATGGTCCAGGTTACAAAGTAGCTCAGTGACTCATGTTTGCATCTCAATGTGAAACAAACTGTCTGCATGTTCTTCACAAAGAGAGCAACTGATGCCACTGAGCCAGATGTCTATGTGTCAGGGGAGAAGTGTCAGGTGGTATCTGATTTTAAGTACCTTGGCATCATACTTGATTCCAACCTCTCTTTTAAAAAGCATATGAAAAAGGTAACTCAAATAACCAAATTCAACCTAGCTAATTTCCAATATATCCGAAATTGTTTGACTACAGATGTCGCAAAACTGTACTTCAAATCTATGATACTCCCCCACTTAACATACTGCTTGACTAGTTGTGCCCAAGCTTGCTGTACAACATTAAACAGAAAACCCAAACCTATGGCAGCAAATCTACAAGTTCTGCCATGAGAGGTGACTGTATAGTTCCCTACAGGAAAAGCACCTTCAGTCAATCTGCTTTCTATGTGAGAGTTTCCCATGTCTGGAATACCCTGCCATCAGACACACACAACTGTACCACATATCACAGCTTAAAAAAAGACATGGCTAGAGGCCAATCAGACTAGTGAAAATAATCCCTAGCTGTGTATTGCCACTTCCCATGTTGTCTGTAGCTGGTGAAATCTCTATTGTTGTTTTTTGCGTGCTACGCTTTGTTTGTTCTATGTT
Source organism: Oncorhynchus mykiss (assembly GCF_013265735.2). Classification (NCBI taxonomy): domain Eukaryota; kingdom Metazoa; phylum Chordata; class Actinopteri; order Salmoniformes; family Salmonidae; genus Oncorhynchus; species Oncorhynchus mykiss. The sequence goes on along the minus strand of NC_048576.1, from coordinate 48,067,844 downwards.
GCTCTGCGTGTGCCCACTGCTTATTGATTGTCTGTATTGTTATTGTACTTGTTTTTAATAACCTGCCCAGGGACTGCTGTTAAAAATTAGCTGGCTGGCTAAAACCAGCTCTTTTACTGAAACATTGATTAATGTGCACTATCCCTGTAAAAATAAACTCAAACTCAAACTCAAGCTGCAATCCACTTTATTAATGACTGGACATTGTTCCACGTAATGGAAACAGATTATAATGTTAGAATACATTAACTTCCTGCTCAAATTCACTGGTGTTACCTAAGTTATAAAACCAGCAACAGTAATCAGAAATGATCACAGAATGTTTCCGATTCAACTATTCAGACCTCTACTGCAAATATCCCACTGCATCCCTTACAGCCCGATATAGCCCAGAGAGCATGACTAATTATTCTATTCTTACCAGTGGGAAAACAATATAACCCTTTCTCAAACAACGTTCTGCGCTTACCTCTATAGTAAGGTTTTAAACAAACTTCACAATTATCTGTTCTCTTTCGGCTTCCTACTTATGAAATGTCTAATACTTTAAAAGTAACATGTAATGCGCCAAATTTATAAAATACAAAAAAACACATTTTGGCGAGCACAATACTGCAGCCATTTACTTCCCACAACTTCAGTTCATTGCAGTTGTATCCTGCAATAAGTAATAGCCATGTTTAGATGTCAATTATGATCATGGTCACAGCTCTATCGCAATTACCTATCCGCTACAATTCATTAGATATAGGTAACTGTCGATTATTTGATTCAGTTATGTAAATACAACTCCATTCTCAATATGTTTTTCCAGCAGAACATTTAGGCAACAGACAACGTATTACATCGAAATCGCCTCGCTATTTATGTTGAATAAATGACGGCAGTATCTATCCAGGCAAAACATACCAATACTTGAATTACAATCAGAAACCCATATTTTTGTCAATATCACAGACCCAATGCTATTGAAATGAAGAAATCCCACAAATAACCCAATTACAATGGTTTGTAGTCTTAACATCTGGCACATAATAATGACACAATTCCCTGAAAATAGCCTTAATTAAAGGTCCAAGCATTTCTCCACAGAAATTATCACATGCGCAAAAGGAATATATTAGCAGGCAATGAGTTAAATTGACATTCATTGACTAGTGTCATGACGTTGGCCTGGGGGTAGGTTTATGACAGTCATAAATACCTCTTTCCCCCTTTTTCACCTCTCTACCCTACTGATGTTACATTTGCAAAACCCTTGGTTAACATAGAGATTCTGGGAACATCAGAAGGTGGGGGGAAATGAACTATATTCGGGTAATCTGACCAATGAAACATATGCGGTGGTACTTAATGAATATGATGTCAGTTCGGTTGTCATCTGAGACATTCTCATCAATGATAAGATGACAAACTCCACAGTGGAAAGTCTACACATCAGAGTTATCGGATTCACATGGAATTGTTGTTCAATATAAATGTTTGAATATGAAATTATTTGTGATGGGATGAAATGTGATTTTGGGTTTTCATAAGATCTGCTCAATCAGAGGCCCGCCCCTGTGAAGGGACATGGGCTATAAAACTTTTCAAACACGCCCTCCTCTCCCTTCCTATATAAGCCCTTGACGACAATATAACCTCCTGTTCCGAGGACGTGAGGACGACGGACCGATGTCAGAATGGTTCAGATAATAACTACAGAACGAAGCCAACATCATCGTGAGCTTTGGTTGCGAATGGTATGAACTTTGAACTCTTACTCATTACAGAAGCGATACCTCTTAGCCGTTTAGTCAGCAACAGCCACTGCAAACGAGGGTTAGGAAGGAACAGACAGAGTATCCTGTCTACCACACAACGACGTTACTACAATGTATTTGTATTCAGAGACATTCTTCAAGGAACAAAGGACTCGGTTGGGCAACACGGCCTTCCATCCATCTACCACCAACCTACCGAACCTACCGCTCAGAGTAAATATTTATTGCATTTTCCTTTTCCAAATGGGCGGTAATTTAGATTGCATAAGATACTGTATTTACGATAGTACAGCTTCGCCCTTTGTTCCTCAATCTTCCCGCTCTTTCACTCAAACCCAGCCCCTTTTCTTTTGTGTAACAAGCTGTCATATTGTCACGTTCTGACCTTTATTTCCATTGTTTTGTCTTTATTTAGTATGGTCAGGGCGTGAGTTGGGGTGGGCAGTCTGTTTGTTTTTCTATGTTGGTTTTTGTGTTCAGCCTGGTATGGTTTTCAATCAGAGGCAGGTGTCGTTAGTTGTCTCTGATTGAGAATCATACTTAGGTAGCCTGGGTTTCACTGTTGGTTGGTGGGTGTTTGTTTCTGTGTGAGTGTTTGTCGCCACACGGTACTGTTTCGGTTTTCGTTTTCATCACATTGTTTATTGTTTTGTATTTCAGTGTTCGGTTCTTTTTTAATAAATCGTCATGAACACTTACCACGATGCATCTTGGTCCGATCCTTACTCCTCTTCAGACGAAGAGGAAATCTGCCGTTACAGAAACACCCACAACAAAAGGACCAAGCGGCGTGGTAACGGGCAGCAGCAACAGCAGCAGCGAACACAAGACTCCTGGACTTGGGAGGAGATTATGGACGGAAATGGACCATGGGCACAGCCAGGGGAATGTCGCCGTCCCAAGTCAGAGCTGGAGGCAGCGAAGGCAGAGAGGCGCTGGTATGAGGAGGCATCATGGCAGCGCGGCTGGAAGCCCGATAGGCAACCCCAAATTTGGGGGTGGCACACGGGGAGTGTGGTGAAGCCAGGTAGGAGACCTGCGCCATCTTCCCGTGCTTACCGGAGGGAGAGAGGGACCGGGCAGGCACCGTGTTATGCGGTGGAGCACACAGTCTCCCCAGTGCGTGTGCATAGCCCGGTGCGGTACATTCCAGCTCCTCGTATCGGCCGGGCTAGAGTGAACATCGAGCCAGGTGCCATGAAGCCGGCTTTACGCATCTGGTCTCCAGTGCGTCTCCTCGGGCCGGCGTACATGGTACCAGCCTTACGCATGATGTCCCCGGTTCGCCAGCACAGCCCAGTGCGGGCTATTCCACCTCGCCACACTGGCCTGGCTACCGGGAGCATTCAACCAGGTAAGGTTGGGCAGGCTCAGTGCTCAAGAGCTCCAGTGCGCCTGCATGGTCCGGTCTATCCAGTGCCACCTCCTGGTGGCAGCCCCCCGCACCAGGCTGTCTCTCCGTCTTCTGCCTACAGGTGCTCCCGCCTGTCCAGCGCTGCCAGAGCCTTCCTCCTGTCCTGAGCTGCTAGAGTCTCCCGTCTGTCCTGAGCTGCTAGAGTCTCCCATCTATCCTGAGCTGCTAGAGTCTCCCGTCTGTCCTGAGCTGCTAGAGTCTCCCGTCTGTCCTGTGCTGCTAGTGCCGCCAGTCTGTCCTGAGCCATCAGAGCCGCCAGTCTGTCCTGAGCCGTCAGTCAGCCAGGAGGTGCCAGAGCCGTCAGTCAGCCAGGAGGTGCCAGAGCCGTCAGTCAGCCAGGAGGTGCCAGAGCCGTCAGTCAGCCAGGAGGTGCCAGAGCCGTCAGTCAGCCAGGAGCTGCCAGAGCCGTCAGTCAGCCAGGAGCTGCCAGAGCCGTCAGTCAACTTGTTAGCCATTGTTTGTGCAGATAACCAAGAATTTACAACTTTCAGATGAGACTGAATTAAGATGACGATTAATATTGACTGCTATTGATGTAAAATATTACTAGGTCTTTAAGAGTTTATTCGGAAGATAACAGCTCTATAAATGTTATTTTGTGGTGGCCGACTCTCTAGTTAATTACATTTACATGATTAGCTCAATCAGGTAATATTAATTACGGATACATAATTTTATAGAATAGCATGTCATATCACTTAATCCGGCATAGCCAAAGACACGACACTAGGAAACAGATCTTGAGCTTTTTAATTAAAGCAGATTATATTTTTCAATTACTTTACTACATCACATTAATCCCGCAATGATAATTATTTTGATGTACGACGTTATAAATTATGTTGAGATTCCATCTTAATCCGCTCTGACTTTATGGAAAAAGTTTTATTCAATAAATATAGCAACTCCTCTCATACTGAGAAGAAGAAACAAATGAATTTTCAGGCCTTAAGGACAGTTTTTATTTCAAATTTTGTACCCGGGTGGAGAAAATCCAAGAAGCGTTTCATAGCGACATCGTTAGGGTAAATTAACCAAAAGTGGACACACTCCAATCAGTATCTGAGACAATTGCCTAGACTTTGTAAACAGTTTAATAATGCTTAAACCTCATCTTTAACAAATGAGCCATTAAAGGAACCAACTCAAAATCTACATCTACGTATGGGTTGCTTAAATTACATGTCATTATATTCCCTGTATTACTTTATCAAATCTCCAGTAATTGATTATTCACAAATACAATTCATCATATTTTCATATCTTCACAGAATCCATATAAAACGTAAGAAATTCTTAGGTACTCACATCAACCATTCCATTTGCGTTTTCAAGGACTCTCCACAGCTACGAAGCAGCTCTCCAGACATACTCTCAGTGGAACCAAAAACAGTGACTTTTGTTTCCTGGACAATGACCGTCCCGTCATGGGATCCTCAACGGTTCTCTAACCTCTCAGAAACCATGACAAAATCTAGCCTCCCAGAAACTATAGACTAGCTGATAACGTCCTGCTCTCAATACCACCCCAAGATATTCTATAACGGGCAGTGAAAGACAGAACCCCAAAATAACATTATATCAACACTTATTAAACAGATTTCAATCATCTTATTATGCAAATGTATATATCTTATTTACACACTCACACATTTACACATATCACATTCACACAATGCTATTCCCAAACATACCTAATCTATCAGTTGTTTTTCAACAATATTTTTTACCTGCAGGAATATTTTCAAATTTCTATCTCATGGTTAGTTCCTCATACATTTACATCTTTCAAATACTTCTAAAATGGGGTAGAGGTTTAAAACAATTACAGGTGCATCTTACTATCTTATACTATATCATAAATGATCTTAACATATTCTTGTTTTCATCCAGTTCACACAGATTCCAGATGTTTTAACGTTAAATGGCCAAAACTAGTTCACACATATTCTAGTTTTCATCTAGTTCACAGAGACTCTACATGTTTAACTCTAAATGACCACACCCAGGGCATACCTGGCTAGCACATTTAAAATATTTGAAATTCACCACTTATGAGGGTCACATACACGGTCACACAGACACTTTTCAGAATGAGGTCCTTCTTCCAATAGGGTTTCACCAGGAACCATGCCTCACACAGAACCCACAGTCACCCTGGCCCCTCGCCCCTACAGACCGCACCAATCCCCACTGTGATCAATTCAGTGTCAGGACGGCTCTAGGTCTCCCGCAACCGACTAATGATAGGTGTCTTTGAGTCGACTAACTCTCAGATCATTCTCCACTGACTTGGCCCTGTTTACGCCTCCAATGTGCCCCTCTCACACAGGAATACACACTCAGAGTCTACGTAACAGAAGTTTTTCTTAAAAACTCGACTGCGTGTTTTGCTCACCTCTTTCTTTTTTTTAAACTAAGTTTGGGATGTGGTTTCCACTCGGCACGCTGCCTCTCAGAACGAAGGTGGGTCCATCAGCTTCATTCCCGCAGTGTGGTCTCCCTGAGATCCCAAGTTTGAGGGATCCCTCGTGCACCATTTACCCAGGTTGTCAGGAGTGGTCACCAAGTGAAGATTCACATCCCGATCCCATCGCCAACTGTGGTGGTTCATTTCTTTACAATCAAATGAGGAGAGACAAACTTATCACACAAGTCAGAGTTGTAGAGTTATACTTAAATAAAATCTAATTCACTTATTAATAAGGGAGCAGGTCAGCAGGGAGACTTTTATCTCCCTCACCAACTTCAAACATCAGCTATCTGAGCAGCTAACCGATCGCTGCAGCTGTACATAGTCTATTGGTAAATAGCCCACCCATTTTCACCTACCTCATCCCCATACTGTTTTTATTTATTTATTTTTCTGCTCTTTTGCACACCAATATCTCTACCTGTACATGACCATCTGATCATTTATCACTCCAGTGTTAATCTGCAAAATTGTAATTATTTGCCTACCTCATGCCTTTTGCACACATTGTATATAGACTCCCCCTTTGTTTTCTACTGTGTTATTGACTTGTTAATTGTTTACTCCATGTGTAACTCTGTGTTGTCTGCTCATACTGCTATGCTTTATCTTGGCCAGGTCGCAGTTGCAAATGAGAACTTGTTCTCAACTAGCCTACCTGGTTAAATAAAGGTGAAATAAAAAATAAAAAAATAAAAAATAAAAAAATACAACACACACACATATAAAGTGAATTGATTGACTGCTCTTCGATAATGATGGCTGGTCGACGAATCACCTTCAGATGATTCATTGGCAGCCCCCGTGACAAAGGTATAAAGGTATTTTATAGCCAAGAGACACCCCTTTCAGTCTACATGACAACCAACAGATGTATTGAATGGGTCACAAGGTTAAGACTTGTATGACAGGTACTTATAATTTGCAGCAGCCAGTATCTGCTGTAAAAACTGTTCTCATTGTTTGGAAACCAGGGTCTGGCTCCGAGCCATCTCTCCCTGATACCTTATAGAACAGAAACATTAACTCATGCTCTGGAATGCGGTATCACCCAAAGACATTGTAAATCTCCTGTCAGTGTAAAATCTCCCAGAGGCCCACTTTAAATAGAAAAAATAAGGAAAAACCCTTGAATAAGTAGGTGTGTCCAAACTTTTGACTAGTACTGTATTTATTTATTATATTTTGAAAATGTAATTTGGCCTTACTGCTATTAGTCCATACAAACGCACTGAATAACAGATTCTCTACATGGAACAACAGAGGCTCTTGTGAGGCTTGTAGGCATCTTAGAGCAACCAACATGTCCATGTTCGTGAGACTCACCTTTCCACAGAAGGGTAATATTAGTGTGTAACCCATGCCGTTCGGATGCTACAGACATTTTCGTGAGAAGACACATTTTCTGAATGTCTCATGGTCTGACAAGCACCGCTATAGCTCTGCCACCTTTCAAATCAAAATCAAATCAAATCAAATTTTATTGTCACATGCGCAGAATACAACAGTTGAACAGGTTACCGGGAAATGCTGACTCACAAGCCCTTAAACAACAATGAAGTTCAAGAAATATTACAAAAAAAAGTTTTAAAAAATGTTGGTAAAAAGTAACACTATAAAATAACAATAATGAGGCTATATACAGGGGGCACTGGTACCGAGTCAATGTGCAAGGGTACAGGTTAGTCGACCTCATTTGTACATGTAGGTAGGGGTAAAGTGACTATGCATAGATAATAAACAGCAAGTAGCAGCGCAGATACGAAAATGCGACATCGACGGGTGTGGTGGATTGAGATGAGTCCAATGCAAAAAAACAGATATCTCTAGTTTAAACTGACAGATTTTGATGGGGATTTTTATATTATGCTAATTAGATTACTTTTGGATTTTAACTGTATATTAACCCTTTAATAACACGTGTGAACACACAGGTGTGGTCATTCTACAGTGGCCCCTGCAGCGTACACTCAAACCGGTGTAATTAGAAAGTCCAGTTATGATTGATGTTTCAGCTGGCCACAGTGTTTCAGCTGGCCACAATGTTTTTTTACAGAAACATTTTTACAGAAACACTTTGCACAAACACAGACTTTACAAATGTAGGTCCTCAATGTGAGCAGTTTATTTTTGGATGCAATGTTAAGACATTCACAGAAGTAGTGACAGAATAACACAATTCTCATCCAAACCGGAAAATGTAGGCTACATTAGTCGTAGCGCTAACTGAGGAAAGAGTTAGCAATAATATTTATCTAACTCTTGGCTAACAGAAACCACAAGCAATCATATTTAGCCAACTCCTGGCTGACAGAAACCATAATTTGAATTATCAAATAGCAATTACTATTCACAATTCATCACATCACAGGTGAGCTCACCAATGATCAAAATAATTGAGTAAAACACTTTCTAAAAATCTAAAGTAATCTGTCGATGGGTAGTTTGTGCACACCACACATCAACCAAAGACAAGAGGTTACAAGATGAGTTGGGTCTGTTTGCAGTATGCATGTTGAAGGGAATGTGTCCTCTACCACCATTCACTTCCGGAAATGTACTTGAAAGACAAGTGCACCATCCCTTCACCTCGTTTAGTTGTAACATTTTTGGTCTGACAGACATTTACGTGACAACCAGAATGCAATGTATGGTGTCAACAAACATGACACCACAGATAGCTGGCAATTAGCTTAGCATTAGCTCATCATAATCAAAAAAGTATTTTACACAAATAATGTGAAAATAAAACAGTAAATCAATTATGCTCCACACAAATGGTTTTCTACAGCAGAAATGACAACACAGAAACTATAATTGTAATGTAATAAGGCATTTACTTTGATAGGAACGTCCAAAGTTATTATAAGTTAGGAAAACAACAATGAAGGCAATAGGGGTGCCATCTGGGAAATGTGCCAGGGGGGCAAAAGTTTGTGAAAGTTCTGTTTTGACTTGAGAAGCACAAATGTCTGCACACTTGATCAGGGGAAACACTGGGGACGTGCTTTGGCTCTCATCGAAGTGAGAAGTTTGTCCAGCTGAGTAATTCCTCAAACATAAATTGTGGTCAATCATCAAGTTTGCGGACGACACTACAGTGGTAGGCCTGATTACCAACAACGACGAGACGGTCTACGGGGAGGAGGTGAGGGCCCTCGGAGTGTGGTGTCAGGAAAATAACCTCACACTCAACGTCAACAAAACAAAGGAGATGATTGTGGACTTCAGGAAACAGCAGAGGGAGCACCCCCCTTTCCAAATCGATGGGACAGTAGTGGAGAGGGTAGTAAGTTTTAAGTTCCTCGGCGTACACATCACGGACAAACTGAATTGGTCCACTTTAATATTGGGAATAGATGGAAATTGATGGAAAATATATCACTAGTCACTTTAAACAATGCTACTTAATATGTTTACATACCCTACATTACTCATCTCATATGTATATGTATATACTGTACTCTATATCATCTACTGCATCTTTATGTAATACATGTATCACTAGCCACTTTAAACTATGCCACTTTTGTTTACATACCCTACATTACTCATCTCATATGTATATACTGTACTCGATACCATATACTGCATCTTGCCTATGCCGTTCTGTACCATCACTCATTCATATATCTTTATGTACATATTCTTTATCCCTTTACACTTGTGTGTATAAGGAAGTAGTTTTGGAATTTTTTGGTTAGATTACTCGTTGGTTATTACTGCATTGTCAGAACTAGAAGCACAAGCATTTCGCTACACTCGCAATAACATCTGCTAACCATGTGTATGTGACAAATAAATTTGAATTGTTTTGATTTTGGTCAACAGTGAAATGGGCCAATTCTACATGTATTAATAAGGAGGCAGAACACAATTAGAAATTGACAAGTGGAAATTATCCTTTAGATATGTTTTCAGGCAGAGGGCCTTAGTTTGAGGTCAGCGTGGGTTAACTGTCCTGTTGCATAACAATCACATTTTGCAGCAGTGAGTGCATTCTGACATCATGCTCATTAAAAAAAACTTGCACTGGGGCGACCATTAGAAATCACAGTACAAAATATATATATATATAATATCCTGTGTAGCACCTTTATGCACCTTTTTTTGTTATTTAAAATATATTTCACAGCGATTTAGATGGTACAATGATTACCTACACTATTCAGTGCTTGTTTTCTTATATAAACTGAGCGATTCCCACTAAATAACACAGCCACAAAGTCAGAACAACTTTCCCCTTCTGACAACAGATGCCGCTCTGGCGGGAGAAATCAATAGACGAATATTGCAGCCAATCACAACACTGGCAAGTAAGCAATACTGTAAATCATTCCACTATTACTGCAGATATGGTATAATATGGACATTTTATGAAATTACAATGCAAAAAAAAGAATACTGTGCAGAACCTTCAATTGAAACGGTCATAAATTCTAGCAGGATTATATGTGAATGTTTAATAGGTCAGCCCGAAGCCTGTGAACATTTCTAAATGCTTGACACATTTTTGTCTCTGTGCTTGTTATTACAATTCTCGGATAAAAAACATAACATTTTGGTTTTCATGCATCATATTAAATAACAAGACACCTACGGAATCATAAACCTCAAACCATAACAGCTCTAAACATTTTTTTTTGTACAAGATTAGAAGAGTGAGTGAGAGAGAAAAGTAATGTATAAAACATGCATATTCTGAATATCAAAGTGAATTTCTAGGCAGCATAATGTCATTCATTTGCCAGTGTAAGTGGCGTCGGTTGCAGTCTACCGCATGACCACAGGCTGACTGAGTCATTCCTTCCGTTGCAGTGCTGCCAAATGGCCCTCAGTTCATATGGGGCTGACTTCTGAGGACATGCACTCTGCTGTTTGGCACATTCTGACGGATAGAAGATGGTCTTTCTATGGGATTTGAGGAGAGGGAGACAACTCAGGATGGGCAATGGAATCATATGTTCGCCAATTCCACTGTTTTCCAACAGATGGATCTTACTGGAAATGTAACACAGTCCAAGAACTGATGGCTGTGTGTGAAGATTGAAGGATATTTAGGTGATATCAGAAGTGGTGAAAGATTGTGGTGTAAATTCTGCAATTGTGGTCCTTTTTCATCCTCCACACACTGCACTCTAAACATAGTATCAAATTGCCATGGTTCCAAGAGCAGACTCAACCAAATTGGATACAATTTTACAGACTATATGCTTGGAATATATCCAATCAACTCCCTAATCCTATGAAATGCCCCAACCCTCCACCCCTCAACAAACACACACCCCACTCATGGCAGATTTATTATATGCTAAAGCATGGATGAACAAACGAACTGGTTCAGCAAGTGCCACTACAGACCAAATTACTCCCTTTTAGGATTAGCAAACCCATATAATCATAGGGATTTGTGGCTGTTTGTAGCAAGATCACAAATAATACTATACTGTGTAACCTTGACTTATAGCTAAACAACATCTTGATACCTACACTATTTAGATTTTCTCTACTCTAATTTAAACAAATCTTACTCTATTCAAATGTATAGATTCGTTATTTTTACAAAAATAAGAATCAAACAATTTCTCATCGATGCACAGTGATACCATATGCAAAATAAATAAATGTGAATGTTCTACTGACTCTTGATGTTTCCTATGTTTGGTCAGTTATACTATACTTGTATGGTATGTATAGGCACGTATTTGGATTCCAGCGTGGTGTTCTATTTTGATTAATGCATTGTAATGTATTGTTATTCACAGAGTGATTAAAAGTGCAGTCACAAGTGAATTTGCACCTTTCTGTACGTCAAGTTTTGTGCATCTGCAGTATCTGCAGTATCTCAAGTTAAGATTGTTCGGATCAATTCTAACCTGGTCACGGAATTAGTCGATAGCATACTTTTGGCTTCAAAACATTTATGCCATTTTAATTTCACATTATTTTAACTCGCTTTTTCTATCTTCCATTGTTGTACACAAACGGTATCAATCACATGACCATTTATTTGAAATGCAAAACACAAAATGAGTGTTGCGAAACTCAAGATGAGTTTCTGACAATGTCCCGAGGTTGGCTTACAAGATCACACCTAGGTCTCTTCCTTCATTATGTCATAATGACAGGTTCAAAGCAGCGTCATATTAACCTTTAATTAACCTTTACCATATACAGTACCAGTCAAAAGTTTGGACACACCTACTCATTTATTTTGACTATTTTCTACATGTAGAATAATAGCGAAGAAATAAAATATGAAATAACACATATGGAATCATGTAGTAACCTAAAGGGTTATACAAATCACATATGTTATATTTTAGATTCTTCAACGTAGCCACCCTTTGCCTTGATGACAGCTTTGCACACTCTTGACATTCTCTCAACCAGCTTCACCTAGAATGCAGCCAACAAATGCTGAGCACTTGTTGGCTGCTTTTCTTTCACTCTATGGTACAACTCATCCCAAACCATCTCAATTGGTGATTGTACAGGCCAGGTCATCTGATGCAGCACTCCATCACTCTCCTTCTTGGTCAAATAGCCCTTACACCGCCTGGAGGTGTGTTGGGTCATTGTCCTGTTGAAAAACAAATAATAGTCCCACTAAGCGAAAACCAGATGGGATGGCGTATCACTGTAGAATGCTGTGGTAGTCATGCTGGTTAAGTGTGTTCTAAATTCTATTCTAAATAAATCACTGACAGTGTCACCAGCAAAGCACCATCATAACTCCTCCATGCTTCACGGTGGGAACCACACATGCATAGATCATCCATTCACCTACTCTGCGTTTCAGAAAGACACGGCTTTGGGAACCAATAATCTCAAACTTGGACTCATCAGACCAAAGGACAGATTTCCACCGGTCTAATGTCCATTGCTCATGTTTCTTGGCCCAAGCAAGTCTCTTCTTCTTATTGGTGTCCTTTAGTAATTGTTTCTTTGCAGCAATTCGACCATGAAGGTTTGATTCACGCAGTCTCTGAACAGTTGATGTTGAGATGTGTCTGTTACTTGAACTCTGAAGCACTTATTTGGGCTGTAATTTCTGAGGCTGGTAACTAATGATCTTATTCTCTGCAGCAGAGGTAACTCTGGGTCTTCCTTTCCTGTTGCAGTCCTCATGAGAGCCAGTTTCATCATAGCGCTTGATAGTTTTTGCGACTGCACTTGAAGAAACTTTCAAAGTTCTTGAAATTTTACAGATGGAATGACCTTCAAGTCTTAAGGTACTGATGCTTATTTGAGCTGTTCTTGCCATGATATGAACTTGGTCTTTTACCAAATAGAGCTATCTTCTGTATACCACCCCTACCTTGTCACAACACAACTGATTGTCTCAAACACATTAAAAATGAATAAATTCCACAAATTAACTTTTAACAAGACACCTGTTAATTGAAAATAATTCCAGGTGACTACCTCATGAATCTGGTTGAGAAAATGCCAAGAGTGTGCAAAGCTGTCATCAAGGCAAAGGGTGGTTTCTTTGAAGAATCTCAAATATAAAATATATCTTGATTTGTATAATACTTTATGGTTTACTACATGATTCCATGTGTTATTTCATAGTTTTGATGTCTTCACTATTATTCTACAATGTAGAAAATAGTACAAATAAAGAAAAACCCTTGAAGGAGTAGGTGTTTCCAAACTTTTGACTGGTACTTTTCCCCTCTTATGTAAATGAAATAGACATAGACGCTGAAGCGATATTCACAAGATGAGTGATGGACCATGGTTGAGAACTGGTTAATCATTATTGTGTTCAAAGTGTTTTCCCACCGACACACTGTACATTATAGCAAGAATCTTCTTTCGTATTAAATGTATTCCTGCTCAGTAAAGTTGACATTCAAGATGATGAATAAAATCAAGAGAGGAAAATGGTCTTTAAAGATCAACTCAGCCCCTTATGTTGGAGCCACATGAGCTCTCATAACCATTCATAACACCTGGATAGTATAAGAAGACCATTGAAACCTTCAGTCCAAACAAGGTAGGTTATCCAAAGTTTATCCAAAGCCTCAAAACCAGCAAAATCAACAAAAACAAATGTAATCTATCCTCTGAAATGCAACATAAATTACAATGCCCTGCAAAAAACTTTAAATGGAACCGACTACACTTTATCATGTACTTTGAATTACTCTCAGCTAAATTCAAATCTCACTAACTGTGTTACTGTGTGTTATTGTGTATTACCCTAGTCACAACATCAAAACGCAGACGCCACAGGAGTTTATAGATGCGCGTATGTCACCGTGTAGTCATTGAGAACAAGATTATTAAAAAAAGAGGACATCCTGCATGCTACGCATGACCTGTGTAGATTGGATAACTTCTTTGGATATGGACCTACCATTCAGGGACATAGATGGAGCTCATGTAAAATGTCTTCATAACTTTTTTCATACTGTTCATAGCTGTATTTTCGGAGAAGTGTTAGATGTATACTAAACAAAAATATAAATGCAACACGCAACAATTTCAAAGATTTTAAAGAACTACAGTTCAAGGAAATCAGTCAATTTAAATAAATAAATTAGGCCCTACTCTATGGATTTCATATGACTGGGAATACAGATATGCAACTGTTGGTCACAGATGCCCTAAAAAAAGGAAGGGGCATTGATCAGAAAACCAGTCAGTATCTGCTGTGACCACCATTTGCCTCATGCAGCGTGACACATCTCCTTTGCATAGAGTTGATCAGGCTGTTGATTGTGATCTGTGGCGTGTTGTCCCACTCCTCTTCAATGGCTGTGCGAAGTTGCTGGATATTGGCGAGAACTGGAACACGCTCTCGTACACGTTGATCCCGAGCATCCCAAACTCCTCAAAGAGTGACTCAATGTCTGTCTGAGTATGCAGGCCATGGAAGAACTGGGACATTTTCAGTTTCCAGGAATTATTTACAGATCCTTGCGACATGGGGCCATGCATTATCATGCTGAAACGTGTAAACGTGTACTCTTATTAAACCAGTTGAGTCCATGGGGGCGCTATTTCATTATTGGATAAAAAAACGGGCCCGTTTTAAGCGCAATATTTTGTCACGAAAAGATGCTCGACTATGCATATAATTGACAGCTTTGGAAAGAAAACAGTCTGACGTTTCCAAAACTGCAAAGATATTATCTGTGAGTGCCACAGAACTCATGCTACAGGCGAAACCAAGATGAAACTTCAAACAGGAAATGAGCAGAATTTCTGAAGCTCTGTTTTCCATTGTCTCCTTATATGGCTGTGAATGCACCACGAACGAGCCTGCCCTTTCTGTCGTTTCTTCAAGATGTCTGCAGCATTGTGACGTATTTGTAGGCATATCAGTGGAAGATTGGCCATAAGAGACTACATTTTCCAGGGGTCCGCCCGGTGTCCTTTGTCTAAATTGCCGCATAATCTTCAGGTGCGGGCATTTTCTCCTGGGATTCAGGAGAGAAAGCACACTTCCACGAACGATATATCATCGAAGAGATATGTGAAAAACACCTTGAGGATTGGTTCTAAACAACGTTTGCCATGTTTCAGTCGATATTATGGAGTTAATTTGGAAAAAAGTTTGGCGTTTTGATGACTGGATTTTCTGTTTTTTTTTGGTAGCCAAACGTGACGCACCAAACGGAGCGATTTCTCCTAAACAAATAATCTTTCAGGAAAAACTGAACATTTGCTATCTAACAGAGTCTCCTCATTGAAAACATCTGAAGTTCTTCAAAGGTAAATGATTTTATTTGAATGCTTTTCTGGTTTTTGTGAAAATGTTGCCTGCTGAATGCTAACGCTAACGCTAACGCTAACGCTAAATACTACGCTAGCTAGCTACTGTTACACAAATTATTGTTTTCCTATGGTTGAGAATATTATATCATATTTTGAATATCTGAGATGACAGTGTTGTTAACAAAAGGCTAAGCTTGAGAGCTAGCATATTTATTTCATTTCATTTGCGATTTTCATGAATAGTTAACGTTGCGTTATGGTAATGAGCTTGAGGCTGTATTCACGATCCCAGATCCGGGATGGCTAAGTGCTAGAGGTTAAAAACAGGCTAACATACACAGACAATCAGACAGTTTAAAAAACATGGTGTCAGTGTCAAAATTGCTCTGTTGGACTGCATTTTCCCCACTGTACTGATCTCGCCCATGTCTTATTCAGAGACCATTTTGGTATTTATTTTTTGGTAACACTTTACCCAGAATTATAACACGTTATGAAACGGTCATAACCATGTCATAATTTGTCATTACAGCTGACATAACTTGTCTTATATATAACATAACACTGTTAAGACATAAATATTTATATATGTTGTGACATACAGTGCATTCGGAACACAATACCCCATAATGACACAGCAAAAACAGGTTTTTAGAAATGTTTGCAAATTTATTAAAAATAAAAACAGAAATATCTTATTCACATAAGTATTCAGACCCTTTGCTATGAGACTTGAAAATTGAGCTCAGGTGCATCCTTTTTCCATTGATCATCCTTGAGCTGTTTCTACAACTTGATTGGAGTCCACCTGTGGTAAATTCAATTAATTGGACAAGATTTGGAAAGGCATACACCTGTATAAGGTACATAAGGTCCCACAGTTGACAGTGCATGTCACAGCAAAAACCAAGCCATGAGGTTGAAGGCATTGTCTGTAGAGCTCTGAGACAGGATTATGACGAGGCACAGATCTGGGGAAGGTTACCAAAACATGTCTGCAGCATTGAAGGTCCTCAATCATTCTTAAATGGAAGAAGTTTGGAACCACTAAGACTCTTCCTAGAGCTGGCCAAGGAGGTGACCAAGAAAGAGCTCCAGAGTTACTGAAAGAGCTCCATAGTTCCTCTGTAGAGATGGGAGAATCTTCAGAAGGACAACCATCTCTGCAGCACTCCACCAATCAAGCTTTTATGATAGTGGCCAGGTGGAAGCCACTCCTCAGTAAAAGACACATGACAGCCCACTTGGAGTTTGCCAAAAGAAACCTAAAGGACTCTCAGACGAGGAGAAACAAGATTCTGTGGTCTAATGAAACCAAGATTGAACTCATTGGCCTGAATGCCAAGCGTCAAGTCTGGAGGAAACTTGGCACCATCCTTCTGGTGAAGCATAGTGGTGGCAGCTTCATGCTGTGGGGATGTTTTTCAGCAGCAAGAGACTAGTCAGGATCGAGGGAAAGATGAATGAAGTAATGTACAGAGAGAAGAATCAGAGGCAGCAGGGATTGCCAGGGATATTCGGTTGTTAAGTGCGTGAATTTGACTATTTCCTGTCTTGCTAAGCATTCAAAATGTAACGAGTACTTTGGGAGTCAAGGAAAATACATGGAGTAAAAAGTACTATATTTTCTTAAGGAATGTAGTGAAGTAAAAGTAAAATTTGTCAAAAATAGAAATAGTAAAGTAAACTACAGAAAAAAACTACTTAAAACTACTTAAGTGGTTCTGTAAATAATTTTTACTTAAGTACTTTACACCACTGCCAAATACTGGTGTGCCAAGCTTGCTTGGGGCGGCAGGGTAGCCTAGTGGTTAGAGCGTTGGACTAGTAACCGGAAGGTAGCAAGTTTAAACCCCCGAGCTGACAAGATACAAATCTGTCGTTCTGCCCCTGAACCCACTGTTCCTAGGCCGTCATTGAAAATAAGAATTTGTTCTTAACTGACTTGCCTAGTTAAATAAAGGTAAATAATTGTAGCGTCATACCCAAGAAGACTCGAGGCTTTAACTGCTGCCAAAGGTGCATCAACAAAGTATTGAGTAAAGGGTCTGAATACTTACAGAGTAAGTCATAAAATTATATACACTTAGAATATTCTGATAGGCTAATTGGCATAATTTGAGTTGGAGCCATTGAAACTCATTATTTAACTACTCCAAAAAAACTATTGTTAACAAACTATAGTTTTGGCAAGTCCGGTTAGGACATCTACTTTGTGCATGACATAAGTAATTTTCCCAACAATTGTTTACAGACAGATTATTTCACTTATACTTCACTGTATCACAATTGCAGTGGGTCAGAAGTTTACATACACTAAGTTCACTGTTCCTTTAAACAAATTGGAAAATTCCAGAAAATTTTGTCATGGCTTTAAAAGATTCTGATCGGCTAATTAGCATAATTTGAGTCAATTGGAGGTGAACCTGTGGATGTATTTCAAGGCTTACCTTCAAACTCAGTGCCTCTTTGCTTGACATCATGGGAAAATCAAAAGAAAACAGCCAGGACCTCAGAAAATAAATTGTAGACCTCCACAAGTCTGGTTTATCCTTGGGAGCAATTTCCAAACGCCTGAAGGTACCACATTCATCTGTACAAACAATAGTACACAAGTATAAACACCTTGGGACCACGCAGCCGTCTTACCACTCAGGAAGGAGACTCATTCTGTCTCCTAGAGATGAACGTACTTTGGTGCGAAAAGTGAAAATCAATCCCAGAACAACAGCAAAAGACCCTGTGAAGATGCTGGAGGAAACAGGTACAAAACTGTCTATGTCCACAGTAAAACAAGTCCTATATTGACATAACATAAATGACAGAACTGTTTGGCCATGATGACCATCGTTATGTTTGGAGGAAAAAGGGGGAGGCTTGCAAGCCGAAGAACAAATTAAATCTAAATCAAATTGATTTATATAGCCCTTCTTATATCAGCCTATAATTCAAAGTGCTGTACAGAAACCCAGCCTAAAACCCCAAACAGCAAGCAATGCAGGTGAAGAAGCACAGTGGCTAGGAAAAACTCCCTAGAAAGGCCAAAACCTAGGAAGAAACCTAGAGAGGAACCAGTCTATGAGAGGAGGCTAGTCCTCTTCTGGCTGTGCCAGATGGAGATTATAACAGAACATGGCCAAGATGTTCAAATGTTTATAAATGACCAGCATGGTCAAATAATGATGATCACAGTAGTTGTGGAGGGTGCAACAAGTCAGCATCTCAGAAGTAATTGTCAGTTGGCTTTTCATAGCCGATCATTGAGAGTATCTCAACGGCTCCTGCTGTCTCTAGAGA
The DNA here is from genome assembly GCF_013265735.2 of Oncorhynchus mykiss. Taxonomy (NCBI): domain Eukaryota; kingdom Metazoa; phylum Chordata; class Actinopteri; order Salmoniformes; family Salmonidae; genus Oncorhynchus; species Oncorhynchus mykiss. The sequence goes on along the minus strand of NC_048576.1, from coordinate 48,049,165 downwards.
GTTGCAGGTCTGGGACAGGTAGCACGTCCGGTGAACAGGTCAGGGTTCCATAGCCGCAGGCAGAACAGTTGAAACTGGAGCAGCAGCACGGCCAGGTGGACTGGGGACAGCATGGAGTCATCATGCCAGGTCCTGAGGCATGGTCGTAGGGCTCAGGTCCTCCAAGAGAGAGAGAGAGAGAGAAAGAAAGAAAGAAAGAAAGAAAGAAAGAAAGAAAGAAAGAAAGAAAGAAAGAAAGAGAAAGAAAGAAAGAAAGAAAATTAGAGAGAGCATACTTAAATTCACACAGGACAGGAGAAATAGTCCAGATAAAACAGACTGACCCTAGCCCCACAACACATAAACTACTTCAGCATAAATACTGGAGGCTGAGACAGGAGGTGTCAGGAGACACTGTGGCCCCATCCGATGATACCGCCGGACAGGGCCAAACAGGCAGGATATAACCCCACCCACTTTGCCAACGCACAGCCCCCACATCACTAGAGGGATATCTTCAACCACCAACTTACCATCCTGAGACAAGGCCGAAGATCGCCCACAAAGATCTCCGCCACGGCACAACCCAAGGGGGGAGCCAACCAAGACAGGAAGACCACGTCAGCGACTCAACCCACTCAAGTGACGCACCCCTCCTAGGGACGGATGGAAGAGCACCAGTAAGCCAGTGACTCAGACCCTGTAATAGGATTAGAGGCAGACAATCCCAGCGGAGAGAGGGGAACCGGCCAGGTAGAGACAGCAAAGGCGGTTTGTTGCTCCAGAGCCTTTCCGTTCACCTTCACACTCAATCATTTGACGCACTGAAGAGATGAGTCTTCAGTAAAGACTTAAAGGTTGAGACCAAGTCTGCGTCTCTCACATGGGTAGGGATACTATTCCATAAAAATGGAGCTCTATAGGAGAAAGCCCTGCCTCCAGCTGTTTGCTTAGAAATTCTAGGGACAATTAGGAGGCCTGCGTCTTGTGACCGTAGCGTACGTGTAGGTATGTACAGCAGGACCAAATCGGAAAGATAGGTAGGAGCAAGCCCATGTAATGCTTTGTAGGTTAGCAGTAAAACCTTGAAGTCAGCCCTTGCCTTAACAGGAAGCCAGTGTATGGAGGCTAGCACTGGAGTAATATGATCAAATGTTTTGGTTCTAGTCAGGATTCTAGCAGCCGTATTTAGCACTAACTGAAGTTTATTTAGTGCTTTATTCGGGTAGCCAGAAAGTAGAGCATTGCAGTGGTCTAACCTAGATGTAACAAAAGCTTGGATTCATTTTTCTGCATCATTTTTGGACAGAAAGTTTCTGATTTTTGCAATGTTACTTAAATGGAAAAAAAGCTGTCCTTGAAACAGTCTTGATATGTTCGTCAAAAGAGAGATCAGGGTCCAGAGTAACGCCGAGGTCCTTCACAGTTTTATTTGAGACGACTGTACAACCATCAAGATTAATTTTCAGATTCAACAGAAGATCTCTTTGTTTCTTGGGACCTAGAGCAAGCATCGCTGTTTTGTCAGCCTTCCACTTCCTTATGTCTGAAACACAGGCTTCTAGCGAGGGCCATTTTGGGGCTTCACCATGTTTCATTGAAATGTACAGCTGTGTGTCATCCGCATAGCAGTGAAAGTTAACATTATGTTTTTGAATGACATCCCCAAGAGGTCTAATATATAGTAAAAACAATAGTGGTCCAAAAACGGAACCTTGAGGAACTCTGAAATTTACAGTTGATTTGTCAAAGGACAAACCATTCACAGAGACAAACTGATATCTTTCCGACAGATAAGATCTATCTAAACCAGGGCAGAACTTGTCCGTGTAGACCGATTTGGGTTTCCAATCTCTCCAAAAGAATGTGGTGATCGAAAGCAGCACTTAGGTCTAGGAGCACGAAGACAGATGCAGAGTGTCAGAGTCGTGTGTATAGGCGGCAGGGAAGTCAGGCGCAGGAGAGTGTGTCAAACTGAGTGTAATGGAGTTATTTAATAACGAAGTCCCTGACTTCCCTGAAAAGTTGCATATCACGGGGACTATTCGATGCTAGTGCAGTATGCCACAGGATGTTTTTGTGCTTGTCGAGGGCAGTCAGGTCTGGAGTTCGACCTTTTTTGAAAGGGGAATGCTTATTTAAGATGGTGAGGGAATTACTTTTAGAGAACATAGAACATCTCCATAGACAAACATTGGCAGTAGAATGGACTTACTGAGGAGCTCAGTGACATTCAATGTGGCACAGTCATTGGATGTCACCTTTCCGACAAGTCAGCTCATGAAATGTCTGCCCTGCTAGAGCTGCCCTGGTCAACTAGGTGCTATTATTGTGAAGTGGAAATGTCTAGGAGCAACATTGGCTCAGCCGCGAAGTGGTAGGCCGCACAAGCTCACAGAACGGGACCGGTGAGTGCTGAAGCGAGTAGCAGCTAAAAACCGTCTGTCCTCGGTTGCAACACTCATTACCGAGCTCCAAACAGCCTCTGGAAGCAACGTCAGCACAATAACTGTTTGTCGGGGGCTTTTTGAAATGGGTTTCCATGGCCGAGCAGCCGCACACAAGCCTAAGATCACCATGCGCAATGCCAAGCGTCAGCTGAAGTGGTGTAAAGCTCGCCACCATTGGACTCTGGAGCAGTGAAAATGCATTCTCTGGAGTGATGAATAACGTTTCACCATCTGGCAGTGCGAAGGAAGAATCTGGGTTTGGCTGATGCCAGGAGAGCACTACCTGCCCGAATGCCTAAAGCCAACTGTAAAGTGTGGTGGAGGAGGAATAATGGTTCAGGCTAGACCCCTTAGCTTCAGTGAAGGGAAATCTTAGTGCTACAGCATACAATTACATTTTAGACAATTCTGTGCTCCCAACTTTGTGGCAACAGTTTTGGGATGGCCCTTTCCTGTTTCAGCATGACAATTCACAAAGCGAGGTCCATACAGAAATGGTTTGTCGAGATCGGTGTGGCCTGCACAGAGCCCTGACCTCAACTCCATCGAACACCTTTGGGATGAATTGAAACACCAACTGTGAGCCAGGAATAATCGCCAACATCATTCCCCGACCGCACTAATGCTTTAGTGGCTGAATGGAAGCAAGCCCCCCCCCCCCCAGCAATGTTCCAACATCTGGTGGAAAGCCTTCCCCGAAGAGTGGTGGCTGTTATAGCAGTAAAGGGGGGACCAACTCCACATTAATCCCCATGATTTTGGATTGAGATATTCGACGAGCAGATATCCACATACTTTGGTCATGTATTGTATGTCGCAGAGTTCCAATTATTTTTAGCGCTATTTGAAGAAGCTGGAAAGCCTTAGAATAAAATAAGTTGACCAAAGCGTAGTAGGATTTCAAGTCATTCTACACCGTCATGAGCACGCCGGGAATTCAACATCCCCCCCCAAAAGCCCTCTTAGGGCCACTGCCTGGTGAAGGCAGGGGACTCTAATCTTTGTTTCATATGTCTGGGTTCACATTATACCAGGAACCACGCCGTGGACTCACTAGAGTGCGCCTCCTGTGCCACCCTTCCTATAGGGAAGAGGCAGATGTGTTTGGCATTCTTCACAGAAGAGGTTCCGATTGAAGATGCCGTCTCTCTGCTGGTCTCGGTCTCAGAGGCCTCATCTGGGGAAGATGAAGATGAAGATGACGACGAGATTGGGACACCGGTGCCAGCCACATGGACTGGTCACTGCCGCTGACCCAGACACAGAGACACACCCTCTCCTCTGGAGAAGGGGCTTGGAGATCTGGAGCCACTCCTCACAATGACGATGACTATGTGGAGGAGTCGACAGGCTCTTCCTATCTAAGAGTAAATAACATTTCGACTCATTGAGGGGGCTGTAACCCGTCTCGAGATTACCCTACCCCTCTTCATCCTGTGATGGAAGCAGCTGAGTGGGTGACCCTACAAGCGTCAAAAGAAGGCAGATGACACAATGGCTCCATCCATGTCAGCTCTCGACAAGTACGTGGATGGCACCTGGCACAGCCCGCTGATGGCAAAGGCCCCGGCGAAATCGTTTGTGACATTCACAAGATTGTCCGGTCTCCAAGACGCATTCTTAACAGGGATTCCTAAGCTGGATGACACCATGACGTGACATCTTGTTCCCGGGCTCCTGGCTGTCTAAGAAGAAACCCACACTGCTTAGTCCAATGCACCAATTCACAGCAAAGCAGGCTAAAAAAGTGTTTCACTCTCAACCCATCAGACAAAAGCTGCTGCCAGCAATATGGCACTCCTTACAGCTTCTCTCTCCAAGTTATCAATGGGGAAGGACGCTTTCACAGGGAGGAAGTGGATGAAATGGCTTGGATTTCCGGTGCCATCCTTCATTTGACACAGGCCTCCGCAATTTGTGCTGGGCGGGCCATGACTACATCCATCGTGATTTACCGGCACCTATGGCTCTCTCTCACTACCATGAAGGAGCCGAAAAGGAACAGGTTTCTCAACGCGCCTATCTCCAAGGCTATTTTCGTTGCTGCTGTGATCGGGGAGACAGTGAGCTTCGGAAATTAGAGAAGGGGAGGAAGCAGCTGGCCCTTTGCGACGTCACCGTACAGCATCAACGGCCGTCATCGTGATCCTCATCCGGGACACCGGGTCCGGCGGAAGCTCCAAGCAACTCTCCTGCTGTTCCAGATACCCTTCCGCTACCAGCTGACCCTCCTGCTCAGCAGTATGTGCCGGGGAAGGAGCACTTTTACCAGAAGTGACCCCATGTTGACACAACGCGGGGGAGCAGATGGGGGATTGTTTGACAGAATGTGGGGGAGCAGATGGGAGAACAGACTCTGACCAGTTTTACTTCCATCATCCCCCACCCTCCTGTTGGAGAGGTGCATGGACCTGTTGTGTATGCTTTGTCAAATTGTAATAAAGAGATGGCACTATATTCTGACGTTGTCGCAAAAGAGCCCTGGTTCCATGACAAACATAAGATCTCGCATGTCGCTCCTTTCCCTTTCTCTCACTCTCTGTCTAGAGGTGTCTATGCACTCATGTCTACACTCTCATGCCAGACATTCATATCTCTGGCTCATGCATCCATCGCTCACCAGAGCAGATGGCGTGTGTGACAATAAGGGTTCTGACACAATACCAGGCAGCGGGGATGAGCTCTGGCCCACGTACAGGGCCACAGCCTGAGCCTAGATTAGTGTTATCAGGAGACGGATTCCAGAGAGCCAGACTGTGTTTCCTCTCCCTTTCACAAGGGGCCCACCTTGAACTGTGCCACAATAATTCAGACAGTTTCTAATAAACACTCCCCAGCTGTGTGCTCTCCCGCTCGCACAGCATTGTTGGGAGTGGTGTGAAATTTGCACTCTTTCCATTTCTCTCCCTCCTTACACGGTGTGGTGGAGAAAAAAGCAGCTCTGAAGTCAGAGAATGCATAATTACTGGTGAAAGAGGCGGTCACATTGGTTCCCCCGGAAAAGGAGAACAGGGGGTTTTACTTGCCCTATTTCCTTGATCCAAAAAAGACAGGAGACATTAGGCCCATCTTGGAATGAGAGTGTGGCCAAACAAGCCTTTCGCATGCTCACGACAAAACGTCTGATGGAATGTATCCACGCAAACGACCTGAAGGTCAAATCAAATCAAATTTATTTGTCACATACACATGGTTAGCAGATGTTAATGCGAGTGTAGCGAAATGCTTGTGCTTCTAGTTCCGACAATGCGGTAATAACCAACGAGTAATCTAACTAACAATTTCAAAACTACTACCTTATACACACAAGTGTAAAGGGATAAAGAATATGTACATAAAGATATATGAATGAGTGATGGTACAGAGCAGCATAGGCAAGATGCAGTAGATGGTATCGAGTACAGTATATATGAGATGAATAATGTAGGGTATGTAAACATTATATTAAGTAGCATTGTCTAAAGTGGCTAGTGATATATTTTACAGCAATTTCCATTATTAAAGTGGCTGGAGTTGAGTCAGTGTGTTGGCAGCAGCCACTCAATGTTAGTGGTGGCTGTTTAACATTCTGATGGCCTTGAGATAGAAGCTGTTTTTCAGTCTCTCGGTCCCAGCTTTGATGCCCCTGTACTGACCTCGCCTTCTGGATGATAGCGGGGTGAACAGGCAGTGGCTCGGATGGTTGTTGTCCTTGATGATCTTTATGGCCTTCCTGTGACATTGGGTGGTGTAGGTGTCCTGGAGGGCAGGTAGTTTGCCCCCGGTGATGCGTTGTGCAGACCTCACTACCCTCTGGAGAGCCTTACGGTTGTGGGCGGAGCAGGCGGTGATACAGGCGGTGATACAGCGGTGATACAGCCCGATAGGATGCTCTCGATTGTGCATCTGTAGAAGTTTGTGAGTGCTTTTGGTGACAAGCCGAATTTCTTCAGCCTCCTGAGGTTGAAGAGGCACTGCTGCGCCTTCTTCACGATGCTGTCTGTGTGGGTGGACCAATTCAGTTTGTCTGTGATGTGTACGCCGAGGAACTTAAAACTTACTACCCTCTCCACTACTGTCCCATCGATGTGGATAGGGGGTGTTCCCTCTGCTGTTTCCTGAAGTCCACAATCATCTCCTTAGTTTTGTTGACGTTGACTGTGAGGTTATTTTCCTGACACCACACTCCGAGGGCCCTCACCTCCTCCCTGTAGGCCGTCTCGTCGTTGTTGATAATCAAGCACTGTTGTGTCGTCCGCAAACTTGATGATTGAGTTGGAGGCGTGCGTGGCCACGCAGTCGTGGGTGAACAGGGAGAACAGGAGAGGGCTCAGAACGCACCCTTGTGGGGCCCCAGTGTTGAGGATCAGCGGGGTGGAGATGTTGTTACCTACCCTCACCACCTGGGGTCGGCCCGTCAGGAAGTCCAGTACACAGTTGCACAGGGCGGGGTCGAGACCCAGGGTCTCGAGCTTGATGACGAGTTTGGAGGGTACTATGGTGTTAAATGCTGAGCTGTAGTCGATGAACAGCATTCTCACATAGGTATTCCTCTTGTCCAGATGGGTTAGGGCAGTGTGCAGTGTGGTTGAGATTGCATCGTCTGTGGACCTATTTGGGCGTAAGCAAATTGGAGTGGGTCTAGGGTGTCAGGTAGGGTGGAGGTGATATGGTCCTTGACTAGTCTCTCAAAGCACTTCATGATGACGGAAGTGAGTGCTACGGGGCGGTAGTCGTTTAGCTCAGTTACCTTAGCTTTCTTGGGAACAGGAACAATGGTGGCCCTCTTGAAGGTTGCATACTTTCATATGCTGAAACATCGCATCACAGGAAGTTTTGCCTTCCAGGGGATAGTATACAGCCTCCAGTATTTATGCTGCAGTAGTTTATGTGTCGGGGGGCTAGGGTCAGTTTGTTATATCTGGAGTACTTCTCTTGTCCTATTCGGTGTCCTGTGTGAATTTAAGTGTGCTCTCTCTAATTCTCTCTTTCTCTCTTTCTCTCTCTCGGAGGACCTGAGCCCTAGGACCCTGCCTCGGGACTACCTGACATGATGACTCCTTGCTGTCCCCAGTCCACCTGGCCGTGCTGCTGCTCCAGTTTCAAGTGTTCTGCCTTATTATTATTTGACCATGCTGGTCATTTATGAACATTTGAACATCTTGGCCATGTTCTGTTATAATCTCCACCCGGCACAGCCAGAAGAGGACTGGCCACCCCACATAGCCTGGTTCCTCTCTAGGATTCTTCCTAGGTTTTGGCCTTTCTAGGGAGTTTTTCCTAGCCACCGTGCTTCTACACCTGCATTGCTTGCTGTTTGGGGTTTTAGGCTGGGTTTCTGTACAGCACTTTGAGATATCAGCTGATGTACGAAGGGCTATATAAATAATTTGGATTTGATTTGATATACGAATACAGGAGATTGCCATTTGATTACTCTCTGGCACTTTTTCCAAATGTGTTGAGGCAGCTATCGAGTCATTGCCTCTTCAAGGAGTCAGAGTCCTGGCTTATTTAGGTGACCCGTTGGTTCTCGCCCCATCAGTGGACCTGGCAACCACACACACAATGAGACTGGTAATGCCTCTCATGCATCTAGGTTTCGCAGTGAATTGGGATAAAAGTGTGCCATGGCCAGCTCAGCGGAGTGTCTGCTTGGGGCTCCAGCTTGACACCGCAGTAATGTTGGCACAAATCTCAGACCCCAGACGAGAGGCCCTACTCTCAGCTCTCATGCGGTTATTTTCAAGGCGGACGGCAACATCACTTTCAGTGATAACCCCTTTGGGAATCATGTTATCAGCCCACTTTGTAGGTGCTGTTAGTTCTACAACATTTCGCTCACAGGCTTCAGGGCTTCTAGCCAGACAATTGAACAGTGTCATACATCAATCGCCAAGGAGGGTTCAGGTCTCCTGTGCTCCACCAGCTGGCAGAGAGACTATAGTTATGGGCGCACAGGTGCCTTCGCTCATATGACAGCCTGTCATATCCCGGGCTGCCTCAACGAGGGAGCAGAGGGGTCCCTCGAGACGACGAGTGGCGTTCACACTCTTCATTGTTTTGAATCCGACCACTGATTGCACAGGTGAGATCAGAAGAGCTGTCAAACCTTCTGATAGCTGCCAATTGCTTGTGGGCTCCATGGTTCGCAGAGATTATCCAGATGTTCGTTTTGGCCCCCTTGCCAATTCCACCGGGACACATTGTCTCAGGCGGGAGAATCAATAGGAGTGGGGCCTGTACTGGGCCAGCCATTGATGGCTTGGTTATTGAAAGGGACAGGCTAGGGCACCATGGGCTATCTGATGCTGTTATCAGCACAATACAAGGTGCGCTTACAATTGTCAATTATCTTATTCTAATAGTACCTGTTTGATAAGCAACATTCACCATCCACTATCAAGGTGTACGCCTCAGCGATTTCAGCTTGTCATGAGGGACAAGTGTCTGTGTTCATCAATCCTCTCGTCAAACATTTTCTTCTGGGAACACGGCGACTGAGACCGGCAACCCAAAACATAGTTCCACAGTGGGATTTGATGTTGGTGCTCCATGCTTTCTTTGAGCCTCCATTCAAGTCCTTGGATTAGAGTCCTCTTAAAATGTATATTAATAAAACGGCATTGGTACTAGCCCTGACCTCCATTAAGACGGTCAGTGATTTGTGCGCTCTTTCAGCGCAACCCGACTGTGTCGCCATCAATGGCGACTTGAGCCGTGTTATGTCCTAATCCGTCTTTTTTGCCTAAGATTGTTAAGAGCTCCTACAGATCACAGACTTTGGTGCTATGGGCTTTCTCTCCGCCTCCTCACTGGGAAGAGAGAGAGGAACAGCTGGATCACCTGTGCCCAGTGAACGCTTCGGCACGCTAAGTAGAGCGCACGGCGCCGATTCGATTATCAGCAGTTTGCGTGCCAAGGCAATGCAGCGCTTGGAAAGTCATTCTCGAAACAGCGTTTATCTCATTGGCTTTGTGATGGTGCAGGTGACAAGGCTGCAGGCGTTAGGGCTCATTCCACACTTGGAGTTTCGGTTTCTGTGGCCCTCTATAGAGGTGTGTGAGTGGAGGATACTTATGTGTGGCAGTCGTAGTTGACGCCTTCCCGTTTTATCTATTATTATCTTTTGGATGTGACCTCGAACACTCTTACGCAGTCTGGCGGGGAGATTGAGTTGTGGGCTGTCAAGACAATGTGTTTTGTACAGCCCCTTCTGTGAAGGATTTACAGTGAATAGTTCATGGGATTTTAACCTGTGGATGCAGTGTTTTTTGATCCATGAGTATTTTTTTGCCAACCAATCTTTTGACTGGGTGTGGTAACTAGGATATCCAATAGCTGACGCCAGTGGTGACAGCTAGTCTTACTGGCGTCCGATGGCATGTGTGAGATCAGAGATGACATACATTTAAAAACATTAACATGTAGTGTGTGTGTGTTTGTGTGTGCATCTATCAGTTACAAATACATGTCAGTAAATACACACAACAAGTAGGTCACATGGGGGAGAGGCGTTTTATTTGTATTTATTATGGGTCCCCCTTTTGCTGCTGAGGCAGCAGCTACTATTCCTGGGGTCCAGCAAAATTAAGGCAGTTTATTAATAAAATGTTAACATTACAATACATTACCAGATTTCACAACACACTGTGTGCCCTCAGGCCCCTACTCCACCACTACCACATATCTAAGGTACTAAATCCATGTGTATGCGTGTGCATAGTGCGTATGTTATTGTGTGTGTATGCATGTGTCTTTGCCTATGTTTATGTTGCTTCACAGTCTGAGGTGTTCCATAAGGTGTTTTTTATCTGTTTTTTAAATCAAATTTTACTGCTTGCATCAGTTACTTGATGTGGAATACAGTTCCATGTAGTCATGGTTCTATGTAGTACTGTGCGCCTCCCATAGTCTGTTCTGGACTTGGAGACTGTGAAGAGACCTCTTGTGGCATATCTTGTGGGTATGCATGGGTGTTCGAGATGTTCAAACAAACAGACAGCTCAGTACATGTCAGTGCCTCTCATAAATACAAGTAGTGATGAAGTCAATCTCTCCTCCACTTTAAGCCAGGAGAGATTGACATGAATATTATTAATATTAGCTCTCTGTGTACATCCAAGGGCCAGTCATGCTGCCCTGTTCTGAGCCAATTCTGAGAGTCCTTCAGGTGCCTTTTGGCATACTCCAAGCGGGCTGTAATGTGCCTTTTACTGAGCAGTGGCTTCTGTCTGGCCACTCTACCATAAAGGCCTGATTGGTGGAGTGCTGCAGAGATGGTTGTCCTTCTGGAAAGTTTTCCTCTGTGAAGATGGGAGCTCTGGAGCTCTGTCAGATCAAGTTGAATAAACATCTCAAGGATGATGAATGGAAACAGGATGCACCTGAGCTAAATTGAGTCTCATAGCAAATGTTCTGAATACTTATGTAAATAAGGTATTTCTGTTTTCGCTTTGTTATTATGTGGTATTGTGTGTAGATTGATGAGGAAATGTTTATATTTAATACATTTTAGGCTGTAACGTAATAAAATGTGGAAAAAAGTCAAGGGGTCCGAATACTTTCTGAATGTGTAAGTTACACATTTACTTTTGGTTCATATTATTTTCATTTGAAATCAAGAGTATCAAGACATCCTCTTGTGTGTGTCTCTTGCGCACACTTTGTTTAAGTATCTTTCTTGGAAGTTGTACATTCCACATGTGGAATTCCACTCCTGGCCTGCAAACTGATATTGAATTAGAATTAGGTCAAGGTTTGGATTAAGAGTTTGGTTATGGTTAAGGGTTTCGTTAAGGTTAGGGTTAAAGGGACATTTATCAACTTCATATTCTTTATCTCCAGAACCACACCAGCATCAACATATTTGAAAATGGCATGTTTCTGTTTTGTATGAAAAAATATATCTTTCTCTAAGGTGTTTCCAATGACAACAAGTTAGTAAGCAATGCCTACTGATAATTGGTTGAAAATTACACGATGCACACCAATGATGTAATTGGAAACACTTAAAGTGGCTTGTGAAAGTATTCACCCCGTTGGCAATTTTTCCTATTTTGAATAACCTGGAATTAAAATAGATTTTTTGGGGGGTTTGTATCATTTGATTTACACAACATGCCTACCACTTTGAAGATGCTAAATATTTTTTATTGTGAAACAAACAATTAATTTAAAAAAACGGAAAATTTGATCGTGCATAACTATTTATCCCCCCCAAAAGTCAATACTTTGTAGAGCCACTTTTTGCAGCAATTCCAGCTGCAAGTCTCTTGGGGTATGTCTCTATAAGCTTGGCACATCTAGCCACTGGGATTTTGCCCATTCTTCAAGGCAAAACTGCTCCAGCTACTTTAAGTTGAATGGGTTCCGCTGGTGTACAGCAATCTTTAAGTCATACCACAGATTCTCAATTGGATTGAGGTCTGGGCTTTGACTAGGCCATTCCAAGACATTTAAATGTTTCCCCTTAAACCACTCAAGTGCTGCTTTAGCAGTATGCTTAGGTCATTATCGTGCTGGAAGGTGAACCTCCGTCCCAGTCTCAAATCTCTGGAAGACTGAAACAGGTTTCCCTCAAGAATTTCCCTGTATTTAGTGCCATCCATCATTCCTTCAATTCTGACCAGTGTCCTCGTCCCTGCCGATGAAAAACATCTCCACAGCATGATGTTGCCGTCATGCTTCACTGTGGGGATGGTGTTCTCGGGGTGATGAGAGATGTTGGGTTTGCACCAGACATAGCGTTTTCTTTGATTTACAAAAATATACATTTTAGTCTCATCTGACCAGAGAACCTTCTTCCATATGTTTGGGGAGTCTCCCACATGCCTTTTGGCGAACACCAAATGTGTTTTCTTATTTTTTTTCATTAAGCAAGGGATTTTTTCTGGCCACTTTTCCATAAAGCCCAGCTCTGTGGAGTGTACAGTTTAAAATGGTCCTATGGACAGATACTCCAATCTCTGCTGTGGAGCTAGCTTTGCAGCTCCTTCAGGGTTACCTCTGGTCTCTTTGTTGCCTCTGATTAATGTCCTCCTTGCCTGGTCCATGAGTTTTGGCCGGTGGCCCTCTCTTGACAGGTTTGTTGTGGTGCCATATTCTTAAAAACGTTTCATGATGGATTTAATGGTGCTCCGTGGGATGTTCAAAGTTTCGGATATTTTGTTATAACACAACCCTGCTCTGTACTTCTACACAACTTTGTTCCTTAGCTGTTTGGAAAGCTCCTTGGTCTTCATGGTGTCGCTTCTTTGGTGGTGTTCCTTGCTAAATGGTGTTGCAGACTCTGGGGCCTTTCAGAACAGGTTTATATGTTGAGATCATGTGACAGATCATGTGACACTTAGATTGCACACAGGTGGACTTTGTTTAATCAACTAATTATGTGACTTCTGAGGGTAATTGGTTGCATCAGATCTGATTTAGGGGCTTCATAGCAATGTGTTTGAATACATATGCACGCAACACTTTTCAGTTTTGAATTTTTTTGAATTTTTTTAAACAAGATATATTTTTCATTTCACTTTACCAATTTGGACTATTTTGTGTATGTCCATTACATGAAATCCAAATGAAAATCCATTTAAATTACAGGTTGTAATGCGAAAAAAATAGGAAAAATGAAAAGGGTGGGGATGAATACTTTTGTAAGGCACTGTATCCATCTCTACCTTTTTTGTTGGTGTAGTGTTGGAGATGATGAATATGAAGTTTCCCTTTAAGGTTAGGGCTAAGGATTTGGTAAAGCTAAGGACCAGTTTTAGATTTTGGTTAGTCGTTTTACACATCAGGAGTGTTGTTATAGTCCTTCCCATTTCACGGGCTTAAATAAGTAATTAAAATATGTTGTGAATACTGCATTTTGTTCATAAAGTGTGTTTTGTGATTGTGCTACAAATCAGTGATGCCAAACTGATTTTAATTAACCAATATGTACCCGGACTAACTATTTAGCAGTCTAACATGCTGACTACACCGCCTGCGTTGTGTGCGCGAGCGTTGCAAAATACATTTACACATGTTATTCAATCATTGCGTGCGTAGCCTGACACTAAAATAGAACTTGGTTCTATTTGTGACTCTTGACGCGCTGCAAGTCCCGCCTCTCCCATCTCCTCATTGGTTTTAAGGATATACCCATGTGGGTGATTGAAAGATGAACTGAGGTCCACACTCCAGTCGAGTTGCTGGTGGTAATGCACCTTTAAGTTAGTTGCCAACTGCCATATAAAGTCCAAAGAAGAAGAAGCCTGAAGGAAGAGAGATTACTAGAAACAAACTCGGTTTACCCTTTTATCTGAGGATTAATTGTCGGAGTAGAGGACTCCGTAGAGGACATTTCAGGTAAAATAACAATCCAATGTTTATATCCCAGGACAAATTAGCTAGCAACAGCAAGCTAGCTAGCTAAATTGCCATAAATGTTTAATGCTTTTCAACCTGTCCCCACATGAATATAGTTGATTCAGAGTTTGTTTTGATATTTCAACCTGCGTTTCCTAATCGCGTCTGGTGTGGGTGGACAAAATCAACATGCGAGTGAGCGGTCTGGTCAGCACGTAATGGCTTGGGGGTAGAAGCTGTTCAGGGTCTTGTTGGTTCCAGACTTTGTGCATTGATACCGCTTGCCGTGTGGTAGCAGAGAGAAAAGTCTATGACTTGGGTGGCTGGAGACTGACCATTTTTGGGGCCTTCCTCTGACACTGCCTGGTATAGAGGTCCTGGATAGCAGGGAGCTCTGCCCTAGTGATGTACTGGGCTGTACGCACTACCCTCTGTTGTGCCTCACAGTTAGATGCCGAGCAGTTGCCATGCCAGGCGGTGATGCAACCTGTGAGGATGCTCTCGATGGTACAGCTGTATAACTTTTTGAGGATCTGGGGATCCATGCCAAATATCTTTTCAGTCTCCTGAGGGGGAAAAGGTTATGTCGTGCCCTCTTCACGGCTGTCTTGCTGTGTTTGGACCATGATAGTTTGTTGGTGATGTGGACACCAAGGAACTTTAAATTCTTGACCCGCTCCACTGCAGCCCCATTTATGTTAATGGTGGGGTCTTGTTCGGCCCGCCTTTTCCTGTAGTCCACGACCACGTGTATGGCGTTATGGGCAAACGTTTTGCTGATGTCAATGTTTTGAACAGAATGCCCCATGGTGGCGGTGAGGTAATGGAACGGGCAGTCCTAAACTATGGAAAAATAACACAATTGCATTTTCTCTATGGCGATATGAATGCACATACTGTAGATACCATGATGAGATCCTGGTGCCCATTGTCATTCCATTCACCCCCTTCATCACCACATGTTTCAGCATGATAATGCACTGCCCCTTGTCACAAGGATCTGTACACAATTCCTGGAAGCTGAAAATGTCCCAGTTCTTCCATGGCCTGCATACTCACCAGACATGTCACCCATTGAGCTTATTTTGGATGCTCTGGATCAACATGTACGACAGCGTGTTCCAGTTCCCGCCAATATTCAGCAGCTTCACACAGACATTGAAGAGGAGTAAGACAACATTCCACAGTCCACAATCAATAGCCTGATCAACTCTATGCGACGGAGATGTGTTGCATTGCACACCAGATACTGACTGGTTATCTGATTCACAACCCTAAAAATTTCTTACGGTACCTGTGACCAATAGATGCATATCTGTATTCCCAGTCATGTGAAATCCATAGATTAGGGCGTAATGAATTTATTTAAATTGACTGATTACCTTATATGAACTGTAACTCAGTAAAATATTTGAAATTACTGCATGTTGCATTTATATTTTGGTTCAGGATATATAGAATGTACTTTTTAGTAAAAAAATGTGAAATAAGCAACAAATATCATACTACTCATCCATACTGAAAAGGTGCCATCAAATGAATAATTGCGCTTGTTCCCCGCCATCCGTTCATTTTTGTAGACCGCGTCCCCTACTCTGATTATCAGTTGTTTTCAAACACACGTGGGTAAGAAAATACAATTCTCACTCTCAATAGCATGCAGCGAATTCTGTTAGATGAAAAGTTAAACTGAGTATGACATCTTGGCATTTAAAGCATACTACATTTCACATACTATAAAACGATCTATTTTCGTATACGCAAAAAGTATTATTTTTAGAACGCAAGTATGGGTATTCAGACACTATCGTCCGCAAAAAAAAACTTGGAATGGTGACATTTGTGTGATTGGATTTCTATCGCTCATTTGCAAGGCACATCAATTTTATCATGTGACCGTGTGGGACTGTGGGTCAATTAACCTTGTCAGAGTGGGCGCCCTGAATCTAGTTTGTGAGCTATGCAGGCTACTGCCTGGGAAGTTCTCTCACTCAGAAGTATGAGATGGGGGTGCTGAAGGAGGGAGTCGCCCAGGGAGACATACAAGCTAGAACCGCCACTGCATTGAGGAGTTGCAGCGATGAGATCTATTTTCTTAACTTCACAAACTTACATTTGAAGTGCTAGGCTCCTACTTACTGCGAGTTTAAAATTAAATCTCTGCTACAGAAGAGACAGGCTAGCGGTTGTTTCATCCGTGGCCTTTGTCAACTGAGACAGCTCGTGATAATGGAGAAATGCCAATCTCAATTAGCACCATGTCGTCTCAATTACATGCTCATTAAAAAAGCAGCCAGAACAGGAGCGAGAGCTGCCTTTTTTGATACGGTAAGAGAAAGGAGATAAGAACAGCAGACTGACATTTTTGTACTGAGGAGGAGGTATGACTCATCACAATCCTCCTCTTTCATGTTAGAATTTAATAATATAAAATTAGTTTGACAAGCAGGTTGGATATTAAACGATGATTGCAGGTTATCATAAGAAGATTGTAGGGGGTCATGATTGAGGAATACGGAAAGGAATGATTCAACTTCTGGTTTATTATTTTAGAGTTTAGTTGTCTAATTCTGTTGCTTGTTTGTTACCTCTGCGCAATGATATTCCCAGCAGTGAGACAATTTAAAAGTGTTCAGGAATGTCTTTACACTATTTATACAAAATTATGTGAACACCCCTTCAAATTAGTGGATTCGGCTATTTCAGCCACACCCGTTGCTGAATAGTTTATAAAATTGAGCACACAGCTCTGCAATCTCCATCAAAAAAACATTGGCAGTAGAACAGCCTTACTGAAGAGCACAGTGATTTTCAACATGGCACCCTCATAGGATGTCACTTTTCCAACAAGTCAGTTTGTCAAATTTCTGCCCTGCTAGAGCTGCCCCGGTCAACTGTTAGAGCTGTTATTGTGAAGTCTAGGAGAAACAACGGCTCAGCCGCAGTGGTAGGCCACACCTACTGAGCGGTGTGAAGCTCATTGCCATTGGACTCTAGAGCAGTGGAAATGCATTCTCTGTAGTGATGAATCATGCTTCACCATCTGGCAGGCCTACGACAAATCTGGGTTTGGCGGATGCCAGGAGAACGCTACCTGCTCGAATGCATAGTGACAACGGTTAAGTTTGGCGGAGGAGGAATAATGGTCTGGGGCTGTTTTTCATAGTTTGGGCTACGACCCCTTAGTTCCAATGAAGGGAAATCTTAACGCTACAGCATACAATGACATATCTAGAGGATTCTGTGCTTCCAACTTTGTGGCAACAGTTTCCTGTTTCAGCATAACAATTCCCCAGTGCACAAGGTGAGGTCCATACAGAAATGGTTTGTTGAGATCGGTGTGGAATAACTTGATTGGCCTGCACAGAGCTCAGACCCCAACCCAATTGAACACCTTTAGGATTGATGGGTTCTGACCTCAACCCTATCGAACACCTTTGGGATTATTGTTAATCATCAGGTATCCTATGGAAAGGAGAAGGGCCACAGTCTGGTTTCTACACCAGAAGTTAATGGTTATCTGTAGGAGGAATGTATATGGTGGGGTCAATTAAGGTTAGATATGAGCCAGGGGCTTGGAATGTTACTGAGTAAGGGAAAGGCAATCACGCAGTTGCAGTCACTGATAAGCTTGGAAGTCTGTGGATTAGTGAGGAATGGGGGCCGAAGTTAGATCAGGTCAGGTCACAGTAAGGGAAAAGGAACTGTTTATCACCCACATCACTTAACTTCCTGCCTAGCAATACAGATGTTTAGAGGGAAAGAGGAGATTTCACATAAATTGGTGTATATATACACTTGTGCTGGTGGGAACAATGTGAATAAACATGGTTTGAGCTTTAACTTCTTGGATATAGGGGGCGCTATTTAAATTTTTGGATGAAAAACGTTCCTGTTTTAAACAAGACATTTTGTCACGAAAAGATGCTCGACTATGCATATAATTGACAGCTTTGGAAAGAAAACACTCTGACATTTCCAAAACTGCAAAGATATTGTCTGTGAGTGCCACAGAACTGATGTTACAGAAAAAACCCAGATAAAAATATAATCAAGAAGTGCCGCATTTTTTGAAACCGCCTCATGGCAATGACTCCTTATATGGCTGTGGAGGAGCTAGGAGTCAGCTTACCTTTTCCACGTTTTCCCCAAGGTGTCTGCAGCATTGTGACGTATTTGTAGGCATATCATTGGAAGATTGACCATAAGAGACTACATCTACCAGGTGGTCGCTTGGTGTCCTCCGTCGCAATTATTGCGTAATCTCCAGCTGCAGTATTTTTCCTTTTGCCTCGGATGAGAAACCGACTGCAAGGAATGATTTTTAATCGAATAGAATTGTGAAAAACACCTTGAGGATTGATTCTAAACAACGTTTGCCATGTTTCTGTCGATATTATGGCGCTAATTTGGAAAAGGTTCGGCGTTGTAAGTGACTGCATTTTCGTTTTTTTTCCTAGCCAAACGTGATGAACAAAACGGAGCTATTTCTCTTACACAAATAATATTTTTGGAAAAAATGAACATTTGCTATCTAACTGAGAGTCTCGTCATTGAAAACATCCAAAGTTCTTCAAAGGTAAATTATTTTATTTGAATGCTTTTCTTGTTTTTGTGAAAATGTTGCCTGCTGAATGCTAGGCTTAATGCTATGCTAGGCTATCAATACTCTTACACAAATGCTTGTGTAGCTTTGGTTAAAGCATATTTTGAAAATCTGAGATGACAGTGTTGTTAACAAAAGGCTAAGCTTGTGTTTCAATATATTTATTTAATTTCATTTGCGATTTTCATGAATAGGAAACGTTGCGTTATGGTAATGAGCTTGAGGCTATGATTACGCTCCCGGATACGGGATTGCTCGACGCTAGAGGTTAATAATCATCTGAGTTTCTACTCGGTTAATTTAGAACCTAACAGAATGACTTGGAACACCGACTGCAAGCCAGGCCTAATCGCCCAACATCAGTGCCCGAGCTCGCTAATGTTATTGTGGCTGAATAGAAGCAAGTCCCCACCGAAACATTCCAACATCTAGTGGCAAGCCTTACCAGAAAAGTGGAGGATGTTATAGCAGCAAAGGGGGACTCCATATTAATGCCAATAATTTTGGAATGAGATGGTGACGAGCAGGTGTCCACATACTTTTAATGAAGAGGCAGTGAAGAGGCGTGAAGAGGTGACTCCGGGATTCTGGCCTAGAAGTCTCGAAGTCGCCTCTTCACTGTTGACGTTGAGACTGGTGTTTTGCGGGTACCATTTAATAAAGCTGCCAGTTGAGGACTTGTGAGGCGTCTGTTTCTCAAACTAGACACTCTAATGTTCTTGTTCTCTTGCAAAGTTGTGCACCGGGGCCTCTCACTCCTCTTTCTATTCTGGCTAGTGCCAGTTTGCGCTGTGAAGGGAGTAGTACACAGCGTTGTACCATAATTTGCCGTTTCCAGCTACAATAGTCATTTACAACATTAACAATGTCTACACTGCATTTCTGATCAATTTGATGTTATTTTAATGGAAACATTTTTTTGCTTTTCTTTCAAAAACAAGGACATGTATGTTACGTAGTCTGTCCACGAGAGATTAGAGTAATACTTTTAGCTAATGTAGCTATTCTGTGAGGATCGATGCTGGAGATGAGAAGCAGGTACAGGGAGTTAACATTTAATTAACAACGAGCGCCAGAGAGGAGCGCTCGAGCGCCAGAGAGGAAGAGCGGGAGCAGGAATGGCAGTATCCCCCCTCTAGGGGCAGCACCCGGCATCCCACCTGGGTGAGCCTGACGGGCCGGCTGAGGCATGGGCACTGCACAAGCTGACTGAGGCATAGAAGCCTGACAAGCTGGCATAGAAGCCCGGCAAGCAGAGCCATAGAAGCCTGGTTAGCCGGCTGAGGCGTGGTAGCCTGACAGTCCGGCTGAGGCGTGAAAGCCTGAAGGGCCAGCTGAAGCATTATGTGGGGTGGGTGCCTGCCTAGCCCACAGAGGCAAGAAGGCCTCTTGAGCCAGCTAAGGCGTGGAAGCCCAATGAGCAAGCTGAGGCACCCCCAGTTCCATCGGCGACAACACCGGGACCCGACGTCACCAACCAAAACAAAAATAAAAAACTCCCTGATGCTTCCTTTAGGGGTGTCAGCATTATGTGATGCTCGACACCGGAGACAAGAAACAGGAACAGAGAGTAACATTTAATAAACAACGGACATGAAAAAGAACAGAAACAGAGTCTGGACAGGGGAAAAATAACAACATCCATGCTGACAATGGGAACAAAGTGAGGAGCAGACAGATAGAGGGTTAATCAACAAAGTAATGGAGTCCAGGTGAGTCAAAAATTGTGCAGCTGCGCGTAATGATGGTGACAGGTCTGAAGGGCAGCCTGGTTTCCTCGAGAGCCAGAGAGGGAGAGCGGGAGCAGGCATGACATATTCTCAAATAAGTCCAGCCAGTATTGTCTTCATTTGAATCATCCACTGTCAATCAACATCACTGACTGGGCAACAGCCAATATTGTATGTGTATGGCATGCTGATGCTGACATTACTGCCACCTTGTGAAAAAGGCAAGCCTAATCAAAGTGCGAAGTCTGCACGTTGATGTACAACTGAACAAATTGAACAAAACTGTGCCCTGTGGTAGCAAAACATATCCAGAAAGCAACCTATAGTCTGCTAACTGTAAACCACACATTACATACATTTTTGGTCATTTAGTAGACACTCTAATCCAGAGTGATTTACCGTCATTGTATTCAAGTAAGGTAGATAAGCAAACCACATCTCAGTCATTGCAAGTGAAACCTTCCTCAGAAAATTAGCTATCAACCACACCAAGAACTCTGTATCAATGCTTCACCACACAGTCACATACAGTGCCTTGCGAAAGTATTCAACCCCCCGAAAACTTTGCGACCTATTGCCACATTTCAGGCTTCAAACATAAAGATATAAAACTGTATTATTTTGTGAAAAATCAACACCAAGTGGGACACAATCATGAAGTGGAACGACATTTATTGGATATTTCAAACTTTTTTAACAAATCAAAAACTGAAAAATTGGGCATGCAAAATTATTCAGCTCCTTTACTTTCAGTGCAGCAAACTCTCTCCAGAAGTTCAGTGAGGATCTCTGAATGATCCAATGTTGACCTAAATGACTAATGAGGATAAATACAATCCACCTGTGTGTAATCAAGTCTCTGTATAAATGCACCTGCACTGTGATAGTCTCAGAGGTCCGTTAAAAGCGCAGAGAGCATCATGAAGAACAAGGAACACACCAGGCAGGTCCGAGATACTGTTGTGAAGAAGTTTAAAGCCGGATTTGGATACAAAAAGATTTCCCAAGCTTTAAACATCCCAAGGAGCACTGTGCAAGCAATAATATTGAAATGGAAGGAGTATCAGACCACTGCAAATCTACCAAGACCTGGCCGTCCCTCTAAACTTTCAGCTCATACAAGGAGAAGACTGATCAGAGATGCAGCCAAGAGGCCCATGATCACTCTGGATGAACTGCAGAGATCTACAGCTGAGGTGGGAGACTCTGTCCATAGGACAACAATCAGACGTATATTGCACAAATCTGGCCTTTATGGAAGAGTGGCAAGAAGAAAGCCATTTCTTAAAGATATCCATAAAAAGTGTTGTTTAAAGTTTGCCACAAGCCACCTGGGAGACACACCAAACATGTGAAAGAAGGTGCTCTGGTCAGATGAAACCAAAATTGAACTTTTTGGCAACAATGCAAAACGTTATGTTTGGCGTAAAAGCAACACAGCTCATCACACTGAACACACCATCCCCACTGTCAAACATGGTGGTGGCAGCATCATGGTTTGGGCCTGCTTTTCTTCAGCAGGGACAGGGAAGATGGTTAAAATTGATGGGAAGATGGATGGAGCCAAATACAGGACCATTCTGGAAGAAAACCTGATGGAGTCTGCAAAAGACCTGAGACTGGGACGGAGATTTGTCTTCCAACAAGACAATGATCCAAAACATAAAGCAAAATCTACAATGGAATGGTTCAACAATAAACATATCCAGGTGTTAGAATGGCCAAGTCAAAGTCCAGACCTGAATCCAATCGAGAATCTGTGGAAAGAACTGAAAACTGCTGTTCACAAATGCTCTCCATCCAACCTCACTGAGCTCGAGCTGTTTTGCAAGGAGGAATGGGAAAAAATGTCAGTCTCTCGATGTGCAAAACTGATAGCTCAAGCGACTTACAGCTGTAATCGCAGCAAAAGGTGGCGCTACAAAGTATTAACTTAAGGGGGCTGAATAATTTTGCACGCCCAATTTTTCAGTTTTTGATTTGTTAAAAAAGTTTGATATATCCAATAAATGTCGTTCCACTTCATGATTGTGTCCCACTTGTTGTTGATTCTTCACACAAAAAAATACAGTTTTATATCTTTATGTTTGAAGCCTGAAATGTGGCAAAAGGTCGCAAAGTTCAAGGGGGCCGAATACTTTCGCAAGGCACTGTACCTGTATTTCAACTGCTACTTTGATGAGAGACAATATGTCAAGATGTCTTCTTTTCAGATGATTCCCCATTAAAAAAACAACATGTGTGGAGTTACAAAGAAAGGGCACACAGTTGAAGTTGGAAGTTTACATACACTAAGGTTGGAGTCATTAAATCTTGTTCTTCAACCACTCCACACATTTCTTGTTAACAAACTATAGTTTTGAAAAGTCGGTTAGGACATCTACTTTGTGCATGACATAAGTCATTTTTCCAACAATTGTTTCCTGACAGATTATTTCAGTTATAATTCACTGTATCACAATTCCAGTGGGTCAGAAGTTCACATACACTAAGTTGACTGCCTTTAAACAGCTTGAAAAATGCCAGAAAATTATGTGATGGTTTTAGGAGCTTCTGATGGGTCAATTGGAGGTGTACCTGTGGATGACAAGACCTACCTTCAAACTCAGTGCTTCTTTGCTTGACATCATGGGAAAATCAAAAGAAATCAGCAAAGACCTCAGAAAACAAATTTGTAGACCTCCAAAAATCTGGTTTATCCTTGGGAGCAATTTCTAAACACCTGAAGGTACCACGTTCAACTGTACAAGCAATAGTACGCAAGTATAAACACTATGGGACCACGCAGCCGTCATACCGCTCAGGAAGGAGAAGCGTTCTGTCTCCTAGAGATGAAAGTACTTTGTTGCAAAAAGTGCAAATCAATCCCAGAACAAAAGCAAAGGACCTTGTGAAGATATTGGAGGAAAAAGGTGCAAAAGTATCTATATCCACAGTAAAAAGAGTCCTATATCGTCATAACCTGAAAGGCCGCTCAGCAAGGTAGAAGCCACTGCTCCAAAGCCGCCATAAAAAAGCCAGACTACGGTTTTCAACTGCACATGGGGACAAAGATTCTACTTTTTGGAGAAATGTCATCTGGTCTGATGAAACAAAAATAGAACTGCTTGGCCATAATGACAATCGTTATGTTTGGAAGAAAAGGGGGAGGCTTGCATGCCAAAAAACACCATCCCAACCATGAAGCCCTGGGAGGGCAGCATCATGTTGTGGGGGTGAATCACTGCAGGAGGAACTGGTGCACTTCACAAAATAGATGGCATCATGAGACGGGGAAATTATGGATATATTGAAGCAACAACTAAAGACGTCAGTCAGAAAGTTAAAGCTTGGTCGCAAATGGGGCTTCCAAATGCACAATGACCCAAAGCATACTTCCAAAGTTGTGGCAAAATGGCTTAAGTAAGGACAACAAAGTCAAGGTGTTGGACTGGCCAATACAAAGAGCTGACCTCAATTCTATAGAAAATATGTTGGCAGAACTGAAAAAGTGTGTGCGAGCAAGGAGGACTACAAACCTGACTCAGTTACACCAGCTCTGTCAGGAGGAATGGGCCCGAATTCACCCAACTTATTGTGGGAAGCTTGTGGAAGGCTACCAAATACTAATTGAGTGTATGTAAACTTCTTACTCACTGGGAATGAGGCGGAGGTGTTGCTAACATTTACAATAGCAAATTTGAATTTACAAAAAAAAAGGACGTTTTCGTCTTTTGAGCATCTAGTCATGAAATCTATGCAGCCTACTCAATCACTTTTTATAGCTAATGTTTACAGGCCACCTGGGTCGTATACAGCGTTCCTCATTGAGTTCCCTGAATTCCCTTCGGACCTTGTTGTCATAGCAGATAATATTCCAATTTTTGGTGAATTTAATATTCACATGGAAAAGTCCACAGACACAACTTACCGTCCTGAGACAAGGCCGAGTATAGCCCACAAAGATCTCCGCTACGGCACAACCCAAGGGGGGGCGCCAACCCAGACAGGAAGATCACATCAGTGACTCAACCCACTCAAGTGACGCACCCCTCCTAGGGGAAGTATGAAAGAGCCCTAGTAAGCCAGTGACTCAGCCCCTGTAATAGGGTTAGAGGCAGAGAATCCCAGTGGAAAGAGGGGAACCGGCCAGGCAGAGACAGCAAGGGCGGTTCGTTGCTCCATTTGTGGGCTATACTCGGCCTTGTCTCAGGATGGTAAGTTGGTGGTTGAAGATATCCCTCTAGTGGTGTGGGGGCTGTGGTTTGGCAAGGTGGGTGGGGTTATATCCTTCCTGTTTTGCCCTGTCCGGGTGTATCATCGGATGGGGCCATAGTGTCTCCTGACCCCTCCTGTCTCAGCCTCCAGTATTTATGCTGCAGTAGTTTGTGTCGGGGGACAGGGTCAGTTTGTTATATCTGGAGTACTTCTCCTGTCCTATTCGGTGTCCTGTGTGAATTTAAGTGTGCTCTCTCTAATTCTCTCTTTCTCTCATTCTTTCTCTCTCTCGGAGGACCTGAGCCCTAGAACCATGCCTCAAGACTACCTGACATGATGACTCCTTGCTGTCCCCAGTCCACCTGGCCATGCTGCTGTTTTCAACTCTCTTGAGACAGCAGGAGTGGTAGAGATACTCTTAATGATCTATATAAATACATTTGATTTGATTTGATTTGACAAAATAAATAAAACCTGAAATAAATCACTCTCTACTATTATTCTGACATTTCACATTCTTAAAATAAAGTTGTGATCCTAACTGACCTAAGACAGGGAATTTTTACTAGGATTAAATGTCAGGAATTGTGCAAAACTGAGTTTAAATGTATTTGGCTAATGTGTACGTAAACTTCCGACAGCCTTCTAAACTTACTGGTAATTGAGGACATTTTTAGGAGTTTGGGGATTTTTATTTACATGTAAAACATATAGAATCATAAAAGAAGAATGTGTGAGATGTATTACATCTGCATAGGCTAGATTTGTTTTGCACATTGCACCACAGATGCCTCCAGCCAATTCCTCCACACCTCCTTTCTCACTAAATCTCTGATCTCGCCCTGCAGTTAGAATCCTGCTAATAAATGATAAGAGAACAGTGATTATGGGCCTAATGATAAAATGTAGTTTACTAAAGTTCAATCAGGAAGGCTGGTCTGAATGCTCATTTAACTTCATCATAACATAATTCACTCTGTTTACTATTACACAGGCATAGTGGGAATTAATATAAATATATAATCATCAACATAGCGTCTCGCTCTTCTCCTCTTCCTATTAGCCATGTGGGAAATGTCATTAATCTGTTTACCTTTAGCCTATTAATAAAATGGGCTTACTCTTGCAATTATCACTTTCCCACCTGTATCAATAGGTGTAAATCTTGGGATGTATTTAAACAACCACTTATCCATGTTCGCTCACTTGCTGTTTTTCAGCAAAAGTCTTCGACAACCATCCATCTCCCCAGCACCCCTAATTATAATAACCTTAAGGCCCGTCATTGGAACTCCTTTCGATGCCAGCTGCCCAGCAAAGGACTGCCTGTCATCAGCTTCTGGCTCTAAGGAGCATACCCCAAACTATTTAATAAAATTCCATATTGCATCCTGTCTCTGTTGTTCATTCAGTTAACCTCTCTGAGCACGGAACCCGGTAGCGGGCTGAAATTCCACAACATACGGTGATTGCTACATAAATAGTCACATTAAACATTCATGAAAAGCCTAGAATCATGCTAATCCAACTGCGTTGTCAGATTTAAAGAAGGATTTTCTGTGAAAGAATACGATAAGATTATCTGAGGATAGAGCCCCATAAAAAAAAATTCAACCAGCACAGGTGTAACATAATCACAAACTGCATTAAAATAAATTGTTTAACTTTGTCGATCTTCGTCTGTTTGCAATCCCAATGCTCATTGCTACACAATGAATGATCTTTTGTTTGATAAAATCAGTTTTTATAGCCTAACACGAAACATTTTGTGAACCGCTTGTGTTGTGAACTCCGTCTCATTCCATTTTTGACGACAAATTCGAGGGTAAATACCCACACAAAACGTGACTTTTCCAGTCATGTTTGGTTTCATTGCAATCAACTGGTTTGTTTGTAACACAACCAAACCTGATGGGCCATTTCGCGGGACGTATTGACTGAAAGAAACCGATTTGAAGACAACAAGTAACAAGTGTGCACCAATTATATGACCACTGTTGATTGACTGTATTTTAACCCAATGACCACTGATCGTCTTTAAATCTAGCTGGGTAGATAGCCAATGAGCTGAGGTAAACGGAAATATGCAATGGTTATGTGTTGGAAGACCAACCCATGTAGTATACTCCGACGTAACGAGAGTCATTCCCTATTGAAGTTTTATACCGGAAGGAGCTACGCAGATTACGCACAGCATTGTTTGGTAAACGCGCAGATTCAGCTGTTTATATATCAATCAGTATGGCGACTAAGTCAGGGAAAGCTAAATCGAAGTCTAGATATACAGGTGTATACACAATTTTAGAAGAAATTGATCGGAAAAGTGAGACAGAGATTGTTGTAGGACGATTCATTTAGCGATTCCCAAGTGGATGAATATTTTCTGAAAGGAGAGGGCATGTTTTGGATTGGTAAATTCTTCTCGTGCTAATCCCTTGTTTGAAATTAATAATATAAAATATTATTTGTGATTTTTTTAAATTTTAGAGGCAATATATTAAAATGTAATGAAGTGTGAGATGCTTGTTTCTGCCGCCCCACCCCAACCCACATGAAATAGACTATTTGAGGCTGTTGAGGGGAGGGCATGCCCACAACAATGGCCAAAGTGAAATCGAGACAGTAGATACAGCTGGTCTGTTGTAATATAATAAAGACAGTAGATCTAGCTGGTCTGTCATAATATAAAAGAGACAGTAGATCTTGCAGGTCTATAATAATATATTCAACCTTATGTTCCCTGTACTCTATATATCTGTTTATTATACCTGTTGATACTCACTTTACAGCAGAAAGAGACTGCTATGGCACTTGGCATCAGCAGCACAATATTGTGTAGAACTTTGGCAAAGTGGGTGGGGTTATATCCTTCCTGTTTGGCCCTGTCCGAGGGTCTCATCGGATGGGGCCACAGTGTCTCCTGACCGCTCCTGTCTCAGTCTCCAGTATTTATGCTGCAGTAGTTTATGTGTCGGGCTAGGGATAGGGTCAGTTTGTTATATCTGGAGTACTTCTTCTGTCTTATCCGGTGTCCTGTGTGAATTTAAGTATGCTCTCTCTAATTCTCTCTTTCTCTCTCTCGGAGGACCTGAGCCCTAGGACCATGCGTCAGGACTACCTGGCATGATGACTCCTTGCTGTCCCCAGTCCACCTGTCCTTGCTGCTGTTCCAGTTTCAACTGTTCTGCCTGCGGCTATGGGACCCTAAACTGTTCATATTTACTCTTGAGGTGCTGTCCTGTTGCATCGTCTACAACTACTGTGATTATTATTATTTGACCCTGCTGGTCATCTATGAACTTTTGAAAATCTCGGCCATGTTCTGTTATAATCTCCACCCGGCACAGCCAGAAGAGAACTGGCCACCCCTCATATCATGGTTCCTCTCTAGGTTTCTTCCTAGGTTTTGGCCTTTCTAGGGAGTTTTTCCTAGCCACCGTGCTTCTACACCTGCATTGCTTGCTGTTTGGGGTTTTAGGCTGGGTTTCTGTACAGCACTTTGAGATATTAGCTGATGTACGAAGGGCTATATAAATACATTTGATTTTATAGAGGACTGAGGGTCTTCCAAATATTGAAAGTGTGTAAATTAGTTACCCATGTTATTTTGTAAATGTATATATTTTTTTCTTCATATTTTTTTTCTCCATATTTTTTTCTCCATTTTTTGGGGGTGTGTGTTAGAATACCAGTTTGTCATTTTGTATATAGTTATTTGTTTGAAAATGTATACCTTCACCCATTTGGCCACTTGGGTACATTTGGGCTACTTGTGTGAGACACCTGGGTGACTTCATGATAAATGTCATGTAGCACACTCATTTTGGAAGTTATCATTCTGACTTTGCACAAGTACTGTTGCCCTCTTATGTTTTTAACTGAAATTGCCCCCATCATCCTATCTGAATGTTTGTTTTATCTTGTTCATTTTGATTATACAACAACAAAAATAAAAAACGTATATTTTTTTTCATTGTATTATCTGAACCAGATCTATTGTGTTATATTCTCCTCCATTCAATTCACATTTACACAAACCTCAGAGTGTTTTCTTTCAAATGGTACCAATAATATGCATATCCTTGGTTCTGTGCCTAAGCTACAGTCAGTTAGATTTGGTTATGTCTTCAGGCGGAAATTGAAAAAAGTAGGGGGGTAGTAGCTCTAAGAGGATCGCACACACACACAGCTGCATCTCACTGTGTGGTCTGTGGCAGTACCTCAAGTGTATGTCTGGGCCTGGGTCTGAACCTCTGTGTGTGTGTGTGTGTGTGTGTGTGTGTGTGTGTGTGTGTGTGTGTGTGTGTGTGTGTGTGTGTGTGTGTGTGTGTGTGTGTGTGTGTGGAGTACTCAGACTGTGTCTGGGAATTGAGAGTATGGCTCATTGCTGTCACAAAAACCAACCGTTCTTTCGTATTTTTTTGTAACAAGAATTTAAGCTTTCTGCCAATATCAGATATGTCTATGTCCTGGGAAATTTTCTTGTTACTTACAACCTCATGTTAATCGCATTAGCCTACGTTAGATCAACCGTCCCGTGGAAGGGACACCGATCCAGGTGTTAATGCATTTAAGCCAATCAGTTGTTTTTTGGCAAGTTAGGGGGGTAAACAGAAGATAGTCCTATTTGGTAAAAGACCAAGTCCATATTATGGCAAGAACAGCTCAAATAATTATATTGAAACGACAGTCCATCATTACTTTAACACAAGATTGTCAGTCAATATGGAACATTTCAAGACCTTTGAAAGTTTCTTCAAGTGCAGTCGCAAAAACCATCAAGCGATATGATGAAACTGGCTCGCATGAGGACCACCACAGGAATGGAAGACCCAGAGTTTCCTCTGCTGTAGAGGATAAGTTCATTAGAGTTACCAGCCTCAGAAATTGCAGCCCAAATAAATGCTTCACAGAGTTCAAGTAATAGACACATCTCAATATCAACTGTTCAGAGGAGACTGTATGAATCAGGCCTTCATGGTCAAATTGAGGCAAAGAAACCACTACTAAAGGACATCAATAAGAAGAAGAGACTTGCTTAGGCCAATAAACACGAGCAATGGACATTAGACCAGTGGAAATTTGTCCTTTGGTCTGGAGTCCAAATTGGAGATTTTTGGTTCTAACTGCCGTGTCTTTGTGAGACACGGTGTGGGTGAACGGATGATCTCTGCATGTGTATTTCCCACCGTAAAGCATGGAGGAGGAGGTGTTACGGTGTGAGTGTGCTTTGCTGGTGACACTGTCTGTGATTTATTTATATTTCAATGCACACTTAACCAGCATGGCTACCACAGCATTCTGCTAGATTTTGTGTCATTGGCCTTCACACTATACCCTATAATGTCAAAGTGGAATTGTGTTTTCAGAAATGTTTACAACTGAATTTACAATAAACCCCTTTGTTATGATAAGCCTAAATAAGTTCAGGAGAAAAAATGTGCTTAACAAGTCACTCAATACATTGCATGGACTGTGTACAATAATAGTATTTAACATTTTTGAAAGACTACCTCATCTCTTTACCCCACACATACAATTATCTGTAAGTTCCCTCAGTCGAGCAGTGAATTTCAAACAAAGATTCTACCACAAAGGTGAGGGAGGTTTTCTAATGCCTCGCAAAGAAAGGCAACTACTGTTAGATTGCCATTTTTTTAAACAGACATTGAATATCCTTTTGAGCATGGTGTTATTAATTACACTTTGGATGTTGTATCAATACACCCAGTCACTACAAAGATACAGGCATCCTTCCTAACTCAGTTGCCAGAGAGGAAGGAAACCACTCAAGGATTTCACCATGAGGCCAATTTAATGGCTGTGATAGAAAAAAAACCTTGGATCAACAACATTGTAGTTACTCCACAATACTAACCTAAATGACAGAGTGAAAATAAGGAAGCCTGTACAGAATAAATATATTCTGTACAGGCACTAAAGTAAAACTGCAAAGAAATTGACAAAGAAATGTACCTGTGTCCTGAACACAAAGCGCTGTGTTGGATTTGCCCCAAACATAACACAACACATCATTGAGTACCACTCTTAATACTTTCAAGCATGGTGGTGGCTGCATCATGTTATGGGTATGCTTGTCCTTGGCAAGGACTAAGGTGTTTTTTTAGGATAAAAAGAAACAGAATAGAGCTAAGCACAGGGAAAATCCTAGAGGAAAATCTTGTTCAGTCTGCTTTCCAACAGACACTGGGAGACAAATTCACCTTTCATCAGGACCAAAAACTAAAACAAGGCCAAGAATTCACTGGAATTGCTTACCAAGATGACATTGAATGTTGCTGAGTGGCCTAGTTACAGTTTTGACTTAAATCGGCTTGAAAATCTATGGCAATCAGGGCTGTCCATGACAACAACAAAAAACGGCTATGGGATGAGGTCCTCCACGTTGTTCAACGCCTTGACATTACCCAAGTGGCGTCACCTCCAACTAGCGGAGGATTCTCTAACACGAGTTGACCCAGCACCCTAGCTCATCCAGCAGTCCACCCAGGTCAGCGATGCCCTGTTGTCCCTCCCGGACAAATATGACGGGACTCTATCTAAATGCCGTGGTTTCCTACTCCACTGCTCCCTCTATTTCACCAATCAGATGGAAGCCCCCACCCCCAAGAGGTCCATGGTTATTTCCCTGCTGACGGATGGGCGTTGGAGTGGGCCACGGCTGTCTGGGAGAGAGGAGAGCTGGGTTCCACCGGAGGGCAGAGAGGGGGGTGAGCGCCTACTCCGATTACAGTAGGTAGGCCAGACCGCTGCAGAGTACGCCCTCACCTTCCGGATAGTGGCAGTGGTTCTATATCTGCATTGCTTGCTGTTTGGGGATTTAGGCTGGGTTTCTGTCCAGCACTTTGTGACATCAGATGATTTAAGAAGGGCTTTATAAATACATTTGATTGATTAATTGATTGATTGATTGATACATCAAGAAAGCCTTCCTCATAATTAGTGCATCCGTACACAAGATCATCCTCGGCCTCCCATGGCTCCAATGTCATGACACCCCCATCTAATGGCCGAGGATGACAATCACGGACTGGGCACCTGAATGCCGGAGGACCTGCTTTCCCTTCCCCTGTGGTTCCATGTCGGTTGAGATTCCTGTGGTTGCTCTTCAGGCTAACATCCCGGAGTTATACCAAGAACTGCGAGAGGTTTTCTCCAAGACCAGCATCACTTGTCTCCCTCCTCATCGTGCTCTGGGACATAGGTGTGAACATTCTCCATGGCCTCAAGAGGGAACCCGCGCCTGCTACCTGTCCTCCTGAGCGGACCTACGTTGCTACAGGGACAAGGGATCAGCTGTTGACCTGGGCGCACACAGCTGTCGTTGCTGGACATCCAGGTTTCACCCGCACTGTGAGTGAAGAGAAGGGGGAGAGAAAGAGAGAGGGTCAAATGATCTTGTTCCACCCCATTCCCAGTCTCCTATGGCAATATCAGGAAAACATACTTTTAACTTATTTGTCTCTTCCATCAGGTCTTGTCAATGCGAATTAGGAGCTGGATAAAGATTGAAGTGATGATCAAATCAAGTGTTGCGTTGTGTCAATTTAGACGTACCTGAGGGGGTCCTCCCTGGTTGTCTCAGTGGAAGGGACTTTCTCACTTTATCAGGATCCGTGAATTTGAATTCCCAGCTGTCTCCCATCCAGCTGATGAGTGACTGACAGGACGTGTCGTTGAGGAGTTCCAACAGAAACTGCCACAACTGGATAGGACCCTCTTCTGTTGAAGCACAACCAAGGACATATACTGTTTATTACTTGAATTTGTTGTGGTTTGTTTCTTTGGGATTCACTCCAGTTACCATAGTCACCTTTTGACTACCAGGTATTGTGTTGAATTTTTAGGTAACACACACACATACATACACACCTGTGTATCCCTCAAAAGCTACTGCTGATATGATCGACTTGGCTTTGGTCAGGTCCGTGCGCTGATGTAGTCTTTGAAGGTGCCCTTGACCTCTTGACCATGCAGCATGGCAGGGTAGTCCTCCAAGTCAAAGCTGTTGTAGGAGGGCACGCGCTGCAGGCTGCAGAAGGGGGAGTGGCTGCTCAGGACTGGGTTACAAGCTTCAAGCCTCTAGACACAAGCATCTAGGCTCTCTACACTCTCAAAGGATTCTTAGCCTCTAAGGCTTACCTGGAAGGAAAGTGTGGGATACCAGCCCCAATCCCCACATACACACACTGTACTTTATGTTTGTTAGCTAGCTAGCCAGCCAGTTTTAGTGGAATAATTCTCCCCGTCCCGCCAATGATACCAGGGATACCAGTGAGAACATTTTTTGAAACAAATTGAAGCGGCAGGCACTACCTGAACATAGAACCGTTTTTTTTTCTGCTGCAAAATATTTGTTACTGTGGGCCCTACTGAATACCAACCAGATATTTATAATGAGGATTATTAACTTGAATATGTTGATTTTAAACATCAAAGAATATCCCTCCACGCAATGTCCTTCATGTTACACTTGTTTGCTAAATCTGACTCGACCGGGTTAAAATGTCAAATACATTCAATGTCAATGATAATATTATAGATAGCACAGAAACATTCTCATGATGTCTTCTATAGCGTTTAAGGTGGAGTAAAATGTGACGTGGTGTTATGTGGCTGAGTTGGTAGAGCATGGCTCTTGCAACATCAAGGCTATGGGTTCAAATTCGATGCAGTCGAAGTCAGAAGTTTACATACACTTATTTTGGAGTCAACTTGTTTTTCAACCACTCCACAAATTTCTTGGTAAGAAACTATAGTTTTGGCATGTCAGTTAGGACATCTACTTTGACAATGACAAGTCATTTTTCCAACAAATGTTTAAAGAAAGATTATTTCACTTAAAATTCACTGTATCACAATTCCAGTGGGCCAGAAGTTTACATGCACTAAATTGACTGTGCCTTTAAACAGCTTGGAAAATTCCAGAAAATGATGTCATGGCTTTAGAAGCTTCTGTTAGGCTAATTTACATAATTTGAGTCAATTGGAGGTGTACCTGTGGATGTACTTCAAGGCCAACCTTCAAACTCATTGCCTCTTTGCTTGACATCATGGGAAAATCAAAAGAAATCAGCAAAGAACTCAGAAAACAAATTTGTAGACCTCCAAAATTCTGGTTTATCCTTGGGAGCAATTTCCAAACACCTGAAGGTACCACGTTCATCTGTACAAACAATAGTACGCAACCATAAACACCATGGGACCACACAACCGTCATACTGCTCAGGAAGGAGACGCGTCTCCTAGAGATGAATGTACTTTGGTGCGAAAAGTGCAAATCAATCCCAGAACAACAGCAAATGACCTTGTGAAGATGTTGGAGGAAACAAGAGTATCTATGTATCTATGTCCACAGAAAACAAGTATCTATGTCCACAGAAAACAAGTCCTATATCAACATAATCTGAAAGGCCGCTCAGCAAGGAAGAAGCCACTGGGTTGACTATGGTTTGCAACTGCAGATGGGGACAAATATCGTGCTTTTTGGAGAAATGTCCTCTGGTCTGATTAAACAAAAATAGAACTGTTTCGCCATAATGACCATTGTTATGTTTGGAGGAAAAGGGGGGTGGTTTGCAAGCCGAAAAACACCATCCCAACCGTGAAGCACGAGGTTGGCAGCATCATGTTGTGGGGGTTCTTTGCTGCAGGAGGGACTGGTGCACTTCACAAAATAGATGGCATCTTAAGATAGGAAAATTATGTAGGGTTTTTCTTAATTATTACATTTTCTACATTGTAGAATAATAGTGAAGACATCCAAACTATGAAATAACACATATGGAATCATGTAATAACCAAAAACATGTTAAACAAATTAATCAAAATAGCCCTTTGCCTTGATGCTACTTTGAAGAATCTCAAATATAAAATATATTTTGATTTGTTTAACACTTTTTTGGTTACTACATGATTCCATGTGTGTTATTTCATAGTTTTGATTTCTTCACTAATATTCCACAATGTCGAAAATTGTAAAAATAAAGAAGAACCCTTGAATGAGTCTGTGTGTTCAAACTTTTGACTGGTACTGTATATATATATATATATATATATATCATATTGTCTCTGTATCTCAATCATTGTAATGTGGTTAACCTTAAAAATAAAAATAAATAAAAAATATTAAAAGATCAAATTCAACCAGAGAGTGCCCTTAGATATGGGAAAAGGCCTCACTTGACCGTTGCAATTTAGTCATCCCCACGGTGAATGGCTAGGCCGCTACGTTGTGAAAGCACACACCATTGCAGAGACTTTGATATTACCGGCCGTAATTGATATGATGAAAATATTGCGTGAGGAGACAAAGGCACAGAAACTCACAATACCTTTGTCAGATAATACTGTTAAACAAATAATGTATGCTATTGCTAGCAATCAAGAGGAGCTCTGACTGAATGACTCAAAAACTCCCCAGCTTATGCTCTCCAAAATTGACGTTAGCTGTGAGGGCCAAGATACCTATGCATTTACTTCTGTTCGCTATACATGTCGGGGGATGCTATCACAAGGACATATTGTTCTTTCTCACGATTCCTGAGCATGAAACGGCACAGAGTATGTTCAGTGTGCTGTGTGGCTATATTGACGAAAAACTGATTCCCTAGGATCGAATTGTGGGCTCCATCTATGGTGGGATGGTGGGCAGGCCTCTGCACTCTAGTTAAAGAATGTGTCTCCCTCTGCTATGTGGATGTTTTGTATGAAACAACGAGATCTGGCAGAAAAAGAGCTGAGCACAGAACTCTGAGATATACTGCAGCAAGTAAATTCGAATGTAAACTACATTAAACCACATCCAATGCATGCAAGCCTGTTTGCAAAACAATGTGGACATATGGAATCAGAGCAGGACAATGTTTTATTTGATGGTTATCGAGGGGGAAAGATGTTGGTAAGACTTTTTGCACTGAGAGAGGAACTGTTGTCATTAACAATAGATGTAAAAAAAATAAAGACTTTTTGTGTAATGAAAGGAAAATGTGTCTCTTTGCCTATATACTGTAATAATTCAGGCCCTTTCCTTTGAGACTTGAAATTGTCACGCCCTGACCTTAGAGATCCTTTTATTCTCTATCTTTGTTTGGTCAGGGTGTGACTTGGGTGGGAAAGTCTATGCTTTCTGGTTCTTTGTTTTTTGGTATGATTCTAAATCAGGGACAGCTGTCTATCGTTGTCTCTGATTGGGAATCATACTTAGTCAGCCTTTTTTCCTTTTCTCATTTGTGGGTTGTTGTCTTTGTTAGTGGGCATGTATAGGTTTACAGAGCTTCACGTTCGTTTTGTTGTTTATTGTTTTGTTGGAGACATTTAAAATTAAAGAATGTACGCTTACCACGCTGCGTGAATCAATAAGGTAGAAACTGATCCGCTCCCTAAGACCCCTCCTGCGTTACCATGTCCAGCAGAATCGTGGCCTCCCTGACCAGCCCTGAACCTAACGGTCGGCTATCTAAGGAGTGCACGGGGAAAGGTGTGTCTATCTGCACCAACGGAATACCCAACTTACGGGCGAGTCCGTGATCCATAAAACTCCCAGCTGCGCCTGTCTCGACTAGCGCCTTATGCTGGAGAGAGGGAAAAAACGCAGGGAAAAAATCTAATAAAAACATGTGACCAACAGGGAGCTCTGGGTGAGTTTGGTGCCTACTCACCTGGGGTGGCCGAGAAGTGTTCTGCCTGCCATCTCGACTCCCAGACGGACTCCTCCAGCACCGGTCCGAAGTGTGTCCTCTCCGGCCGCAGTAGGTGCAGGAGGAGCCTCCTCCTCCGGTCCCCCTAGATGCAACTCCATCGGAGTTGGAGCGGGAGGGCTTGGAGGTGGAACTGACAGGACCCCCTCTGAACACCCGCGGGCAGCTAGCAGGTTGTCCAGTCGGATCGACATGTCTATAAGCTCGTCGAGGGAGAGTGTGGTGTCCCGACAAGCTAGCTCCCTGCGGACGTCCTCCCGGAGGCTACATCGGTAATGGTCCATCAGGGCCCTGTCATTCCACCCTGCACCAGCAGCCAAGGTCCGGAACTCCAAGGCGAAGTCCTGTGCGCTCCTCGTCTCCTGTCTGAGGTGGAACAGTCGCTCACCCGCCGCTCTGGCCCTCCGGAGGGTGGTCGAACACGGCCCGAAAACGGCGGGTGAACTCCGGGTAATGGTCCAGAGCTGAGTCTGGGCCGTTCCAGACAGCATTGGCCTATTCCAGGGCTCTACCCGTCAAACAGGAGACGAGAAGGCTCACACTCTCCTCACCCGAGGGAGTTGGACGAACGGTAGCCAGGTAGAGCTCAAGCTGGAGCAAAAAACCCTGGCACCCAGCCGCCGCTCCATCGTACTCCCTTGAGGGCGCAAGACGCAACGTGCCGGAACCAGACGATGACGTTGGAGGAGTGGGTTGCGTCGTCTGTGGGGGAGCTGGGGTGGATGTCGGGAGACCATTCCTCTCGCATCGCTCCCATCCTCAGGTCCATCGCCAAACCGATCCGATGGAGGACAGTTGTGTGATGGAGGACGCACTCCTCCATCGATGGAAGAGTAGTAGTCGCTGCTCCTGCTGCCTCCATTGCTGGTGTGGGCTTCTGTCACGGCTTCTATAAGTAGTGGGTGGAGGAGTCAGGCGCAGAGAGCAGGGTAGTTCAAAAGATGTGGATCTTTATTTTCCAAAAAACCAGAGACGGTCACGCCAGACACACAAGGGCACTTAAAGACCCAGTCCAAACAAACAGGACAAAACTGATCGGAAAAATGAATTCCACAACACCACAAAATAATCACACACCATAAACAGAAAAACAAGCCCGCACAAAAGCCGGCGGGCCTACTGGGTTTAAATAGCCCACAACCTAAACCTAAACATGAAACTAATGCAACTAATCAGACACAACTAAATGAAACAGAAAAGGGAGTGGCAGCTAGTAGGCCGGCGACGACGAGCGCCGAGCGCCGCCCGAACAGGAAGAGGCACAATCTTCGGAGGGATTTGTGACAGGTATGGTGGCTGCGTGGTTCCATGGTGTTTATACTTGCGTACTACTGTTTGTACAGATGAACGTGGTACCTTCAGGCATTTGGAAATTGCTCCCAAGGATGAACCATACTTGTGGAGGTCTACAATTTTTTCTGAGGTCTTGGCTGATTTTTGAAAATGATGTCAAGCAAAGAAGCACTGAGTTTGAAGGTAGGCCTTGAAATACATCCACAAGTACACCTCCAATTGACTCAAATGATGTCAATTAGAACCTTCTAAAGACATGACCTCATTTTCTGGAATTTCCCAAGCTGTTAAAAGGCACAGTCAACTTAGTGTATGTAAACTTCTGACCAACTGGAATTGTGATACATTGAATTATAAGTTAAATAATCTGTCTGTAAACAATTGTTGGAATTACTTGTGTCATGCACAAAGTAGATGTCCTAACCGACTTGCAGAAACTATAGTTTGTTAACAATAAATTGGTGGAGTGGTTGAAAAATTTGTTTTAATGACTCCAACCTAAGTGTATGTAAACTTCCGACTTCAACTGTATGTACATGTAAAGTGGCAAAGCAGACGGCACCATTTTCTTGTTTTTTAAATGTATGGATAGCCAGGGGCACATTTCAACACTCCGACATTACTTAAAAAATATGCATTTGTGTTTTGTGTCTCCGCCAGAGGCAGTAGGGATGACCACATGTTCTCTTGATAAGGGCATGAATTTGACAATTTTCCTGTCCTGCTAAGTATTCAAAATGTAACCAGTACTTTTAATTGTCAGAGAAAATGCATGGAGTAAAAAGTACAATATTTTCTTTAGGAATGTGGTGGAGTAATGTTAAGGGAATTTTTATCAACAATGACTAATTATGTATACATTTCAATCAGGACTGACTAATCAGAATACTATTATGTTACTGTATATGTACTAATCAGAATACTATTATGTTACTGTATATGTATGAATTTTCTTTTTAATCCTAGTACTGAATATAATGTGTGTAAATATAATCAAGAATTAGAACAATGACTGTCTGTTCCTTGGTAGAAATTAATGAACTATATCGCCAGACTGGGTAGAATGCTTATCTACACTGGCTAACCTTGGCTCTAGGCGAGGTGGGAAGGCTTGAGAACTATAGAGCCTTTCTACCAGTGTCAAGAAGAGACGAAACATTTAGAAAACGCTGACGTCATTTTCAGTTTATAACCTGTGGTAAAATGTGTAAGGAGCAGTACTCTCGTGAATAAAAGCTGCTGTTTGACTTTAAGACTGGGCTCTGTCCATTTCTATAAAATAAGGGTCATACAAATCCTTATGAATTGACAGTGTTTAATTTTAATTGGGTGTTAAAACATAGAGGAATTAAATTCCTACAACAAGTAAATGTAAAAGTTGTCAAAAATATAAATAGTAAAGTACAGATACCACAAAAGACAACTTAAGTAGTACTCTAAAGTATTTTTACTTTACACCACTGCATTTACATACGTATTGACTCTTTTCTCAGAACTTTGTTGGCGCACCTTCAGCAGCGATTACAGCCTCAAGTCTTCTTGGGTATGACACTACAAGCTTGGCACACCTGGGGAGTTTCTCCCATTGTTCTCTGCAGAAAGCTCTGTTAGGTTGGATGGGGAGCATCGCTGTCTCTCCAGAAATGGTATTTGTCAAATGCACTGAATACATGTGTAGACCGTGAAAGGCTTACTTACAAGGCTTATACCAACAATGCAGTTCAAGAAATAGAGTTAAGAAACGATTTGCTTAATTAACTAAAGTAAAAAATTAAATTAAAAGTAACACAATCAAATTAAAATAACGAGGCTATATACAGGGGTTACCGGTACCAAGTCAACATGCAGGTAGGGGTAAAGTGACTATGCATAGATAATGCCGTAGCAGAGAGAACAGTCTATGACTTGCGTGACAGGAGTCTTTGGAAATGTGGGCCTTCCTCTGACATCGCCTAGTATATAGTTCCTGGATGGCAGGAAGCTTGGCCCCAGTGATGTACTGGGATGTACGCAATACCCTTTGTAGCGCTGAGCAGTTGCCATACCAGGCGGTGATGCGATCTGGGGACCCAGATTGGGTTCAAGTCCGAGCTCAAGGACAAGGACATTCAGAAACTTGTCCCGAAGCTATTCCTGCGTTGTCTTCGCTGTGTGTTTAGGGTCGTTGACCTTTTGGAAGGTGGGCGGAAGCCCAGTCGGAGGTCATGAGAGCATTGGAGCAGGATCTTTTCATCAACGTTCTCTATATACTTTGCTCCGTTCGCCTTTCTCTTGATCCTGACTAGTCTCCCAGTCCCTGCCGCTGATGAACATCCCCACAGCATGATGTTGCCACCACCATGCTTCACTGTAGGGATGGTGCCAGGTTTCCTCCAGACGTGACGCTTGGTGTTCAGGCTAAAGAGTTCAATATTGGTTTCATCAGACCAGAGAATGATATTTCTCATGGTCTGAGTCCTTTAGGTGCCTTTTTGGCAAACTTCAAATGGGCTGTCGTGCCTTTTATTGAGGAGAGGCTTCCGTCTGGCCACTACCATAAAAGCCTGATTGGTGTAGGGCTTGGTGGTTCCAAACTTCTTCCATTTAAGAATGATTGAGACCACTTCTTGGGGACCTTTAATGTTGCAGAAATGTTTTGGTACCCTTCCCCAGATCTGTGCCTCGACACAATCCTGTCTCAAAGCTCTACGGACAATTCATTCAACCTCATGGCTTGGTTTTTGCTCTGACATGCCCTGTCAATTGACAGGTGTGTACCTTTCCAAATCAACTCCAATCAATTGAATTTACCACAGACTCCAATCAAGTTGAAGAAACATCCCAAGGATGATCAATGGAAACAGGATGCACCTGAGCTCAATTCTCATAGCATAGGTTCTGAATACTTATGTAAATAAGGTATATCTAATTTTTATTTTGAATACATTTGCAAAAAAATCTAAACCAGTTTTTGCTTTGTCATTATGGGGTTTTGTGTTTAAATTGATGATGAAAAAATGTAGTTAATACATTTTAGAATAAGGTATGTAACATAACAAAATGTGGAAAAAGTCAAAGGGTCTGAATACTTTCCGAATGCGCTGTAGCTCCTAATAATGACTTAAAACCTCAAACCAACTAAATTGTAGATATTCATATACAAATATTGAAAGCATTTAATGAGAGAACTAAAAGGTGTGCAACATTAAAATATTGTCTCAATTACATTGTGTAATTTGTTGACGGTTCCTAACTAGCTCCGGAGATACATAAAGTCAATGTCAGGTCGCACACCAGCCGTCTGAAGCTAACTGGGCAAATAATTTCACTAACTCTTCCCACCCGCTAACACACATGCGACACCCACATCAAACCACACCCCGGAACCAGGAAAGATGAGAGCAGCAGGCCAGTGGAGCACTTAGAGCAGCAGCAGCCAGGGAAAAATGGTAGGGAAGAGGATGATTTAGGTGACCCAGACACAGGCCCAAAACAAGTTACGTAAGCTAGTTCAGTATCCCCTTGACTGTTTTGGATTTCAAAACTAAAGACAAGACTCAGAGACAGAGTCAGACACAAGAGTAGATGATGGAGAGAGACACCAGACAAGACAGAGACGGAAACAGAAGAATAGGATATCAAATCAAATTGTCTTAGTCACATGTGCCGAATACAACATAAAAAATATAGATAAGAATAAGAAATAAAAGTAACAAATAATTAAAGATCAGCAATAAAATAGCAATAGCGAGACTATATACAGGGGGGTACTGGTACATAGTCAATGTGAAGGGGCACCGGTTAGTTGGGGTAGTATGTACATGTGGGTAGAGTTATTAAAGTGACTATGCATAGATGATAATAACAGAGAGTAGCAGCGGTGTAAAAGGAGGGCGATGCAAATATTCTGGGTAGCCATGATTAGGTGTTCAGGAGTCTTATGGATTGGGGGTAGAAGCTGTTTAGAAGCCTCTTGGACCTAGACTTGACGCTCCGGTACCGCTTGCCGTGTGGTAGCAGAGAAAACAGACTATGACGAGGGTGGCTGGTGTCTTTGACAAATTTTAGGGCCTTCCTCTGACACCGCCTGATAAAGAGGTCCTGGATGGCAGGAAGCTTGGCCCCAGTGATGAACAGAGCTGTTTGCACTACCCTCTGTAGTGCCTTGCAGTCGGAGGCCGAGCAGTTGCCATACCAGGCAGTGATGAAACCAGTCAGGATGCTCTCGTTGGTGCAACTGTTGAACCTTTTGAGGATCTGAGGACCCATGCCAAATCTTTTCAGTCTCCTAAGGGGGAATAGGTTATGTCGTGACCTCTTCACGACTGTCTTGGTATGCTTGGACCATGTTAGTATGTTGGTGATGTGGACACCAAGGATCTTGAAGCTCTTAACCTGCTCCACTGCAGCTCCGTCGATGAGAATGGGGGCGTGCTCGGTCCTCTTTTTCCTGTAGTCTACAATCTTCTCCTTTGTCTTGATCACATTGAGGGAGAGGTTGTTCTTCTGGCACCACATGGTCAGGTCTCTGACCTCCTCCCTATAGGCTCTCTCATTGTTGTCGGTGATCAAGCCTACCACTGTTGTGTCATCGGCAAACTTAATGATGGTGTTGGAGTTGTGCCTGGCCATGCAGTCATGAGTGAACAGGAAGTACAGGAGGGGGCTGAGCACGCACCCCTTAGAGACACCTGGGTTGAGGATCAGCGTGGCGGATGTGTTGTTACCTACCCTTACCATCTGGTGGCGGCCAGATGGTGTTGAACACTGAGCTGTAGTCAATGAAAAGCATTCTCACATAGGTGTTCCGTTTGTCCAGGTGAGAAAGGGCAGTGTGGAGTGAAATAGAGATTGCATCATCTGTGGATCTGTTGTGTCGGTATGCAAATTGGAATGGGTCTAGGCTTTCTGGGATAATGGTGTTGATGTGAGCAATGACCAGCCTTTTAAAGCACTTCATGACTACAGACATGAGTGCTACGGGTCGGTAGTCATTTAGGCAGGTTACTTTAGTGTTCTTGGGCACAGGCTCTATTATGGTCTGCTTTAAACATATTGGTATTACGGACTCGGACAGGGAGAGGTTGAAAATGTCAGTGAAGACACTTGCCAGTTGGTCAGCGCATGCACGCAGTACACGTCCTGGTAATCCATCTGGCCCTGCGGCCTTGTGAATGTTGACATGTTTAAAGGTCTTACTTACATTGGCTGCAGAGTTCGTGATCACACAGTCTTCCGGAACAGCTGGTGCTCTCATGCATGTTTCACTGTTATTTGCTTACTAGGGCGTATAGATGTAGTTTAGCTCGTCTGGTAAGCTCGTGTCACTGGGTAGCTCTTGGCTGTGCTTCCCTTTGTAGTCTGTAATGGTTGGCAAGCCCTGCCACATCCGACGAGCGTCAGAGACGGTGCAGTACAATTCGATCTTAGTCCCGTATTGACGCTTTGCCTGTTTGATGGTTAGTCGGAGGGCATAGCGGGATTTCTTATAAGCTTCCAGGTTAGAGTCCCGCTCCTTGAAAGAGGCAGCTCTAGCCTTTAGCTCAGTGCAGATGTTGCCTGTAATCCATGGCTGTTGGGTGTGGTATGTACATACGGTCAATGTGGGGGGGCGACTTCATCGATGCATTTATTGATGAAGCCAATGATTGATGTGGTGTACTCCTCAATGACATTGAAGGAATCCTGGAATATATTCCAGTCTGTGCTAGCAAAACAGTCCTGGCTTGGCATCTGCTTCATCTGAGCACTTTTTTATTGATCTAGTCACTGCTTTAATTTTTGCTTGTAAGCATGTATCAGGAGGATAGAATTATGGTCAGATTTGCCAAATGAAGGGCGAGGGAGAGGTTTGTATGCGTCTCTGTGTGTGGAGTAAAAGTAGTTCAGAGTTCTTTTTCCCTCTGGTTGCACATTTAACATGCTGATAGAAATTTGGGTAAACGGATTTAAGTTTCCTTGCATTAAAGTCTATTGCTACTAGGAGCGCCGCCTCTGGTTGAGCGTTTTCTTGTTTGCTTTTGGTGGAATACAGCTCATTCAATTCTGTCTTAGTGCCGGCCTCTGACTGTGATGGTATGTAAGCAGCTACGAAAAATACAGATAAAATCTTTCTAGGTAGATCATGTGGTCTACAGCTTATCATGAGATACTCTACCTCAGGCGAGCAATAGCTCGAGACTTCCTTAGATATCGTGCACCAGCTATTATTTACAAAAATACATAGCCTGCCTCCCCTTGTCTTACCAGAGGCAGCTGTTCTATCATGCCGGTAGAGCGCATAACCAGCCAGCTGTATGGTGATAGTGTCGTCGTTCAGCCACAACTCCGTGAAGCTTAAGATATTTCAGTTTTGATTGCACATTTGCTAGCAGAATGGAAGCAAGTTGGTGTTTATTCGATCGCCTACGAATTCTCAGATGGCAGCACACCCTTTGGCCCCTTTTTCTCCGCCTCCTCTTCACACAAATGAGGGGGATCTGGGCCTGTTCCCAAGAAAGCAGTATATATTTCGAGTCGGGCTCGTCAGACTCGTTAAAGGAAAAAAAGGATTCTGCCAGTCCGTTGTGAGTAATCGCAGTCCTGATGTCCAGAACTTATTTTTGGTCATACGAGATGGTAGCGGCAACATTATGTACAAAATAAGTTTAAAAAACTAGTTACAAAAAATGCAAATAAACTAACAAAAAAACACAATCGGTTGGGGACACCTAAAATGTCTGCCTTCTTCTCCGGTGCCATATGATGGAGAGAGACACCAGTAGAACAGAACAGGCCATAACAGAAGACGATAGACAAAGAAGATAGTAACAAACAAGAGCCTGAGACAGCAACAAGCAAGACACAGAGAAAGTGACAGAAGAGGGCAGATGGAGAGAGAACAGAGGTGGGTTGAGCACACAGTAGACTAACACTTCAAGCTCTATAGATTCTAATTTATTTATTTGCACATATTACAGGTGAAATACAGACAGTGAAAAAGTAAAACATGGTTTACAAATAATTTGCAGGTGATGTGAAAAAGCCAGTGAAATTGCTATTAAAACAATTGTTCACTTTGACACTTTTTACAACCGGCACAGGATGAGGGTAGACGAGAGACAGCAACATAGAATACTAAGATACAGCAACAGAAGAAGACAGACAAGAGACGGCATCAGACGACACAGAGAAAGCTATGGAGAGGAGGGGTGAGCACATAGTCTACTATCACTTAAAGCGCCGGGCCATGCAAAACGAACTCGCCCAATGTTGCAAATGATAGGGAATAAGCAATCACGATGAGGCATCGCCAGCTGTGAACTCTATAGTGCACTTCAGACAACCACAGTGAATGTGACTGTACATCAAATGTTGCAATGTTAAAACATTTGATATACTTTTTTCCTACACGATCACTTTGCTAACTCTTAATTATTGTCTACTATGTTGTTATGCATAACCTTTTCATTTTATCAACACACTCGTCACTCCCATTTTACAACTTAAATCGCTTTGGCACAGTAAGCATCCAGTCACTCATTGATAATGTGGCATTGCATACAA
Source organism: Oncorhynchus mykiss (assembly GCF_013265735.2). Taxonomy (NCBI): domain Eukaryota; kingdom Metazoa; phylum Chordata; class Actinopteri; order Salmoniformes; family Salmonidae; genus Oncorhynchus; species Oncorhynchus mykiss. Next base: position 48,004,338 of record NC_048576.1, on the reverse strand, counting down.
TGTTGCATACAATGTTTTGAGGTCTATCATTTTCATCGAATACAATCAAAGTTAACATAAGCCCTAGAAATGTATAGACATGCTCAATTTAGGCATATTTTCTTAACAACGAGATGTTGCACTCCAAAGAGAACTTGAAATAACATGATAAATTAATAATCGAAAGAAAACCGTGTTTATTAGGCTTGTGGTTTTAAGTATTTACGCACATCATGTGAAATAGGCCTCGTGAAATCATTGTCAAAAGTGCAAGAGATACTGTTGCATGTAGGTCTAGATTATTTCTGGATTGATCATATAGAAATATCAAAACATTCTACTCCAAAGCCATTGTATGTGGCACAGGAAACACTGACTTGCTGCTTTTTTCTATTATTAAGACACTGGTCTGGTTCGGACAGTTCATGAGGTCTCCTAAATATCTATCGACTAGGTGGGACTCTTGTGACTAAAGAGGCGTCATGTATTGCTTGTATTTGAGTAGGAGTAAAATGTCTCTATTCTCAACATTTATGACCAATTTGCTGCTCTGAGACACTTTGTGGATACAGGTCCTGTCCTTGGACTGAATGGTGTTTAACAATGATATTTCCACAAGAGGGCAATGTTGACTGTTACATTTTTATCCTGAATGCCCTTGACTCTTATGCCAGGTAGTGGGATAGATAACATTTAAAAATTCAAACTATTCAATAAATGATTTATATTTATTTTGGCAGGTTTCTATGAGACCAGATTTATCAAAGTTAACTTCCTGTGAATCACTACTGTGTCTATAGAAAAAATATTGTCAAGCCAGGTGTGAGAGCCGTCACCGATCCAGAGAACTGGGTGATCTCGCTCTCCGAAGCCGATGTGAGAAGGGTCTTTTATCAGGTCAACACCCGCAAGGCCACAGGCCCAGACGGTATTCCAGGGTGCATTCTCAGAGCATGTGCAGAACAGGTGGCAGGCATATTCACGGCAATTTTCAACCTCTCCTTGTCCCAGTATGTAATCTCCATGTTTTAAGATGACCACAATCATTCCTGTTCCTAAGAACTAAGGCTTCATGCCGACAATGATTACCGCCCTGTAGGATTCACTTCTGTAATCATGAAGTGCTTTGAGAGGATGGTTATGGCACACATTGACTCCACAATCCCAGCCACCCTAGACCCACTCCAATTTGCATAGCACCCTAATAGAGCCATAGATGACGCAATCGCATTGCTCTCCACACTGCCCTCACCCAACAAGATAAGAGGAATACCTATGTGAGAATGCTGTTCATTGAGTACAGCTCAGTATTCAACACCATTATCCCCTCCAAGCTCGTCACTAAGCTTAGGACTCTGGGTCTGAACACCTCACTCTGCAACTGGATCCTGGACTTCCTGACGGGCCGACCGCAGGTGGTGAGGGTAGGCAACATCATCTCCACCACGCTGACACTTAACACAGGGGCCCCACAGGGGTGTGTGCTTAGTCCCATCTTTTACTCCCTGTTCACCCACGACTGTGTGGCCACGCACAACTCCAACACCATTATCAAGTTTGCTGACTGTGGTAGGCAGGATCACTGTCGACGCTGAGTCAGCCTACAGGGAGGAGGGCAGTGACCTATGTTATGACCTGGCTCATAGTTCATAACAACAAAGGGAGACATTTTGAGAAGTGTAACTTGGAAAAACTTGATGTCATAATGGGTACATGTTCATTGTCATAAAAAGCATGTTTTCCCACCTATAGTAAGTGCCTATTAAGTGCCAAATGAAGTAGTATGGTTAACGATTTCATCCTAAATCAGCCAAAAATCCCCTTGTGACAGGGGGAATGGAAGATTGTTGTATGCAACAGGGAGGATCAACTGAATGTGAGCTTAATGATAAAAAAAAATGTGTTTAATAAAACATCTCTAGCTTGTCTATCTATGGGTAATAGGGTTGTCATGCTTGACCCGCTCAGTTATCCACCACAAAACACCAGAAAAGAGTAGAACCAGCTCACCTGCTTTTACACTATGATTTGACGATACGATTTATAATGTTTCTTTAAAATGAAAAAATGAATAGTTTTACCATATTAGTAAAACAAGAGTTCAGTTCACATAACAGGGTTGACCTTAAAATGAGGGACAGATGTAAATGAATCACAAATCGCATGAAATAAATGATAATATTCAACAAAATAACTTGGGCTTTACAATGATGGCACATTTTTGGGGGAAATGTTGTGGTTAAGTGTGTTCAAATCTTTCTAGAAATAACAGACGGTGCATTACTACCGGAGGTTTATCCGGGGTTTTGGCCAAGTGGTGGCGCCTATTACCTCACTGCTGAAGGGGGGGCGTTTACGGTGGTCGGCCGAGGCAGATGGAGCTTTCAACCATTTGAAGGCGCAGTTTACTGATGCGCCCGTGTTGGTGCATCCGGACCCTTCGTTAGCACTTATAGTGGAGGTGGATGCGTCCGAGGCTGGGGTTGGAGCCGTGCTGTCTCAGAGCTTGGGCACGCCACCGAAGCTCCGTCCCTGCTCTTTCTTTTCTAAGAAGCTAGGTCCGGCGGAGCGGAACTATGATGTGGGGGACCGGGAGTTGCTAGCTATGGTAAAAGCCCTGAAGGTGTGGAGACACTGGCTTGAGGGGGCTAAGCACGCTTTCCTCATCTGGACTGACCACCGCAATCTGGAGTATATCCGGGCGGCAAGGACACTGAATCCGCGTCAGGCTAGGTGGGCCATGTTCTTTATCCAATTTAGATTTACGATCTCTTATAGACCAGGTTCCCGCAACACTAAGGCCGACGCGCTGTCCCGTCTCTATGACACTGAGGACCGGTCCATCGATCCTACTCCCATCCTTCCAGCTTCTAGGCTGGTGGCTCCGGTGGCATGGGAATGGACGCGGACATCGAGCGGGCGTTGAGGTTGGAACCTGCGCCTTCACAGTGTCCGACCGGTCTCAGGTACGTGCCGCTTGGTGTCCGTGATCAATTCTTACTGATCTTCCCCCATCTCAGGGGAACACTACCATTCTGGTCGTTGTGGATCGGTTCTCTAAGTCCTGCCGTCTCTTCCCATTGCCTCGTCTCCCTACGGCCCTACAGACTGCGGAGTCTATTTACCCATGTCTTCTGGCACTACCGGGTGTCGGAGGACATCGTATCTGATCGAGGTCCCCAGTTCACGTCCCCTGTTTGGAGGGCGTTTATGGAGCGCCTGGTGTCTCGGTCAGCCTGACCTCTGGTTATCACCCCGAGAGTAATGGGCAGGTGGAGAGTGTGAACCAGGAAGTGGGTAGGTTTCTGTGGTCGTATTGCCAGGACCGGCCAGTAGAATGGGTGAGGTACGTCCCATGGGCGGAGTTGGCCCAGAACTCACTCCGTCACTCCTCCACGAACATGTCGCCATTCCAATGTGTGCTGGGCTACCAGCCGGTCCTGGCTCTGTGGCATCAGAGTCAGACCGAAGCTCCTGCGGTGGAGGAGTGGGTACAGCGCTCTAGGGAGACCTGGCGGGCAGTCCAAGACACTCTCAAGCAGGCCGGTGGATGGCAGAAGAAGAGCGCTGACCGCCACCGCAGTGAGGCCCCTGTGTTCGCACCAGGGGACAGGGTCTGGCTCTCAACCCGAAACCTGCCACTCCGCCTGCCCTGCCGGAACTGGGGCCGCAGTGTGTGGGGCCATTTAAAGTCCTGAGGAGGATAAACGAGGTGTGTTATAGATTGCAACTTCCCTCTTACTATCGCATTAACCCCTCGTTTCATGTGTCTCTCCTCAGGCCGGTGGTAGCTGGTCCCCTACAAGAAGGAGAGGTGCCGGAGGTCCCTCCGCCCCCTCTGAGGGGCCTGCAGTACCTCGTGGACTGGGAGGGGTACGGTCCGGAGGAGAGGTGCTGGGTACCGATGGGGGACATTTTGGATCCTTCACTCTTGAATGACTTCCACCGCCTCCACCCGGATCGCCCTGCGCCTCGCCCTCCGGGTCGCCCTCGAGGCCGGGTCGGCGCACTGCGGGACCCGCGCGTCAGGGTGGGTTCTGTCACGAATCCCGCCGAAGATGGTGCCTCTTCCTGTTCGGGCGGCGCTCAGCGTTCGTCGTCACTGGCCTACTAGCTGCCACCGATCCCCTTTTCTGTTTAATTTAGTTGTGTCAGATTAGTTGCACCTGTATCGTGTTTATGTTTTGGTTGTGGGCTATTTAAACCCAGTAGGCCCGCCGGCTTTTGTGCGGGCTTGTTTTTCTGTTTATGGTGTGTGATTATTTTGTGGTATTCAGTTTTGTCCTGTTTGTTTGGACTGGGTCTTTACGCGCCCTTGTGTGTGTGGCGTGACCATCTCTGGTTTTTTTGGAAAATAAAGATCCACATCTTTTGAACTACCCTGCTGTTTGCGCCTGACTCCTCCATCCACTACTTATAGTAGCCGTGACAATACCGCTCAGGAAGGAGGCGCGATCTGTCTCCTAGAGATGAACGTATTTTGGTGCGAATAGTGCAAATCAATCCCAGAACAACAGCGAAGGACCTCCAGATATACAATGGAATGGTTCAAAAATAAACATATCCAGGTGTTAGAATGGCCAAGTCAAAGTCCAGACCTGAATCCAATCGAGAATCTGTGGAAAGAACTGAAAACTGCTGTTCACAAATGCTCTCCATCCAACCTCACTGAGCTCGGGCTGTTTTGCAAGGAGGAATGGGATAAAATGTCAGTCTCGATGTGCAAAACTGATAGAGACATACCCCAAGCGTCTTACAGCTGTAATCGCAGCAAAAGGTGGCGCTACAAAGTATTAACTTAAGGGGGCTGAATAATTTTGCACGCCCAATTTTTCAGTTTTTGATTTGTTAAAAAAGTTTGAAATATCCAATAAATGTCGATCCACTTTATGATTGTGTCCCACTTGTTGTTGATTCTTCACAAAAAAATACAGTTTTATATCTTTATGTTTGAAGCCTGAAATGTGGCAAAAGGTCGCAAAGTTCAAGGGGGCCGAATACTTTCGCAAGGCACTGTACATCACAAAATAATTGATGAGTGTGTTACAAAGACCAATTTCTTTGCTGTAAATATCATATTGAGGTGCTTATAAAGACAGCATGCCTACACGTACCTAGTAAATACAAATAAGTTGTCTGTAGAGTATAACTTCAGCTGTCTAACCAGAACTGGAATGCATTCTATTTGTCTATTTTGCCAAATCTAAGGACTTGGCTGTCTAAGCACACACTGACATGCACAGCCCTCTGAGTGAGGTTCTGTCTTCAAGTTTCGAGTGGGTGATGAAGTCCCTTCCATCTATGTAATGGTTTACAGGTTGTGGACAGGTGCAGTCAGGTTGCAGGAAGGGTGGAGTGAATGACACTTCATCCTGGATATGACAGAGTTTGCCTCATGGCTCCAGCAGGCAGTGTTCAATAACTACAGGCAGATGTGAGATGCAGTTGGCTGGCACTCTTATCATACCACTCTGTAGGTTACTGAAAAATGGAAAGCTTCCTCCAGGAGTCAGTAGCATACAGAGTAATATTGCCATTGCATGTAATTGCTGAACTTATTAGGAATAGTTGATGTGTGACATATATTGAAAGGGTGATATTACTAAACACTTGTAGTGTCTTATTAGTAATCACCTTTCGTCCCTTCTGAGGTGTTTACCAATGCCTGATTGCATTGCAGCATAGATCAGCGCCTATATTGGACCCAGCTCCAATACCACAGAGAAGGACTGTTACCATACAGCCATGGAAGCCAACAATAAATACATGGTTGAACAGCCAATCAGAGATCCTGATTTACAGCTAATCACAAGGGATACATGCCAGCAGAGTACTGACTGGCTGACACTACTCAATTGGGCCCATGAGTAGTCCATTGGCACAGTGGAAGGGGGCACCTCCTTACAACATACAAGACATACATCACAGATTACATTATCAATGGTGCTTAGGTGAATTCCAGGACATAAAGTAGTTTGACCGTTGAGCAGATCAAATGTGACCAAGCTGATTCAAGTGTCTTCCATTACTCTGAAGCAGGACTGGGGTCTGGCCTCAGCCTTCTGTAACAGCACCTGATATGGTAGTCAGTGGCATATACTCATGGATGCCAAGGGAAGCCAGGCTTCTCCAAAAATGTTATCAATAAAAAAAGATTCATGTATCTTTCGTCTCTCTGTGTTTCATAATTTTCCTTCAATTCGCAAGAGCCTGAACGTACACCACATGACCAAAAGTATGTGGATTGCTCCTCGAACATCTTATTCCAAAATCATGGGCATTAATATGGAGTTGGTCCCCCCATTGATGCTCTAACAGCCTTCAATCTTCTGGGAAGGCTTTCCACTAGATGTTGGAACATTGCTACAGGGACTTGCTTCCATTCAGCCACGAGAATTAGTGAGGTCGGGCACTGATGTTGGGCAATTAGGCCTGAGTTCCAATTCATCCCAAAGGTGTCCGATTGGGTTGAGGTCAGGCCAGTCAAGTTCTTCCACAACGATCTCGACAAACCATTTCTGTATGGACCTCGCTTTGTGCACGGGGGAATTGTCATGCTGAAACAGAAAAGGGCCTTCCACAAACTGTTTGCATAAAGATGGAAGTACAGAATTGTCTAGAATGTCATTGCATGCTATAGGGTTAAGATGTCCCTTCACTGGAACTAAGAGGCCCAGCCCGAACTATGAAACAGCCCCAGACTATTATTCCTCCTCCACCAAACTTTACAGTTGGCACTATTTATTCGGGCAGGTAGTGTTCTCCTGGCATCCGCCAAACCCAGATTCGGCTGTCAGACGGTGAAGCGTGATTCATCACTCCAGAGGACGCTCCAACGGCGGCAAGCTTTACACCACTCCAGCTGACGCTCGGCATGCGCATGCTGATCTTAGGCTTGTGTGCAGCTAATTGGTTATGGAAACCCATTTCATGAAGCTCCTGACGAACAGTTCTTGTACTGACATTGCTTCGAGAAGCACTTCAGAATTTGGTAGGGAGTGTTGCAATCAAGGACAGATGATTTTTACGTGCCATATGCTCCAGCACTCGGCCATCCCATATTGTGAGCTTGTGTGGCCTACCACTTTGCGGCTGAGATTTTGTTGCTTCTAGACGTTTCCAATTCACAATAACAGCACAAAGAGTTGACTGGACAGCTCTAGCAGTGCTGAAATGTTGTGAACTGAATTGTAGGCATTCTTTGTTTAAAGTCACTAAGCTCCACAGTAAGGCCATTCTACTGCCAATGTTTGTCTATGGAGATTGCATGGCTGTGTCCTCGATTTCATACACCTGTTAGCAACAGGTGTGGCTGAAATAGCCAAATCCACTCATTTGAATGGATGTCCACATACATTGTATATACAAAAGTATCTCACCGGAGAAAGCATCAGAGCAAGTGAAACAGCGCCCCTCTTTCTCAGGATGAGTAGACCATCTATCTGACGCTGTCTGGCCAAAAATAATATTACTTTGTTGCCGCCCAAAGATTTAATGCAACGGAAGCCAGCGAGCATTTGGCCTCCCTTGATAAACATAAATAAATAAAATAATAGAAAATCAGCTGATGGCTAGTTAGTTAACTTATATCATCCCTTTCCTAAATTAGCCATGGATGGAAATAGGGATTTGGACTGGTTTTACTTAATTCTCCGTACTGGCCAGTAATTATAATGGTGATTCTGATCCAACCATAAATACATACATTATGCCTCTGGCTTGAGAGGATGGAAGTTCAATATTTAGCTAGATATAGTAGGCTAATGTTAACTAGCTGGCTTGGAGCATTGTTGCCCATGAAAGGAAGTTAGGCTAGTGTGCAAGCATTTTAGCTAGGTAGCCTAGGACAATAAAAACTAAAAGCATGTACTGTGTGACAGAGTCATAGACCGTTTTGGCTATATGAAAGCGAGGAGGATGTCATTGGCGTTTCTCTACAAGTAGGGTGAGTCAATATGTTTTTTCTACTTGCACGCAAGCAGACAGACACGCACACACAAATCAGTACCATGGACAGCCACATCATATTTAGCTTACGTTGACTGGTTGTTTTTTGTATCTTTTAGTTTCTTAAGCTACTTTATTAAACTAAGCATATGTGATTTGACGACATTGAAATATTGACGTTGAAATGATTGGCATTCTATGTTGGAATAGTGGAATAGTGGAGTCAGAACCTTTTTTAAATCAATGGTTGTTTAGTAGTCAGAAAATGTCATTAACAATGCTGAAGGATATGTAACTGTTTGTTACATGCAAAATGCTTTGTGGACTTCACTGGGCAGATTTTGCTTTCCCCGGTTTTGTGATGAAACAAAGGCGTGGTTGAATTTATTCTGCCAATGTGTCTTCTTATTGTCTCGTCCTTAGGCCTATACAGTGGGGCAAAAAAGTATTTAGTCAGCCACCAATTGTGCAAGTTCCCCCACTTAAAAAGATGAGAGAGGCCTGTAATTTTCACCATAGGTACACTTCAACTATGACAGACAAAATGAGAAAAAAAAATCAGGAAAATCACATTGTAGGATTTTTAAATAAATGTATTTGCAAATTATGGTGGAAAATAAGTATTTGGTCAATAACAAAAGTTTATCTCAATACTTTGTTATATACCCTTTGTTGGCAATGACAGAGGTCAAACGTTTTCTGTAAGTCTTCACAAGGTTTTCACACACAGTTGCTGGTATTTTGGCTAGGCCACTCCAGGACCTTGAAATGCTTCTTACGAAGCCACTCCTTCATTGCCCGGGCGGTGTGTTTGGGATCATTGTCATGCTGAAAGACCCAGCCACGTTTCATCTTCAATGCCCTTGCTGATGGAAGTAGGTTTTCACTTGAAATCTCACTAAACATGGCCCCATTTATTCTTTCCTTTACACGGATCAGTCGTCCTGGTCACTTTGCAGAAAAACAGCCCCAAAGCATGATGTTTCCACCCCCATGCTTCACAGTAGGTATGGTGTTCTTTGGATGCAACTCAGCATTCTTTGTCCTCCAAACACGACGAGTTGAGTTTTTACCAAAAAGTTATATTTTGGTTTCATCTGACCATATGACATTCTCCCAATCTTCTTCTGGATCATCCAAATGCTCTCTAGCAAACTTCAGACGGGCCTGGACATGTACTGGCTTAAGCAGGGGGACACATCTGGCACTGCAGGATTTGAGTCCCTGGCGGCGTAGTGTGTTACTGATAGTAGGCTTTGTTACTTTGGTCCCAGCTCTCTGCAGGTCATTCACTAGGTCCCCCCGTGTGGTTCTGGGTGAGATCTTGCGTGGAGCCCCAGATCGAGGGAGATTATCAGTGGTCTTGTATGTCTTCCATTTCCTAATAATTGCTCCCACAGTTGATTTCTTCAAACCAAGCTGCTTACCTATTGCAGATTCAGTCTTCCCAGCCTGGTGCAGGTCTACAATTTTGTTTCTGGTGTCCTTTGACAGCTCTTTGGTCTTGGCCATAGTGGAGTTTAGAGTGTGACTGTTTGAGGTTGTGGACAGGTGTCTTTTATACTGATAACAAGTTCAAACAGGTGCCATTAATACAGGTAACGAGTGGAGGACAGAGGAGCCTCTTAAAGAAGAAGTTACAGGTCTGTGAGAGCCAGAAATCTTGCTTGTTTGTAGGTGACCAAATACTTATTTTCCACCATAATTTGCAAATAAATTAATTAAAAATCCTACAATGTGATTTTCTGGATTTCTTTTCTCATTTTGTCTGTCATAGTTGAATTGTACCTATGATGAAAATTACGGGCCTCTCTCATCTTTTTAAGTGGGAGAACTTGCACAATTGGTGGCTGACTAAATACTTTTTTGCCCCACTGTATATCACGGTGGCAAGGCATATGAACAAACACGTTATCGAGCCAGCAACGCAATTATCACAACACATAGGTTGTATGGCTTCTTTTTTTTTTTTACCTGGCTTGGCTTCCCCAGTGATTTTACCCACTCACCGCTACTGATGGTAGGGGGGTTCCCACAACACTGCTGATCAACAAATCCACCAGGTTTTGTAGCCTGTGAATTAAATTCAATTTCATAGCTCAATAAACACATAGTGAGAAAAATAACTTCCTCTAGTTTATAAGTGATTTATTTGCTAATAGAGGGACTGTAACTACAGAATACATTCAGGCCGGTGACGCTGACACCGTTACTATGCAACCAGTTGTGTACGTTGCTGAATGCTTGCTCATAACGTTTGGCTATTTGTTGCCAGAGCCATAGCTATATTTGTAGTAGACAAGTACCATCCTTCATTTATACACAAACTTTTATGAAAACAGGCATGTTGTTTTGGGTTAGCAGACGAAGCCCCTGATACTTGGAAATCCAGGTTAGTTATCACAGCTTTATCCGTGTTGAAATGAGTTGTCAAACATTTCAAACATGGTTACCTGCAAGGAAACACATGCCATCATCATTGCTTTGCACAAAAAGGGCTTCACAGGCAAGGATATTGCTGCCAGCAAGATTGCACTTAATCAACCATTTATCGGATCATCAAGAACTTCAAGGAGAGCGGTTCAATTGTTGTGAAGAAGGCTTCAGGGCGCCCAAGAAAGTCCAGCAAGCGCCAGGACCGTCTCCTAAAGTTGATTCAGCTGCGGGATCGGGGCACCACCAGTATAGAGCTTGCTCAGGAATGGCAGCAAGCAGGTGTGAGTGCATCTGCACGCACAGTGAGGCGGAGACTTTTGGAGGATGGCCTGGTGTCAAGAAGGGCAGCAAAGAAGCCACTTCTCTCCAGGAAAAACATCGGGGACAGACTGATATTCCGCAAAAGGTACAGGGATTGGACTGCTGAGGACTGGGGTAAAGTTATATTCTCTGAGGAATCGCCTTTCCGATTGTTTGGGGCACCCGGAAAAAAGCTTGTCCGGAGAAGACAAAGGTGAGCGCTACCATCAGTCCTTTGTCATGCCAACAGTAAAGCATCCTGAGACCGTTCATGTGTGGGGTTGCTTCTCAGCCAAGGGAGTGGGCTAACTCACAATTTTGCCTAAGAACACAGCCATGAATAAAGAATGGTATCAACACATCCTCCGAGAGCATCTTCTCCCAATCATCTAGGAACAGTTTGGTGATGAACAATGCCTTTTCCAGCATGATGGAGCACCTTGCCATAAGGCAAAAGTGATAACTAAGTGGCTCGGGGAACAAAACATTGATATTTTGGGTCCATGGCCAGGAAACTCCCCAGACCTTAATCCCATTGAGAACTTGTGGTCAATCCTCAAGAGGCAGGTGGACAAACAAAAACCCACAAATTCTGACAAACTCCAAGCATTGATTATGCAAGAATGGGCTGCCATCAGTCAGGATGTGGCCCAGAAGTTAATTGACAGCATGCCAGGGCAGATTGCAGAGATCTTTAAAAAGAAGGGTCAACACTGCAAATATTGACTCTTTGCTTCAACTTCATGTAATTGTCAATAAAAGCCTTTGACACTTATGAAATGCTTGTAATTCTACTTCAGTATTCCATAGTAACATCTGACAAAAATATCTAAAGACACTGAAGCAGCAAACCTTGTGAAAATAAATATTTGTGTCATCCTCAAAACTTTTGGCCACGACTGTAGTCTTTGTTAGAAGGTGGCGTTTAGTTGTTGGTCTGAGCTTTCCTGGGCACGCAAGTCGCCTGATATTTGGAGTAGAGAGAACATGTTGGCCTCATTAGAAAGCTAGGATTCATTACTATAAAACTCAAAATGTGTTTTGGGGGTCAATGTGACTGATTATGTTAGAGCTAGTCACAAATAAATAACCCATACCCAACCCAACAAAGTCGTGATGAACTCACTTACAAAACTCAATTTTGGACGAGACTGACTTTATGAACAAAATTATCTTCATTTTACACTATGTAGTACATTTTGACACTAGAATGAATGTTTCTGACTCATATCAACGCCACAAAGGCCACTTAAACACAGATAAATTGGTTCTAAGGGGCAGTTACCTTTTTAAATGGCACATGGTTGCATCTGTGTCTTTGTTTTAAGTCCAGTGCCTCAGGCTATTGTTACATTTGTATCATTTGAGGGGTGTGCATCAAGAGCAAAGTAATTTGTATCATTTTACTTTTTCTGTGAAAACCATTAGCACAGACAAGTCTGATTAGGCTAAGCCAGAGTCATTTATTTCTTAATATATGTCTCTGGTAGGGCTTACCTATGCCACAGCCTCTGTCATAGAAACAAACAGAGCATGGCTTTGTGTCTGCGGTTTCACTTTTAGAAAACGCTCGTCTGTAGCCCAATCATTCAAAACTAAAGACCTATTTTACCTGACCTACATGTATCTACTTTCTGGCTCAGACTCCCGGGACGCTCTTAATGGGTACACACAAATTAATCATCATAAGTAAGGAACTATCAAAACTATGAAAACATTTAAAATAATCCCTATTTAATCTATAAATAACGTGTCTCACAGAAAATACTTGATTAGCATTACTGATCAGATGGAGGTCATTACAACTAAATTAATTAATTTTAGGTGTGCCGAAGAATTTTCTATCCCATCATGGTGTGCCACGGTTTGGAAACCACTGTTTTAGTCCATTCCATTGGTCCTTAAGTGAAATCTACACTCAATCGGGGCCCTGTGCCATGCAAAACGAACTCGCCCATGGTCAATGAGCGTCATCACTATCTTTCCTTTGTGGTACATCAAACAATTATTATTACCAGCTGAGATAAATGTTGATGAGTTGATTTTACTCCTGGCTCAGAGTTTGTCTGGGCATTGTTTTAACATCATTTTAAAATCTACTCTGAGCTGTGTTTTTTTGTTGTCTTAAAACAGGATTCATAGGACCTTTTCTGAGATGCTTTGTGGGATACAGGCCCATGTAGCAGAAAGGATAATACTCAAGGCATTGTCAAAAAAACATTTATTTATTCTAACCAGGAAAGCTGCTTTCCCTGAGAACAAGTAACTCAATATTACAAAATAAGACATCTACACAATGTAGATTAGTCACATTAATATTCCCAGTCAGTGCAATTAGCAGCTATTCACAGTCTTCTAAAGGAATTAAGGCATACATGATGAATCTGTTATGGCACATAATATGTACTTTGTCATTCCAGTTAAGAAAAATACTATGTAATGACTCTAGGGAAGCAAGTTCTACCCTATTGTTATTCCCCCCATCCCTGACATATTTCATTAAAACAGGCTCAGGTCATAAGCTTCTCATGAATACCCCCTGTGCTTTACTCTCTCTCCGACTCTCTCCTTCAGGTCATGACCAAAGCCCTTTTTAATAGTTACTGTACCTAGTACAATAGTTACTGTTTGTATGTCACAAAGGTGCTTTGAGTGTAATGAGCTGTTCTTACCAAGAGTTTAGCTCCTACCAGAGCTTGAAAACACCAGTTCAACATTGACAAGAGCGAACCTCTCAACACATAGCAATGTCATTTTTCAGCTTTGCTGTAAAATGTATTTCCAGGGATCATTGATTTCTTCAGTCTTTTGTATTGTATGTCATTTTTTAAAACAACACATAAAGGCTGATATTTTGTCTTTTAAAGGCATAGACATAAATAATACTGAGTTGTTCAGTCTTAACTCAAGTGTAATACCCAATGCTCACATGAAGCAAAGTAAAGATTTGCACCACATCCAAGGTGTACATTATTCTTTGGCTCACTGGTTATTAGAACTGGGGCTACCTGCTCATTCTCTATGACTCACTATGAGCCCATGACCCCAATATGAGCTTTCTGTCATCCACATCGGACTATAGAGAGGACATGAATACTCTCATAAACAAGTGCTTAATCCACCTCTCTCTCGGCGAGCCACGTCCCACATCCTGGGGGCTGCTGTCTGTTAGTCTGTGGTTTACAGCGGAAAATTTCAATTTCACCCTCTTTCCTCTGGCTCACATTTCTGTGATATCCATTGTGTCTTGAATGTCAATCACCTCGAATCCGGGGTTGTCAATACCTAGCTTCCTGTGGTGGTTGTTTTGGTTATTGTTGTGATTGGTTTGGTCTGGATCACTCTGAAAGCATTGGACACAGTGTGGGGTCGTCACCGGCACGGTTCTGGAGAAGTTGGAGAAGTCCACATGGTACTTGCCTGTCTTGGTGCGGGAGATGATGGGCAGGAAGCTGTATCCCCATTGGACCTCCTGGGGGATGAAGGAGGTCCGTACCTGGCAGGCGGAGCTGGTGGACTCGGCCATCCCGTCCAGGAAGACCACCAGCTCAAAGTCCTGCTGCTGGAGGGTGTCCGCTGACATGTCGTAAAATGGACTGGCCTTGTCGATGATGTGGTACAATGTCAGCGGGCAGACAAAAAACAGGTTGTCCTTGCCAGCGTCCACTGCAAAGTCAATGCCTACCTGGTCGAGAATTATAGTCTCACCTTCCGGCGTGACAGTTGTCCTAAGCAGCTTGCCGTAGATTTGGCTCCCGATTAGCAAGGTCTTGCGGAGGTTGGCAACTCGGATAAGCAGGCACAGGCTGCCCTTCTTCAGGCAGATGACTGCTGTGCTACTGAAGGTCACTGTCTTTGCCCTCTTCTTGGGAAGGGAGATCTTGGCCAGGATCACTCCACACATGAAGCAGTTGACAAAGACCCCAATGAGGGATTGGACGACAATGAGGGCCACGGTGCCAGGGCAGTGCCCAGTGAGTGCCCGTCCACCATAACCAATTGTTGTCTGGGTCTCCAAGGAGTACAGGAAAGCCGTGGTGAGTCCATTGACATTGTCTATACAACGAACGTGGCTGTCTGTGCGGTTCTGTCCAATCAGATCACCATTGCTCTTGGCAATCCAGTACCACAGAAGGCTGAAGACGAACCAGCTGCCTGTGAAGGAGGCGACGAAGAGGAGGAGGACGAAACGCCAGCGGATCTCCACAACCGTCGTCCAGAAATCCCCCAGGTAGGCAAATTGGTTGTGGTACTCGATGTTGCCAAACTCAATGTTGCAGCGGCCATCTTTGGTCACCAGACGAGTCCGGCGGATTATGCGCTCCATCACGTGGTCGTGGATGTGCCTCTGGACGAACTGGAACATCCTGGAGCATTGGGAAAAAGTGTATAAGACCGGGATAAACCACAATGGAGAAACCACAACTAGCAAACACTAATTTAAGTTGGTTATAGAAAATGAACATCAATAAAATGAATATATATATATATATATATATATATATATATATATATATATATATATTATTATTATTATTATTATCTCAGTCGAAGTTTTGGGAACGAGTTTACTAACCTTCTTTTTGTTTCATAAAACACCTCGTCAGCAATAGATTTGAAAATGTATCTTTGGTATTCCACTCATTTATATTCCTAACAACACATATTACATTGGTCTTAGATATATTAGATAAAAACACAACATTTTGAGTGTCTCAGGAGATTAAATAATTTATTTCACAGTTACTCGCCCTACAAAGTGGTGAGGGTAGATTTGTGGTTCTAATTGTTCCACAAAACTAATCCCTGGCAGCAGTTCCACTGAAGGGAAACCAGACAATAGTAAGGACCTTGCACTTTAAAACTTGCTGGCCTACATGACTATGGCAACACAATTAAATGTTTAACATAGGTCACTCATCCTCTAATAAAACTCAATGAGGCAACACTATTCCTGCCATTAAAAGACCATAGCCTTTTTTCAGAATTAGAAAAGTGAAAACATTCACCCTCCTCTCCTATTCAGCAAACAAAAACGTCTCACTTTATGAAAAATCCCATAACAATACTTAAGAAATAGATCACTGTCACACTGTCGGTCTGTCTATCTGAACAGCAGAAAATAAATTTCACGTACCTGCTAAGTGAAACCATGGGCCAAACTGCAGAGACGGGATCGGTCTGGGACCTCACACTCCTCAGAGTGAGTTGCAATGTAGGCGTTGCAAAGGTTTTAATCCACAGGGAAATTTCCTAATCCCAGCCACATGCCACGGTGTACAGCCCTCATACAGACAGACAAGAGAGGCAAGTCGGAATGTTACGACAGTGCGTCACTATTTTAGCTCTTAGACCCAAGTCAACATCCCACCACACTCTCCTCCAGAGTCCCCAGTATAGCCACTCATCCCCAGTCAGGGTGTTGTGGTTGGCTGTGGCTCCCTCCCCCTGACCTGGTGGCTCATTGTACATGGTATCCACCACCACCACCACCACCACAAGTGAAGGCTCAACTCCAAAAATGTAGTATTCTGGATTCCATGGCCGCACAGTTTGCCAGAAGGCACACAATAACTATGGCAGACAGACGGTGCACCTATTGGAGAGGGGGCAATGCAACCAGTGCAGCACTCATGCTGTTGTTGTTTTCAACTCCACTGAGAACATTAGAGCTTTGCGTTGAGGCCCACACATTTTTTTTCCACTAGTCCCCAACCACCCCTCCTCCTCAAAACTTTAGCCCTCTTAGTATTTGCATCAGAATGAAGTATGCTGGAGTGGCAGGGAGCAGTGGGCGATATTCCAGTGGCAGAATGAGTTTGGAAAAAAAAACATTTCTCTCAACTGTGGAACACATAGTCGGATTGGCCATCTGGCAATTCTGGCAAATGCCAGAAAGGCCGGATCATCTTTTATTGGGGTGGGCTGGTCAAATCGTTTTAATAAATAAATAAGACAGATTTTTAGGATGTCTCATGGTCACCACAGATGCAAAAGAGCGACATAAGCGGATGCATCCAATGAAAAAAAACGGATTCATCAAATTGTATTAGTCACATGCGCCGAATATAACAGAATATAACAACTTACAGTGAAATGCTTACTTACGAGCCCCTAACCAACAATGCAGTTAAGAAAATATATAAAAATATGAATAAGAAAAATAAATACATTTTGAAGTAACAAGTAATTAAAGAGCAGCAGCAAAATAACAATAGCGAGACCATATACAGGGGGGTACCGATACAAAGTAAATGTGTGGGGGCACCGGTTAGTCGAGGTAATATGTACATGTAGGTAAAGTTATTAAAGTGAATATGCATAGATGATAACAACAGAGAGTAGCAGCGGTGTAAAATAGAGAGGGGGGGGGGGTGTAAATAGTCTGGGTAGCCATTTGATTAGATGTTCCACCTGGAATAGAGGTCCTGGATGGCAGGAAGCTTTGCCCCAGTGATGTACTGGGCCTGTACGCACTACCCTCTGTAGTGCCTTGCAGTCGGAGGCCGAGCAGTTGCCATACCAAGCAGTGATGCAACCAGTCAGGATGCTCTCGATGATGCAGCTGTAGAACCTTTTGAGGATCTGAGAACCCATGCCAAATCTTTTCAGTCACATGAGGGGCAATAGGTTTTGTCGTGCCCTCTTCACGACTGTCTTGGTATGCTTGGACCATGTTAGTTTGTTGGTGATATGGACCCCAAGAAACTTGGAGCTCTCAACCTGCTCCACTGCAGCCCCGTTGATGAGAATGGGGGCGTGCTCGGTCCTCTTTCCTGTAGTCCACAATCATCTCCTGTGTCTTGATCACGTTGAGGGAGAGGTTGTTGTCCTGGCACCACATGGCCAGGTCTCTGACCTCCTCCCCGTAGGCTGTCTTGTCGGTGATCAGACCTACTGTTGTGTCATCTGCAAACTTAATGATGGTGTTGAAGTCGTGCCTGGCCGTGCAGTCATGAGTGAACAGGGAGTACAGGAGGGGACTGAGCATGCACCCCTGAGGGGCCCCTGTGTTGAGGATCAGCATGGCGGATGTGTTGTTACCTACCCTTACCATCTAGGGACACCCAATCAGGAAGTCCAGGATCCAGTTGCAGGGGGAGGTGTTTAGTCCGAGGGTCCTTAGCTTATTGATGAGCTTTGAGGGCACGATGGTGTTGAACACTAAGCTGTAGTCAATGAATAGCATTCTCACATAGGTGTTCCGTTTGTCCAGGTGGGAAAGGGCAGTGTGGAGTGCAATAGAGATTGTATCATCTGTGGATCTGTTAGGGCAGTATGAAAATTGGAGTGGGTCTAAGGTTTCTGGGATAATGGTGTTGATGTGAGCCATGACCAGCCTTTCAAAGCACTTCATGGCTACAGACATGAGTGCTACGGGTCGGTAGTAATTTATGCAGGCTACCTTGGTGGTCTGCTTAAAACATTTTGGTATTACAGACTTGGACAGGGAGAGGTTGAAAATGTCAGTGAAGACACTTGTCATTTGGTGAGTGCATGTTCGCAGGACACGTCATGGTAATCCGTCTTGGCTTGCGGCCTTGTGAATGTTGACATGTCTTACTCACATTAGCAGCAGAGAGTGTGATCACACAGTCTTCCGGAACAGCTGGTGCTCTCATGCATGTTTCAGTGTTATTTTTGCTTACTAGGGCGTATAGATGTAGTTTAGCTCGTGTCACTGGGCAGCTCTCGGCTGTGCTTCCCTTTGTAGCCTGTAATGGTTTGCAAGCCCTGCCACATCCGACGAGGGTCGGAGATGGTGTAGTACGATTAGATCTTAGTCCTGTATTGATGCTTTGCCTGTTTGATGGTTCGTCGGAGGAAATAGTGGGATTTCTTATTAGCTTCCGGGTTAGAGTCCGGCTCCTTGAAAGCCGCAGCTCTAGCCTTTAGCTCAATGCGGATGTTGCCTGTAATCCATAGCTTCTGGTTGTGGTGTGTACGTACGGTCACTGTGGGGACGACGTCATCAATGCACTTATTGATTAAGCCAATGACTGAAGTGGTGTACTCCTCAATGCCATCGGAGGAATCCCGGAACATATTCCAGTCTGTGCTAGCAAAACAGTCCTGTAGCTTAGCATCTGCTTCATCTGACCACTTTTTTATTGATCTAGTCACTGGTGCTTCCTGCTTTACTTTTTGCTTGTAAGCGGGAATCAGGAGGATAGAATTATGGTCAGATTTGCCAAATGTAGGGTGAGGGAGAGTCTGTATGCGTCTCTGTGTGTGGAGTAAAGGTGGTCCAGAGTTTTTTCCCTCTGGTTGCACATTTAACATGCTGATAGAAATTTGGTGAGACCGATTTAAGTTTCCCTACATTAAAGTCCCTGGCCCCTAGGAGTGCCACCTCTGGTTGAGCGTTTTCCTGTTTGCTTATGGTGGAATTACAGCTCATTTAGTGTGATCTTAGGGCCAGCATCAGTCTGTGGTGGTATGTTAACAGCTACAAAAAATACAGATGAAAACTCTCTAGGTAGATAGTGTGGTCTACAGCTTATCATGAGATTCTCAACCTCAGGCAAGCAAAACCTCAAGACTTCCTTAGATATCGTGAAAAAGCTGTTATTTACAAAAATACAAAGTCCCCCACCCTTGTCTTAACAGACGCCGCTGTTTTATCCTGCCGATATAGCGTATAACCAGTCAGCTGTATGTTGATAATGTCATCGTTCAGCCATGACTCCGTGAAGCATAAGATATTACAGTTTTGAATGTCCCGTTGGTAGTTTAACCTTCGCGTAGGTCATCGATTTTATTTTCCAAAAATTGCACGTTTGCTGGGCAGAATGGAAGGCAGTGTGGGTTTATTCGATCTTCTACGAACTCTCAGAAGGCAGCCCGCAATCCGGCCCCTTTTTCTCCGCCTTCTCTTCACGCAAATGAGGGGGATCTGGGCCTGTTCCCGGGAAAGCAGTATGTCATTCACGTCGGGCTCGTCAGATTCGTTAACGTAAAAAAGGATTCTTCCAGTTCGTGGTAAGTAATCACAGTTCTGATTTCAATAAGTTATTTTTGGTCATAATAGACAGTAGCAGCAACATTATGTACATTATGCAGCAACATTATGTACAAAATAATTTTAAAAATAAATTACAAACAACGCAAAGAAACAATCTAAAAACACAATTGGACAGAATCACGTAAAACATCAGCTTGAAAGATTGTGGATTTTTTTATTATGCTAATTATATTTCTGCGACGGCGCGGACTTCAACCTTAATAGAAAAACAACAGCATTTGGTTTTCTGTGTTCACAACAATGCTTAAACCACATCAGAGGATGACTTTTGAGATCTGGGAAAAATGTAAGAGACTTGATTCTTGATTCTTGAGTGTCGTTGCCCTTTAATTCAGTGTGCATGCCCTACACTCATCACAGTTTGCAAATCAAATGCCCACTTGTAGTGCCACTGGACAGAAAAAAACAAGTAAGTTAACCTTTATTTATAGTAGTTAAGTGTTGCGTTAGATTACATAGCTAACTCAATCTTTATTTCAAATAATTTTGGTGACTTATAGAAATTGCTAGCTAGCACGCTCAGCAAAATAAAATCTATATAAATATACAGCCTTGTGTCATATACAGCCTCGTGTCATAGTCACATCATGATATTTGTAAATGAAAGAGGAATATAATAATATGAATCTAATGTAGTTTCCCCATCTCCCCGTTTAGAGTATTTCTGGGCAGCTGTCGTGGAAATTTCCTGTATTTACCAAATCATGAGAGCAAACCACGCATAATTTATCGTTCAGCTTTGTCTCCTAAACGATGTTCTTTTCTCAAACTCAGAACCATAAACCAATCCTCCATATCAAAAGGCATATATCAAATCCATCCTATCTTGACAAGATCACAGAGACACACTGACTGGCACACAGACATTGTGGAGCCAAGAGATACACGCTTGACCTCTCCCCTCTCTCCGGCCCAAATAACTTAGTCTTGACAGAGAACAGATACTGCAACCCGGCCACAGTATCATACAAACACATTCTGATGAGAAGTAACTTACAAACATGTGATGAATATAAAACATCTTACCTATGTTACCAACTAATTCTGATTATTCCCCAACACAGCACAAAAATGTCCTTATCCAGATGGTGTGACAAAGGCATTTCCTAACAGACCTGCTAACTTTCTTTGTTGTTACTTTTAGGGTTGGAACCAACATGCAGTACCTCCAGCAGGCAGAGAGGCAAGAACATTCGTCCGCCAGCTCAGGGAAAAATTACACTATTCACAGCCCTGTGTAATGTTCAATGTAATTACATTGCTGAACTTTTTGAAACTTAATGTATTTGTATTGTTGTGAAAATGTAAAAATCAAAGGAAATGTATGGTTTAAACATGTATTTAATGTTTATTCGTATTAGCTCTTAGTGATAATTCCAAGTGTTAATACATTTGTGTTTACATCATAATGACCAAAGATGTCTGACTTTATATGATATAAGGCATTTATGTATGTGTTTTGTCATTCATAAGGGGTCTGATTTTAAAGTAAGTACAGCATCATGCGATATAGTGTCTTTATGGATGTGTTATAAATGACCGAAGGTGTCTCACTTCAAACAAAGTATTACAGGAGATTATATAGGTTACTAACATCTGCTGATTTATTAAGGACAGGCCACAAAGTCCTAAATAGTGTGACGTGTTGGTGCACCAGATCTTCCATGCATTTGGGCGGAATTGTCTGGGAATGAGATTAGGTTTAATGTGACTAACATGACCTCACTTTAGTGTGTGTGCCATCCTTCATCACAACATGTCACCCTTTATAAAGCACATGTTTGTCATATTTAACATAAGTGGGTTATGTCACTTTTGACATTGGTGATTATGTCACACAGTTATGCCACATTTATGAACCCTTTATAAAGCATGACATACAGTTATAGATGCTTTGTAATATATTAATGTAGTGCTTATGAAGGCTTTATAAAGTGAACGTCATTTAAAGCTGGACTGAATGTGCCACTATAAACAATAACATGATAATTAAAACATTATAAATTACTCATAAAATGTAGTTAGGTAACACTAAATGGCTTCACTGAATTATCGGCTGATGTTGAAGAAATACAACAAAAAAAAAAGAGAATGGAAGTAATTGTAACTCAATTAGGACAACCAAATGATGAACTTGCCTTTTTTTACTAAGAGCTTGTGAAAACAAGTATGGTAATTATCAGTTGATGTACAAAAGTATATGGACACCGCTTCAAATTAGTGGCTTTGGCTATTTCAGCCACACCCTTTGCTGACAGGTGTATAAATCGAGCACACAGCCATGCAATCGCCAGAGTCAAACATTGGCAGTACTGAAGGGCTCAGTGACTTTCAACGTAGCATCGTCATAGGATGCCACCTTTCCAACAAGTCAGTTTGTCATATTTCTGCGCCGCTAGAGCTGCCTTTTTTTGTTGTCCTTGAATGCACTGAATTCAGAAGTCAGATATTTCCCAGCTCCGAATTCCCAGTTGTTTTTAACACGCATTACAAAAGATTATGCCAAAGTCTCCAGCCGTAAAATGACGTGGAATTGCATGAAATCCGTTTATAAAAGGCCAAAAAAAGTGCCTCTACTCAACTGCTCAATGCCACTACGCAAATGATATGATATGCATGCAATGCTTTATTATAAAGGTGTTTTGTTTTATCTCTTGCGTTCCGGTACCTCAGAACTCCCCAGGTCACCCCCCTCTCGTGCTCACTTTTTGTTCGGGCACATCCCGACTGACAAATTAAACACTGAGAGTATACCATTAAAAGTGAAAGAAGTGAGTGAGGGAAAATAGTTTTCACAGACTAGACAGTATTGAGTTTGTGGTTGAACTGTTAAGAAGAAGGTCAGGTGGAGATATTCAAATGGGTGTGACAGCATAGTACAGTTGGAAGTTTACATACACTTAGGTTGGAGTCATTAAAAAATAAAAATTAAACAACTCCACAAATGTATATGTTAACAAACTATAGTTTTGGCAAGTCAGTTAGGACATCTACTTTGAGCATGACACAAGTAATTTTTCCAACAATTGTTTACAGACAGATTATTTCACTTATAATTCACTGTAGAAATGTACATACACTAAGTTGACTGCGCCTTTAAACAGCTTGGGAAATTCCAGAAAATGATCTCATGGCTTTAGAAGCTTCTCATAGGCTATTTGACATAATTTGATACATTTGGAGGTGTACCTGTGGATGTAATTCAAGGCCTACCTTCCAAACCATTGCCTCAAGACCTCAAAAGAAAAATCAAAAGAAATCAGCCAAGACCTCAGAAAATAATTGTAGACCTCCACAAGTCTGGTCCATCCTTGGGAGCAATTTCCAAATGCCTGAAGGTACCACGTTCATCTGTACAAACAATAGTACGCAAGTATAAAAACCATGGGACCACGCAGCTGTCATACCGCTCAGGAAGGAGAACCATTCTGTCTCCTAGAAATGAATGTACTTTGGTGCAAAAAGTGCAAATCAATCCCAGAATAACAGCAAAGGACCTTGTGAAGATGCTGGAGGAAACAGGTACAAAAGTATCTATATCCACAGTAAAACAAGACCTATATCGACATAACTTGAAAGGACGCTCAGCAAGGAAGACACTGCTCCAAAACTGCCATAAAGAAGCCAGACTACGGTTTGCAACTGCACATGGGGAAAAATATTGTACTTTTTGGAGAAATGTCCTCTGGTCTGATGAAACAAAAATAGAACTGTTTGGCCATAATGACCATCCTTATGTTTGGAGAAAAAAGGGTGAGGCTTGCAAGCCAAAGACAACCATCCCAACCGTGAAGCATGTGGTGGCAGCATCATGTTGTGGGGATGCTTCGCTGCAGGAGGGACTGGTGCACTTCACAAAATAGATGGCATCATGAGACAGGATAATTATGTGGATATATTGAAGCAACATCTCAAGACATCAGTCAGGAAGTTAAAGCTTGGTCGCAAATGGGTCCTCCAAATGAACAATGACCCCAAGCATACTTCCAAAGTTGTGGCAAAATGACTTAAAGACAACAAAGTCAAGATATTGGAGTGGCCATCACAAAGCCGTGACCTCAATCCTATAGAAAATGTGTGGGCAGAACTGAAAAAACATGTGCGAGCAAGGAGGCCTTACAAACCTGACTCAGTTACACCAGCTCTGTCAGGAGGAATGGGCCAAAATTCTCCCACCTTATTATGGAAAGCTTGTGGAAGGCTACCCGAAACGTTTGACCCCAAGTTAAACAATTTAAAGGCAATGCCATCAAATACGTATTGAATGTATGTAAACTTCTGACCCACTGGGAATGTGATGAAAGAAATAAAAGCTGAAATAATTCATTCTCTCTAATATTATTCTGACATTTCACATTCTTAAAATAAAGTGGTGATCCTAACTGACCTAAGACAGGGATTTTTTACTGGGATTAAATGTCAAGAATTGTGAAAAAGTGTGAAAAACTGAGTTTAAATGTATTTGGCTAAGGTGTATGTAAACTTCTGACTTCAACTGTATGTGTTAACACCTGCTATGGATGTGTGAGACAGTGGATAGGCTCTTGGCCCCAGGAAGTGGTGTGGGGTGAAGTTGCCTGTAGATGCAGAAGCACAGATTTTTACCCTGTCAGCTTGGGGATTCAATCTAGCAACTTTTCGGTTACTGGCCCAACACTCTAACCACTAGGCTACCTGAGCTCAAACCTTACTGTTGGGATGTCATAAGAATGCCCCTGCCTCGTTTCCAATGGGAAAAATTCAGAGGAAAAGCTAATTGAAGTTTCCTCGCCTGTCTGTGTGTTATTTTAAAAAACAAGGGTAATTTTAAGATGTCAGGCCTGAAATTCCATTTAGCCAATTTCGCACAGTAAGTCACTACCCAAACCAGATCAAACCAGACGCATCTGGTTTCAAGGGGCCAAGATGCATCATGTGATCTTCTACTGCAATCTAGTGGACGAACTGGGAAATTGCATGAGCTCTGATTACATCAGTGAAAAGGTTATGACTTCAGCTTTCTCCTCATATGTATATCAATCCTGTAAATTGAAAAATTAAAGCCATGCACAAGTGTGTACATGTGACCGTGTGTGTACGTGCGTCCCTGCATGTTTGTGTGTGTCTAATCCTGGAACACCCCAAATGTTGTGAACTCCATCTACACAGTGGGTATACCAATGTAGGATTAATTTAAATCACCCGATTGTTGCAGGAAATATCCTGCACAGAAGTTAATACAAACATGTAGTGTATTTGAGGAATAAAGGCTTCTAAAGTACGTAATTTCCACTTTAACATTCAGACTTGATTTGCCCTAGCAACATTTTTTATCAACCCCCACAAAAATGTTCATTAATTATAATCCACACAATAATTCACATTTCCTGTGGCTGCATGGTTATTTTCCTGCTGTGAGAAAATGCTCAAATTAAGATCCTACATCAGTAGATAGACCTCCTATATAGCAAATGTGTAATCCTTTTCCCGGTCTGCAGCAGATACACCCACCTAGAATATGATTGCCAATACAGTGCCTTGCAAAAGTACTCACCACCATTGGAATTTTTCCTATTTTGTTGCATTATAACCTGTAATTTAAATCGATTTTTATTTGGATTTCATGTAATGGACATACAAAAAAAATAATAATAATAAAAACAGAAAAGTGGTGCGTGCATATGTATTCAACCCCTTTGCTATGAAGCCCCTAAATAAGATCTGGTGCCACCATTTACCTTCAGAAGTCATATAATTAGTTCAATAAAGTCCACCTGTGTGCAATCTAAGTGTCACATGATCTCAGTAGCAATACACCTGTTCTGAAAGGTCCCAGAGTCTGCAACACCACTAAGCAACACCAAGATTGGCAAATTTGCCACTGGCGCTATGTGCTCTTTACAGATGAAAGCAGGTTCACACTGAGCACGTGACAGACGTGACAATCTGGAGATGCCGTGGAGAAGGTTCTACTGCCTGCAGCATCCTCCAGCATGACCGGTTTGGCGGTGGGTCAGTCATGGTGTGGGGTGGCATTTCTTTGGGGGGCCGCACAGCCCTCCATGTGCTCGCCAGAGGTAGCCTGACTGCCATTAGGTACCGAGATGAGATCCTCAGACCCCTTGCGAGACCATATGCTGGTGCGGTTGGCCCTGGGTTCCTCCTAATGCAAGACAATACTAGACCTCATGTGGCTGGAGTGTGTCAGCAGTTCCTGCAAGAGGAAGGCATTGATGCTATGGACTTGCCCGCCCGTTCCCCAGACCTGAATTCAATTGAACACATCTGAGACATCATGTCTCACTCCATCCACCAACAAACTGTCCAGGAGTTGGCGGATGCTTTAGTCCAGGTCTGGGAGAAGATCACTCAGGAGACCATCCGCCACCTCATCAGGAACATGCCCAGGCGTTGTAGGGAGGTCATAAAGGCACGTGGAGGCCACACACACTACTGAGCCTCATTTTGACTTGTTTTAAGGACATTACATCAAAGTTGGATCAGCCTGTAGTGTGGTTTTCCACTTTCATTTTGAGTGTGACTCCAAATCCTGACCTCCATGGGTTGAAAAATTTGATTTCCATTGATCATTTTTGTGTGATTTTGTTGTCAGCACATTCAACTATGTAAAGAAAAAAGTATTTAATAATAATATTTCATTCATTCAGATCTTTATTTTTTTGAGCAGTGTATTTGCAGTCAGTATATTCAGCTGGTAGAACATTATGGCACGATTGAATATTGTTACAGATCTATCCAGAAAGATGCTTGTTTGGATCTGGTACTAACTGCATTATAGTTACACCCACTTATCAGAAATGTCTTCGTTCACTTTTCGTATCACAGATGTGCACTTTCCCAATTGCTGAAACTTAGAAGAAGACGATTGCTCAAGACCAGACAAATTAGCATTTGTTTTGCCATTCAAAAAGGACAGCTGTCATGGAAGAAGCTAACGCAAGATTAGGGCACAATGTAAATCAAATACAGATTGCAAATGCTGATGAGACCAATTGTCAATGTCAACCAACTGAGGCTCATGAACATTTGCTCCATATTGATGGGAAAAGTACACTGAATTGCACTAGACAACACTGCCTTATCTGTCAGAATTAAAAAGTGTTGGAATAAACATGAATGCAGGTATGAATGCATACAGTGCATTCGGAAAGTATTCACACCCCTTGACTTTTTCCACATTTTGTTACGTTACAGCTTTGATCTAAAAATTGATTAAATACAAATTTTTCCTCCTCAATCTACACACAATGCCCTATAATGACGCAGTGGTCTAAGACACTGCATCCCAGTGCAAGAGGCGTTACTGGCCGTGATTGGGAGTCCCGTAGGGCAGCGCACAATTTGGCCCAGCATCGTCCAGGTTTGGCCGGGGTAGGCCATCATTATAAATAGGAATTTGTTCTTAACTGACTTGCCTAGTTAAATAAA
The DNA here is from genome assembly GCF_013265735.2 of Oncorhynchus mykiss. Classification (NCBI taxonomy): domain Eukaryota; kingdom Metazoa; phylum Chordata; class Actinopteri; order Salmoniformes; family Salmonidae; genus Oncorhynchus; species Oncorhynchus mykiss. The sequence goes on along the minus strand of NC_048576.1, from coordinate 47,977,223 downwards.
GGTTAAATAAAAAATGACAAAGTGAAAATATATATATATTTTTTTTAAGCAATTGTTAAAAATAAAAAAAACGAAATACCTTATTTACATAGGTATTCAGACCCTTGCTATGAGACACAAAATTGAGCTCAGATGCATCCTGTTTCCATTACTCATTCTTGAGATGTTTCTACAACTTAGGTACAAAGGTACAAACCTGTCAATTGCAGGTTTGCAAGCCTCCCCCTTTTCCTCCAAATATAACAATGGTCATTATGGCCAAACAGTTATAGTTTTGTTTCATCAGACCAGAAGACATTTCTCCAAAAAGTACAATATTTGTCCCCATGTGCAGTTGCAAACTGTAGTCAGGCTTTTTTATGGCGGTTTTGGAGCAGTGGCTTCTTCCTTGCTGAGCAGCCTTTCCAGTTATGCCGATATGGGACTTGTTTTACTGTGGATATAGATACTTCTGTACCCATTTCCTCCAGCATCTTCACAAGGTCCTTTGCTGTTGTTCTGGGATTGATTTGCACCTTTAGCAACCAAAGTACATTCATCTCTAGGAGACAGAACACGTCTCCTTCCTGAGCGATATGACAGCTGCGTGGTCCCATGGTGTTTATACTTGCCTACTATTGTTTGTGCAGATGAACATGGTACCTTCAGGCATTTGGAAATTGCTCCCAAGGATGGACCAGACTTGTGGAGGTCTTGGCTGAGTTCTTATGATTTTCCTGTGATGTCAAGCAAATAGGCACTTAGTTTGAAGTTAGGCCTTGAAATACATCCACAGGTACACCTCCAATTGACTCAAAATATGTCAATCAGCCTATCAAAAGCTTCAAAAGCCATGACATAATTTTCTGGAATTTTCCAAACTGTTTTAAGGCATAGTCATCTTAGTGTATGTAAACTTCTGACCCACTGGAATTGTGATACAGTGAATTATAAGTGAAATAATCTGTCTGTAAACAATTGTTGGAAAACTGACTTCTGTCATGCACAAAGTAGACGTCCTAACCGACTTGCCAAAACTATAGTTTGTTAACAAGAAATGTGTGGAGTGGTTGAAAAACAAGTTTTAATGACTCCAACCTAAGTAAGTGTATGTAAACCTCCGAAAGTATGACAATCCGGTTGGAGAAGGTATACAGCCAACAGTATCCTGCATAGTAAACTAGATTGATCAGTGTCAATAAAATGACACACTAATATTATATGATGACTTCATGGAATTTTATGATGATTCATGCAGGAAAGTTAGGGGTGATACCTCTAGTTTTGGACTAACTCTAACTGTTTTGGATCTTTGTTAGGATATAGATTGTCATTTGTTTAGAAATGTATGAATAAAACTCAAGACATTAAATATATTGTGTTATTTATTATGTGCATATTTGCTCAATTCAACATATCAAACATTTGAATTGTAATAAAGGAAATTCATCCAAATATACATTCTGAGTACAGATGTGAACAAAAATTGCCAAGAAGAACCATTAGACATAAGGTCCAGTCAATACCAAACAAATAAAATGTTGTTGGGGCGGCAGGTAGGTATTTACACTGCCAATATGAAAAGAGTAGGAGAGAGAGTACCACTAGCAGACACACACATCAGCAGAAGAGACTGCCTAGAGTGTAGCATGTTTGCCAGATAGCCAGTAGAGAGGATGGATAAGACACACCAATGTGAACACAGCACAGGGGGTAACCCAAATAACATTATCTCATGCAATAACGGTTAGAGCAACTCCGAGACAACTTCATAGAGGCAGTAAAATAACCTGTGTGTGTGTGTGTGTGTGTGTTTGTCCCAAAGTATTTTAGGCCATACACATTAGTCCCACAATAAATCCATTAATTCAGTTCAAACTATATCCCACATTCATAGCCACAGTGCAAACATTATGGCTTAGGCCTAGATTCAAATCAGACCATTATGAGCAAAACCACACGATCTGGTTTTGTTTTTATGTTGTTTTAACTGGAATGATGTGGTAAAGCCTTTTTTGCACAAAGAACATCTATATGGTCTTTCCCCTGTGTGATTCCTCATATGCACTCGCAGATGTCCAATATGACCGTAGCATTTCCCACATACAGTGCAGAAATAAGGTTTCTCTCCTGTATGGGTCCTCATATGCCTTTTCAAAGAAGATTCCCAATTGAACCATTTGCCACAAACATGACACCTGTATGGTTTCTCCCGGTTGGGAGAAACCATATGCACCTTCCTCATATGCCGCTTTAGATGTCCGATCTGACGATAGAATTTGTCGCAGTCATTACAGCGAAAAGGTTTCTCCCATGTATGGGTCTTTATATGCCTTTTATAATCCCAGTTACATTTGAAACATTTGCCACAAATATGACAAGTAAGTGTTTTATCTTTTACACTGTAGCAGTCTACATCAGGTTCTGTTTTCATCACTTCAGTTATGTTGGTGGGTGAATCCACAATTTGGATTTGGAAAAAATGTGAGGGCTGAGATGGTTCCTGATTTTCCACAGTGGTAGGAGTAAATATGAACTCTTTGGTATCAGACTTCAGCTCTTTAAGCTGCTCTCCCCTCTGACCTGTCCAGACATCCTCATGTTCCTCTTTAATCTGTTTGGTCTCTGGGTCCTCTTGCCCCAGACTGGGGCTCCGCTCCTGCCCACATTGCTGCTTAGGGGGACCCTCTTCAGAGACCAGGAGAGAAAGCTGCTGGTGGTCTGGAGAGAAGGATAGCAAATAAAAATAACTTTTATATATATTTTCAGAAGAATTGGGACCTTATGGCCTATGGGGTGGTTTTACTTTTAATTTTAATGAAACGTTCCATACTTTCCCATGGTAGAAGTGGTCAGAAAGTGGGCATAGTTTTTCTGAAGTTATCTATCGGGATTTCGTCTTTTGGATAGGATTAAATGCATAGAAATAGAGTGGCAAATCATTGACTTAAATGGGGACTTGTTCTTTTCATTCTATTTGTATGCATTTAATCGCATCTGAAAGGTGAAATCCTGTTAACTTGAAAAACTGGGCCCAGGAGATATTGGTGCTCAAAGTTCCCCAATTTTGCATACCTCAACCTAACATGAGACATCCATGTCTTCATCACTGATAAAATATAAACGGTTGAGTCTGATATCATTTGAAAGCTTACAAACAGGGTTGTCAAACATTTTTATGATTTCTTGAATGATTATTTTTAAATTTTTTATTAAAATTACTTTAACCTTTGAAGGCAATGATCTAAAAATGGGTAAACTCATTTTCATAAATGTTGTAGTTTGACCCTATTTCACATCATCAGAGGTGTTTTTGCTGTGCCTGTCATCGTTGAATACAGGTTGGGCGTCATTACAATCATAGAAATATAATAAATAGAATGGATCTATCCCTTTGACCACTGCAATTTAGCTGGTAGACCATTGAAATGTACATTGAATTGAAACTTTAACTTCCAATTATTCTACTACCAGAAAGATGCTCACCAGGCCTCCCAACATCTAATGTCAACTTTAATGGCAATGTATATTCTATCATCTATATTTCTATGATTTCCTATTGAAGGTTAACAGTTTAATTTATAACTATGGATATTCCCTCACATGTGCAGAGCTCAAACCATCTTTGTGGGACCATTTGAAAGTGAAAATGTATAATTGTAATTATTATTATTTTTTTCACCTTTATTTAACCAAGTAGGCCAGTTGAGAACAAGTTCTCATTTACAACTGCGACCTGGCCAAGATAAAGCAAAGCAGTGCGACAAAAACAATAACACAGTTACACATAAACAAACGTATAGTCAATAACACAATAGAAAGATCTATGTACAGTGTTTGCAAATGTAGAAGAAGGGAGGTAAAAGCAATAAATAGGCCATAGAGGCAAAATAATTACAATTTAGCATTAACACTGGAGTGATAGATGTGCAGATGATGATGTGCAAATAGAGATACTGGGGTGCAAAAGGGCAAGAGGATAAATAATATGGGGATGAGGTAGTTGGGTGAGCTATTTAAAGATTGGCTGTGTACAGTAAGCTGCTCTGACAGCTGATGCTTAAAGTTAGAGAGGGAGATTTAAGACTCCAGCTTCAGTGATTTTTGCAATTCTTTCCAGTCATTGGCAGCAGAGAACTGGAATGAAAGGCAGCCAAAGGAAGTGTTGGCTTTGGGGATGACCAGTGAAATATACCTGCTGGAGCGCGTGCTACGGGTGGGTGCTGCTATGGTGACCAGTGAGCTGAGATAAGGCGAGGCTTTACCTAGCAAAGACTTACAGATGACCTGGAGCCAGTGGGTTTGGCGACAAATATGTAGTGAGGGCCAGCCAACGAGCATACAGGTCGCAGTGCTGGGTAGTATATGGGGCTTTGATGACAAAACAGATGGCACTGTGATAGACTAAATCCAGTTTGCTGAGTAGAGCATTGGAGGCTATTTTGTAAATGACATCGGCGAAGTTGAGGATCGGTAGGATAGTCAGTTTTACGAGGGTGTTTGGTAGCATGAGTGAAGGAGGCGTTGTTGCGAAATAGGAAGCCGATTCTAGATTTAATTTTGGATTGGAGATGTTTAATGTGAGCCTGGAAGGAGAGTTTACAGTCTAATCAGACGCCTAGGTATTTGCATTTGTCCACATATTCTAAGTCAGAAGCGTCCAGAGTAGTGATGCTAGTCGGGTGGGCGGGTAACAATCGGTTGAAGAGCATGCATTTGGTTTTACTAGCATTTAAAAGCAGTTGGAGGCCACGGAAGGACTGTTGTATGGCATTGAAGCTCATTTGGAGGTTTGTTAACACAGTGTCCAAAGAAGGGCCAGATGTATACAGAATGGTGTCGTCTGTGTAGAGGTGGATCAGAGAATCACCAGCAGCAAGAGCAACATCATTGATATATACAGAGAAAGAGTTGGCCCGAGAATTGAACCCTGTGGCACCCCCAAAGAGACTGCCAGAGGACAACAGGCCCTCCGATTTGACACACTGAACTCTATCTGAGAAGTAGTTAGTGAACCAGGCGAGGCAGTCATTTGAGAAACCAAGGCTATCGAGTCTGCCAATAAGAGCCTTGTCCCGATCGATGAAGACGGCTGCACAGTACTGTCTTATCGATGGCGGTTATGATATCATTTAGGACCTTGAGCGTGGCTCAAGTGCAACCATGACCAGCTCGAAAACCAGATTAATAATCTGTAATAATTAGTAATCACATTTTAGTATATTTATCAGTCAAAACATGACACACAAACACCTCAAATAATGTAAAAAAAAGTTAGGGGCGTGGATCAGAAAACAAGTCACTATCTGGTGTAACCACCATTTCAAATCAAAGTTTATTTGTCACGTGCACCGAATACAACCTTACAGTGAAATGCTTACTTACAGGCTCTAACCAATAGTGCAAAAAAGGTATTAGGTGAACAATAGGTAGGTAAAGAAATAAAACAACAGTAAAGAGACAGGCTATATACAGCAGCGAGGCTATAAACGTAGTGAGGCTACATACAGACACCGGTTAATCAGGCTGATTGAGGTATTATGTACATGTAGATATGGTTAAAGTGACTATGCATTTATGATGAACAGAGAGTAGCGTAAAAGAGGGGTTGGCGGGTGGTGGGTGGGACACAATGCAGATAGCCTCATGCAGCACGACACCTCTCCTTCACATAGAGTTGATCAGGCTGTTGATGTTGTCCCACTCCTCTTCAATGCTTGTGCAAAGTTGAGAGATATTGGCAGGAACTGAAACGCGCTGTTGTACACATTACCCAGAGTACACCAAAAATGCTCAATGGGTGACATGTCTGGTGAGTATGCAGGCCATGCAAGAACTGGAACATTTCCAGCTTCCAGGAATTGTGTACAGATTCTTGCGACATGGGGCCATGCATTACTATGCTGAAACATGAGGAGATGGCGGTGGATGAATGGCATGACAATAGGCCTCACGATCTCTTCATGGTATCTCTGTGCATTCAAATTGCCATCGATAAATTGCAATTGTGTTCGTTTTCTGCAGCTTATGCCTGCCCATACAATAACCCCATTACCAATGGGGAACTCTGTTTACAACTTTGGACATTCCTGCAGTCAGCATGCCAATTGCACGCTCCTTCAAAACTTAAGACATCTGTGGCACTGTGTTGTATGACAAAACTGCCCGTTTTAGAGTGGCCTTTTATTGTCCCCAGCACAAGGTGCACCTATGTAATGATCATGCTGTTTAATCAGTTTCTTGATATACCATACCTGTCAGGTGGATGGCGTATCTTGGCAAAACAAAAATGCTCTCTGACAGGGATTTAAACAAATTTGTGCACAAATTCAAATCAAAATCAAATCAAATGTATTTATATAGCCCTTTGTACATCAGCTGATATCTCAAAGTGCTGTACAGAAACCCAGCCTAAAACCCCAAACAGCAAGCAATGCAGGTGTAGAGGCATGGTGGCTAGGAAAAAATCCCTAGAAAGGCCAAAACCTAGGAAGAAACCTAGAGAGGAACCAGGCTATGTGGGATGGCCAGTCCTCTTCTGGCTGTGCCGGGTAGAGATTATAACAGAACATGGCCAAGATGTTCAAATGTTCATAAATGACCAGCATGGTCAAATAATGATTAGGCAGAACAGTTGAAACTGGAGCAGCAGCACGGCCAGGTGGACTGGGGACAGCAAGAGTCATGTCAGGTAGTCCTGAGGCATGGTCCTAGGGCTCAGGTCCTCCGAGAGAAAGAAAGAAAGAGAGAAAGAGAGAATTAGAGAGAGCACACTTAAATTCACACAGGACACCGAATAGGACAGGAGAAGTACTCCAGATATAACAAACTGACCCTAGCCCCCCGACACAAACTACTGCAGCATAAATACTGGAGGCTGAGACAGGAGGGGTCAGGAGATACTGTGGCCCCATCCGAGGACACCCCTGGATAGGGCCAAACAGGAAGGATATAACCCCACCCACTTTGCCAAAGCACAGCCCCCACACCACTAGAGGGATATCTTCAACCACCAACTTACCATCCTGAGACAAGGCTGAGTATAGCCCACAAAGATCTCCGCCACGGCACAACCCAAGGGACACATGGAACATTTCTTGGATCTTTATTTCAGCTTATGAAACATGGGACCAACACTTTACATGTTGCGTTTATATTTGTGTTCAGTGTGCGTACAGTATGCATTTATTTTTGCTCGTCGAACATCTCATTCCAAAATCTTGTGCATTAATATGGAGTTGGTCTCGCCTTTTTTGGAAAGGTTTTCCACTTGATTTTGGAACATTGCTGCAGGGTCTTGCTTCCATTCAGCCACAAGCATCCGTGAGGTCGTGCACTGATGTTGGGCGATTAGGCCTGGCTCTCAGTCACCGTTCCAATTCATCCCAAAGGTGTTCGATCGGGTTGAGATCAGGGATCTGTGCAGGCCAGTCGAGTTCTTCCACACCGATCTTGACAAACCATTTCTGTATGGACCTTGCTTTGTGAAATGCTTTGTGCATTTCCCTTCACTGAAACTAAGGGGCCTAGCCCGAACCATGAAAACCCCAGACCATTATTCCTCCTCCACCAAACTTTACAGTTGGCACTATGCATTGGGGCCGGTAACGTTCTCCTGGCATCCACCAAATCCAGATTAGTCTGCCGGACTGCCAGATGGTGAAGTGTGATTTATCACTTCCACTGCTCCAGAGTCCAATGGTGGCGATCTTAGGCTTGTGTATGGCTGATCGGCCACGGAAACGCATTTCATGAAGTTCCTGACTAACAGTTATTGTGCTAACGCTGCTTCCAGAGGCAGTTTGGAAGTTGGTAGTAAGTGTTGCAACCAAGGTCAGAAGTCCCATTCTGTCTGTGAGCTTGTGTGGTCCACCACTTCACGTCTGAGCCGTTGTTGCTCCTAGACGTTTCCACTTCACAATAACAGCACTTACAGTTGACAGCTCTAGTAGGGCATAAATTTGACAAACTGACTTGTTGGAAAGGTGGCATCCTATTAAGGTACCACATTGAAAGTCATTGAGCTCTTTAGTAAGGGCATTCTACTGCCAATGTTTGTCTATGGAGATTGCATGGCTGTGTGCTTGATTTTATACACCTGTCAACAACGGGTGTTGTTGAAATAGCCAAATCCAATAATTTGAAGGGGTGTCCACATTCTTTTTATATATACACACTACCGTTGAAAAGTTTGGGGTCACGTAGAAAGGTCCTTGTTTTTGAATGATAAAATATTTTTTTGTCCATTAAAATAACATCAAATTGATAAGAAAGACATTGTTAATGTTGTAAATGACTCAAATGGCAGCTTCATTAAATAGTACCCACAAAACACCAGTCTCAACGTCAACAGCGAAGAGGCGACTCCGGGATGCTGATCTTTTAGGCAGAGTTCCTCTGTCCAGTGTCTGTGTTCTTTTGCCCATCTTAATCTTTTCTTTTTATTGGCCAGTCTGAGATATTGCTTTTTCTTTGCAACTCTGACTAGAAGGCCAGCATCCCGTAGTTGCTTCTTCACGGTTGCTGTTGAGACTGATGTTTGCGGGTACTATTTAATGAAGCTGTCAGTTGAGTCATTTACAACATTAACATTGTCTTTCTGATCAATTTGATGTTATTTTAAATGGACAAAAAAGTATTTTATCATTCAAAAACAAGGACCTTACTACGTGACCTCAAACTTTTCAACGGTAGTGTATATATAAAAAGTATGTGAACACCCCTTCAAATTAGTGGATTTGGCTATTTCAACAACACCCGTAGACAAAAATTGACAGTTGAGGACTCGTGAGGCGTCTGTCTGTTTCTCAAACTAGACACTAATGTACTTGTCCTCTTGCTCAGTTGTGCAACGAGGCCTCCCACTCTTTCTATTCTGGTTAGAGCCAGTTTGCTCTGTTCTGTGAAGGGAGTCGTACACAGCGTTGTAAGAGATCTTCAGCCTTTAATTTTTTTTTTTTTTTAAACCAGGTAGGCCAGTTGAGAACAAGTTAAAAATATATATTAACTTGGATAAGCTAACACAACGCGCCATTGGAACACAAGAGTGATGGTTGCTGATAATGGACCTCTGTACGCCTATGTAGATATTCCATTTTAAAAAATCTGCTGGTTCCAGCTACAATAGTAATTTACAACATTAACAATGTCTACAGTATATATTTCTAATCAGTTTGATGTTATTTTAATTGACTTTTTTTTTTGCTTATCTTTCAAAAACATGGACATTTCGAAGAGACCACAAACTTTTGAACGGTAGTATATACAGTTGTACAGATTCAGAAGTTTACATACACTTAGGTTGGAGTCATTAAAACTTTTCAACCACTCCACAAATTTCTTGCTAACAAACTATAGTCTTGGCAAGTCGGTTAGGACAACTACTTTGTGCATGACAAGTAATTTTTGAAACAATTGTTTACAGACAGATTATTTCACTTGTATCACAATTCCAGTGGGTCAGAAGTTTACATACACTAAGTTGACTGTGCCTTTAAACAGCTTGGAAAACTCCAGAAAATGATGTCATGGCTTTAGAAGCTTCTGATTGGCTAATTGACATAATTTTAGTCAATTGGAGGTGTACCTGTGGATGTATTTCAAGGCCTACTTTCAAACTCAGTGCCTTTTGCTTGACATCATAGGAAAATCAAAAGAAATCAGCCAAGACCTCAGAAAATAATTGTAGACCTCCACAAGTCTGGTTCATCCTTGAGCAATTTCCAAATGCCTGGAGGTACCACGTTCATCTGTACAAAACAATAGTACACAAGTATAAACACCATGGGACCACGCAGCTGTCATACCGCTCAGGAAGGAGACGTGTTCTGTTTCCTAGAGATGAATGTACTTTGGTGCGAAAAGTGCAAATCAATCCCAGAACAACAGCAAAGGACCTTGTGAAGATGCTGGAGGAAACAGGTGCAAAAGTATCTATATCCACAGTAAAACAAGTCCTATATCGACATAACCTGAAAGGCCACTCAGCAAGGAAGAAGCCACTGCTCCAAAACCGCCATAAAAAAGCCAGACAACGGTTTGCAACTGCACATGGTTACAAAGATCGTACTGTTTGGAGAAATGTCCTCTGGTCTGATGAAACAAAAATAGAACTGTTTGGCCATAATGACCATCCTTATGTTTGGAGGAAAAAGGGGGAGGCTTGCAAGCCGAAGAAAACCATCCCAACCGTGAAGCACGGGGTAGCAGCATCATGTTGTGGGGGTGCTTTGCTGCAGGAGGGACTGGTGCACTTCACAAAATAGAGGGCATCATGAGGCAGGAAAATTATGTGGATATATTGAAGCAACATCTCAAGACATCAGTTAAAGTTAAAGCTTGGTCGAAAATGGGTCTTCCAAATGGACAATGACCCCAAGCACACTTTCAAAGTAGGGGCCAAATGGCTTAAGAACAACAAAGTCAAGGCATTGGAGTGGCCATCACAAAGCCCTGACCTCAATCCTATAGAAGATTTGTGAGCAGAACTGAAAAAGTGTGTGCGAGCAAGGAGGCCTACAATCCTGACTCCGTTACACCAGCTCTGTCAGGAGGAATGGGCCAAAATTCAACCAACTTATTGCGAGAAGCTTTTGGAACGCTACCTGAAACGTTTTAACCAAGTGAAACAATTTAAAGGCAATGCAACCAAATACTAATTGAGTGTATGTACATTTCTGGCCCACTGGGAATGTGATAAAAGAAATAAAAGCTGAAATAAATCCCTCTACTATTATTCTGAAATTTCACATTCTTCAAATAAAGTGGTGATCCTAACTGACCTAAGACAATTTTTACTAGGATTAAATGTCAGGAATTGTGAAAAACTGAGTTTAAATGTATTTGGCTAAGGTGTATGTAAACTTCTGACTTCAACTGTATGTATGTATGTAATATATATTTAAAAAAATACAATTTATTCAAAACTTTTTTAATAGATCATTAAATAGTTTGAAAACCCTGTTTGTAATCTTTCAAATTATATAAAACTCAAACGTTTATCTTTATAGTGTTAAAGACATGGATGTCTTAAGCCAACTTTGAATGGCAGGTAGCTTAGTGGTTAGAGCATTGGGCTAGTAACCGAAAGGTTGCAAGATCAAATCCCCGAGCTGACAAGGTAAAAATGTGCCGCTCTGCCCCTGAACAAGGCAGTTAACCCACTGTTCCTAGGCCGTCACTGGAAAATTAGAATTTGTTCTAAACTGACTTGCCTGGTAAATAAAAATAAATTGTTTTGGGATTCAGGTCCAAAAAATAATAATAATAATAATTCACTCTGACCATTGGCAAACATGTTTGAAAGGTTTTGTTCAAATCTACTGCAAAGGGGTGCAGCCATAACGTTTTTGAAGTCATATGGAACGACTCTTTGGTAATGCTAAGACAACTAAATATAGAGTAGATATTAAGTATTTGAGTAGGGAAACTAAAGACACAAACATTGTCTTGGTGAATTGACTACAGCCAAGGTATTTGTAGTAAGTAGAAGGTATTGTGAGATTAAACTAGTAAATGGAAAACAGACTGTAGGCATATACATAAGCAAAATAAAATGTTCTTTAAAATTAGATCCATTTAAAACACATCTTTATTAAAATATACATTTGTTTTTAACACAGTAATGTAATGTAATGCCGGTCATGTTTAAGAGCATCTGTAAAAACATCTGCCTCGCAACCTGCAGAGGATAATAGAGTTTGCAGAAACGCATTATCAATTTAGATGGGGAGGATCACATTCCCAGTCAATCCCCAGGTTCAAAATGTTAGATTCAATGGTCAATTTTAACACCATATTCTAGAATACAGCTGTACAACTTTTATTAATAAAAGTTTGAGACTGCTTACAAATCCTAAATATCTTTGCCAAAAACAACAAATGTGATAATGTAATTAAATAATTTGATGTTCTACAAGTCCATTAGTCAACTCCTACTGATCCAATTGACACGTTCATGTTTTCTCCCATGTTTCCTTCTCCTTTAATTTTCAAGATATCCGAATCCAAACTTTCTAAACCATTTTCTGAAGTCCTTGCACTGATGTGGATTTCACTTGTTTGAATTCGTTGCTGGAGCATTAGGACACAAAATACATTTTCTCCTTTGTGTAAATCACGTAATAAAAAAATGTTCCACTCCAGTTGAAGCATTAATTGATCCTGTGTGATTTCTCATATGCCGTAACAGGTTCCTCTTCTGCCTGAAGGATTTAACACATTCCTTGCACTGATACGGTCCCTCCCTAGTCTCATGACTGTTACCAGCATACAAACGAGATTTGCTTTTGGATGTCCCCGGGATTATATTACTCCCCTGCGTGTGAGTGATTTTATGTGATTTTAATTGGGATGCTGTGATGAAGTATTCTCCACACAAAAAGCATCTGTATGATCTCTCCCCTGTGTGCCCCCTCATATGCATGTTCAGATTTCCTATCTGACTATAGCATTTGCCACATTCACTGCAGCAATAAGGTTTTTCACCAGTATGAGCCCTCATATGCCTTTCCAGACCAGATTTACAGTCAAAACATTTACCACAAACATGACAAGAAGAGTTTTCACCAATGTGACATGGTTTCATCTTGATCTCATTAGTTGTACTGGTGGGTGAGACCACAATTTGCATTTGGAAAAGATGTGAGGTCTGATGTGGTTCCAAATTTTCCACAGAGGGAGTGAATATTAACTCCTTGGTATCAGACTCTAGCTCTTTAAGCTGTTCTCCCCCCTGACTAGTCCAGACTTCATGTTCCTCTTTAATCTGTGAGGGCTCTGGGTCCTCTTGCTTCAGACTGGGGCTCCACTCCTGCTCACAGTGCTGCTGCTCAGGAGAAACCTCATCTGGGAGATAGAGCTGATGTAGGTCTGGAGAAAAGGAAAGAATAATCTTTCAAAAACTATTAACTCCTTAACCATTGTCTTACATGGTTAGTTGGTACACTTATGTTCAATTTACACAGTGAACAAAACATTAAGAACACCTACCTAATATTGAGTTGCACCCCCTCCCCCCCTTTTGCCCTCAGAAGACTCAATTGGTTTGGGCATGGACTCTACAAGGTGTCGAAAGCGTTCCACAGGGATGTTGGCTCATGTTGACGCCAATGCGTCCCAGTTGTGTCAAGTTGGCTGGATGTCCTTTGGGCGGTGGACCATTCTTGGTACACACAGGAAACTGTTGAGCGTGAAAAACTCAGCAGTGTTACAGTTTGAAACAAACCGGTGCGCCTGGCACCTACTACCATACCCCGTTCAAAGGCACTTAAATATTTTGTCTTGCCCACTCACCCTCTGAATGGCACACATACACAATCCATGTCTCAATTGTCTCAAGGCATCTCTAACCAGTGTCCTCCACTTCATCTACACTGATTGATGTCACTTGTTAAATCCACTTCAATAAGGGATCATAGCTTTCACCTGGATTCACCTGGTCAGTCTACAGTGCATTTGGAAAGTATTCAGACACCTTGACTTTCATCACATTTTGTTACATTACAGACTTACTCTAAAATGGATAAACAAAACGTTTTCCCTCAATCCACACACAATACCCCATAATGACAAACGAAAACTGGTTTTGATTTTTCTGCCAATTTAAAAAATAAAAACTGAAATATCTTATTTACATAAGAATTCAGACCCTTTGCTCTGAGACTCGATTGGAGTCCACCTGTGGTAAAGTCAACTGATTGAACATAATTTGGACCTGTCTATTTATAGGTCCCACAGTTGTCAGTGCATGTTAGAGCAAAAACCAAAGACTTGAGGTTGACGGAAATGTCTGTAGAGCTCCGAGACAGGATTGTGTCAAGGGACAGATCATGGGGAGGGTACCAAAACATTTCTGCAGCATTGAAGGTCCCCAAGAACACAGTGGCTTCCATTTTTAAATTGATGAAGTTTGGAACCACTAAGACTTCCTAGAGCTGGCTGCCCGACCAAACTGAGCAATCATGGAAGGGCTTTGGTCATGCAGGTGACCAAGAACCCAATGGTCACTCAGAGCTCCTCTGTGGAGATGGGAAAAGCTTCCAGAAGGACAACCATCTGCAGCACTCCACCAATCAGGCCTTTATGGTAGAGTGGCCAGACGGAAGCCACTCCTCAGTAAAAGGCATGTGACCGCCCGCTGGAGTAGGCAAAAAGGCACCTAAAGTACTCAGACCATGAGAAACAAGATTCTCTGGTCTGATGAAACCAAGATAGAATGCTTTGGGCTGAATGACAAGCATCACATCTGGAGGAAACCTGGCAACATCCCGACGGTAAAGCATGGTGGTGGCAGCATCATGCTGTGGGGTTGTTTTTCAGCAGCAGGGACTGGGAGACTCGTCAGGATCGAGGGAAAGATGAACGGAGCAAAGTACAGAGATCTTCAAACTGGGGTGAAGGTTCACCTTCCAACAGGACAATGAACCTAAGCGCACAGCCAAGCCAAGACAACGCAGGAGTGGCTTCAGGACAATTCTCTATGTCCTTGAGTGTACCAGCCACAGCCCGACTTGAACCCGATCTAGCATCTCTGGAGAGACCTGAAAATAGCTGTGCAGCGACACTCTCCATCTAACCTGACAGAGCTTGAGAGCATCTGCAGAGAAGAATGGGAATAACTCACCAAATACAGGTGTGCCAAGCTTGTAGCATCATACCCAAAAATAATTGAGGCTGTAATTGCTGCCAAAGGTGCTTCAACAAAGTACTGAGTAAAGGCTCTGAATGCTAAAGTATTTAATCAAATTTCAAATAAGGCTGTAATGTAACAAAATGTGGAAAAAGTCAAGGGGTCTGAATACTTTCCGAATGCACTGTATGTCATGGAAAGAGCAGGTGGACTTAACGTTCTGTAAACTCAGTGTATATTGGATAAACGCTTGGCAGTGTAGTACTGTCGCTTATGTGAATTTGAGTTTGGAGCAGTCTAACCGGGTGCCTATTTATCAGATTCTCCCAAAGAATCTTAACGCCTCAGACGCCTGACCTGCTATCATGCTACACTAAAAAAGTCAAATTCCTATGATTTACGATGTTAAATAACACTAATATGTGAATGAACATTGTGAACTAATATGTTTCATTTTGTCGCTAGGAAGGAACGTGAAAATAGCTTAGAATATCTGTTGGGGATCAAGTCTACCTCAAAACCCACAAAATAGGCCATATGGTCTTTCTAAGGCAGGGCCACAGGCCAGCTGTCACCAGCCAAGATGGTAGCTGAAAGATGGCTAGCTAACATTACGGTCAGCATCCAAATGTTAAACAAACTAAACAAACTAAAAAAGTAGTGTCATTTTTTTATGTTCCCGGATGCAGGCACCCACAAGTTCTATTTTATAATTAGGTAGCTAGGTTGCCTAGAGTTAGCCAGACAGCTAAACTAGCCATGTCTCTTGATCAACCCGTCTAAATTACACCAATACAGTTGAAGTCGGAAGTTTACATACACCTTACCCAAAAACATTTTAAAATTCAGTTTCACAATTCCTGACATTTAATCCTAGTAAAAATTCCCTGTATTAGGTCAGTTATGATCACCACTTTATTAGAAGAATGTGTAATGTCAGAATAATTGTGGAGTGATTTATTTAAGCTTATATTTTTTTCTTCACATTCCCAGTGGTCAGAAGTTTACATACACGCAATTAGTATTTGGTAGCATTTCCTTTAAATTGTTTAAACTTGGGTCAAACGTTTCAGGTAGCCTTCCACAAGCTCCCCCCAATAAGTTGGGTGAATTTTGGCCCATTCCTCCTGACAGAGCTGGTGTAACTGAGTCAGGATTGTAGGCCTCCTTGCTCGCACACACACCTTTAAATTCTGCCCACAAAAATGTTCTATAGGATTGAGGTCAGGGCTTTGTGATGGCCAATCCAATACCTTGACTTATTTGTCCTTATGCCATTTTGCAACAACTTCGGAAGTATGCTTGGGGTCACTGTCCATTTGGAAGACCCATTTGTGACCAAGCTTTAACTTCCTGACTGATGTCTTGAGATGTTGCCACATCATTTTCCTGTCTCATGATGCCCTCTATTTTGGGAAGTGCACCAGTCCCTCCTGCAGCAAAGCATCCCCCACAACATGATGCTGTTCTTCACGGATGGGATGGTTTTCTTCGGCTTGCAAGCCTCCCCCTTTTCCTCCAAACATAACAATGGTCATTATGGCCAAACAGTTCTATTTTTGTTTAATCAGACCAGAGGACATTTTCCCAAAAAGTACAATCTTTGTCCCCATGTGCAGTTACAAACAGTAGTCTGGCATTTTTATGGGGAGTTTGGAGCAGTGGCTTCTTCCTTGCTGAGTGGCCTTTCAGGTTATGTCGATATAGGACTCATTTTACTGCGGATATAGATACTTTCGTACCGGTTTCCTCCAGCATCTTCACAAGGTTTTTTGGTGTTGTGCAAATCAATCCCATAACTTTTCGCAACAAAGTACATTAATCTCTAGGAGACAGAACATGTGTCCTTCCTGAGCGGTATGACGGCTGCGTGGTCCCATGGTGTTTATACTTGCGTACTATCGTTTGAACAGATGAACGTGGTACCTTCAGGCGCTTGGAAATTGCTCTCAAGGATGAACCAGACTTGGAGGTCTACAATTTTTTCTGAGGTCTTGACTGAATTCTTTTGATTTTCCCATGATGTCAAGCAAATAGGCACTGAGTTTGAAGGTAGGTCTACATCCAGGTACACCTCCAAATGACTAAAATGATGTCAATTAGCATATCAGAAGCTTCGAAAGCCATGATATCATTTTCTGGAATTTTCCAAGCTGTTTAAAGGCACAGTCAGTATGTAAACTTCTGACCCACTGGAATTGTGATACAGTGAATTATAAGTGAAATAATCTGTCTGTAAACAATTGTTGGAAAAATGACTTGTGTCATGTCATGCACAAAGTAGATGTCCTAACCGACTTGCCAAAAATATAGTTTGTTAACAAGAAATTTGTGGAGTGGATGAAAAACGAGTTTAATGCCTCCAACCTAAATGTATGTAAACTTCCGACTTGAACTGTTGCTACCTACTTATTATTATTTTCTGACAATTTGGAACACTGTAAACACCAAATAAATGATAAGCAATACCAGAGGCTGTCCTTACAAACAAAAAAGTGTTAAACCTTTATTACACCACAGCAAAGATTAAAAACAGCCAAATTTGTTTACCAGACATTGTGGTTGCTTGAGGCTTGGTGCTCACGGAATCAGTAGCCAATTAAACAAACACTCAAACAGGCAACACAAGCAGGATCTGTCTTATTTGTGTAGCTATATAAACAGTGCATTCGCTAAGAATTCAGACCCCTTGACTTTTACCACATTGTTCCATTACAGCATTATTCTAAAATTGAGTAAATAGCCCCCCCACAATCAATCTACACACAATACCCGATTATGACAAAGCAAAAACAGGTTTTTAGAAATGTTTGCAAATGACTAGTATCAATCAACTCAAGAGACAAACAAAACCATTTTGCAATGACAAAACATAGCTAGTCCAATAACTTTTCACATACTTCCTTTGGGAGACCCAGAATTACTGAGGCTTTGGCTAGTTGTTATGCAAAGACAAATAAACACTCCCATCCACAGAATTTATGCGTTGGCCCTACTTGTTTGTAGCGAGCCCTTCTCTGATGACAACTTCTGTAAACCACCAACAAGAAAAATTGGTAAAAACACACTAAGAAAACAGCTATACCAACCATTGAAGGATGTCGCTGGACCAGCAGAAATTTAGATGAGATATGCTATAAAGTTAGCTAGCAACTAAAGTAGCATCACTGACGAAAGGGGGAACACTGAATCTGTTTAGTTTGTCAGCTAAAAGTTTGCTTTATACCTAGCCAGCCTCACAAGTGTGTTTTTATATAAAGTAAACATCTAGCTATTTTCATGTTGTGCTTCGCTAATATTGTTATATCATTCTGCAAAACACAATTTGCCAACGTTAGATTACTTAGGCAGTTTTCACATATCCCCTGTAGGATTCAGATCCTGTAGCTTTTGTTTGATTGGCTAGGTCTACAAAGCATGAGTGAAACGCAATATCATACCCAGGTGAGTCACGTGGAACTTTTTGTCTGATGTAAACAAGCTAGCGATCTAGCTAGCCTACATGTAGAATGTGCGTCTCACATCACATCCTGAAACAGTTATGTATAGGTCTTGTGAAAGCACAACATTTTCTGTATAAAATGTCACCAATGCTCCCTGGAACAGAATTTCAAATGTGAAAACACCCCTAAATTGAACATGAGCTGGAGGTAGACACGAAGCCACTGTAATGAGTAATGCAATGGTTCTATTATTGGGTAGGCTAATGTGTAGAATACATAGTATGGGATCCTGGCTAGGGTGGATCCAGTTCTATTTATCCATGATATGCAGGCTCATGTCAGTGGCAGCACAGAAATTAGTGGGTTGCCCATGGCTGCTGAGATATCCAGCTTACCAAAATCAACAACTCACCTAGCAAAAGCCAAACCTGGAACAACTGCATCAGAATCTGTAGATATCACAGAACTGAGATTGCTGCTCTCCAGTCCACAGCAGGCAAACCCACGCACAACGCGTTCCACCTCAGGGATCTACCATGCGTTACACCCTTACCACCCGGGCAAGTGCAATGACAAATATTTTTTATATATAGTTAACAGAAATAATACTGCTTATCAAAACAGTTACCAACAATGCTTTCACTTATATGTATAAATTACTGATTTGGCATAGTCTTTTTTTTCTCACAAGAAACCTCAAGTGGGGATTTTTCAAGGCTATGTTACATGTATTGTAAGAACTATTTGATTTTCTACACATTTGCAGCGTAAAGTAGAATTGCAGAAGAAACTAAAAAATAATTACTGCAAAAAGGAGAATAGAAAGGGGAGGAAAAGGTAATGAGCCATCAGTGGAAGGTTGTTCAAAAGGATAATGAAAGCACTTATCTGCCTCCTTGAATCCAGTGTAGACACCGGTGGGTGAGGTGTACTTGTTGCGGATGGTGACAACACAACTGGGTAACACTCGTCTCTAACCACATCCAAGTCGTTCGCTTTTCAATTCCCATTCCAAGACCACTCTGTAAGTCTATATTGCCTAAAAACAATTTTAAACATCAGCTCGCTGTGCGGAAGCAGAATAACACTAGGTTGATCTACTGATAACCATATGGGTGACTCATGACATACAGTGCCTTGCGAAAGTATTCGGCCCCCTTGAACTTTGCGACCTTTTGCCACATTTCAGGCTTCAAACATAAAGATATAAAACTGTATTTTTTTGTGAAGAATCAACAACAAGTGGGACACAATCATGAAGTGGAACGACATTTATTGGATATTTCAAACTTTTTTAACAAATCAAAAACTGAAAAATTGGCCGTGCAAAATTATTCAGCCACCTTAAGTTAATACTTTGTAGCGCCACCTTTTGCTGCGATTACAGCTGTAAGTTGCTTGGGGTATGTCTCTATCAGTTTTGCACATCGACAGACTGAATTTTTTTCCCATTCCTCCTTGCAAAACAGCTCGAGCTCAGTGAGGTTGGATGGAGAGCATTTGTGAACAGCAGTTTTCAGTTCTTTCCACAGATTCTCGATTGGATTCAGGTCTGGACTTTGACTTGGCCTTTCTAACACCTGGATATGTTTATTTTTGAACCATTCTATTGTAGATTTTGCTTTATGTTTTGGATCATTGTCTTGTTGGAAGACAAATCTCCGTCCCAGTCTCAGGTCTTTTGCAGACTCCATCAGGTTTTCTTCCAGAATGGTCCTGTATTTGGCTCCATCCATCTTCCCATCAATTTTAACCATCTTCCTTGTCCCTGCTGAAGAAAAGCAGGCCCAAACCATGATGCTGCCACCACCATGTTTGACAGTGGGGATGGTGTGTTCAGCTGTGTTGCTTTTACGCCAAACATAACGTTTTGCATTGTTGCCAAAAAGTTCAATTTTGGTTTCATCTGACCAGAGCACCTTCTTCCACATGTTGTGTGTCTCCCAGGTGGCTTGTGGCAAACTTTAAACAACACTTTTTATGGTTATCTTTAAGAAATGGCTTTCTTCTTGCCACTCTTCCATAAAGGCCAGATTTGTGCAATATACGACTGATTGTTGTCCTATGGACAGAGTCTCCCACCTCAGCTGTAGATCTCTGCAGTTCATCCAGAGTGATCATGGGCCTCTTGGCTGCATCTATGATCAGTCTTCTCCTTGTATGAGCTGAAAGTTTAGAGGGACGGCCAGGTCTTGGTAGATTTGCAGTGGTCTGATACTCCTTCCTTTTCAATATTATCGCTTGCACAGTGCTCCTTGGGATGTTTAAAGCTTGGGAAATCTTTTTGTATCCAAATCCGGCTTTAAACTTCTTCACAACAGTATCTCGGACCTGCCTGGTGTGTTCCTTGTTCTTCATGATGCTCTCTGCGCTTTTAACGGACCTCTGAGACTATCACAGTGCAGGTGCATTTATACGGAGACTTGATTACACACAGGTGGATTGTATTTATCATCATTAGTCATTTAGGTCAACATTGGATCATTCAGAGATCCTCACTGAACTTATGGAGAGAGTTTGCTGCACTGAAAGTAAAGGGGCTGAATAATTTTGCACACCCAATTTTTCAGTTTTTGATTTGTTAAAAAAGTTTGAAATTACCAATAAATGTCATTCCACTTCATGATTGTGTCCCACTTGTTGTTGATTCTTCACAAAAAATACAGTTTTATATCTTTATGTTTGAAGCCTGAAATGTGGCAAAAGGTCGCAAAGTTCAAGGGGGCCGAATACTTTCGCAAGGCACTGTATAGCCTATAATACTGTAATGCTGTGAAGTCTATTCATCACATACAAACTACCTGTACTTACTTCATTGACAGCTGACCATTAGGTCCCTATGGCCAAGATCTCTTCTTCCAGTTCATTTTCAGTACACAGAAAAACATTTCTACAACTGCTCGGTTTATAAGGTTTGGAAAAGTGATTGTCAATGATTACACAGTATGGTGGGCTCACGGGACGTTTTCTCGTCGCCGGACAATTCTAGATTTTCCAAGGCTGGCATAAGCAGGTCCCAATCCGCACAGGAAAGACACTCGTCTTCAGTGGGCTTCACTTAGCATTGCAGGTACACCACCAGTTCCCAGATGGTGAGTTGAGCCTAAGCTGCTAGTTGAATATCTGCCTGAGCCTCTCTGCTCCGTCTCTCTCCCTCATCCTCGATCTGTTAAAGATCCTCGTCTGTGTAATCTGATTCAAATAAATAAGCCTTGCCTCCTTGTATTCATAGTCAGACAAGTTGGTAGCGTAGTAGTTTGAAATAAAAAAAATATTTGCTTGCTTGGTAGATTAGAAGCTCTGTAATTACAGTAGGGCTGGGCGATATATCAAATTAATTTGAATGTATGTTTTTCGTGTATTAATCTAAATATGTGTAACCCAATTTTTTTATTCGTTTTAAATTAGCGTTCCGTCTCCTCCTATGCTGTGTGCACTTTCCCACTTGCACAGACATCAAGACCCCCCCCCCCCTGCCACTCACAGCAAAGATGAAAGATCCACTGCTCTGACACGAAGCAGTTTAACTCACTATTGGCATTTGAGGTTTGATTCAACAGAATCAGTCAAATGGACACTGAAACACTTAAGAGACATTATTTTACTGTAATTGATGAGAACTTACCCTTTTTATGTCCCAACTCAGAAAATGTAGAACAAAGCAGACCCAACTAAAACGAGAATATCAATGAACATGTAGAAAATGTATGCTCAGTTTGTCAGAGTGGGAGGGTGAACGGAAAGGCTCTGGAGCAACGAACCACCCTTGCTGTCTCTGCCTGGCCGGTTCCCCTCTTTCCACTGGGATTCTCTGCCTCTAACCCTATTACAGGGGCTGAGTCACTGGCTTTACTGGGGCTCTCTCATGCCGTCCCTGGAGGAGGTGCGTCACCTGAGTGGGTTGAGTCACTGATGTGGTCATCCTGTCTGGGTTGGCGCCCCCCCCCCCTTAAGTTGTGCCGTGGCGGAGGTCTTTGTGGGCTATACTCAGCCTTGTCTCAGGATGGTAAGTTGGTGGTTGAAGATATCCCTCTAGTGGTGTGGGGGCTGTGCTTTGGCAAAGTGGGTGGGGTTATATCCTTCCTGTTTGGCCCTGTCCGGGGGTGTCCTCGGAGTGGGCCACAGTGTCTCCTGACCCCTCCTGTCTCAGCCTCCAGTATTTATGCTGCAGTAGTTTATGTGTCGGGGGGCTAGGGTCAGTTTGTTATATCTGGAGTACTTCTCCTGTCCTATTCGGTGTCCTGTGTGAATCTAAGTGTGCGTTCTCTAATTCTCTCCTTCTCTCTCTCGGAGGACCTGAGCCCTAGGACCATGCCCCAGGACTACCTGACATGATGACTCCTTGCTGTCCCCAGTCCACCTGGCTGTGCTGCTGCTCCAGTTTCAACTGTTCTGCCTTATTATTATTCGACCATGCTGGTCATTTATGAACATTTGAACATCTTGACCATGTTTTGTTATAATCTCCACCCGGCACAGCCAGAAGAGGACTGGCCACCCCACATAGCCTGGTTCCTCTCTAGGTTTCTTCCTAGGTTTTGGCCTTTCTAGGGAGTTTTTCCTAGCCACCGTGCTTCTTCACCTGCATTGCTTGCTGTTTGGGGTTTTAGGCTGGGTTTCTGTACAGCACTTTGAGATATCAGCTGATGTACGAAGGGCTATATAAAATAAATTTGATTGATTGATTGGTCATGCTCTGAATTGTGATACCGCAATAACTATTTTAGCCACAGACTTATGTGCAAGCTGTCTGTTTTATAAAATGTGCAATGATCATAAAAATATACATTTATATAAGGAATTGGCAAACTCGATCCCATTCTGAGAAATAAGCATGTTCTTATCCACATATAAACAAAGTGAACAGGCTGCTTTTCAAAGAGTTGGAGATGGACAGGAGGGTCTATTCATAACAGTTCAACTGTTTTACCTTGTTAGCAAGCAAATAGATCCAAGATGGCTAGACTTGATATGTAAAGATTAGCTGGCTATTCACTAGCACGTGGCCTTGTACTTGAGAGATTGTGTATGAGACCCAGTTTCTATAATGCCTGCTACACGAAGTCGGTTATTAGCAGTGAATGTGCATGGTTCTGGTAACATTTGTAACAAAAAAAGGGCATTTTCATAGACAGACTTGAAAGCCAGATTAGTGATTATTGTAAAAAAAGCAGGTTAAACTACTTTGATAAAATAATTAAATTATTAGTGGGTCTTATGGTTGTCAAATGCTTATATTTAGCCTAGGTATAATTCTCCATTCCCTGAATTAATTTGATTATTCCTGACTGTTTGAAATGCAGTGTATTGAACTTTATTTGAACAACAAAGCTTTTTGATATCATGAATCGGCCATAAATCTGAAAGAAATCAAGTTAAGTTTTAGTCCTTATTGCCCAGCCCTAGTTTACATTGGACACATTGAACCTGGCTAGTACGATTCTGATCAAACTTACACGCTGGAAAATATTGTTAGAGTTTAACAAAATGGATTATAACCTTGCAGCTCAAGTAAGGTATGACACAATTTCATGTGTACAACATGAAAGACCTGCAGAATGAGACTAATTAAGTACATTTCTTCAGTTTGAGACCTTCTATAACCGGGCTTTCCAAACCTGTTCCTGGAGTGCTAGCATCTTGTAGGTTCACTACAAACCTAATATAGTACACCTGATTCTAATAATTAGCTGGTTGATAAGCTGAACCGGGCTAATTACAACTGGAGGGTAAACTCTCCAGTTACAGGGTTGGAGACCCTTGTTCTACAACATTTGATTTACATAATATATACAGATTAGGGTCCTAAATAGTGAAATTCTCCTTTAAGGTGTTTGTAATAGAATAAACGTATTTAGCTTGAAAAACTCAGTGACGCCTTGCCCCCCATAGAAGAAGCTGTGGGCCGTGGCCTAAAACATAGATCCTATTAAATTACCGTTAGTATTCTAATTCAATGTTACACGTTTCAAATCGTGACTCTGCACAGTAGTTGCTACAAACCTGCTCGATGTAATTTTATCTCAGGATTGAAAACCAAATCCAGTAGCCGCCGTAAACGCTTGATCTCCTCCTTCGAACTGGAAATTTCGTTCTCGTATTCTGTTATGGTTTTTTCCACTTCCACATATATCTCCACAGCAGCCGCGGTTAGTCGCTTGGTAAGAAACACATTCAACAACTGTAGTTTGGACATTTTGCAGGAGGTAAAGTAAAAGTCGGACAGCCCGAAAAGACTAGCTAACGTTACTCAGCAAGATATGATGGAACCCAAATGTATCCACGTGACCTCAAAATGTGCCGCAAACATCGTCATGTGATCAAAATAGGAGGTGTGGTTGTCACTAGTTACCACAGCCACAATGTCAAAATTGGCTATGTAAAACATGAATGAAAAAAAAAATAATATATATATATATATATATATATATATTTGGTCTTAATTTAAGGCTGGACATAAGGTTAACAGTATGGTTAGGGTTAGGTTTAAAATATGATTTTATGAAGATAAATTCCAGAAAGCCAGGTTGAATGGCAGGGCCTGAGATATTTGATTATTAACCTTCAAGGTTCCCCATGAAAAGACAAAATCATTTGTGTTTGATAGTGACAACAATGGGGACACTTTTTCTGCTTATGGTGGTATTATATGGTACCATCAATTCAGTATGTATCTCCTTTCGTTATCTTTCATGCATTTACATTCACATCTAAGTGCTTTAACCCATGCAAGGCTGCCGGCCCAGAAGGCACCCCTAGCCGTGTCCTCTGAGCATGTGTAAATCAGCTTGCTGGAGTGTTTAGAGACATATTCAATCTCTCCCTATCCCAGTCTGTTGACCCACTCGCTTCAAGATGTTAACACGGGGCCCCAAAAGGGTGGTTGCTCAGCCCCTTCCTGTACTCCCTGTTCACCCATGACTGCGTGGCCACACACACATCTCCAACTCAATCATCAAGTTTGCAGACGACGCAACAGTAGTGAGCCTGATTACCAACAATGACGAGACCGCCTACAGGGAAGCAGTGAAGGCCATGGCGGAGTGGTGCCATCCATGAAACTAAATTTGATCAAATTATTGGCATGTAGACGCAGTTTGGACATTTTAACGGTAAACATGCAGAATTATCATTCACGACTGACTGTGATGATGGCCTATTTTGAAATGAGTTATGCTTAACTTGGAATTAAAAATAAAAACATTTATTGAGACTATGTGGGCATAGGCAGAAGTTGCAATTGGAGCATGCATTTTATTCATATTCTATAATAATATTCAATAGGCTACATCTATTGGTACAAACTTTGATTGAGAATTGATTACCTCTTTTTTTTTTAAATAGCGCTACTCCACTGCCCCTAAGACCCTCATGAACTTCTACAGATGCACTATTGAGAGCATCCTGCCGGGTAGGGCTGCACAAATAATTAGAAATCAGATCGAAAAAATAAAGAAGGGCACATCTTCAGTAGAATGGCAGTATTTAGGCAACAGGCTAACCAAATGCAAGTGTTGAGCAGAAAAGTGCCTGATTCAGGGGCGCAACTCCCCCCCCCCCCCCCCCCCCCCCCAATTGTGATACCAAAGCAGCAGAGGTGTGCTTTACGCCTCAGAACGGTCGGGTAGGGTGTTTGGTGGTTCAGCCAGCTGGGTTTAGAACCTGGTGGACACCACAGAGCATGCGGACAGGCTTAAGAAATCCTCAGTAATCTAAATCAGAGTACAATTTTCATCAGTACGAAACCAATTATTATGTTGATACTGAGAATTCTCCCCTTGGTCAGCATAGTGGAAATAACTATTTCCATCCCAGAAACTAAAATTAGCATATCTTATTGGACAAGTCCAGGTGGTAACTCCCGCTTTAAGTAAAATGTATTGCGTTGGTGCCTAATGAACATGACCCAGGACAAGCATCATGATTCCACTATTTATAAGGCAACGCCTATGGACTCTGTGTGCCATTAGCACCATACCTGCTACTATTCCAGAGTTTTATCATTATCATCGAAAATATACTTTGATAATGGATATAAGTCAAATAAATTAGGATCAGTTTCGTTCTTAGGATCAGAGTTCACCCTCTCCATTCACCAGGGCATGCTGAGAATAGTGTCAATGTCTTTAGTTCACACAATTTCTTTACCCATGTCACAATTAGTACATCAACAATAAAAAAATCAATCAATCCCTAATACATTAATTGCTTCACTCATAGTTATTAACATACTAAAAATCATTCAGTTTCCAAATCATAATCAAAAACCCAATTAATTATCCAACCAAAATTGAGAATGACATTCTTCAGTGATTCACATTGGTTCTCTCACTCAATGTTAAAAACCACAATTTAACACATCGACAATGATAGAACATACAATTATATTAACATACAGTACAGTATAAATATCCTATAATTCTAGTATTAACTTTCTTATCACGATTTTAGTTGAAGATCAGGGGCTGCAGGTAGCCTAGTGGTTAGAGCGTTGGGCCAGTAACCAAAAGTGTTGCTGGATCGAATCCCCGAAGGCAGTTAACCCACTGTTCCCCAGTAAGCCGTCATTGAAAGTAAGAATTTGTTCTTAACTGACTTGCCTAGTTTAAAAAAACAACATAATCTTAATGTATTCTTAATCTAAATTACTATACATTTAGCAGTGTATAGACATCAACAATCATACCCTAAAGTAAACAATTTTAGACAAGTATAAATCAATTATGGGCACAGTTGACCAAGTCCCCCTTCAGGCACTCAATCTTCTGGCGTCTCTTCACTGGTTCTTCTTCAGATAGCTTCATAGTTCAAAGTGGATGGCCCATGATAATGTCCCAATTTCAATGTCTCACCTAGGCCGCCACCACCTTTACCACCCATTATATCTTGACCATTTGCCAACTAGCATACCAGCAACATGAGAGAAGTTTGGAACAGATCTCTCTCCATGCTCACTCCACGTGGACGCCTTTGTCCTTCTTCAGCCGCTTAGAGGGCTTTTGAGGTTCACACCATTCTCAGCCGAATTATCATTGCCATGCATCAAGACGCCATCTGACGTCACCTTTCATGATAACCTCGAGAGAGGACAAATCAGAACAACAGTTTAGTTCAGTTCTTCTGATTCAGGAAATCCAGACAAGCATTGACCATATGACAAATGATTACTTTTAATAATTATTCTTAATACCAATTTCTAAACATATGTCAAAGAGAATAACAACACATTCTGTTAAAAAAAAAAAATCTAATTGGCTTATACTCCCCATGACACTGTCAACTTCATCGCAGAGCCACAGGATCAGGAAATTAGACCTCTAACCATCGGGAGAAATCCCAACAATCCAGTAGAAACAATCTGGGAGATTTGTTTCAAAACAGAACAAACAACACAACAATAAACTCCTTCATATATCACTCAATACACTCCTACATTAGTGTTGGGCCGGTAACAGAAAGGTTGCTGGATCGAATCCCCGAACTGACAAGGTACAAATCTGTCGATATGCCCCTGAGCAAGGCTGTTCCCACTGTTCCCCGGGCACCAAAGACTTGGATGTCGAATAAGGCAGCCCCCCGCACCTCTCTGATTCAGAGGTGTTGGGTTAAATGCCGAAGACACATTTCAGTTAAAGTCATTCAGTTGTACAACTGACAAGGTATCCCCTTTCCCTTTCCCTTACATATCACTTGAGGTGTGTAAACTTCAATCCAAAACCTCAGAGGACTGGTAATGCCCCCATTTTGACACGACTCACAATGTGAGTAATGTGTAAAAAAAGAAACACTACTACTGGTTAAAAAATAAAGCAAAACAATTTCAAATAACTAAATGGAATTACAATCACGACCCATAATAACTCCATAAAGAAAAAATTGTACACATACTTTCATAGGAAAATAGTCAAAAGCAACTCCCTCTCCTTTTTTCCATTGGTCCGAATCACAAATATGGCTATGAACTATAAACTTCATCATAATTATCAGTATTATCAGTACTCTGGTGTGCAAGGTACTTGGGCGACTGTTGGAGCATGACCTGTACGTAAAGGCTGAGAAATGCTTGTTCTTCAAACAGGCCGTCTCCTTCCTAGGATATCGCTCCACATCAGGTTTGGTGATGGAGTGTGACCGCATTGCAGTCGTTTACCCGGATCCCTCTTTGGCATTCATGGTGGAGGTGGACGCGGCCGAGGCTGGGATTGGAGCCGTGCTCTCACAGCGCTCGGGTAAGCCACCGAAGCTCCGCGCCTGTGCTTTCTTTTCGAGGAAGCTCAGCCCGGCGGAGCGAAACTATGACGTGGGGGATCGGAAGTTGTTGGCTGTCGTCAAAGCTCTGAAGGTGTGGAGAAATTGGCTTGAGGGGGTTCAACACCCTTTTCTCATCTGGACTGACCACCGTAATCTGGAGTACATCCGGGCGACGAGGAGACTGAACCCTCGCCAGGCTAGGTGGGCTATGTTTTTCACCCGATTTAGGTTTACTATATCATATAGACCAGGTTCCCAGAAAACCAAGGCATACGCACTGTCCAGACTGTAAGATACGGAGGAGCGGTCCATCGATCCCACTCCCATACTTCCGGCCTTTTGTCTGGTGGCACCGGTGGTGTGGGAGTTGGACGCAGACATCGAGCAGGAATCGTGTTTAGAGCCTACTCCACCACAGTGTCCAGCTGGACGGGTGTACGTTCCGCTTGAAGTTCGCGACAGGTTGATCTGGTGGGCTCACACATCACCCTCCTCTGGTCATCCGAGCATCGATAAGACGGTGCGATGTCTAGGTGGGAAGTACTGGTGGTCCACTTTAGCCAAGGACGTGAGGGTTTAAGTGTCCTCCTGCTCGGTGTGTGCTCAGTGCAAGGCTCCTAGGCACCTGCCCAGAGGGAAGTTACAATCCCTTCCCGTTCCACAGGGGCCTTGGTCACACCTGTTGGTGGACTTCCTGACCGATCTGCCACCATCACAGGGCAACACCACAATCCTTGTCGTTGTGGATCTGTTTTCTAAGTCATGTCGTCTCCTCCCTTTGCCCGGTCTCCATACGGCCGTGCAGACTGTGGAAGCCCTGTTTACACACGTCTTCTGGTACTACGGGGTGCCTGAGGACATCGTTTCTGTTCAGGGTCCCCAGTTCACGTCCAGGGTTTGGAAGGCGTTCATGGAATGTCTGGGGGTCTCGGTCAGCCTTACCTCGGGTTTTCACCCTGAGAGTAATGGGCAGGTGGAGAGAGTAAACCAGGATGTGGGTAGGTTTCTGCGGTCGTATTGCCAGGACTGGCCAGGGGAGTGGGCGAAGTTCCTCCCATGGGCAGAGATGGCCCAGAACTCACTCCGCCACTCCTCTACAAACCTATCACCCGTCCAGTGTGTGTTGGGGTATCAGCCGGTCCTGGTACCGTGGCATCAGAGCCAGACCAAGGCTCCTGTAGTGGACGAATAGGTGAGGCGCTCGAGGGAGACCTGGAAGGCCGCCCACGGGTACCTTAAACGTGCCGAAGTGCGGCAGAAGGCAAGCACTTACCGCAACCGCAGTGAGGCACCGGGGGACCAGGTCTGGCTCTCGACCCAAAACCCGCCCCTCCGCCTGCCCTGCCGGGAGCTGGGTCTGCGGTTTGTGGGTCCATTTAAAGTCCTGAGGAGAATAAACATGACTTCCATCGAAGGTGGTTCCTCTCCCTGTTCAGGCGGTGCTCGTCGGTCGGTGTCGCCGGCCTACTAGCCTTCACCGATCCATTTTTCCATTTGTTTTGTCTTGGGTTCTTTCACACCTGGTTTCATTTGCTTTAATTTCTGTGTGTATAATTACCCCTGTTGCCTGCTCAGGTTTGTGCGGGATTATTTGTGTCATGTTGCTCGTTGAGGTTGTGCCACAGTTATTTTCACGTATATACCAATTGTGTATAAGTTTAAGGAGCGTTGTTTTTCCTCCTTCCGTGAGTAACTGTGTTCTCTTTTGTCGTGGGTGTTTATTTGGTATTGTACTTGACCCTATTGTTGTGGACTTGCCTATTAAAAAACGCTACTTGGACATATCTGCTCTCCTGCGTTTGACTCCTTCACCTACCTCTAAATACAATATCGCAACACTCTTTTTGTTTTCTTGAGTAAGGTGTCTCCATAATGCAGGTATTTCATCCTAGCTCAGTGGTGGTGGTGGGGCAAGCCAGCAGACAATACGGAGCGTTGAACAGTGATTGGCTCAGTGTTCTGTCACTCATGGGGACACTACGTCACCACCAAGTCTTAACCATATGGTTACATTAGAAGTGCCCATCCAAGAAGGCTCAAGGTCATTTGCCACAGATAAAATGATGTCACATCACATTTTATATACAGTGGGGCAAAAAAGTATTTAGTCAGTCACCAATTGTGCAAGTTCTCCCACTTAAAAAGGTGAGAGAGGCCTGTAATTTTCATCATAGGTACACTGCAACTATGACAGACAAAATGAGGGGAAGAAATCCAGAAAATCACATTGTAGGATTTTGAATGAATTTATTTGCAAATTATGGTGGACTACAGGAAAAGGATGACCGAGCACTCCCCCGTTGTCATTGACGGGGTTGTAGTGGAGCAGGTTGAAAAAGTAAGGAACTTGTATGTCGGCCATGTATTAAAGAACATAAATGGTTAAAGAAAAGTGAGATAAATAAAAACATATACCAATTATTTTCAGAGTTCCCAGTTGTTTTGAAAGCACCATAAATCCAGAGAATGTCAGACTTTGATGAAAAAATTTGCCCACGAAGGACCGCCGTGCAACCTTTCTGGTGAAGTGAGTACAGCACAACAAGGTGAGTACAAAAATGTATTGTATGCTGCTGCATAAATTATGTAATATGCCAGGGAGATATGTATACTGTAGCTAAGAAAGTAATTCTAAGTGTACTGTATGTTGTGTAGTAAGATGTTAGTAGCCCATGTGCCTCACCCTAATAATTTGGTCTATTTGCCCCTCTTAATTTAGTCTACTGTTCGGACTTGGTGGTGTACATGCAGCCTATAACCTGTTATTAGAGAAATATAATCATTGAATATTGTAAGAACTTTCATTGTCTGCTTATATACCCCCTTTATTTATCCTACGGTTCTGACTTGGTGTACAGTGAGAACACTGTAAGAACCGCCGATGTTCTGAATTCTGTCGCTGTACATTTTCAAAAGTGCTAAACAAATAGTTATATTGACTACGTCCGTCCTAGCTCGCTCGTTAATGTCTTAATCAAAATTAGAAAACATTAGAAACCACATTTCTTTAAGCAAGTCAGCCATATCAGCTGTGTTTTTTTAAAAGCAGTAAATGAGGCTAAATGAACTGTTTTGCTGCCAGACATGGCTTCGGTTATAGTCAGGTGTAGCAGTGGTAAGATGTTGGGACTGCTGTTGGGACAGCTTTATGTAGGCCCTTACAATTTGTTGGGACAGCTTTATGTAGGCCCTTACAATTTGTGGGAAATTGTTGCATGTTGCTTTTATATTTTCATTCAGTATAATTTGCTAGCAGAGAGGGTTGCATGATGTAATCTCTTTCCGGGCTATGGAAGATGCACTCTCTTGAGACGTTTCTACTCCGAGGCTGTTCATTCACACTGGCATATGAGATATTGCGTCTGCTTAAACAAAAATACACACATTTAGTGTAGTGTGAGGTTAGCGCATCTGAACAGTAATAATTTGGACGGGGTTCTCAATAACTGCTATATTTTTTTTTTTTGCGCTCTCAAAAGCAACACAGGCCTAATAAGGTAGATATATAGATGCATGCTATTTTATGTCAATCATATTGCTGTTTGAAGCCTATAACTAACTTAAAGATAATCTTCTGAAAATGGTCTTATGGTTTGTGGTCTTATGCTACCATCTATTGGAAATATATTTAGCAATTTCAGTATATTTGACCTTTTTGTAAAGTCCCTAGAGTCGATGTCTTCGCCTGCGTGGAAATCAAATTAGCATAATTAAAAAAATACCTATGAAAATCTGTCAGTTTTTGATGGAGCTATCAGTTTTTAGCGTGGGGTTTGTCTCAATCCACTGCATCTACCGATGTTGCCCTTCTGCATCTGTAGTTAAAGGTGGCAGAGCTAGAGCAGTGTTTGTCAGACCATGAGACATAGCCGGTTTGGCCTACAGAAATCTCACGAACACAACACTAGTCTGAAGGTAGCCAGGCACCAGTTTAGAAAACAACATTATCTGTTTCAGTAGCTATAGTTAGCTAGCTAACAATATAGCTAGGTGTCATCATCTCAAACAACCCTACTTTTTATTTGATTAAGTCTCTGCTAGGTAAAGCCCCGCCTTATCTCAGCTTACTGGTCACCATAGCAGCACCCACCCGTAGCACGTGCTCCAGCAGGTATATCTCTCTGCTGCCAATGACTGGAAGGAACTGCAAAAATCTCTGAAGCTGGAGACTTTTACCTCCCTCACTAGCTTTAAGCACCAGCTGTCAGAGCAGCTCACAGATCACTGCACCTGTACATAGCTCATCTGTAAATAGCTCATCCAATCTACCTCATCCCCATACTGTATTTATTTATCTTGCTCCTTTGCACCACAGTATCTCTACTTGCACATTCATCTTCTGCACACCCTACCATTCCAGTGTTTAATTGCTATTTTGTAATTTCTTCGCCACCATGGCCTATTTATTGCCTTACCTTTCTTATCCTTCCTCATTTGCACATGCTGTTTTATAGATTTTTCTACTGTATTATTGATTGTATGTTTGTTTTTTCCATGTGTAACTCTGTGTTGTTGTATGTGTCAAACTGCTTTGCTTTATCTTGGCCAGGTCGCAGTTGCAAATGAGAACTTGTTCTTCATTAACCTACCTGGTTAAATAAAGGTGAAATAAATGGAGGTCGAACCCATCTATGTGAAGCTAGCCACAATAACGATTAGCTACAGTAGTGGACTTTACTGTTAGCCTTCAAAATAAAAGTATGTCATTGACAGTGATGCAAATGAATGCAAATAGTAGAATTCTGCCATAATTGAATAGATCACACTAGAAGTGGTTGGAATGTTATATAAAACCAACAAAAGACAATTAATTTGTTAATTTGATAAAACTTTGTTCAAATCACAATGGATGTATTAGACTTTAGAATTGCAGTGGGGGCATACTTATTTCACTGTACAGCCTTACTTATGGAGTGTGGATCAATGACGTGGGGTATCAGTCTACTCAGTGACACCCAGAGAACATTAGCATCGTACACTGTCGTGAATGCAAGGTCCGATCACTTCTGACACCAATGAAACAGCAGGGAGCAGGTCTCGAACCCTCGACCTTCTAGCCCGAAGACCAGCGCGCTATCGGCTGTGCTGCAAAAACATGCTCAAGCAGCAGTAAGTGATGCAGAAGTTTACAATTCGTGGAATAATGCCATATTTAGACTAGATAATGTTAAACAAGGCTGGAATTTGAAGCAATGAAATGGGGTATCAATCTACTTGGTGACACCCACAGAACAAAACTGTGAAGAGTTTACACAAATATTAGAGTTATAGCTCTTATCGTGGGACTGAGTGAAATCCCCCCCCCCCCCCCCCCCTCCTCATATGACATCCATATTGCACTGTACAGCTTTACCTAAGGATTGGGGATCAATGAAATGGGGTATCAGTCTACTCAATACCCAATATATTTTTTTCCCCAACGTCCTCCTCAAAATTATCAGACTCAAAAACATCCACGTGGTATTGTTTTCCCTCTGGAGTAGTGTTCAATACACATTGGTTGACAAATGTGGCTCAATTCATAGTTGTTTCAGTGTCCCACAATAAGAGCTGCTCAGTGTGTGTGCTTGGCCAGTGATCACGTTCCTATAAGACGTAGAGTCGCAAGCTAGCGCGAGGACACACTCTTTGAAAGGAGGGAGTAGTGTAACGACCCTGGGTTTATAAGCGCGGATATCAACTCTGCCGCTCGAGCATGCTTTTACGACACAGTGGATAGCGCGCTGGACTTCGGGCGAGGGTTGGAGACCTGCTCCCTTCCGTTTCATTTACAGTACTTTTATTTTGAAAGCAACCCGAAATTCCATTATTGTGCCTAATCCTTATTGTGGCTAGCGTCACAACACATAACCCGGTCCGGTCGAGCCTCATGAAGCTAACGCTGCTTATAACGTTAGCTTTGGGCAACAGGGTTTAGTAGCTGGCTAGCTATTTATTTTCAAGAACTGAAGTTGAATTTCAATAGGCGAACAAGTGGTTACCTAGATAATACTTACTCACACAAGGATTCCTAAATTATTGTTAAGAATAATGAAAATGACTGCAGTTTCTACTGGTCATTGTTTTCAGGCTGGTTGTTTTGTGCTAGCTAGGTACCAAGTTAAATCTAGCTACCCAACACAACATTCTATTAAACTGTGTTATTTGACGTGTATCTTTTTGACACCCAAAGACCCAAAACGGCATTCCATAAAAAGATACGTCAAATAACACTATTTGATATGTTACATAAGCTTTTAATTTTACTTGATTTATATTATTTGACACCCAAAGACCAAACGACGTTTCATAGGAAAGTCGGAGCTCTATGCCGAGTTCAAAGCAACTTCGAGCCTGGGAACTCTGTTTCCGACTTCAGTTGTTCAGGACAACTGGGAACTTGGACCAAAACGAGCTCGGAATTCCAAGCCGGGAATCGGTTTTTCCGATCATAAGATCATTGACGTCAATTTTTGACCTAGTTTCTTTCCCCGAGTTCCCAGTTGTCTTGAACCCATCAATTGGAATTCCGAGTTGGATGACCGTTTTCCCAGTCAGAGCTAGTTTTTTTTGTTTTGTTTCCAGTTGTTTGAACGCATTGAAGTCAGCGATTTCTCAATTCCAGTTGTTTTGAACGCGGCAATTATACCCGAAGATGGTGGTACGAAGAACGTCAACAGTGACGTAAATGGTCCTAAAACTAGGGGTAGAAAAATCGCCTATTTGGATTGATGTCTGTGCATAACTTTATGAGTTTAT
The DNA here is from genome assembly GCF_013265735.2 of Oncorhynchus mykiss. Lineage (NCBI taxonomy): Eukaryota > Metazoa > Chordata > Actinopteri > Salmoniformes > Salmonidae > Oncorhynchus > Oncorhynchus mykiss. The sequence continues at coordinate 47,942,183 of NC_048576.1, read as the reverse complement.
TTTAGAGGTGTTTAAATTATTATGTGTGTAATAAAAAATATTGGCGATGGCGATTCCTAACTGGATCCATATTTGTTCGAAACAATGGTGATAATATCCAAGTTATGTGTCAATCAAATCCAGGCTTATATTTAGACAGCATTACTTCAGGCCCAAGTGTTTTGGCGTCGTTCAATCATGGCGGAATGGAAGGTCTATTGAACTGAGGTGGATCCTCAGTAAAGAAAAACATGTATCTGCCATGTTTTGGCGGGTGCAACTGATTTTGGATTAATATGTAGCGAATCGCTTGATCCTGTAATTCAGGACTGTCATAACGACGTTGTACTTGTCTCAACACTGCATGGTAAATTGGAAGACGGGGAGTTCACACCAAGCTAGCTGAATAACTTCGGTAACGAATCTAGCTAGCTTACTTGCTAGATTTTTTTCTGAGGGATGCTTGGACAATTTTAAATCGTTCATAACAGCAGATATGCAAACACAGTTTAACAAGATATTATACGAATATATACTGAGTTACACCCTTTAAAAATCCTTTAACCTGTAACTTTTCGTTATTCTGCACTGATTGAAGTGAATTTAATAAGTGACATCAGTAAGGGATAATAGACTGACCAGGTGAAATCTGTCATGGAAAGAGCAGGTGTTCCTAATATTTTGTACACCGTGTATATTTGCTGTAATGTTTAAAGTTGGTAAATTATATATGGCACCCTTTGGCTTCGGACCGCAACTTGGATCTAGACTAGGTAGATAGCTACAGTCGTATCGGGATGTGTGAGTCTCCATATTGCAATTACAGCTTCGCTAGTGTAAAGTTTAGCAAGGAATGTTTCAACTAATCTATTCTTGGCGATATTTATTTCGTTGATTTGGCAGAAAGGTGTATTTTTATAAATTTTTGTCCAGTTGCATGTGGTTCTAAAAAAAAACAAATTCAGAAATATTTTAAATCCAAGTGAGGAATGCCTCATGCATGTGTGTCGGTCTTTGTTTTGGTTGCACTGTGACACGCTGTCACTTCTACGTGTGGCCGTGACTCATAGAAACTAATAATTTCGGCAAAGATGTTGAGAAATGCGAGATGTCTGGCAGCCAAAATGACGAGGGAACCCTTGTCAGTGCAAAAGGTGGATTTAATATCTTTCTATATTATTATTGTTTTATTTTTTTAGAGCCACCTGCAACTGGACACCTACATTTATGGTAACATTTTCTTCAGACTCGAGATACGACAAAAGCGTTGCCAAGTAAGTTTCAAGTTAATGTCACATGCACAAGTACAGTGAAATGCCTATCTTGCAAACTCAAAACCCAACAATTCAATAATCAATAACAATGCATTACTAGAAAAAAAGTATCTCCTTATTGCAGCCAAACAGCAGCCTATGTACAACCTTATATTTCTCACAGGCTTCTCCTTCAATAACAAACAATGGCTCCCTTGACAGAGGTCACTTTTAAAATGATACTTTTATCAAAAACTACAGATTTTAGCACCCAAAGTAAAGCTTGCAGTTACACAGGACAAACCATAGGTACAATGAAAGCATGAAATAATGGACATCGACTGGTAGACTCGATGTAGTCAGTGGTACACTCCACTGACACTCATCACAACTAAACTCTGTTGGAAGGAGTTTAGTTAACTAAGCTAAGAGATCCTGAACCCAATGTTCTGTCGATCCTATTTGTAGTCCGAATCTAGGCACCCGTAAGCTAGACCCATAGGCAAAGTTGAACCATAAATCTATGCACAAGGATGACATTTAACAATTTCCATTGAACATTTTACAAAACACATTTCCTTGCATGTTAACTTTGCAATCCTTGGATTTTGTTTGGCATACATTTTAAAGGGGGAAATCAGGAGCTCACCATCATTCTGTTTCTGTGTAATTGCCTCTAGGCTACTGAAAGAGCTAGCCAACTAGCTATGTCATTGATGTCTAGATGGTAACATTATAGCTAACCCTAATTTTTGGCTTATTTAAGCCTCTTACTGAAAGCATGGTCAGCAGGTTCCAACTCAGGGAATAAGCGTACTCATAACAGACCTTTAGGTTAGTTGGCTTGTTTCAATCTAGCTTCGGACAGCAACTAGGGTTTCATGTATGTTGATTTGTTTGCTTATTCTGCTAATACATACCCATAGTACATTACTAGGACCTTCATTATGTGCCCAATATCCTGTCAAGATGCTAGTTGCAGTCCGAAGCTAGTATCAATCCTGATTTGGAAGCCGCTGGCCCTGCTTGTTTATAGTAACATCCAGAATTGAAGAAACTCATTCATATTTCAAATTAAGGATTTGTATTGTATGGAAAATCTGGAACACATTTTTATTGTAACCCTGGACAAGCACACCTGATTCAACTTGTCAACTAATCGTCAAGCCCTGAATGAGATGGGTTTTTCCAGGGCTACAACAAAAATGTGTACCTTTTGGGATACTTGAGGACGAGGGTTGGGAAACACTGATCTAGAAGATGACATATGTGCCATGTCCTCTCCTCTTCTGCTCACTCTAAATGTAGTTGATGATTCAGCAGGTGAAACCGCATCTGACCGGCACCATGCCTGTGGTGTGGCCCACCCTCCTTGACCTGGGCAGGGATGAGTGTAAGAGAATTCTCCGTAAACTTGGTAAGACCCTTTCAACTTCTCCGGCCTCTCTGGCCTGCCTCATGCATTAAGTGACTTGTCACTTTCAAAGGACCCAAAATGTTACTGATGTTTCAGAGTGAAAGCAAAGTTGTTTTTAATGATAGCCTGTATTGCTTCAACAGAGCTGGAGGCGTACGCCGGCGTAATCAGTGCTTTGCGAGCCCAAGGCGACCTCACCAAGGACAAGAAGGACCTCCTCGGAGAACTCACTAAAGTCCTCAGGTAAACCCGCAAAGTCACTATTTTCTTTCCATTGCTAGAGGAACCTAGTAAATATGGGTCTCTTTGTAAAAACAAACTTTGCCTGTGACTTAATTGCTCATTCTTACTTAGCTAATTGTATGGTTGTCTCCCACAGCATTTCAACAGAGCGTCATCGTGCCGAGGTCCGTAGGGCCGTCAACGATGAGCGCCTTACCACCATTGCCTATCAGTAGGTCATCTTACCCCCCCCCCCAAGATGATCAATACTAAAACTACATACACATTATGACTTACTACCAAATACTAGTACACTCATCAGTCCATCAATTTACCATGACAATTCTCTTTTGTCACAGCATGTCGGGTCCCAACAGCTCCTCAGAGTGGTCAATCGAGGGACGTCGGCTGGTCCCCTTGATGCCCAGGCTGGTCCCCCAGACAGCGTTCACCGTGACTGCCAACTCAGTGGCCAGCGCCACAGCCAATCAGAATGCTTCTCTCTTGCTGCCTGCGGAAACAGGAAATAAAGAAGGTAAGATCACCGACAGCTCAAGGTGGAAATTGCCCTTATCCACAGGTTTAGGATCAGATTACTTTACTCCTAATCATAACTGGAGGGATATTGGAGATAAAGAAATATACCTGAAGGATCAACAGAAGGGGGAGGAAGACTATAAATGATCAATGACTTATCTCTCCTTATAGTGTATTTTTATATGAAGTATGGTTGTTTTTTGTTTGCAGTGGTTGTTTGCTACTCCTACACAACCACCACGTCCACCCCCACCAGTGCCACGGCGCCCAGCGGCAGTGCAACAGCCACGGTGAAATCGCCCCGTCCGGCCAGCCCTGCCTCCAACGTGGTGGTGCTGCCCAGCGGGAGCACTGTCTATGTGAAAAGTGAGTGTCAGAACAGAGATTCCATGTTTGTTTATTCCTTATAACTGTTTAAGAGCATTGCATTGGTTAAGGGTTCTCCAGTGTAACACTCCTTAAACATAACCTGCAAATCAGAACAATGCAGAACCTCAATGTATCAATACATTTTTTTGGTCTCAAATTCCATTTGTCTCTGTCTGTATGTTTAGTTTTTCTCTCCCTCTGTCAAACTCTCACTCCCAGGCGTTAGCTGCTCTGACGAGGACGAGAAGCCACGCAAGCGGAGGCGGACCAACTCCTCGAGCTCTTCCCCTGTGGTGCTGAAGGAGCTGGCCAAGGTTGCCCCTCCCTTGTCCAAGACCATCACCGTGCCAGTAAGCGGCAGCCCCAAGATGAGCAACATCATGCAGAGCATCGCCAACTCGCTGCCACCGCACATGTCCCCCGTCAAGATCACCTTCACCAAGCCCACCACCCAGACTACCAACACCACCACGCAGAAGGTGAGCAGGAGAGAACTGTCCGTAATTCGTAAGAAAGCTTCTTGTTCTATAATCAGAGTCAATATAGTGAGTTGTGAGACAAATACTATAGGAATGTTTGAATATGTTTTGTATGATCGTAATTATTGCATAATGTCTGCGAACTTGATGTGCAAGTGATTTTGTACATACACTGAACAAAAATATAAAGCAACAATTTTCAAAGATTTTACTACGTTACTGTTCATATAAGGAAATCGGTCAATTGAAATTAATTCATTAGGCCCTATGTATTTTAATTGACTGAGCCCCCCCCAGACAATCCCATTTTTTATTTCAGTCTACACTTTACATGATGCGTTACTATTTTTGTTCAGTATATGAACTTGATTGTACGTGGCTGTATAACTTACTGTATAATATATGATTTGTCAGGTAATCATTGTGACAACCTCTCCAAGCTCCAACTTCGTTCCCAACATCCTGTCCAAGTCTCATTCGCACAACTACGCGGCCGCCATGTCAAAGCTGGTTTCCACCTCCATGCTGACCTCGGCCAGCCAGAAACAGACGGTGTTCATCCCGGCCAGCTCAAGTCCCTCCTTGGCCCCCAACACGATCGCTGTGACCACCGTGGTCTCCTCCAGCCCGTCTGTGCTCATGTCGACCATAGCGCAGAGTAGGTTTGAGTATCCCGCAATATCAAATTTTACTAGTCACATACACATTTAGCAGATGTTATTGCGGGTGCAGAGAAATGCTTGTGCTCCAACAGTGCAGTAGTATCTGAGTGCCTTAGTATCTAAAAAAGATTCACAACAATACATCTAAAAGTAAAAGAATGGAATATATACAGTTGAAGTCGAAAGTTTACATACACTTAGGTTGGAGTCATTAAAACTCGTTTTTCAACCACTCTACAAATGTCTTGTTAACAAACTATAGTTTTGGCATGTCAGTTAGGACATCTACTTTGTGCATGACACAAGTCATTTTTCCAACAATTGTTTACAGACAGATTATTTCACTTATAATTCACTGTATCACAATTCCTGTGCGTCAGAAGTTTACATACACTAAGTTGACTGTGCCTTTAAACGGCTTGGGAAATTCCAGAAAATGATTTCATGGCTTTAGAAGCTTCTGATAGGCTAATTGACATCATTTTAGTCAATTGGAGGTGTACCTGTGGATGTATTTCAAGGCCTACCTTCACTCGGTGCCTCTTTGCTTGACATAATGGGAAAATCCAAACTAATCAGCCAAGACCTCAGAAAGAACATTTTAGACCACCACAAGTCCGGTTCATCCTTGGGAGCAATTTCCAAACACCTGAAGGTACCACGTTCATCTGTACAAACAATAGTATGCAAGTATAAACACCATGGGACCACACAGCCGTCATACCGCTCAGGAAGGAGACGTGTTCTGTCTCCTAGAGATGAACGTACTTTGGTGCGGAAAGTGCAAATCAATCCCAGAACAACATCAAAGGACCTTGTGAAGATGCTGGAGGAAACGGGTACAAAAGTATTTATATCCACAGTAAAACAAGTCCTATATCCACATAACCTGAAAGGCCGCTCAGCAAGGAAGAAGCCACTGCTCCAAACCCGCCATAAAAAGCCAGACTACGGTTTGTAACTGCACATGGGGACAAAGTCCGTACTTTTTGTAGAAATGTCCTCTGGTCTGATGAAACAAAAATAGAACTGTTTGGCCATATTGACCATGCTTATGTTTGGAGGAAAGAGGGGGAGGCTTGCAAGCTGAAGAACCTTATCCAAACTGAAGCATGGGGGTGGCAGCATCATGTTGTGGGGGTGCTTTGCTGCAGGAGGGACTTATGTACTTCACAAAATAGATGGCATCATGCGGTGGGAAAATTACGTGATTAAATTGAAGCAACATCTCAAGACATCAGACAGGAAGTTAAAGCTTGGTTGCAAATGGGTCTTCCAAATGGACAATGACCCCAAGCATACTTCCAAAGTTGTGGCAAAATGTCTTAAGGACAACAAAGTCAAGGTATTGGAGTGGCCATCACAAAGCCCTGACCTCAATCTTATAGAACATTTGTGGACAGAACTGAAAAAGCGTGTGCGAGCAAGGAGGCCTACAAAGCTGACTCAGTTACACCAGCTCTGTCAGGAGGAATGGGACAAATTTCAACTTATTGTGAGAAGCTTGTGGAATGCTTCCCGAAACGCTTGACCCAAGTTAAACAATTTAAAGGAAATGCTACCAAATACTAATTGAGTGTATGTAAACTTCTGACCAACTGGGAATGTGATGAAAGTAATAAAAGCTGAAAGAAATCACTCTCTACTATTATTCTGACATTTCACATTCTTAAAATAAAGTGGTGATCATAACTGACCTAAGACGGATTTTTTACTAGGATTTAATGTCAGGAGTTGTGAAACTGAGTTTAAATATATTTGGCTAATGTGTATGTAAACTTCCGACTTCATATATATATATATATATATATTAGATTGAGCAAAATACAGTAGAATGGAATACATTAAATATGAGGTGAGTAAACCAGTATGTAAACATTAACGTGGCCAGTAATTCAATTTATATTTTAATTTAACCTTTATTTAACAAGGCAAGTCAGTTAAGAACAAATTATTATTTACAAACCCTAACCCGGATGACGCTGGGCCAATTGTGCGCTGCTCTATGGGACTCCCAATCACGGCTGGTTGTGATACAGCCTGGAATCGAATCAGGGTCTGTAGTGACTCCTCTAGCAATAAGATGCAGTGCCTTCACCATTCGGCAGCAGCCTCTAAGATGCAGAGTTGCTTAACTGGGTGGAAGCTGGCGAGTGATGGCTATTTAACCATCTGATAGCCTTAAGATATAAGCTGTTTTTCAGTCTCTTGTCGCAGCTTTGATGTACCTGTACTGACCTCGCCTTCTGAATGATAGCGGGGTGAACAGGCCGTGGCTCAGGTGGTTGATGTCTTTGATATCGGATGCTGTAGGTTTCTTGGTGGGCAGGTGGTTTGTCCCCGGTGATGCGTTGGGCAGACCAAACCACCTTCTGGAAAGCTCTGCGTTGCATGCGGTGCAGTTGCCGTACCAGGCTACGCTCTCAGTTGTGCATCTGTAAAAGTTTGAGGGTTTTATGGGCCAAGCCAAATTTCTTCAGCCTCCTGAGGTTGAAGAGGCGCTGTTGATTTCAATACACAAATGGGACTTCTCAAACATATATATTGATTTAAAAAGAGCGGTCCTATAAACACACCTACCCACTAACACATTTTGTTTTTGTAAATGGCAAGTTAAATGGTCAAAGACTGTCCAAATATGTCTGGACCATTTCAGATCGTCAGTGATGTGTATGCCGAGGAACTTAAAAGGTTTCCACCTTCTCCACTGTGGTCCTTTCAACGTTTCTGCTGTTTCCTGAAGTCCACGATCAGCTCTTTTGTTGACGTTGAGTGAGAGGTTCTATTCCTGGCACCACTCTCCCAGGGCCCTCACCTCCTCCCTGTAGGCTGTCTCGTCATTGTTGGTAATCAGCCCTACTACTGTTGTGTCGTCTGCAAACTTGCTTGATGATTGAGTTGGAGGCCTGCGTGGCCATGCAGTCATGGGTGAACAGGAAGTACAGGAGGGGGCTGAGCACCCACCCTCGTGGGGCCCCAGTATTGAGGATCAGCGAAGTGGAGGTGTTGTTTCCTACCTTCACCACCTAGCGGTGGCATGTCAGGAAGTCCAGGATCCAGTTACACAGGGCAGGGTTCAGACCCAGGGCCCCTGGCTGATGAGCTTGGAGGGTACTATGGTGTTGAATGCTGAGCTGTAGTCAATGAACAGCATTCTTACATAGGTATTCCTCTTGTCCAGATGGGATAGGGCAGTGCGATGGTAATTGCATCGTCTGTGGCTTTATTGGGGCGGGAAGCAAATTGAGGTGGTTCTAGTGTCAGGTAAGGTAGATGTGATATGATCCTTAACTAGCCTCACAAAGCACTTCGTGATGACAGAAGTGAGTGCTACGGGGCGATATTCCAATAGATGTTAAATGTGTTCCTTCCAGCAGTGTACAACAGATGTCAGTTGAATTGAAGAGTTTTACTCAGGATGTATTAACAGCCTTCGCCAAATTAGGGAAAGCGTTTGTTGTTGTAGCTACCAAGACCGTTTTATATACAGTACCATTCAAGGGTTGGTCAAATAGCCCTTACACAGCCTCGAGGTGTGTTGGGTCATTGTCCTGATGAAGTACAAATTGTAGTCCCACTAAGCCCAAACCAGATGGGATGGCATATCGCTGCAGAATGCTGTGGTAGCCATGCTGGATAGGTGTGCCTTGTATTTTAAATAAATCACTGACAGTGTCACCAGCAAAGGACCATCACACCTCCCCTCCATGCTTCATGGTGGGAACCACACATGTGGAGATCATCCGTTCACCTACTCTGTATCTCACAAAGACACGGTGTTTGGAACCAAAAATCTCACATTTGGCCTTATCAGAGCAAAGGACAGATGTCTACCGGTATAATGTCCATTGCTCATGTTTCGTTTCCTGGACCAAGCCACTCTCTTCTTCTTGTTGGCGTCCTTTAGTAGTGGTTTATTTGCAGCAATTTGACCATGAAGGCCTGATTCACGCAGTCTCCTCTGAACAGTTGATGTTGAGATGTTTTTTACTTGATCTTTGAATCATTTATTTGGGCTGCAATTTCTGAGGCTGGTAAATCTAATGAACTTAGCCTCTGCATCAGACGTAACTCTGGGTCTTGCTTTCCTTTGGCGGTCCTCATGAGAGCCAGTTTCATCATAGCGCTTAATGGTTTTTGCGACTGCACTTGAAGAAACGTTCAAAGTTCTGAATTGACTGACCATGTCTTAAAGTAATGATGGATTGTCATTTCCTTTTGCATATTTGAGCTGTCCTTGCAATAATATGTTCTTGGTCTTTAACCTTGTGGTAATCTTCTGTATGCCACCCCAACCTTGTCACAAAACATCTGATATTCTCAAACACATTAAGAAGGAAAGAAATTCCACAAATTAACTTTTATCAAGGCACACCGGTTAATTGAAATGCTTTCAAGGTGACTACCTCATGAAGCTGATTGAGAGATTGCCAAGTGTGTGCAAAGCTGCTCAAGGCAAAGGGTGGCTACTTTGAAGAATCTCAAATATAAAATATATTTTGATTTTACACTTTTGGTTACTACATGATTCCATGTGTGTTATTTCATAGCTTGGATGTCTTTACTATTATTCTACAATGTAGAAAATAATTTAAAAAATAATGGAAAAACCCTGGAATGAGTTGGTGTCCAAACTTTGGACTGGTGCTCGTTGAACATCTAATTCCAAAATCATAGGCATTAATATGGAATTGGGCCCCCCTTTGCTGCCGTAACAGCCTCCACTCTTCTGGGAAGGCTTTTCACTAGATGTTGGAACGTTTCTGCAGGGTCTTGCTTCCATTCAGCCACAAGCATTAATGAGGTTGGGCAATTAGGCTTGGCTCGTGGTTATTGTTCCAATTCATCCGAAATGTTTTTGATGGGGTTGAGGTCAGGGCTCTGTGCAGGCCAATCAAGTTCTTCCACACTGATCTCAACAAACCATTTCTGTATGGACCTCGCTTTGTGCTCGGGGGCATTGTCATGCTAAAACAAGAGAGGGCCTTCCCCAAACTTGCCACAAAGTTGAAGCACAGAATTGTCTAGAATGTCATTGTGCGCTGTAGCGTTAAGATTTCCTTCCACTGGAACTAAGGGGCCTAGCCTGAACCATGGAAAAACAGCCCCAGACCATTATTCCTCTTCCACCAAACTGTACAGTTGGCACTAAGCATTAACGTAGGTGGTGTTCTCCTGGCATTAGCCAAACCCAAATTTGTCTGTCTGACTGCCAGACGGTGAAGCATAATTCATCACTTCAGAGATCACGTATCCACTGCTCCAGAGTCCAATGGCGGTGAGCTTTACGCCACTCCATCCGATGCTTTGCATTGCGCATGGTGATCTTATGCTTGTGTGCGGCTGCTCGGCCACTGAAACCCATTTCCTGAAGCTCCTGACGAACAGTTCTTGTGCTGACTTTGCTTCCAGAGGCAGTTTGGAACTCAGTAGTGAGTGTTGCAACCAAGGACAGGCGATTTTGACGTGCTTCAGCACTCAGCGGTCCTGTTCTGTGAGCTTGTGTGTCCTACTACTTTGCAGCTGAGCCGTTGTTACTTCTAGACATTTCCACATACTACACAATAACTACACTTACAGTTGACCGGGGCAGTTCTAGCACTGCAGAAATGTAACAAACTGAATTGTTGAAAAGGTGGCATCCTATGACTTTGCCACTTTGAAAGTTGCTGAGCTCTTCAGTAAAGGTATTCTACTGCCAATGTTTGTCTTTGGAGATTGCATGATTGTGCTCGATTTTATACACCTGTCAGCAACGGTGTGTGGCTGATATAGCTGATTCCACAAATTTGAGGAGATGTCCACATACTTTTGTATCCATCTATCTATTAAATACACATTTTAAACTGGAATTGTGCATCTCTGATTGGGACACTATTTCCTTTCCTCTCCCTGTACCAGGTGGCTCATCGGCAGGCGTGAAGGTGGCCTCTGCCAGGCTCCCCTCTCCTAAGACCATGGTGAGCTCTCCCACCCAGATTCTGTCCCAGTTCCCCAAGCAGCACCCGCAGTCCCCCAAGCAGCTGCAGCAGGGCTCCCCCATGGGGGCTGGCGCCATGGGCCAGGTCTCCAACACTCCCCCCAGCTCCAAGCCCATCATCCAGATCAAGCAGGAGTCAGGCGAGTACAGGGCGTAAATCCCAAACCCACTGGCGTTAGTACTCTACACTGAGTTTCCCATCGTCTTTCTAATGAGTGTGCAATGTTTCATTTTCTGGACCTTCTCGCCTGAACTTGAAGTGTACAGAAAATCTGGGGTGAGGACAAATATGTGACCTATGTAATTACTTACTTGTCTAATTGTCCTATAGGTGTAAAAATCATCACCCAGCAAATGCAGCCCAGTAAAATCCTGCCCAAGCCCTCCTCTGCAGGCATGCCCAGCAACAGCTCCTCCCCCATCATGGTCGTCAGTAGCAACGGGGCCATCATGACCACCAAGCTGGTGTCCCAGCCCACAGGTGTAATTTCTCATAGAAAACTCACTAAACAGACAGAACTCTCGTCCAAGCATGTATATAATACTCGATTAAGTTAATTGGTTAGGTGCTGTTCTGTGTGCTTTTATATTCTATCTATAGATATTGATGTGGTGAAAGAAGACTGTGCTAAGCAAGGCCCTACTTAAATTGAGGAAAAACTTTGTTTTTGTTCAGGCACCCAGGCCTCTTACTCAAGGCCCGCCATGAGCTCCACGATTGGAGCCAGGATGGCGACGTCGGCCAGTGGTGCCACCTATGTCAAGACCACCAGTGGCAGTATCATCACGGTGGTCCCGAAGACTCTAGCCACACTGGGCGGCAAGATCATCAGCAGCAACATTGTGTCTGGTGAGACTGGTATTATTATTTTTATACAGTTTAGGGGTGTGAAAGTTTAAGCATTTAAACATAATTGTCATCTTTAATTTAAAGACAAAATCCCAACTGAAAAACATATCAAATTCTATTCACAGTGCAGTTATCACAAAACTATCATAAAACGGGTCCCGATCAACATCATAGGAAAGAAAGTCAAATAAACAAATACTTAAAACTAGTTAGGGATAGGCGGGACGCAAATGTCTCAACTGGCCAATTGCCAGGGAAAATGCAGAGCGCCAGATTCCAATAAAATACTATAAAATTCAAACTTTCATTAAATCACACATGTAGATACTCAATTAAAGCTACACTCGTTGTGAATCCAGCCAACATGTCAGATTTTTAAAATGCTTTTCGGCGAAAGCATAAGAAGCTATTATCTGATAGCCTGCACCATCTGCACCAGCAGTAAACAAAGCAGTTAGCATATTTCAACCCTGTAGGCGCTACACAAACGCTGAAATAAAATATAAAACATGCATTACCTTTGACGAGCTTCTTTTGTTGGCACTCCAATATGTCCCATAAACATCACAATTGGTCCTTTTGTTTGATTAATTCCGTCCATATATATCCAAAATATCCATTTATAAAGTGCATTTGATCCAGAAAAAAACGACTTACAAAAAAAGCAAAGTCAATGCAGATTATTTTAGAAGTTGCCTATAAACTTTGCCAAAATATTTCAAAATACTTTTGTAACACAACTTTAGGTATTTTTAAACGTTAATAATCGATCAAATTGTAGACGGGGCAATCTGTGTTCAATACAGGAATGAAAACAAACCAGCGCCACTTTTCACGTCTTGCGCAACTCACAAAAGTGTACCCAGTTCCTAGTTGGCCTACTTCTTCATTGCACAAAGGAATAACCTCAACCAAATTCCAAAGACTGTGGAAGTGGTAGGAACTGAAAACAGGTTCCTAAGAAATATCCCTTGGCAATAACAAGTCAGGGAACAGAGAGAGGCCCCCAAAAAATATGAACAGTTAGTCCTCAGGGTTTTGCCTGCTACATTAAGTTCTGTTATACTCACAGACATGATTCAAACAGTTTTAGAAACTTTGGAGTGTTTTCTATCCAAATCTTATATTCTTGGCATGAGTAACAGGAAGTTGAAATTGGGCACGATTTTTATCCAAAAGTGAAAATTCTGCCCCTAGCCCCGAGGTTAAATTAACCCAACAAAGCTGTAACTTTAGGAGGATAATATATATTTTTTTCTACTTTATTAACCGGAGCTATAATGCACGAGGGAGAGAAGCAGCAGAGTTACTCACACCATGTGGTGAGTAACGAGGGGTGCCGGGAGGGGCAACTAAGCCGACTCGTGCTGGCAGACTAACTTATTGCTTGTTAGTTATCATCTCATCTGATTACATAGTGTCTGTCTTGACTGCATCAAACCGAGAGAATTTAGCTAGCTTGCACTAGCTAGGCTTATTTAGACAGTACCAGTCAAAAGTTTGGACACACCGACTCATTCCAGGGTTTTTATGGAATCATGTAGTAACCAAAAAATTGTTCAATCAAAATATATTTGAGGTTATTCAAAGTAGCCACCCTTTGCCTTGATGACAGCTTTGCACACTCTTGGCATTGTCTCAACCAGCTTCATGAGGTAATGTAATGCATTTCAATTAACCTGTCTAAGACTGAACCCCGTTTCGCTAGCGGAACCCCTCGCCAACAGCCAATGAAATTGCAGGGCGCCAAATATAAATCAACAGAAATCTCATAAATCAAATTTCTCAAACATACAAGAATTAGACACCATTTTAAAGATACAATTCTTGTTAATTAGTCTGATTTCAAAAATGCTTTACAGCGAAAGCTCCACAAACAATTATGTTAGGTCACCACCAACTCACAGAAAAACCCAGCCATTTTATCCAGCCAAAGAGAGGAGTCACAAAAAGCACAAATAGAGAGAAAATGAATCACAAAGCTTTGATCTTCATCAGATGACACTCATAGGACTTCATGTTACCCAATACATGTATGTTTTGTTCGGTAAAGTTCATATTTATATCCAAAAATCTTAATTTACATTGGCGTGTTACGTTCAGTAGTTCCAAAACATGCAGTGATATTGCAGAGAGCCACATGAATTCACAGAAATACTCATAATAAATGTTGATGAAAATACAACTATTATACATGGAATTTTATATACACTTCTCCTTAATGCAACCGCTGTGTCAGATTTTAAATAAACTTTACGGAAAAAGCATAATCTGAGAACGGCGCTCAGAGCCTAAACCAGCCAGAGAAATATCCGCCATGTTGGGTAGTCAACATTAGTCATAAATAGCATTATAAATATTCACTTACCTTTGATGATCTTCATCAGAATGCACTCCCATGAATCGCAGTTCTACAATAAATGCTTGTTTTGTTCGCTAATGTCCATTTATGTTCAAATAACTTATTTTGTTAGGGCGTTTGGTAAACAAATCCAAAAGCGTGTTCTGGTCCAGCCTGACAAAAAATTCAAAACGTTATATTATAGGTTGAACAAACTTGTCAAAAAAGTATAGTATCAATCTTTAGGATGTTTTTATCATAAATGTTCAATAATGTTCCAACCGGAGAATTCCATTGTCTGTAGAAAAGCAATGGAACGAGAGATACCTCGTGAAAGCGCGTGACTGAGAATGAGGCTGCAGGCAGACCCCTTAGTCAAACAGCTCTCATCCGGCCCCCCTTCACAGGAGCAGCCTGAAACTACGTTCTAAAGACGGTTGACATCTAGTGGAAGCCTTAGGAAGTGCAAAATAACCCATATCCCACTGTGTATTTGATAGGGGTGAGTTCAAAAACTACAAACCTCAGATTTCCCACTTCCTGTTTGGATTTTTTCTCAGGTATTTGCCTGCCATATGAGTTCTGTTATACTCAGACATCATTCAAACAGTTTTAGAAACTTCAGAGTGTTTTCTATCCAAAAATATACATATATTAGCATCTGGGACTGAGTAGGAGGCAGTTCACTCTGGACACGCTATTCATCCAAAAGTGAAAATGCTGCCCCCTATCCCAAAGAAGTTTTAACAGGTGTGCCTGTTAAAAGTTAATTTGTGGAATTTCTTTCCTTCTTATCTTAGAACTACCCATCCCGGATCCGGTATATTTGTTATCAGCAACCGCTGAATAGCATAGCGCAACAGTCAAAAAATATTACTAGAAAATATTCATATTCATGAAATCACAAGTGAAATATAGCGAAACACAGCTTAGCCTTTTGTTAATCACCCTGTCGTCTCAGATTTTGAAATTATGCGTTACAGCGAAAGCAATACAAACGTTTGTAAGTTTATCAATAGCCTAGCATAGCATTATGTACACTTAGCATCAGGAAGCTTGGTCACGAAAATCAGAAAAGCAATCAAATTAACCGTTTACCCTTGATCTTCGGATGTTTTCACTCACGAGACTCACAGTTAGACAGCAAATGTTCCTTTTGTTCCATAAAGATTATTTTTATACCCAAATCACTAAAAAATAATTTAAATTCTGATAATATTGATAAATTACCGGGTGTTTTGCAACCCTAAGTGTTACCAATTCTGACAGACAATTCTGCAACTGAATGTTCAAATTATAGTGACCTTAAAAAGTTGTGTTTTGGCAAACCTTTTAGATCTTCTTTGCCCCTCCATTGCAGGTACAACAACTAAGATCACCACCATTCCCATGACGTCCAAGCCCAATGTTATCGTGGTGCAGAAGACTACTGGCAAAGGAACGACCATCCAGGGTCTGCCTGGCAAGAATGTGGTCACCACATTATTGAACACAGGGGTCAGTTCAACATATTTTCTATTATTAATTAAGCCATTTTGTGATGTTACATTTTTATCTAGATTGTAATGATTTATTTCAGAATCTTTCAAATGTATTGACCCGACAACTTATTTTAGGTTTACAGGTAGTTCTAGTTTAGCCTTTCCGTCTGATCAGTCTATTGCTTTAAGCTTCATATTGTACGTGAAGGTTTTTCATTTTAGTCATTTAGCATACACTATTATTAATAGCGACTTAGATTAAGACCACCACATCACAGTTCAAGTAAATCAGTGCTATTAAGAAAAGACCAGTGAAAGTGTTGGTGCAAGAAAGGCAAATGACTGGTAGCGTCAAATGTCACCCTATTCCTGAAATAGTGCACTACTTTTGACCAAGGCCCATAGGGCTCTGGTCAAAAGTAGTCCACTATATAGGGAAAAGGGTGCCATTTGGTACGTATGCTAATTATGGCTGTCAAAGTTAATGCTAGCTTTAATGCATTACAATTTTAATGTCTTTCATTTTGTTGACGCCATTAACGCATTTTTCTTAGTTTGAACCCCTGAACCATCCTTATTTCAAATTCAAGCCCCGGCAGTCGATGCGCTAGTTTGACAACTAGTTTACTAGCTAGCTACTTGTTTGACTGAATGATGGATAATGCTAGTAAATGGAATATTCTATTTTAAAACCCTCCCAGATGGCTCTCTGGATAAAAAACAAATTAATTTGTATCTACTGCAAGGCTGAATTTGTTTAGCACCGAAGTACATTGAGTCTTTGTTATAATTTACAACCGAAACAGACGCCAGAAATACAAGTAACGTGACTAGTAGCAATGTAGGACATCTTCGGCAGGCTAAGCTAGAAGAGTATGCACGCAGGAGGCCTGTGGACAAGTCGACGAGCAGCACATAAGCAATAGCCAAGTGGATAGCTACAGCTTGCAGGCCAGTCGACATTGTGGAGGATGAAGGCTTGAGGGATATTATTCGGATCTCATCGAATGACTCAACATATGAGTTACTCTCGAGCCACAAGAATTCACAAGCTGTATGAAAGCGAGAGGGCTATGAAAGGAGTTGAAACATGCAGCGGCTACTGTTCTCACTTGAGACCAATGGACTTTTTATTTATTTTTATTCTACCTTTATTTAACTAGTCAGTCAAGAATACATTCTTATTTTCAATGGCAGCCTAGGAACAATGCCTTGTACAGGGGCAAAACAACATAATTTTACCATGTCAGCTCAGGGATTCGATCTTGCAACCTTTCGGTTACAAGTCCAACGCTCTAATCACTAGGCTACCTGCCACCTACTTTGGTGAGTAACCACAACTACCTTGGGGTTACTGCCCATCACATCAGTGAAAACTGGACGCTGCATTCACACCCTCTGGCCATAATGAAGACAGAAGAGGCACAATGCTGAAACGTACGCCAAGTATTTCATGGATGTGGGAATCAGTGGGAACATTGAAAACAAAGTTACCACACTTTGCACAGACAGTGCATGGAACATGATTGCAGCTGCGAGACATCTTCCTTTTGAACACCTGCCCTGCACCATGCACAGTCTCCAAAGGGCCATCAGTGTCCCTACAGAACAGCGGGTTTGACAATGCCCTAGCCAAATGCTGAATTATTTTTGGGCATTTCAAACACAACCCACCAAACGTTGCAGAACTAGGACAACAGCAAGTTGCAAATGAGCAAAAGGAGTCGTCACTTGCACAAGATGTCACAACAAGATGGAATTCCACTTTGCAAATGGTAAAGCGTGTCCACAGAAACCAACAACCACTGAGAGATGCTCTGGCCGAACAGAAAACGAACGTCACCATGCCAACCACAGCTGAACTGGACAAACTGCAGAAGCTGGATCCGCTACTGGAGCCCTGCCGGTTATCTTTATCTCACTGTTAGTGTTATAATAATATTTTGTGTGTGAGAGAGCTAGTGTGTAAATTGTGTATGCGAGAAAGTGAGTGGTGTGCCTGTATTAGTCTCACAATTGACTGAAGTGATTTTGAATGATTTTCCATTTCAGGCATTTGACTGAACTACATTTCCTGCTCAGTGGTGTTGCCTGCTTTGTGCCATCTCCTTCGGGTGATGGAGAGCTCTGATGATGGCTCTGCCTAAGTGGTAAGATTCATGCTGACATTCACAACAGACCTGGAGAAATGCAAGGAAAACACCAACCTCACATGGATGAAGATCACCACAGCACTCGACCCAAGGTTTAAGGACCTGAAGTGCCTTCCCAGCCTGACAGGGGTGAGGTGTGGGCTTTGGTCAGCAACTTGCTGGAGGAAGAGAGGCCTGCACAGCAACCTGATAAAGCAACAGAGTCAGAGCCTCCAAAGAATAAAGCTGCCATTTTCTTGAGTTCTTCTGAGCCTGATGAAGAGGAGTCAATTGAGAAATATATGGGGTGTTTCAAAGCAGAGCCCAGCATCAACATGGAGGAATGTCCACTACAGTGGTGGTCATAGTATGCAGGTGCACACACCAGGCTGGCCTGCATTGCACCCAGGTACCTGGCAATGCCTGCCACATCAGTGTCTTGCTGTTTTCACTCTCTGGACATATCGTACAAAAGAAGAGAGCAGCTTTATCATCATGTCAACAGGCTTGTTTGACTTTGTAACTGGCTCAGTCAAAATAAATAGGAGGACGTCCGAAATGTATAGTCACAGGTTTATGTTCTGTGGAATTCATGACGTTCTTGGACAGGTTTTTGCTCTTTGTGTCCATAGAGACAGGTTTTTTTCTTAGAGCCAACCCACAATGTTTTGTGTTCGTCCCTTACATACCTATAACTTTTTTTTTAATGGAAAAATCTTTATTTAGCACCAAATATGAGCAGAATTTAATCGCGATTCATTATTTTAATCGTTTGACAGCCCTAATCCTAAAATGAATTCTTCTGTGCCTTAGGGTGAGAAGACCCTACAGGGTGTTCCGGGGTCCAAGCCAGCCATCATCACAGCCTCCAGACCCATCACCAAGATGATTGTGACACAGCCCAAAGGCATGGGTTCTGGGGTGCAGCCTACCACCACCAAGATCATCCCCACCAAGATAGTGTACGGCCAGCAGGGCAAGACCCAGGTCAGTACCAGACCAGCGACGTCTCAGCCGGTGTAGGGGGAAGTTGCCCCTTGACGCTGGGTCTTGGGTCTGTTTTGTCTTTCCCCCGACTAATGGTTAGGACTGGGGGAGGGGAAACTGACCTTATATCTGTTTGTACCCAGGGGAAACTTCACCCTGTAGAGTTTCAGCCACCCAACAAGTAGTGTCAACAAGTGTGGAGTTTGCACTCAAAGCTCCTTTGTCTTGGATATATTTAAATATCTCTGTCTTGAATTACCAATACATCAAGTCAGTGGAGCTATAATTCAACAAATCATTGCTGTAGCTTTAAGATATTAAGTCCCAACTACTCTATATAGGCACATTAATTAACTGTATGATGTAAAAAAGGAACTCCAGCCAGGACACACGATGTTCTCATCTCTGCTTTAAATTACGGAAAAAGTACAATAAAAAAAAAAACAATTTCCCTGGTGCCATTCTCTGAGACTATTCTACGTGTGTAATATTGAATGATGTTTATTAACCTTTTATGCCTCTCCAGGTGCTGATCAAGCCCAAGCCCATCTTCCAAACAGCGGTTGTGAGCGAGCAGACCAGGCAGCTGGTGAGCGAGAACCTGCAGCAAGCGTCCCGAGTGGCCGATGCTGGTCCTGCTTACGCACAGGAGAGGGCACTCAAGGATGAGTCGGGTGCCATCGCTGAGGGCAGGTCCCCGCCTGCCGAGGACTCCCACGGAAGCGGTCACGGTACGTTGCGTCACTCTACATCACAGAGCAAGAAATCCGTAATATAGTCTGCAGGCTAATTACGGGAACATAAGTCATGGTCAAGTTAACTGCTGTGTATAGCTCTTGCATTGTGGTCTCACACAGCGGTTACTACTTCAGCCGTAGTATGAATGTGTATCTATTCTCACTAGTATTCAGCTAAGTTCAATATTTCCCTTCACTTTCAAGTTTTAAATGGTAAAAGGTCCACTCACATAATATAATTGTTTCAGTTCTTTCCTTCTACTTGATTGCCATGTCCAAATCGTCTGGAATCTAAAGGGAATGAACCCAATTTGATATAAAACATGAATTGTAATGGTTGTCATATTCGATCAGACTCCCAGTCCGTAGTGCACATCATCTCCTCCAGGGGGCAGGATTGGGCTGAGCAGCACGAGGTGTCGGTGGAGTCCAGCCCAAACATCATCTACCAGGACGTGTCTACGGGTGACATGTCCCAGTCGGCCACCTCGACCATCAAGGCCCTGCTGGAACTGCAGCAGACCACAGGTGACTGACCGTCGTCATCATGGCAACTATCACGCCACTTACCAGGGTTGGGGTCAATTTCATTTAAATTCAGAAACTTAATTCATTGAATTGGAATTGGCCCTGCCTCTAACTCTTCTCTCTCTCATGTGAACATTACATTTTAGTCATTAAGCATACACTCTACAGGGCTCAAAATTATGTCTTGTCCGGGGCAAGTAAATAAAATAATTGAAGGAGATCCAGAATATAGATTTTTTTTTAAAGAATCACCCCAAAATCACTATCAAACAATTATTCCGATCAGAATTGGATCAGGTAGCGCACAGCAGGGGAGTGCATGTTTGACATTCTGAGTAAATTGCTTATATTCCTATTTGCTATAGCCTATTTTAATAAATACGTTATAATTAACACAAAGCAAAATAACAATTTAGACAGAGGTAAGAGTCTTACCAAAGCAGTGCAAAATATCCAGTCTGAGAATTGTTTGTTGAGACATTTTATTGGCTAAATTAAATTAGATCTGCATTTTTAATTTTAATTTTATGTGCTCCATATTTAGTTTAAGATGGGTTATAAGGGTTTGTTGTAAAATAAATAACATCAGTCTATTTCAGTTATTTGTAGGGTAGGCACAAACTTTAAGGTTTAAAATATTTCATTCTGTTGAGACATTTTCTTTGGCCAAATTAAGTTCCATCTGTCATGCTGTGTTTGCGCAATATTATAGCCTGTTCCTATATTCGTCATAAACAATGGATTAACTTACTTTTGATATTACCCTAATAAAGTTCAGAAACATTTTGTAAACGTTTGGTATGGCTATTAAGCTTTAGCTACTGCAAACCTGTGATATGAAGGCAGTGCGCACCAGCAATCCAATTGACTACCACACTTGAGGTGACGAAGAATGTTTCAGGCCTACCAGAGTTACTCCTATAATCGAACAATATAATACTTATCTTTATACAAAATATTCTGATTGAAAATGTACGAATTAACCTCCTGTAAGTTTATATATGTATCGCAGACACAGTAGCCGTCTAACATAAAGAAATGCATGTCGGTGTCATAGCATGCCGCTGGCATATCTCTATCTCACTGGGGATAGGCCTAACCTTATCTTCCTATTCTTTATTTCACCTTTATTTAACCAGGTAGGCTAGTTGAGAACAAGTTCTCATTTGCAACTGCGACCTGGCCAAGATAAAGCATAGCAGTGTGAACAGACAACACAGAGTTACCCATGGAGTAAACAATTAACAAGTCAATAACACAGTAGAAAAAAGGAGAGTCTATATACATTGTGTGCAAATGGCATGAGGAGGTAGGCGAATAATTTAAATTTTGCAGATTAACACTGGAGTGATAAATGATCAGATGGTCATGTACAGGTAGAGATATTGGTGTGCAAAAGAGCAGAAAATAAAATAAATAAAAACAGTATGGGGATGAGGTAGGTAAAAATGGGTGGGCTATTTACCGATAGACTATGTACAGCTGCAGCGATCGGTTAGCTGCTCAGATAGCAGATGTTTGAAGTTGGTGAGGGAGATAAGTCTCCAACTTCAGCGATTTTTGCAATTCGTTCCAGTCACAGGCAGCAGAGAACTGGAACGAAAGGCGGCCAAATGAGGTGTTGGCTTTAGGGATGATCATTGAGATACACCTGCTGGAGCGCGTGTTACGGGTGGGTGTTGCCATCGTGACCAGTGAACTGGGAAAGGCGGAGCTTTTTTGTGTGTGTGTGTGTGTGTTATTTATATATATATATATATATACATACATACATACATACATACATACACACACACACACACACACACACACACACACACACACACACACACACACACACACACATAGCAAAAAAAAGAAACGTCCCTTTTTCAGGACCCTGTCTTTCAAATATATTTAGTAAAAATCCAAATAACTTCACAGATCTTCATTGTAAAGGGTTTTAACACTGTTTCCCATGCTTGTTCAATGAATCATAAACAATTAATGGACATGCACCTGTGGAACGGTCGTTAGTGTCTTAACAGCTTACAGACGGTAGGCAATTATTACAGTTACTTGGTAGAAAGGCCTCTTTAGTGTCCTAACTCTGAAAAACACCAAAAGAAAGATGCCCAGGGTCCCTGCTCATCTGTGTGAATGTGCCTTAGGCATGCTGCAAGGAGGCATGAGGACCGCAGATGTGGCCAGGGAAATAAATTGCAATGTCCGTACTGTGAGACGCCTAAGCGCTACAGGGAGACAGGACGGACAGCTGATCGTCCTCGCAGTGGCAGACCACGTGTAACAACACCTGCACAGGATTGGTACATCCGAACATCACACCTGCGGGACAGGTACAGGATGGCAACAACTGCCAGAGTTACACCAGGAACGCACAATCCCTCCATCAGTGTTCAGACTGTCCGCAATGGGCTGAGAGAGACTGGACGGAGGGCTTGTAGGCCTGTTGTAAAGGCAGGTCCTCAACAGACAACAACGTCAACTATGGGCACAAACCCACCATCGCTGGACCAGACGGGACTGGCAAAAAGTGCTCTTCACTGACGAGTCACGTTTTTTGTCTCACCAGGGGTGATGGTCGGATTCGCCTTTATCGTCGAAGGACTGAGTGTTACACCGAGGCCTGTACTCTGGAGCGGAATCGATTTGGAGGTGGAGGGTCCGTCATGGTCTGGGGCAGTGTGTCACAGCATCATTGGACTGAGCTTGTTGTCATTGCAGACAATCTCAACTCTGTGCATTACAGGGAAGACATCCTCCTCACTCATGTGGTACCCTTCCTGCAGGCTCATCCTGACATGACCCTCCAGCATGACAATGCCACCAGCCATACTGCTCGTTCTGTGTGTGATTTCCTGCAAGACAGGAATGTCCGTGTTCTGCCATGGCCAGCGAGAGCCCAGATCTCAATTCCATTTAGCACGTCTGGGACCTGTTGGATTTTTTAAATGTCACATTTATATTGTTATTCAGACCCTTTACTCAGTACTTGGTTGAAGCATCTTTGGCAGTGATTACAGCCTCAAGTCTTCTTGGGTATGACGCTACAAGCTTACCACACCTGTATTTTGGGAGTTTCTCCCATTCTTCTCTGCAGATCCTCTCAAGCTCTTTCGGGTTGGATGGGGAGTGTTTCTGCACAGCTATTTTCAGGTCTCTCCAAAGATGTTCGATCGGGTTCAAGTCCGGGATCTGGCTGGGCCACTCAGGGACATTCAGAGACTTGTCCCGAAACCATTCCTGCATTGTCTTGGCTGTGTGCTTAGGGTCATTGTCCTGTTGGAATGTGAGCCTTCACCCCAGTCTGAGGACCTGAGCACTCAGGAGCATGTTTTCATCAAGGATCTCTCTGTACTTTGCAATGTTTATCTGTGCCTTGATCCTGACTAGTGTTCCAGTCCCTGCTGCTGAAAAACATCCCCACAGCATGATGCTGCCACCACCATGCTTCACCGTAGGGATGGTGCCAGGTTTCCTCCAGACGTGACGCTTGGCATTCAGGCCAAAGTGTTCAATCTTGGTTTTATCAGATCAGAGAATCTTGTTTGTCATGGTGTTAGACTTTAGGTGCCTTTTGGCAAAATTCAAGCAGGCTGGCATGTGCCCTTTACTGAGGAGTGGCTTCTATCTGGTCATTCTACCATAAAAGTCTTATTTGTGGAGTGCTGCTGAGAAGGTTGTCCTGGAAGGTTCTCCCATCTCCACAGAGGAACTCTGGAGCTCTGTCAGAGTGAACATCGGGGTCACCTCCCTGACCTGACCAGGGCCCTTCTCCCCCGATTGCTCAGTTTTGGCCGGGCTCGAGGAAGAGTCTTGGTGGTTCCAAACTTCTTACATTGATGTAGGCTACTGTGTTCTTGGGGAACTTCAATGCTGCAGAAATGTTTTGGTACCCTTCCCCAGATCTGTGCCTTGACACAATCTTGTCTCTGAGCTCTACGGACAATTCCTTCTACCTCATGGCTTGGTTTTTGCTATGACATGCACTGTCAACTGTGGGACCTTTATATAGACAGGTGTGTGCCTTTCCAAATCATGTCCAATCAATTGAATTTACCACAGGTGGATTCCAATCAAGTTGTAGAAACATCTCAAGGATGATCAATGGAAACAGGATGCACCTGTGCTCAATTTCGAGTCTCATAGCAAAGGGTCTGAATACTTATATAAATAGGTTTTTTTTTTTGAGAGAGATTTTTTTATAAATATTTTATTAACAAATAAAATCAATCGATCAATATACATTTTGTAGCAGCAATTTGATGACTGGAAAGAGACATCTGTTGCAAAACACAAACGTTTTTAATGACATTCAGATTTTGTGAAGCCAAGCCTTTAATACTGGGTAAGCTTAAGTTAGGGACGGATGTGTTTTCTGTTTGTTGAGGTTGACAGAGTTAATGTATTGTGGTGTGAAACGCGAACCATTATATTTTTGGGCACAAAGTCTATATGTTTTTGTTAAGTGGTTGTGTGGTGCATTGGCACAGGAACTTGTTGGTGGAAAATGTGTTGCATATATAATTTTTTATTTTAAATATGAATATGAAAATTTAAATATGGCATCAAAATGTTTTCAGATCCACGTTTATAAACACAGGTTCGCTACAGTTATTGTTATTTGTGATCTTAAATATTTACCTTTTATTCATTTATATGAATATTTTTTAAGTTGGAGGGGGGTGCATTTCTTTTTATGAAACGAGTTGGAATTCGAATGCCATAGAATGTTTTGTGCTTGCCCAGCAATAACTCACCTGACTCAATTAACCACCTCAATCAATGAATGTGGATCTTTAGTTTATACACCATGATTAGTTTAATTAAGTGTGAGCTAATGTGGATCTAGCGTTCGTCTGCCAGTCGTTCATTGCGATGTGTTTTAGGGACCACCCGCTGTAGACGTATGACTGCCAATTTATTTAAAGCACTTCATGTAAAATTGATACACGCTCGGTTCGCAAATTACGTTCAGAGGTGCTAAGTACTCTCTGCCAGCAAACGCTATTGGTGTGTCTGAGCCCTAAAGCTGAATTGTAATACAAACGACTGTTAAATGGCTAACATCTACTCACACCTACACCGCTGCAAAAATGGTTGATTTAATCTATTACTACCACTATGCTGCTGTTTATTGATTGCCATTACCATTAGTATCTCTCTTTATCCTACTACTGATCACTATTACTCCTGTTTGCATGTATATATTACCATTAGTGTATTACCATAAGTATTTATATATTACTGCTACCAGTCACTTTCCAACCATGAAGGGCCGCCCATCACGCCTACACTGTCACTCTTGCACACACTCACACCAACACCCTTACACTTACATACACACACTCACTACCACGTACACACCCACCACTTATGCTTTCTCCATATTTATTATTATTATGTATCCTGCTAACAGTCACTTTCTCCTAATCCCTTCCTATACATACAAAAGTCACACCCCTTGACTTTTTCCACATGTTGTATTACAAAGTGGGATAAAAAAAATATATTTTTTACAACTGTCTACACAAAATACTCATATCAAAGTGGAAGAAGATTTTTAACATTTGTAATACATTGGTTCAAAATAAAACACTATCTTGGTTAGATAAGTATTCAACCCCCCTGAGTCAATACATGATGTAATCCTGCCAAAGGTGACTCCATCTGGGAGTCTTTCTGGGTAAGTCTTGTTGTGGAAATTCAACACAGGGACACCTGAAGTTCAATATTAAATGTATCATTCTTTATTATCAGAAATCTGGAGAGGTTCCAACCAACTTAATGCATCATAGTAGTACCCGTCTGTCAGGAGCTCCGCCGGGGCAGACCAGTTATTTCTCTTATATACTGCTGACACAGAAGTTATATTTGCATGATTTTAACTTATTCATAATATATTCATCATTAACGTTTGGTTCATGCATGTTACTGTCGCTGTCTCCTATCACAACGTATACAGTCTCCCCCTCATATCTCTTCCCAGCCCCTACAGGAACCAATGATTTGAATTGTACGTCTTGTCTCATTCAATCTCTTCAGACATCAACATTTCCCTCCTCTTATCACTTATGATAACCAAATTAACAAAATATAAATAATTATTACATAAACTATCAAAGGAGGTTCCATCAAAATATATTATATCAACACATAAAACATGTATTAGTTATACTATTTTGATATTGATTACTGCACTGTTGGATTAGAGTATGAGTAGAGTATTTAAGCATTTCACTGTACTTGTGCATGTGACAATTAAACTTCAACTTGGGACGAAAGTCCCAGCTCCAGACACATGAGTTTTCAGACTGCTCCGAACTCTAATTCACCTATAAGCGACAGTCCTTTGTCGCCCCACTTCCCTCCAATATAAATGGAGTCGGTTATGAGATGATTGTCACTATCTATCTCTGTTGCCCACACAGTGAAGGAGAAAGGTGAGGCCAAGCCCAGGCAGCAAACCATAGACCTGAGCCAGATGGCTGTTCCCCTTCAGATGGCCCAGGAGAAGAAGCAGCAGGCCCTAGGCTCCCCCGAGATGTCCACTGTAGAGACTGAACCACCCATTAAATATATCACTGCCGGTACGTGACCTGACCACTGAGTATTTCCCAAATGGCACCCTATTCCCTATACAGTAGTGCAATATATCGAGCAGGGCTGTTAAATTCCGGTCCTGGAGTGCCGAAACACTTCTGTTTTTTGTTTATACCTAGTAGTGAATTGCACTCACTAGGTGTCCCAGGTCTGAATTAGTCCCTTATTAGGAGAGGATGAAAACCAGAAGTGTTTCGGCTCTAAATGGATGTTGTTCACTGCCTTTTCATAATGTGTTGTTAAATACATTGAAGTATATCATACTTAGTCACCACTTAATAATGGTACTACACCATGGATGTAATATAATGCACTTTTCTGCTAATTTATTCTTCAGGGGTTTACACACAATTGTTGCCTCCGCCCTAACCCGGCTAAAATTAGCTAAGTGAAAAAACAACAGGCTGTTCAGTACTTCCTCATGCTCACTAAGGAATGGCTCAAAGTGATGCAGTTCACGTCGATTTAGTTTTGTTCCATGTGTATGACTGTCTTAACTTTGTGCAGGTAAAGCCAGCAGGGCCGGACCATCCTCTGGAGGCTTGGGGGACGTGGTCATGACCGCTAGCCAGCAGCAGGGGGCGCCCTCGCAAAACGCCAGTCACTCCCCCGTGGTGGTTAATTCCATCCCTACCTCCTCTACAGTCACCGTTACACGCATTGTCCAACTGGTGAGAGAAATACCTACCTAGAATGCATGACCTTGTCAGTCTTTGTATTCTTCTTCACCTATGTTTTTTTTTTATCAATTTTTTTTTTCTCCAAATTATATAGTTTATAGATAGTGGATGTAATACTCATTATCACTGTCAAATGATCCCACTGTTCACTGGGTAGGTGTTCCAGTGTATCAATCTATCCATCTACCAGTATTACATGTTCTGGTATGCATTATTTTCTTTGACTTGTGACACTAGTCTCAATGATAGTACATTGTTATTCCAGGCTTCAGCGGGCCAGCTGATCCACAGTAAGCAGGCGGAGGAAACTGGGATGGAGGAGGGCGAACTGGAGGGGGACACCCTGGACCCCCAGACGGGCCTGTTCTACCGCTCCATTCAACCCGCTGTAGCCCAGCCCCCCGCCCCCCAGCCCCCTGCCCCCCAGCCCCACACACACCCCCACCACCAAAGCCAGTCACACCTGGCGCCCCAGTTGGAGCAGGGCAGACACATACCCCACTCCACCCAAACCCCACCCCCACAGCTACACAGCAAGCCCCAGAATAGCCTGCCTTCCACCGCCACCGTGGCGAAGAAGCCACCCCAGCTCCAAGAGCAGTACCAGCCCAAGCCTCAGGCTCCAGGGCAGAGCCTGAAGGAGAGGCCCTCCTCTGCCTCAGGATCCCCCCAGCTGGCAAGCCTGGGCACCCCCACCAAGCCTCCCTCACTTACCCCCCAGCTCCCCAAGTTGCAGCAGGCGCCCACCTCCCACCACAGGCCCATCCACACACAGCTGTCCCAGCCACCGCCATTACAGGCCCACCACCCGGTGGGTGCGGACAAGACTCCTGCCACAAGCCAGGTGAGTACCCTCCCTCTTTGATGCACATCCAGAGTCATGTGTCCATTTGATTTATTTTGACATTTTATTTGTCCGGGACAGATCCGGTTGACACAGTGAATCATCAATAGTCAGATGCATTGTGCCATAATGCTTTAGAATAGAACTTCATTTAAACTTTATTTGCCCTCGAGATGAATTTTGTCCTGCGCATTTGCAATACACAGATGTACATAGTTCCCATTCCATACAGAAATAAGACGTGTTAATCCTGTGCTTATTCACAGCACCTGTCCCTTGATATGTCTTTAAGATAAAAAAGATAAGACGGAGCTCTGAGCACCGTGCCTCAATGCTCAATTCCCTTCCAATCACATCATCGTTATTTGTACAGCAGGGCAGGGAGCCTGACAAAACCTTCAAAGCCTTCCACTTATGACCACCTGAAAAGAAATTCCCATTGTTTTTCTTTCAAAAGGAGCACCTGGGTTTTAGTTTTCCCATGCCCTACTCTCGTTTCAACCATAGAAATGTAATTACTAGAATGGTAAAAAGCCCTTTCAGACCATGGCAATTTGACTAACACTCATGGGTACATTCAATATGGCTGCATGTCCACTCATTACAAAATGTTGACTTGAATGTCAATATCTGTTTTAGTCATTATATTTCTATGGTTCCAACCACATCTGTTTTTGCCTCTGTCTCCGAACACAGGCGCCAATCATCACCCAGGGCGCCAGCGTCACCAAGATCACCTTCGGCAGTAGCAGCAGCCACCAGTCCCCGCCCGTATCCAGCAGCGGTGAGGCCACTGCCAAGCTCGTCCCTGCCGAGCCAAGCAGCTCAAGCTCGTCCGGTGGCGAGAAGCCCTCTGTCTCGGACATCCTTAAGATCTCCATGATGGAGGCGGAGATCGACCCCAGCGCCGAGCCCGTGGTGGTGGACTCGTCCAGTGACTGCAGCCCCTACATAAAGGCCCTGGGCATGGGGGCAGGGGGAGGCTCAGGGGCGCTTGGGGGCTCAGGCCCGATCATAAGCAGCTCAGGGGTCTCCCTGCATCACTCGTCCCACTCCAAGCCCCTGCATGACCAGTTTAGCCGCGTCCAGGGCCTAGCAGCCAAGAGCAAAGAGAACATGGACGTCATTGAGGTAAATTGCTGTGAGCCATATGATAAACATTTCTGAAACATATATTTTTATAGAACACCACTCATCATCTCAGCTTTAAACATCTATCAACAATAAAAGCTAAACATGTGTTACTCCACTCCCCAGGTGATCCCTCAGTACTCCATCATGCCAGACTCCAGTCAGTCCAACGTGGTGGTGGAGCCCAGCGGCTTCCTGGAGATCACAGACTACACCAGCCAGCGGCTGGACGAGGAGAGCGCCATGGAGCAGGAGGTGGACAGCAGCAACGACGAGGCCACTGCTATCAGCCCCATGGAGGAGGGCTGCCCCGACCAGTCCCAGTGACACCAACACTTGTGACGGGAATGACGTTGTGGCTTTGGTGTGAAGGGGATGATCTTGGTGTGACAGGGAAGATTTGGAAATGGTCATGACTGTGTCATCGTGGTTACCTCCTGATGCAGCTGGAACTCTAAGGACTTAACAGCAAGCGGACACAAATGTGTGATAACTGTGTAAGGACTTCTGTTTTTTTATTTTTTATTTAATTGAGCAGCAACTTCATAAATATGCCTGGATGATTTCAGATAAGGCTTTGTGAAGAACTTAAAGACCTGGAAAGGGGAAAAAAATTAAAGAGTCAAAGGGAGACCTAAGTTAACCCTAGCTAAGCTGAACGGCTGCCTTGTGTACAGGTGAAGTTGGCCAGGAACTGCATCCAGGAAACACAGGACAATGTTTTTCGATAATTTCAAAGTGTACATTTTGTATTCACTGAATTGGCATTTTAGTAAAGCAATGCTGTGCTCAGGAGCTTAAAAAGTTGATGTGGCTCTTCTGGTCATTTTATTTAATATTTTATTTAACACTTTTATAGCAAGGCAATATTGAAAACTGGAAATAGGACCTAGCCTGAAACATGACCACATTTTAAGAACTTCATCTACTTAACTCAACAAAATAAGTAGAGGAGATAGGACTGACCTTGCTGTAATTATGCTGATTCATTGTGCTTGCATAGCGGTATTTGTTGAACACCATTTTTGATTTGCAAAGCCTTTTGTTGTTTTTTTAAGGTACATTTTAATACATGACATTATTGTACACATACAGTTTGTTTATAGTGGGCACGTGCATGCTAAATAACACACATGTAAGTGATAAAGTGCTTGTAGTTAGCCTTGAGGAATTAGCACTTTGTAGTTGATACTGTTGGTAAGGACATTGTTGGAAGAAAAAAATAAATTCACCCATGTTCCTTCAATGGTGTTTCTGTTTTGTGTTCTCTCATAGGTGTAACGTTTAGAATTTTAACTGCATAAACTTTTATACAAAAACGGAACTGTTTTTCTGTTCTGTCATTTACCTTAACTGCACACAATTTTGCGTTCCCTTGATGAATTTAGTTTTGTACATAACCCGGGGACCTGCAGTCCATATTAATGAAACAACCTGTCAACATGAGGAAATCACCCATGTTAAAGTGAAACATTTTCTTTTGGCTGAATTAAAAAATGTAAATGTCACTGTTTGCCGTAGTAGATGCTGCGTCATATCATAGGGGTAAAAATAAAGCATCAACTGAGAACTTTGTGGCAAGTGGTGGAGGCTAGATGTAAGCCATACAGTTTCTTGCCTAAGGTATGTGTACGTTTGGAAGTTTCGGTGGATACCAGCACCCTTATGATAGTGCCATAATAGTGTGGATTGTATAATGGCAAGCTATATAGGTTTTGTGAGTGTTTACACCACATAGTTGGGCAAAGTGCTATGTAATCAGCCATGTGGGTTAGAGGCTTGCCATTGTGCTAACTAGCCCACAGAGTGTACAACTGGTTCATAGGGTGATTTTGCGCTCTCTCACTGGGCTTCTGCAAATCTTCCCATGTAAGTCTGGGGACTTTCCATATCCGGATATCTCTGAAGCGTATTCCACAGGGAGTATACCCAAGGCAGGATGACGTAGGCCTACAACTAGCTCTCCCCTCATTGCCTTTGTTGAGGAGAGGTCAGCATTGTGTGCTAACAAATGACATCAGTAGTCAAAAGGTGGTTCTGGCTGAACATGTGACAAGTGCCTGTTTTGTAAATAAAAAATTAAATGATACCCCAAAATTCACATGAATCATAGCAGCATGCTAATCATGCCTCAAAGCCTTTGGAAAACTAAGTATGTAAGTACATGTAACTGATGTGAAATGGCTAGCTAGTTAGCGGGATGCGCGCTAATAGCGTTTCAATTGGTGACCTTCGATCCCAGGGAGGAGCGGAACGGAAGCTACACGGTTACATTGATGCTGTTGACCCGGATCACTGGTTGCTGCGGAAAAGGAAGAGATCAAAAGAGGGGTGAGTGTAACCGATGTGAAATGGCTAGCTGGTTAGCGGTGGTGCGCGCTAATAGCGTTTCAAGCGGTGACTTCACTCGCTCTGAGACCTTGAAGTAGTTGTTACCCTTGCTCTGCAAGGTCCGCGGCTTTCTTGGAGCGATGTGTAACAATATTTCATGGGAGGCAGCTGTAGATGTGCACAGAGGGTCCCTGGTTCAAATCCAGGTAGGGGCGAGGAGAGGGACAGAAGCTAAACTGTTACACATACTAATAAAACAAGGGTGTTTTGTAAGAATGGTGAACCACATACATAATCATTGTCTTTTTATTTAGGAATAAAATAAACTTTGGTGATTTTGAATCTGTCTTACAGAAAGAGCACAGTTCATCCAGGTTTAATTACAAAGTGGATATTTGTTAAATCTGTCATGATTGATGTGTTGTAACAGGCCCGCAATGTGGTTGCTAAAATACAATTTGGATATATTTGGCTGTTTTTTGCTGCATAACATTTAAAAGTAGTCCCTTTACAGGTTTAGAAGAAGTGACCGCTAAATGCTAACTCCCATTCGTATAAGTTGGTAGCATAGACAAATCGGTGGTCGTAATCAGTCATTTTGAACTGTAATGCAGTTGATTGGTGCCGATGTCATAAACATGTATTCGGGTTTACACCCATACAAGCATTATACTCCGATTTTTACATCAACAGTGTGAAATGCACATTTTAAACCATTTTGTTGAGGGATAATGAGGAGATTCGGGATCTTTCCACCACGCATTTCAAGTTAAACAGCAAGCTAGCTAGCAAGTTGATTGCTGTGGCTAGCCAAAAATGACTTGTTGTGAAAGTTGTATCATCTTATCCTTTTTTGAGGCTTTAAAAGTGTTCATTACACTATGATTTTGAACATTCAAAGCAACTGAGAAACATCCATGGCAGGAACCTTGGCTTGGCAGGCACCACCACCAATCAGCCTACACCACTGCGCACACACCTGTCATTACTATTAGCGTAGCCATGTCAGCAAATGACTGGTCTGAACACACACATCCGATTTGGTCATATGTAACTTGTTGTATGGACAGTCAGTATTCCAAAACAGATATGAAAAACCAAACTTAATTGATCATTAAGGCCTGCAGTGTGAACAAGGCTTAAGAGAGATAATGGAGGTCACACGGGAAGCCCCTTGTGGGATGTCATAGCAAAAGCTGATTGAACTATTTTTTTGGTCATAATGAATGTCATTTAGTATCCACTCTATCTGAACCCTGTTCCAATTTATTCCATTGAATACCATTTTTCCATTGAATACAAAGTTCATAAAAGAGGAACTGAGAGCACTTTCACTGCCATGCTTGTGGTTCAGGCTCCCAAACCTCTGTGTATTATAAGACTTTGCCACCACATATCGACTAGTGTGACCACAACTTTAACACAACCACTCAACTCCGCTCCCTACCTCAGCATTGGGGCAAGCAAGCATTCTTGGCAGCCTAAAGGTGTGTTTCAATATTTTACCTAACCGCGCTGACCTTAAACTGTACTGTACTGGCTCAGATATTTTCATTTCACTTTGTCCTTTCCAGTATGACTCCAGCAACTCCAGCGTAACCAGGCCAGCCCAACACAGTGTGGCTTGTTCGGTTTGGCTTAGCTCAGTAGTGTGCATTTATTTCACTCGCACATAGATCATTTTTCTTTAGTTTCAGATCATTTAGCTTTGGTTCACTACAAGATACAATGAGATCCAAAAGTATTTGGACAGTGACACATTATTATTATTATTACTTTTGGTTCTGTACTCCAGCACTTTGGATTTGAAATTATACCATGACTATGAGGTTAAAGTGCAGACTCCATATCGGGTGAACCGCTTTATTTTAGGGGACCAAAAGTATTGGGAAATTTCACCTGTGTGTACTAAAGTAGTCAAAAGTTTAGTATTTGTCCCATATTCCTAGCACGCAGTGATTACATCAAGCTTGTCCTTCTAAGACATCCACTGGCAGCTCTAGAACAAGAATTCACATAGTACAAAATCCACCAGCTGGGTATTCATTAGGGGAGTGAGTTCAGTTTATCCTGCTCTGGTTTGCTCCTCAATGGCCTCGTATACACATTCAGGTTGTACATCTGATGTACAATGCATTTGATACAATGGTTGTGATACAATAGTTTGTGTGCACAAACAAGTTTACACAAACATTGTCCTGTCTCTCCACAATGTTTGTGTCATTGCTTTTGTGCAGAAACACTCCATTGTATCACAACCATTGTGCCAAATGCATTGTACCTCAGTTGTATAACTTCAGTGTATATGGGTCATCTAGAATCTGGTTTGTGGTAAGACTTCTGGTTAACCTTATCCCAGGGCTTTAACACTTTCACTGTGGTGTCTGTGGAGGGAGATGACTGGGCATCTGGGGCTGTATGTATCAAGTGTCTCAGAGTTGAAATGCTGATTTAGGGTCAGATTTTCTTTTTAAATCACAACTAATAAGACCACATGGACAGGGTGGACCTGATCCTAGATCAGTACTCCTACTCTGAGATTCTTGATGTATACAGACCCGGATATGATATTCCACTCTGTATTCATCTGCTGTGGCTCTCTCCCTGGTAGATTCGGGAGTTTCACCGTTTTTGTACCCTCATATCGATGTTTGTCCAGGCTTAGAGGAGCATCTTTCTTTGGGTATCCTTGTATGCACTGACCTGGCCCGCTTTAGGTCTGCCTCACCCCTGCTTTGGAAGTGATATCCTGGGTTGAGGGTTGAGCATGTCCTCCTGGGGCTGAGATCCAGCCGGCAGCCCAGACATGGTTGGAAGAGGCCCTTAGGAAGTGTGGCTCTATTGAGGGGCAAGCTGACTTACCGTTCCCCCTCTTGCACCCCGCGGTCACTCCTCAAGCTGTGATGAATGTGCCAAGTCCCAGTGTGTGACACGGCTTTCCTCGCTTCGCTGACTCACCCGGGTGAAAGAGACACACTAAACCCTCATCTGGCCCTCTCTCTTTTTCTCTTTCTTTCTTTCTTTCTCTCCCACTCTCTCCTCCACTCCCTTTATTTGCATGGTATAACAGGGATAGGAATTATTTTAAATGGAAATGAATCCCAGACCTTGTGTGTGTGTGTGTGTGTCCATGCGTGTGTGTCCGTGTGTGTGTGATAAACCAAGGGCCTGCCTGTGTTCTATGTAGATTAAGATTTTGCTGGGGTCAGCAGATTCATTTATGTTCCCTCTTCGAAGGAATTTCCAGCTGTAACTCATAGCTTTGTAGTAGTTGTGTAAATATTATTTATTTGATTTAGTGTGTGTGTGTATTTGAATATTTGTGTATTTCTCTGAGCATGCTGCTAGGTGACAACTCCCATCTTCTCCGATATATCATTAAAAAAAGGAACACCATCAAGGTTCTTGTCAACATGTGAAGTGTATGCCAACATCTGTGACCGACATGTAATGGGCTGGTGAGGTAAACATATCCACAGGGCACTTTTTCTGTTATCACTTTACTGCTCCAATTGAAATATTATTGTTATAACACGTCCTGATTCATGGTGATTCCAAGTAAATGAGACACGTTGCCGTACAGAGCAACCAAAGCCATCAACACTTAAGATAAAGTTAAACGTGTTATACCTCATCAGCGTGGACAGCTAGTGTAGAGCCCATTTTATAACACAATCTATCAACAGCTAGCCATTATCAGACAGTGTGTCAATGCCTATAATGTTTAAAGGCCTCAAACCCACGTTGATCCAACATTGAGGCTATCTGTAGCAAACTCTTTTAGTCTACTTTCAGTAAGGAAACGTTGTGGAATTTCACAGTTAGAAATGTCATAAATTTCACAGTTAGAAATGTTATAAATAAGATGACATGATTCTTTATACTACATGTCAGAGAAGCATGTTTGTTCAATATAATATTTTTATAACTGAATAAGTTTTTCCCCGCTGAACACAGACTGCCCTGGATTGGTCAGAGAGAGAGCATGCTGTTTTACCGGAATGAGGCTGTGCTATACTGCACTCCCACAGTGAACAGAGAGGGGGAGGGAGAGAGAAGGAGGACAGGGAAATCAGGAGGATGGGGAGAGGAGGAGAGTAAGGGGTCAGTAGCAGGAGGGGAGAGGGAGAGGAGGAAGGGAGATAAAGTCAAGGAGAGGGAGGAGTTGGAGGGAAAGTAAGGGAAGGATGAGGAGAAGGAGGAGGAAAGGAAGATGGAGTGGAATGACCTCTGGAAAGCATTTGCGAGTCTGCCTGGGAAGGGAAACAGCAGAGGGCATAAATAACTCTGTCTAAAGGTCACCTTTGACCTCTTGGGTTCTCATGTTCCCTCCCAGAGACAGACTCAGCTCCTCACTGTCATATATTCTGAGGTTGTAAGAGGTCAGACAGTCAGCAGTGTTTGATAAATGTGAATGGCCATTTTCCATGTATTTTGTTTAGATTCTGCCATCATATCTCCATTGTCTCTTGTTTTACAGCGACATTGTGTGGTCATATCTTTATTTTGCCTTATGTCATAATTCAATAAAATGCCATAGCATGTCAGCGGGTCTTTGACAGAATTTAACCTTGAATTTTTGAGAAACAGATGATCTTGAATGATTTCCTACATCTCTGGTAGTGTGTGTTTGTGCTATTTACTATCTGTCTTATGTCAGAAGGATTATATTGTAGCAACTTCCTCAACTATCTCAAGTGTCCCATTATTGTTTTGAGGGGGAGGTGGGAGATCTCTGCCAAAGAGGTAGCAATTGTTAGCAAGTTAGTTAATTCAGCTTAGGTAGAATACCCTTTGTCTGCACCCCAAATGTCACCCTATTCCCTGTATAGTTTTTATTGTATTCATTATTGTTATTATTATTATTTAGTTTGTTTATTTGGATCCCCATTAGCTTTTGCAAAGGCAACATCTATTATTTATGCTGTCCACAAAAAAACCCACAAAACATGACAATTAACAAAACACTGATAAGGTTTTGTGTGTATGTCCTTGTCTATGGGCCCTGGTCAAAAGTCGTGCACTATGTAGGGAATAGGGTGCCATTGACTTTTAACAATAAGGAAGTCCCCTCATAGCATTTGCTGTCTTTCCCTATGTGAGAAATGCCATCAGGTTCCCCCCACACACTCAATAAAGGCCACAGACATAGGGTCGGTACATTCTACATAGACAGATAGTGGGTGTAACATTTACTTCTAGTGAATAGCATAGTGGAACAAAGTTAGGGACAGTACGAGTGAAAGAAAAGCTAAATGTCAATGGCACAGCGCTTCAGTGAACTATGACAGAGCAAAAAGTGTGTTCTATATCGACTGAGTGTTCAAAATATTTCCGTGTTGGTCTTTGTATGTCTCAAGACCGCTGTCAAAAACATTAAGGAGCCACTTCATGGTACAATATTTATTTGTTGCACATTTATTCAAGTATTTTCTTAAGAGCAAGTTGTTTTGTGTATGTTTCTTTCATCAGTCATTTACCAAACCATCCAGTTCCTAGTACTTTTCCACCCATTCAAGCAGTGCAGTCATGTGTGTAATTATTTGAGAGTACTGATTGGTCAGCTAATTTTGTCTTAATTGACTGGTGTTTTAGCAAAGTTTTTACCTCAGTCATTTTTTGCAGCTTTTTAAGCGTTACAGTAAGCAGTGGCGATTTTAGCATGTAAATCTTGGTGGGGCAAACTCCCCAAACATGTTTTAGATGCATGCCAGCAAAGCCACTACACAATATTAAACAATACATTAATTGCACTATAACGGTGCCCACAAACTGTTAGGGTCTATGTAACAGATGCTAATCGTACTCTCCTTGCTTTGTGTTCAAAGAAATCACCCCAGCCGGAGGTCCCAGTTGAGCATAATTTTTTATCTGTAGTTGAATAGGAAACAGCACCTTAGTTGTGCAGGTCTTAATGGTGTTGATGGCTGCCGATGGTAAAATCCCTTGCATCACATTTTCATACTGGGCATAAACAAAATACAATACAAAATATACCTTGTAAATACTTATAGTTAAATAGGAAACAGAACGTTAGTTGTACAGGGCTTAATGATGTTGATGGCTGTCAATGGTAAAATTAGCAGTGAGCTTATGTGACCATTACATCAGTGCATGCTAGCTAACACACTTATATACAACAATCATATACCGAAATTACATCCCAGGAAGCCCCTCAATCCCTAACAGGTACCATATACCCACACGTGTATGAATCAGGAATGTACAGCAAACTTGTACTGTACACATTGTAAAATATAAAAAGAATGCTTGATCATGAATGCTTGAACAAGAAATACAAATTTCTTTAGAGGCAAGTGGAAACATAACCAACCCTGTTACACCTACATAAATCTGTCCCAACAGCAGAGCTTTCTTTTCAGCACCATGGAGCGAATCCTTACCACTGCTATACCTGGCTATCAGCGAGTCTTGTCTCGCAGCGAAACAATTCATTCAGCCTAATTTTCGAGTTGGATGACCGTTCAAAGTGTATTTTCCCAGTCTGAACTTATTTTTTTTCCCAAGTTCCCAGTTGTCTTGAACTCACTGAAGTCTGAGAATTCCCAGTTCTGAGTTTCTAGTTGGTTTGAACACGGCATAAATCATGCTGGATTGACAGCGTGGCCAAAGTTGAATGTTTATCCATTTAAGCTTGGAAAAAGAGACCCTTAAACCCAGACTTGGACCACACACCCACTCCACTGAATAGCAGGCGTGAGATTGCTTTGCAACGCTTGCAGTTAGCCACTGATTCCTTCCAAATCACTCATTGTTGAATTTGCAATTTCCCGTTTGTTGTGTAATGTTTATGTCCAATGGCCAATGAGCACCGATACGTTTTATCTATAATTTCTCTTCATCATTTCTCTTCATATGACAAGGATTGAAAAGGATTTGCCAGTAGATTGTCGACTTGATTCATGATGATGACTGTTAGCTTGCTAGCTAAGATTTTGAAAGTATGATGTTGATATGATCAGTCTAATCAAAGCTAGGTAGATCTAACGTGATTTGATGTCCTTTTATTTGTGGCTTCATGACAGCACCCAAGGCGCTTGAATTTTTTGAGCTCTCCCCGTACATTTTGCAGTGACCTAGTGTCCCCCAAGAGTGACAGAACACTGAGCCAATCACGGCGCAACTAGAGAACATTACCAACCCCTAAGCTCCGTATTTTCCGTTAGCTGCCCCACCACCACAGAAAGCACTGAGGTTAGCTGAAACACCTGCATTTTGGAGCTGCCTTGCTAAGAAAGAGAAGAAGAGACCATGTTTGTATTAACTGAATTATTATTATTTTACATTTTGCTTGCACGTAGTATTGCCAAAATAACATGCAAAACAGACAACAAAAAAGGCTGTGGAAACCCTGAATGTATACGATAAGGGGTTAACCACGTGTCCTTGGTTTTGATATTGCATGCCTCTCCCTTATGTCCAAGGTCTGCTAGAGGGAGGATACAGTATGGGCCAACTGTTTGGTCTCTCTATCTGCTCCTCAACCTATCTGAGCTGCCTAACTAATCTACGAGCTGCTAGCAGGGTCCTTCAGCATGTCAGCCGCCAATTTGTAAACACTATCCAGCTTTCTAGCACCCTGCACTTCAGAGTGTTGTAAGTGTATCTAATTAGCACCCTTCCTCACTGTTTCATAAGTATGTGACAATTCTGCCCACAAACTATCTCTAAATTGCTAAATCTGGGTATTGTTGCTCTCGATGACATATCCACATCCATTTAGCCTTAAATCCAAATCCAGCGTGTGCATGCTGGATTTAGAATGCACAACTCCGCTGCGAGTGTCTGCTATGGCATCGTAGCGTATGAAATGAAAAAGCAAGTCTGTTTTTCACAGCGGAGCAATGCTGGTAAAATAAACTGATCAATTGCGTGGATCGTTTGTATAAACGGAGTTAGAGGAATTGTTATGATCTTCCCTATGTTAATTAAGTAGACTAAAGATGTTGTTTAAAATGTATTAGGCTGTAAACTATGGTTTATCAGTCAAATAGGCTACATATTCTAAAACCATTGCAACTCACCTGTATAACCTAGGCAGGCTACGGCTGGGAAACTAGAGGAACTCTGATTTCAAGAGAGAATACTGTCAGGTAAACGAACGAGACTAGCTAAATTCTTTATAAACTGCTCAGCTGTACTAGCTACAACTCTCACGTTCGTAAGCTAACAAAATAACTGTTTAGCGCAGGCAGGTACGCAGGCTCGCGTAGGACATATAAGTTGAGTCAAAACACACAATAATTTACCAGGGTTACATAGCGAACATAACAAATACACATGTTTATCATGACAATTAGGTTGGCATACTCTACACAGTGTATGTGAATTGACGCTCTCTACTCTCGCATGCAAATTTTGTCGCCGTTGACAGCGTCTCTCCATGTGATTTAAACTTTACAGACAAGTTAACTTTAGACAATCCCTATTTACACACTTAGGATCACGGACTGTTTTATCAGTGTGGCTTAAAGGTGCACACTAACCAGCTATGGCTGACTCAGAAGATATGTTTTAGCTAGCGCAAATGAAACCAGTCAAAAGGACCGGCAAACTTTCATAAAAGTTTTCAGAACAGGAAATGTATTGATCATCCTGGAGAGGAAACAAGGCACCTTATTCCTAACATAGTGCACTACTTTTGATCAGAGCCCTACAGGCCTTGTCAAAAGTAATGCAGTACATTGGTTTAATATTTGCTATGGGCCCAGGTCAAAAGTAGTGTACCAAATAGCTAATAAGCTGCCATTTGGGATGCAAACATAACAATTCTACCCTCCTTAGACTCTCATCTCCTTCAAGGGGCCCTCCTAGAGAACCGTGGAGCGGAGCTCTATAGACCAGGGATGGGCAACTTTGATTGGGGTGGGGGCCACAAAAAAAGGAACTCATCATGAGGGGTCGCAGTGGCTCGTGGTTCTGTGTCCTTACATCCATGGCCACTTGTAACGAAGTGCGCTGAGAGTCGGGAAGCAAGTTCAGAGAGTGAGTGTTTTAATAAGTAAACGTAACATAATACAAAACAAGAACAACCCGAACAACGCACAGACAAGGAACAGAAACAATGACACCTGGGGAAGGAACCAAAGGGAGTGACATATATTGGGCAGGTAATCAAGGAGGTGATGGAGTCCATGTGAGTGTCACTATGCGCTGATGCGCGTAACGATGGTGACAGGTGTGCGCCATAACGAACAGCCTGGTGACCTAGAGGCCGGAGAGGGAGCACACGTGACACAGCTAGACTAATTTACCAATCTAAGCTGACATGGGCTAATTAAGTGACTGCTGATGCACAACCAAATTTCTAAATTGCACCTTGTGTGTTCTATCAATCTAACTCGACAGTAAGTTGAGACCCCCCAAAAAGTTAAATATATATAAATACACACACACACACACACAGTACCCCCCGTGGTTATTTGGACAGTGAATCATTTATTCTTCTTTTGGCTCTACACTCCAAACAGTTGGATTTGAATTCAAACAATGACTATGGAGGTTAAAGTGTAGACGGTCAGCTTTAATTTGAGGGTATTTTCATCCATACTGGGTGTACATCACTTTTTGTACATAGAAAAAGTATT
This sequence comes from Oncorhynchus mykiss, assembly GCF_013265735.2. Lineage (NCBI taxonomy): Eukaryota > Metazoa > Chordata > Actinopteri > Salmoniformes > Salmonidae > Oncorhynchus > Oncorhynchus mykiss. The sequence continues at coordinate 47,901,032 of NC_048576.1, read as the reverse complement.
GGGAGAAATGCACTTATGTGTACTAAAGTAGAAAAGTTAAGTATTTGGTCCCATATTCATAGCACACAATTTATTGGATGGATTTGCTCTTTTTATTTGGTTTATTTTGTTCCTTATTGAAATTAATGGTAAATAATTTATTGTGTCATTTAGGAGTCACTTATTGTGAATAAGAATATGTGTTTCTAAACACCTCTACATTAATGTGGATGCTACCATGATTACGGATCATCCTGAATTAATCGTAATTAAGGATGAGTGACAAAGTAACAAGACGTACAAATATCATACCTCCAAGACATGCTAACCTCTCCCCATTACAATAACAGGGGAGGTTTGCATTTTTGGGGAGTTATGATACTTGTGCTTCTAACTTATTCATTATTTACCATTCATTTCTATTGGGCACAAAATAATCTGAAACACAACCAAAACAAACAGCAAATGCATCCAGCAAGTTTGATGTCATTGTGTGCTATGAATATGGGACCAAATACTTAACTTTTTACTACTCTGCTCTAATTTCTAAACAGTTCACCCGATATGGATTAAAATACCCTAAAATGAAAGTTGACAGTCTGTACTTCAGGCTCAGTCATTGTTTGATTTCAAACTTTTGAAGTATAGAGCCAACATAATTAAATTATTCACTGTCCCAATAAATAGGGAGAGCACTGTACATTTTTTTTTTGGGGGGGGGGGCTACAGAAGGGAGTTTAGACTGTAATAATGTTTTGTCTGGCTGGCATGACTGTGCAAAAAAGGATGTTGGGCTCTATTTGTTAAATGGTCTAGTAAATGTAATCAGCCAGCGCAACTATGTACTGTAGAGGTTCATGACCTCAAGAGCCAAAAGTGTAGTTTTCGCCTGTAACGCAAAGCAATCGTTAGCGTTGCTGTACTATGGATTACAAGATTCCTTTACACCAACGGCAGACAGTTGGTTACCTTCAGAAAAGCTATTATGCACTTCTTACATGCTGTCTGTCACCTACTAAGATCCCTGTTGCACATTTTTTGGAAAACTCCCTGTTTTTGTAACCATAATAGGTTACATTTTTCTATGGACCTACTTGTCTTCAGTCGGTTAGTTGTCCGCCCTATTTGGTATTAATTGCCCTTGCGAAATTGTTTTAAGGAGCAGGACAGCATATGTTCCCATTTACAGCTCTAAGTCATCGTAATACAGTAAAGGAGGTAGAGTACGAGTTCTGTCCGGAGGTCTGTTTTCAGCATAACATCTCTAATGAGGCCTTCAGTGAATGACAAGCAGTCAGTAACAGTCACAGCCAGTGATTGGAGAGTCCCACTTCCTTTCCTGTCTCTGACTAACACACCACATAACTAAGTCAGTTTGACATGCAGTATCCGTGCGCGACGTGCAGCCAATGCAGAGTGCAATGCCTCTGACCACTTTTGACGCATCCACATTCCAAGAACAAGGGAAAAATGTACTGAATGAGAAAGTTCAAGGATCCGCCCAAGACCTGGTAGAAAAGTGAATGGGTTTCTGTAGTGGGAGATGATGGCTGCGTCTCCAATGGCGCCCTATTCCCTATACAGATGTAGGTTCTTAATTTGATCACTCTTTTGTTGCTGATAATTTTCCTGCATAGCAGGAAATGCAAACTTGTAGTGTATTCAAGGTTTAAAAAGGCACCTAAAGCTTAATTTCAGACTTGATTTGCCCTAGTGAAAAATGTATCAACCCCTACAAAAAAATGTCCATGAATTATAATCTCCATAATAATTTACATTTCCTGTTACTGTAGGATTATTTACCTGCTGTAGCAAACTGGCTCAAATTAAGATCCTACATCTGTATAGTGCAATGAGAGAGAAAGTGTGTGTGTGAGTGTGCACTGTGGGCATATTAGTGTACTTACAAGTGCGTGACCGGGAGAAGGTTCTGAGTCCGTGACTGATGATGACTCGGTCCACTGCCCATCTGTTTCACGTCAGGAAAGCATGTGTACTTGTGCGTGTGTGCATAGCCTTGGCTGTGCCTGGCTCCTTGCTCTCCGGGCCCCCTGGCTCTGACTCCCTCCCTCATAAGGTTGGCAGACTGAGAGGAGACATATACACATTCATATTATTCATGCAGAGCAAACCTTTACGCGCTCCTTTACTCATGGCGTTATATCATAGAGCTCCCATACTCATCCCTTATCTCACCACTCCTCACCCCATCCCTTCTTTATCTCCAAGGAGCATGGGAGAGATCAAGGGTGACCTCATGTATGGTTTAACCCCTATCCGCACTCACTGAAACACGCTTTTACAATGAAGTGTTTCATTCTAAACTTAATCTGAAAATGTTTTACCCTAGTATCTTTAAGACTCTAGTTACTAGCAGACAGCTCTTGTGTGTCTCAGGTCCATATTCAAACATCGGGATGAGAGGGTGTGTCACGCCCTGACCTTAGTTATCTCTGTTTTCTTTATTATTTGCTTAGGTCAGGGTGTGACAAGGGTGGTTTGTGTCGTTTTTGTATTGTCTAGGGGTTTTTGTATGTTTATGGGTGTTTCTATAGTCCAGGTGTTTATATGTCTATGGTTGCCTAGATTGGTTCTCCAATCAGAGGCAGCTGTTTATCGTTGTCTCTGATTGGGGACCATATTTAGGTAGCCATATTCCTTGGATAGTTTGTAGGTTGTTATTCTATGTTTCGTTGCCTTTTCTGCACTAGCCATAGTGCTTCAAATCAAATCCAAATCAAATGTATTTATATAGCCCTTCGTACATCAGCTGATATCTCAAAGTGCTGTACAGAAACCCAGCCTAAAACCCCAAACGGTTTGTTTTGTTGTTTTGTTTAGTTCTGTCCAGTGTTCTCTCTTTAATTAAAGAGTTATGTTCGCTTACCACGCTGCGCCTTGGTCTCCTCATCGTTATGATGAACGTGACAGGGTGGAACACAAATAAGAAGACTCAGGATAATGGAATCAAACCATATGCCGCTTAGCTTTCCTTGATGAATCAGTTGTTTGCATGAAAAACAAAAAAACACCATTCCAAACATTTGGTTTGTTCTCTTTGAGGTGTGTCCAAGAACTTGCGCTTTATGAAAACCAGGTTGGATCTGTCTGTTTATTGTTTTGCATGGCATTTTATGGTCATTTACCAGAGTCTGGAAAGTAATGCCTGCTAAAGAATCTAAATATCCTGCCAAATCACATGTGCTAGGATTTCATTTAATAGTCACTATTTGGAAAAACATGACTAATCAACAATGGCCATAATCCACCAGTCTTTCTTAGAGGCTATACAGTACGTTTGCCTCTGTGGGTGGGTGTACCTAAGCCAAAAGGTGTCCCCTAAAATGGATAGAAATAATGTCTAGAAATGACCTCATTGGACAGAAAGGGGCACAACCTAAAACTAACGTTTCATTCATTGATTATTGTTATATCCTATGTCTATAAGTACCATTAAGGAAATATTCAATCCATTTGACGTGAACAATTTGTAACTGAACTTCCCTACAGCCTCTTTAAAGAGTTAACTCGGGTCGTTTCACCCTGTACAGGTTTTATAGATAAATAGGCTTTTTGGGATAATGCACCTCTAAATCTAAACAGATGCTAAGTTTGATCATAATTATAGTTTTAAACCCAGGCTGACTTCACTAGACAACTTCAGCTTCAGGGGGAAAAGCAGGAAAGGAGTGTCTACCTCTCTTTAACATGGGATCGTTGGATCTTCAAGAGTGAAATAAAACAATTTGGTGGTGTTTTATTCATAACTCAGGTCATTATTTGTATATATGAGTGGTTTGCTATTGTCCGTATGATCTTTGTATTTGTACTTCCCTTTTGTAAATAAAAATATCAACTTTGACGTGCTTTTGAAATTTCCTTGTGTCCCACGGAGACCAGGCCCCTTCTGGATAGTTTGTTAATGTGTTAACAAACTGTCCAGAGGGAGGTATATGCTTTGAAGCTCACCATTTGAAAGTAAATTGTATCATGAGACATGGTATGTTCAGCGGGCTGCTCACCCTTTGAGATAAGTATACTGTAGAGGCAGAGATGGACTGGCCATAGGGCAATTCTGGCAAATGGCCGATGGGTTTGTCGATATTCAGTGCAGAAATGTGATTATTTGGATAATATGGGGCCTCAAAAAATTTTAAATAAAGGGCTGGTGTGTTAGAATTGCCCAGGACAATTTTGGGTCCCAGTCCATCCCTGAATAAAAGGGTGGTGCAGTTTGACATGAACAATACTCTCTCCCCTGACTCAGTGGTGACTGATGTTCAGTGACTCAACACTACTTGAGTCACAGCCAAAGACGAAAGTGATTGAGGTCTGCTTCCAATTAAGAAACTGCAAGCATCTCCTGTACTCCGCTCTTATCTCGGGCCATGTCATAAACAAGTCAAAATACTGCAGGAGAAAAAAAATCAAGACAGGAAATCTGCGTCAAAGGAAATGATGCCTTTAGGGCGGGGTGGCATGGAGTTGCCAAAAACATCTGTCTGGTAAAGGAACAGAAGAAAAACAAGTTGCATGAGGGTTGTGTGCTTACATGTGAGAGAGAATGCGTGAATTTCATTTTGGAGCGTTTAAAGAGTTTTTGGTACTTACTTTTAAAGCTTACTTACTTTTATGTGGAGAATTGCGAGACATAGCCTTAGGTTATTTAACTCACTTTAACAAAAATAGATTTCAGTTAAATAGATAAGCATAGATGACATACAGTATTGTGCAGCTTTAGATTTTTATGTTTGTTAAAGCACTCTGGGAATTCCGAACCCGAGTTAAGTGCGTTTAAAAGGAGCATAATTTATACGTGTATTCTGCCCATGAACTTAAACCTGATAATAGTATGCTATTCACTCATTGGGGGTGGAGATCAAAGAAATTAAGGTGTGGCAGAGGTGTGTTTACAGATAAGCCGTATTCTGACCTTGACTTAATTCCGTCATAATTCCACCACCTCTGTGCGCGATGAAACAATGAATAAGATTAAGTAATCTGTCAGGGTTCCAAGTGGAACAACATCTACTTAATTTTTTCAGATAGAAATAACACCATTTGCCATGCCCTGTCATTTACAAATTGATATTGACAGTGATGTAGTGGTACAAAAATAGATGGGTAAACGCTTATCGCCGTTCATGGTGAGTAAAGTATATACAGTTGAAGTCGGAAGTTTACATACACCTTAGCCAAACACATTTAAACTCGGTTTTTCACAATTCCTGACATTTAATCCTAGTAAAAAATTCCCTGTCTTAGGTCAGTTAGGATCCACACTTTATTTTAAGAATGTGAAATGTCAGAATAATAGTAGGGAGAATTATTTATTTCAGCTATTATTTCTTTCATCACATTCCCAGTGGGTCAATAGTTTACATACACTCAATTAGTATTTGGTATCATTGCCTTTAAATTCTTTAACTTGAGTCAAATGTTTTGGGTAGCCTACCACAAGCTTCCCACAATAAGTTGGGTGAATTTTGACCCATTCCTCCTGATAGAGCTGGTTAAACTGAATCAGGCCTCCTTGCTCGCACACGCTTTTTCAGTTCTGCCCACAAAATTTCTATAGGATTGAGGTCAAGGTTTTGTGATGGCCACTCCAATTGGAGCAGTGGCTTCTTCCTTGCTGAGCGGCCTTTCGGGTTATGTTGATATTAGGACTCGTTTTACTGTGAATATAGATACTTTGTACCCGTTTCCTCCAGCATCTTCACAAGGTCCTTTGATGTTGTTCTGAGATTGATTTGCACTTTTTGCACCAAAGTACATTCATCTCTAGGAGACAGAACGCCTCCTTCCTCAGCGGTATGACGGCTGCGTGGTTCCCATGGTGTTTATACTTGCATACTATTGTTTGTACAGATGAACGTGGTACATTCAGGCATTTGGAAATTGCTCCCAAAGATGAACAATCTTTTTTTTCTGAGGTCTTGGCTGATTTCTTTTGATTTTCCCATGATGTCAAGCAAAGAGGCACTGAGTTTGAAGGTAGGCCTTGAAATACATCTACAGGTACACCTCCAATTGACTCAAATGATGTCAATTAGCCTATCAGAAGCTTCTAAAGCCATGACATCATTTTCTGGAATTTTCCAAGCTGTTTAAAGGCACAGTCAACTTAGTGTATGTAAACTTCTGACCCACTGGAATTATTAGTGAAATAATCTGTCTGTAAACAATTGTTGGGATTTTTACTTGTGTCATGCACAAAGTAGATGTCCTAACCGACTTGCCGAAACTATAGTTTGTTAACAATACATTTGTGGAGTGGTTGAAAAACGAGTTTAATGACTCCAACCTAAGTGTATGTAAACTTCCGACTTCAACTATATAGTGTACCTAAAAGCCTTCTAGATATGCATTTTTATAGGGTACTTTCCAAAGAACCGTTCTACTCGGTTTGAGAATGGCAGTGGTGAGTGTCTGGGAAGTCTGCAAGTGTTTGTGACATCCGCGTTGATATTAGCCATGAACAGAAGAACAAGATAAAATTCTGGTTTTCGGTCTGGAGTTTTAGTACGGGCTTTAGCATTGGACACCTGTCAAAACAGAAGGTCCTGAGGAATGTGTTAATCTGAAGGAGGCTATGAGAAAGGGTCCTCTATTGTCTGTCTGGGCTCAGCCCTGGGACGTCATATCATGGAAGAAAGATAAATCAGGCTGCCTTGGCAAGTAGTCTCCAGTTGATGCCATTTGTAAACTGGCTAACGCCACTCTGTTGTATGCGGCCTTACTGTAATGTAGTGGAGATGGGAGCACAGAAGTACTGGTTCATCTTTTCAATTTTTACAGGACACAGAACTATACCAGAGCTTCAGAAAGTGTCCACTGAAATGTTGGTTCAATGAAGTCCCCACTGGGCACAGATGTCAGTTCAATGTGTAGTTCTGGTTTACATCCATGTCATTGGATTTAGGTTCAAATTTGGGTGAAGAAAATACTAAATTCCTTTAAGTTGATGACTTTTTGCAAATCCAATCAGTTTTCCACATTGATTCAATGTCATCACATTGATTTTTTTGGTTGAAATGATGTGGAAACAACATTGATTCAACCAGTTTTTGTGAAGTGTGGCAGCAGGTAGCCTAGTGGTTAGAGCGTTGGGCCAGTAACCGTAAAGGTTGCTAGATCAAATCCCCCAGTTGACAAGGTACAAATCTGTCATTCTGCCCCTGAACAAGGCAGTTAACCCACTGTTCCTAGGCCATCTTAACTGACTTACCAAGTTAAATAAAAAGGGGGGATATTGTCTCTAGCCAAAGACTTGATCAGTGTCATTTTGATGGTTATAGAGAGCTTCATTGCGTGATGACTGACTGTATCTACTAAGTACATTGAACTTGCTTACACACACACATACAACTGTTAAAAATAGGTGATGTCCTCTAGGTAGTTTCAGTGCCTATTTACTGATAGAATTTACGCAATGGTTTCTTGTGAAGTGATACATTTAGTTTATGACAGTAATTCAACAATAGATCTCTGTAGTAAAAGCCTATCAAACGTAGCCCATTTCATTTTTCAAGCTGTTACATTATTTTGTAGTGGAAATGTTCAAAAGGTAAAATTCAAATGTATTTGAAGGGGGCCTTCCGAGTGGTACAGCGGTCTAAGCACTGCGTTGCTGTGCTTGAGGCGTCACTACAGACCCGGGTTCAATCCGAGGCTGTATCACAACTGGACATGATCGGGAGTCCCATAGGGCGCCACACAATTGGCCCAGCATCGTTTGGGTCATGGGAGGGCTTGGCCAGGGGGACTTTACTTGGCACATCGTGCTCTCCAGCGACTCCTTGTGGGGGGCTGGGTGCCTGCAGGCTGACCTTGGTCTTCAGTTGAACAGTGTTTCCTCTGACACATTGGTGCAGCTGGCTTCTGCCTAAAGTGGGCGGGTGTTAAGAAACGTGGTTTGGCGGGTCATGTTTCAGAGGACGCATGACTCAACCTTCACCTCCTTAGCCTGTTGGGGAGTTGAAGCGATGAGACAAGATTGAAATTGGAGGTAAAATACAAAAAATACATGTAATTATGTTGAAGGTGAATTTTTAAGCTGTGCTTTGAAAGTTATCCACAACCATGGTCTCAGAGCATTTCCAGTTAGGGGGAGTGATGAGCTCTACAGCAGAGTCTCACAACTCAATTGCTGGTTGAAAACTGTTTTCTGCCCCTCCCAAAATATAGAATTTGTAGATAATTGGCCCTCTTTTTGGGACTCACCCACAAGCAGGACCAAGCCTGGCCTGCTGAGGAGTGACGTACTCCATCCTAGCTGGAGGGGTGCTCTCATCTTATCTGTGAACATAGACAGGGCTCTAATTCCTATAGTTCCACAATGAGATCGGGTGCAGACCAGGCAGCAGGCTATTAGCCACCATGCCAGCTTAGTGGAGTCTGCCACTAGCACAGTCAGTGTAGTCCGCTCAGCTATCCCCATTGAGACTGTGTCTGTGCATCGATCTAGGTTGGGAAAAACTAAACATGGCGGTGTTCGCCTTAGCAATCTCACTAGACTAAAGACCTCAATTCCTGTCATTATTGAAAGAGATTGTGATATCTCGCATCTCAAAATAGGGTTACTTAATGTTAGATCCCTCACTTCCAAGGCAGTTATAGTCAATTAACTAATCACTGATCATAATCTCAATGTGATTGGCCCTTCCTGAAACATGGTTTAAGCCTGATGTATTTACTGTGGTAAATGAGGCCTCTCCTCCTGGTTACACTAGTGACCATATCCCTGCGCATCCCGCAAAGGCGGAGGTGTTGCTAACATTTACATTAGCAAATTTCGATTTACAAAAAGCTAAATGACTGCGTTTTCATCTTTTGAGCTTCTAGTCATGAAATCTATGCAGCATACTCAGTCCCTTTTTATAGCTACTGTTTACAGGCCTCCTGGGCCGTATACAGCGTTCCTTACTGAGTTCCCTGAATTCCTATTGGACCTTGTGGTCATGGCAGATAATATTCACATTTTTGGTGACTTTAATATTCACATGGAAAAGTCCACAGACCCACTGCAAAAGGCTTTCAGAGCCATCATCAACTCAGTGGGTTTTGTCCAACATGTCTCCGGACCTACTCACTGCCACGGTCATACTCTGGACTTAATTTTGTCCCGTGGAATAAATATTGTGGATCTTAATGTTTTTCCTTATAATCCTGGACTATCGGACCACCATTTTATTACGTTTGCAATCGCAACAAGCGATCTGCTCAGACCCCAACCAAGGATCATAAAAAGCCGTGCCATAAATTCACAGACAACCCAGAGATTCCTAGATGCCCTTCCAGACTCCCTCCACATACCCAAGGATGTCGGAGTACAACAATTGGTTAACCACCAAACTGAGAAACTACATTTTACTTTGCGTAATGCCCTAGATGCAGTCGCACCCCTAACAACAAAAAAACATTTGTCATAAGAAACTAGCTCCCTGGTATATAGAAAATACCAGAGCCCTGAAGCAAGCTCCAGAAAATTGGAACGGAAATGACTACACCAAACTGGAAGTCTTCCGACTGGCTTGGAAAGACAGTACCGAAGAGCCCTCGATGATGCTCAATCATCCAATTTTTCAACTTAATTGAGGAGAATAAGAACAATCCCAAATTCATTTTTGATATTGTCACAAAGCTAACTAAAAAGCAGCATTTCCCAAGAGAGGATGGCTTTCACTTCAGAAATGATAAATTCATGGTCAACTTCTTTGACCAAAAGATCATGATCATTAGAAAGCAAATTATGGACTCCTCTTTAAAGCTCAATTGTCCTGAGTCTGCACAACACTGCCAGGACATAGGATCAAGGGAGACACTCATGTTTAATGAAAATAGTCTTGGCCTCTAAACCTTCAAGCTGCATACTGGATCCTATTCCAACTAAACTACTAAAAGAGCTGCTTCCTGTGCTTGGCCCTTCTATGTTGAACATAATAAACCCTATCCACCGGATGTGTACCAAACTCGCTAAAAGTGGCAGTAATAAAGCCTCTCTTGAAAAAGCCAAACATTGACCCAGAAAATATAAAAAACTATCGGCCTATATCGAATCTCCCATTCTTCTCAAAAAAAATGAAAAAGCTGTTATGCAGCAACTCACTGCCTTCCTGAAGACAAACAATGTATATGAAACGCCTCAGTCTGGTTTTAGACCCCATCATAGCACTGAGACTGCACTCATGAAGGTTGTAAATTACCTTGTCTCTGTGGATGGTTTGTCCTCTGACAAATCAACTGTAAATGTCGGTGTTCCTCAAGGTTCCGTTTAGGCCCACTATTGTTTTCACTATATATTTTACCTCTTGGTATTGCCATTCGGAAACATAATGTTAACATTACTATACGGACAATACACAGCTGTCCATTTCGATGAAACCAAAATTGCCCTCACTGGAAGCCTGTGTTTCAGACATAAGGAAGTGGATGGCAGCAAATGTTTGCTTTTAAACTCAAACAAAACAGAGATGCTAGTTCTAGGTCCCAAGAAACAAAGAGATATTCTGTTGGATCTGACAATTAATCTTGATGGTTGTACAGTCATCTGAAATAAAGCTGTGAAGGATCTCATCGTTACTATGGACCCTGATCTCTCTTTTGACGAACATATCAATAATATTTAAAGGACAGTTTTTTCCCATCTTCGTAACATTGCAAAAATCAGAAACTTTCTGTCCAATAATGATGCAGAAAAATGTATCCATACTTTTGTCATTTCAAGATTAGAGTACTGCAATGCTCTACTTTCTGGCTACTCGGATAAAGCACTAAATAAACTTCAGTTAGTGCTATACACGGCTGCTAGAATCTTGACTAGAACCAACAAATGTGATCATATTACTCCACTGCTAGCCTCTCTACACTGGCTTCCTGTTAAAGGCTAGGGCTGATACCAAGGTTTTACTGCTAACCTACAAAGCATTACATGGGCTTGCTCCTACCTATCTCTCCAATTTGGTCCTACCGTACATACCTACACGTACGCTACAGTTACAAGATGCAAGCCTCCATACTGTCCCTAGAATTTCTAAGCAAACAGCTGGAGGCAGGGCTTTCTCCTACAGAGCTCAATTTTTATGGAATGGTCTGCCTATCCATGTGAGAGATGCGGACTCGGTCTCAACCTTTAGGTCTTTATTGAAGACTCATCTCTTCAGTAGGTCCTATGATTGAGTGTAGTCTGGCCCATGGGTGTGAAGGTGAACGGAAATGCACTGGAGTGACAAACCGCCCTTGCTGTCTCTGCCTGGCCGGCTCCCCTCTCTCCACTTGGATTCTCTGCCTATAACCCTATTACGGTGGCTGATTCACTGGCTTACTGGTGCTCTTCCATGCCGTCCCGAGCAGGGGTGCGTCACTGGAGTGGGTTGAGTGACTGACGTGATCTTCCTGGCCGGGTTCGTGCCGTGGGATAGATTTTTGTGGGCTCTACTTGGCATTGTCTCAGGGTAGTAGGTTGGTGGTTGAAGATATCCCTCTAGTGGTGTGGGGGCTGTGCTTTGGCAAAGTGGGTGGGGTTATATCCTGCCTGTTTGGCCCTGTCTGGGGGTATTGTCAGACAGGGCCATAGTGTATCCCGACCCCTCCTGTCTCAGCCTCCAGTATTTATGCTGCAATTGTGTCGGGGGGCTAGGGTCAGTCTGTTAAATCTGGAGTATTTTTTCCTGTCTCATCCGGTGTCCTGTGTGAATTTAAGTATACTCTCTCTAATTATATCTCTTTTTCTCTCTCTTTCTTTCTTTCTCTCTTTCTCTCTCCTCTCGGAGGACATGAGCACATGTCTCGGGACTACCTGGCCTGATGACTCCTTGCTATCCCCAGTCCACCTGGTCATGCTGCTATTCCCGTTTCAACTGTTCTGTATGCGGCTGTGGAACCCTGACCTGTTCACTGGACGTGCTACCTTGTCCCAGACCTGCTGTTTTGGACCCTCTCTCTACCGCAACTGCTGTCTCTAACTCTGAATGATCGGCTATGAAAAGTCAACTGACATTTAATCCTGAGGTGCTGACCTGTTGCACCCTCTAGAACCACTGTGATTATTAATATTTGACCCTGCTGGTCATCTATGAACCTTTGAAAATCTTGGCCATGTTCTGTTATAATCTCCACCTGGCACAGCCAGAAAAGGACTGGCCACCCCTCAGAGCCTGGTTCCTCTCTAGCTTTCTTCCTAAGTATTGGCCTTTCTAGGGAGTTTTTCCTAGCCACCGTGCTTCTACATCTGCATTGCTTGCTGTTTGGGGTTTTAGGCTGGGTTTCTGTACAGCACCTTGTGACATCGGCTGATGTAAAAAGGGCTTTATAAATTAATTTGATTGATTGATTATTCTGTATGTAAATTTGAGACACTCAATTTTGTATGATATGTTACGAATTACAATTCATATGATATGTTGAGGGTTAAGGTAAGGGTTAGGAGTTAGGTTAAAGGGTTAAATAACCTTCTATCTCATGTAACCATACCAAATGTATGATATCATACTAATTTCAGTGTCCTGAATTTACCACTGGGCGAAATTGTCAATATCAGGGTATATCTTTATCTATTTATTTATGGATATAGAGTAGGAGTAGACATGCTCCAGATACCAATGTCCTTAATTTCATATATGGAGCTAGGATATTCTCTGTTTTGATTCCAAAACATCCCGTGATTTTACAGAAAAACTCATAATAAACATTGATAAAATATACAACTGTTATTCACAGAATTAAAGATAGACTTCTCCTTAATTTAATGCAACCGCTGTGTCAGATTTCAAAAATACTTTACGGAAAAAGCATAATCTGAGTACGGCGCTCAGAGCCCAATCCAGCCAGAGAAATATCCGGCATTTTGGAGTCAAACAGAAGTTAGAAATAACACTATAAATATTCACTTACCTTTGATGATCTTCATCAGAAGGCACTCCCAGGAATCACAGTTCGACAATAAATGACTGATTTGTTCCATAAAGTCCATAATTTATGTCCAAATAGCCACTTGTTGTTAGCGTGTTCAGCCCAGTAATCCATCTTCATGAGGCGCGAGCACTTCGTCCAGACAAAAACTCGAAAAGTTCCATTACAGGTCGTAGAAACAAGTCAAACGATGTATGGAATCAATCTTTAGGATGTTTTTAACATAAAACATCAATAAGGTTCCAACTGGAGAATTCCTATGTCTGAAGAAAAGCACTGGAACGAGAGCTAACTCTGTCAGGAGCCCGTGTCACGAGCCTGAGACACTCTGCCAGACCACTGACTCAAACAAGTCTCATGAGCCCCTCCTTTATATTAGAATCCTCAAACCAGTTTCTAAAGATGGTTGATAAGTTTTAGAAACTTCAGAGTGTTTTCTATCCAATACTAATAATAATATGCATATATTAGCATCTGGGACAGAGTAGGAGGCAGTTCACTCTGGGCACGCTATTCATCCAAAAGTGAAAATGCTGCCCCCTATCCCAAAAAGGTTAACGTGTGAAAGTTAGATAATTAAAAAATATATTTTAGAATTTTGCACGCTGCCTTTTCAGTGGAATGTTGTCGAGGGGTTCCGCTAGCGGAACGTCTGCCCTAGAAAGATTAAATAAAGTCCACCTGTGTGAAAAGAGTGTCACATGATCTCTCACATGATCTCAGTGTATACACATGTTCTGAAAGGCCCCAGAGTCTGCAACACCACTAAGCAAGGGGCACCACCAAGCAAACGGCTCTATGAAGACCAAGGAGCTCTCCAAATAGGTCAGGAACAAAGTTGTGGAGAGGTACAGATCAGGATTTGATTATAACAAAATATCTGCAACTTTTAACATCCCACGGAGCATATTAAATCCATTATTACAAAATGGAAAGAATATGGCACCACCAACAATCCTGCCAAGGGAGGGCCGCCCACCAAAACTCAAAAGCCAGGCAAGGAGGGCATTAGTCAGGGGGGCAACAAAGAGACCAAAGATAACCCTGAAGGAGCTACAAAGCTCCACAGCGGAGATTGGAGTATCTGTCCATAGGACCACTTTAAGCCGTACACTCCACAGAGCTGGGCTTTATGAAGAGTGGCCAGAAAAAAAGCCATTGCTTCAAGAAAAACAAATATTAAACAGGTTTGGTGTTCGCCAAAAGGCATGTGGGAGACTCCCCAAACATATGGAAGAAGGTATTCTGGTGAGATGAGACTAAAATTTAGCTTTTTGATCATCATGGAAAATGCTGTCTGGCGCAAACCCAACATCTCTCATCACCCCGAGAACACCTAGGCAGCATCATGCTGTGGGGATGTTTTTCATCAGCAGAGACTGGGAAACTGGTCAGAGTTGAAGGAATGGTGGATGGCGTTAAATACAGGGAAATTCTTGAGGGAAACCTGTTTCAGTCTTCAAGAGATTTGACACTGGGACAGTGTTTCACCTTGCAGCAGGACAATGACCCTAAGCATAGTGTTAAAGCAACACCCGGGTGGTTTAAAAGGAAACATTCAAATGTCTTGGAATGGCCTAGTCAAAGCCCAGACCTCAATCCAATTGAGCATCTGTGGTATGACTTAAAGATTGCTGTACACCAGCAGAACCCATCCAGCTTGAAGGAGCTGGAGCAGTTTTGACTTGAAGAATGAGCAAAAATCCCAATGGCAAGATGTGCCAAGCTTATAGAGACATACCCCAAGAGACTTGCAGCTGTAATTGCTGCAAAAGGTGGCTCTATTAAGTATTGACTTTGTATTTGAATAGTTATGGACGCTCAAGTTATATTTTTGTCTTATTTCTTGTTAGTTTCACAATAAAACATACTTTGCATATTCAAAGTGGTAGGCATGTTGTGTAAATCAAATGATACAAACCCACCAAAAAAATCCAGGTTGTAAAGCAACAAAATAGGAAAAATGCCAAGGGAGGTGAATTCCTTCGCAAGGAATATGTACAGTATATGTCTAAAAGACACATATGGATTCAGAATTTGTCAGGATATTGTGCATTTCCTCAAAACATGAATTGGAGATGGTCTGTAAGCTCTAGAACAGGGTTTCCCAAACAATATCCTTGGGCCACAAGTGATTTTTTCTGGAGAGGATTTCAGAACGAGAAATGGGGTCAACTCGACTGGGGCATGAGAAAGGGCTGCTATCTGTGAGATAGGCATTGGATGTGGTGCTCACACTGCTCCCGAGCCTCTGCCTCACCTATGTATTTGAACTGGCAAACACAGAGTGGGCCAAAGTGGACCCCCTTTAAATCCAGAAAACAAAATGAGAGAAATGTTGAAGTCATGGAATTGCAAAACGTAAGACATTCTCTCTGCTTTATTACATCTCAACTAATATCAATTTGTGAGTTTTGAGTTTAGGAAAACAATGAGGCAGCTTACACCCTGACCTGCTCTGGACTTTTTATGTAACACAGGGCACTTTTCAAATGTCTCTCGCATTTTGAGTGCTCTACAAGAAATCTTTATCCTTTCAGGGTTTGGAATATTATTAAAAGATTAAAAAGGCATGTAGATGGAATGGCATCAAACACATGGAAACCATGTGTGAAACCACATGGAAACCATGTATTTAATGTGTTTGATACCATTCCATGAATTATGTTCCAGTCATTACTGTGAACCCATCTTCCCCAATAAGGTGTCACCAGCTGCCTGTGGTGTGGCTGATTGACAGCACTTTGTATTGGCGCCAGGAACATGGATAACGTCAGAGGATAGCAATCCAGTGCCACCACCAATTCCAGAGAGCAGTAAAAACCCTAGGATAAACCTCCAATTGCCATCAAGCAAAGACACTTAAGGGGTACATCTCAAAGTCTGTCCTGGATTCCTTGATTCTTCGACCTCCTCACAATGCAATGAAGGAGAAGATATGAGGTTATGAGAAGGAGATCAAATAATCATAGATTCAAGGAATTGAGGAAGGACTTTTAAGATTCACCCGAGGTCTTTCTGATGACGTGTTGTATTTGTATTTATTATGGATCTCCATTAGCTACTCTTCCTGGGGTCCAGCAAAATTAAGGCAGTTTATACCATTTTAAACATTACAATACATTCACAGATTTCACAACACACTGTGTGCCCTTAGGCCCCTACTCCACCACCACCACCACATATCTACAGTACTAAATCCATGTGAATGTATAGTGTGTATGTTATCGTGTGTGTGTGTGTGTGTGTGTGTGTGTGCCAATGTTTGTGTTGCTTCACAGTGCCCACTGTTCCATAAGGTGTTTTTTTTTATCTGTTTTTAAAAAAAAATCTAATTTCACTGCTTACGTCAGTTACTTGATTTGGAATAGAGTTCCATGTAGTCATGGCTCTATGTAATACTGTGTGCCTGGATTGTGAGATGCACGTACAGAGTGTTGATTGTCGGTTACTTAACATGGAGTTAACTCCCCAGCGTGGGACTGCTAGACACTTTGGGTGGATGGGAGACACAATTTTCAAACAAATTGAGTCTGGAGCAGTTGTTTGGATCTTCCTGCCAATCAGATTTTGGATTCTGAGGATGAGGATGTAGATTACGTCTGTTAGTTCATGTAAACAGTCTTAGTTTGGGGCTCCTGCGGCACTAAAGCCCACCTTTTATATAACCAAATCTCCATGTGTTGAGGTTTCAATGTCATCCCTCACATTGTTTAGGGGTTAGATGGGGAAAACCACAAAATCCTGGTATTTGCAGGGCGGATAAATGACATGACAGTTAGTTTAGCAGCAAAGACATAACATGTTTTATTGTGTTTAAGAAATGAGTTGTCTGCTTTGCAGAATAACATTATCCACCTACCTCTGTTATTGAAACAGTACACTACTGCAAGGAAGGCCAAAGAGTTGGAACTATTTTGAGACATTACATCTGACTTATGAGTAACATCTGAATCAAGGCGCTATTTATCTGTTATATACACACTCACCATTACTTATACATTTGGGGTGACTTGGCAGAAAGTGAAAGCTTTACTGTGGCTTAAATATTTTGATGACACGCCCTTACTAATATGTGAATCGTTTTGCTCATCGACTGTGGGGTCCCTCCTATCGCCATTCATGACACAGATGCACAGGCATTTCCCACCCAACATCAAATACTGCTCCCTCTGATAGGTTCATGGTACATGTACCAAATGCCTGCTCAGACAGTAAATTACCTAACTGCCTGTCCTGCTTATGGGGGATCTTTGAGTCACAGGTCCCAGGGGCCGAGGGAAGGAAGCACTCAGTCTGTGATGGTGAGCCTCCCCAGGCCTCACACACACACCCACACAAACAAACAAACAAACAAACAAAGAAATATGCTCGCACACACTCACGTTTGCACACATGAACATACGAACACACACACGCACACAAACACACATATGTTTCTATGTCACTAGTCTATAAAAGTGTCCCTTACTGCGCAATCAATAGGGGCCCTTTGGATTGGTTCCAGCGTGAATAATGACATAGAACACTCACCCTGCTTACTACTCTAGTAGTAATGGTCGCTCCAATAACTTATTTTGGTACTCCGGGACTTCCAGAGTTTGTGATCACCTAAACACACTACCAGACATAGAGCTGTCAAGCCCTTGTGCTCATGTTGAAAGAAAGGTCTAGTTTATTAAAGAAATTGTCAAACGGTTATCGGCGAGGTAATGGTACAGTACATGTAACCAAATAAATAAGAACCAAGTTTGGTTCTTTGTAACTTTCGTTGGCCCTCAGTTTGGAATTTACCTCAGCAATCTACAGGAGTTGGGTGAATTTATTTTTATTAAAAAGTGCAGGGCCTAAAGTGCAACATTCAACTCAGGCTTTGAAAGGATGCACAAAATAAGTGTGTGCTCCTTTAGGGTTTCAGGACGAAAGAGTATAATCTTACTAAGATGATCCCTGTGGGTGTCACATCCAATAACACAGGCCTTATTTCACAAATACCTCAATGGTACAATGGTTTATTTTAACACACACACACACACCCCTGGTTTCTGTGGGTAAGCATGGACACTTTTGACCATGACAGGATCCAAACACACTATTAGAAATGGAATCTTGCAGCACACCTTTTCACCATGCAGCGTTAACCACAGTGAGAGGTTAATAAGAACACAACAAAAGAAGGAAGCAACCCAAAACAACACAACAAACCGATAGGAGTTGGTCCATTTGGAAATGAATCAGCCAATAAGACGTCAGTTTATATTTATGTGTCCTGAGGTCTTTCCCATGAGCCTGCATCCTGTTTTGAGGGGTCAGAGGGGACTTGTGCTGCTGTATGACTGCCAGATCAGCAGATCTCAGCCCCTTAGGTTATACAAATAGAGATGATAGGCCACTGTTCTCAGTGGAGAATATAGTACACTGTGCTATCTGTGCTCAGGGAAACAAATCAGAGAAACTTTTACTGGCAACAGTGTCAGTTCTATTATTAAACGTATTCCCATAACCATGACAGGGTTTTTAAAAATGTATTTATACAGGTTTTTTCACATT
This sequence comes from Oncorhynchus mykiss, assembly GCF_013265735.2. Classification (NCBI taxonomy): domain Eukaryota; kingdom Metazoa; phylum Chordata; class Actinopteri; order Salmoniformes; family Salmonidae; genus Oncorhynchus; species Oncorhynchus mykiss. Next base: position 47,882,591 of record NC_048576.1, on the reverse strand, counting down.
GAGATAATATCTCTTTTCCAAGAGAGACTTGGTCCAATTGCATTAGAAGCCCCTGTCTCATCTGCTCAGGAAAATGAATTACCTGGATCATGTTCATTTAGGGCATTCTATGGGAAATTATTTACAACATTAAATAGAAAATACAAATGAGTGTTTCTTATTGGACAAAATCCAGGTAGTCCCTCCTCTCTTTTTTCGGTTGTTTTGTGCCCAATGAAAATGATTCTGGTTAGTTGCATAGCTCTTAAAGCTCATATAAAAAAATAAGACAATATATTCTGTTACATAGATAATTTACTCAAGAAAATACAAACAATATAAATATATATATTTTACAGTAGTTCATAATATATTCATTGTAATATCCTTCAAATGCTGTACATGTAAAACACAGTGAACAGATAAACACAGAAGCAAGAGTGCAACTTCAATTTAACATTGCATAAAACTGTACGTAACACTGTCACGAAATTGACATAACACCATCAAAACCATTCTCCATTTATGCTAATATTCTTTCTTTATTAGCTGTAACATGCACAGCCGTAGCTTTGACTTGCCTGCATGGCATCCAAACAGCCAACCTAACATTTTGATACACGTGTGACTTGTGATATTCATGATATTTTATTATCATTGTAGTGTCAATTTATGTCAAATGTTGGTCATTGACTGTAGTCAAAGGTGGATATCACTTCAAGCAGCAGGTGACTTATCTTGTCATCTCTATACATAAGTTTGACCTTTGTCGGTTTCACTTGAAGTTCAGTCATACGAGCGGGAAAAAAGCAGAACAAGAGTGTTACCCCAAATGCAGTGACTGTGACTCAGCATGTCACAGTGAGAAACAGGATGGAACTGCTCTTCTTCTAGTGTTATCTCTGAAATAAATATCTATTAATATACTTTCCACACCAGGGATTTCCCGTGGCTTGTTTTTCTTGTTTAAAATAGTCCCTAACATTACAAAATAAAGTAAGGAATCATATCCTACCTTCTATGACATTCAACTTAGAAATGCACTGTAATACAGACTTAATAGGAATGACAACTGTGTGAATTCAGTATGTATGTAACAATGTCCTATATAAAAGGCAGAAAGCTAAAACAAATGTAATTCGATGAACTCTCTACAGGTTGGTCAGTCCTTGTTGTCACTTTGTAACTGCATTGTTCTTGTCACAAGCTCTCCTCCTCATCATTCTCACTGACCTGCTGGGGCAAGTGTTGGGTAAGGACAATCCATGACTGGGGAATTTCTAGTGTTCATGATTGGTCTTGTGGGCTAGGCCTATGCAGATAATAAGGGCAAGATCTCTTTACGAGAACAAATGCAACATGGATAGCTTCCACATGGATAGCAAAGCAATCTATCTTCAAAAACAACATTGATTGTCTCAAATCCTTGCAATTACATGATTTTGATTGATATGAAGTTGATCATGGAGATGGTGGTGGAAAAAGCTGAATGCTACACAATTAAGGATTTCAGTCTGGCAGGGGTTCACTACAGCATTGATTAAGCTTTGCCAAATTCTCTGTGAAGAAAGTGTTTGGTTGGTGTTATCTTCTCTTACTCCGCTCTGTCATTCAACTGACATATTTTAGGGAGAAAACCTAAATAACTAAGGGCCAGATTAGAATGCATTAAAAAGGCTTCTTCTCTCCAGTGAAACAAAACAGGTCCTTGTTTCTGTTAAAGCCTCACTGATCCACTGTATCACTTAACTTATCAAACCGCTCATTTGCCTTCCCAGCCTCTCCATGTATGGTAGCAACCGGAGAGGATTTCGGGGGGGGAAATATATTTTATATCATGGGAAAACCACATTGCTGGAACCCAGCGTTGTAAAATTGCGCATAATTATTTAGTACAGGCTTTTTCGAGAGTGAGTTCATCAAAAACAGGAAAGGTATCTGCAGTGCCCTACAAGCTGTTAAAACAAGCAACTTTTTTTTTTTTTACTGCAGGTGTTCCGACAGTACTGCTTCCTCTGGAGTTATTGCTTCAATCCTGTTTTTGGTCTCCACTTACCACCCCATACCTACTGTATATCTACCAGTGAAAAATACAAACATTCTGTTATGAAAATAATATTCACTGTAACTATCCTACAGAGGGTGAAACAATTCACTTCTATACAGTACTTCCTATTTATGTCCCACAAATAGGAACTGTAAATTCTATAAAACACTAAGTGTATACTATTGTAGTGTCACAGTCATCTAAAGAACTGCAGCCATAACCTTCAAACCCTGTGGTTTCATAATGATGTGCTGATGTTGAAATTAGTTGGCTCTCCACTCTGCCATTACATGGCATTGGTGGGCATGTTTGCATTATGTGCTCCCTACGTAGTGTAATTTAGTGGCATCAAACACACATTCAAAAGCAGGTTACTAATTTGTTTAAATTACAAATACAATCAAATGAAAGTGCAAACTACAGCATTGATAAAGAGAGGCCTTGGTGTTTGGCCATAAATCTGGATCAGCAAATCTAATGCATATCAGCTGACCCTGTGCAGTCATAAAATATTTTGCCAAGTGGAAATGGCTAAATGTCTATAAACTGTATGTGCACATGATGATGCTAATTATATGAAAAGTGACCACATTCATACTCTTGGGTTTTCACTGTCTGTTATTCCCTAGAAGAAGAGAACAACATCTTCAATTTATGATACTTCTATAAACCACAAATCTGACCCAAAATGAGTCACAGTACTTCCTGGATGATAAAATGTAATAAAGTCATATTGTTGTGGTCATGGTTTTTGTGTATTTTTTTTCTTTTAACTTGAAGACTTGGCTGCCATGTTCCAGAGTTAAAATTAGGAAATAGTGCACACTTCACATTGAAAATTCTCTGCTTAGTAGTCCCTCTGAGAAGACACATTTCCAGCATCTCTTTCTCCGCAATCACAGGACACATTCTTCAGGCCCTGAAGCTACTGTTGAGGTTACGCCTCCTAAGGTGGCACACCTTGGAGAGCACCACCAGCACCACGATCAGCACCAAAGCCATCACCACAATGACGATGATGCTAGCGCTCTTACTGTCCAGCTTCTGACACTGTTCCTGCGTCACGCTCCTAATGTTCAACTCCACTATCTCTGAATTCTCCATGTAATGGCAGGTTACTGTGGCGATGTCCGGGACGACCACATTGGAGTGTTGGAGCATGTTGAGGAAGCGGGGGTTGCTACAGCAACTGAGGGGGTTCGAGCCCATGTAAAGGGTTTTGAGCGTCCGCTCCAGAACCACGACTGTGTCGTACTCCAGGGTGACTAGGTTGTTGTTCTGCAGGTTCAGGGACTCTATGGAGGGCTCCTTGTTCCACAAGGGGAGAGCGCTCAGCTTGTTGGTGGACAGGTCCACAAATTTGAGACTGCTTAGCAGGGAAAGGTCTGTGTTCAGTTCTGTGATGTGGTTCTCTCTCAATGACAGATGAGTTAGGAAGTTCTCCAGACCAGAGAAAGAATTCTCGTGAATATCCAAGCCTGGGTTTAGGGACAGGTCCAGCAACCTGAGCATGGTGCCATTGAAGGCATACGGTGGCAGAACTTCAAGACTGTTTCCAGAGAGGTTCAAGATGTGCAAGCTTGGTATGGATGCAAAGGAGACACAGCCTGATGGATCCTGGGAGTTGTGGTCTGTCTGTGGTGGTTTTCGCTGTGAGGGGCAGACTTTCAGGTAGTTCTGCTGGAGGTGAAGGCCTCTGATGCTGGGCAGTCTTTGGAACCGTCCAGAGTCTATGTTTCTGAGAACATTCCCTTGTAAGAATAGTTCCTGCAGTGACCTTAGGGTGTTCTCCCCAAACGAGAGTTTCTGTAGGGCATTGTAACTCAGGTCCAGGATCTTCAGAGAGTTCAGAGGGCTCTCCTGATCTACAGAAAAGGTCCTGATACAATTATTACTGATGTTGAGGTGCTCAAGGGACACCATGCTGCAGAAGAAAGACTGTGGTATGCTATTGATCTGGTTGTAGCTCATGTTGAGGTACATAAGCCTTGAGAGGTCCTGGTGTAGGCTGGTTCCACCTGACTGTGTGTGAGGCACAAACGTGTCTCTGAAGTGCTCCATCTCATCCGCTGTCCCCGTGGTGTTGATGCTCATCAGGCGGTTCCTGGACAAATCCAGGTATATGAGCTTGTTTTTTCTTGGGAGAACGGGGAAGTAGTGGATCTTGTTTTCCCTCAGGTCGAGGTAGAGGAGCTCGTACTCTAGGTCTGAGTCTGTGGTTTGGAAGCACTCCATGCTGTTCCTACTGAGGTTCAGCACCTTCAGTTGGGAAAGGTTAAAGTCAGTGATACAAGTGATGGAGTTAATGGACAAATCAAGCTCGGACAGATGGATCAGCGAGTCAAATGCTCCATCATCGATCTCTAAGATGACATTGTTGTGAAGGTCTATGTTTCTCAAGGCCAAAGATCCACAAAAGGTCTCCTTGCCCACTTTGGTGATACTATTGCCATTCAGAGAAAGGTTAATGAGTTCTGGGGCTTCACTGAGAAAGAAGTCGGTCATCCCTGTGTACAGGCCATTGCCTGAGAGGTCAAGCCTCTTCACGGCCGCAAGAGGCCCAATGCTGGTTTTCAAAACAGCAAAAACATCCAAGTAATTACTGGAGAGGTCCAGCACTTGCAGATTGGTCATGTCTTTGAACAGACCCGGCTGGATGAACTCGATCTTGTTGGAGTGGAGGTTCAGATGATGAACGGTGGTGTAGATTGATAGAACCTCTTGGGTAAGGTTTTGTAGAAGGTTCCGAGATAGATCCAGCTTTTGGATGCCATGAGGAAGCTTGGCCGGAACAGTCCTCAGGTTCAGATCGTTGCAGTACACATCATTCTGTACCTGTGGACAAAACAAGGAGAGATAACTACATGAGCTTTGAACTTCACGGCACCACTGCACACTCCCAAATGACCGCAAGTCACCTTGACACTTTTCACTCTCACAAACCAAATGGTTTGTGCACATGTAGAGAGTTGTTTTATGGGCCATTGTATCTGTGTTTTTTGGCAGTCAAGGGAGACTGTTAGGCTTGTTGTGGGGTTTTCACCTCATAAAACAAGCTCTTGTTACACCCCCTCTTCCACCCAGGGATTTTCAGAACGCCTGGTGGACAAAGAGTCTCTTTCCATTATTATTTCAAACATTCAACTATTAACTTATCAGTGTGGCTGGTAATTTAAACCATATGGCATAAGCCCTCTCTCTAAACACAGCCCATAAAACACACATACGTGCACACGCGCACACACACACACACACACACACACACACACACTCAACTCACATAAAACAAAGTGGATTTAGGTTCATGGCATACATTTGAAGGCAGTAGCAGGCCTTCCTTCATTTTTTTTGCTAAATGTTAAGCTTTTTGAATGTTTTCTTCTGACTTTTATGAACAAATGCTACCTTATACATTTCTGATTAATAACTTGACTCATATGCAATTGAAATAGCCTGCAGATCATAACAATATATGATTATATTGTTTATATACAATAAACCTATCATGGGTCATATATCATTATAAGATCTAAAGATGTTATAACAGAAAGAGAAAGAAAGTGAGGTACAGCACATCTGTAAAACCCCAACTTGATGTTTACATTTACTTATTATTCTATTTTAATCTCTTTGGTGCAATTTTCACAAGTATGTGGTACATTTTCACAACTCTTAGTACAAAACTCCAAACAGATAATCAAAAAGACAGTTGTTTCAAAACTTAATTGACTAAGTATAACACACAAAATCATACAGTCACTTATTCACCAAACTTAATCAGTGTTTCATCTAGAAATACTGTACATGTTTCACATTGCAATACATTTGAAGTCGGGAGTTTACATACACTTAGGTTGGAGTCTTTAAAACTTGTTTTTTAACCACTCCACAAATTTCTTGTTAACAACAGTTTTGGCAAGTCGGTTAGGACATCTACTGTGCATGACACAAGTCATTTTTCCAACAATTGTTTACAGACAGATTATTTCACTTATAATTCACTGTATCACAATTTCAGTGGGTCAGAAGTTTACATTCATTCAATTAGTATTTGGTAGCATTTCCTTTAAATTCTTTAACTTGTGTCTAATGTTCCGGGTAGCCTTCCACAAGCTTCCCACAATAAGTTGGGTGAATTTTGGCCCATTCCTCCTGACAGAGTTGGTGTAACTGAGTCAGGTTTGTAGGCCTCCTTGCTCGCACACGCTTTTCCAGTTCTGCCCACACATTTTCTATAGGATTGAGGTCAGGGCTTTGTGATGGCCACTCCAATGCCTTGACTTTGTTGTCCTTAAGCCATTGTGACACAACTTTGGAAGTATGCTTGGGGTCATTGTCCATTTGTGACCAAGCTTTAACTTCCTGACTGATGTCTTGAGATGTTGCTTCAATATATCCACATAATTATCCTGTCTCATGATGCCATCTATTTTGTGAAGTGCACCAGTCCCTCCTGCAGCAAAGCACCCCCACAACATGATGTTGCCACCCCCGTGCTTCACAGTTGGGATGGTATTCTTCGGCTTGCAAGTCTCCCCCTTTTTCCTCCAAACATAACGATGGTCATTATGGTCAACCAGTTCTATTTTTGTTTCATCAGACCAGAGGATATTTCTCCAAAAAGTACAGTCTTTGTCCCCATGTGCAGTTACAAACCGCAGTCTGGCTTTTTATTGGCGGTTTTGGAGAAGTGGCTTCTTCCTTGCTGAGTGGCCTTTCAGGTTATGTCGACATAGGACTCGTTTTACTGTGGATATAGATACTGTACCTGTCTCCTCCAGCATTTCCACAAGGTCCTTTGCTGTTGTTCTGGGATTGATTTGCACTTTTTGCACAGAAGTACATTCATCTCTAGGAGACAGAAAACGTCTCCTTCCTCAGCGGTATGACGGCTGCGTGGTCCTATGGTGTTTATACTTGCTTACTATTGTTTGTACAGATGAACGTGGTACCTTCAGGCATTTGGAAATTGCTCCCAAGGATGAACCAGACTTGTGGAGGTCTACAATTGTTTTCTGAGGTCTTGGCTGATTTCTTTTCATTTTCCCATGATGTCAAGTAAAGAGGTAATGAGTTTGAATGTAGGCCTTGAAATACATCCACAGGTGAACCGCCAATTGACTCAAATTATGCCAACTACCCTATCAGAAGCTTCTAAAGCCATGACATAATTTTCTGGAATTTTCCAAGCTGTTTAAAGGCACAGTCAACTTAGTGTTTGTAAACTTCTGACCTTCTGGAATTGTGACACAATTGTAAGTTAAATAATCTGACTGTACACAATTGTTGGAAAAATTACTTGTCTCGTGCACAAAGTAGATGTCCTAACCGACTTGTCAAAACTATAGTTTGTTAACAATACATTTGTGGAGTGGTTGAAAAACAAGTTTTAATGACTCCAACCTCAGTTTATGTAAACGTCCGACTTCAACTGTATGTGTGGTAAAGTAGTCAAAAGTTAAGTATTTGTTCCCATATTCATAGCACGCAATGACTACATCAAGCTTGTGACTCTACACATTTGTTGGACGCGTTTCCTCTTTGATTTGGTTGCATTTCAGATTATATTGTACCCAATAGAAATGTATGGTAAATAATGACCTGTCATTTTGGAGGCACTTTTATTGAAAATAAGAATAGAATATGTGTCACGCCCTGGCCTTAGTATTTTGTGTTTTCTTTATTATTTTGGTCAGACCAGGGTGTGACATGGGTGATTTATGTGTCTTGTCTTGTCTAGGGGTTTATTAGATTTATGGGGTTGTGTTTAGTAGAGTTGTCTAGGAAAGTCTATGGTTGCCTAGAGTGGTTCTCAATCAGAGGCAGGTGTTTATCGTTGTCTCTGATTGGGAACCATATTTAGGCAGCCATATTCTTTGGGTATTTCGTGGGTGATTGTCTCCTGTGTCAGTACCACATGGGACTGTTTTGGGTTTACACGGTTCTTGTTTTTGTAGTTTGTTCATGTATAGTTTTTCATATAAAAAAAACCAAGAACTTCAACCACGCTGCTATTTGGTCCGCCTCTCCATCCCAGGAAGAATCCCGTAACAATATGTTTCTCAACACTTCTACATGAAAGTGAATGCTACCATGATTATGGACAATCCTGAGTGAATCGTGAATGATGAGTGAGAAAGTTACAGATATCATACCCCCAAGACATGCTAACCTCTCACCATGACAATAACAGCATTTTTTTAGCGTTCTTTTGGGGAAGGTGGGTATTCACGATTCATTCAGGATTATCCGTAATCATGGTAGCATCCACATTCATAGAAACATATTGATATCTATTCTTATTCTATTCTTAAAAGTGACTGCAAAGTGACTTCACCCGACATGGATGACAATACCCTCCAATTAAAGCCCACATTCTGCACTTGAACCTCATAGTCATTGTTTGGATTTGAAATCAAACGTTTTACGTATACAGCCAAAAGAAGAAAAAATGCTTATCAGTCCCAATAATTATGAAGGGCACTATATGTATCTTACATGTTTTGCTATTGGATTAACTGGTTTTTAAAATAACAAAATTGAAAAGATATCATTATGATGTGCTTTGGTGATTACACTAATGTACTCATTATATTCACAGTACACATTGGTTGTACGGTGAAAGATGTCTACAAACAAAATGCATGCACAATGACAGCTTTTGTGTTAAAAGTGTCACCAGTTTGTAGTTTTGTTCTAAGAGTTTAGAAAATGCATCACATACTTGTGAAAATAGTACCAAAGCTATGAAATAAAACTTAGAGAATGCATAAACAATGAACACTGCCTCTAGTCCGTTCCATTCAAACTGGCACGCTATGATATCAGTTCTTGCCGTCTAAAGAGCCAATTTCCTGCCCAGCTCCAATTCATCCTGCCTGTTTATACAGTTTAGTCGTTAGTAGTCAGGAATGCAATACATTCCCAGAACTACAGCAATATGAATTTCGTATCAGATATTGTTTTCTTGTGTCTTCGCAGAGGGTGGAAAAATTAGAGAAGGAAAACACCAAAGGACTTTAATGTTCTATGGACTCAGGGCAGAAAGCTACTGTATGCCAGAGCCTCCTTTAGTTAAAGACTATCAAAGAAAATTGTGTAACATCAGGTCCAGATTGATAGTTCCTGAGAGAGGGAAAATTCCCTTATGGAAAGCAGCCCTGGGGCTTTCAGCTCCTTAATATAAGGAGCTGTGGAGGTAGAGCCGCTTCATCCAAATACGGAGCTAGACCGAGATTACACATTTGTCACGGCAACCATTTAGACAGAGGAAGTTAGTCAGCCAGTCTACCCAAGGAAGATGCCAAGAAGAGTCAGACTTTATGTCCAGCTATGTCTAAAAACTTACATTAATGTAGGTGCTTGGAGGATGAGAGTTGAACACACTGTCCGAAAGTGATTTGAGACATCACAAGCACAGTGCAGAGCTGTGAGGTAATGGAACATGTGCCTCCTCTATGGCTATAGTTTACTTTTTATCTTGCCTGGGCACATTTACTTATTCTTCTCCATCTCAAAATGAAACAGTTTAGGTGCGACTACATTTGGGTTATGTGGTCAAGCTGTATGTTCTGTTATCTGCTGTTCAGAACATGAGGAAACAGCATGGCTAGAATAACAACAAGGATCGGTTTCATATCACAAGACTTCAATAGAAACGTTCTCTGCCACTGGAGAATTCAAAAGTAACCAATATATTTTGGATATACAGTACATGAGAGATTTGTAAGAAAACTGCCAAAACTCTCAGATAATAACATCAAGGTACACACAAGCAGTATTGTAGTACTCAGATTTATCAATAAAACATACGATACTCTATCAAAACCGATAACAGAAACATCAGTTATCAGCAACTATCAACACTATTCCTCCCCTCTATGTAACTATAATCAGGGGTCCCACATTAAAATAAGTACCCCAATACATATTTATTGTATTGCACACACTAACACTTTGTGAAAAGTGCATTACAAATTAAATGTATTCATATTTTACATGGCAGTTACATAGTTTACACATTACGTAGTTTCAGCTGACATACTTATTTGTGGTTGACAGCTATGAAAACATTCAAAAAGTCTGCTACTGCGGCAACTCAGTTCAGGGTCACTTACCACTTGGCAGTGGGAGAGCTGGCGTGAGGGATGTAACAAGGATTCTGCCACATCACTGACGATAGCCAGGACCAGCCAGAGGTAGGCTGCCATGGTGCTGTGACACACAGAGAGAGGGGAGGAGAGAAGAGACAGAGCAGACATGAGTGCAGGAAACACAATGATGGGGTTATGACATGAACTGAGACCATCCACAGGAGGAATTCCTAACAGGGAAGTTGTTTCTCTGGACACGGTTGCCTTTGTTTGACTTGTCATTGTTAATTTATTCCACTTGTGACGTCAAATCGCTGGTACTCAAAATGCATGACTGATCTTAACTGAGAACGTCTTGGTTCGTTTTGGGAAGCCCGCACATACAAGGCTTTGCTTTGAATACTTTGCAGGAATATTAAATCCTGTGAGAGTTAAATTGTGATGATTTCTTAAATCATGAAAATGATTACGCTTGTTACCTCAATGTCTCTGGTGTCTGCTGACCACCAATTACATTTGCAAACTTTTTTTGTATTTATTAAGGATCCCCATTAGTTGCTGCCAAGGCAGCTACTCTTCCTGGGGTCCTGGGGTCCACCAACATTAAAGCAGTTAAACCTAATCAGTCACAATATGACCCTACATGAAAATATGGAATACTTTACAATATTTCAAGGAATGAGAGTAAAAGAGAGATTGGTTTGCTAAATAAGAGTAAGTGTAGTGGATAGGTAAAACATTTTAGCATGCCACTATATTTAGTTCTTGTTCCTCTCAGGCTTGTTTTTAGTCTTAAGTGACGCAAAAGGAATCTCCCACTGATCACTCAAGCCGAGATCTAAAAGGTTATTAATTATTATTGGAACAAAAGTAGTCTTTAACCAACAACAATGACTTGTTTTGGTTCTTACAGCTGAAGTGCTGACCTTTTTAAAATCGTAGATATTTACTGCCTCACCAGAAATAGTATAATGTGACTGCTAAAACTAATTCCAGAGATGAAAGTGTGATTCTCCCTCCGTGCCCTATTTGTCTTTTGTACAAAGCCTCAAAGGTCTCAGACTGTTTTTAGGTAGAATGAAAAAGTTGCAGAAATTCATAGAATTACCGCATAAAGCATGACTGTCATTGCATGACTTTTCTTTGACATGAGCACGATGCTATCCACATCACTCAGGTAACAGGGAAATACCCTTTGAATCCTCATTGAACAACGCTCGCCTCAGAGACTTCACAATAGCCCATTAGAACATAACTCACACATTCTCTCTCATATATTCATCTGTACACCAATCCACACATTTTCTAATTCTCTCCCTTACTCGTTTACATAGGACATGTCTTTACCTACTCCACAACCGCCACTGCTAAGTATCTCAGTCTCCTCTCCTCTGCCCTCTGTTGCACAGCTGAGGACCCTTCTACCCTTCTCCAAGGCATTCCTACCATTCACCCTAACAAGCAAGTAATAGAAACCACACACGTCAGCATATTATCGTTGTCCATAGGTGTTTACCTCTCTTCGAAATGGTTACTTTCCCCTGCAGTCTTCTGCTCATGCTGCTGCTCCTGTGGGTAATCTTACATCCTCACTGACACACACTCCCACACAAACACTCTCACACACACAGCCGGCTCTACCCTGCGCCTTTCAGTGCTGGTCCAGGGCTAACACATCCTGTGAGAATATCCGGCATCATTGTTGCTTTCCCCCTTCCCTTTTTTAGAGAAATACCTTATATGGGATTGGGAAGTCCATTCTCGCCGTAATTCCTCCAATATCATACTATTTTCTCTCTCTATTTCTTCCTTTCTCTCTCTTTCTCTCTCTCACAAACACCTTCTCGCTATCTCCATTTAGTCACTTCTCTCTTCCTTTCTCTCTCACGCTATCTTTCTCTTCTCTCTTTCTTCTCCTTCCTCTCTTCATCTATTGTTAATCAATCAGAACAACTGGGTCCTACTTCTTTGTGATTTGTCATTCCCACATGTTGGCAGTTGCTCATTTTGGAACAGCTGTATACATAGTGAGGTTATAAATTCCTTGTACCTTTCTGTAAACAATTAGGCATGCAAACACATAAACTTCTGAAAGCGCTCGGTTGAGAGGTTATTTATTATGTGGTCTCTGTGGCAAGCCAAGTTATCATACGCAAACCAGATTGTTATTCTATTCTTCGGAGAATGACAAACAAACATATTTACAAGATGTACAATTAGGTTACATGTCATGGACATATGGCTAACTTTCAAATACTGTTTAAGCCTCAACGGAAGATGTAAAAGACAGGCACATACAAAGGCATGCGTGCGCGAGTACACACACACACACATACACTGGCTCACCATTTCCATCCAAGGAGTCAATGTCTTCTGAGATGTTGTACCGTTCCAGAATTGAATGGCAGAAATATGTTCCTCTCTCCCCTAGTTCATCCGGAGGTATGCATGAGTCATTGAAGTGAGTGTCTGTCAGTGGCAGTGCGTTTGGCAGCATCCTCAGTCCAGTTATATTGAGCCAAATGGGGAATCCCATGACATGGTGTGCCTACCTACCCTAAGGGATAAAACTAGATTATCAAGTTTACACTCTTAGAGGGTTCAAAAAGGGTTCTTCGGCTGTCCCCATAGGAGAACCCTTTTTGGTTCCAGGTAAAAATCATTTTTGGTTCCAGGTAGAACCCTTTTGGGTTCCATGTAGAACCCTCTGTGGAAAGAGTTCTACATGGAACCAAAAAGGGTTCTTCAAAGGGTTCTCCTTTGGGGACAGCCAAAGAACCCTTTTAGGTTCTATATAGCTCCTTTTTTCTGAGAGTGTAGGATAGACACACTTTCGGTTTTGGTTTCATTTATCCAACCTTGTAAGCAAAATGACGTATTTCAGACATCCATGGGACAGTACTCACCAAGTGAGCAAAATTACGTATTTTAGATGTGTATGGACATCGGCGTTGGACAGTGCTCACTGGGAAATGTCTTCAGTGCATTATCAATAATAATGGTCTATCCATTTTTACCCAGTGTTGACAGGTTATGAAGTTTCTTCACTATCTGTAATTTACTTAAATCTGGCTCTGAATTAACTCCACTAAAAGTTGAAAGGGTCTCTCATCTCACATCTCTTGACGCACCTGTTTGTGTGGAAAACAGAACTTTTCAGGTTTTTGTTTTTTAAGTATCAAGTTATATGTGTCCCCCTAGTGCCAAAGAAAATGTATTGCACATGTGTGACCTCCACATAAATACTATAGAATGTTGAAAACCATTCTTCACTTTGAAAATTACTCCTGTGTAATCTGAAAATGTTAAGGCTTCTCAGTGGTCATTTAAATTTGATTTGTGACATTTTTAACTTATAAATCCCTCATGAATTTACTACAACTCTGACCCTGTCATATGAGGTCGGCCTACACAACAATGTTAGTTTCAAAATATGTTGAAAATATGTTTCAAAATCGCGCTGATGTCATGTGCTAACAGTTATTGCATCCATAGCTCCATACATTTCTAAAGTACCTGTTAGCTTAAAAAAAAAAGTTAAAGTGGTGGAGCAGAAAAATGAATGACAGATTATGGCTTTAATAAACAGCCAAACAACAGGCTAGGAAAGAATAGATTCAACCACACTACACAATACCCTCCATCATTTGCTCACCCTCTACAGTTAGGAGCTCCCCTACATTATACCCTATCTCAGTGGGCCCCCCTGGTGGCGAGGTCTCTCCTTCCTTTCCTATAGGGGAAACTTCACCCCGGAGCTTATGTTACAGAGCTTCATTACAGTACTGCATTGAACCATTTTGTGATGAATGTATCATATATATATATTTTTTATACATTGTTAATATGCAGCGATTACCTGGTGTGAAATGTCTGTGATTCAGACTCCTCAGACATAGAATATTTTGTATAATTATTATGCATTCTTTATACTGAAAATGCTGAATGCTTTGTTTTCATTGGGTGGGTGGAAATTTCACTTTAGGACCAATGGAATGGTCTAAAATGTGTAAACTCCTCACACCCAGGGCACAGGGCGATGCAAAACAAACACCCATTGAACATGCCCAAACTCAAGTGCATTAGATATTTGTCTGCAGATGTCAGTGTAGCTCTCTTACATAAGCCTAATAAATGCCTTTTTATATTGCACTTACAGTAGCATTATTGAACAAGGCATGTGTGTGCCATGATTGACAGTCATGACCTATTAATCATGAAACCACTGTTGGGAGACAAGGGGATATTATATCATCATGGTTATTGTACAATAATGTGCTTTTAGTTTAAAATAACACTTAACTATATTTTAAAACTATTTAAAAACTCTTTCCAACACAAACTGCCTCATCTGCCTTTCCATCATCTGAAGCTGACTAGAGACAATCAATATCCATCAAATCAATTAGTATTTTTTTTATAGCTTTCCATGCGCTTGAGATCATTTTTGTAATGTGAAGTGCTCTACAAGTTAAATATATAATAATTCATCTTATTTTGTACAGGGGCACAGGATCAGGGAAGAGGCACACACAAAAAAAAAACACTTCTGCAGAGCCTTACTAAGTTCTTAGAAGAATAGAATATCATAGAATAGAATACTTTATTGTACCTTAGGAAAATTAGCCTTGCAACAAAAAACAGGCATACTGTACCTCTGATGGTCCCTGCTTTGTGTATGAAATCCACTGGGTCTGGGTGATATGGGAAAGGGAGATACCTAGTCAATTGTACAACTGAATGCATTCAACTGATATGTGTGTTCCTCATTTAACCCAACCCCTCTGAATCAGAGGCGTTCAGGGAGAAGTGGTTGTTGGGGGTTATTAACTGCCTTGCTCACGGACAGAACAACATATTTTTGACTGCTAGGGGATTTGATTCAGCAACCTTTCAGTTACTGGCTCAACACTCCTACCTGCCAGGATATGAGGGTGGGGGAAAGGAAATCAAATTCTACGGTACTGGCAAAGCAACTAAATGATCTTCTTTGTGTTTGGGGGGGACTAAGCTAACATACCATGGAACATTTAGCTATTTGATTTTGAATTTTAGATCCCTTTAGGTATAAATACAATTATATTTTACAAATATTTGCTAAAATATATAATCCGGCCTTTACTATTGAATAACACATCCATAAATGGCAACCAAAAAAAGACAGTAAAAAAATGTAGGTGTCCTATGTCTAGGACATATGAGATAAGATATGAGATAAGAAAGCTCAAGAAATATATATATACAGTACCAGTCAAAAGTTTGGACACATCTACTCATTCAAGGGTTGTTCTTATTTTTTATATATTCTACATTGTAGAACAATAGTGAAGACATCAAAACTATTAAATAACACATATGGAATCATGTAGTAACCAAAAAGTGTTAAACAAATCCAAATATATTTTATATTTGAGATTATTCAAAGTAGCCACCCTTTGACTGGATGACAGCTTTGCACAGTCTTGGCATTCTCTCAACCGGCTTCATGAGGTAGTCACCAGGAATGCTTTTCAATTAACAGGTGTGCCTTGTTAAAGGTTAATTTGTGGAATTTCTTTCCTTCTTAATGCGTTTGAGCCAATCAGTTGTGTTGTGACAAGGTAGGGGTGGTATACAGAAGAAAGCCATATTTGATAAAAGAGCTAGTCCATATTATGTCAAGAACAGCTCAAATAACCAAAGAGAAATGACAGTCCATCATTACTTTAAGACATGAAGGTCAGTCAATCCGAAAAATGTCAATAACTTTTAAAGTTTCTTCCAGTGCAGTGGTAAAATCCATCAAGCGCTATGATGAAACTCGCTCTCATGAGGACCGCTACAGGAAAGGAAGACTCCGAGTTGGTACATCAGCATTGCCGACTACAGACGAATCCCGTGGGGCTTTTGGGGGTCGCAGACCAAAACGGAGAATAGCATCGTTTTCGTGAGAGTCATCTTTCCATGAGTGGTCATATTAGTTTGTAGGCCATTCAGATCGTTCGGACGCTACAGACGTTTTCGTGAATAAACTGATTTTCGGGATGTCTCATGGTCTGACAAACACCACTGTAACCCAGCCACCGCAGACGTGTAAAGCTGACGTACTGTACAGTAGGTGGATGCTTAAATTGACAGATTTTGATGGGGATTTTTTATTATGTTACTTAGATGGACGCACAGGTCAATTGCATTTTCTTCCTCAATGCAGTTCAATGCAGTTTGTTTTTAATTGCTTTTCACTGCATCTCTGCCCTAGATTTATTTACCCAGACAGACATTTCCAAAGCCTATAAGAAAGCCCAAGGCGATATAGTGGCAAGGAAATTCTCCCCTCAGGAATGCAGTGGCATTTTTCAAAGCTATTGAACATGTCCACATGCCTCAGTTCTGAAATCTGGGGTGGTGTGAATCAAGAGTCTCAGAGTAGGAGTGCTGATCTAGTATCAGCTGTCCATGCAATCTTATTCCTTGTGATCTAAATGGCAAAACTGATGTTAGATTAGCACTCCTACTCTGAAACGCTTGATAGCCTACATGTTGTCCCTGACCTGATTGTATTGTCTTGCAGGAGGTCAGTTGAACAGCTCGGACGTGTGGAGGTGCATGCCCCTGGTGGACCACGGTCCACGTCGCCTCCTTGGCCAAGGCCAGGTGAAGAAACAAGATGGCCGCTCTGCTTGGAAAGGTAAGCCTTCCTTTGTTCCAGTTGCCTACCATTGAGGATACAAAGCCCCATAATCATTGACATCCACGTGTGATTGAGTCCAAGTCAGAGTTGCGAGCGCTTAGGATTTCTCCCATAATGCTGACCTGTTCCCATATCTGGTTGTACTATTGTCTATACGGCAAAAATAGATCTGGTACCAGGCTACCATAATGCATATCAGGCTAAATCTTTGTAGCAGGCTGGTTTGCAATTTGACCATGTTAGACTGTGTAGAATAAGAATTGTACTAAGTTTGGCTGTGTGTCTATGTTTGTGGGTGTAGCTGTATGCAGTGAGAGGCTTCAACGGGATTGAGCGTCTCCCCAGTGTGTAGTGCTACAGCATCTACAACAACCAATGGTGGACTGTTGTCACTCTACTGCTGGCTGTGAGCTCAGCAGCTCTGGTGGGCTGCTCTGGCAAGCTCTGCGTCATTGGTGGGACTGTAAGCAATGACTGCAATACCAACAAGGTGAGCTAGGATCTGTAGTGTAGGGTGAAATTGCCCCCGTTGGGTCAGAGTCCCTACACTTGGGTCAGTTTAGCATTTCCCCCACAAATGGTTCAGTTTAGGATTAGGGAAGGGGAAGCTGATCTTAGATCTGTAACTAGGGGAAACTTCCCCCAAAACATAGTTCAAAGGCAAGGGGTTAGAAGTACAGTAGAGGTCAGACGACCCTTTTCAGAATTGAGTTGAGAAACCCGTGCTGGCCAGGTTACGCTTCCACCATAGTTGCTGGAACTGTGTGAAAAGATCTGCGCCAGCACAGTACAGTTTGGGTGGTATGGTAATGTGAAAAGGGTATTAGAGTCGGGGTAGACTATTACATTAAAACTATTTGATTTCCCTCACACATATCATGAAACCCCAGTTCAAGCTTAAGAACTTGTGAATATAGACAAGCATACCCCAACTCTAAATACGGATTCAAAAACGGAAGTTTTCAATGCAACAGAATAGCAAGATAGTTGACATAACATAATCTACCAGCACGTGTTGTTATTCTACTCTTTACCACACTGAGACAAAGGCTTATAAACTCAAACAATAGCTGGATTATGGAATAGCAAGTACTCCCTGTGTCGATCTATCAAATGTCAACCGAGGTTCTTCAATTGTGACATAGAAGAGACTGAGAGCCTTGTTTTGCTTTTGTGGATATTTTGGGAAAGTTTTGTGGAATTTCATGCAATGTTACCTTTTACAAAGAACGCCTTCAGAATCATGTTACCTACTCTCATGTTACATGTTGTCGACTTACACATTATCCATTTGAAGAAGTTCTCCAAACTGTAATCCTCCTTGGATTGTATAGGCTATAACCAAAAATATGCTATTCTTTTGTGCCTTCGAGCTTGCCTTAACACGATTCTTATAATGGATTCTGGAAACAAGGAGCATTCCAAACTGTAAACACTGTCATACTCTCTCATTAAGAACCCCATCATTCAGTATTTGCCTACAAAACTGACACACTGTTTGTGTCAAGTGGATCAGCTGTTGTCCTGCTGATGTGTACGCCACTCCTCTCACAATACTGTAGTTTTAGTCAAATGTAGAGTTGATCTTTTTCTTACAAGACCTTGATTGTACTGTCCATAGAGGTTCAGTGCTTTTGGGCCTTTTTCCCAGACACAGAATAGTCCTAGACCAAAAAGCCCTTTCAATGGAAATTCTTCATTGTCATTCATTTTAGTCCTAGACTAGGCTTAATCAGTGACCAGGAAACCGCCCCCAAAAGTAATGTATTATAAGAAAACCCTATAGGCCTACTAAACATCCTAATAATACATAATAAAGGGGACATTATCTACTTATATACACATGCAAAATTTGTGCCCATCTCTATACTTAAAGGAGAATATCACAGCTGCTCTATTTCAATGTACACTCACCGGACAGTTTATTAGCTACACCACCGGTTCACGAAAATGGATCACTCCTACAGACAGTGAGTCAGGTGGCAGTGGCTTGCTATATAAAGCAGGCAGACAGGCATCAAGCCATTCAGTTACTGTTTGGTTGAACATTAGAATGGGCAAAACAAGTGACCTAAGCAACTTTAAGCATAGTATGATCGTCGATTCCCGGCGCTCCAGGTCCAGTATCTATCCAGTAACGGCCACCTTCCTAGGCTTTTCAGGCATGACCGTGTCTAGGGTCTACAGAGAATGGTGTGACAACAACAAGCATCCAGTCAGCGGCAGTTCTGTGGGCGAAAGCAACTTGTTAATGATAGAGGTTGAAAAAGAATTGCAAGAATCGTGCAAGCTAACAGTCCGGCCACAAACAGACCAATAACGGTGTAGTGGTGTGCAGAATAGCATCTTGGAACGCACAACTCGTTGATCCTTGTCACGGATGGGCTATTGCAGCAGAAGACCACACCAGGTTACACTCCTATTAGTATGCGATCACCAATGCTGGACAATTGAGGAGTGGAAAAACATTGCCTGGTCCAACGAATCCCGGTTCCTGTTGCGTCATGCTGATGGCAGACTCAGGATTTGGCGTAAGTAGCCTGAGTCCATGGACCCATCCTGCCTGGTACAAGCTGTTGGTGGTGATGTACTGGTGTGGGGAATGTTTTCCTGGCACACGTTAGGTCCATTGATACCAAATGAGCAACACTTGTTTCCAACACCTTGTAGAATCCATGGCCTGAAGAGTTCAGTCTGTGCCCAAGACAGTACTAGATGTGTTTACCTTATAAACTGGCCTGTGAGTGTATCTGTCCTTATAATTGTAATTAACATATCATATGTGTCATAAAAAAATTTAATTTCCTCATTAAATGAAAATATGAGTGTTTCTGCATCTCACCAGCTACATGGCCTGGTTATAAGCACACCACAAAATCCAGAATTCATAATGATTTTAGGATGTGGAGGACCGCGCTGTGGAGGTGTGAGAAATATAAAAATGTCTGTCTTTGTAGCCAGCACTTTCAGCGAGAGGATTTCGAAATGGAACTGAAGTCTCAAATGTGGTTGCCATGTAGTCGAATGTTGAAAAGTGATGCTATTCTATCGATTTTCCACTTCACTTCAAAGAGGGAGCTATCTAATCAGCCAACATCCGCGCAGCAGAAGATAAGTCAACCTGAAGTAATGTAGCTACCTGGATAGCTAGCTAGCGAACTACATTTGTTTATCTAAACCAAAATCTAGCTAGCTGGCTTTCATTATATGCTGGCTAGACATTCCAAAGCACATCAATATAATTTGGCAGCTGATATCTGCCGATTTGATTTGTAACTTTGCATGCTAACGTTAGCTTCGTCAGGCTACGTTAGCTAACAGCTAGCTAGCTATCTAACTACCCCGGAGGCTAACATGACTATATTCTATTTAGAGTCCGATCCCATCAACATCTGCAGAGGCATCAACATTAAGCTCAGCACCAGGAACTAGCGTAAGTCACCTTCTAAAATCTACTCAATCTTTCCATGACTCCATGATGAGCAAATAAATACAGTGCCTTGCGAAAGTATTCGGCCCCCTTGAACTTTGCGACCTTTTGCCACATTTCAGGCTTCAAACATAAATATATAAAACTGTATTTTTTTGTGAAGAATCAACAACAAGTGGGACACAATCATGAAGTGGAACGACATTTATTGGATATTTCAAACTTTTTTAACAAATCAAAAACTGAAAAATTGGGCGTGCAAAATTATTCAGCCCCTTTACTTTCAGTGCAGTAAACTCTCTCCAGAAGTTCAGTGAGGATCTCTGAATGATCCAATGTTGACCTAAATGACTAATGATGATAAATACAATCCACCTGTGTGTAATCAAGTCTCCGTATAAATACACCTGCACTGTGATAGTCTCAGAGGTCCGTTAAAAGCGCAGAGAGCATCATGAAGAACAAGGAACACACCAGGCAGGTCCGAGATACTGTTGTGAAGAAGTTTAAAGCCGGATTTGGATACAAAAATATTTCCCAAGCTTTAAACATCCCAAGGAGCACTGTGCAAGCAATAATATTGAAATGGAAGGAGTATCAGACCACTGCAAATCTACCAAGACCTGGCCGTCCCTCTAAACTTTCAGCTCATACAAGGAGAAGACTGATCAGAGATGCAGCCAAGAGGCCCATGATCACTCTGGATGAACTGCAGAGATCTACAGCTGAAAATCTACAGCACAAATCTGGCCTTTATGGAAGAGTGGCAAGAAGAAAGCCATTTCTTAAAGATATCCATATAAAGTGTTGTTTAAAGTTTGCCACAAGCCACCTGGGAGACACACCAAACATGTGAAAGAAGGTGCTCTGGTCAGATGAAACCAAAATTGAACTTTTTGGCAACAATGCAAAACGTTATGTTTGGCGTAAAAGCAACACAGCTGAACACACCATCCCCACTGTCAAACATGGTGGTGGCAGCATCATGGTTTGGGCCTGCTTTTCTTCAGCAGGGACAGGGAAGATGGTTAAAATTGATGGGAAGATGGATGGAGCCAAATACAGGACCATTCTGGAAGAAAACCTGATGGAGTCTGCAAAAGACCTGAGACTGGGACGGAGATTTGTCTTCCAACAAGACAATGATCCAAAACATAAAGCAAAATCTACAATGGAATGGTTCAAAAATAAACATATCCAGGTGTTAGAATGGCCAAGTCAAAGTCCAGACCTGAATCCAATCGAGAATCTGTGGAAAGAACTGAAAACTGCTGTTCACAAATGCTCTCCATCCAACCTCACTGAGCTTGAGCTGTTTTGCATGGAGGAATGGGAAAAAATGTCAGTCTCTCGATGTGCAAAACTGATAGAGACATACCCCAAGCGACTTACAGCTGTAATCGCAGCAAAAGGTGGCGCTACAAAGTATTAACTTAAGGGGGCTGAATAATTTTGCACGCCCAATTTTTCAGTTTTTGATTTGTTAAAAAAGTTTGAAATATTCAATAAATGTCATTCCACTTCATGATTGTGTCCCACTTGTTGTTGATTCTTCACAAAAAAATAAAGTTTTATATCTTTATGTTTGAAGCCTGAAATGTGGCAAAAGGTCGCAAAGTTCAAGGGGGCCGAATACTTTCGCAAGGCACTGTATACTGGAGCTAGGAATAAGCATGGTCCATGTCTTGTTGCTGTAGTTGGTGTTTACAAGTACGCTACAGCTTCTACTGTAGTTTTCTCTGTATTATGGAGGCTTCGTTGATTGTTCATGCAAGGCTCGGAGAAAATTGGAGAAATGGAGGTATTAGTACGGAGGGGATGGTGGGGGTGACTGATGTGTGTCTGTTGGGGGTGGGTATTGTATGTGAACGTTAGTATGCATCATTTATTGACATGAGGGAGGTGGGTGGATATAGTACATTGTTTGAGTGTGTATTGGTGGGGGCAAAGTAGTAAAATGTTGGTTAAGACTAGTCATGCTGCTGCTGATGATTACTTTGACACCAGCTTTATTAGTACATAGTCTGTGATCCATTCCATGAAAGCTTTCAGCCTGGAATAAACTCAAGCTCAACATCATCTGACTTTGAAACAAGCCAGGACAGCCAAAGGTACGTTATTTATAAAAGCACAATACCCTCTGACTAAACTGTCTACAAGCCAAGTGCGCCTCAAACTTTTCCCACACTTGCAGTCAGTTCTTTGACATGGGGGAGAGGGGCTGTTAATATACTCTTCTAGCCTATTCACTCTATTGTTGGCATTGCTTGTCTACTCAATAGCACAACTGTAGGTGCTCATACACAATACATGACTAGACTGTCTACAAGTCAAGCCCTCCGTTTCACATCTTTGCTAACAGCCTGTCTCAATGCCCATTATTGACTCAAAGTGTAACAAAACACATACCAGTCTACTGTATGCTTTTTTGTTACACAGATGAACATGGGTTTATTGTATAGTTACACATCCTCATGATCAGTCTGCATGTCTTTCCAGGAGACAAATCTTCTGCAAGAGGTCGAAGCAGTGGGTGGTGAAGAAAGTGTGCGAGAAGCTTGCCTATCTGGCTGTGGAGTGCAGAAAGGACAATACAATTGTCTACAAGGAGCCAGAGTCACTGTCCCCAAATCCAACACAAGCTGTTGTTAACCTAAACCAGCTGCTATTACAAGAAGAGGTTCACCAGCTGAAGAACATTTTGGAACATTCAACCAAATTCAGTTAGACTGATGTTGTAATATGATATAGAATACCTAGCATGCTTACAACTGCATTGTGGTATAGATATTGTTAGCTGGTGTATACAATGGTGTTTTATATAATATATTTTTACAAGTGTACTGACAAGTGACAAAATTATTCCGTCTGCATCAGAAACCAACAGTGTTGACTTCAACTTTTTGATCAATTCATTATGATTGATGAATTGATATAATTTATGAAGGGGGCAATCTACTGTAGAGATAGCCTGAAGAGTTCTGTTATACTATCCAGGTCTATGCCCAAAAAGTTTGAGCTTCTACTTTTAAAAATCCATCACGCCAGAAATAAGTCCCTCAACGTTGCCGCTTGTTTGTAGACCCCCCTCAGCTCCCAGCTGCGCCCTGGACACCATATGTGAATTGATTGCCCTCCATCTATCGTCAGAGTTCGTACTGTTAGGTGACCTAAACTGGGATATGCTTAACACCCCGGCCATCCTACAATCTAAGTTAGATGCCCTCAATCTCACACACAAATATCAAGGAACCTACCAGGTACAACCCCAAATCCGTAAACATGGGTACCCAAGATATCATCTTGACCAACTTTCCCTCTAAATACACTGCTGTTTTCAACCAAGATCTCAGCAATCACTGCCTCATTGCCTGCGTCCGTTATGGGTCCGCGGTCAAACCACCACCCCCCATCACTGTCAAACTCGCCATAAAACACTTCTGCGAGCAGGCCTTTCTAATCGACCTGGCCCGGGTATCTTCGAAGGATATTGACCTCAACCCGTCAGTAGAGGATGCCTGGTTGTTGTTTAAAAGTGCCTTCCTCGCCATCTTAAATAAAAAATAAGAAAAGTGTAGAACTAAGAGCAGATATAGCCAAAGGTTCACTCCAGACATGACTTGACCAGCACAAAAACATCCTGTGGCCTACTGCACTAGCATCGAATAGTCCCCGCGATATACAACTTTTCAGGGAAGTCAGGAACCACAATACACAGTCAGTTAGGAAAGCCAAGGCTAGCTTTTTCAAACAGAAATGTGCATCCTACAGCACTTATTTCAAAAAGTTCTGGGACACTGTAAAGTCCATGGAGAATAAGAGCACCTCCTCTAAGCTGCCCACTGCACTGAGGCTAGGAAACACTGTCACCACCGATAAATCCACGATAATCAAGAATTTCAATAAGCAGTTCTCTACGGCTGGCCATGCTTTCCACCTGGCTACCCCAACCCCGGCCAACAGCTCTGCCTTCCCCGCAGCAACTGGCCCAAGCCCTCCAACCCCGCTTCTCCTTCACCCAAATCCAAACAGCTGACATTCTAATAGAGCTGTAAATTCTGGATCCCTACAAATCAGCTGGGCTAGACAATCTGGACCCTCTCTTCCTAAAATTATCCACCGCCATTGTTGCAACCCCTATTACTTGTCTGTTCAACCTCTCTTTCGTATCGTCTGAGATTCCTAGAGATTGGAAAGCGGCCGCAGTCATTCCCCTCTTCAAAGGGGGAGACACTAGACCCAAACTGTTACAGAACTATATCCTTCCTGCCCTGCCTTTCTAAAGTCTTCAAAAGCCAAGTGAACAAACAGATCACCGACCATTTCGAATCCCACCGTACCTTCTCCACTACATAATCCGGTTTCCGAGCTGGTCACGGTTGCATCTCAGCCACGCTCAAGGTCCTAAACGATACCATAACCGGCATCGAGAAAAGACAGTACTGTGCAGCAGTCTTCATCGACTTGGCCAAGGCTTTCGACTCTGTCAATCACCGTATTCTTATCGGCAGACTCAACAGCCTTGGTTTCTCAAATGACTGCCTCACCTGGTTCACTAACTACTTCTCAGATAGAGTTCAGTGTGTCAAATTGCAGGACCTGTTGTCCGGACCTCTGACAGTCTCTATGGGGGTGCCGCAGGGTTCAATTCTCGGGCCGACTCTTTTCTCTGTATACATCAATGATGTCGCTCTTGCTGCGGGTGATTCTTAGATCCACCTCTACGCAGATGACACCATTCTGTATACATCTGGCCCTTCTTTGGACACTGTGTTAACAAACCTCCAAACGAGCCTCAATGCCATACAACACTCCATCCGTGGCCTCCAACTGCTCTTAAATACTAGTAAAATGAAATGCATGCTCTTCAACCGATCGCTGCCATCACCCGCCCGCCCGACTAACATCACTACTCTGTTCTGAATATGTGGACAACTATAAATACTTAGGTGTCTGGCTAGACTTAAGCATCTCCAATCCAAAATTACATCTAGAATCGGCTTCCTATTTCGCAACAACGCCTCCTTCACTCTTGCTGCCAAACATACTCTCGTAAAACTGACTATCCTACCGATCCTTGACTTTGACGATGTCATTTACAAAATAGCCTCCAACACTCTACTCAGAAAATTGGATTCAGTCTATCACAGTGCCATCCGTTTTGTCACCAAAGCCCCATATACTACCCACCACTGCGACCTGTATGCTCTCGTTGGCTGGTCCTCGCTACATATTTGTCGCCAAACCCACTGGCTCCAGGTCCAAGTCTTTGCTAAAATATTTCTTTTTTTATGTTATTCATGAAATGTACACTGAACAATAATATAAACGCAACAAGAAACAATTTTAAAGATTTTACTGATTTACAGTTCATATAAGGAAATCAGTCAATTGAAATAAATTCATTAGGCCCTAATCTATGGATTTCACATGACTGGGAATACAGATATGCATCTGTTGGTCACAGATACCTTAAAAAAAAAGATATGGGCGTGGATCAGAAAACCAATGGTGTGACCACCATTTGCCTCATGCAGCTCGACACTTCTTCTTCGCATAGAGTTGATCAGGCTATTGATTGTGGCCTGTGGAATGTTGTCCCACTCCTCTTCAATGGCTTTGCGAAGTTGCTGGATATTGGCGGAAACTGAGACACGCTGTTGTACATGTCGATTCAGAGGGCATCCCAAACATACTCAATGGGTCACATGTCTGGTGAGTATGCAGGCCATGGAAGAACTTGCGATATGTTGCCGTGGATTATCATGCTGAAACGTGATGTAATGGCTGCGGATGAATGGCACGACAGGATCTCATCATGGTATCTCTGTGCATTCAGTTTGCCATCGATGAAATGCAATTGTGTTCATTGTTCGTAGTTTATGCCTGCCTTTACCATAACCCCACCGCCAACATGGGGCACTCAGCAAACCGCTCGCCCACACAATGACATACACTGTCTGCCATCTGCCCAGTACAGTTGAAACCGGGATTCATCCACGAAGAGTACACTTCTCTAGCGTGCCAGTGGCCATTGAAGGTGAGCATAAACCCACTGAAGTTGGTTACGATGCAGAACTGCTTTCAGGGCAAGACCCTGACGACGAGCTGGCAGATTAATTTTCTTGGAGACAGTTACTGACAGTTTGTGCAAAAAGTATTCGGTTGTGCAAATCCACAGTTTCATCAACTGTCCTGGGGGCTGGTCTCAGATGATCCCACAGGTGAAGAAACTGGATATGGAGGTCCTGGGGTGGCGTGTTTACACGTGGTCTGCAGTTGTGAGGCCAGTTAAATGTACTGCCAACATCTCTAAAACGATGTATGGTAGAGAAATTAACATTAAACATGCCAATTGCATGCTCCCTCAAAACCTGAGACATCTGTAGCATTATGTTATGTGACAACACTGCACATTTTAGAGTGGCTTTTTATTGTCCCCGGTGCAAGGTTCACCTATGTAATGATCATGCTGTTTAATCAGCTTCTTGATATGCCACACCTGTCAGGTGGATGGATTATCTTGGCAAATGAGAAATGCTCACTAACAAGGATGTAAACTAATTTGTGCACAACATTTGAGAGAAATAAGCTTTGTATGGTCATTTTCTGTGACCTTTTATTTCAGCTCATGAAACATGGGACCAATACTTTACTTGTTGCATTTATATTTTGTTCAGTGTATTTGTATAAACTAGCTTCAGTCTTACTGCTAAAATAATTATGCAGGGAGTTGGTGTATAATTTAATTTAACACAGCTGATTCAAATGATCAAAGTTTGATGATTAGTTGATTATTTGAATCAGCAGTGTAATGCAAGTAAAACAAATAAGACTAAATACAATCAAATGCTATTTAAAGTGCATTTAAACTTTGATTAGATGTAGTCCTATTTTTTAACTTACATTTTTGATTCAACAAATCAATTACTAATTTGTAGACAAACTGGATATTGAATTGTGTTTGGTTGTCTTCACAACCAAATATCAACATTTCACAGACATGTAACTTCTGCTTGGATAGTTCCAACTGTGCCACCATTTATCTTTTGTGCCAACGACTTAGTCTGGCTTTAATTCCAGTTCGTCTACAAATTAATAATGGATATGCTGGATTCACATCTCCATCTCAACCAAAAATGTAAGTTAAAGAATAGAACTAAACCAAATCAAACTTACGTTTAATTGAGATGGAGACGTGATTCCAACATATCAATTGTTAATTTGTATAAAAACTGGATTTAACACCCGACTAAGTCACTGACACAAAATATACATCTCCTTTCGCAATACAGTAAATAGCTTATTAACTTGTCGACAAGTTAACAAATTATAAGTTGGATTCACGTCTCCAACTAAAGCAAAAATAAAACTTAAAGAATAGGATTAAGCCAGAGTCTCAGCTGGCCTCCGGGGGTAGTCAGGCACACATTGTTTCTGAATATCAAACAAGTGTAAACCGTTCTAGATGGTCAAACCATTTTAAACATTATTATACCGGCCTCTAAAATCATTGACAGATGGCACCCATGACTTATGGCATCATTAACTGTCACAATAAATAAAAGAACATCTGTCAAATAATTTGCATACAGTGAGGCACCTGCAAATCTTGTCATAATGCATACATAGTGGACAGATAAGAGACATTTTAATACAATGTGTAGATGCATCAAACCTTGATCAGATAGTGACTGGATAGATAGATAGATCGTAGATCAGATCAAGAAACTCACATAAGGTATAAACGAGGCTATGGTAACATTATGGTGTATGGGGTGGATGCAACCACACATGATGACAAGCGCATAAAGCAGGTAGGTGTTCACTACAACACAATGAAGAAGAAAAAGAAACGCACACCTATTTAGGCGAGGTGCTGGCTAGCGGAGTAGAAAACCTGAAAATAAAAGAGAGCAGCACACTCTAGGAGCTCAGATCCAAAAATGTAATTACCAACGTTTTGACAGCCAAGCTGTCTTCATCAGGGTATAATCACAAACACTGCGGGATGACTCGTTTATGTAGTGTCAAAAGACACAGGTGTCTCTAATCATGGCCAAGAGTGGCCTAATATCATTGGTTAATTATCAAATATTAAAATGTCGTACAAAGAACAGCATACAAACAACAAATGGATAGCACACATAAATTAATTTGACTACACAAGCTTACAAACAATCACAATGGCAAAGTCACACTAATGGCTTCAGATCAAAGTCTACGTTGAGACCGAAGGGCGCAAGGGTATTTAAGTTACAGATCCAGGCAGCCTCTCGTTTTTACAATAAATTATCAAGGTCACCCCCTCTCCTAGGGAGAGTGACATGTTCCATGCCAATATAACGCAGAAACGAAATCGAGTGGCCTGCCTCCA
Source organism: Oncorhynchus mykiss (assembly GCF_013265735.2). Taxonomy (NCBI): domain Eukaryota; kingdom Metazoa; phylum Chordata; class Actinopteri; order Salmoniformes; family Salmonidae; genus Oncorhynchus; species Oncorhynchus mykiss. Next base: position 47,853,995 of record NC_048576.1, on the reverse strand, counting down.
AGAAGTGGGCCGCAACTGGGTAAGTAAAGTTTCTACACCTAATGGTGCAACAATGCTCTGGGATACGTACTTTTAATTCGTGCTTTGTTTTACCTACATACATTTTACCACAAGGACAAGTTATAAGATAAATAACTGCCTTAGTGGAGCATGTAATAACACCTTTGATTTGGGATCGATTTCCCTGTTTGTGGGTGTTTGAAGGATCTACATTTATAAGTGCCATTGCATTGAGCACAGCCATTACATTTGTAATTTCCATCCAGTAGGGGCGCAAATAGACGTTCAGGAATATCTTGGGGTGGTAAATCAGTGTACCAATTGGTCTCTTAGATTTCTGCCCCGCGAGAATACGACCAAGGGAAGGTACGAAAACACATTACCGAGACTATCATCGGATTTTAGGATGTGCCAATGTTTGTGAACAATTCCCTTAATTTGTTCAGAGCACTTTGATTAGCGGGTAGTTAGAACACAAGAATGCGTCTTTTTGCGGGACTGACCTTGAAAATAGTCATGTTTTGTTTTGAATTTTCTCAATGGCAATATTAATCTGATCATTCTTGTTGGCTCTCTCCTTGAATTTTCTTTGCGTCTCAGCCATATTTCTGTCGAAATCTGATTGTTTTTTGCAAATTCTTTTGATTCGACAGAATTGGCTGTAGGGCAAACTATTTTTCAAGGGAAGTGGGTGACAACTATCAGCCCTCAACAAATTGTTACGATCAGTAGGCTTCCTGTAAAGACCAGTGTATAGAACATTATCTTCACACAAGATCAGAAGATCAAGAAAACGGATTTGAAGTGTGTCAGATTGCATAGTAAATCTCAAATGATCAGAACAGGAGTTAAGAAAAGCATAGAATGCCTGGAGCTGTTTTGCATCACCCCTCCATAAAACAAAAATATCATCAATATACCGTTTCCAAATAATGATGTGAGGCAAGAAAACATTTTTGAGAGGATTGAAAATAGACTGTTTCTCCATGTAACCCACATACAAATTAGCATAGTTAGGAGGCATGGGGGATCCCATAGCAGTACCCTTCGTCTGAATAAAGAAATAATTTAGAAACATGAAATAGTTATGTGTGAGTACTATTTCAGCCAATGTCATAATGCATGCACTGGAAGGTAGTTCATTAGGGTCACGTTGCAGAAGAAAATGTTCCATAGCTTCAATACCGGCCTCGTGTGGAATATTTGTGTATAACGACTCAACATCAAAAGTAACTAACAACGTATTCTCAGGTAGAAGATCAAGAGATTCAATGATAGAGATCATACTGCTGGTGTCCTTTACAAAGGAGGGGAGCTGTTCTGCAAGTGGTCTAATAAAAAAAGTCAACAAAAGTAGATAGAGGGGCCATTACTGCATCAATGCCCGCTACAATAGGGCGCCCTGGAGGTTGTGTAACATTCTTGTGTAATTTCGGCAAAGTATAGAAAGTGGCAATTTTAGGGTGTTGAATTGCCAAAAAATCATGTTATGTTTTGGTTATCTGACCTGAACTTAAATACCCATCTAGGACAGTAAAGATAGTATTCTGAAATTGGGAAGTAGGGTCACTTCTGAGTTTCTTGTGAAAGGTGTTGTCAAGCAGCTGTCTATGTACATAAACACTCATGTACATAAACTGTCCTATCCATGAGTACAACCGACCCACCCTTATCAGCAGGATGAATAAGGACTAACGTATCGGATTGTAAATCAAGCAAAGCTTGTTTTTCATCCTTAGGTAAATTATGGAAAGATTTGGACCCCTGTTTGTTCTTAAGGAGATGTCCAACATAATTTTCCACAAGTCTGCAATATGTCTCGATAGAGTGATTGCGATTGGCTGGAGGTATAAAATAACTCTTGCTTCTAAAAGATGTCGGAGTATGTGCAGGAGAGCAACCTACTGGTTCAATAGAAGTGTCAGAATTAGGGGAGCTAAAGTATTCCCTTAAACGGATGTTTCTAAAAAACGTAAACATGTCTACCTTAACATCAAAATCATTGCACTGGGTTGTAGGCACAAAAGATAACCCTTTATTGAGCAAAGAGACATGGGCAGGGCTCAATATCTTGCCTGATAAATTAAAGACACTCAGTCCCGTGGGTTCTGGGACCTCTGATAGTCGTTTCTTCTCGGCATGCGCGTGCCTGCGGCCACCTCCTCCCTTCCGTCCGTCCAGTCTCTCGTTGAATAAAAAAACTACCACTGGAAGCCGATGAGGCACTGGTTGTAGAGCGTTGATCAGACAGGGGTGGATCGAAGTAAGCGGCATCCCTCCTGCATCTGTCATGGAGAGGGGGAGCAGGACCTCTTTTGTCAGGGTTTCTCCAGATGTAGACTTTACCATCGGCCTTGTCTTTTTTGTCTTGGTTGAATTTCTTGATTTTAAGTTCCTTTATTTCTGTAGACAACTTGTCCTGGAGCGTTTGGTTAGTTTTCATCAGTTCATTGAATATGCCATCATCATTAACAGCTGTTTGTAGAGCTGTGCGTTTGTCTTTAATCGTGTTATCCATTTCAATAAAATCCTTCTTCAACTGGTCAACGACAACACAACCTGACACTCAATGACAATAAATGCCATCAAGTTAGTGGGCCTTCATATGTCATAGGAATTGCACCTCTCCAATATCAATGCCATCCTAAATCTCCCAGTCTGCCCTGGAGTTGCCGTACATGTTGACTTGGTGACATTATGGTGTCTAGGGAGGATGCAACCACACATAATGACAAGCTCATAAGGCAGGAGTTCACCAATGTCAATCCCATCCTGAATCTCCCCGAACTGTCCTCAATAAGCACACTCCACCATCAGTCCACCCTCTGGCAATTAATAAAGACAGAGACATGATGGAATTGAACTGCCACATGTCAGGAGGCCATTCAACAGCCAAAATGCCTTCTGGAAAGTGCTGGTGTGCATTGTCCTCATATTTACCTATTTTGATACCACCTGTCTGGCCAGCCTATGTGACACATGAACTGGACTCGCATGCGAAAAATGAGCTCTCATGCTGTGGTGACTCTGAAATTGGTCTGGAAAACTGTTCAGTAATGCTAACATCCCAATAAGGACATAATGCCATCTATGGCAAACAAGAGACCCATTAGGATTGCCAAATGTAAAATATATACAGTATATATTTTTTTAAACATGCTGTATGTGATCGATTGACTTTGAGATAGTGGTCTTTGTGCACCATGTTTGATCAGTTCCACCACCTCTGCAACCCCTTTACTTTCCATCAAAGCCCAGGGATCATCATCAAATGTATATGTGTGTGGAGCTGTGTTGCATCCCTCATAAGCAACACTTCATAGCCGTAGTCTATGACCTACAATCTAAGTAACCTCTAGGTAACCTGAGGTCACCCTTACAGGTTCTGTCGCGCTCCTCATCCTCCTCAACCATAGCTCAGTTGGTAGAGGATGGCACTTGTAACTCCAGGGTAGAGGGTTTGATTCCTGGGACCACCCGACAATAAGTCGCTTTGGATAAAAGCGTCTGCTAAATGTCATATATTATTTATCTCCTGCTGGGCCTGCCCCAGACCGTAATCACAGCCAACTACCCACAGTAAATATCTGCCAAATAATCATCCTACCCGACTTCCAAAGGAATATAAAAGAATATGTAGGATGTGACATGCAGGACTATTTGCCAAATTCAACATAAAAAACTCCAACCACTGTCATGGTTCCTCCTGGCACCAGATCACCTACAGTGCCTTGCGAAAGTATTCGGCCCCCTTGAACTTTGCGACCTTTTGCCACATTTCAGGCTTCAAACATAAAGATATAAAACTGTATTTTTTTGTGAAGAATCAACAACAAGTGGGACACAATCATGAAGTGGAACGACATTTATTGGATATTTCAAACTTTTTTAACAAATCAAAATCTGAAAAATTGGGCGTGCAAAATTATTCAGCCCCTTTACTTTCAGTGCAGCAAACTCTCTCCAGAAGTTCAGTGAGGATCTCTGAATGATCCAATGTTGACCTAAATGACTAATGATGATAAATACAATCCACCTGTGTGTAATCAAGTCTCCGCACCTGCACTGTGATAGTCTCAGAGGTCCGTTAAAAGCGCAGAGAGCATCATGAAGAACAAGGAACACACCAGGCAGGTCCGAGATACTGTTGTGAAGAAGTTTAAAGCCGGATTTGGATACAAAAAGATTTCCCAAGCTTTAAACATCCCAAGGAGCACTGTGCAAGCGATAAGATTGAAGTGGAAGGAGTATCAGACCACTGCAAATCTACCAAGACCTGGCCATCCCTCTAAACTTTCAGCTCATACAAGGAGAAGACAGATCAGAGATGCAGCCAAGAGGCCCATGATCACTCTGGATGAACTGCAGAGATCTACAGCTGAGGTGGGAGACTCTGTCCATAGGACAACAATCAGTCGTATATTGCACAAATCTGGCCTTTATGGAAGAGTGGCAAGAAGAAAGCCATTTCTTAAAGATATCCATAAAAAGTGTTGTTTAAAGTTTGCCGCAAGCCACCTGGGAGACACACCAAACACGTGGAAGAAGGTGCTCTGGTCAGATGAAACCAAAATTGAACTTTTTGGTAACAATGCAAAACGTTATGTTTGGCGTAAAAGCAACACAGCTCATCACCCTGAATACACCATCCCCACTGTCAAACATGGTGGTGGCAGCATCATGGTTTGGGCCTGCTTTTCTTCAGCAGGGACAGGGAAGATGGTTAAAATTGATGGGAAGATGGATGGAGCCAAATACAGGACCATTCTGGAAGAACCTGATGGAGTCTGCAAAAGACCTGAGACTGGGACGGAGATTTGTCTTCCAACAAGACAATGATCCAAAACATAAAGCAAAATCTACAATGGAATGGTTCAAAAATGAACATATCCAGGTGTTAGAATGGCCAAGTCAAAGTCCAGCCGTGAATCCAATCGAGAATCTGTGGAAAGAACTGAAAATTGCTGTTCACAAATGCTCTCCATCCAACCTCACTGAGCTCGAGCTGTTTTGCATGGAGGAATGGGAAAAAATGTCAGTCTCTCGATGTGCAAAACTGATAGAGACATACCCCAAGCGACTTACAGCTGTAATCGCAGCAAAAGGTGGCGCTACAAAGTATTAACTTAAGGGGGCTGAATAGTTTTGCACGCCCAATTTTTCAGTTTTTGATTTGTTAAAGTTTGAAATATCCAATAAATGTCGTTCCACTTCATGATTGTGTCCCACTTATTGTTGATTCTTCACAAAAAAATACAGTTTTATATCTTTATGTTTGAAGCCTGAAATGTGGCAAAAGGTCGCAAAGTTCAAGGGGGCCGAATACTTTCGCAAGGCACTGTACATCATCTCTCTACTCTCGGGCAAGGCCCTGGCGTAGGCAATGGCGATGTGGGAACAGCAGCCACCATCTTGCAGATCTATAGTAGCCTTTACTGTCGAGCTGCGACGAGTCATCAACCGTCCAGTCGGTGGATGAGAAGTGGCCAGCCGACTGTTCTACCTCCGCCTAGGGGCCAGACCAGTGGCTGACTTCGCCTTTGAGTTCCACACCCTCGTCCCCGAGAGTGGGTGGAATACGGAGGCACTAATTACCACTTTCCACCAGGGTCTGTCTAACTCCATCAAATATGAACTGGCCGCTCTGGAAATGGGAGAGGACCACGAGTCCTTGATAATACTGGCAATCAGGATGGCCAACCGCATCAGAGACAGCAGCCTTTTTACACCACTCCAGCATTCCAGTTTCCTGATCACCCTAAGGCCACCGAGCCCAGCATCGAGGATCACATGCAAATGGGACGCACACGTCTGTGACAAGTGCATGTGCGATCGCTGCTGCCTCTATGGCGGAGGTCTCAGCCATCTCTGTGCTACCTGCCGATAGCTGTAGGGAAACGCCAGGGCTCGCCAGGACAGGGGGGAGACACTGACGAGCTGTGCAGTCACTGTCTGTTACTACCCGCAACACTCCACTGGGACAACCGTCAGCAGCAGATTCAAGCCTTTGTGAACTCCGGGGCCGCGGATAATTTAATTGATCAAGACTTCGCCAGAGAGTTACAGATCCCTTATGTGAAATGTCCCATCCCTCTACAGATTCAAGCCCTCGATGGAGATGGAATATCGGACCAAGCACACTCTACTGCAGGTTGGGGTGAGCCACTCTGAGACTCATAGTTTTCTGTTGATCACTGCTCCCGAGAACCCCCTTATCCTAGTGTACCCCTGCCTAGCGCTACATTACCCACTAATTTCCTGGTCCACGGGACACCTACTACACTGGGGTAAGAACTGCCAGACTAAATGTCTAAGACCCCCACCAAGAGCCTCGCCATGTCCTCCTGCATCCCTTGAAGACCAAGACTTTTCCTCTCGCTCTCCCAAATACTTCGACCCCGGGAGACCTTCAGTAATTGACAGGCCGCTACCCTTCCCCCTCATAATCCTTACGACTGTGCCATTGAACTAAGATAGTTAGACAAGCTGCTCTAACTTGATTGATAGCCTGAAATGGCTTCTTGGTAGGTAATTATGATGTGTCCCTGCATCGATTACAGAGGGCTGAACCAGATTATGAAGAATTATTAAGAATTGTTACCCCCTACCCCTGATGTCCTCCATATTGGAGTTGGTCCAAGGGGCCCAATTCTTCACCAAACTGATCCTCTGCAATGATTACAATCTGGTTAGATTCAGGGAGGGAGATGAGTGGAAGACTCTTTAACACTCCTAGTGGCCATTATGAGTATTTAGTCATGACCTTCGGATTATCGAACTCATCGGCATTCTTTCAAGCATTGGTCAATGACACCCTGAGGGATATGTTGAATCGGTTCGTCTTTTTTTTTTTTTTACCTCTACGACATCTTGATCTTCTCCAAGACCCTTCCGGAACACATACTGCACATCCGCCAAGTCCTGAGACACCTCCTGCAGAGTCAACTTTATGTCAAGATAGAGAAGTTTCCTTATCATTACCGCAGACATCCAGGTTTCCTTATCATTACCGCAGACATCCAAATGGACCCCGTAAAGATTGAGGAGGTCGCCATCTGACCCCGTCCCACCAACTCAAGCAGGTCCAGCGGTTCCTCGGGTTTGGCAATTTTTACAGGTGTTTCATACGCAACTTTGGTGTGGTGGCAGCGCCTCTCATAGTCCTAACCCACAATTCCCAGACCCATTTTTGATGGACCCCGAGCCTGAAAGGGCCCTCATGGAGCTCAAGGGACGTTTCACCTCTGGAACCATCCTTGTTCATCCTGATCCGACTCGTCCCTTTGTGGTGGAAGTGGACGCCTCGGACACTGGAGCAGGGGCGGTCCTTTGACAGCGGCGGTCCTTTCACGGTGGAAGAAGGAGGTTAAGAAACTGCACCCATGCAACTTTCTATCTAAACGGTTCTCGCCAGCAGAACTCCACTACGATGTAGGCAACCTGGAGCTCTTGGCAGTTAAGTGGGCTCTTGTGGGGTGAAGAAACTGGTTGGAGGGGGCACCTCATCCTTTCGTAATCTGGACAGACCATAAGAACTTGGACTCCATTCAAGAAGCCATGAGGTTGAACGCTCGCCAGGCTACTGTAAAATTGATTAAAAAATAAATAATTGTCAGCAACCTAAACACCCCATAATAATTACAATGCAGGGAAAAAAAGTTTTTTAGACATTTTTGCAAATGTATTAAAAATTACAAGGAGAAATACCTTATTTACATAATTATTCAGATTCTTTGCTCTGAGACTCGACATTGAGCTCAGGTGCATCCTGTTTTTATTGATCATCCTTCAGATGTTTCTACAACTTGATTGAAGTCCACCTGTGGTAAATTCAATTGGACATGATTTGGAAAGGCACACACCTGTCTATATATGGTCCTACAGTTGACAGTGCATGTCAAAGCTAAAACCACGCGATGAAGTCGAAGGAATTGTCCATAGAACTCTGAGACAGGACTGTGTATGGGCACAGATCTGGGGAAGGGTACCAAAACATTTCTGCAGGACTAAAGGTCCCCAAGAAACCATTGGCCTCCATCATTCTTAAATGGAAGAAGTTTGGAACCACCAAGACTCTTCCTAGAGCTGGCCGCCTGGCCAAACTGAGCAATCGGGGGAGGAGGGCCTTGGTCAGTGAGCTGACCAAGAACCCAATGGTCACTCTGACATAGAGTTCCTCTGTGGAGATGGGAGAAACTTTGAGGGACAACCTTCTCTGCAGAACTCCACCAATCAGGCCTTTATGAGTGGCCAGACAGAAGCCACTCATCAATAAAAGGCACATAACAGCCCGCTTGGAGTTTTCCAAAAAGCACCTAAAGACTCGCAGACCATGATAAACAAGATTATCTGGTCTGATGAAACCAAGGTTCAACTCTTTGGCCTGAATGCCAAGTGTCATGTCTGGAGGAAACCTGGCACCATCCCTACGGTGAAGCATGGTGGTGGCAGCATCATGCTGTGGCTGTGTTTCTCAGCAGCAGGGACTGGAAGACTAGTCAGGATCTAGGCAAAGATGAACGGAGCAAAGTACAGAGAGATCCTTGATGAAAACCTGCTCCTGAGCGCTCAGGACCTCAGACTGGGGCGAAGGGTCACCTTCCAACAGGACAATGACCCTAAGCACACAGCCAAGACAACGCAGGAGTGGCTTCGGGACAAGTCTCTGAATGTCCTTGAGTGGCCCAGCCAGAGCCCGTACTTGAACCTGATCTAATATTTCTGGACAGACCTGAAAATAGCTGTGCAGCAATCCTCCCCATCCAACCCAACAGAGTTTGAAAGGATCTGTCGAGAAGAATGGGAGAAACTCCCCAAATACAGGTGTGCCAAGCTTGTAGCGTTATACCCTAGAAGACTCGAGGCTGTAATTGCTGCCAAAGATGCTTCAACAAAGCACTGAGTAAAGGGTCTGAATATTATGTAAATGTTGTATTTATATATATTTTTTAATAAATTAGCAAAAATCTCCAAAAAACTGTTTTTGGTTTGTCATTATGGGGTATTGTGTCTGGATTGATGAAGGAAAAAACAATTTAATAATTTTTAGAAAAAGGTTTTAACCTAACAAAATGTGGGAAAAGTCAAGGGGTCTGATTACTTGATAAAGGCACTGTACATACATGTATAAGTGGCACACATTTGAGGGTTGGTGTCAGGTTAAAATAGTTTCTAATTTTCAGAACTCTTTGGTGGATTTGTTGATGTTCTTGTAAGAGCTTTTTGAGCAGGGCCTTCCTTTTTCCACATTTGTGGTTTATGTGGCAACCATCTCTGAAAGGCATGCGTCGGCTAATACCAGTGTCTAAGCTTATGGCACTGACCTGGCTTTGGTGCTGGACGATTTTGTTGAGCCACCATTTGAACCATTGAAGTCTGTGGACCTGAAGGTCCTTATCTACAAGACTGCCGTGCTCATGGCCTTGGCGTCGGCCAAGCGTGTTGGGGTTCTCTATCAGTACACTTTCCTGTTTGGAGTTTGCGCCTGGCAACTCGAAAGTGAGGTTACGTCCTAATGCATCTTTTTCTGTCAAGGTTATGCCTTACAGGTCCCTGGCTTTCGAGCAGTTCCCTTTCTCACATCCTCCATTTGCTTCCAGTGAACAACAGAGATTGCATGGCCTGTGTCCGGTGCGTACTTTACAGACATAAATGGATAGGACCAAGGGTATTTGCATTTGTGACCAGATTGTTGTCTAAAAACATTACAATACATTCACAACACATTGTGTGTGCCCTCAGACCACTACTCTACTACCACATATCTACAACACAAAATCCATGTGCACGTGTGTGTACAGTGTGTATGTTATCATGTGTATGCATGTGTCTCTTCACAGTCCCGCTGTTCCATAAGGTGCATTTTTATCTGTTTTTTAAATCTAATTTTACTGCTTGCATAATTTACTTGATGTGGAAAAGGAGTTCCAAGTAGTCATGGCTCTATGTACTACTGTGCGCCTCCCATAGTCTGTTCTGTTTAGGTTAGTGTGTAGTCAAGGCTTTGTCATTAAAATTATATTGTGTCTATTTTTCAGATCTGTCAACCTGCTTGTCAACCAAGCTGTTCCAGGCCTGGAGTGGCAAGCTGGAACTTTCAGGGGCTTGTAGACCTTAAGCAGTGTGATGTGGTCCAGGTAATTATCACACACACGTATACACACTCACTCAATCACTCACTCTGTTTTGTTGTATAATTATTTTAACATGAGAAAATTGTTCCTCTCTTTTAGATCTGACACTCCTATTAGCTCAACCTCTGCCTCTGCATCTCCTGCCACGGCAGGTGATACAGGTAATTATCACATGCATGTATACACATATGCACACTCTCCCTCACTTGGGGCTCTATTCAATCACATCCGCTTTAGCCGACATCCACATAGCGGTTGTTTTGGCGGTGTCTGAGGTGGAACTGTGTTAGAGCTGTCAAATTCACAAGTGGCTTGTGGCATTATACCTAAAGCGGACATTGTCATTGGCTGCATGGAGTCGCATTAACAGAAATCTCATGTAGCCCTGTTTACAATTTGACATGTAATCTACACCTCGATAGGCTGAAAGAAATCCTCATTATTTCGTTGAATGATTTTAAATTTGAGCGTCATTATTTCTATATAACCTACACTTTCTTGTTCTGAATTTGTAACATGAGTAGGACATGTGTAGGTTTGTGACAATGATCAAGAGCTGCTGCTTACCGATTTGACAGATCCAACGCAGTTACACTTCAGACACCACCAAAACATCAGCAATGCGGGTGTCGGCTATTGCCGGTTAATGCTTGTGTTTCTGATTGAATGATATTGTATAATATTGTAAAATACTATGGCTTCATTTGTACAATTTGAGGTTATTCTGTGTGCTTTCTTCTGAGTTGAAAAACATGCCTCCCTCTCTCACACACACACATTAGACCCAATGTAAATACATAGTTTATTTTATGTATGTTCCATTTTATTTGAGGATTGTGTACATTCAGACTTAAGGCAATAGTTTGGTTTATTGGCTTTTTCTGTGATTAAAATGAATTATCAAAAATAAGTTATATTTTTTTGTACCAAAGCCATTCCCTGGCTACCCATCCACATCGCTCAGTTTGTTCTCCACAATGAATGTATGTAGCGATTAACATTCAGGGTGAGTCATTAGGCGACCAAGGCCAAGGAATGGAGAGAGAGAGATGACCTGGATGGAGTTCCAGGCTCAGTTATTTATGAAGCAGAAAAGCATAGATGGGTGGCTAACAAAGAAAACATACACAAACACTCTCTCACACACACACACACATTAGTAGGTAAATATGTCAATATATTTTAAGTACTTGTTTATTTTATATGTATGCTCTATTTTATTTCAGGATTGGAGATATTTAGGCCTACAGATTGTGTTATCCATTTCCCACAACAGACATGTGCAGTTGTACTTACTCAAAGTTGGTGGAGAGGACATGGTTAGGAGATGGTGGCTGACAAGGAAAACAAGATGCACATACACACACACTCTCTCGCTCTCCCACACAAAGACACAATAAACATGACTCTCAGACACCTACATTAGACCCAATGTAAATAAAATACAAATATTTTAACTTTATTTAACCAGGTAGGCAAGTTGAGAACAAGTTCTCATTTACAATTGCGACCTGGCCAAGATAAAGCAAAGCAATTCGACACATACAACAACACAGAGTTACACATGGAGTAAAACAAACATACAGTGAATAATACAGTAGAAACATAAGTCTATATACGATGTGAGCAAATGAGGTGAGATGAGGGAGGTAAAGGCAAAAAAAAGGCCATGGTGGCCTTGGTAGATTTGTAGTGGAAGAATGTGCAAAGTAGAAATAATGGGGTGCAAAGGAGCAAAATAAATAACAGTAGGGGAAGAGGTAGTTGTTTGGGCTAAATTATACATGGGCTATGTATAGGTGCAGTAATCTGTGAGCTGCTCTGACAGCTGGTGCTTAAAGCTTGTGAGGGAGATAAGTGTTTCCAGTTTCAGAGATTTTTGTAGTTCGTTCCAGTCATTGGCAGCAGAGAACTAGAAGGAGAGACGGGTCCAAAGGAGGAATTGGTTTTGGGGGTGACCAGAGAGATATACCTGCTGGAGCACGTGCTACAGGTGAGTGCTGCTATGGTGACCAGCGAGCTGAGATAAGGGGGGACTTTACCTGGCAGTGTCTTGTAGATGACCTGGAGCCAGTGGGTTTGGCGACGAGTATGAAGCGAGGGCCAGCCAACGAGAGCGTACAGGTCGCAATGGTGGATAGTATATGGGGCTTTGGTGACAAAACGGATTGCACTGTGATAGACTGCATCCAATTTGTTGAGTAGGGTATTGGAGGCTATTTTGTAAATAACATCGTCAAAGTCGAGGATCGGTAGGATGGTCAGTTTTACGAGGGTATGTTTGGCAGCATGAGTGAAGGATGCTTTGTTGCGAAATAGGAAGCCAATTCTAGATTTAACTTTGGATTGGAGATGTTTGATGTGAGTCTGGAAGGAGAGTTTACAGTCTAACCAGACACCTAGGTATTTGTAGTTGTCCACATATTCTAAGTCAGAACCAGAGTAGTGATGCTGGATGGGCGGGCAGGTGCAGCGATCGGTTGAAGAGCACGCATTTAGTTTTAATTGTATTTAAGAGCAGTTGGAGGCCACGGAAGGAGAGTAGTATGGCATTGAAGCTCATCTGGAGGGTTGTTAACACAATGTCCAAAGAAGGGCCAGAAGCATAAAGAATGGTGTCATCTGCGTAGAGGTGGATCAGAGACTCACCAGCAGCAAGCGTGATATCATTGATGTATGCCGAGAAGAGAGTCGGCCCAAGAATTTAACCCTGTGGCACCCCCATAGAGACTGCCAGAGGCCCGGACAACAGGCCCTCAAATTTGACACACTGAACTCTATCTGAGAAGTAGTTGGTGAACCAGGCAAGGCAATAATTTGAGAAACCAAGGCTATCGAGTCTGCCGATGAGGATGTGGTGATTGTCAGAGTCAAAAGCCTTGGCCAGGTCAATGAATACGGCTGCACAGTATTGTTTCTTATCGATGGCGGTTAATATATCGTTTAGGACCTTGAGCGTGGCTGAGGTGCACCAATGACCAGCTCTGAAACCAGATTGCATAGCGGTGGGATTCGAAATGGTCGGTAATCTGTTTGTTGAAATGTCTTTCGAAGACCTTAGAAAAGGCAGGGTAGGATAGATATAGGTCTGTAGCAGTTTGGGTCAAGAGTGGCCCCCCCTTTGAAGAGGGGGATGACCGCAGCTGCTTTCCAATCTTTGGGAATCTCAGACGACACGAAAGAGAGGTTGAACATGGGTTCAATAGGGGTTGCAACAATTTCGGCAGATCATTTTAGAAAGAAAATTTTAGAAATTGTCCAGCCTGGCTGATTTGTAGCGGTCCAGATTTTGCAGCTCTTTCAGAACATCAGCTGACTAGATTTGGGAGAAGGAGAAATGGGGAAGGCTTGGGCGAGTTGCTGTGGGGGGTGCAGAGCTGTTGACCGGGGTAGGGGTAGCCAGGTGGAAAGCATGGCCAGCCGTAGAAAAATGCTTTTTGAAATTCTCAATTATAGTGGATTTATCGGTGGTGAAATTGTTTCCTATCCTCAGTGCAGTGGGCAGCTGGGAGGAGGTGCTCTTATTCTCCATGGACTTTACAGTGTCCCAGAACTTTTTTGAGTTTGTGTTGCAGGAAGCAACTTTCTGCTTGAAAAAGCTAGCCTTGGCTTTTCTAACTGCCTGTGTATATTGGTTTCTAACTTCCCTGAAAAAAGTTGCATATCACGGGGGCTGTTCGATGCTAATGCAGAACGCATAGGATGTTTTTGTGTTGGTTAAGGGCAGTCAGGTCTGGAGAGAACCAAGGGCTATTTCTGTTCCTGGTTCTACATTTCTTGAATGGGGCATGCTTATTTAAGATGGTGAGGAAGGCATTTAAAAAAAATAACCAGGCATCCTCTACCGATGGGATGAGATCAATATCCTTCCAGGATACCTGGGCCTGCTCGCTGAAGTGTTTCAGGGGGCGTTTGACAGTGATGAATGGCGGTCGCTTTACCGCAGACCCATTAGGGATGCAGGCAATGAGGCAGTGATCGCTGAGATCTTGGTTGAAAACAGCAGAGGTGTATTTAGAGGTAAAGTTGGTTAGGATGATATCTGTGAGGGTGCCCAGGTTTACGGCTTTGGGGTGGTACCTGGTAGGTTCATTGATAATTTGTGTGAGATTGAGGGCATCAAGCTTAGATTGGAGGATGGCTGGGGTGTTTCAGTTTAGGTCACCAAGCAGCATGAGCTCTGAAAATAGATGGGGGGCAATCAGTTCACATATGATGTCCAGAGCACAGCTGGGGGCAGAGGGTGGTCTATAGCAGGCGGCAATGTTGAGAGACTTGTTTTTAGAGAGTTGGATTTTTAAAAGTGGAAGTTCAAATTGTTTGGGTACAGTCCTGGATAGTAGGACAGAACTCTGCAGGCTATCTCTGCAGTAGATTGCAACACCGCCCCCTTTGGCCGTTCTATCTTGTCTGAAAATGTTGTAGTTAGGGATGGAGATTTCAGAGTTTTTGGTGGTGTTCCTAAGCCAGGATTCAGACACGGCTAAGACATCCGGGTTGGCAGAGTGTGCTAAAGCAGTGAATAAAACAAACTTAGGGAAGAGCCTTCTAATGTTAACATGCATGAAACCAAGGCTATTACGGTTACAGAAGTCATCAAAAGAGAGCGTCTGGGGAATAGGAGTGGAGCTAGGCACTGCAGGGCCTGGATTCACCTCTACATCACCAGAGGAATAGAGGAGGAGTAGGATAAGGGTACGGCTAAAAGCTATGAGAATTGGTTGTCTAGGACGTCCGGAACAGAGAGTAAAGGGAGGTTTCTGGGGGATATAAAATAGCTTCAAGGTATAATGTACAGACAAAGGTATTGTAGGATGTGAATACAGTGGAGGTAAACCTAGGCATTGAGTGATGAGAGAGATATTGTCTCTAGAAACATAATTGAAACCAGATAATGTCATCGCATGTGTGGGTGGTGGAACTGAAAGGTTGGATAAGGTATAATGAGCAGGGCTAGAGGCTCTACAGTGAAATAAGCCAATAAACACCAACCAGAACAGCAATGGACGAGGCATTTTGACATTAAGGAGACGCATGCTGAGTTGAGTGATCATAAGGGTCCAGTGAGTAGTAAGGTTGGTTGGGGTCACGGCGATTCAGACAGCTAGCCGGGCCATCAGTAGCAAGCTGGCAGAGGATGGAGGTCTGTTTTTAGCCACCTCATGCGTTTCCGTCAGTAGATTAGTGGGGTTCCGTGTGGTAGAGGGGACCAATGCAATTGGCAACATAGATATAGTTATAGTGACCCAAGAAAATTGTCAGATAGACCTATTCAGATAGCAGCCAATAAGACAGCTAACGATTAGCGGGCCGCAGATGGGCGTTCAGGTAATGTCGCGACGGAGGGGCCAGTTGAATAACTCCCTCGGGCAGACAACGTCGGTAGTCCAGTCGTGAAGGCCCGGTGGGGCTCCGCGTCGGCAGTAAAACGGGTCCGGATAGGTGATTGTAGCCCAGGAGTGGCTGATGGAACTCTTCAGCTGGCTAGCTCCGGAATAACTGATGTTTGATCCAGGACCAACATAAGCCAGTAGTCACTCGGATAGCAGTTAGCTAGCTGCAAGATCCAGGTGTAAATGTCCAGAGCTTGCGGTAGAAATCTGGGGATATGGAGAGAAAATAGGTCCTGCATGCTCTGGTCTGAGTCTTGTTGTACAAAACTGGCGACAGCTTTTCGAGCTTAAGGATAGCTGATGACCACCAACCGTGGTCAGCTGAATACTAATGTTAGCCAGTAAACTGGCTAGCTTCTGGCTTGCTTCTTTCTAGCTTCTATTGTGGATTTCAGATTTGAGGTGAATAATACTTTTTTTTTTAATTGGTGAGGCGGGTTGCAGGAGAGTGTTTAAGTTTTTTAGAAAGAAAAAATATAAAAAGATATGCGAAGAAAAGATGTAAATATATATATACACGGGACACGACAAAACGAGGACAAAGGACGTCAGATTGCTATGCCATCTTGGGAATCCAATTGTAATAACTTGTTTATTTTATGGATGCTCCGTTTTATTTTTGGAAAATATATGCAATAAAGTACATTCACAGTTAATGCAATGTCTTTAGTTCATTGGATCTCTCTCCGAATACAATGTATAGCCAAAAGGAAGTCGGCAGACCTGCAACCCTTGGAGTGTGTGTTTTGTCATCTGGAGCTGAGAAATAGAGAGATGGGGAGAGGGAGGGAGGGAGGAGTGCACTTAAAAGGTTTATCATTAATAACTGACACAATTGTATAATGAATAAACATTATTATAATAATAATAATAATAATAATACTGTTCAAAAGTTTGGGGTCACTTAGAAAAGCACTTTTTTTTGTCCATTACAATGACATCAATTTGAACAGAAATACAGTGTGGACATTGTAATGTTGTAAATTACTATTGTAGCTGGAAATGGCTGATATTTAATGGAATAGCTACATAGGCGTACAGAGGCCCATTATCAGCAACCATCACTCCTGTGTTCCAATTGCACATGGTGTTAGCTAATCCAAGTTTATAATTTTAAAAGGCTAACTGATCATTAGAAAACCCTTTTGCAATTATGTTAGCACAGCTGAAAAGTATTGTTCTGGTTAAAGAAGCAATAAAACTGTCCTTCTTTAGACTAGTTGAGTATCTGGAGCATCAGCATTTGTGGGTTTGTTTACGGGCTCATTTTGTATCTGGTCATTTTGAGCCTGTAATCAAACCCACATATGCTGAAAAAATATCAAGGTAAGACCCAAGTGCAGACTGTGAAGTAACAATGTTTAATGTAACCACAGGGGCAGGCAACCGACAGGTCAAGACAGTCATGGGTCGATAATCCAGAGTAGGAGTAAAGGTACAGGATGGCAGGCAGGCTCAGGCAGAGTTCAGTAATCCAGAAGTGGAGCAAAGGTACCGGATAGGAGGCAGGCTCCGGGACGGGCAGAGTGGTTGGGCGGGTACAGGGTCAGAGGCGAGGGTCAAAAACCAGGAGGACAATAAAGAAAGAGCTTGGGAAAAGGCAGGAGCTGAAAGGACAAACGCTGGTAAACTTGACAAACAATACAAACTGGCAACAGACAGACAGAAAATACAGGTAAAAATACACAGGGGAAGATGGGTGACACCTGGAGGGGGGTGGAGACAATACCAAGGACAGGTGAAACAGATGACAGATGTGACAGATGGATGCTTCTTCCTCTCTGTCACGGATTCCATGGTTGCCCTTATTTTGAAGATGTAATCCGGAGACAGATGTATTATATAACAGCCTTCTGTGTGTTCTCTTTTCAACTCCCTGTGCATATTTCCAATCAAATGGCAGAATTTTCTCCATCTCCTTAACTATCATACTCTAATTCCACTGGGCATTCCACGGATTTCAAAACTCAGTCCTCTAGAAAATGGAGAGCATCACTTTTGCAGTTTTACTACGTGATATCTTTAAAAAAATCTGCATTAGAAAGAATTACCGACACATACTGACCCAGCTTATGTTATAGACAGAAGCGTGCTACATGGCAGACCAATCCAAACTCATGTCCAGCCCATCCATTATCTCAGCCAAACATGGCAAGTGGGAAGGTTCCTGAATTTTTCAGTGGCTAAACCAACTAGGCTTGTAAGTGAACATATTTATTCATGTTTACAGATGGCGTACAAGTTTGTTATTTTGGCACATGAATGTTCACATGGTCCAGAAGTAATTTCTGCACCAAAAAAATAAATATAATCTAAATTATTATTTAGATAATTTAGATTATTTTTTACAATTTCACGTTCAAATGCCTTTTCTGTGAAGTAGTGACTCATGCCATACGAGTCACAAATATGGTAGTGAGAGGAAACCCAGTGGCCAGCAGTGGGAGAAGATGGAACAAGATTGATTTTGGCCCAACATTCTGATAATTTTGTCATTGATGAAGCCGTTGATCTCAATACAGTTTTCTGTTCTCAAAACTATAATATGTTACAAACAGTGTGGACTAAGTTTTCTAGACTTTACCCCGTTGAGTAGGAGTGTAAAGGCGAATTGAGTTATTGCACAGGCGCACTTCATAGAGTAGTCGATCCCTAGTGGAATATGCAAATGTATGATAAAACGCACCAATAGGATCTCACTAGCTCGTTGTTACGTTCCCCAGTTTCAGTGTTGTGGTTTTGTTTGTATTTGTGTGTTTCAGGATGGCTTCCTGAAATTCCCCCAGGCAGCTGATTGGTTGGCCCCATCGATGATTGGAGCTGACCCCACCATATCGTCAGAGGATACAGCTGTATCCTATTACAGTCTTCTTCTGAAGCTAGAAAAGCTAGTGTTCCTTTGTTAGGAGAGAACTGATTGATATGTCCTGTGTTGGTTGTTGCTGATAGAGAGCTGATGGTTATGTTCTGTGTTTGTTGCTCAGACAGAGAGCTGATTGGTATGTTGGTTGTTGCTGAGAGAGAGCTGATTAGTATGTCCTGTGTGGGTCAAAAAGACAGTGTTTTTGATTCTTGAAATTGTTTACTTACGTTTGGATTATTCTGTCATTTATTCCCAGGGGGGAAGAGACCTAGGGAGTGTGTAGGCAAGAGGCCTGCGGGCATGCATAACCCGTAGTACACACTAGGTAAGACCTGGGTGGACCACCCCTTGTATTTTGCTTAGCGCACCAGGTGGTGGTAAGTAGTGGGTAGGCAAGGTAGGAGAGGGGGCTTGGACATTTTACTTTCCTTGCTTTGGTTCCGTTCAGTCCCTTTTTCCCAAATTTACTGTGCGAAGGAAGAAATTCCCAGTAAACGGTAAATTCTCTGCCTTTTGTCATCCTTACATCCACTTACAATCCCATACCTCTTTCACTCTGTGGGGAACTGTTGTAGCAGGGTGTTGCATTCCCTCTCCAAGAAGCGAACGTAACACTTGTCCTTGGCTCTGTCCCGCTCCTTGCTTGTTCTGCCCACTATAACTCATTTGTTCCCATTTGAAACGACAGCCTGTAGTCTCTTTCACCCTAACAGGGTACTCTGGGAATTTGGCAATATAATCCCCACCACAGTTGCAACATTTTACCTTCAGACTCTTCAATTACATATTCCTTCTTTCTGCAAACACTTGATATGTGGCCAAACTTTTCACACTTCTTGCATTGGGTTTTGCACAAACACTCTTACAGTGTGTATCATATATCCCAGCTTTACACAAGGCGGTGTATATACTCTTCCTCAATCATACAAACTTTTCTCCCTTTTCCCCATACGGGTCAAGTGACAAGCATTACCTACTCCTGGAATTTCTTGCCTAAAATATTGTTTTTTTCAATGTCCAACAGGATGCCAGAGAACACCTTTTACCGGTGCCCTGCTCCAAAAATCAAAGCTGTCCACTTCCTGCATTGATAGTTTTGCGAGCCACAATGCATGCTCCTTTTGCTCTTGGGATACACACCATACCACTCCTGGTTACTTTGACTGCGTCCACTTTTCTCAACACCTTCCTCACCATCCCTGTGACTTCAAAAGCGTCTCCCAAATGAACATCCTTATCCAAACAACATACAAGCAACGAATCAGACTAATTTTCCACAAGAAATGTTAGCCCTTTTTGCTCCATTCTTGGACTTCACTCTTCTTGGACTTCATCTTTCTCACAAACTACTCGACTAGCTTTCATCTTCAAACAACACTTCTGCTTCCGCCATTGCAACTTCTCCCGATAAGATAGCCAACTTACCTCTATTTTTGTCAGCCACCTTTCACCTCTACGGTCACAAATCTGGTTAGAGAGCCGTGATTGGTCCAAAAACCTGACCAATTGTGTTTCAGTAGACTGCTACAGACTATGTTCATTGGCTAGAATTTCCCCATTATAAAATTATAGTAAGCAGTTGCGAGAGCTAAATGGATTTTGGATAGCAAACTGGAAAATTGGTGTGAGGGAGAAGGATAAATTTGTGCTCACGGCTCCCATCCTCTGCTTGCTCGACCACAGTTCTTCTCTCTTGACTCAAGTTTCTTCTCACAATTAAGTTTAATCTTGCTCGAGCCCAAATCGGAATTCACACCACAAAGAATATTTGTTTGTCAAATGGCAGTCAAGCATCAATCATCATGTCAGCGGAATAAGACCTTCGATATTTATCAGAAAAGGCAGCATCAAGCTCATCACACTGCACTTTTACCACCCTGTAAAGTTCATTATTTAATCTGTAGCCTAATAAACTGCATCCTACTGAGCACAGATGTCAATTCAACATTAGTTCTTCAATGTAATTTCATGTAAAAAAATATATTTTAGTCATTTTGCAGATTTTCTTGTCTAGAGCGACTTGATAGATTCCGATTATTGTCCCAACGCTCTTAACTTCTAGGCTACCTGCCGACCTAGATGACACGGAAACAACATGGATTCAGTCAGT
Organism: Oncorhynchus mykiss; assembly: GCF_013265735.2. Classification (NCBI taxonomy): domain Eukaryota; kingdom Metazoa; phylum Chordata; class Actinopteri; order Salmoniformes; family Salmonidae; genus Oncorhynchus; species Oncorhynchus mykiss. The sequence goes on along the minus strand of NC_048576.1, from coordinate 47,833,496 downwards.
GTGTGCCCAGTGGCACATAACTGTGGATAGAAAAGTGGTTAGTAACAGACATAATTGATATTCAAATGGGACAATCCGACAGGCCATAGAGAACAATGGAGAAATACTCTGGGGGGGAATATCGCATCACTAAAAGTGTCAGCATATTTCTGTCACGGCTGTCGGCTAGCTGAGCCAAAGAGTACACTCGCATACTCCCTTAAAATACCTTTGCTTGAAAAATGATTAAAATGCAGCATAGGGTATGGTTTGTCAATTTTGAGAAGCCATAGGCGGAATGAATCTAACTCAAGAAATCTGTCATTAATTTTAACGTTTTTCCCGAGATCTTAGTCGCGCAACTTTACATCCAATATGTTTGGTGCAGTGTTTCTCAATGAAAAAACATGCATGAAAATGAGTCGTCTCTTGTGGAATGACAACAAAGACTTTATTGAACATTGAAGAATCACAACTGTTGGCCAATTACTGACAAAGGGGCATAGACTTCGGCTCCGAACTTTGGAAAAGATTTGCGCCCAAACAGCCGATAAAACCCTCACAGAAGTCCGAAACGGCACAAAATGAAGTCATAATATATGCACAAACTCTTCTGAACTATTTTGGCTGGAAGCTTATGGACACTTTAAGCCTCGACACATTTCTACTTTCTTAAGAAGACATTCCTATCTACATACATTTCCATTTCACCATTTACAAATAATTCTAAGAAAACATAAGGTAACCTCCTGCTGAAGTTTTCTGTGGAACTGCCAAGTTAGTGAGATGGTACCTGGATTGTTTTCTCCCATATATCAGTCCCAAAATACCAGAACAGTAAACATAGATATCCAAAACCACTATTTGGTCTGATAGCAATGCCGTGGAGTGCAACAGTGCTGGCCTTCACTGGAATAGAACAGGCCTCTTCCATGGAAATGAGAACTGAGATGACAAATAATATCACCAGCCCTAAGAGCAGTAACACACAAATTCTTATCATACTCAAACATCAGTGGTAAGACATTTTGTCACATGTGATAACCATCAGAGCTTCTGGGTTGAGGACTCTGGTGGTTGACAAAATGTATTTCTGATTGCTGTTCCTCTGAACTCCAATTAGTGGCTGTGAGATTTAATTTTGGTAGTAATAGCTTAACAGTGAAAATGTGACAGTGCTGTCAACAGGCCTCTTCCATGCATAATCAGAACAGATGTTGATAGTAACGCTAATATAATTCTCCAGAACAGAAGGATGATGGCGACAAATAAGCAGGTTACGTACATATTTTAATCACTGTCCATATGGGCAATCAAGAAGCCATTTTTTTCCTACTGCCATTTAAAATCTCCAAGTGGAAGATCTTGTATCTTAATACTAGGATTTGTCAATTATGTTTAAAACACATGGTTATAATGTATGCAGTGGCCACACTTGTGACTTACCTGGCTGCTGGCATCTGACATGCAAAATGTGTTTGGGTAAGAGTAGGGTACAGTTTCCCCTAGACGCTAGGGAAAACTTCACCCCGCAGCAAAGTTTGGAATGACTTCAAATGCTTGGCTTGCAGAATTCCATCTGGTAAACAACCCAAAATACAATATTTGTAAACAATGACAAAGACAATTAAATCAGGAAATGGCTTTTATATAACATTTGAACATCAGATACAGAGGATTATGTTTTTCTATATGTATAAAAAAAACATACAATGAAGGAAGTAAATAAATTAGAAAAAAATTAAAGAGCGAGAGCAGGTGTTCAAGATGGTAGATGAAATACAAAAGGCACTAAATGTACTACATTCCAGTTAAGACATCGAACAGAAGAAGAAAAATAAAATCATATAGTGCTTGTGGTCTTTGATATGCGGGATATAGTGCAGGTTTTGCAACATACAATATTATATAAACAAGCACCAAATGACACACACTACATTGCTACTTAACAGCTAAAAGTACGACTTCACACTTAAGACACGTAACAGTGGAATGGGTTTTGTAAACTGTACTTATCCAAACTTTGACACCGTCATTTTTTGAGAATCTGAGCGTACTGTAAACAAAACGCTTTTTCATAATGCATAATCAAGGACAATACTACCTTAACTATTACCACACACACGCACTAATGCTGCAAAAGCACAAGATAAGCTACAGTATTTGATGTATTTTTTTGGAATGTAAATTGTCAATTACTTTTGCTATATTTTGCAGGACTAGTGGATAAGGCAGTTTTGGAATAAAGAAATGACGCTTCCTCTAGCATTCTTACGGTGATCAAAACCATTTTGTCAACAGCAAAAACATAGTTAAAAACACTAAAGACGGATTTTTAAGACTTGACAGTGGAGGGCTCAGCATCAAGACAGAGCATTTAATAAAAAATTTAAAAAGATACACAATACACTGGTTCAGTCTGCTTTCCAACAGACACTAGGAGTCAAATTCGCTTTTCAGTAGGACAATAACCTAAAACACAAGGCCAAATATACACTGGAGTTGCTTACCAAGACGACATTGAATATTCCTGATTGGCCTAGTTGCAGTTTGGACTTAAATGGGCTTGGAAATCTATGATAAAACTTAGAAATGGCTGTCTAGCAAAGATCAACAACCAACTTGACAGAAATTGAAGAATTTTTAAATAATACATGTGCAGATACTGTACAATTCAGGTGTGTAAAGCTCTTAGAGGCTTACCCAGAACGACTCACAGCTGTGATAACTGCCAAAGGTGATTCTAACATGTATTGACAGAGGGGTGTGAATACTTATGTGAATGTACTATTTCTGTATTTCATTTTCAATAAATTTGCTAACAAAAATTCACTTTTCACTGTCATGTGGTATTGTGGGTAGCTGGGTAAAACAAAAAAAAAACATATCCATTTAGAATTCAGGCTGTAACAGAATAAAATGTGGAGGACATCAAGGGGTATGAATACTTTCTGAAGGCAGTGTTTCTCTAATCTCTGTGTTGTATTATTGTATTGAAATCCTTGGTAGTGTAACTGTTTTACCACACACATGAACATGCAATGAATGCTTTCAGCAGACAAAAGGACAAATTAATTACAAAAAATAAATCTTTCAAAACAGCATAAATTCTAACCTTGTATTTAAACAACCCCCACCCACCCATCCCAAAGCAGCGAGCTATGGTGGCCTGTCCATTTTCGTCTCCAGTTCTCTTCAGTTTTTCCTTATGTCAGCGTAGACCACTGGCTCCATCTTGTGGAATGAGTTGGGGTTCTTGGTGCCTGTGTGATCCAACTGGGCGTATATCACCGGTCCCTGTTGTGATGAGCATATGGATGGGTGGGGAGATCAGGAAAAGGGGAGGGGGGAAGGCTGTGTTAGTAAAAATACATGTCAGACTGGTTCAGCTGTTAAGTTCAAATGGCCGACTGCAGATGGAAGCCTGTAACAACGGAAGATTGTAGCACAAAATAACCCCCCCCCCCCGGGACTACATCTGGGCTGCTCTTGTCATCTTAAAAGGTGAAATTTCTAACCCCCACTGAGGACTAACCTAAGAATCACACACACAAAAACAAAATCATAGGAAACATACAGTGCCTTCAGAAAATAACCATACCCCTTGACTTACAGTATTCAAAATGTTGTTGCGTTAGAGCCTGAATTCAAAATGCTCACCCATCTACACACAATACCCCATAATGGCAACGTGAAACCAATTACATAAGTATTCACACCCGAGTCAATACTTTGTAGAAGCACCTTTTGCAGCGATTACAGCTGTGAGTCTTCCTGGGTAAATCTAAGAGCTGTGGCTCCTGAGTGGTGCAGCGGTCTAAGGCACTGCATCAAGTGCTAAAGACGTCACTACAGACAACCTGGTTCGATTCCAGGCTGTATCACAACCGGCCATGATTGGAAGTCCCATAGGGCGGAGCACAATTGGCCCAGCGGTGTAGACCGTCATTGTAAATAAGAATTTGTTTTTAACTGACTTGCCTAGTTAAATAAAGGTTAAATGGAAAATAAAATATTTAAAAAAAGTTAAAAAAATTATTTTCTAAATTCTTCAAGCCCTGTCAAATTGGTTGTTGATCATTGCGAGACAACTATTTAAGTCTTGCCACATTCACCGTCTTCTTGGTAAGCAATTCCAGTGTATATTTCACCTTGTGTTTTAGGTTATTGTCCTGCTGAAAGTTGAATTTGTCTCCCAGTGTCTGGTGGAACCATGTTTTCCTCTAGGATTTTGCCTGTGGTTAGCTCCATTACATTTACTTTTTAGCCTAAAAAAAAATGATTAATGATTACAAGTGTCATGACTCCTGGTCAAGGATCCAAGGCCTCAGATTAGCTTGGCAAATGGCTGACAGATAGCCAGACCCCTCTCTCTTACAGGAGAGGAGGGCCCGTTTTATGACACCTCACACCAATCGTAAATTGTATGCAGCAGACGACTCCTTTTGGTCTCTGGTATCAAGATGGGAATGTCTTTGTTACAAAGACATTTTGCTACCCAAAAACTCTAACGACCAAAGAGTGAACTTTGAAACAATATTTCTAAGCTACGAATGTTAAGAATGGTCAGTGAGGATCTAAAGAATAATCATGTCATATTGCTTATTTATGATGCTATTAAAAACTATATAAACTAAAATACTGTAACTTGAAGAGTCAGGTTTACATCCTTTACATTGTGTAGGAAATATCAAGAACAATTAAACTATTTTTGTTAAGATAGGAATGTGATTTTAGTTTTCTAACGAGATCATAGTTAACTTCATTGGGATAGTGGGCAGCATTGGGAAGTTTGGATGAAAAGCATGCCCATAGTAAATTGCTTGTTACTCAGGCCCAGAAGCTAGGATATGCATATAATTGGTAGATTTGGATAGAAAAACTGTTAAAATAATGCCTGTGAGTATATCAGAACTCATATGGCAGGCAAAAACCTGAGAAAAATCCAACCAGGAAGTGGGAAATCTGAGGATTGTAGTTTAAGTGATTGCCTAGCCAATATCCTGTGTCTGTGGGGTCAGATTGCACTTCCTAATGCTTCCAGTAGATGTCAGTCTTTAGAAGTTGTTTCAGGCTTCTATTGTGAAAGGGGAGAGAATAAGAGCTGTTTCAACAAGTGGTCAAGCTGAAAGACATTAGTTTAGTCTTGCGCGAGGTTCGTTCCCTTTCTAATGAAAACAGTATTGTCCGGTTGAAACATTATTGAATATTTATGATAAAAGCATCCTAAAGATTGATTATATACATCGTTGGACATGTTTCTATGAACTTTAATGGAACTTTTTTTACTTTTTGTTTGTGCATTTGGATTAGTGGACTAAACGCACAAACAAAAAGGTGGTATTTGGACATAAAGATTAACTTTATCGAACAAAACAAACATTTATTGTATAACATGGAGACCTGGGAGTGCCATCAGATGAAGATCAAAGGTAAGTGATTCATTCAAAGGTAAGTGATTAACGCTATTTCTGACTTTTGTGACACCTCTCCTTGGTTGGAAAATGGCTGTATGGTTTTCTGTGGCTAGGCGCAGACCTAACATAATCGCATGGTGTGCTTTTGCCGTAAAGCCTTTTTGAAATCGGACACGGTGGCTGGATTAACAAGAAGTGTATCTTTAAAATGGTGTATAATATATGTTTGAGGAATTTTAATTATGAGATTTCTGTTATTTGAATTTGGCGCCATGCAATTTCACTGGCTGTTGGCGAGGTGGGACGCTCACGTCCCGAACGATCCCAGAGAGGTTAATGTGCAACGGACATGAAAACTAAGCCACGCCCCGAATGAGGTCAGAAGAGCGTGTCAGTGTGATGGAACCGCTCTTTTCGACCAGAGTGCTCAAAAGGACTCGCTAAGGATTAACGGACCAGCAGAAGTGAAGCATGAGCTAAATGTTGAAATGGTTGAAACTCTAAATCCAGAAAACGTGTAGCCAAGCTGAAAATGGTTAGAACTTTAAATCTCCACACGAGGTGAAGAAGATAAAGACCAAAACATTTGACAGCCTGAATCTGTGCATGTAAAAGTGGTCCTCGAACTTTGACTATCTACCCAAGGAAGAAAAGCATAAAGAAGCTCACCTCAGACAATCACTGGTGAATCATTGAAGCGACAGACAACTAAGGACATTGTGACCTCTGATGGACAATCAGAGCCTTACACCCACGGGAGAGCCCACATCCTTCCGACAGGGCTTGGTTCTGACCGAGATAGACGAAAGAAGGCATTCACCACATGAATACATTTGCTAATTTCTTACCAAGCAGGTGGTTGTTCGTGTGCAAGGCATATGATTCATGTCAGAAAAGTTATAGAAATGTATCCACGATAAATGTCCCTTTCTCTATCTCCCCCCACTCCCTCTGTGTAATAAGCAGTCATCTTGTCAGTCCACTACGGACTTTTGTATGTGTATTCTGTGTTATTATTGAATTAATTAGTAAGTAAATACATCTGTGCAGTACTGAATAATCACAAAAGGCTGGGGTTCTTGCGGATTCAAGAGGTCTGCGATGTTCAGAATGAGACTGATATGAGGTAATGATTAATAAGTGACTGATCAATAGTTATTTAATAACTGATTTATCTTCCGAATTAAACTCAAGATTATAACTCGTTAAAACAACTTCTTCCGTGGTGCCCTAGTCCTAATGAGTACATTTTTACACAAGTATTTTAAAATCGAGCAACAATTCAACAGAATTAGTTGATTCGATACATAAATCAGATTAATAGCAGTCACGTCACTACACAAGCATAACCAAAACATGATGCAGCCACCACTACACTTGAAAATATGTACAGTGGTACTCAATAATATTTATTTTGTATTTGCCTCAAACACATTGTATTCACATCAAAAAGTTAATTGCTTTGCCACATTTTTTACAGTATTACTTTAGTGCCTTGTTGCAAACAGGATGCATGTTTTGGAATATTTTTTAAATTCTGTACAGGCTTCGTTCTTTTCACTAACTCATTTAGGTTAGTATTGTGGAGTAACTATAATGTTGTTGATCCATTCTCAGTTATCCTATCACAGCCATTAAACTCTAACTGCTTTAATGTCACCATTGACCTCATGGTGAAATCCCTGACTTGGTTCCTTCCTCTCCTGCAACTGAGTTAGGAAGGACCCCTGTATCTTTGTAATGAATGGGTGTATTGATACACCATGCAAAATGTTATTAATAACTTCACCATGCTCAAGGGGAATTTCAATGTCTGCTTTTTTCCTTTGTACCCATCTACCAATAGGTGTCCTTCTTTGCGAAGCGTTTAAAAACCTCCCTGGTCTTTGTGGTTGAACGTGTGTTTGAAATTCACTGCTCGACTGATGGACCTTACAGACAATTGTATGTGTGGGGTACAGAGATGAGGTAGTCTTTCAAAAATGATGTTAAACACTATTATTGCACAAAGAGTGAGTCCATGCAACTTATTATTTGACTTGTTAAGCTAATTTTAACTCCTGAAGTTATTTAGGCTTGCCATAACAAAAGGGGTGAACATTTCAGCTTTATATAAAAATTGTCTACATTTCTGAAAACATAATTCCACTTCGAACTTATGGGGTATTGTGTGTAGGCCGGTGACAAAAAAAAATCTAAATTTAATCCATTTTAAATTCAGGCTGTAACAACTAAATGTGGACAAAGTCAAGGGGTGTGAATACTTTCTGAAGGCACTGTAGATGGTGAGGAAACAACACACAAACAACTGAAAAGTACAGTACAGTACACAGGAATGTAACCACCACAGATCTGCCCCGACACGTCTCTTAATGTAATAAGGGAGAGGCGCCTCATGACGTCCCTCACAAGATCAGCAAACGAAACCAGTCGACTGGCAAAGTTGACCGTAAACAAACGCCTCTCAGAGAGACACAAAGCATATAAGGTTATTTTTTCCCCAGGCATAATCCTTCAATATCAGTTTAAATCAGAGGACTCCTATGAACGTTCATAAGCAATGCATAACACCTTCATAGGCACTAAATGAACATCTATGCATGCTTATGTCAGCAACAGCAGCTTCGCAAAAGGATATGCCGTGACACTCCGGCCTGCTGTTGTTGACATAAGCATTTCGAGTTTAACCTAAATGAGAGGTCTCAGTACATTAACAAGTATTGTATATCTTGTTAATCACCAATCATAGTACTGGAAAGCTACAGGATGTGTGGGCTTTTGTTTCAGTCCAGCACCAAAACACCTCATCAATTCAATAATAATTGATGACTATTTGGATCAGGTGGGTTACTGCTGCGATAGAACAAAAGCCTGCTCCAGGCTCAGGGTTGGTGACCACTGAAGTCAGTCTGTAGTGAAGGGGTATTCACCTACAGTACTTAAAGGCTGCAATGTCTACAGGCCTCCATCTTAGACTTAAAGGGACATTACACTTCAAAATCAAAGCTTTCAAATGTTTTCAGACCTTAAAAGTAATCCAACTTCAAGATAAATCCAAATTAGGGCTGGGCAGTATACCATATTTTACTATATACACCGGTATTGATGCACGGACCGGTTTGGGTTTTTACTGTACCTTCTATAACGGTATTTGAATGTTTGGTTTGTTAAATGTGATAGACTGTGTGCAACGTCCATTTTTATAGTTTACACTGCTACTTAAGTCATCTCTCTCTGCTATATCTCCATGACACATTCCACGCAGTCTGCATGGGCTCAGTCTGCATGGTAAATGCAGCACAAGCAGCAATGTTGATGACAATGATGCTGTTTCCACTTTGCTTCTTAATATAAATCCACTTGCGTTCTATAATTATACTATACGTTTGTGTTTCTTACATCTGCAAAAAGGCTTGGTTTGTCTTTTCTTAGCAAGTTGGGCCTAAATCGTGTTAGCCGCTAATACTAAATCACTAGTTAGCTGGCAACCTAGCTAATAAATGTAGATTCAGAGTAAACATAACTAGCTATACAGCCCGATAGCACCAGTAATGGTGTAGAACCAGCATGTTGTTTGTGCAACAGTGTTTTCTAAATCAAAGAGGAATACGTAAATATGTTAGCTACATGAAGTAGCTAAGAGAAAACATTCAATGTTCACTCAAGTGTTTTGCTCTAAATCGGAAGTCAAATCGCAATTGCAATATTTGGTTAAAAATAAGGTCTAGATTGGTTGCCCGTATCGTGCAGCCCTACGTGGCATCATAAATCATCTCAAATGAGTGCAGGAAATGCAGAAATGTATTAATTGTTTTAAGTCGAACTGAACTGTATAAAACAATCAGACTGGAGAAAGACCCATTAAATTAACTTAGAATGTATGTGCTGCCACCCTAGGGTAACACACTACTCATAAAGCAAAACGTAGAACTTTTATACAGTCATACTGTCAACTTAAAAAGAAAATACTGTGATTATATTATATTTTGTCCATATCACTCTAGTCCACATCCAATGCCAATTGTTGTGTAAATCCATCTACGCGTCAACCCCAAATGAATGGGAAAGACAAGCAATGCAAAATGGTGCATATTTTTTCCATTGATTTTAGTTTGAGGCATATACAGTGGCAGGAAAACGTATGTGAACCCTATGGAATTACCTGGATTTCTGCATAAACTAAACAAGTTCTGATCTTCATCTAAGTCACAACAATAGACAAACATTGTGACCTAGATGAAGATCAGATCAAATGTTATGACCAATTTATGCAGAAATTTCCAAAGGGTTCACATACTTTTTCTTGCCACTGTAGCTGGATCTACACAACACATGGCCTGGGACATGGACTCATCTCGACATTAGACTACTTTCTGAGGTCTGAAAAACAAATGACAAATTACATTTGAGTGTATTAATACCTGTGATTGGTTAGGGAGTGTGTCCACCTGGGTTGTGTTCAGTAGATAGAATAGTCAACATTTTGTTACAATGTTCCTGTATTTAACACAACCCTGGTTTTCCAGGTCTGAAATCAAATGTATGAAAAACTAAAGAATAAGCAGACACAGAAGCCATCAAGGAGATCAGCTTGAAACCCTATGCTGTAGTAGTCAAATGTTGGCTTGTCAATGACGATAATAGAGTTGGCAAGAGCACAAATAGATCTGGGTGAGGGTAATGCTGTAGTGCAGATGAAATCCTGCGACTAGCGAGGTTTGGCTGCCAGACAACCTGCCCGCTCGACCCCATTCCCTCCTCCAGACGATCTCTGGAGACCTTCTCCCATTCCTCATCAACTCATCCTGGGCCACTGGCTGCATCCCCTCTGACTTCAAAATGGCCCGAGTCATTTTCATTCTCAAGAAACCAACACTCGACTCATTTGACGTCAAAAATTATAGTGTCACAGAGGCTCTCTGCACTGCCAAAGCCGACTCTCTCCTCTGTTCTCATCCTCCTAGGTCTATCTGCTGCCTTAGACCTTACCTAAAAACAAGAAGCGGTGCAGGTTCTAATCCAGGCACTTGTCATCTTCCATCTGGACTACTGAAATTTGCTGTTGGCTGGGCTCCACGCTAGTGCCATCAAACACCTGCCACTGCAGCGTTTTCAACCTTCTTAAGTACTCCAATGTCACCCCACTCCTCCGCACACTCCACTGGCTGCCAGTCAAAGCTTGCATCAACTACAAGACCATGGTGCTTGCCTACGGAGCAGCAAGAAGAACTGCCTCTCCCTACCTTCAGGCTATGCTCAAACCCTACACCCCAACCTGAGCACTCCGTACTGCAACCTCTGGTCTCTTGGCATTCCCACCCCTACGGGAGGCCAGCTCCTAGTCCAAGCTCTTACGAAACTTACTATGCCTGTAATATGTGGTTGTCCCACCTAACCATCTTAAGATGAATGCACTAACTGTAAATTGCTCTGGATAAGCGTGTCGGCTAAATTACAAAACATGTCAAATGTAGTGCATCTCAGCTCTAGTTAGTTAGTTAGAGGATCCCTCTCCACCCTGTAAGTGTCCCCTGGGTGACAGTGGGTGTGGATGGTTGGTTTGTCACTCACTGTAGCTCCTACCTGGACCGGGGTGGAGTGGCTGCTACACCTGGAGCCCTCCAAGCTGGACTCTGGTTTCTTCCCCCCCGGGCGTGTGGCGTGGGAGCTCACACTCTCCACTGACGTGCAGCTAGTTTTTGCGCCGGGTGAGGGGTTTGCAAACCAGAGGTTTGTTTTGTGCAGTTCGGGAAGCGTTGGCGCACAGAGAAATAGGCGACATGGACACATACAGACACAGACACACACAGGAGAAGACTTACGGGACAAAAATGCAAATAAGAAATGGGCAGATTCTGCATGGGTTATGTGGCACATTTTTAAATGACTGCTCCTAGTGGTTGGGAGGAGAGGTTTGCAGGAGTGACAGACATTGGGTAGAGACAATGTACTGGACGATTAACAAAGCATTTGTATGGGCACCAGGAGCAAATTCAAATAAAGATCGCCATTCATCCTATGGAAGACAATAACTGATCAACTAAGAAAAAGCATCAACTTAACAAAAAAAGTGACTTAAAAAACAATTAGTTTACATAATAGCCTATACTACAATCAATTGGTCAATAAGCAACCCCATATCCTCCATTTTGAATAATAGGATCAGTTTGTTCACTCTACTAGATCTCAGCGCACATCTAACCAGGGGATGTATTAAGCGTCTTAGAGTAGGATAAACTATGTACATTTGATTTAAAATACATCAAATATAATTTATACATTTAAAAAAATAAGTCTAGAAATTAATCTGAGGTGGCAGGTAGTCTAGCGATTAGAGCGTTGGTCCTGTAACCGAAAGGTCGCTGGATCGAACCCCTGAGCCGACAAGTTGAAAAATCTGTAGTTGTGCCCTTGAGCAAGCCACTTAACCCTAATTGCTCCTGTAAGCTAAATGACTAAAAGGTCATCTTGAAACTGTTAGCATTTAGTTTTTTGTGAGACTTGAACATATGCATGTCGTTCAGAAGGTATGTTAGAGGAAACATATCACAGTGAGACAGAAGAGGGAGGGATTAGTGGTTAGTAGTGGATGAGTGACATGTGAGTGGCAGACAACATGAACGTTAGATGACAAGCCAAGCTTAACGATGCGCTTTTGACTACTACCTTGATGGGAATACAAGGGAGAATGCCTTACCCTTCGTATTCATGGGTGGTTTGATGCCTCTTGATGATCAGGCAGGTAACCACAGAGATGAGGATAAGCCCGATGACGGCGCCACACACGGCGGCCACTACGACGGCCGTGTTGTCTTGAGGGAGAGACTCTGCAAAACAAGACAACGTAAGCATCATCATACAACATAACAATTACGTTACAAAGTCACAGCTGTGTAAATACTACTAGAACCCTACACATTTTTTAAATTTAACTCAGTAGGGAATCAATTAAATGTATTGAAGTCTATCATAATTCATTAACATAATGCATCAGTGAAAATGGAATTTGGGAGAAAAAAAAACTGATTTTGGAAAAACAAATAATAACAATTTTATAGGGCCCTATCCTACCAGTTCAATGTTTGAGACGTTAAAAATCAGTGTTAGTGTTAAAATTGTGAATCTCTTGTACGAGTGTTTCTCAGTCCCTGGTTAGTAAGATATGATTAATCGCTCAGTTGGTTTGTTAGGTGAAATGTATTTTCTGGCTGTTTTATTCCAAGTCCTCCTTCAACGTGAGAGACATCGGTCAGGTCCTATTTAAAAGTGAATTGAGTTTTGCTGTACTGTTGTGAATCTATTTGCAAGTTTACCTTTGATGACGACCTTGAGCTGTGTCTGAGCGGCGGTGCCAGATATGTCAGGCGGGTTAATCACGGCACATGAGTAGGTGCCATTGTCGTTGAACTGCGCCTCAATTAAATGGACTGAGGCATCTTTTTTGTTCAGGTCTCCCGCCCATTTCACCCTGTCTTTGAATTGAGCCACACTCCCTGGGTAGTGGTTTGCAGAAGTGTAATAGAAAATCTAAAAAACAAATTAAAAAAATATTGATTTTTTTTAATATAAAATAATGACTGAAGAGAAATAGATTGCGCAAGAATTGCACACAATGTTAGCGTCCCATATGACACCCTATTCCCTTTATAGTGCACTTCTTCTGAGTATGCACATGGGGCTCTGGTCAAAATTAATACACTAGGCTATATAGGGAATAGGTTGCCATTTGAGACATAGCCAATGACTAAGGACTCATAACAGGAAATGGGAAAGACAAGCAAACAGGTTTAACCGTTGGGATGCTTATGGCTTACCTACATGACTGGGCACTTTTGCCAAGAAACAGCTAAACTTCCCCTGATACTGTGTGTTATGTTTGTATCTGCTACTGTACCAAACTGATGGGCAATTTGTTTAGCATTTACATGACAGACAAATATCCTTAGTCATTTTGTTTAAAAGTTGAGTGGACAAATAGCCGTTTGCATTAGTGTTGGTGACTCCCTCTCCAACTGCACTCTGTTACGAGGCCGGATACAAGCACAGCATTATGGGCAAGATGAGCCAGCTAGCTAGATCTCTAGGGGAGGGAAATGAAAATAGGGGGACTAGTTACGCTTATTCCTGCCATTTCCATTCAAATCCCAGCATTGCAAATGTTAATTAACCTTCAGAAACTACTCTGTCAGGCTGAACACACTTTCCACATAAACAGGTCAAAGTTACTGCCTCACTCAATGAGTTGTGGGTCATGTTCATTTGGCCACGCAATATATTTTTTTGAAAGAGGAAACAAAAATCTATATACATATTGCCCTGAACCAGAGGAGGGAAGGAGCACTGAATTCAATGCTTAAGTTTGGAGAAACAAGAAAGGGAAGGACGCAGATGGTCAGGAAGAAGTGGCCTAGAACATAACACAACCCTCCTCTGGCTCCTTTCCTTTCATTGGACCAGTCACAAACACACACGCAAACTGCCTCACTCTTTTCTGTGGCAGTGGACCTAAATAATAGCAGGAAACATGTTGTGCTAGAACACCCATTGGTGGAAGATCTGAGAGGAAGCTCTTGGGAGTTTCATGGACCTCAGAATAAGAAAGGACTCACGGAAACAGCGCTTCCGGCATCAGATCCCGCTGGGGAAAACGACCAGATGACTGTGGCTGCACTGCTGATCACTTCCCTGGACTTGAAGGTACACTTGAGGATCCCCGTGGTGCCATTCTCAACCAGCACTTCCGCCGGGGCGTACAACTCTATAGCGAATGTTAGATTTATACCTGTTGATAAAGAACCAACATTCAATTTCTTGCTTAATGTATTCAACATTGAGAAGCTTGGAGGGATTGGGACTCTATAGGCACTTAAGCTTTGATGCTTTATAGCTGCTTGGCCTAAGTTTGCCTAATAAATCATACTGTTACCTTGGTTACCCCATGTATATTCAGTCTGAAAGTAGTCACAAGAGTCTCAAACCAGAATGTTGAATACAATTATGTTAAAATGTACTTCACCGGTTGTCCGTGCTGTTGGTCATTTTGACAGTAGTAAGTGAAGATAAAATGTCCACAAGTATTATTAACCTGCATTTTTGGGGTGCCGGTCTGTATATGGCTCTGTCGGCTTGTATTTTCAATCTCCTGAAGCATTGCACGCGATGCACAATATGTAAACAATAGCCAAACGTTGTCGACCGAAGAACATTTCCTCACATTCAGCTAGAAGTACCTGCATCTCACTGCAAATTCAAAGTCAGCGACGTTCGATCAGTGGTTTGGTTTCTCTCAGCCATTGTTAACATACTTTGCAAGTGTTTACGTTGTGTGCGAATTGCGCCAGTATTAAATACAAACCGACAGAACCATATACAGACCAGTATACTGAAAGTCGGGCTAATAACACTTCCCTGTGGAAATGTTTGTCTCAGATGACCTCCAACAAAGACAAAACCAGCAGACAACAGGTAAAATAAAATCAAATGAAGTTTATTAAACATTCTGACTTGTAATGGGACTGTTTGGAAATGTTGAGCCAACAATGTAAGAGACGAAAGTGTAAGTCTTCCACTCTCGGATTCTAAAAGGCACTAGGCATAAGTAATTTCCAGCTATCGGGTAAAGAGGATATAAAGACATTCGCTTCTGTGTTCTTACAACAATCTGTGTTAGTGTTGTTTTGATACCAGTATCGCGATACTAGGAAGTAAGGAAGCAAAGGAAACAAAACATGAAGTAAAACAGTCCTAATGTTTATAAAAAATAAAATAATAAAAATCTGCCTTGTCGTTACCCAGAGTCATATTTGTTTATTTTGCAAGCTATAGCACACAATATTTTACAAGAGTAGGTTTTAAAAGGACCATAGAGTTAAGTCTACTTCTGGGTTTTTGCCAAAGAAAATCTTGTATCGATATACCGCTATTGTGACAACACTAATCTGTGTTTACTAGTTTTTCATAGCTTAAGCCTATACAGCGAGTTGTTCAACAGATTTCTGTACATATTTGACATCTTCTCCAGTTAGAGAGAGCCAGGTCAGAGAGGAAGGCATGCAGTGACAAAAACATGCTGACAGTGCAGAATGCAATAATAAAACAGCTGGACACTTTCCCTGCAAGCCTTTGAATTTCAACCCAACAGACTGTGTGCAAGCAACACACATAGAAACCAAATCCATTGGAAGTGATATGATATGGTATCTCAAAAGTGCAGTAGACAACAAATGATGCACTAAAATAACCATGACATTTTCACTTTTACACCAAAAAAAAGCCAGATGTTTCACATGATGCATAAATCTGAAGCATCCAGTTGGAATTTCCACTACCCACCGAATATGGCGAGGAGAGGAAGCCAGTGGGCGAGTACGGAGCGAGATGGAATTGGGCCAACATTCTGCAGATTTTCTCATCGAAGAAAAGCCTGATCTCAATTAGGGACGGACAATACCAGTATTGCGATACTCATTAGTATCGTGTCAAGGAAACAATTTTCTGACAATTTTTTGGGCCTTCCTCTGACACCGCCTAGTATATGGATGTCAGGAAGCTTGGCCCCAGTGATGTACTGGGCTGTACGCACTACCCTCTGTAGCACCTTACAGTCAGATGCAGCGCAATTGCCACACCAGGCAGTGATGCAACCGGTCAGGATGCTCTCGATGGTGCAGCTGTAGAACTTTTTGAGGATCTGGGGACCCATGCCAAATCTTTTCAGTCTCCTGAGGGGGAAAGGTGTTGTCGTGCCTTCTTCACAACTGTCTTGGTGTGTTTGGACCATGATAGTTTGTTGGTGATGTGGACACCAAGGAAGTTGAAACTCTCAACCCGCTCCACTTCAGTGCTGTCGATGTTAATGGGGGCCTGTTCGGCCCTCCTTTTCCTATAGTCCACGATCAGCTCCTTGAGAGAGGGGTTGTTGTCCTGGCACCACACTGCCAGGTCTGACCTCCTCCCTATTGGCTGTCTCATCGTTGTCTGTGATCAGGCCTACCACTGTTGTGTTGTCAGCAAATGTAATGGTGTTGGAGTCGTGTTTGTTTACAAAAAGTTCAAGTGTGAAATGTAGTTATTGCACATGCACACATGCTCCCTGACAGAAATATGCTAATGCATGTAAGAATGCGCCAATAGGATCTCGCTAGTTCGTGCATGGCTTTGCCCACCTCCTTGCTTGTTCTGCCCACTATAATTATTTTTTTCCCCCATTGAAAAATAAACAAATGAACTATCATAGTTATGAATATCGTAGCTAAAAATGACATGAACTAAGTTAAATCTTTTTAACTTGCTGTAATTTGAATCCGTCATATTTAGCCAATTAGTTGGTAAATTCTTAGTTATCACGCCAAAACAATAGATTCAGAAATATTTAGAGGTCATTAAGTCAACAACATGTGTCAAGTGTCACACCAACGGGCACACTCGCGTATCTTGAGATATTCTTTGGTTTTGTGCCAACTAGTTACATTACCTAGCAAACAAGTTAAGCTAATCAGACCCCATAAATTAGGAATCTAACCAGCTGGCAAGTACTCTAGTTACGATCTGCATTACATGCCTTAATTAGAAATACGACTATCGTACCAAGTCACGCACTAACGTTACTAACTAAAGCCAACTAGTATCATCGTTTAGCTAGGTACAGTAGCCAGCTAACTAAAGCATATTATGTTAGCAATTATCTAGCATGCAAACTACTGTACTGGCTAGCTCACTAGCTAGCCATCAACTATTGCGATCATATTGTTATCAGCTTAGCTAGAGCAGTACTTACCGAAAATAAGACATAAGGTTATTCCACATAGTAAAACACAATTGCACGCTGGGTTTGTCCGTCTTAACTCCATAATTTAGAATGTATCAATATTGCCCTCCCTGTTTTTAGGTCTAACGTTAACCAGCGTCCAGCTGCTCATCCACTGCACCCTCTTCCTGTAAGCAATGTTCGTGGGGCGTTCAAGCCCTAAACAGCGCTTGACTGGCGGCACGGTCTCCCAGGCTGCGTGCCGCTCTCAAGACCAGAGCCAACCGATACAAGTATCAACGAGCAACAGAACCAGAAAGCTAACGCCTAATGATGTGTAAACCAAGGATTTCTGAAGCCTTTTGGGCTTTCACCAAATTGTGCTGAAAAATAGTTCATTACTCAAGAGTTTTTAACACAATGACCATTAGGGACCTCTGCTGGTCAGCAATGAAAAGCAGCGTTTGATGTTCATATAGAAGGTTATTCCCCAATATATCACATATCGTGGTTAGTCGTGGGTTTTAGCGCTATTGTCACTTACAGGTTCGCACCTTCCATCATGCTTCCCTGTTTTGCTGTAAATCCCTATGTTTTTTGCTGTCAAAAACGGTGAATCTATGGCATTATTTAGGATAGAAGCTTGGGATGAATACTCAGAGTGTTTTCTAATTATTTCAGGGGATTTTAATGAAACACCTGATGCATCTGCTGATCGTTTTCCACCTAGAACGAGTCGAAACCCTCAAAATAGTAACATTATCATTACACTACGCAAGGATCTCTGTTGAGGATGCCTGGAGTTATTTCAATCCGGATGCTAAGGGTTATACCTGGATCAACAAAACTATGTCACGTAAATCTAGAATAGATTTATTCCTAATTTCCCCCTTTTTTTTGTTACAATTTGTTATAGATGTAGATTATCAGTTGGCTCCCTTTTCTGATCATCACTTGATTTCCCTGAATTTACAAGCTACTAAAAAATCAAAAGGTACTCGAGGATATTGGAAATTAAACAACACACTTCTTAAAGATACTACTCTCATTGAAAACATCAAATCATTAGTTAAATATATTTTTGCAAGAAAAGACTTGGGTCAGGGAAGTAGATGGGAATTGTTCAAATATAAAGTCAGAGTGGTAGCCATTAAATGCGCCAAAGAACTGATGCAATTAAAGAAACTTAGAGAAAAGGAGATGATGAGCAAGCTTGACAGTTTTCTAAAGAAAGATCATTTATCTGAAGAAGAGGATTCTGTGTTCAAGTCTTTACAACTACAATTAGAACAGCTTTACACGGATCTGGCAAAGGGCGCCTTTGTAAGGTCAAGAGCAAAATGGATTGAAGAGGGGGAAAGAAACACTAGTTACTATTTTGCACTTGAAAATAAAAACTACAAAAGAAAATCTATAACTGCACTCAAAATTAACGATGTTTTATGCAAAGATCCCATTACAATATCATAATTTGTCAATTCCTTTTATGAAAACATTTACAGCTCTCAATTTCAGGAAGATGGTTGTGAAAGCTACATTTGCCACATTCAGAATTATGTCCCTGTAATTGAGGATGATTTCCACTCAGTTTGCGATTCACCTGTGTCAATTGAATAAATTAGAGAGGCTCTGAATTCAATGAAAAAAGGGAAATCACCTGGCCCTGATGGCCTGTCAGTTGAATTCTATAGACAGTTTTGGGAGTTACAAGAAGACCCGATTTTCAATATGTTTCAAGATTGCATTAAAAATGGGGAAATGGTCTCCACTATGAAATATGGCCTTATTTCATTGATTCCCGATAAAGACCCTTCTCTCATTGACAATTGGAGACCAATTACTTAATTAAATGTTAATTACAAATTGATTGTTCTGGTTTATGCCAAAATATTAAAGAAAGGAATAGATACCATTAGAAATGAGACTCAAACCGGATTTATGAAGGGTCGTCACATAAACTCTGACATTCGTTTAGTCTTGGACTATAGATTATTCAGATGCAATTGACTCAGATGCTGTTGTCCTATTTTTGGACTTTGGTAAAGCCTTTGACACAATTGAACATTCATTTCTCTTTAGGTCTCTTAAACTTTTTTGGGTTTGGTGAAATTTTATTAAAGTAATTTGCATGTTTTACAAAGATAAACAGTTCTGTGCTACTAAACCTTAATACTTCCAAAAGATTCAGTATCAACAGAAGTGTACGACAGGGATGCCCAATTTCGCCATTTTGATTCCTTTTGGTTGTGGAACTTCTATCTCCAGATATTCTGAATAATGCACCTTTGTATGGCCTAACCATTTTTAACAAAGAAATCAAAATCTCCCAACTGGCTGATGATACTACTCTTTTCTTAAGAGACAAAGACCAGGTCGCCCATGCCCTTAATGCTATAACTGCATTTTCTATTGCATCAGGATTAATGCTGAATGTTTCTAAATGTGAAATCTTATGTTTATTTGACTCTGATGATAAAGAAATAGAAAATATTCCTGTAAAGGACTGTGTTAAATATTTAGGAATTCATCTGTCAAAAAAAAACACAGACCACATTTGAATTTCTCTCCTAAAATTAAGATAACTAAAAATATTTTTAATAATTGGCTACTAAGATATCTTTCTATACTTGGGAGAGTACTTCTGTCCAAGGCAGAGGGACTGTCCCGTTTTGTGTATCCCTCATTATCATAATGTGTAACTCCAGCTACTTGTAAAGAGATTAATAAGACCTTTATTGACTTCATCTGGAAAAATAAGTCTCACAAACTAAAATAATCTGTCCTATCTAACAAAAGAGCTGAAGGCGGTCTAGAAGTGTTGGAATTTGTTGACATAAATAACACTTTCAAGATAAACTGGTTGAAAAAATGTTCGATCAATACTGATTCAATATGCTATTTCATTCCAAATAATGTGTTTAATAAATTGGGAGGTCTTCAATTTTACTGAAATGTAATTATATTCCTGAAAGATGACCTGCTAAATTGGCTAGGTTTCACCAACAAGCTTTAATGGCCTGGAAAATATGTTTCCTGCAAAATCATTCCTTCCTCCCTCGCCCTGCAAGTGTATACTCGTCAGTCGTCATGATACGTCATCAGAAGTGTCCATTTCATTTCAGGGCTGAGGGGATAGGGTATTGTCTTTTTAAGAGTTTGGATCAGTAGCGCTGTGAAAACCTAATCGGAGCATCAGAGCTCGAGGTATTGATCGTTCCATCACTACTCAAGCCTAGAGAGGGAAAAAGGTGATATAGCAAGCATCTTACAAAATTAAGGCAACTTTATGCTAAAATATCACTGATATTGTATAAGACTGATTTGTTGTAAATAACCAATCTTTATGTGTTTGTTAGCTACCCAGATAGCACACATACTGTACATCGCGCCGATGTCGGCCTGATGTATACATGATACATTATGTTGATGTAATGTTAGTATGGAGCATTTGCACATTGGCAAGACGTGCATTAGATCGCATTCGCCCTTCAGTTGCTGTTTGGACGATGATTTTCAAAGCTGTATGCTGTCTAGCCGCTCTGCAGAGGACATAAAAAATACTTTTGAGGTCGGATCCAACAGCAAATAATGTTTCACTATATGATTTGAATTACCCATACCCAGTGGCAACCCGTCATTCAAGGCAGGTGTTTTGAGCCCCACCTGTTTAGTTAACTGTTGCCTGCTTTGCATGTTATTTTGGCATTTTAATACGTCTCCCATATCAGGTTACAAACATTGGAAAAAAATAAATAGAATCTTTGAGTTAATAAAGCCGCATTCAAAAATTGACTATTTTTTGCTTTCTTGAGTAAGGCAGCTCCAACATGCAGGTGTTTCAGCCTAGCTCAGTGCTTTCTGTGGTGGTGGGGAAGCCAGCAGAAAATACAGTGTTGGGGTTGGTAATGTTCTCTAGTTGCGCCAGGATTGGCTCAGTGTTCTGTCACTCATGGGGACACGACGTCATCGCAAAATCAACAGGGAGAGTGCGAAAATTCAAGCCCAAGGGGTGCTGCCATAGATTTGCATTAGATGTGCCTGTCGAAGAAGGCTCAAGGACATTGGTCAAATCAAAGTTTATTTGTCACGTGCACTGAATACAACAGGTGTAGACCTTACAGTGAAATGCTTACAGTGAAAGGCTCTAACCAACAATGCAAAAAAGATATTCGGTGAACAATTAGGTAAGTAGAGAAATAAAAACAACAGTAAAACGACAGTAGCGAGGCTACATACAGGCACCGGTTAGTCGGGCTGATTGAGGTAGATATGGTTAAAGTGACTATGCATATATGATAAACAGAGAGTAGCAGTAGCGTAAAAGAGGGGTTGTCGGGTGGTGGGTGGTGGGTGGTGGGACACAATGCAGATAGCCCGGGTTAGCCAATGTGTGGGGGCACTGGTTGGTCGGGCCAATTGAGGTAGTATGTACATGAATGTATAGTTAAAGTGACTATGCATATTTGATAAACAGAGAGTAGCAGCAGCGTAAAAGAGGGATTGGAGGGGGCACACAATGCAAATAGCCTGGGTAGCCATTTCATTACCTGTTCAGGAGTCTTATGGCTTGGGGGTAAAAACTGTTGAGAAGCCTTATTGTCCTAGACTTGGCACTCCGGTACCACTTGCCATGCGGTAGTAGAGAGAAAAGTCTATGACTGGGGTGGCTGCGGTATTTTACCATTTTTAGGGCCTTCCTCTGACATTGCTTGGTGTAGAGGTCCTGGATGGCAGGCAGCTTAGACCCAGTGATGTACTGAGCCGTACACACCACCCTCTGTAGTGCCTTGCGGTCGGAGAACGAGCAATTGCCGTACCAGGCAGTGATGCAACCAGTCAGGATGCTCTCGATGTTGCAGCTGTAGAAACTTTTGAGGATCTGAGGACCCATGCCAAATCCTTTTAGTTTCCTGAAGGGGAATAGGCTTTGTCATGCCCTCTTCACGACTGTCTTGGTGTGTTTGGACCATTCTAGTTTGTGGGTGATGTGGACACCAAGCACCTTGAAACTCTCAGCCCCGTCGATGAGAATGGGGGCGTGCTCGGTCCTCCTTTTCCGGTAGTCCACAATCATCTCCTTAGTCTTGGTTACATTGAGGGATAGGCTGTTATTCTGGCACCACCCGGCCAGGTCTCTGACCTCCTTCCTATAGGCTGTCTCGTCGTTGTCGGTGATCAGGCCTACCATTTTTGTGTCGTCTGCAAACTTAATGATGGTGTTGGAGTCGTGTCTGGCCATGCAGTCGTGGGTGAACAGGGAGTACAGGAGGGGACTGAGCACGCACCCCTGGGGGGCTCCAGTTTTGAAGATCAGTGTGGCAGATGTGTTGCTACCTACCCTCACCACCTGGGGGCGGCCCGTCAGGAAGTCCAAGATCCGATTGCAGAGGGAGGTGTTTAGACCCAGGACCGTCAGCTTAGTGATGAGCTTTGAGGGTACAATGGTGTTGAACGCTGAGCTGTAGTCAATGAATAGCATTCTCACATAGGTGTTCCTTTTGTTCAGGTGGAAAAGGAAAGTGTGGAGTGCAATAGAGATTGCATCAACAGTGAATATGTTTGGGTGGTATGCAAAATTGAGTGGGTCTAGGGTTTCTGGGATAATGGTGTTGATGTGAGCCATTACCAGCCTTTCAAAGCACTTCATAGCTACGTATGTGAGTGCTACGGTCTGTAGTCATTTAGGCAGGTTGCCTTCGTGTTCTTGGGCACAGGGACTATGGTGGTCTGCTTGAAACATGTTGGTATTACAGACTCAATCAGGGACATGTTGAAAATGTCAGTGACGACACCTGCCAGTTGGTCAGCACATGCCCGGAGCACACATCCTGGTAATCCATCTGGCCCCTCAGCCTTGTGAATGTTGACCGTTTAAAGGTCTTACTCACGTCGGCTACGGAGAGCGTGATCACACAGTCATCCAGTACAGGTGATGCTCTCATGCATGCTTCAGTGTTGCTTGCCTCGAAGCGAGCATGGAAGTGATTTCGCTCATCTGGTAGGCTTGTGTCACTGGGCAGCTCGCGACTGTGCTTCCCTTTGTAGTCTGTAATAGTAATAAGGCGAGCTTCGGAGCCGGTGTTGTACGATTCGATCTTAGCCCTGTATTGACGCTTTGCCTGATGGATGGTTCGTCGGAGGGCATAGCAGGATTTCTTATAAGCTTCGGGGTTAGAGTCCCGCATCTTGAAAGCGTCAGCTCTACCCTTTAGCTCAGTGCGAATGTTGCCTGTAATCCATGGCTTTTGGTTGGGGTATGTTTGTACTAGAGTTCGACCGATTAATCGGAATGGCCGATTAATTAGGGCCAATTTCAAGTTTTCATAACAATCGGAAATCGGTATTTTTGGGCGCCGATTTCCAATTATTATTATTTATTTTTTTATATACCTTTATTTAACTAGGCAAGTCAGAACACATTCTTATTTTCAATGACGGCCTTGGGACGGTGGGTTAACTGCCTTGTTCAGGGGCAGAATGACAGAATGACAGATTTTCAGCTCAGGGATCCAATCTTGCAACCGTACAGTTAACTAGTCCAACACTCCATTGCACTCCACGAGGAGCCTGCCTGTTACGCGAATGCATTAGAAGCCAAGGTAGATTACTAGCTAGCATTAAACTTATCTTATAAAAAACAATCAATCATAATCACTAGTTATAACTACTAATCCAGTTTAGCAGGCAATATTAACCAGGTGAAATTGTGTCATTTCTCTAGCGTTCATTGCACGCAGAGTCAGGGTATATGCAACAGTTTGGGCTACCTGGCTCATTGCGAACTAATTTGCCAGAATTTTACATAATTATGACATAACATTGAAGGTTAGGCAATGTAACAAAAATATTTAGACTTAGGGATGCCACCCGTTAGGTAAAATACCGAACGGTTCCGTATTTCACTGAAATAATAAACGTTTTGTTTTTCGAAATGATAGTTTCCGGATTCGACCATATTAATGACCATTGGCTCGTATTTCTGTGTGTTATTATGTTATAATTAAGTCTCATTTGATAGAGCAGTCTGACTGAGCAGCAGCAGGCCCGTAATCATTCATTCAAACAGCACTTTTGTGCGTTTTGCCAGCAGCTCTTCGCAAGCACAGCGCTGTTTATGACTTCAAGCCTATCAGCCTAATGGCTGGTGTAACCAATGTGAAATAGCTAGCTAGTTAGCTTGGTGTGTGCTAATACCGTTTCAAAGGTCACTCGCTTTTAGATTTGGAGTAGTTATTCCCCTTGCTCTGCAAGGGCCGCGGCTTTTGTGGAGCGATGGGTAACGCTGCTTCGAGTGTGGCTGCTGTCGATGTGTTCCAGGTTCGAGCCCAGGTAGGGGCGAGGAGAGGGACGGAAGCTATACTGTTACACTGGCCTGCCTATATGAACATCCAATAGTCAAAGGTATATGAAATACAAATGGTATAGGGAGAAATAGTCCTATAAATACTATATTAACTACAACCTAAACCTCTTACCTTGGAATATGGAAGTCTCATGTTAAAACAAACCAACAACTTTCATATGTTATCATGTTCTGAGCAAGGACCTTAAACGTTAGCTTTTTTACATGTCACATATTTTACATGGCACACATTTTTACATGGCACATACATGGCACATATTGCATATTGGCACATATGACTTTCTTCTCCAACACTTCGTTTTTACATTATTTAAACCAAATTGAACATGTTTCATTATTTATTTGAGGCTAAATTGATTTTATTGATATATTATATTAAGTTAAAATAAGTGTTCATTCGGTATTGTTGTAAATGTCATTATTACAAAAACATTTTTTTTTTAATCGTCCGATTAATCGGTATCAGCTTTTTTGGTCCTCCAATAATCGGTATCTGTATCGGCATTGAAAAATCATAATCGGTCGACCTCTAGTACGTACAGTCACTGTGAGGATGACGTCCTCGATGCACTTATTGATAAAGCCAGTGACTGATGTGGTGTACTCCTCAATGCCATCGGAAGAATCCCGGAACATATTCCAGTCTGTGATAGCAAAACGGTAGTTTTGCGGTAGTTTTGCATCTGCTTCATCTGACCACTTTTTTATAGACCGAGTCACTGGAGCTTCCTGCTTTAATTTTTGCTTGTAAGCAGAAATCAGGAGAATAGAATTGTAGTCGGATTTACCAAATGGAGGGCGAGGGAGAGCTTTGTACGCGTCCATGTGTGTCCGCGTCTCTGGTCACAGATAAAATGACATCAAATCACGTTTTATCTATCGTAACTTTGATTGGACTGATCATGTCAACATCATCATATATCGACATAACCTGAAAGGCCGCTCAGCAAAGAAGAAGCCACTGCTCCAAAACCGCCATAAAAAAAGCCAGACTACGGTTGGCAACTGCACATGGGGACAAAGATCGTACTTTTTGGAGAAATGTCCTCTGGTCTGATGAAACAAAAATATAACTTTTTGGCCATAATGACCATGGTTATGTTTGGAGGAAAAAGGGGGAGGCTTGCAAGCCGAAGGACACCATCCCAACCGTGAAGCACGGGGGTGGCAGCATCATGTTCCAAATGGACAATGACCCCAAGCATACTTCCAAAGTTGTGGCAAAATGGCTAAAGGACAACAAAGTCAAGGTATTGGAGTGGCCATCACAAAGCCCTGACCTCAACCCTATAGAAAATTTGTGGGCAAAACTGAAAAAGCGTGTGCGAGCAAGGAGGCCTACACACCTGATTCAGTTACACCAGCTCTATCAGGGGGAATGGGCCAAAATTCACCCAACTTATTGTGGGAAGCTTGTGGAAGGCTACCCGAAACGTTTGACCCAAGTGAAACAATTTAAAGGCAATGCTAGCAAATACTAATTGAGTGTATGTTAACTTCTGACCCAATGGGAATGTGATGAAAGAAATAAAAGCTGAAATAAATAATTCTCTCTACTATTATTCTGACATATCACATTCTTAAAATAAAGTGGTGATCCTAACTGACCTACGACAGGGAATTTTTACTTGGATTAAATGTCAGGAATGATGGAAAAACTGAGTTTAAATGCATTTGGCTAAGGTGTGTGTAAACTTCCGACTTCAACTGTAGTAGTACGGTGAACATGATGTGGCTCGGGTGGCTGTGGTCCTTGATCATTTTCTTGTCCTGATGCGTTGGACCCTCTGGAGAGCCCAGCGGTTGCGGATGGTGCATCTGTAGAAGTTTGTGAGGGTCTTATGGGCAAATACACATTTCTTCAGCCTCCTGAGGTTGAAGAAGTACCACTGTCTGTGTGGATGGACCATTTCAGATTGTCAGTGATGTGCACGCCAAGGAACTTGAAGCTCTCCACCTGTGGCCCCATTGATGTGGATGGGGGCATGCTCTCTCTGCTGTCTCCTGAAATCTAGGATCAGCTCCTTTATTTTTTTGACGTTGAGGGATAGGTTATGATTATTTTCCTGGCACCACTCCTGTTAGGGCGCTCAACTCCTCCCTGTAGGTTGTCTCGTTGGCACTATGAGCTCGGACGGCACTATGGTGTTGAAGGCTGAGCTGTAGTCAATGAACAGCATTCTTACATAGGTATTCCTCTTGTCCAGATGGAATAGGGCAGTGTGATTGTTATTGCATCATCTGTCTATCTGTTGCGGCAGTATGCAAACTGTAGTGGGTCTAGGGTGTCAGGGAAGGTAGAGATGATATTATCCTTAACTAACCTGTCAAAGCACTTTGTGATGACAGAAGTAAGTGCTACAGGGCAATAGTCATTTAGTTCAGTTACCTTCGCTTTCTTGGGTACAGGAACAATGGTGGAAATCTTGAAACAACTGGGATAGGGAGAGATTCAATATGTCACACTCCAGTCAGCTGGTTTGCACATACTCTGAGGATGCGGACAGGGATGCCATGAGGGGTTAACATGCTTAAATGTCTGCATTGTGTTTTCCTCGAAGGGGCAGAGGTGTTTAGCCTGTCCGAGAGCAAGGTTTCGGTGTGCGCCATGTGGCTGGTTTTCCCTTTATAATCCGTGATTGCCTGGAGTCCCTGCCACATACGTCTAGTGTCTGAGCAGTTGAATTGCGATTCCACTTTTTCTGTACTGATGTTTTGCCTGTTTGCTTGCCTTACGGAGGGCATTGCTGTACTGTTTGTACTCATCCATGTTTGCAGCAGTGGCTCCTCAGAGGAGGAAGGGGAGGACCATCCTCCTCAGTGAAATAAATAGAAATAGTGAAACACTAAAAAAGTTATCCTTTTTAGATAAAACTATACTAAATATATTCATATGTCACCAAATAATTAATTAAAACACACTGTTTTGCAATGTAGGTCTATAGTAACTTCAACAGCACTCTCTGGGGTAGCACCATGGCGTAGCTGGAGGACAGCTAGCTAATGTCCTCCTCTGGGTATGTTGACTTCAATACAAAACCTTGGAGGCTCACAGACCTCACCCACTTCCATAGACCTACATGGTAATTATGACCACTTCCGGAGGATGACGTCCAACCAATCAAAGCTTTTGCAATATGTTGTCCATCCAATCATAGGATTAGGATCAGAGAATTAACCTAGTGTGTTGTATTGGGGTTGTGCCGCAGAGCATTATGGGGGGTGGTGGTTCTATGTGTTGAGAAGCTTGGTAAATTAGTGACATTATTGGATGGAGATTGAAAAGTGATAGTTTAGCATTTTGTTGATATTCAATTCAAATTAGTTTCTTCAAACTACAGGAGAAGGAGGTAGATAAATTGTTTTATTCATTTTAGAACTTAATTTTTGTGTCCAGTTAGTGCAATTTATTTCAATTTGCCTTGCTAACCTCAGTAGCAAGTAGCAGTAGCTCCAGTGTGCAGTTTTTACCGCCAATGCTACCTCAAATTTAGTTGACTTTTTGTTTAAGAACCCCTTTCATTCTCTGCGGTACATGGAAAAGGTGTGAATTAAAACCAAGGGTCAACCTCTGCCTGAGATCAGTTTCATGAAGAAGAATGAAAAGGTGTGGGCATTCAATACCAACTGGTATTGAAAGATTAGCTGGTTAACAGGGAGCCTTTCATCAAGCCGCCTGTATTGCTGGCCTTGCCTGCTTTTTGGAAAGTCTGAGCCTTGGTCGAAAGGTGGGTACAGTGACCTGAAGAACATTGATTGTTCAGCTAAACGGTAAAACAAAAGCAGGGAGCATATAATTGCCCACATCAAATTCAAGCATCTGGAAAAAAGCCGCATCGATCATGACGGCGGTCTGGGTATTAGTGATGGGTGGGTTCGCGAACAAGTTGGCTGTCACGATCGTTTGAAGCATACTCGGACCAACGTGAAGTGTGGTCTAGGTTCCACATCTTTATTTAGTGAAACACACAAATCAATAAAGAATAACAAAACGTGATGACAATGGAGTGCTAACGTACAACTATCCATAAAGAATATCCCCCAAAACACAGGTGGAGAAATGCTACTTAAATATGATCCCCAATTAGAGACAACGATAGCCAGTTGCCTCTAATTGGGAATCATACCAAACACCAACATAGAAAACAAAACTAGAACCCCACATAGAAAATATAAACTAGACGAACCCCCCAGTCACGCCCTGACCTACTCCACCATAGAAAATAAGGACTCTCTATGGTCAGGACGTGACATTGGCTCTAAGAGCCGGCTCTTGTAGGTGAACGTTGGGAGCTGGCTCGCATATCAGAAGAGTCAAATCTATTTCTAAAAATATCAAAAATTAAGATTGAATAATCAAAAGATTTAAATGAATAGAATTAACTAATTCAAAGAAGAAGAAAAAATAAATAATAATATAGGCCTAAATGCTCAGGCGTACACACAATCGTTCTAACTGTCTGCTCAGACTAACAGCCTCACCTGATGTTCCTGTCAATCAGACACGCAGTGTCAACCAATGAACCAAAGTTGCACAAGGGAGGGCCGAGCCAACTCACTCACAGTTACACACTTAGCAGCTGAGGAGAGAGAGGAAGGACAGCTGTGAAAACAACAGCTGGAAAATTTGTCGGAAGCACTGTAGCATTTGGATGCATTTTAATAATGTAGACAATCTTAGAGCACAGTGTAGAATTTGCAAAACAAAATCTCATATAAAGCCGCTTCTACGCACATCCTACACCGGCATATGCAAAATGTGCACCCAACTGTGAAGCTAGCTGTAGCGGAGCTTCGAGAAACTAGCGGGCCTGCTAGTGATCGTGGTGGAGCCAGCACCTCCACACGTGGAGATGTATGCACTCAGTCAAGTATGCCTACTCCACGACCCACAGCAACGCAGTCTTCTATGGACCAGTTTATGCCAAAGTCTATGTCTGTAGCAAAACAAGGCCAAATGTATATTGCATTGGCTAAAATGATTGCCACCAATTTCCAGCCATTTTCGATCGTGGAGTACAGAGGTTTTAGAAATTATAGCAATAGTCTATATCCAATGTACACAATTTCAAGCAGGAAAACCCTTTCAAAATCACTTATTCCTCAACTGTACGAGAGCACACAGGCTTCAGTGCGGGAAAGAGTCCAAAAAGCTACTGCAATTTGCCTTACCATTGATTGCTGGACATCAAGGGTAACCACATCTTACATGTCAGTTATATGTCACTTCATTGAAGATTTTTCGATGTCTAGCTGTCTTCTGGACTGCTTTGAGTTCAGCGATAGATACACCTCAGAGAACTTGGCAGAGGAACTGTTGAGAGTGGCCAGAGAATGGCAAGTAGATGGAAAAGTGGTCTGTTGTGTTAGCGACAATACAGCTAACAACCAAAGCCATGAAAATGTTAAAATGGACTCAATGTCCATGTCTTGCCCACACAATACACCTGATTGAAAGAGATGCTCTGAAGGTGATGAAGCCCACTGTGGACAAAGTGAAAGCAGCTGTGGAACACTTCCACAGGAGCTCAGTAGGTGCTGAAAAACTAAAGGCTACACAATGCCAGATGGGGATGCCTGAGCTGAGGCCTAAACAAGACTGCACTACAACATTTTATATGTTGAAGCGGTTTCTTGAGTCAAAGGATGCCATCATCTCTACCCTGGCCATTGTCAATGCACCTGTTGATGCTCTGACCCAAGAGGAATGGGAGGTGGTGGAGGAGGTGTGCAGGGTCCTGGAACCCTTTGAGCAGGTCACTGTGGAGATCATTGGAGAGAGGTACAGTAAGCAGTTATTACTACATCATTATGTATATGAGCAGTAGATGAGAATGTAGTATCAGTAGACAAAACATGAACCTGAACTAATAAGTTACTGTTCTCTCTTTTCAGCTATGTGACAGCCTCAAAAATGATACTCCTGTGTAAGGGTGTAAGGGTCTGCAGCAAATCCCAGCCAGCAGCCAGAGAGAAGCAAATGTAACCACAGGACATGTGACAGAGTTGATGGACACCCTATGTTCATCGATGGACAGAAAGTTCTACAGAATGTAATATAATCACCTGCTATCAGAAACCGCTTCACTTGACCCCAGGTTTAAGAAGTTAGCCTTCAGTGATGCCAGAGCGATTGATGAGGCTCTTCAAAGAATAACCTCAGCAGCAGGGAGGGACAGCCCCAGCAGTCAGCTGGCTCAGGTACCAGGGCAACAGGAAG
The DNA here is from genome assembly GCF_013265735.2 of Oncorhynchus mykiss. Classification (NCBI taxonomy): domain Eukaryota; kingdom Metazoa; phylum Chordata; class Actinopteri; order Salmoniformes; family Salmonidae; genus Oncorhynchus; species Oncorhynchus mykiss. Next base: position 47,802,771 of record NC_048576.1, on the reverse strand, counting down.
AAGAGGGATCAGATGGAGGAGAAACACCAGCAGTAGTGCCAGTAGTGCCACAAACGTCTGCTGTTTGGATGCTGTTTGACTAGAGAGCAACTGAGGATGGAGCACGAAGGAATCCCTTAGCAGATGCCATAATGGAGGTCCAATCCTACTTGGAAGAGCCCCTCCTCCAAAGATCTGCAGATCCTCTGAGCAGATGGAAGAACAAGGCCTCGGTCTACCCACGGCTTACTAAAGTCATGACTCTGCATAGTGGGCACATCCGTTCCCTCTGAGATGGTCTTCTCGAAAACGGGACAAATAATTACTGAGAGAGGAAACCGCATCAGCCCCGCATCAGCCCCTCAAGTAAGTCAGCTTGCATTTCTGAATGCAAATCTCTCATAAAATAAAAATATGGTCAGCATTGCTGTGTGCTGCTGGTTATAACATGGCAATAAAGAAGAGAGAGAAAAGAGGGACCTGTTTAATGTTTTAAGTGGGATGCTGCAGTTTTGCACATTGTTATTTATTTTTCTTTGATATGGTGCAACATTCTATTATTTTGTTGTTCAGATAGTATTCGTTTTGAATTGTAACATTTATATGCACTTTGTTTATGTACATTACAAAGTTATCCATAATGTATTTAAAAATGCATTGGTTTGTTATGAAAAAGATTGCTATTTGCGTTTAAAGGTTAAGGTAGAGTATGATTTCATTGAATAATTTAATTCTAATTCTAATTGTTTTAACACCAATTATAGTCAAACTATCGCAAACTGTTTGACTTGAAAAAATACAAAACATTTTTTTTTTAAAGAGACGTTTTGGAGCCAAAAGAGTCGCTTCTTTTTGGTGAGCTGAGCCGAACGAGCCGGCTCACTGAAAAGAGCCAGAATGCCCATCACTACTATTCAAACTGCGTAACACAGTGAGAAAGTTACAGCCTGACCAACGTGACGCGAGCGTTGCAAAATACATTTTGAAATCTATGTTATTCAATTATTGCACCCACACTGCTCACGCGCGCCAACAAGCGTCTGTGTTGCCAAGGGCTAAAATATAATTTATATTTCTGACGCAGATCGCGCTGCAAGTCCTGCCTCTCCCATCTGCTCATTGGTTTATAGAAGCAGGTACCCACGAGCCATCTCCTCATTGGTTATACCCACGTCGGTGACTGAAAGACGAACGAGGTCAATGCACCTAATTTATGAAAGTTGCCAATCGCAATATAAAGTCAAGAGAAGAAAAAGCCTGGAAGGAAGAGAGATGACTAGAAACTATTTGGTTGACCGTATTATGTGTGGAATTATTGGAGGAGTAGAGGACCTTGTGCATTTCAGGTAAAATAACTCAATGTTTATATCCCAGGACAAATGAGCTAGCAACAGCAAGCTTGCTAAATAGGAGAAATTAGCTAGTAAGTGCAAGCTAACTAGCTAAATTGCCATACATGTTTAATGCTTTTTGACCTGTCCCCAAATTAATATAATATAATTGGAGTTTGTTTTGATATTTCAACCTGCGTGTTATGATCGTGTTTGTTTTGGGGGACAAAATAAATGTGTGCACGATGGCGCATGCATCTTTTGTCCAGGTGGGATAGGGCAGTATGCAGTGCAATGGCGATTGCATCGCTTGTGGATTTATTGAGGCGGTAAGCAAATTGAAGTGGGTCTAGGGTGTCAGGTAAGGTAGAGGTGATATGATCCTTAACTAGCCTCTCAAACCACTTAATGATGACAGAAGTGAGTGCTATGGGGCGATAGTCATTTAGTTCAGTTACCTTGCTTTCTTGGGTACAGGAACAATGGGTGACATCTTTAAGAAAGTGGGGACAGCAGACTGGGATAGGGAGAGATTGAATATGTACGTTAACACTCCAGCCAGCTGGTCTGCACATTCTATGAGGACGCGGCTAGGGATGCCGGCTCAGACGGCATCCTTGCGTGGGTTTACACGCTTAAATGTCTTACTCACGCCGGCCACGGAGAAGGAGACCGCACAGTCCTTGGGAGTGGGCCGCGTCAATGACCCAACACACCTCCAGGCTGTGTAAGGGCTATTTGACCAAGAAGGAGAGTGATGGAGTGCTTCATCAGATGACCTGGCCCCGAGAATCACCTGACCTCAAACAAATGAGATGGTTTGGAATGAGTTGGATCGCAGAGTGAAGCGAAAGCAGCCAACAAGTGCTCAGCATATGTGGGAAACTCCTTCAAGGTTGTTGGAAAATCATTCCAGGTGAAGCTGGTTGAGAAAATGCCAAGTGTGCAAAGCTGTCATTAAGGCAAACGGTGGCTACTGTGAAGCATCTAAAATATAAAATAGATTTAGATTAGTTTAACACTTTTTTTGGTTACTACATGATTCTATATGTGTTATTTCATAGTTTTGATGTCTTCACTATTATTCTACAATGTAGAAAATAGTAAAAATAAAGAAAAACCATGGAATGAGTTGGTGTCCAAACTTTTGACTGGTATTGTATATACAATGTATTCGGAAAGTATTCAGAGCCCTTTTCCCACATTTTGTTACGTTACAGCATTATTCTAAAATGGATAAATGCTTTTAAAAATCCTCATCAATCTACACACAATACTCCTAATGACGATGCGAAAACAGGTTTTTGGGAATGTTTGCAAAGTTATTACATGTAAAAAACTGAAATACCTTATTTATGTAAGTATTCAGACCCTTTGCTATGAGACTTGAAATTGATCTCAGTTGCATCCTGTTTCCATTGATCATACTTAAGATGTTTCTATAACTTGATTGAAGTCCACCTGTGGTAAATTAAATTGATTGGGCATGATTTGGAAAAGCACACACCTGTCTATATAAGGTCCCACAGTTGACAGTGCATGCCAGAGCAAAAACCAAGCCATGAGGTTGAAGAAATTGTCTATAGAGCTCCGAGACAGGATTGTGTCGATGCACAAATCTGGGGAAGGATACCAAAGAATGTTTGCAGCATTGAAGGTCCCCAAGAACACAGTGGCCTCAATCATTCTTAAATGGAAGAAGTTTGGAATTACCAAGATGTTTCCTAGAGCTGGCCACCTGACCAAACTGAGCAATTGAGGGGGAAGGGCCTTGGACAGGGAGGTGACCAGCTGACAGAGCTCCAGAGTTCCTTTGTGGAGATGGGAGAACCTTCCAGAAGAACAACCATCTCTGCAGCACTCCACCAATCAGGCCTTTATGGTAGAATGGCAAGAAGGAAGCCACTCCTCAGTAAAAAGGCACATGGCAGCCCACTTGGAGTTTGCCAAAAGGCACCTAAAGGGACCATCCCTACTGTGAAGCATGGTGGTGGCAGCATCATTCTGTTGGGATATTTGTCAGGGACTGAAATACTAGTCAGGTTTGAGGGAAAGTTGCACAGAGCAAAGTACAGAGCGATCCTTGATGAAAACCTGCTCCAGAGCGCTCAGAACCTCAGACTTGGGAGAATTTTAATTTTCCAACAGGACAGCGACCCTAAGCACACAGCCAAGACAACACATGAGTGGCTTCAGAACAAGTCTCTGAATGTCCTAGAGTGGCCCAGCCAGAGCCCGGACTTGAGCCCTGTAATCGCTGCCAAAGGTGATTCAACAAAGTACTGTTAAAGAGGCTGCGAATTTTTGCAGCTTTTTGTTAAAAATCGCACAACATTTCAACGTCCTGCTACTCATGCCAGGAATATAGTATATGCATAGTATGTGTAGTATGTAGTATGTGTGGATAGAAAACACTCTGAAGTTTATAAAACTGGTTAAATCATGTCTGTGACTATAACAGAACGCGTTTAGCAGGAAGAATCCCAAGGAAAACTGTTCACAAAAAAAAAATATATATATCCCTCCGCCAGTCTCTGTATTGTCTATGGCAAGGGACAATAGATAGGGCCCTACAGCTTCCACACGATGTCGCCAGTACTGTCAATTGATTTTAAACGCTTTGTCTTAATCCTGATTAATTCATTCTATATTATGTGGTTGATTTGTTGCATTATAATATGTGCCCCTTAGCAGATGCTTTTGTCCAAAGCAATTTACAGAACAGAGTGCATTTTGAGACGCAGCCCATATCTGTACTGTAAGGTCAGCCTCTTCACAAAGCAGATGACACCCACTTCCTTATGCGGGCCCTGGTCAAATGTAGTTCACTATATAGAGAATAGGGTGCCATTTCAGACACATACACTATCGGCACGGAATGGTGGTGGTGCATGCAGTTTGGGACTGCCCCAAAATGTGTACCACACACAGCTTAAGTTTAACATATTTATTCTTAATCAGAATCAGAAAACATTATTTTAGCCAGAAATTGTCTCTGGGTATTTTTCTCGGTATCACGCAGAAGTGATAAAAAAAATATTAATACGGAATACATCATGTTTATTTTGCAAGTGTTACATGTGGCGAACACACAATGCACACAAACTAATTTGATCACCCTGCTGTTGCAGGAAATTTCCACGTTAAAATGTCAGATTTCATTTGCACTAACAAAACAATTATCAACCACTGCAAAAATGCCAAAAATGCAAAAATGCCAATTAATTATAATTCTCACAATAATTCAAATTTCCTTTTGCTGCAGGATTATTTCCTGCTGTGAGAAACTGCTCATATTAAGATCATACACCACTGCTGCCTGTCAGTGGTAGCACTGATAAGTACAGGGTCTGTATTCATTGTGTTTCAGAGTCTTGATCTTGGTTCAGGTCTGACCTATTCATGCAATGTTATTCATTATGATCTAAAAGGCAGAACTGATCCTAAATCAGCACTCACACTGACACATTTTATGAATATGGGCCTAAATTAATTGTCTGATTTGTTCTCTACCATCTCTCTACCTGTAGAGTGTCAATGAGCTGAATCAGTGGCTCCTGGCCCTGAGGAAAACCTGCAGCCACAACAGACACTCCTTCCACCCAGGGGTTTACACAGGAGAATGATGGAGCTGCTGCCACCAGAAGGACAAAGCAGGTACTGCAGTTTGGCATGCCAATGCAATGCATTCAACTGAAATGTGTCTTCCACATTTAACCCAACCCCCCTGAATCAGAGAGGTGCGGGGGGCTGCCATAATCAACATCAACAGCGCTCAGGGAACAGTGGGTTAACAGCCTTGCTCAGGGGCAGAACGACAGATTTTTACCTTGTCAGCAAGGGGATTCGATCCAGCAACCTTTCATTTACTGGCCCAACGATCAAACCACTAGGCTACCTGCCACATAAGGTGCCAGCCCTCCTGGGCAGCTACTTGTTGTGCAGATTTTTGTACCAGCCCTACTCTTAACACCGACACCGATTTCAGCAAATCGAGCTCCCGGTAACCAGCTAATTACTTAAATCAGGTGTGTTGGAGTAGGGTTGGAACAAAATCATGCACACGTCTTAGTTCAGTTAGGATCACCACTTTTATTTTAAGAATGTGAAATGTCAGAATAATAGTAGAGAGAATTATTTATTTCAGCTTTTATTTCTTTCATCACATTCCCAGAGGGTCAGAAGTTTACATATACTAATTGAGTGTTTGGTAGCATTGCCTTTAAATTGTTTAACTTGGATCAAACATTTTGGGTAGCCTTCCACAAGCTTCCCACAATAAGTTGGGTGAATTTTGGCCCATTCCACCTGACAGAGCTGGGTCAGGTTTGTAACTAGGTCAGGTTTGTATGCCTCCTTGCTCGCATATGCTTTTTCAGTTCTGCCCACACATTTTCTATAGGATTGAGGCCAGGGCTTTGTGATGCCCACTCCAAAATCTTGACTTTGTTGTCCTTAAGCCATTTTGACACAACTTTGGAAGTATGCTTGCGGTCATTGTCCATTTGGAAGACCCATTTGAAACCAAGCTTTAACTTCCTGATTGATGTCTTGAGATGTTGCTTCAATATATCCACATAATTTTCCTGCCTCATGATGCCATCTATTTTGTGAAGTGCACCAGTCCTTCCTGCAGCAAAGCAAACCCACAACATGTTGCTGCCACCCCCATGCTTCACGGGATGGTGTTCTTTGGCTTGCAAGCCTCCCCCTTTTTCCTCCAAACATAACCATGGTCATTATGGCCAAAAAGTTATATTTTTGTTTCATCAGACCAGAGGACATTTCTCCAAAAAGTACGATCTTTGTCCCCATGTGCAGTTGCAACCCGTAGTCTGGCTTTTTTTATGGCGGTTTTGGAGCGGTGGATTCTTCCTTGCTGAGCGGCCTTTCAGGTTATGTCGATATAGGACTCGTTTTACTGTGGATATACAGTGGGGCAAAAAACTATTTAGTCAGCCACCAATTGTGCAAGTTCTCCCACTTAAAAAGATGCGAGAGGCCTGTAATTTTCATCATAGGTACACTTCAACTATAACAGACAAAATGATATTTTTTCCCCCAGAAAATCACATTGCAGGATTTTTTATGAATTTATTTGCTAATTATGGTGGAAAATAAGTATTTGTTCACCTACAAACAAGCAAGATTTCTGGCTCTCACAGACCTGTAACTTCTTCTTTAAGAGGCTCCTCCACTCGTTACCTGTATTAATGGCACCTGTTTGAACTTGTTATCAGTATAAAAGACGCCTGTCTACAACCTCAAACAGTCACACTCCAAACTCCACTATGGCCAAGACCAAAGAGCTGTCAAAGGACACCAGAAACAAAATTGTAGACCTGCACCAGGCTAGGAAGACTGAATCTGCAATAGGTAATCAGCTTGGTTTGAAGAAATCAACTGTGGGAGCAATTATTAGGAAATGGAAGACATACAAGACCACTGATAATCTCCCTCGATCTGGGGCTCCACGCAAGATCTCACCCCATTGGGTCAAAATGAAATCCAAGAACAACACGGGGGGACCTAGTGAATGACCTGCAGAGAGCTGGGACCAAAGTAACAAAGCCTACCATCAGAAACACTGATTTTGAGTGAAAACCCCCTTCCATCAGCAAGGGCATTGAAGACGTGGCTGGGTCTTTCAGCATGACAATGATCCCAACCACACCGCCCGGGCAACGAAGGATTTCAAGGTCCTGGAGTGGCCTAGCCAGTCTCCAGATCTCAACCCAATAGAACATCTTTGGAGGGAGTTGAAAGTCCGTGTTGCCCAGCAACAGCCCCAAAACATCACATCATCATAATAAACATCATCATAATACCTAAAAAAATAAATAATAATGCATTGTGCTCCTACATTTCTTTGTGTGCTCCTACATTTCTTTGTGTGCCCCTACATTTTTCAACTTAGGAGCACAAATTCTGAAGGTAGGGTCCTTAACTTTTAATGATATACAGTATATAATCAAGTTGCTGGTTATTATTTGTTTGAATGCATATGATTGTAATGAAAGACAACAGGCCAAATTCTGTGTTCTATACCAGTGGTTCCCAACCTTTTTTGGTTACTTTACCACCAACTGAATTTTGCTCTGCCCGGAGTACCCCTGAAGTACCCCTTTATATGCATTTTACCAGTAGGCCTATGGTCTCATGAGTCTTCTCAAGTACTCCCTGTTGATATACCTAGTACCCCTGGTTGGGAACCACTGTTCTATACTATCTGCCCTTCTATACTCTTCTACGTGCCTTCCTAGACATTAGAGGGCACGCATTTGTCATGGTAATGATTGCGGTTATGGTTGTGGGCCTGCAGCTATTACGTTCTAGCTTTTTAAGTGCACGTGCAAATACTCTGAGTGCATTGTCGTACATCATGTTCATCTGCAACATCTCCGGTGCTGCTTGTGGCTAAAGTGCGTTTGAAAGATATGTCTCTGTGTATCTCTTGTGCTGGTTGATCCCAGTCTGTAATCTGTTATCTGGCCTCCTTTCCCAGGTGAGAAGAAACTGGACGGGGTCCCAAGGTTGTTCAGTGTCCTGCAGGACTTCCACACTGCAGTGGAGCAGGGGAGGTCAAAGAATATAAACTTTCTCCTGGAGCTGCAAACGTAACAGAACGTCAACTCAACAGGCAGTTTTCAGGCCTAGGATGTCCCAAATGATACTCCCTCATCCCCTCTATAGTGCATACAAAGATATCCCAAAAATGCATACAAAGACAACCCAAACCCAGTCCCCCTCAGTCCCCACCTTTATCTTTGGAATGTTTTAGCATTCAGGTCCAAAAAGTAACTTTCTGAGCACTTCTACAATGGGCAAATATGAATGGAAGGGTTCGTTCAAATCAAAAGGTGTACTGTCAAAGTGATTAAATTCAAATGGATACTGTACCCTAGACTTTTTACATGCACTTGTGAATATGATGCTCTGGAACAGTATAAACAATTGTACAGACGAGGAAAAGAATGCATTTCAGAGGACAGATTGTCTGTATATGTATGCAAATACATTTTTCAAGTGTTAAACTTGAGAATGAATGGACCCCTGAAAGATTATTCTCAGAAATGTGAAGTGGAAGATATTGTCATCCCTTTATTAATGTTGCCATTCTGTGTAAATTCTAACCTTTTTATGCATTAGGTTTTTATTATATGTGTGCATATGTTCTTATAAATCTTATACATTTATATTGTACATTTTTATATGCTATTTTCTTTCTGTTTCACCACGTGAATGTAAAATGTTGGACCATTAACATAGTTCATTGTTATTAACCACTAGGTGGCTCAGTTGCATAAGTATGCTTGTGAAGTGCTATACAGCCATGCTATACAGTATGGTGTAAAGTGAAGTTGCACTTAGATGCTGATCTTGGGTCAGTTTAGCATTTTCCCCAATAATGGTCAAGGATTGGGGGAGGAGAAGCTGATCCTAGATCTGTACCTAGGCAAAGCTGTACCCTGGAGCTGTACAGTATACAGGGTTGGTGTACTTTCTATTGTATCTTTCCAGGAAGAACCAAATGGTTAACTTACTTCCATGTTGCATATCAACACATTTTGTGTAAAGCACCTGCAAGTACAGTTTGAAATTCCAGTTCTCTCTAATAATTTGAGAATTACCTAAATGCAATTCAAACCAGCTATACAGTCGACACCAATATGGTGCTGGCTTGTATAATGACTGTGTGGATATAGATAGGAAATACTTTATAAAGTTCTTTACACACAAAATGCATTCATTTCAGATTTAATCAAGTGCAATGTATATTAGATTATACAAATGGAAAATGTGTTGCTTTACATGTGACCAGAGTACATGCTTAATCAACCGTGTGCAAGGTCATTAAAAACAACTTTTATTGTATGAAAAAAAAAACTCTAAACATCTAGCCAACATTGATATAAAGACATTTGCTTATCAAAAGTTTGTCTACACTCTTAGTTCTATATAGTGCTTTCAGCATGCCTATTTTATTACTCAAATGTAAGTTGACTCACAGTATTACAGTTGACTTACAGTGACATATCAATATCTGTGTCACTCCTCGTTGAAGGACACAATGCAGTATCCCAAGTCAGACAATTGTTAGCGAAATATTACAGAAACATGCATTTAATAATGGTAATCAAGGCTCATGTAGTATCTGTTTGCATAGTTTGGCTTAAGTCCAGATCTTCAGCAATACAGAAAGAATGTATTTCCTGTTGTGGCTTCAACCTCTCATGGAAACAAGAAACATCCAAGCCCCTTTGCTCCCCCTCTCCTGACTCAATTTTAAGCAGAGGCGGCTCCAGAGAGGGCCTTGCCGGTTCTGACACACCCTCACTAGACCTAGCACCACCATGAAACAATTGATAAGAACATACATGTACACCATTGATGGCAAGCATCCCTACGCAACGACCAAGCTACCCCAGTGACAATTATTGACCACTGATTTTAAGACATAACATTCATTTTTGCCACAACCAACTATGAATAGGTTATCCACTTTCCACTTCTGTAAACCTGTGATCTGGATGTTACATTCATTTTGAATTGTTTATATCAATAATGCAGCTTTAGGAATGGGAAAATGTAATTATATTTTCTGTCCATAAGCTTTTTTTTATTAATCTGGTTATCAGCTATATATCAACTTTTTTACACTCAGTACAGGGACCTAAGTTAGTGAGACATTTTCATACCGCAAGAGTAATCTAATGTGGAATTATTTCAATGTTTACAATTATTTAGAAAAACCTTCAGATTTTTCATCATGCATGTATAGGGGGGTTTACACAATCTATGGTATGGATTTTAATATGGATTTAGCTCAATTTACCTAATCTACCCATTTGACCTGCTACATTCACAACTCATAATTTACCACCGCTAAGTCTATGTTAATTTGTTGACTAAACATTACTAACCATGAGACATAACGTCAACAAGATCTTTCGCCACCCATTGCATCACACCCTATTGGAAATTAGAATTTTTAAATAAGCATGTAATAGGCTAACCTCATCCTTGACACTCAGGGCCACAATATAGATTAGACACTGACAAATTGCCTCAATTTATCAATGTTGTGTCACGGCCGTTGAAAGAAGAGGACCAAGGTGCAGCATGGTGAGCGTACATATTCCTTTTATTATTATGCCGCCGACAAAAACAAACAATCCAAAAACCACCCGTGAAGCTAAAGGGTATAGTGCCAACAAACAAAGACAACTACCCACAAAGACAGGTGGGAAAAAGGGCTGCCTAAGTAGGGTTCCCAATCAGAGACAACGATAGACAGCTGTCCCTGATTGAGAACCATACCCGGCCAAAACAAAGAAATACAAAACATAGAAAAATTAACATAGAATGCCCACCCAAATCACACCCTGACCAAACCAAAATAGAGACATAAAAAGCTCTAAGGTCAGGGCGTGATAGAAGTGATGATTGTTGGGTATTGATGATGGACCAGTGCACATTTAACTTGATATTTTATTTAATCTTTATTTAACTAGGCAAGTCAGTTAAGAACAAACGCTTATTTACAATGGCGGCCTACCCCGGCCAAACCGGACGACGCTGGGCCAATTGTGCGCCGCCCTATGGGACTCCCAATCACGACCGGATATGATTCAGCCTGGATTCAAACCAGGGACTGTAGTGTCCCCTCTTGCACTGAGATGCAGTGCCTTATACCATGGCACCACTCGAGAGCCCACACTAATCACAATGGCACTAAATCACATTCCATTTATAGGTGTAACTGATTGAGAGTTGTTCAAATGTCTCTGCTTAATATACTTTTTCTTTTACCATAAATATTGCAAAATATAAAATAGGGCAAGGCTACTTATAGTTGTCATTTACAAATATCCAGTAGACTTTCTTTTCAATAAGTTTCCCTTATACAGGTCTGTGTATTTAGCCTGTATGGTATTATAACAGTAGGCAGTGTAATTACAATGTTATTATATTGTCAGTTCATTATCTCAATTGTATGTATATTTGGGAACCCTTAAGTGTGAGTTGCAAAAACAAGTATATTGTATTTATTGTAAATCGTATTAGGGACAGTGCTATAGCCTATTGCAAAGTGGGATCTAATTTAAGAAATGTTCAGGAAGGATAACAATTTCCCAGTGATTCAGCACCAGGTGCACAGAAATTCCTGTAAGCAAGTTGAACAGCTGGACCAAAGAATAATCAGGATAAATTATTATAGTCAATCCTACTTTCTCCTACACCTTAAATATCCAAAATAGGCAACTATTTATGAATGCCTTCCAAGCCGGCCACAACATTGCTGGCCTTCTTCTATTCACAACTCTCTCAGCAACAGCGTCCACTTCCTTAGCTCTTTGTTTGGTTGAGCCAGCGAAGGGGAAGGCTACAGAGGCGATAAAAGAGGCCGAAAATCCATTGCGCCCCCAAGCGAAACATTGAAAACCTCCTCACCTTCTGTGTTCAGTACGCCACATGTGCGACTTGCTGCGTACTGGTCAACGTTTTTAAGAGTCAATTTATGCTTGATCTGAAAATGTGTTCGGATGCGCCGTATGGATGGTGTGACGCACTCGCGGAGGCCAACTTGAGATCTGTTCCGCATCACGGTGTGCCTCTCAAATTGTGTAACAATGTGTAGGGCTCCGTATAGCTCCGTATTTACATGATTGGTGGACGGTAGGTGAGAGCGGGAGGTCCTGTATAAACACAAACTCACTTCCTTGACAACATCTCTGCGCTGCTGGGCGAAGCGCAAGAACCACGAATGCCATGACTTCTGTAGAGGCTATCACCGTACGGTAAACGCTGCACGACCAATGCAGACTATAGGTTGACCATACAGCGCCTTTAATAGTCGTGGACGGGGATCGAAGCTGCATGATTGAATGCGAGTTGCTGATGCTGCGTTGCACAACAAAACCGCAAACAAGAAGGGAGACCGAGGACTTGGCATATAGTTACGTTGTTGTTTCTGTTTGCTATGAGAAAACAATCTCATTTTGTTCCTGAAAGTCGCATTTTGAAATTAAACCGGCATCTCAGTCGCATGGAATAGCCAAATGCGGCTCGCATCCTATCACACTCTCCCTTTCAGCTCCAGCTCAGCATCCATATTTTTTGTGCATCCCTGTGTTGGTGTATAGGGAGTGGCAACCTTCTGATAAATCAACCGATCAGCGCACCCCTCTCCTCTAGGAAAAACAAATACGTTTATGCGTAAATTTTACATTTAAAGGTAAGCGTTTCTTTCATGCATATTTATCGGGATTTGTTGAGTTGAAGTAGAAATGCACACCACGCTGTAGTTGGTATAACAATAGGTCAATAGGTTGTATGTGATTGGATGCGCATTCTGTTTCCCTATCACAGAAATATCAATTCGCAATATAATTGTGTAAACAATGTATCCAACAAGTTTAGCAAAGACAATGTGTCACTCAATAGCCTAATGGTCCTTGATGCTTAGAACATCAAATTGTAATATTGTAGCCAAGCTTAGCCCTACTGCACTGTTATATATATATATATATATATATATATATATATATATATATATATATATATATATATATATATATATATACAAAAGTATGTGGACACCCCTTCAAATGAGTGGATTCGGCTATTTCAGTCACACTCGTTGCTGTTAGGTATATAAAACTCGAGCACACAGCCATGCAATCTCCATATATAAACATTGGTAGTAGAATGGCCTTATTGAAGCGCTCAAATCAAATCAAATTTTATTGGTCACATACACATGGTTAGCAGATGTTAATGCGAGTGTTGCGAAATGCTTGTGCTTCCAGTTCCGACCGTGCAGTAATATCTAACAAGTAATCTAACAATTTCACAACAACTACCTTATACACACAAGTCTAAAGGAATGAATAAGAATATGTACATATAAATATATGGATGAGTGATGGCCTAACGGCATAGGCAAGAAGCAGTAGATGGTATAGAGTACAGTATATACATATGAGATGAGTAATGTAGGGTATGTAAACATTATATAAAGTTGCATTGTTTAAAGTGACTAGTGATACATTTATTACATCCAATTTTTTATTATTAAAGTGTCTATAGATTTGAGTCAGGATGTTGGCAGCAGCTACTCAATGTTAGTGATGGCTGTTTAACAGTCTGATGGCCTTGAGATAGAAGCTGGTTTTCAGTCTCTCGGTCCCAGCTTTGATGCACCTGTACTGACCTCGCCTTTTGGATGATAGTGGGGTGAACAGGCAGTGACTAGGGTGGTTATTGTCCTTGAAGAGGACAACAATGGAGCAGTTGCAGTACCAGGCGGTGATACAGCCCGACAGGATTCTTTCGATTGTGCATCTGTAAAAGTTTGTGAGTGTTTTTGGTGACAAGCCAAATGTCTTCAGCCTCATGAGGTTGAAGAGGCGCTGTTGTGCCTTCTCCACCACGCTGTCTGTGTGGGTGGACCATTTCAGTTTGTCCGTGATGTGTACGCCGAGGAACTTAAAACTTTCCACCTTCTCCACTACTGTCCCGTCAATGTGGATAGGGGGGTGCTCCCTCTGCTGTTTCCTGAAGTCCACAATCATCTCCTTTGTTTTGTTGACTTTGAGTGTGAGGTTATTTTCCTGACACCACACTCCGAGGGCCCTCACCTCCCCCATGTAGGCTGTCTCGTCGTTGTTGGTAATCAAGCCTACCACTGTAGTGTCGTCTGCAAACGTGATGATTGAGTAGGAGGTGTGCATGGCCACGCAGTCATGGGTGAACAGGGAGTACAGGAGAGGGCTGAGAACGCACCCTTGTGGGGCCCCAGTGTTGAGGATCAGCTGGGTGGAGATGTTGTTTTCTACCCTCACCACCTGGGGGCGTCCCGTCAAAGTCCAGGACCCAGTTGCACAGGGCGGGGTTGAGACCCAGGGTCTCGAGCTTAATGACGAGTTTGGAGGGTACTATGGTGTTAAATGCTGAGCTGTAATCGATGAACAGCATTCTTACATAGGTATACCTCTTGTCCAGATGGGTTAGGGCAGTGTGCAGTGTGATTGCGATTGCATCGTCTGTGGACTTACTGGGGGAGGTAAGCAAATTGGAGTGGGTCTAGGGTGTCGGGTAGGGTGGAGGTGATGTGATCCTTAACTAGTTTCTCAAAGCACTTCATGATGACGGAAGTGAGTGCTACGGGGCGATAGTCGTTTATCTCAGTTACCTTAGCTTTCTTGGGAACAGGAACAATGGTGGCTATCTTGAAGCATGTGGGAACAACAGACTGGGATAGGGATTGATTGAATATGTCCGTAAACACACCAGCCAGCTGGTCTGCGCATGCTCTGAGGTAGCGGCTAGGGATGCCGTCTGGGCCGGCAGCCTTGCGAGGGTTAACACGTTTAAATGTTTTACTCACGTTGGCTGCGGTGAAGGAGAGCCCGCAGGGTTTGGTAGCGGGCTGTGTCCGTGGCATGGTATTGACCTCAAAGCGAGCAAAGAAGATTTTTAGTTTGTCTGGGAGCAACACGTCGGTGTCCTTGACAGGGCTGGTTTTCTTTTTGTATTCCGTGATTGACTGTAGACCCTGCCACATACGTCTCATGTCTGAGCCGTTGAATTGCGACTCTACTTTGTCTCTATACTGACGCTTAGCTTGTTTGATTGCCATGCAGAGAGAATAGCTACACTGTTTGTATTCGGTCATGTTTCCGGTCACCTTGCCATGATTAAAAGCAGTGGTTTGCGCTTTCAGTTTTGCGCGAATGCTGCCATCAATCCACGGTTTCTGGTTGGGGAAGGTTTTAATAGTCACCTTGGGTACAACATCACCGATGCAATTGCTCACCGAATCAGGGTATACATCAATGTTGTTGTCTGATGCTATCTGGGAACATATCCCAGTCCACATGATCGAAGCAATCTTGAAGCATGGAGTCAAATTGGTCGGACCAGCATTGAACAGACCTGAGCACGGGCATTTCCTGTTTTAGTTTCTGTCTATATGCTGGGAGCAACAAAATGGAGTCATGGTCAGATTTGCCAAAAGGAGGGCGAGGGAGGGCTTTGTATGCGTTGCGGAAGTTAGAGTAGCAAGGATCCAGAATTTTTCCAGCCCGGGTCGCGCATTCGATATGCTGATGAAATTTAGGGAGCCTTGTTTTCAGATTAGCCTTGTTCAAATCACCAGCTACAATAAATGCAGCCTCGGGATATGTGGTTTCCAGTTTACATAGAGTCCAATGAAGATCTTTCAGGGCCGTCGAGGTGTCTGCTTGGGGGGGATATACACGCCTGTGATTATAATCGAAGAGAATTCTCTTGGTAGATAATGTGATCGGCATTTGTTTGTAAGGAATTCTAGGTCAGGTAAACAAAAGGACTTGAGTAACTGTATGTTGTTATGATCACACCACAACTCGTTAATCATAAGGCATACACCCCTGCCCTTCTTCTTACCAGAGAGATGGTTGTTTCTGTCGGCGCGATGCGTGAAGAAACCGGGTGGCTGTACCGACTCTGATAATGTATCCCGAGTGAGCATTGTTTCCGTGAAACAGAGAATGTTACAATCTCTGATGTCTCTCTGGAAGGCAACCCTTGCTCGAATTTCGTCTACCTTGTTGTCAAGACACTGGACATTGGTGAGTAGTATACTCTGGAGCGGTGAGGGATGTGCCCGTCTACGGAGCCTGAAAAGAAGACCACACGCCCCTTTTGTGGCGCTGTTATTTTGGGTCGTCTACTGGGATCCGATCCATTGTCCTGGATGGTGGTCCAAACAGGATCCGCTTTGGGAAAGTAATTTTCCTGGTTGTAATGTTGGTAAGTTGACGTTGCTCTTCTATCCAATAGTTCTTCCCGGCTGTATATAATAAGACTTAAGATTTCCTGGGGTAACAGTGTAAGAAATAATTCATAAAAAAACAAAATACTGCATAGTTTCCTAAGAACGCAAAGCGAGGTGACCATCTCTAGTCGCATTCAACGTGGCACCGTCATAGGATGCCACCTTTCCGACAAGTCAGTTCATCAAATTTCTGCTAGATCTTCCCCGGTCAACTGTGCTGTTATTGTGAAGTGGAAACGGTCAGCACAAAGTGGTAGGCCACACCAGCTCACAGAATGGAATGACAAGCGCTGAAGCATGTTGCGGGTAAAAATAGTCTATCCCCAGTTACAACACTCACTACCGAGTTCCAAACTGCCTCTGGAAGCAACGTCAGCACAAGAACTGTCCTTCGGGAGCTTCATGAAATTAGTTTATATGGCTGAGCAGCCGCACACAAGTCTAAGATCACCATGTGCAATGCCAAACTTTGGCTGCAGGCGGTGTAAAGCTCACCACCATTAGACTCTGGAGCAGTGGAAACGTGTTCTCAGGATCACACTTCACCATATGGTAATCACACTTCGCCATATGGCAGCCCGACGGACAAATCTGGTTTTGGCGGATGCCAGGAGCACGCTACCTGCCCGAATGCATAGTGCCAACTGTAAAGTTTGGTAGAGGAGGGAATAAAGGTCTGAGGCTGTTTTTCATGGTTCGGGCTAGGCCCCTTAGTTTCGGTAATGGGAAATCTTAATGCTACAGCATACAATGACATTCTAGATGATTCTGTGCTTCGAACTTTGTGGTAAAAGTTTGGGGAAGGCCCGTTCCTGTTTCAGCATGACAATGCCCCCATGCACAAAGCGAAGTCTATACAGAAATAGTTTGTCGAGATCATTGTGGAAGAATTTGACTGGCCTGCACAGAGCCCTGACCTCAACCCTATCAAACACCATTGTGATGAATTGGGACTGCGAGCCAGGCCTAATCGCCCAACGTCAGTGCCCGACCTCACTAATGCTCTTGTGACTTAATGGAAGCAAATCCCCGCAGCAATGTTCCAACATCTAGTGGATAGCTTTCTCAGAAGAGTGGAATCTGTTATAGCAGCAAAGGGGGACTAACTCCATATTAATGCCCATGATTTTGGAATGAGATGCTTGACGAGCATACTTTTGGTCATGTAGTGTACATAGGCTACAAAGTTGCTACTTTGTATTGTCAAGAATATAGCCCCCTAGCAGAGCTGTCATAAAACTGCCCCGAGGAAATATTCTGAAAGCATATACAGGACTATTGCATAACATAACCTACGAAATGATGTTGATACATGAGTCGACTGAATGGTGCTGATGATACTGTAAAAGCATCTTTGCATTTTGTCAGTCGTCTTATCTCGAAACCTGCATAAGTGCGACGTGGTGCTAGAACAGTGATGTAAGGCTGTCATGAGTTGCATATTATGGTTGGAGAGATGCTGTCTTGTAGGCCACTCATGCAATTGGGAATACAGCTGATCAGATCTCAGAGTGTGTGGGCAGGGCCTAGTGCAATGAAGTCCTCTCATAGACATGTGATGCTATGGCACTGGCATAAGGCCACCCTAACCCTAACAGAAGTCTAATAACTACTATTATAACCACAATTCTATAAATAGCCCTAGTATATTCATTTGGAATGAATGCACAACCAAAAACAAGACCAAATGTCTCTTTTTCTGTCAGTGAATATTCTTGAAATACACATTTTAGCATTGAGGCAAAACAGGAAGCTCTTTTTGTGAAAGTGAACACATCTAAGTCCCTGTGCATTAATTCACCAACAACACACTTGAAACTATACAGGCCCATTGGCCCATTGGCCAGAGTTCAGGAGAATCAACAACGATGATTAATAACCCAAATCAGAAATAGAGCCTATTGTTTTCTTATCTATAGTTAATTTTTTATCAAATTGAAAAGGAACCACTCAATTATTTAAATGTGTAGGCCTTTACAGTAGTACAGTATAGGCTATACTTGCTACACCTTGACATGGCTTAAGTTTTAAAATGGCTGGAGTTATTTTACCCAGCTAGCACAGAATGTTCCTGTAATGTTTCTATGAACCAAATTGTCCTTTACAGATGGATAATGCTAGCGTCGTCACTAATACACTTTGATGCTTCCACTCATCTCCACAGCTAAAATGGAGAGAGATTGCCACCATTCCGATTTCTAGTGCCTCAAACCGAAAGCCTTGATAGGGACTTTCTCATCCCTGCACATCTCCCCTGTACATGATGAACATGCTGAAGTCCAGTGGACTGAAGATCCCTGGCAGGGGCCCAAAGCACTCCCCTGGCCCCGTGGGACGAACCTCTGCTGGGGGATCTGCTTCCGGCACTGTGGGCCATAAAGACAGTAAGTCACTTCTTCACACTTCGAGACTCTCAGGAAGAGAGCAGATTTCCTATTGCTTAGTTATTTATTTTACTAGGCAAGTCAGTTAAGAACAAATTCTTATTTTCAATGTCATCCTAGGAACAGTGGGTTAACTGCCTGTTCAGGGGCAGAACAACAGATTTGTACCTTGTCAGCTCAGGGATTTGAACTTGCAACCTTTCAGTAACTAGTCCAACGCTCTAACCACTAGGCTACCCTGCCGCCCCAGTTAGCCTATCAATCATTGTGGCATTTCATCATTGGAAGTGACCAGCGATTCCTTGATTGTTGTAATTGATTGTTTGTTGTCAGGGCCCTGAGTTTTTCCTGGTCAGCTCATGTTGTCAGAAAAAAATCAGGGCACTAGGTACAGTATTATGCTTTAGGTCAGAGTTTAACATGTTTTTTTGGTTACTGTAGTCCCAATCACATTTTCCTTTGTCCGAAGTACCCCTTCATGTGCAACTGATCATTAGGCCTGTGTTCTTATGAGTCTTCTCAAGTACCCCTTGTGGATATGCCAGGTACCCTTAGGGGTATTGGCACCCCAGGTTGAGAATAACTGTTGTAGGTGACTTTGTTGTGATTCACGGAGATGACATCTTAGTACTAAACCATATTTGTCTACCACCATGACAAATCCGAAACCTCTCCATCTACCCAGGTGTTGACAGTGTGCAAAGCCAACAGAAATAGGACACTTACGTTATTCCCGGTTTTAGAGTTTTAGATTACATAACAAGCCCAGACCCTAGGCAGGATGATGTTTATTGTCGTGAGTCTTGTCCTGGGCAGAACTGAGCAATTTCCCCTTAAATAGGCCAGCTGTAAAGTCAAAATTGGCTATGTTGTAAAAATTAGCCGTTAAAAAAAAAGAAGCTTTTTAGTCTTATTTTAAGGTTAGGGTTAGCAGTG
The DNA here is from genome assembly GCF_013265735.2 of Oncorhynchus mykiss. NCBI lineage: Eukaryota > Metazoa > Chordata > Actinopteri > Salmoniformes > Salmonidae > Oncorhynchus > Oncorhynchus mykiss. Next base: position 47,783,317 of record NC_048576.1, on the reverse strand, counting down.
TGGTTAAGGTTAGGGTTAGGTTTACAGTTAGATTTTATGGACTTTGTGGCTGTGCGAGCTACTGACCACTCTGTAGAACTGCCTCCAGAACAAGGGTCATGACGAAAAACGCTAACCTGTGACCCTAATACCACAGATGCGTGTGTAACACTGGCGCAGCTTTCTGCAAAATTACAGCTAGACTCTGCCTCCGAGCTGCACTCGGCTGATATTAGCCTACAGGAGGCCAAACACTGTCTGGGGGAGTCTGGGCTGCTTCTGCTGTCTTGCTATTTGCATTAGCCTGTATGGGAGAGTTCAATCAGAGGCAGCCGTGGCATGGTTTAAGTTGACGGTGGAATGTTGTGAGCAAAGGAAAGGAAAGAGAAAAACACAGGAAGTACAGTCGTGGGTAAATGAGAATCATGCATAGCAGTAATGCCTTTGACAGTGCATATGTTTTTTATTTATTTTTTGTTCCTCCTTCAAAAGGACTATTTTGCAGTGCAGTGTAAGTAGTGTATGTTGTAAGTATAACTACCAATAGATGATGCATAATTACCTATCAATAAATAGTTATTTTAAGTGATGTAGGACTAACATAGTTTCAAATTACTAATAGTGTTATTTGAATTCCTTCTCAATTATCCAAATTCACAAAGTCGTGTGAATTATCTTCGTTATTGAATGTTGATAAAATGCCTCTCTCCATGCACAGTTTTGTAACACAATATGAATATATCTTGTAAGCAATATTAACAATGCTTTATTTATGTAAAAAGGAAGTATATTTAATCGGTAGAGGTAGGACTTAGTATATCGGCCTACTTCAAGGCCCTCTCAGTTACCAGAACAAACAAAACAATGCCACTGAATTATCTTATTTATTGAATGTCCCCATTTCTCAAGCCCCCTTACGGAGGAGGCCCCCTTACGCATGCATCCATAAGCCAACATTATAACATCTACAACCATGGCTCCACAGCAAAAAAAATCCAAACTTAGTCTCTATAATATTTTTCTAGATCAGGGTCATTTCAGGAACAGCTGGTAGTCATAGTAATTTGCCTAATCCTACTAACTGACTGTCATCCTTTCCCACATCAGTGTTCATCAACTGCCTGCCTGCAGTGCACACAGAGAATCAGGTTAGGGCTATTGTGTGAATAGCTGTTTGGTCATCAAATTTCCATTTGTGTACTAATAGCCCTGCTCTAATTTAATTTTTAGTTCAAGATCATTGCCATTTTTTCTGTTGTTGATTGGTGATATAATACATTACATACTCTCCCCTTTGAGGTCCAATTGATTTGATAATAAGTAGGCAGGCCTAGATAATGTCCTCTTGTTGTCCTGTCCCTATGTTCATCCTCCTTGGATTTCAATACCAAAAGGCTACTTTTTTCATTTAGAAATATATTGTGATTATATATAATGGTGCACCAACATACAGTTGAAGTCGGAAGTTCACATACACCTTAGCCAAATACATTTAAATTCAGTTTTTCACAATTCCTGACATTTAATCCTAGTAAAAATTCCCTGTCTTAAGTCAGTTAGGATCACTACTTTATTTTAAGAATGTGAAATGTCAGAATAATAGTAGAGTTAATTATTTATTTCAGCTTCCCACAATATGTTGGGTGAATTTTGGCCCATTCCTCATGACAGAGCTGGTGTAACTGAGTCAGGTTTGTAGGCCTCCTTGCTCACACATGCTTTTTCAGTTCTGCCCACACATTTTATATAGGATTGAGGTCAGGGCTTTGTGATGGCCACTCCAATACCTTGACTTTGCTGTCCTTAAGCCATTTTGCCACAACTTTGGAAGTATGCTTGCAGTCATTGTCCATTTGGAAGACCCATTTGCGACCAAGCTTTAACTTCTTGACTGATGTCTTGAGATGTTGCTTCAATATATCCACGTAATTTTCCTACCTCATGATGCCATCTATTTTGTGAAGTGCACCGGTCCCTCCTGCAGCAAAGCATCCCCCCCCCACAATATGACACTGCTACCCCCGTGCTTCATGGTTGGGATGGTGTTCTTTGGCTTGCAAGCCTCCCCCTTTTTCCTCCAAACATAACGATGGTGATTATGGCCAAACAGTTCTATTTTTGTTTCATCAGACCAGAGGACATTTCACCAAAAAGTACGGACTTTGTCCCCATGTGCAGTTGCAAACCATAGTCTGGCTTTTTTATGGAGGTTTTGGAGCGGTGGCTTCTTCCTTGCTGAGCGGCCTTTCAGGTTATGATGATATAGGACTAATTTTACTGTGGATAAAGATACTTTGTACCTGTTTCCTCCAGCATCTTCACAAGGTCCTTTTCTCTTCTGGAATTGATTTGCACTTTTCGCACCAAAGTACGTTAATCTCTAGGAGACAGAACAAATCTCCTTCCAGAGCAGTATGACAGCTGCGTGGTCCCATGGTGTTTATAATTGCGTACTATTGTTTGTACAGATGAACGTAATACCTTCAGGCATTTAGAAATTGCTCCCAAGGATAGACCAGACTTGTGGAGGTCTACAACCTTTTTCTGAGATCTTGGCTGATTTCTTTTGATTTTCCCACTGTTGTCAAGCAAAGAGGCACTGAGTTTGAAGGTAGGCCTTGAAATACATCCACAAGTACACCTCCAATTGACTCAAATGATGTCAATTAGCCGATCAGAAGCTTCTAAAGCCATGACATCATTTTCCGGAATTTTCCAAGCTGTTTATTAAAGGCACAGTCAACTTAGTGTATGTAAACTTCTGACCCACTGGAATTGTGATACAGTGAATTATAAGTGAAATAATCTGTCTGTAAACAATTTTTTGAAAAATGTCTTGTTTCATGCACAAAGTAGATGTCTTAAACGACTTGCCAAAACTATAGTTTGTTAACAAGAAATTTGTGGAGTGTTTGAAAAACAAGTTTTAATGACTCCAACCTCAGTGTACTGTATGTAAACTTCCGACTTCAACTGTATTAGGGACAACACATCTGGGTTGTGGTAAATTCAATTTAAATTCAGTCAATTCAGGAAGTAGACTGAAATTCAAATTCAAAAATGTTCTCAAAAGCTAGGTTTCCATCCAATTGGTGACAGCTTTTTTTAATTAATATTCTAAAATCTGCATAAAAACTATATGTGCATTTTCCCACCAGACATGTGTTTCCATCAAATTAACTTGTTGCAGATAAAAGGCTGTGTGTGATAACATAGTGAACATAAAAATAACTGTGGCGTTTTAAATTCCCACCTACATATAAAAAATACAAGTTAAATGGGTTTCCATCGCATGTTCAACTCTACTGGAGTTGGTTTTGTCAGCAACAAAAAAAGCATTACGTAGCGAAATTTGTGCCCACTCTGGTCTTGGCAAGTGCGGTCTAGCCAACAACTCGCAGATACAGTGCGGGTAGGCTACCTACATGATGAGATTATGGATAAGAGCGAGATTCTTTTTATTTGTCAAACGGCAGCCAAGCATCTATCATCATGTCACCAGAATAAGACCCTCAATATTTATTGGAAAACAGCATCAAGTTCATAACCTTGCACTTTCACCACCCTTTCAAGTTCATCATTACTTATTTTACTGCATGCTTTCCCGAGTCGTAGTGGGAGGACCACACAACATATCATTGTGCCACTCCAAGTTTACTTCAATATGATGGTTATACTATAAATATTTGCACATAAAGGCGTTTCCACCTCCATTTCTTGCATAATATATTTAACAGAAACAAAAAGATCCCTAATTGTCTAGTGTATTTTGTTTTGGTCGACATTTGGAAAGTTTACAGACAAATTTGCTCTTTCCAACATGCCTGTCGTGACATTTTACATCCAACGTGTACTTTACAGGATGGAATCTTGGTTATAGAGATGCATTTAGGAGAATTTCCTTGAAAATGAAATTGACTGAATTGAAATGAATTGAATGACCCAACCCTGCTAAAAATATTTTGTCAATCTCATAAAAGTTTACATGGTATTACCTCATAACTGCTCCCAATGGTTCTTATCTTTGGAGGTCATGTCCTTGTAACTGTCGAAACAAAGAATCATAACAGAGAGAAAAGTGTTTAGGTATCGCCCCTAAAAGCATAGTCCTAGTCTCTCCTTCTCTCACTGTCCTCAAAATCAGCCCCACAATCGTGAATGCTACACATTAGCTATAGTATTTTTATGAGGAATAAACATCAGTTTATTATTAGGGAAGCCAAAGAAATGTTCAACTTCACTTATTGGACTTAAGTCTCTCTGAAAGCTTTCAGTTCTCAGTCAGAGAGAGAGAAAGAGAGAGATGAAGAGAAAGAGGCAGAGAGAGAGAGGGGCAGAGAGAGATAGAGAGGGAAAGAGCAAGGGAAGAGAGAGTGAGTGTGAGGGAGGGAGGGAGAGGGAGGGGGTGTTGTGGTGGGGTGATTGTGTAGGGCTTGTTTGAATAGTTGGATTCAGATGGTGGTGGGAGGTGGCTAGGCACAATAGTGAAAGTGAGGCCTGTGTTCTTGCTCTTCCTCCTGCCCGCCTCATTTTCCCCTCGATCTTCCGTTGCCCCGGCAACCCAGCCACTTGGACTAGCACTGCGCCTGTCTTTTTTTTGGTGCATGCTTGTTTGTCTGGTGGGACTTGTAGAGGGAGAAGGGGGTGGGTAGGGTTCTTCTCTGTGTTGACCCAGTGATGTGGCACAGGGCCATGGTGTTGACAAAGCTCACACATGTGATACACACAACATGCACAAGCAGGAGCATGCTCACACACCCATACCCCCTGCTACTGCACATGATATTACATACAGCACCTGCTACTGCACACACTATATTACTTCACACATACACACATACACACCAACACAAACATACTGCATAGTACACACACATTACCTACGCAAGCACAACACACATGACCTCACAGGACATTGTCCTCATTGTCATGTGGCCGATGTGCAAAGCTTTGTTTGGTACATTTTTTTTATCTGTTTTGGAGGTATAATAACTTGAAATATGAAGGGTACAAGTGACTTTCATCATGTCATTATAAATCACTTTATTTGGGGTTAAAATGACATTTTAATGTACACTAGCAACTGGCAATCGTAAGCTATGCCCTTTTCTATAAGAGTCCCAAATATAGTGGAAGTTCAGATTTAATAGGCCTTTTCAAACACACATTAGTTATGGCCAGAAAGAGTAGCTGTTGGAAGCAGGGGCAGTGTCCCAAATGGCTCCAAATGACCAAAATAGTGCACTACTTTTGACCAGACCTTATGGGTCCTTGTCAGAAGTAGCACTGCACTACATAGGGAATAGGTTGCCATTTGGGACGTAGACAGAGTTTCTGTCATGTAATGTCATGTTGTGTCTTGTCTCTGTCCTTTCCCTTCACCCTGTCTCCCTCTGCTGGTCGTTGTTAGGTTACCTTTTCTCCCCCGCTTTCCCCCAGCTGTTCCTTGTCTCCTCTAACTACCCATTCACCCCGTTTCCCACCTGTTCCCTTTTTCCCTCTGATTAGGTCCCTATATCTCTCTCTGTTTCTGTTCCTGTCCTTGTCGGATTCTTGTTTGTTGTGTTTCATGCCTGAGCCAGACTATCGTCATGTTTGCTGTAACCTTGTCCTGTCCTGTCGGAATCTGCCGGTCTATCTGAGCCTACCTATGTTTGGTTATTAAAGAAGCTCTGTTTAAGTTAGTTCGCTTTTGGGTCCTCATTCACTCACCATAACAGAAGAATCCGACCAAGAATGGACCCAGCGACTTCGGATCCTCTCCACTCAGCCGTCGGGATCCAGGGAGCGATGCTAGGCAGACACGAGCAGGAAGTGTCTGCTGCTCGACAGGCCGTTGAGACCCTGGCCACCCAAGTCTCCAACCTCACAGAACAGGTTCACCATCTCCGCCTCGATCCACCGGCCACTTCCAGGGCTTTCGAATCTCCGGAGCCCAGAATCAATAACCCGCCGTGTTACTCTGGGGAGCCCACTGAATGCCGCTCGTTCCTCACCCAGTGTGATATTGTGTTTTCTCTCCAGCCCAACACTTACTCCAGGAGCACTGCTCGTGTCGCCTACGTCATATCTCTCCTTATTGGACGGGCTCGTGAGTGGGGCACGGCAATCTGGGAGGCAAGGGCTGAGTGTACTAACCAGTATCAAGACTTTAAGGAGGAGATGATACGGGTTTTTGATCGATCTGTTTTTGGGGAGGAGGCTTCCAGGGCCCTGTCTTCCCTATGTCAAGGCAATCGATCCATAACAGACTACTCTATTGAGTTTCGCACTCTTGCTGTCTCCAGTGGCTGGAACGAGCCGGCCTTGCTCGCTCGCCTTCTGGAGGGTTTCCGCGCAGAGGTAAAGGATGAGATTCTCTCCCGGGAGGTTCCTTCCAGCGTGGATTCCTTGATTGAACTCGCTATTCGCATTGAGCGACGGGTTGATCTTCGTCACCGAGCTCGTGGAAAGGAGCTCGCGCTCTCCGTCGCCTCCCTCTCCGCATCACTACCATCTTCCTCTGCCGGCTCGGGTGCTGAGCCCATGCAGCTGGGAGGTATCCGCATCTCGACTAAGGAGAGGGAACGGAGAATCACCAACCGCCTCTGTCTCTATTGCGGTTCCGCTGGTCATTTTGTCACTTCATGTCCAGTAAAAGGCCAGAGCTCGTCAGTAAGCGGAGGGCTACTGGTGAGCGCTACTACTCCTGTCTCTCCTTCAAGATCCTGCACTACCTTGTCGGTCCATCTACGCTGGACCGGTTCGTCAGCTTCCTGCAGTGCCTTAATAGACTCTGGGGCGGAGGGCTGTTTTATGGACGAGACCTGGGCTCGGGAACATGACATTCCTCTCAGACAGTTAAAGGAGCCCACGGCCTTGTTCGCCCTGGATGGTAGTCCTCTCCCCAGGATTCAGCGTGAGACGCTACCTTTAACCCTCACTGTTTCTGGTAATCATAGTGAAACCATTTCTTTTTTAATTTTTCGTTCACCTTTTACACCTGTTGTTTTGGGCCATCCCTGGCTAGTTTGTCATAATCCTTCCATTAATTGGTCTAGTAATTCTATCCTCTCCTGGAACGTCTCTTGTCATGTGAAATGTTTAATGTCTGCTATCCCTCCTGTTTCCTCTGTCTCTTCTTCACAGGAGGAGCCTGGTGATTTGACAGGGGTGCCGGAGGAATATCACGATCTGCGCACGGTGTTCAGTCGGTCCAGGGCCACCTCTCTTCCTCCACACCGGTCGTATGATTGTAGTATTGATCTCCTTCCGGGAACCACCCCCCCCCCGGGGTAGACTATACTCTCTGTCGGCTCCCGAACGTAAGGCTCTCGAAGATTATTTGTCTGTAGCTCTTGACGCCGGTACCATAGTCCCCTCCTCCTCTCCCGCCGGAGCGGGGGTTTTTTTTGTCAAGAAGAAGGACGGGTCTCTGCGCCCCTGCATAGATTATCGAGGGCTGAATGACATAACAGTGAAGAATCGTTATCCGCTTCCTCTTATGTCTTCAGCCTTCGAGATCCTGCAGGGAGCCAGGTTTTTCACTAAGTTGGACCTTCGTAACGCTTACCATCTCGTGCGCATCAGGGAGGGGGACGAGTGGAAGACGGCGTTTAACACTCCGTTAGGGCACTTTGAATACCGGGTTCTTCCTTTCGGCCTCGCTAACGCTCCAGCTGTCTTTCAGGCATTAGTCAATGATGTCCTGAGAGACATGCTGAACATCTTTGTTTTCGTTTACCTTGACGATATCCTGATTTTTTTCACCGTCACTCCAGATTCATGTTCAGCACGTTCGACGTGTCCTCCAGCGCCTTTTAGAGAATTGTCTTTTTGTGAAGGCTGAGAAGTGCACTTTTCATGCCTCCTCCGTCACATTTCTCGGTTCTGTTATTTCCGCTGAAGGCATTAAGATGGATCCCGCTAAGGTCCAAGCTGTCATTGATTGGCCCGTCCCTAAGTCACGCGTCGAGCTGCAGCGCTTTCTCGGCTTCGCGAACTTCTATCGTCGTTTCATCCGTAATTTCGGTCAGGTGGCAGCTCCTCTCACAGCCCTTACTTCTGTCAAGACGTGCTTTAAGTGGTCCGTTTCCGCCCAGGGAGCTTTTGATCTCCTCAAGAATCGTTTTACATCCGCTCCTATCCTTGTTACACCTGACGTCTCTAGACAGTTCGTTGTCGAGGTTGACGCGTCAGAGGTGGGCGTGGGAGCCATCCTTTCTCAGCGCTCCCTCTCTGACGACAAGGTCCACCCATGCGCATATTTTTCTCATCGCCTGTCGCCGTCGGAACGTAACTATGATGTGGGTAACCGCGAACTGCTCGCCATCCGGTTAGCCCTAGGCGAATGGCGACAGTGGTTGGAGGGGGCGACCGTTCCTTTTGTCGTTTGGACTGACCATAGGAACCTTGAGTACATCCGTTCTGCCAAACGACTTAATGCGCGTCAGGCGCGTTGGGCGCTGTTTTTCGCTCGTTTCGAGTTCGTGATTTCTTATCGTCCGGGCTCTAAGAACACCAAGCCTGATGCTTTGTCTCGTCTCTTCAGTTCTTCAGTAGCCTCCACTGACCCCGAGGGGATTCTCCCTGAGGGGCGTGTTGTCGGGTTGACTGTCTGGGGAATTGAGAGGCAGGTAAAACAAGCGCTCACTCACACTCCGTCGCCGCGCGCTTGTCCTAGGAACCTTCTTTTCGTTCCCGTTCCTACTCGTCTGGCCGTTCTTCAGTGGGCTCACTCTGCCAAGTTAGCCGGCCACCCTGGCGTTCGGGGTACGCTTGCTTCCATTCGCCAGCGTTTTTGGTGGCCCACCCGGGAGCATGACACGCGTCGTTTCGTGGCTGCTTGTTCGGTCTGCGCGCAGACTAAGTCCGGTAACTCTCCTCCTGCCGGCCGTCTCAGGCCGCTTCCTATTCCCTCTCGACCGTGGTCTCACATCGCCTTAGATTTTGTCACCGGACTGCCTTCGTCAGCGGGGAAGACTGTTATTCTTACGGTTGTCGATAGGTTCTCTAAGGCGGCTCATTTCATTCCCCTTGCTAAGCTTCCTTCTGCTAAAGAGACGGCACAAATCATCATCGAGAATGTTTTCAGAATTCATGGCCTTCCGTCAGACGTCGTTTCGGACAGAGGTCCGCAATTCACGTCTCAATTTTGGAGGGAGTTTTGCCATTTGATTGGGGCTTCCGTCAGTCTCTCTTCCGGCTTTCACCCCCAGTCTAACGGTCAAGCAGAACGGGCCAATCAGACTATTGGTCGCATCTTACGCAGTCTTTCTTTTCGTAACCCTGCGTCTTGGTCAGAACAGCTCCCCTGGGCAGAATACGCCCACAACTCGCTTCCTTCGTCTGCGACCGGGCTATCTCCTTTTCAGAGTAGCCTCGGGTACCAGCCTCCGCTGTTCTCATCTCAGTTCGCCGAGTCCAGCGTCCCCTCCGCTCAGGCTTTTGTCCAACGTTGCGAGCGCACCTGGAAGAGGGTCAGGTCTGCACTTTGCCGTTATAGGACGCAGACTGTGAGGGCTGCTAATAAGCGTAGAACTAAGAGTCCTAGATATTGTCGCGGTCAGAGAGTTTGGCTCTCCACTCAGAACCTTCCCCTTAAGACGGCTTCTCGCAAGTTGACCCCGCGGTTCATTGGTCCGTTCCGTATTTCTCGGGTCATTAATCCTGTCGCAGTTCGACTTCTTCTTCCGCGATACCTTCGTCGCGTCCACCCGGTCTTCCATGTCTCCTGCATCAAGCCCGTCCTTCGCGCCCCCGCTCGTCTTCCCCCCCCCCCCCCCCATCCTTGTCGAGGGCGCACCCATCTACAGGGTCCGTAGAATTTTGGACATGCGTCCTCGGGGCCGTGGTCACCAGTACCTCGTAGATTGGGAGGGGTACGGTCCTGAGGAGAGGAGTTGGGTTCCCTCTCGGGACGTGCTGGACCGTGCGCTGATCGAGGATTTCCTCCGTTGCCGCCAGGTTTCCTCCTCGAGTGCGCCAGGAGGCGCTCGGTGAGTGGGGGGGTACTGTCATGTAATGTCATGTTGTGTCTTGTCTCTGTCCTTTCCCTTCACCCTGTCTCCCTCTGCTGGTCGTTGTTAGGTTACCTTTTCTCCCCCGCTTTCCCCCAGCTGTTCCTTGTCTCCTCTAACTACCCATTCACCCCGTTTCCCACCTGTTCCCTTTTTCCCTCTGATTAGGTCCCTATATCTCTCTCTGTTTCTGTTCCTGTCCTTGTCGGATTCTTGTTTGTTGTGTTTCATGCCTGAGCCAGACTATCGTCATGTTTGCTGTAACCTTGTCCTGTCCTGTCGGAATCTGCCGGTCTATCTGAGCCTACCTATGTTTGGTTATTAAAGAAGCTCTGTTTAAGTTAGTTCGCTTTTGGGTCCTCATTCACTCACCATAACAGTTTCATCCAGCATATTCTAGTCTTTGTCAAGAAAGACTAGAGTTTATCAGTGCTGCTTGAATCTCCACACAAGCTAGATACTGACGTTTTTCCTACTTAGGTACCTGCTGAAACACCCATTACACTTATGATTAACACCCATTACACTTAAAAGTGTGTATTTTGTGTTGGCATCAAAATACAGTTGCCTTAATGACATTGTTTGATTTTGTTTTGTTTAATGTACGACATTATTGTATTCTGTAACCCATCAAGATTGACGTTATAATCACTCTTCATTCATGCAATTACAGTGTATAGATTTCTAATGAATTAACCTAAAACACATTGTACAAAACAAAATGTATTCTAAGTGGTGAATGTTACATTCCTGCGGGGGAACATACAATACAGTGCCTTCAGAAAGTATTCACACCCCTTGACTTTTTCCACATTTTACAAAATACTCTAATGTCAAAGTGGAAGAAACATTGTAAAAAAAAAAATAAAAAAAAATGCTAATATATCTTGATGACATAAGTATTCAACCCCCTGAGTCAATACATGTTAGAATCACCTATGGCAACGATTACAGCTGTGAGTCTTTCTGTGTCAGTCTCTTAAGAGCTTTGCACACCTGGGTTGTACAATATTTGCACATTTTTATTTTTTAATTCTTAAAGATCTGTCAACTTGGTTGTTGATCATTGCTAGACAGCCATTTTCAAGTATTGCCATAGATTTTCAAGCCAATTTAAGTCCAAACTGTAACTAGGCCACTCAGAAACATTCAATGTTGTCTTTGTAAGCAACTTCAGTGTATATTTAGCATTGTGTTTTAGGTTATTGTCTTGCTGAAAGGTGAATTTGTCTCCCAGTGTCTGTTGGAAAGCAGATTGAACCAGGTTTTTCTCTAGGATTTGCTTGTGCTTGGCTTTATTCTGTTTTTTTTTTTTTTGTGATTTTTTTTTTTACTCCCTAGTCCTTGCCGATGACAAGCATACCCATAACATGATGCAGCCACCACCATGCTTGAAAATATGAAGTGGTACTCAGTGATGTGTTGTTTTGGATATGCCACTATCAAAACACTTTGTATTCAGGACATAAAGTGAATTTCTTTGCATAATGTTTTGCAGTTTTACTTTAGTGCCTTATTCCAAACAGGATGCATGTTTTGGAATATTTAGGTTAGTATTGTGAAGTAACTACAATGTTGGTCCATCCTCTGTTTTCTATCATAGTAACTGTTTTTTGAGCAGTGTCCTTCCTCTCCGGCAGCGGAGTTAGGAAGGACACCTGTATCTTTGTAGTGACTCCGTGTATTTATACACAATCCAAAGTGTAATTAATAACTTCACCATGCTCAAAGGGAATTTCAATGTCTGCTTTAAAATGTTTTACCCATGTACTAATAGATGCATTGGAAATCCTCCCTGGTCTTTGTGGTTGAATCTGTGTTTGAAATACACATCTCGACTGAGGGACCTTACAGCTAATCATATGTGTGGGGTACAGAGATGAGGTAGTCATTCAAAATCACGTTAAACATTATTATTGCACTATTATGTCCATGCAACTTATTATGTGACTTGTTAAGCACATTTTTACTCCTGAACCTATTTAGGCTTGCCATAACAAAGGGGTTGAATACTTATTTACTTAAAACATTTCAGATTTATTAATTGGTAAAAATGTATAAAAACATAAATTCCACTTTGACATTATGGGGTATTGTGTGTAGGCCAGTAACACAAAATTGAAATGTAATAACTTTAAATTCAGGCAATAACACAACAAAATGTGGAAAAAGTCAAGGGGTGTTAATACTTTCTGAAGGCACTGTACCTCCATAAATGCCATTGTAAGACCCCATTAAGTTTCAAAACTGAATTATCATGCTAAAACCCACATTCTTTTGTTCAATGTTGTACCCATTTTGCAACCAAGTCTATCGGCCTCACAACATATGGGAGCAATTGAGGCATAAAAACAGCCATTGGGCCCCCTCCCCCACTGTTTGGGTTTCAGAGAGACAGTCCTGGCACCAACCACACACACACACACACACACACACACACACACACACACACACACACACACACACACACACACACACACACACACACACACACACACACACACACACACACGCACACACACACACACACACACACACACACACACACACACACGCAGCTTAGCTTCCTTGCTACAGTTAACAGCTTGTGTCTCTCTCACCAGAATGGATAGTGCTCACCTAAACATCATGTGTGAAACAGCAAAGCACCGGTCAAGTCATCATTACATGAGAGATAATCTCACAGACACAGTTTTCATTAGGAAGTATAGTAATGGCTAACCTCGCATAAACGCCGTTTTGTGATGTGATATGACGAAATTGGATACATAGATGCTTGAGTGACTGGATTTTGAATGCATTGTTTTCTCTTTATTCAACGTGCCTGCCACCCACCCGCTCTTCATCCATTCAATATTTCATGACCCTAAACCCGTCAAACCCACGCATCACTATTATAGATCTTCTACATTTGTATTATGACTGAATTCCTTATTTCAGCAGTTTGTGTCCATGCATGAGAAAACTGGACTGTAACCTGCATACAACACAATATATTAATCCTATAGACAAGCGACATTGTTTAGTTGATTATTTTTCACATTATTTGTTTGTAGACCTGTATGTATCGCCTTTTCTCTCCCCTCTTCAGCACGTTTGTTCCTATGGCATGCACTGCTCTTCATCATTGTAATTAAAGCCATACTGGAGATCAAAGTCCATTTGAATGAATATAGGAATTATCTGATTGTAACCTATACTCTGTCTGCAATAGTAATGAATGTAAATAGGAATTCCATGATTGTAGCCTACATGATCTCATACTCTTTCTCTCTACCTCCATAGACTCCCCACACAAGCAGACCTCCCCACTCCCGAGCAGCAATGCCTCGGAGAAGTCGTGCTCCAAAACATCCGAGGTGGGGGACGATGTCTTGGGGGACTACGTAGTTGGCGAACGTGTCTGGGTCAACGGGGTCAAACCGGGCGTCATCGCCTACCTGGGCGAGACCCAGTTCGCCCCGGGACAGTGGGCTGGGGTGGTCCTCAACGACCTGTTGGGCAAAAATGACGGCTCTGTGGGCGGCGTGCGCTACTTTGAGTGCCAGCCACACCAGGGCATCTTCACGCGCCCCTCCAAGCTCACCAGGCAACCGGTGGGCGAAGGGAGCGAAGGCCACTCTGCTGATTCGCTAACGGCTCAGAACCTGACGCTCCATGGCGTCAACGGGGCTTCGCCTGCTGGTCAGCGCGTGGTTATGCCACTCAGGGAAGGCATGCTCAACAGTTCGGTGAAGACGGGTAACGAGTCAGGTTCCAACATGTCTGACAGCGGCTCGGTCAAGAAAGGCGGGGATAAGGACCTTCGAGTGGGAGACCGCGTGCTGGTGAGTCCATGTCCACACACACACACACACACACACACACACACACAGTGTTGGGTTACCAGTATGGTTCAGACATAGTTTCTAGGTCAAGTATACTGAACACAAATATAAACGGAACATGTACATGTTTGATCCCATGTTTGATGAACTGAAATAAAATATCCCAGAAATTTTCCATATGCAAAAATAGCTTATTTTTCTCAACTTTTGTGTCTGAGACCAGCCACCCGGACAGCTGATGAAACTGCGGGTTTGTACAACCGAAGAATTTCTGCACTAACTTTCAGAAACCGTCTCAGGGATGCTCATTTGCATCCTCATCGTCCTCACCAGGGTCTTGATCTGACTGTAGTTTGGCGTCGTAACCAACTTCAGTGGGAAAATGCTCAGCTTTGATGGCCACTGGCATGCTTGAGAAGTGTGCTCTTCACAGATGAATCCCGGTTTCAACTGTACCGGACAGATGGCGTTGTGTGGGAAAGCAATTTGCTAATGTTAACGTTGTGAACAGAGTACCCCATTGTGGAGGTGGGGATATGATATGGGCAGGCAAAAGCCACGGACAATGAACACAATTGCATTTTATCGATGGCAATTTGAATGCACAAAGATACAGTGACGAGATCCTGAGGCCCATTATTGACCCGTTCATCCGCCAAGCCATCACTTCATGTGTGACCGACCACCTTGATTCGGTGGTATGTAGCAAAAAAATTGTTTTTCTTTTTTTACATTGGATAAAAACAGAGACACAAAGCTACAACATGGTATATCATTCACTACATTTGAGAAATCATGGAAAGGTAATTCTGCTTTGAAAGTTGATAAACTTGTAACCTCACTTTTGAGAAAATGGACTTTGAATGTTTTGATACCTACTGGAGAGCTCTTCTTTGTCTACACCCATTCAGCATCGTTCACACCCTCTTAAGCTTGAGCCCCCACCCAAACTCTTACCATTTTACTCACCCTAGCAGAGATGGTTAGGCTGTTTTCATGTTATCTAGAGCGTTGGTGACTGCAACTGTGCTGCTGGCAACAATTTAATTATGCTTTTTTGCCAACGTTTACTGACATGGCCATATTCAACAGGTGTTGTGCATTCGTAAATTCAACAGTTATTCTACGCTCTGGTACTCTCAGACGAGAGTGCTCTGAAATCGGAGTAGATGGCCAGACGGAATTTACGAATGCACCCGAAATGGTTACTTGCATAGTGGAGTCTTTTGTTAAGACATGTAGCTAGTTAGCTAAACAATTAACCATAATCAAAACTTATGACGTTACTACCCTGCATGAATCTGTAGGTAGCTAACCAGCGTCTATCAACAGTTGTCATAGTGACATTCTATTCAAATTGATACTTGCATAGTGGAGTCTTTTGTTAAGACATGTAGCTAGCCAGCTAAACAATGAACCAGAATCACAACTCATGACATTACTACCCTGTATGAATCTGCAGATAGCTAACCAATATCTGAAAATGTAGCTAGCTAGACTATCTTACTGTATACATCATGGATGGACGCATCTCCTGTCGGATGCCATGGTTGCTCATAGTTTGAAGATGTAATCCGGAGACAGGTGTTTTCTACATCTCCTTAGCTATCCTACTTGAATTCCATTGATTTCATAACTCGTTTCTCCAGAAGGTGGAGAGCCACACTTATGCAGTTTTACTATGCAATACATTTTTCAAAAATAGGCATTAGACAGGATTACCTACACATACTTTCCAGCTCAAATACACAGAAGTGTACTATATGGCAGACTGATCCAAACTCATCTTTGGCATGTCCAGCCCACTCATTATCTCAGCCAATCATGGTTAGCGGGAAGGTTGCTCTCGTTTTTTCCATGACTAAACCAACTAGGCTCATAATTTAACAATTTTATGCGTATTCACAGATGGCATACAAGTTTGCTATTAAGGCACATGAAAGTTCACATGTTCGCGAAGGGATTTCTGCCAAAAAAAACGCGTTTTGATTTTTTTTTAAAAAGTGTTACTTTCAAATGGCTCTCCTGTGAAGTAGTGACCCGCGACATATGCCTAGTTTCCTGAAACGGGTCACATGTTTCAGCAAGATAATGCACAGCACCATGTCGCAAGGATCTGGACACAATTCCCATTTCTTCCATGGCTTGCATACTCATCAGACATGTCACCCATTGAGCATGTTTGTGATGCTCTGGATCGACATGTACTACAGCTTGTTCCAGTTCCCACTGATATCCATGAGTGGGACAACATTCCACAGGCCACAATCAACAGCCTGATAATACGAAGGAGATGCGTCGCGCTGCATGAGGCAAATGGTGGTCACACTGGACACTGACTGGAGTCAAATGAAATCCATAGATTAGAGCCCAATGAAAAAAATTCAATTGACTAATTTCCTTATATGAACTGTAACTCAGTAAAATCTTTGAAATTGTTGCAAGTTGCGTTTACATTTTTGTTCACATTCTGCAACTTTCATACCCACATAGTATCAAGGCAAAACCACTCTTGAAAAAACAATGTGTAAATGTTTTTCACTGTGTGGAAAAATGATGTTGTTGACATGAAGAGCACGTTTGCTTTGACCCTCGCTCCACAAAAACAATGACAAAACATTATGATTTATGATTATGATTTACCTGTCACGCTCTGACCTTAGTTCCTTTGTTATGTCTTTGTTTTAGTATGGTCAGGGCGTGAGTTGGGTGGGTTGTCTATGTTCGTTTTTCTATAATTTGGGATTTCTGTGTTCGGCCTAGTATGGTTCTCAATCAGAGGCAGCTGTCAATTGTTGTCCCTGATTGAGAATCATACTTAGGTAGCCTGGTTTCACTTCTGAGTTGTGGGTGTTTGTCTTCCGTGTCAGTGTTTGTGACCACACGGGACTGTTTCGTTTATTCACGTTTATTGTTTTGTTCCAGTGTTCTGTTGTGTTTGTTTAAACATTATGGACACTTACCATGCTGCACATTGGTCCTCCGATCCTTCTCGCTTCTCCTCCTCAGAAGAGGAGGACGACGAGATCTGTTACATTACCTGTAAATCTGCTATCTTTTTTGATCATTCTGAAAGTCTGAGAAACCAGACCTGGACTGATTCCGTTTGCACTCCCACAAAAGGTCAAGGACTGCCATTTACACAACGTTCTTTCAACCAAACCACACTCTCTAAACAACAATTGGGTCACATTGCCTTTCATTTACCGTTGGGTTGCGCTAAATGGTCAGTTTTGTCAATCACATTGGATTACTATCAGGAGATCCCACCGCTGACATCATTTTACCTTGCTTCTCCACTCTGCTCTAACTCACAGCTATTCTGTGAGTGTGTTGGTCAATATGGATACTGGATAGGGAGTTGTGAAACTTGTTTCAAAATTGTCAGCCTCTCTTGCAATATTGATATTGTGTATTTTGGTGCCCTACTTTTGAATCTTGAAGCTTTGTGATAGGCTCTGACTTGTATTCCAATTTTGTACAAAATACACAATGGGATCGTTTTCTTGTTGCCTGCCATGTTATGATAACTTCACTGGAGGGCAGTTCTACAGCTGTAGATTAGGAAGGAGTTCTTTGATTAATTTAGTCTTGACAAGAGTTGTTTGACTTGTATGAAGTACATATTTCAGAACCATTTTGTGACTTTTAGGTTTGAAGGATTAACATGGTTGTAGAAGTTTTGCTCACTGTCACACTTTGACCTAGTTCACCTGTCCTTGTGATTGTCTCCAACCCCTCCAGGTGTTGCTTATTATCCCCGGTGTATACAGTGCCTTGCGAATGTATTCGGCCCCTTGAACTTTGCGACCTTTTGCCACATTTCAGGCTTCAAACATAAAGATATAAAACTGTATTTTTTTGTGAAGAATCAACAACAAGTGGGACACAATCATGAAGTGGAACGACATTTATTGGATATTTCAAACTTTTTTAACAAATCAAAATCTGAAAAATTGGGCGTGCAAAATTATTCAGCCCCTTTACTTTCAGTGCAGCAAACTCTCTCCAGAAGTTCAGTGAGGATCTCTGAATGATCCAATGTTGACCTAAATGACTAATGATGATAAATACAATCCACCTGTGTGTAATCAAGTCTCCGTATAAATGCACCTGCACTGTGATAGTCTCAGAGGTCCGTTAAAAGCGCAGAGAGCATCATGAAGAACAAGGAACACACCAGGCAGGTCCGAGATACTGTTGTGAAGAAGTTTAAAGCCGGATTTGGATACAAAAATATTTCCCAAGCTTTAAACATCCCAAGGAGCACTGTGCAAGCGATAATATTGAAATGGAAGGAGTATCAGACCACTGCAAATCTACCAAGACCTGGCCGTCCCTCTAAACTTTCAGCTCATACAAGGAGAAGACTGATCAGAGATGCAGCCAAGAGGCCCATGATCACTCTGGATGAACTGCAGAGATCTACAGCTGAGGTGGGAGACTCTGTCCATAGGACAACAATCAGTCGTATATTGCACAAATCTGGCCTTTATGGAAGAGTGGCAAGAAGAAAGCCATTTCTTAAAGATATCCATAAACAGTGTCGTTTAAAGTTTGCCACAAGCCACCTGGGAGACACACCAAACATGTGGAAGAAGGTGCTCTGGTCAGATGAAACCAAAATTGAACTTTTTGCCAACAATGCAAAACGTTATGTTTGACGTAAAAGCAACACAGCTGAACACACCATCCCCACTGTCAAACATGGTGGTGGCAGCATCATGGTTTGGGCCTGCTTTTCTTCAGCAGGGACAGGGAAGATGGTTAAAATTGCTGGGAAGATGGATGGAGCCAAATACAGGACCATTCTGGAAGAGAACCTGATGGAGTCTGCAAAAGACCTGAGACTGGGACGGAGATTTGTCTTCCAACAAGACAATGATCCAAAACATAAAGCAAAATCTACAATGGAATGGTTCAAAAATAAACATATCCAGGTGTTAGAATGTCAAAGTCCAGACCTGAATCCAATCGAGAATCTGTGGAAAGAACTGAAAACTGCTGTTCACCAATGCTCTCCATCCAACCTCACTGAGCTCGAGCTTTTTTTGCAAGGAGGAATGGGAAAAAATGTCAGTCTCTCGATGTGCAAAACTGATAGAGACATACCCCAAGCGACTTACAGCTGTAATCGCAGCAAAAGGTGGCGCTACAAAGTATTAACTTAAGGGGGCTGAATAATTTTGCACACCCAATTTTTCAGTTTTTGATTTGTTAAAAAAGTTTGAAATATCCAATAAATGTCTTTCCACTTGATGATTGTGTCCCACTTGTTGTTGATTCTTCACAAAAAAATACAGTTTTATATCTTTATGTTTGAAGCCTGAAATGTGGCAAAAGGTCACAAAGTTCAAGGGGGCCGAATACTTTCGCAAGGCAATGTATATCCCTGTGTTTCCCGTCTCTCTGTGCCAGTTCGTCTTGTTTGCCAAGTCAACCAGCGTTTTTCCTTGCTCCTATTTTTCCCATTTTCTGTTTGTTTCTAGTCCTCCTGGTTTTGACCCTTGCCTGTCCTGACTCCGAACTCGCCTGCCTGAACACTCTGTCTGTTCTGACTACCAGCCTGCCTATCCCCTTGTAATAAGTTTGGACTCAGATCTGGTTTCTAACTCCTGCCTGACTATAAGACTGCCTATCCCCTTGTAATATGTTTGGACTCAGATCTGGTTTCTAACTCCTGCCTGACTATAAGACTGCCTATCGTCTGGTACTGTTTGGACTCTGACCTGGCAATGATTAAAGAACGCAATGGCGTTAAGTAAATTGCGGCTGTCACAGCTTTTGAGAGTCATGATGGTTCTCAGTGATGACGACACGAAAAATTAACTATTGATTGAATTAACTATTGATGAACTCAGAAGTAATCAAATTTACTCTCACCATTTGATAATGTATTGCTAAATAAATAATGATTGAACACATAGCACTCGCGAACAGGTTGGCACAGCAAATACAGTTGAAGTCGGAAGTTTGCATACACTTAGGTTGGAGTCATTAAAACTCGTTTTTCAACCACTCCACACATTTCTTGTTAACAAGCTATAGTTTTGGCAAGTCGGTTAGGACATCTACTTTGTGCATGACACAAGTAATTGAAGGTACCACGTTCATCTGCACAAACAATAGTACGCAAGTATAAACACCATGGGAACATGCAGCCGTCATACCGCTCAGGAAGGAGACGCGTTCTGTCTCCTAGAGATGAATGTACTTTTGTGCGAAAGGTGCAAATCAATCCCAGAACAACAGCAAAGGACCTTGTGAAGGTGCTGGACGAAACAGGTACAAAAGTATCTATATCAACAGTAAAACGAGTCCTATATCGACATAACCTGAAAGGCCGCTCAGCAAGGAAGAAGCTACTGCTCCAAAACCGCCATAAAAAAGCCAGACTACGGTTTGCAACTGCACATGGAGACAAAGATTGTACATTTTGGAGAAATGTCCTCTGGTCTGATGAAACAAAAATATAACTGTTTGGCCATAATGACCATTGTTATGCTTGGAGGAAGAAAGGGGAGGCTTGCAAGCCAAGGAACACCATCCCAACTGTGAAGCACGGGGGTGGCAGCATCATGTTGTGGGAATGCTTTGCTACAGGAGGGACTGGTGCACTTCACAAAATAGATGGCATCATGAGGTAGGAAAATGATGTGGATATATTGAAGCAACATCTCAAAACATCAGTCAGGAAGTTAATAAAGCTTGGTCACAATTGGGTCTTCCAAATGGACAATGACCCCAAGCATACTTCCAAAGTTGAGGCAAAATGGCTTAAGGACAACAAAGTCAAGGTATTGGAGTGGCCATCACAAGCCCTAACCTCAATCCTTTAAAAAATGTGTGGGCAGAAATGAAAAAGCGTGTGCGAGCAAGGAGACCTACAAACCTGACTCAGTTACACCAGCTCTGTCAGGAGGAATGGGCCAAAATTCACCCATATTGTGGGAAGCTTGTGGAAGGCTACCCGACACATTTGACCCAAGTGAAACTATTTAAAGGCAGTGCTACCAAATACTAATTGAGTGTATGTAAACTTCTGACCCACTGGGAATGTGATAATAGAAATGAAAGCTGAAATAAATAATTCTCTCTACTATAATTCTGACATTTCACATTCTTAAAATAAAGTGGTGATCCTAACTGGCCTAAGGCAGGGATTTTTTTTACTAGGATTAAATGTCACGAATTGTGAAAAACTGAGTTTGAATGTATTTGGCTAAGGTGTATGTAAACTTCCGACTTCAACTGTATACTTCAGCAGGTGACAGATCAGAGTTTGGCGCGGTGGTTTTATTTTTATGATTCTGCACATCAGTCTTATGCAATGAATTATTTATTGATTCAGTGTGTGTTATTGATGACCACTGCTATTAGCACCATTCTCATGAAAAATGAGTTTAATATTAGCCATTATAGTATTAATACTAAAGCTCATTTAAACGAAAATCATAAATAATTTACATCATTTAGCAGACACTCTTATCCAGAACAACTTACTTATTGGTCTCCCGTGGGAATGAAACCCACAACCCTGGCGTTGAAAGCACCATGCTCTACCAATTGAGCCACACAGGACCATAATAATGAATGCTTCTTACAAGTATATATGGTTACGCTTGTTTTTAATCTGTGAGAAACACGCTACTCCTGGTGGAAAGAGGCTGTATGGTTCACAATGAGTTGCATAATGCATGCTTTACGTTACGTACAGCGTCAGAGGGGTCCGTTTTTTTCATATTTTCTCAAATACTATTGGTTTTTTTCCATGTCAATCAACGCTTGAATAGAAACGTAGCTAACACCCCGGATTTTGATGCTAACACAGTCGCTACAGTCCCATTAGTTTTCATTGCAGCCTCATTCGAATGCTGCGGTTACGCAGAATGTGTACGCAATACCGTTAGGTAGACTTTATTCTCAAAATACTTTATTCTCAAAATTGTATTTCGATTTTATTATGGAATTATTGCGACTATTCACCAAATTTAATTTGGACATTATTCTCAAAATTTAAACTCTCTCAAAGTATTTCAAGTTTTTTAAGTACTATCCGTGCAACAACAAAAAAATCCAAGCACCACCACGCATCACCGTTTATTTTTTATGCATCACCGTTTATTTATTTTATCTTCACTTGGCCTTAATACTCTTCTGTAATACAGTGTATATGTGCAAAATAACCCGTAAAGAACATTTAACCATCTCTATTAATTGTGTTTTATTGATGTATATTTCACTATCTGCATTGCACAATAACACAGTTGCTGGAAGTTATATATTTTTTGAATGCAAGGCAAACTAACGGACTCATAGGACTGGTCTTACACATCTTCAATATGATGTCTTAAGAGAGACTAGCCTATGGGTTACACTTCATATCACCTTACTGTATCTTATAGTGCATCTGTCTAACCTCCATTTCAAATCATAGACAAAGATATCACAGCCTAGTGCCCTGGTGTAGCTCTTTGTGTCTTGGCACTAAAACTGAGTTGCTTTGAGTCACATCTCAGGCCAACTTTCAGATAAACAGGAAGTTAGAGGGGCAGTAGCCAAGAGGAGTTTTACAGTATGTTGCTGACTCGCTGTCTCTGCACTGCTGGCAGGCACACTGGCTTTAATCTGTGAATCGTTATGCAGTCATCCATCCAACTGGCATCACAAGCAGCCCACAACTGTGTTTTGCCTCATGGCTTTCACACTACTCCATCACACTTCTCTCTTCCCAGCCCATGAAAATGGACAGGTCAGTGTCAGGTCAGTGAAATAGCAAGATCTCCTATTTTGTCAACCCAGGTCGATGTCTTCTCCTTATGTTTTGACAAGCTAGGTTGTGGTCTATTTCACACAGTATGTTTTCCTTGGTGTGAAAGCTGTTTTGGACATGGTGTGTCATTCTGTGCAGGTTTAAGGAAAGGGGAATACCTAGTTAGTTGTACAACTGAATGCATTCAGCCAAAATGTGTTTTACATATTTAACCCAACCCCTCTGAATCAGAGAGGTGTGGGGGGCTACCTTAATTGACATCCACATCATTGACACCAGGGGAACAGTGGATAAACTGCCTTGCTCAGTGGCAGAATGACAGATTTTTACCTTGTCAGCTCGGGGATTTGCTCTCGCAACCTTGCGGTTACTAGTCCAACGCTCTAACCACTAGGCTACCTTCTGTCCCTATAACTAAACAAAGTGAGTTAGGAAGAGAGGACTCAACATTCTTTGGGAGTGTTTTTGTTATCTCTATGTAGATTCACGGGTGATGAATGTCTGTCTGTTACGTCAAGCTGGAGCTTCTCTTCTCAGAGGAAGTGAGGATGTTACAGTGACAGTACTCATATTTCACGTACAAATGTGCACCATATGTGGATGAGAAGGAGTGGAAGTCGAGATATTTAGCCTTTTTTGACTCACATTGACATTGATGATGACTATCATTAATATGATTTATTCATAATTATTATTAATAATTATATAATAAATATTATATTATAATATTTATAATTATTTATATTTATTATAATAAATAAAGTTGATTATTTATTATAAACATGTATTAATCGATCAATTCAATCGATCAATTAATCGATCAGCCCTCAACATTCATTGTGCAGTTTTTATCCTCAAACATCAGCAGTAAGTTCTTAAAACACGTCATGACAAGACAACCTACAGCACAACTGATTTGTATGAATTTGATGAGTACAACATAATAATTCACTGGAAACTGCTCTGTGCTGACAATGCCATGCTATCCATAAGGGCAGTGTGCTGTAAGTAAGTTATGCTCTTTTCTCTTTCCATAAAGACAATTACTGTAGGTTCTTCTCTCGCCCACTCACAAAAGGCCTCTGTGTCCCGGGATCAGTCTGGAGAAGATGTGACTCAAAACAAGATGGCAGTAGTCATGAGTCAGAGGTTGGGAAGTGAACAAAGCACTATTCTCCACCAACTCATTTCAGTGAGACATTGTCCATCTCTACTACATTCACACACAACATTTTTTATGGTTGTGGATAACACTCTCTATGAATTCCCTCTACCTCATTGTAATGTTTTTTATAACGCTATGAGAATGGTGTGAGGGCATTATAACACTTTGCGTCATAAGGCATTATAGAGCCTTGTCATAATGCTCTATGGATATAGTTACAGATGTTAATGAGCAATTATTAGTGCCTATTTCATGGATTATAATGCATTATGCGTACCTCATAGGATTTTATAAATGTGCTTATAATCCATTATAAAGACAGTATTAATAGGAAGTTTTACCAAGTTGTGAAATGCAGTGTTTTTTTCCAGTAAATAAGCCTTGTGGAGCAATAACATCTCAGTCTTCGTTATTTGCATTTGTGTTGTCATCATACCATTTAGAAAACAATATCTTCTCACAGCCAGAGGTGGAATCAATATGGCTGTCTGTGAAAGAACAGGAGAGTCCTTTGGGGGATTGAAAAGAGAGTGAAAGCTATACCAGGTTTTGCCATCAGATGAATTTAGACTGAATTTCATTGTTCTGCTCCTTGCAGTGCTTTGAGTAAGAGATACACACTGGCATGGATGATATCATTGTTTGGCCTCTAGGATGATGACCATGATGACATAATATGTGTTCATCATGTTTATAAAAAAAATCCTTTATATTTCTTGTTTATGATATCGAATCGATTGTTGAGAATCTGTATTTATATTGGTTTATTTGTTTATTTTGGTTTAGTGAAGATCAAGAAAAGGTTATTTCACTCATTGGCGATTGGCCTGTTGTTTGTTAGGTTATTGTTTAGGGGTTGGGCGGATGACTTAAACATATTTTAATCAGTTGTTGATTAAAGATTCCCTGGCAATGAAAGTAATAAGTAACATAATACATTTGATTACTCTATTATTACTCTTAAATGAGTATTAAAAACATTCTGATTACATTTACTTCCATTTCTATCACTCTTTTAATTAAAAAACATGCCCCTAATATTCAATAGAAAAACAAAGAAACACAATATCAAGTAATCTAAAACTCTTTTAATCTAAAACTCTTCACATTTCTTGTTGCTGCAGGATTATTTTCCTGCTGTAACAAACTGGCTCAAATGAAGATCCTACATCTGTATGTGCTAACAGTGGGTTTACATTAAATACAAAAAAAGGGATGTATTGATGCGCACTTTTTTCCATTGTTACAGACAGAGGTAGTATCAGCTCTACCTGTGCTTTTCCAGTGGATGTACTTCTAGCCAACTCGGGCTACGTAAATACCGTTGCTTATATGTGAATTTGAGTTCGGAGCACGCCAGATGCATGTTGGATATGGTTGGGTCAGATTCTCCCGGAGAATCTGGTTCTCTCGTGACTTTGGCCTCCTTTGACACTAGCAAATCACATGCCAATCATCACGTGGGGCGTTCCAAAAGCATATTGTTGGGGCTGCTTGGCAATAGACAGCGCATCTCAGTATGAAGCGCTGTGCACAGTTAATTTATCTCAACTGTTGGTCATTTTTAGGTAAATTTCATTTAAATTGAAACATTTCAGGTAAATTCGCTGCAGCATAGGTAGCGTATAGCCTAGTGCATGCCATGATGATGCTTGGAAAGTTGTATGTCAATATACAGTATACCATCTGATTATCTTAGATTTTATATTAATATTTTAGGGGGTTTGGGAGAGGACACAATATTGTTGTTGTCGTGGCATTCCAAAACACTGAGAAATGATCTGTGTTTGCCTCGGTCCACTGTTTGTAGATGATTGAACTTTAGATGGAGTACGTTTCTTTATCATCAGTCTGTCTGATCGCATTAGCGTAACCGGCGGTGACCTTTTCAGACATAGAATATCAGCTGTTTCAGTCATGCACGATTACACATCAGCTCTGTCGCTCCGTTGTCAACTCCGAGTTGTCAACTCCGAGTTGTCAACTTCGACGTCTACCCATGCAACACCAAGATGCCTGTCTGATTTCACCCTTATGTGTCTACGTCATTTAGTGTCACTATGGGATACATGCATAACATCCCAATCCCACCTTCTAAAAAGGCAACACTCCATTGTCACTGAAAGTAGCCCAATGGTTATTGTTACCTTTTTTGGTATACAGTATATACTGTCGCGGTGAAGGCGCCGTGCAGGATTACGCCACACTACATACCTTATTTATAAACATGTAAGAACATCTTTGCACAGTTGGAAAAGGATGTCGCAAACAACATATATTTTTTTCAAGTATGCATATTTTGGGGGTATCTGAAATAACAAACAAACAAAAAGAAACAGAAAGACAACCTCATGTCTACCTCAGTTGCAGTTGTTCTATATTTTATCTTACTACGCAAGGTATTTTGGACATGATAATTCCCAAGATGTTGCAGTTGTTCATCATGCTCCTTTGTATTTTCAGGTGGGGGGCACTAAGACAGGAGTGGTGCGCTACGTGGGAGAGACTGACTTTGCCAAGGGTGAGTGGTGCGGCGTGGAGTTGGACGAGCCCCTGGGGAAGAATGACGGTGCAGTGGCTGGAACCAGGTATCTCTCTCTCTCTCTCTCTCTGTGTGTGTCTTTCTCTCTCCCCCTCTCCCCACTTGATCTAACTCCCTCTTTATTTAAATTTGTCTGTCTCTCACTGTCTCTTTCTCACTCTCCTACACACACACACTCGCATGCACGCACACAAAAACCCCACACAGATCTGTCTGGCAGATCTAGCTGTAGGCCTAGTAGTGGCTTAAACAAATCTATCATGTGTGGTTTAGTGTCAGACGAGACAGCATCATTCTCTTTTTAGCTGCAATCCCACTGTATGGTGAATATTTAGAGCTAGGCCTTCCCCTCTGTAACACAATATTCAACTGAATTATTTCCAAAATGGTGGAAACATAAATCACTGTGCAAACAGAATATGACTTCACTCTCCAGAATATGACTTCACTCTTCTACCTACAAAATGAATCCCTAAATCAAAAAATAAAAATTGAGATGGAAAGTAGCTGTGCTACCATATACTAGCGGCAACATGCTCTACTTTCCTCGACTTACATATTTGATGTTTGAAATATGCCTTAGAAAGCTTTATTTCAATCCACTTAACTAAAAGCATGTTTTCCGCCTCTCAAAGTGATTGATTTCTATTAAAATACCTTTTAATGTGAAGGAATGCTCGACAGCAACTAGTCATGACTTGCATCACATTTTACAGTACTATATTATTAATGACATAATACATACTAGAACATTGATATAACTTTTCCAACATGCCACTAAAATGAATGTAATGTAATGTTTCCCAATAGTCTTGAAAGGCCAGTCTTAGTCCTCATTGCCACCTTTCTCTCATAACCTCTGATTAGAAAGGACTTGATTCCACTTGACATGATGGAACCTAGTAGTGAGCACCAATATCGATAAAAAAGTAAAAATAAAATATCAATAACAAGGCTATATACAGAGTCAATGTGCGGGGGTTAGTCGAGGTAATTTGTACATGTAGGTAGGGGTAAAGTGACTATTCAGAGATAATAAACAGCGAGTAGCAGCAGTGTAAAAACAAAAGGTGAGGGGGTCAATGTAAATAGTCCGGGTGGCCATTTTATTAATTGTTCATCAGTCTTATGGGTTGTGGGTAGAAGCTGTTAAGGAGCCTTTTGGACCTAGACTTGGCACTCCGGTACCACTTGCAATGCTGTAGCAGAGAGAACAGGAAATTCACCATGTATTTACGTCGCCGAGACATAGCATGGGAATCTTTGTCTAAGAGGGCCTCGGTCGAAAATACTAAATGCGCTATGAAACGCTCTCCAGTCGCTCCTTTACAGACATTGGGATGCATAGGCATGATGTCCAATGTCAATTACTCATTAATTATCCCGTCCTTCGATGTATTAACTATGGCCCACTTCCTTGCAAGGTAGAAGCAAAACATTTATTAAAAGAGCTAATTTTACTCAAACATTTTTAAAGGGTATTAGTCATGACTTTAAATAATAATAAATAATTTGGTGGGTGCTTATATTTGTCCTATTTCACATATCTATTAATTGGAAATTAGCTTTTTTGCACATCTCAACTCTCCCTGAGACACCTTCGGAGAGTGTTCGGCTACTGGCCCAACACTGTAACCGCTCGGCTACCCGCCGCCCTGTGTTTTAGCATGTACAAAGTAACACAAACAAAACAGATGACATATCATACATTTAAAAAAACAACCTAAAACAATGAAATTGACTGAATATTCACATTTCAAAAAATGGGCAAGACAAAAGATTTAAGTGCCTTTGAACAGGGTATGGTAGTAGGTGCCAGGCGCACCAATTTGTGTCAAGAACTGCAATGCTGCTGGGTTTTTCACACTCAACAGTTTCCCATGTGTTTCAAGAATGGTCCACCACCCAAAGGACCTCCTGTCAACTTGACACAACTGTGGGAAGCATTGGAGTCAACATTTATTTGATTTAACTAGGCAAGTCAGTTAAGAACAAATTCTTATTTACAATGACGGCTTATGAACAGTGGGTTAACTGCCTTGTTCAGGGGCAGAATGACAGATTTGTACCTTGTCAGCTCAGGATTTGATCTAGCAACCTATCAGTTACTGGCCCAACACTCTAACCACTAAGCTACCTGCCACCCCAGCATCCCAGTGGAGTTCATGCCCCGATGAATTGAGGCTGTTCGGAGGGCAAAGGGGGGTTCCAACTCAATATTAGGAAGCTGTTCTTAATGTTTTGTACACTCAATGAAAAGCAAGAGCATCCTTCACTCGTCTCATTCATTAGTAGGGGTGACCGGTTTCAGGATTTTTGGAGTCGACTCCGACTCCTGTGGTTGGAGTTAAAAGAGTCAACTCTAGTCCTACTAGGAAGACACATTTTGCATTCTAGGGAGGACTGACATGAACATGATACTGCCCATTTGCTTATCAACTTATAAAAGGCCTATGTTGTTTGTATATAGAAGGTGATGTGTAGGAACTAGAATATTTTAGTGATATTTCTGCTGTGCGCAGCCTTGACAGATTCCATGGGATGATGCGGTGCACTCTACGCCGATAAACCTATTATTTGCTGTGTTATGAAATGATTATCCAAGCATTTGCTTTATTCCAAAGGACGATTTGCACAGGATTAATTTTTCCAAATGGAATTTTTTTATTTTTTATTAAATTGACTCTTATAACAGAAACCTGGGGTAGAAGGTTTTATTCTAGGCTTAAAGATATTTCAACGTCATGTCTAGACGATGACAGGCTACACTGACAACTCATGCTTGGCAGACAGATGTATCGGTGTGTCTCCATAATATTTAAATTGAGGAAGTGTGATCATAATCATTATTTTTGTGATCCATGGTAGACGTCCTTCCAAGTAAAAATATCCCCCATTATGATTATTTGAGCTGCAACATTTTTGGGGTCTAAAACTTACCTTTCTGGTAATAAAAAAAATTAAATAGCTAAGGTGTACTCACTTCTGAGGACACAAGCTCAAATTCATACAAATATTCAGAAAATATGAAAAATCATGTATGACTTTTTTCCTATTCAAAAAAGTGGGGCCATAGGGCATGACATGATTGAAATGCTTTCTAAATATGGTAACAACAGTTTATTAGCACAAGAAACTCTGAGGGCTCGGAATAGGCTACCCACTGGTCACAGATGTCATTTCAACATCTAGTTTTGATTTACATTTGGTTGAAACATCACCATGTCATTGAATTTAGGTTAAAAATTACAGGTGAGGACTTTTTTTGCAAATCCAATCCCTTTTCCAGGTTGATTCAATGTCATCATGTAGATTTTATTTGTTGAAATGACGTGGAAACAACGTTGATTCAACCAGTGTTTGCACAGTGGATAGTTGTTACAATGTTGCAAGTTCGCAATAGCAACAGCTTCGGGCCGGACACAGTTGATTGATTTGGCATAATGTTGCAATTCACGAGCGACACTTCAAGTCAAACAGAGAGAAGGGGAGGCAGACAGGCAGAGTAGAGAGATTAATGCATTTTTACTTAGTTGACAATGGAAGTTATAGGACTACTGCTCTATTGACCTATAGGCTATCTCTGAGTTCCATGCGCTCATTTATTTTGCCGCCAATGGCTCACGGTGTATCAATGTGTCCATATGGCAGAAGCTGGTGCTCTTGCCTTAGTTGAGTTCTTACTTTCAGATTTGTATCATTTTAATTTAAATTTGTATTATTAGAGATAAATGAGAAATGAAAATGTTATTATTGAAATTAAACTGCAGATCGGTAGAAATAGTATAATAAATTGTAAATTTCCCCAAACTTGAAACTCACTCGCCGCCTATGTCAGCTACCCAAGTTTATCAGGCATTGTGTTATCTTGGAATATTCCGTCCGGATTTTCTTCTTAGCCATGGTCAGCTCAGAAATTGACGAATAGGCTTACAAACTTGAACTCCCCAATTATCATGGCAATTTAGCCCACTAAGTGGAACTCGCGTACAGCAGTCGTGTGTAGTCTAATTTCATTCCATAGGCTATTTTCCATTTTATCTGTACTGTTTTTAGGATATGGTGTGTTTGATAAGACGTTAATTCATATTCACGTCGAATTTCACGTTGTATTTGATATGCGCCACCATTTGGGCTATTTGATTGGAAACACACATGATGTAAAAAGTGTCTGTTTCATGACATTGAAATACATTTGGTTGCCCTGTAGGCTACAAAAAAGGCCAAAGAGGCTATATACTTCTACGTAGAGGCTACATTATTTATGTTAGATGACCTTGACAGAGCGTAGCAGTGCACCTCTCCAACTGCACCATGGAGAGGCACGGTGGGCATGGACAAGATACATACACTATACATACAAAAGTATGTGGACACCCCTTCAAATTAGTGGATTTGGCTATTTCAGCCGTTGCTGACAGGGGTATTAAATTGAGCCGACCACCATGCAATCTCCATAGACAAACATTATTAGTAGAATAGCCTTACTGAAGAGCTCAGTGACTTTCAACATGGCACCGTCATAGGATAATACCTTTTCCAACAAGTCAGTTTGTCAAATTTTGGCCCTGCTAGAGCTTCCCTAGTCAACTGTAAGTGTTGTTATTGTGAAGTGGAAACATTTAGGAGCAACAACGGCGCAGCTGTGAAGTGGTAGGCCTAGGGTTGCAAAGGGTCAAAAACTTTCCGGTAAATTTCTGGACATTTTTTGGTTAAACTATCCCCAATTTAATGGAATTGCAACCCTCTGCTGTCACGGATCCACCCCGGTACTGCTGCTCATTCTGTTCACCAGTTCCAGAAGTCGACGTCACCGGCCTTCTTGGCTTCACTGAACTGGATTCATTATCATCAACCCCATCAACCCCAGACTTTTTTGATTACGCACACCTGGTTCCCATTCCCCCTGATTAATACAGCATGTTATATATGTGCTCTCTGTTCCCCATTGTCCTTGTCTGGTATTGTTCCCCATTGTCGGGTATTGTTCCCATATCCGTTGGTTGTGTGAGTACCATTGCGTTGTTTCAGCTTTTGTGCTGTGTGTTTTGTGCATTGTGTATTACGGGTCTCATCCCGTGTCGTTCTTCAAGGTTTACCCTCGCTCTTTTGTTTAGGTACATCCCAGTGTTTTGTATACATGTTTGTTTTGGGTGTATTAAAAAACGCTATTATGTATCCCCGTGTCTGTCTCCAAATCCTTTATACCAGTGTGACATCTGCATGTACAGTGCATTCTTCCATCAAATGTAAAGCTGATTCTCAAGATCTTACACACTAATGAGATGCTATTGAGCCCACATTACTACACTGTCTGAGCCAAGGACTACATGCTTTCTGGTAAGTTTTGATTACAATACTGGGTGGGGTGAATATATTTTGTGACCTACATTATTTTTTGTTAACAAGTAGCAGTAGCAAGTAGCAGCCTACAGCAACGTGTGTTTAAATCACTACTAACTTGTTAACCATTTCTGCTAGTTACTTTTTGCTACCATGTGGGTTTTAGCTTGCTTGAGCCTGCTAACTGAGGAGTGTTAATTCACTTGTTTCCATATGTTTCATTTTAAAACATTTATCTTAAAAAGGAGTTGTTTAATCTAACTGCTTAACTATTTATCTGTACATGGGATTTTTATTTATTTAAATGAACTCATTGTTTTCTAATATTTACAGGAAAATGCCACGGGCACTATCTGATGTGTGGAAACATTTCACTGCAGCTAATGCAGAAGGAAAAGCTGAGTACATTTGCAAATACTGTGCCAAATCATATGCGAAGAATGCAACAAAGATGCAGAACCATCTGGCCAAGTGCATAATGTTCCCTCAGTGCTCACAACAAGCAACCTCTGACAAAAGTCCCTTTACTTCTATTCGAGGTGAAAATGATGAATCAGACACCTTATTGATAGCAACAGCTCGTGGTCCTCCTTCTCATTCATCAGATAAATGCTGATGAATGTCTTGCTCTAGCTGTGTATGCAACTGGTTCACCTCTGATGCTCATAGGCAATGTGTATTGGAAGGGATCTGAATGTTCTTCGCCCAGCATACACCCCTCCAACCAGACATGCTTTATCTACTCATTTGCTGGATGCAGAGTTCAACAAAGTTCAAGTAAAGGTCAAGCAAATCATATAGAAAGCAGACTGTATTGCAATCATCTCTGATGGGTGGTTGCATGTTCGTGGGCAAAGAATAATTAACTACATAATATCCACCCCTCAACCAGTATTCTACAAGAGCACTGACACAAGGGTCAACAGACACACGGGTCTCTACATTGCAGATGAGCTGAAGGCAGTCATCAATGTCCTTGGACCACAGAAGGTATTTACACAGGTGACAGACAATGCTGCGAACATGAAGGCTGCTTGGTCTAAAGTGGAGGAGTCCTACCCTCACATCACACCCATTGGCTGTGCTGCTCTTGCATTGAATCGGCTACTCAAGGACATCATGTCACTGAAAACAATGGAAACACTTCTGCAAGAGAGCCAAGGAAATGGTTAGGTATGTGAAGGGCCATTAAGTTATAGCAGCAATCTACCTCACCAAGCAAAGTGAGAAGAATAAGAGCACCACATTGAAGCTTCCCAGGAACACCCCTGAGGTGGTGTTGTCATCATGCTTGACAGTCTCCTGGAGGGGAAGGAGTCTCTCCAAGAAATGGCCATATCACAGACTGCCGATATGGACAGCTCTATCAAGAGGATCCTCCTGGATGATGTATTTTGGGAGACCGTGGTAAGCAGCTTGAAACTCCTGAAACCTATAGCAGAAGCCATTGCACGGATTGAGGGAGACAATGCCAATCTGTCTGATGTTCAGACTCTGCTTGTAGATGTAAGAGGAGAAATCCATACTGCCCTGCCCACTTCACTGTTGCTCCAAGCGGAGGAAACTGCAGTTCTGAAATACATCAAAAAGCATGAAGACTTCTGCCTGAAGCTCATACACGCCGCAGCGTACATGTTGCACCCCAAGTATGCTGGCAAGCGTATCATGTCTGGTGCATCAACAAGGCCTAGGGTGTCATCACTACTGTGTCTCGCCTCCTTGGCCTTGATGAGGGCAATGTTCTTGGCAGTCTGGCGACGTACACTTCCAAGCAAGGGCTTTGGGATGGAGATGCAATATGGCAGTCATGCCAACATATCTCATCAGCCACCTGGTGGAAGGGACTTTGTGGATCTGAGGCTCTTTCCCCTGTTGCCTCCATCATCCTCCAAATCTCACAAACATCATCTGCCTCAGAGCGCGACTGGTCCTTGTTTGGAACACACACCAACGAATGCAACAGGCTGACCAATACAAGGGTTGAAAAATTGGAGGCCATCCGGGCAAATATAAGGCTTTTTGAGTCTGACAATGAGCCATCCTCAACAAGGTTGGAAAGTGACAGTGAAGATGAGGCCTCAGAGTCTGATGTTCAAGAGGTGGACATTGAGGAGGTCCAGGGAGAAGACATGGAAGCCTGAGAGGAAGACAACCACACCTTTAGTTTCTAGACTATTATTTTATGTGTTGAAAATGTTTTTGGGAGATGGATCATTCAATGTTTCCTTTTTTTTGTTCAGTGAAATCATCCCATGTGAAGTCAACTCATTTAATTAAAGTTCAATTCGTAACTAAATAGTGTTTTTTATTTCTATTGGAAGGATTTAATCATTTGCGATTATGTTTACTTATGATAAGGTAAATATATCCGGGGCGGCAGGTAGCCTAGTGGTTAGAGCGTTGGACTAGGAACTGCAAGATCGAGTCCCTGAGCTGACAAGGTAAAACTCTGTCGTTCTGCCTCTGAACAAGGCAGTTAACCCACTGTTCCTAGGTCGTCATTGAAAATAAGAATTCATTCTTAACTGACTTGCCTAGTTAAATAAAGGTAATAAAAATATATCCAATGGAAAAAACAATGAAATGGTATTAATTTGCATATAATTCTCACAAAGTTTCCACCTCTGAATATTCCCCAAAATGTACAACCCTAGGTAGGCCACACAAGCTCACAAAACAGGACCGTTGAGTGCTGAAGCGCATTGCGGGTAAAAATCGTCTGTCCTCGGTTGCAACACTCGCTACCGAGTTCCAAACTGCCTCTGGACGCAACGGAAGCCTAGCTTGTAGGCCTATGGTCCTAAATGAAAGGGAAACAGATTGCCATTTGTAGCCCAATAGATCACTGAAATCAGTCAAACCGAGCTCAATAACTCAATGCATGCACACAGTCCTATTGAATATGAATTCACCTATATTGTGTGTAGGCCTATACCATCTTGATGTACCCAGTTTATCAAGAGATTCACCATTCAAATAAATTCTTACCGTTATTTAGTTTGTTTAAAATCAAAGTCAAATTGATTGTATTGATACATGGCTGTCGCTGGGAATTTTTCTCATCAAAAAGTTAACAATTCATTATATTTATTTTTGGCATTAAATGTCAACCTCCTTGACCCCCACAAATCATCATTAGCCCTTAAAAACCCATATCGGTCATTCTCTACCTCTGACCCAGGTACTTCCAGTGTCCGCCCAGGTTTGGACTGTTTGCACCCATCCACAAGGTGATCCGTATCGGTTTCCCCTCCACCAGCCCGGCCAAGGCCAAGAAGAGCAAGCGCATGGCCATGGGGGTGTCATCCTTGGCCCACAGCCCCAGCAGCTCGTCCATCAGCTCTGTTAGCTCTGTGGCTTCCTCAGTGGGCGGGCGGCCCAGTCGAACTGGCCTGGTGAGAGATACACATGCATGCATAGACATAAACCAACCAATGTATTTTCATGACTATAACTGCCAGTCTAATGGGGTGGTATCATTCATGTAAAGTGCCTTCAGAAAGTAGTCATACCCCTTGACTTTATTGAGTTACAGTCTGAATTAAAAAATGATTAAATATTTTTTTTTTTATCTCACCCATCCTACACATAATACCCACAATGACAAAGTGAAAACATGTTTTTAGAACTTATTGCAAATGTTTTGAAAATGAAATACAGAAATATCTCATTTACATAAGTATTCACCCTTGAGTCAATACTTTGTAGAAGCACCTTTGGCAGTGATTACATCTGACTCTTTCCGGGTAAGTCTCTAAGAGCTTTCCATGCCTGGATTGTGCAACATTTGCCCATTATTTTTTCAATTCTTCAAGCTGTGTCTAATATCCAACGTTTTGACAGACAAGCTGTCTTCATCAGGGTATAATGAAGACAGCTTGTCTGTCGAAACGTTGGATATTAGGTTATTACATTATTGCATCTGAGCGCCTTGAGTGTGTGGCTCTCCTTTTCTTTTTCAATCATTGCTATACAACCAATTTCAGGTCTTGCCATAGATTTTCAAGTAGATTTAAGTCAAAACTAACTCAGCCACTCCAGAACATTCACTGTCTTCTTGGTAAGCGACTCCAGTGTATATTTGGCCTTGTGTTTTAGATTATTGTCATGCTGAAAGGTGAATTAATCTCTGTGTCTAGTGGAAAGCAGACTGAACCAGGTTTTCCTCTGATTTTGCCTGTATTTAGCTCCACTATGTTTATTTTTTATCCTGAAGAACTCCATAGTCCTTAACGATTACAAGCATACCCATAACATGATGCAGCCACCACTACGCTTGAAAATATGAAGAGTGGTATTCAGTAATGTGTTGTATTGGATTTGCTACAAACATAAAACTTTGTATTCAGGACAAAAAGTGAATTGCTCTGCCACATTTTTTGCAGTATTACTTTAGTTCCTTGTTGCAAACAGGATGCATGTTTTGGAATATTTTTACAGTTGAAGTCGGAAGTTTACATACACTTAGGTTGGAGTCATTAAAACTCGTTTTTCAACCACTCCACAAATTTCTTGTTAACAAACTATAGTTTTGGCAAGTCTGTTAGGACATCTACTTTGTGCATGACACAAGTAATTTTTCCAACAATTGTTTACAGACAGATTATTTCACTTATAATTCACTGTATCACAATTCCAGGGGGTCAGAAGTTTACATACACTAAATTGACTCTGCCTTTAAACAGCTTGGAAAATTCCAGAAAATTATGTCATGGCTTTAGAAGCTTCTGATAGGCTAATTGACATAATTTGAGTCAATTGGAGATGTACCTGTGGATGTAAAAATCTGTCTGTCAAAATGTTGGATATTAGGTTATTAAAATATTGCATCTGAGCTCCTAGAGTGTGCGGTTCTCCTTTTCTTTTTCAATCATTGCCTCTTTGCATGACATCATGGGAAAATCAAAAGAAATCAGCCAAGACCTCTGGTTCATCCTTGGGAGCAATTTCCAAACGCCTGAAAGTACCACGTTCGTCTGTACAAAAAATAGTATGCAAGTATAAACACCATGGGACCACGCAGCTGTCATACAGCTCAGGAAGGAGGTGGGTTCTGTCTCCTAGAGATGAACGTAGTTTGGTGTGAAAAGTGCAAATCAATTCCAGAACAACAGCAAAGGACCTTGTGAAGATGCTGGAGGAAACAGTTACAAAAGTATCTATATCCACAGTAAAACGAGTCCTATATCGACACAACCTGAAAGGCCGCTCAGCAAGGAAGAAGCCACTGCTCCAAAACCGCCATAAAAAAAGCCAGACTACAGTTTGCAACTGCACATGGGGACAAAGATCGTACTTTTTGGAGAAATGTCCTCTCGTCTGATGAAACAAAAATAGAACTGTTTGGCCATAATGACCATCGTTATGTTTGGAGGAAAAAGGGGGAGGCTTGCAAGCCGAAGAACACCATCCCAACCGTGAAGCACGAGGTGGCAGCATCATACTGTGGGGGTGCTTTGCTGCAGGAGGGACTGGTGCACTTTACAAAATAGATAGCATCATGAGGCAGGAAAATTATTTGGATATATTGAAGCAACTTCTCAAGACAACAGTCAGGAAGTTAAAGCTTGGTTGCAAATGGGTATTCCAAATGGACAATGACCCCAAGAATACTTCCACAGTTGTGGCAAATTGGCTTAAGGACATCAAAGTCAAGGTATTGGAGGGCCATCACAAGCCCTAACCTCAATCCTATAGAAAATGTGTTGGCAGAACTGAAAAAGCGTGTGCGAGCAAGGAGGCCTACAAACCTGACTCAGTTACACCAGCTCTGTCAGGAGGAATGGGCCAAAATTCACCCAACATATTGTGGGAAGCTTGTGGAAGGCTACCCGACACATTTGACCCAAGTGAAACAATTTAAAGGCAATGCTACCAAATACTAATTGAGTGTATGTAAACTTCTGACCCACTGGGAATGTGATGAAATAAATAAAAGCTGAAAAAAATTATTCTCTTTGCTATTATTCTTACATTTCACATTCTTAAAATAAAATGGTGATCCTAACTGACCTAAAACAGGGAATTTTTACTAGGATTAAATGTCGGGAATTGTGAAAAACTGAGTTTAATGTATTTGGCTAAGGTATATGTAAACTTCCGACATGAACTGTATATTGTACAGGTTTCTTCTTTTCACTCTCAATTAGGTTAGTATTGGGGAGTAAATGCAATGTTGTTGATCCAGCCTCAGTTTTCTCCTATTACAGCCACTGCTGGCTTGCCTCTGAAGCTAAGCAGGGTTGGTCCTGGTTGGTCCTTGGATGGGAGACCGGATGCTACTGGAAGTGGTGTTGGAGTGCCCGTAGGAGGCACTTTTTCCTCTGGTCTAAGAAAATATCCCAAATTCCCAGGGCAGTGATTGGGAACCTAGAGGGCTGTCTTTCGGATGAGACATTAAACATGTCCTGACTCTCTGTGGTCACTAAAGATCCCATGGCCCTTATCGTAAGAGTAGGGGCGTTAACCCTAATGTCCTGGCTAAATTCCCAATCTGGCCCTCATACCATCATGGCCACCTAATCATTCTCAGCTTTCAATTGGCTCATTCATCCCCTTCCTCTCCCCTGTAACTATGACCTAGGTCATTGCTGTAAATGAGAATGTGTTCTCAGTCAACTTACCTGGTGAATAAGGGTTAAATAAAGTTAAATTAAAAACTCTAACTATTTTATAGTCACCATTGGCCTCATTGTGAAATCCCTGAGTGGTTTTCGTCCTCTAAGGCAACTGAGTAAGGAAGGACGCCTGTATCTTTGTAGTGACTGGGTGTATTGATACACCATCCAAAGTGTAATTGATAACTTCACCATGCACAAACGGATATTCAATGTCTGCTTTTTTATTTTTACTACTTATAGGTTTCCTTCTTTGCGAGGCATTGTAAAACCTCCCTGGTCTTTGTGTTTGAATCGGTGTTTGAAATTGCTCGACTGAGGGACCTTACAGATAATTGTATGTGTTTGGTATAGAGGTGACTTTATCAATATATTCGCATGTATTTACCCCCCAAAAATGAAATGCTAATTAGCTGCTAGTGTGGCTATCATAAAGAACAACAAATGCCATGATGATCTGGACGAGACTGACGAATCCAGAGACAATGGTAAGAATCTCTGGATTAACTGTAATGTTAGCTAAATGTAATAATGATTCAATTTGCTACATTTCTTTAAAAGGACAATTCCGTGATCTATCTTGTGCAAGTTTAAAAATGTACACAATACCTGTTAGCAAAAGTGTCAGCTTTAGATGACGTGCAGGAGCTTGCAGGGATTTTTTGTTTTTCATGATGTCTATTTTGATGCTAATTAGCATTATTCGAATCTGAGAGTAAATTGAGCTGAATATATTGATTAAAGTCACGTTGTCCAAGAGAGATTTACATGGTTCTCAAAACGTCACACCAGGGTAAGCCTACACAAAACACAGCCCTTATTTTATGTTTTTTTTAATGTTTTCCCTATGGGAAAAATTAATGGTGGAAAAATGATTGAAGTAATTTCCCTGTTTAATCTCTAGGTTTTATGGGTATTATAAAACCTCCACTGTGAGGCTCTGTAGGAATTAATGGATTCTACAGTATTTCAATTAAAGGACAAAATTACATGTATTTAAGTATTGCTTTGTTGTATTGGAGGACAGTAACATTAGTACTTTCCAAAACGTACTCGGAAATGTTTTTATATATTCCATTTTTTATGTTTAGCTCACATAATATAATTAAAAATATGCATTATTAAGATGTCTGTAGTATAATAAATGTGTCAAAAACAAATGTAGACATTAAATGCATTTCTATGGCTTTCAAAATATTTTTTACAACGGTGGGTGAGTGGCAAGATGGAGGCGTGGTGGTTTCAAAACAGCGCCCTCTGTTAGTCATCTAGTGTAGATGTAAATAATTGAGCGGTATGCACACACAAAAACTTGTCCCAGGTGCTGGATCAGAGAGGACAACGTAAAACAAAAAGTAAATCTGTACACTGGTATAATGCTCCCAAAGCGTTTAATTGCATTATACACATTTTTGCAGACCTGACAGATACAAACAGACTGAAAGATGAGACTGCCAGAGAGCAAGAGATGGAGAGAGACAGAGGATGGGAGAGAGATTAAGAGAGGGCAGAGAGGGAGACAAAGAAGACATGCAATACAGTGCCTTGCAAAAGTATTCAACCCCCTTGGCATTTTTACTATTTTGTTGCATTACAACCTGTAATTTAAATATAATTTTATTTGGATTTCATGTAATAGACATGCACAAAATAGTCCAAATTGGTGAAGTGAATTGAAAAAAACAACCAAAAAACAGAAAAGTGGTGCTTGCATATGTATTCACCCCTTTGCTATTAAGCTCCTAAATTAGATCTGGTGCTACCAATTACCTTCAGAAGTCACATAATTAGTTAGATTGCACACAGGTGGACTTTATTTATCTGTCACATGATCTCTGTATGTATCACCTGTTCTGAAAGGCCGCATAGTCTGCAACACCACTAAGCACAGGGCACCACCAAGCAAGCGGCACCATGAAGAACAAGGAGCTTTCCAAACAGGTCAGGGACAAAGTTGTGGAGAAGTACAGATCAGGGTTGGGTTCTAAAAAAATATCAGAAACGTTGAACATCCCACGGAGCATCATTAAATCCATTATTAAAAAATGGAAAGAACATGGGACCACAACAAACCTGCCAAGAGAGGGCCGCTCACCAAAACTCATGGACCAGGCAAGGAGGGCATTAATCATAGAGGCAACAAAGAGACCAAAGATAACCCTGAAGGAGCTGCAAAGCTCCACAGTGGAGATTGAAGTATCTGTCCATAGGACCACTTTAAGCCGTACACTCCACAGAGCTGGGCTTTACGAAAGAGTGGCCAGAAAAAAGGCATTGCTTAAAGAAAAAAATAAGCAAACACGTTTGGTGTTCGCCAAAAGGCATGTGGGAGACTCCCCAAACATATGGAAGAAGGTACTCTGGTTAGATGAGACCAACATTTTGATTTTTGACCATCAAGGATGGTCAATGCTATGTCTGGCACAAACCCGACATCTCTCATCACCCCGGGAACAGCAGCCCCACAGTGAAGCATGGTGGTGGCAGCATGCTGTGGGGATGTTTTTCATCGGCAGGGACTGGGAAACTGGTCAGAATTGAAGGAATGATGGCGTTAAATACATGGAAATTCTTGAGGGAAACCTGTTTCAGTCTTCAGATGGCTTTACAAAGTACAGATTATTTTATTTTTTTGATAGTTATGCACGTTCAAGTTTTCTGTTTTTTTGTCTTATAGTAAGGCAACAAAAGAGGAAAAATGCCAAGGGGGGTGAATACTTTCGCAAGCCACTGTACATGAGACAGGACACACACTGTATTTGGCACAATATAAACATTTTAGAGACAAATAACACACAAACACAGTAGTGACACATTACATAGAGTAGTTACAACACGTTGGGGACACAATTACTGATTATCATAGCACATAAATATGCAATATTCTTTTAAAGCTAGTATTGATATATTATCAGTATTGATGGAAATGTCTGTCTGTGTATGTCACCCCTCCGCCTCTTATCAGGCAGTCAGGTGACATATTTGGAAGATGTAGCACATTAGGTCAATTAACCTCAGCCAGCATTAGGACACCCTAATTATCACATTCTGGCACATCAGGTGGCCATCTTGGTGCTGGTAGTAGGGCTAAAGTACAGACATACTGTGTATACCCAGAAAACATGACCCCATTGGTCCCATGTGGGTATTCAGTGGCCAAGGTGAGCACGGGCTAGCCCACACCAAGCCAAACACAGGCTAGCCTACACCAGCTCAACTCGGGCTAGCCCGACATGGGCCAGCCCACACCAAACCCAACACTGTCATGGTTACACCTGTCACGAGAGGGCTGCAGATACCGTCCTAGAGACATTAACATCACTCAGGTGTGTCCTATTTACTCGTTATGATTTCCATGTTAAAAGGGGTGTGTTTTCTGTTGTCCTTTGCAGAAGCTTGAATTGTATACCGTGTACGGTTGTTTACTGAGTGAGTTTTCGAGACTTAGTGTGTGTTGTTTTTCTAGTGTACTTTGATCCTAAAGTATTCATATTTACCCTTAACCGCTGATTCTGCATCTGGTCTCTTCTCTGCACCTGGGTCCAACCTCACTACGTCACAGCAAGCTTCTGCCTCAACATGGACCCAGCTGAGATCACCCAGATCCAGAATGCTATAACCCACCAAGGAGAACTACTGTTGCGGCAGCAAGAACAACTCTCCCAAATATAAGAAACCCTCTGGGCACTTACCAATTTTGTCCAACCATGGCCCAACCCCAACCCAGGAGGAGCCAATGCCCAATTCTCATCACCCAGTGCTACAGGCGTCGCCATAGTTCCTCCAGGGAAGCTGTACCGGGAACCCAAGATCCCAGCCCCCGATTAGTATGACGGCCACCTGGGAGGATGCAAGAGGTTCCTCACTCAGTGCGCTCTGGTGTTCGATCTACAGTCCTCCTCGTTCCACACCAATCGGGCCATGATAGCCTATATCATCTCTCTACTCTCAGGTAAGGCCCTGGCGTGGGCAATGGTGGTGTGAGAACAGCAGCCACCATCCTGCAGCTCCACATTAGCCTTCACTGCCAAGCTGCGACAAGTCTTCAACCACCCAGTCAGCAGACGAGAAGCGGCAAGCCGACTGTTCAACCTACGCCAAGGGGCCAGACCAGTGGCTGACTTCGCCATTGAGTTCCGCACTCTCGCCGCCGGGAGTGGGTGGAATACTGAGGCACTGACCACTTTCCACCAGGGTCTGTTTAAAACTCCATCAAGGATGAACTTGCCGCTTGGGAACTGGGAGAGGACCTCGAGTCCCTGATAAAGTTGGCCATCAGGATTTACAACCGCATCCGAGAACGTGAAAGACAGTGCCTTTGACACCACCACCGGTTTCCGGAGCACCCCAAGCCCCCCCGAGCCTAGAATTAAGGAGCTCAGGCAGCTGGGACGCACACGTCTGAGCCCGCAGGAATGTGACCGGCGCATGAGCAACGGCTGCTGCCTCTACTGCGGAGGTCTCGACCATCTCCGTTTTACATGCCCAGAGTTGATGGGAAACACCAAGCTTGCCAGGACAAGGGGAGACCCTGACGAGCTGTGCAGTTACATCCCAGGTATACAGTCACCCTCTGACACTACCCGCAACCCTCCATTGGAACAACCGTCAGCACCACATTCAAGCCTTCGTGGACTCTGGGGCTTCACCAGAGAATTGCAAATCCCCTGCGTGAAATGTCCCATTCCTCTGCAGGTTCAAGCCCTCGATGGACGCACCATCGGCTCCGGCCAGGTGGAATATCAGACCAAGCTCATTCTACTGCAGGTTGGGGTGAACCACTCAGACTTCTTTTGATCACTTCTCCCGAGAACCCCCTTATCCTAGGGTACCCCGGGCTAGTGCTACAACCCACTATTATCCTGGTCCACAGGACACCTACTAGACTGGGGTAAGATCTTCCAGACTAAATGCCTAAGACCCCCACCAAGAGCCTCGCCGTGTTCCCCGGCATCCACTGAAGACCAAGACTTTTCCGCTCTCCCTCCCGAGTACTTTGACCTCCGGGAGGCCTTCAGTAAGAGGCAATCCGCCACCCTCCCTCCTCATCGTCCATAGTACTGCGCCATAGAACTCCTAACCGGCTCCACCCCTCCCCAGGGCCGCCTGTACTCCCTCTTGACCCCTGAAGCAGCAGTCATGGATTATTACATCCGGGAGTCGCTGGAGGCAGGTTTCATTCACTCCTCTACATCCTCAGCTAGTGCAGGTTTCTTCTTTGTGGGAAAGAAGGATGGAGTTCTGCGTCCCTGCATCAATTACAGAGGGCTGAACAGGATTACAATTAAGAATCGTTGCCCCCTACCTCTGATGTCTGCTGTCTTGGAGTTTGCCCATTGGGCCCAATTCTTCCCCAAACTGGACCTCCGCAACGCTTACAATATGGTGAGAATCAGGGAGCGAGATTAATGGAAGACTGCTTGACCCCGTAAAGGTGAGGGCGGTCACAGACTGTCCCCCATCCCGCCTCACTTAAACAAGTCCAGTGGTTTTACGGACGTTTTGACGTTTTATATGCAACTTTGGTGCGGGGAAGCACCTCATGTCCCAGAACCATTCTTGCTGGACCT
Organism: Oncorhynchus mykiss; assembly: GCF_013265735.2. Classification (NCBI taxonomy): domain Eukaryota; kingdom Metazoa; phylum Chordata; class Actinopteri; order Salmoniformes; family Salmonidae; genus Oncorhynchus; species Oncorhynchus mykiss. Next base: position 47,739,503 of record NC_048576.1, on the reverse strand, counting down.
GCGAGGCTGACCGGGCATTTGGGAAGCTTACGGGATCTTTACTCTCCGGACCCATTCTTGTCCATCCGGATCCTACCCGTCACTTTGTGGTATGCCTCAGACACCGGAGCAGGGGCGGTCCTTTTACAGCGGAACGAGGGGGACAAGAACCTGCACCCATGTGCCTATCTCTCCAAGTGGTTCTCGCCAGCGGAACGCAACAACGATGTAGGCAACCGGGAGCTCTTGGCAGTTAAGTGTGCCCTTGAGGGGTGGAGACACTGGTTGGAGGGGCACCTCATCCTTTTGTGATCTGGACAGACCATAAGAACTTGGTCTCCATTCAAGAAGCCAAGAGGTTGAACGCTTGCCAGGCTAGGTGGGCTCTGTTCTTTAACAGGTTCAACTTCGCACTAGCCTATTGCCCGGGATAAAATAATTAGAAAGCAGACCCCCTGTCCCGCCAACACAATGTCTCTAATGAGGAGAGGGACTGTGAGCCCATCATCCCCAGCTCCCGCATTGTGGCCCCCATGATATGGAGTATTGATACCACGGTCCGACAAGCCCAGACCAGAGAACCTGACCCCGGCTGGGTCTCACTACAGACTTTATGTTCCGCGATCCCGGGTACTACAATGGGGACACTCCTCTGAAATTAACTGGGCATTCAAGGATTAATCGGACACTGGAGTTCCTGAGGCGGAGATTCTGTTGGCCCAACATGATTGAGGATGTGAGATCCTTCGTTACGGCCTGCTCCACCTGTGCCCAAAGCAATTCCTTGCTCCAACCTCTGCCCATCCTCAGCCAGTCCTGGTCGCACTTGTCCGTAGACTTTATCACAGAGTTACCCCCATCCCAAGGGCTTTACCACTATCCTGGTGGTTGTCGAACAGTTTTCCAAGGCTGCCCATTTCATCACCTTACCCAAGTTGCCCTCAGTGAAGGAGACCGCTGATCTCATGATTACCCATGTCTTTCAACTACACAGACTTTCCCAGGACATTGTCTCGGATCGTGGGCCCCAGTTCGTCGCACGGTATTGGAAAGCCTTCTGCTCCCTGTTGGGGGCGTCAATGAGTCTTTCCTCTGGGTTTCACCCAGAGTCTAATGGGATAACGGAGCGGGCCAACCAGGAGTTGGAGAAGTTCCTCTGCTGTTTCGTCTCCACCCAGGCCAGCAACTGGATCAAGTTCCTCGTCTGGGCAAATATGCTCAAAACACACTGCCGAACTCGTCCACTGGACCGTTCGAGTGTCAGTCCTGGTTTGCCGAACTGTTGTCCTTTGCAGAAGCTTAAATTGTTTACCATGTGTTCGTTTCCTGAGTGTGTTTTCGAGACTTAGTGTTTGTTGTTTTTCTAGTGTGCTGTGATCCTGCTGCTACCGTTTCTCAGTAAAGTATTTATGTTTATCCTTAACCACTGATTCCTTGTCTGGTCTCTTCTCTGCACCTGGGAACAACCTCACCACATCACAAACATAGGCCAGCCCACACCAAACCCGACATGGGCCGGTCCACACCAAGCCCGACACAGGCCAGACCACACCAAGCCCAGCACCTAGAGGCTGGGGCTCATTAGAATATTTGGGGGCGTAGTTTGCACACAGTTATTTTTGTGCAACCGTGACTGAGTGTCATTCCAGTTTAAGTGTTCTGTTGTGAGATACCCATTTGTTTTTTCTTGTACACTGATGACGTCTTTATAAAGACGTCATCTGCCACACCCATTGCTGACCGGTGTACTAAAATCGAGCACACAACCATGCAATCACCATAGACAAACATTCACAGTTGAATGGCCTTACTGAAGACCTCAGTGACTTTCAACGTGGAAGACATGAACCTTTCCAAGAAGTCAGTTTGTCAAATTTCTGCTCTGCTAGAGCTACCCCGATCAACTGTAAGTGCTGTTATTGTGAAGTGGAAACGCCTAGGAGCAACAACTGCTCAGCCACGAAGTGGTAGGCCACACAAGCTCACAGAGCGGGACCGCTGAGTACTAAAGAACAGAGCCCTGACCTTAACCCCATCGAACGCCTTTGGGATGAATTGGAACGCCGACTGCGAGCCAGGCCGAATCACCCAACATCAGTGCCCGACCTCCTTAATGCTCTTGTGGCTGAATGGAAGCAAGTCCCCGCAGCAATGTTCCAACATCTAGTGGAAAGCCTTCCCAGAAGAGTGGAGGCTATTATAGCAGCAAAGGGGGGACCAACTCCATATTAATGCCTATGATTTTGGAATGAGATGTTCGAAGAGCAGGTGTCAAGATACACTACATTACCAAAAGTATCTTTAGTTCGCTCCTAATGTTTTTTTTCTAATGCTCCCAGACAAATGTCCTCAATAATAATAATTCAAATATCATGAAAGCCCCTTATTTCATGCAGCATATAAATAATTTATGAAATCCCCTTCTTTTTCTTGCATTTTTAAATTGAGTGTGCATAAAAAAAATTGTAATGCTGCAAGACAAATTTCCTCATCTTATTTGTTTCTCTCACCTCCTTCCCCCCATTCCTCCCCCTGCCCAACCACCCTTCCCCCCTACAAAACCTCCCCTCCCCCTCCATAGCTCACAGAGACGTCGTCCCGCTATGCCCGCAAAATTTCAGGCACTACTGCGCTGCAGGAGGCACTGAAAGAGAAACAGCAGCACATCGAGCAGCTGCTGGCCGAGAGGGACCTGGAGCGGGCTGAGGTGGCAAAAGCCACCAGCCACATCTGTGAGGTGGAGAAGGAGCTCAGTGTCCTCAAGGCCCAGCACCTGCAGGTAGGCAGTAACCTGAGTGGCAGTTTTTGTCATTGTGCCATGAAATTGCAAGCCCTCTTTTTGAACTGCTTTGGTCAGTTTTATGCGATAATATTGTGATGATTTCACTGTTTTAGGCTGAAACAGTGAGGTGATTGGTCAAATTCACAATAATTGTTGATTTTGCAAAAAAATATTATATCGCAGAATCCTGGGGGGACTGGCTTACTAGACTCAAAGCGGGGCTAAACTGTAAATAAACCATCTCTAATGCGCTTTGGTTCACCTGGAGATGTGCATTGTTCATAAACAAATCAGTCAGCAAGCTATTTCTGACGAATCAGAATCTCATGCAAGCTGAGCCTCACATTCATAAAGCCATTCAAAGCTGAATGTTATCTCTCTTTTCTAGACAAGGTGCATGCTAGTTTTTGCATTGCCCAGTCCCCTTTTTGGGTGGAGATTTCATTTACGGAGCAATGGAATAATATGAAAAATCCGCCCATCCAGGGCACTGGTGATGCAAAACTAACGTGGCCAAGGAAAGCAAGTCCAGCGCTCTCAACCAATCAGTATTTATAGCGGAAACAGAGAGGGTCTTGGCCTTTGGCTAGCCATACCTACGTTTATGTCTCCAACCATGCTGTCAAAGGCACACAGCTAGGAAATAAGCTAGCATTTATTTCACTAGAAAGTTGCTAAATGCATGCCAGACAAAGCTTCTCTTGTGCGTTCTTCACGATTAAACAGTCACCGTGGGTGACTCTTTAAAGAGCGCCTCAACCAGAAAAAAAACTAGTGTTTAAATCATGTGGCAGTAAAGAGGAAAGGAGGCAACATCAAAATCCTACTACGGCAAAGGGAGGCTTACTGGATATCGTATCTAAAACATTGACCCCTAGTGGTCAGAATATTGACTGATCTCATGCCCTTCTAATGAACAAAAAAAATGTTTTGAACCATTTCTATTGAAGGTTTGACATGGGTGATTTTAAATCGCAGCATAAATGGCCATGGACAGTGTAGACAGCATACCAGCTGTTGATATACAAATCCCTGTGATGACGTCAAGCAACACTTTCAACATGTCATCCCAAGAAAATCATACGGTCCAGACAGCTTCAGCAGGAAGGCACTCTGGGCATGCACAAACCAGCTTGCACTACCGTTCCAGAAGCTGTTCTAGCTGTCACAGGAGAGCGGGACAATTCCAGACTTATGGAAAAAGTTGCTGATTGTCCCAGTACCTAAAAACACCAGGCCAAAAGAAAATAACGACTTACGCCCTGTAGCCCTGACATCTGTACCTATGAAAACAAAAAAACAGTATTTCTGGTGTCTCATCCCAACTAGATCCAAACCAATTTGAATACCGCGCCTCCAGGCGTGTTGATGATGAGTTACTGGACAAGCTGAACATCATATATGAACACTTAGAACAGGCAAACAGCCTAGTGAAAATTGTATTCATTGACTTCAGTGGTGGACAAGCTTTTCAATTTGTGTGTCAACTCTCTACTGATCAAGCGGATCAACAGTTTCCTTGTGTGAATTGTACCTAACAAGTGAATTTCAACTCTGCCATCCCCACATCTAGAACGGTGAATACGGGAGCATCACAAGGGTGGGTACTTTCACCGATCCTGTACGCACTGTGAACGAACGATGGCCAAGCCTCTGAGCCAGCCCACACATTCTTTAAATATGTAGATGACACCGCTCTTATGGGTTTTTCCACCCAAACCAAGGTTTTGACAGAGATTACTGTCAAATTCGTCCAGTGGTACGCAATTCGTCCAGTGGTGCGCAGATAACTTTCTTGAAATAAACGTTAAGAAAACAAGAGATTGAAATTGATTTTTAGAAGGAATGAAACTGCACTATCCCCTACGAAGTTCAATTGGGAATCCGTCGATAGAGTGATCACGTATAGATATCTGGGAATCGAAATAGATGAACTGAAATTCAATGACTGTATCCTTGCAAAGAGATAGAAACTGCCACATACAATGTTTTTTTTACACAAACTGAACCATTTTAATGTTGATTGCCATATCCTACAACTGTTTTATAAATCTGTCCTGCAGAGTGCGCTGTCCTTTGGTCTGACATGCGTCTTTGGAAACATACGAGCACAAGACCATGTCAAGCTTCAGCGCTTGATCAAGACGGTGGGAAGGATAATTGATATAGACCAATAATCAGCCACCAGTCTGTACACAAAACCTATTCACCAAAAACTTGAAAGCATTTTACAGAACAGTACCCATCCCCTTCACTCAAAACTCAGTCGCAGCAGCCGTAAAAGTGGAAAGAGACTTCTTTAAGACCACCAGTGGCGCTTTTATAGCTCAATCTAATTCGTGCTGATAAAAAAAAAATCCATAGCTCTAACGGACACATGCTCAAACCCGCACACTTTTGACAGACTTAAACATCTGCAAATTATCGAGATATCAAAGTGTCACCAACATAAACCTAAACAATAGGCCTATAGCAAATGTAGCATATGGCACACATTTTTCAAATGCAATTAGCACTTTTCGGTAGTGCTCAAAGCATGCAATTCCCGAGAGCAGCATTTATTTTTCATCTCGAAGCATTGAGCCCAATCAGTGCTCCATGACAACAAAATCATAAACAACAGTGTAGTAACAGAGTTGGCTAGTCCTTAGTTTTTGTGTTATGCTCATGTAAAACAATTTGGCTAATCTATATTTCCATATTTCCTAGTCACTTGAAGATCCAGGGGTATTAAATATATTGGAATGACCGACAATCTGACACTTGTTTTTTTAAATGTAAAGATATAGCCTAATCATATTATAATCTGTAGTAGAAAGGCATGGGTAAGAAGAAGCCTCCATAACCAATCCAAATAGAAACATCAATCATCCATTTATGGCCAGCTATGTAAACTCTAACATTGACTTATCCTGCAATATGTCGTTAAATTTGTTATATTCATTTTGGCTCTGCTAATGCTTCTTATTAAGCAAGTTGACATTTATTGAGATGAGTCTTGTCCTTGAGGCAGAACCGAGCGATTTCCGCTAGATGGGCCACCTGCAAAATTGGCTATATTGTAAAAATGTATGAAATAAGACACTTGCTTTTTGGTCTTAATTTAAAGTTAGGCCTTAGGGTTAGCAGTGTGGTTCGTTATGTTATGACTGTGGCTGTGCCAGCTAGTGGCCAATCTGCAGAGCAGCCTCCAAAACAATATTTGTGATGAAAAACACTAACCTGCGCCCCTTAAAGGGAAAGTCATCGAAAACTTTATTATCCCACCAGGGGGAAATGAATTTGCTTGTGTGCTTAAAAAGACAGTATATAAAAACAGAACAATACACAATCAAATTAATTTGAAAGTGTAATAGCCTACACATTTACAGTGAAAGTACAATATGCTGTACACTCACGTGACCAATAGACTATCCATTGTGTATATCAGTTGAAGTCGTAAGTGTACATACACTTAGGTTGGAGTCATTAAAACGAGTTTTTCAATTGTTCAATCACAATTGTAAATGAGAACTTGTTCTCAACTTGTCTACCTGGTTAAATAAAGGTGAAATAAAAGATAAAAAAATAAATGATGGTAATTAGCCATAAAAGCCGTTGGGCCGTGCAAGGACAGTGGTGACAGTGTGGCTACCTCCAAAATAGCACCACATTCCCTATATAGTGCACTTGAGTGTGAACATGTCGTGTGCAGTGAAAAGGGGCATTTGAATTGGCACCATATCCCCTATATAGTGCACTACATAGGGAATAGGTTGTCATTATACAGATGTAGGATCTTAAATTGATCACTCTTTTGTTGCTGAGAATGTTTTTGCACAGCAGGAAATGCAAACTTGTAGTGTATTCAAGATTTAAAAAGGCTTCTAAGGTTTGCAATTTCCACATCAAAATATATCAAGCCCTACAAAAAAATGCCATTAATTATAATCCACATAATAATTCACATTTCCTGTTGCTGAAGGACTATTTTCCTGCTGTAAATAACTGGCTCAAATTAAGATCCTACATCTGTAGTTGCATGCTGTCACGGTCACTGCAGACTACACACTCACACCAGCCAAATCAGCAGCACCCACTCTATGACTCAACCAGGGAAATGTCCTAATATGTCATCCCAATGAGTCTGCAGATGTTGATGAGTCACACTATGACAGGGCTCTTGACTGAATTAAGAGAAAAGCAACTGCATATCTGTCAGACAAATTAATCTGTTAGATATGGAAGTTGACAACATATAGGGCTGGTTTCCCAGCCAGTTTAAGCCTAATCCAAGACTAAAAAGCATTCTCAATGGTGATTATCCACTGAAATAATGTTATTGTAGTAGTGTGTGCTGTACATCATTGGAACTGACTGACACACACAAACACACACTTGCAGGAAAGCATATCTAATGTGCTCTGGTTCGCCCCGGGGTGAGTGATTTGAGTGATTCTCCATTGAAATAGTTGTTTTAGTCCAGGACTAAAATGTATCTGTGTCTGGGGTTGTTCCATGTCATATATATATATATATATATATATATATACATACCTTTATTTAACATTTCAGCAAGCCATGATACCAACCATCTCAGATTGTTCTGAAATCGTTTCTGTAGTTAAAAACAGATAAGATAAGTATTACGGAAACATTTTGTTGGAATATAATTTGATCTCTGAGAAATTAAGCTAATTGATTGCACCCAAATTGGCCATTTTAATTGATAGCATACAATAATTATTAATAATATAATATTCAATTATAGTACCTAACATCCAAAGTTTTTTTTAACGATGAGTAAGACAAATAAATGGACAAAAGCCAACCACAGACCCTCCACACCCCACACCAATCCCACCCCAACAACCAGTATATACAGTGCATTCGGAAAGTATTCAGACCCCTTCACTTTTTCCACATTTTGCTACGTTAACACCTTATAATAACATGTATTAAATAAAAAAAATCCTCATCAATCTACACACAATACCCCATAATGACAAAGTGAAAACAGGTTTTTATTATTTACAAAAGCATTCAGACCATTTGCTATGAGACTTGAAATTGAGCTCAGGTGAATCCTATTTCCATTGATCATCCTTGAGATATTTCTACAGCTTGTTTTGAGAACACCTGTGGTAATTTCAATTGATTGGACACAATTTGGAAAGGCACACACCTGTCTATACAAGGTCCCATAGTTGACAGTGCATGTCAGAGCAAAAACTAAGCCGTGATGTCAAAGGAATTGTCCTTAAGAGTACTGAGACAGGATTGTGTTGAGGCACAGATCTGGGGAGGGTTACCAAAACATTTCTGCAGCATTGAAAGTCTCCAAGAACACAGTGGCCTCCATCATTCCTAAATGGAAGAAGTTAAGAACCACCAAGACTCTTCCTAGAGCTGGCCACCCTGCCAAACTGAACAATCAGGAGAGAAGGGCCTTGGTCAGGGAGGTTATCAAGAACCTGATGGTCACTTTGACAGAGCTCCAGAGTTCCTCTGTGGAGATGGGAGCACCTTCCAGAAGGACAACCATCTCTGCAGCAATCCACCAATCGGGTCTTTATGGTAGTGGCCAGACGGAAGCCGCTCCTCAGTAAAAGGCACATGACAGCCCACTTGGAGTTTGCCAGAAGGCACCTAAAGGACTCTCAGACCATGAGAAACAAGATTCTCTGGTCTACGGTGAAGCATAGCGGTGGCAGCATCATGCTGTGGGGATGTTTTTCAGCGGCAGGGACTGGGAGACTAGTTACAATTGAGGCAAAGATGAACGGAGCAAAGTACAGAGAGATCCTTGATAAAAACCTGCTCCAGAGCGCTCAGGACTTCAGACAGGGGCGAAGGTTCACCTTCCAACAGGACAACGAACCTAAGCACACATGCAAGACAACACAGGAGTGACTTCGTGACAAGTCTCTGAATTTCCTTGAGTGGCCCAGCCAGAGCCTGGACTTGAACCCGATCGAACATCTCTGGAGAGATGTGAAAATACAAACTTTTTTCTCCTAATAGCAGGAACAGCACCATGTAGTGGTCAGAACCTGGTAACATTAGGATGTTGGATGGGACACACCAAATTCACTGAGAATACATAACATAGGATGAAGAAACAAAATTCAGCGCCACAGCTCCATACTACTTGTCAGACAGATTTTGAAAATGTGTAACTCATTGTTAGAAAAAGGTTTGGTCCTTCTATAAGAATCCTATAAATTAAAAGTGATGATTTGGGTGCAATCAATTAGCTTAATTCAGAGATCACATTATATTTCATCAAAATAATGTTGCAGGAATGCTAATCTTATATGTTCCTAACAACAGAAACGATTTCAGAACAATCTGAGATGGCGGCTGTCGAAAATCTTCTTTCTTGTGCTTTTTATTAAGGTGGAACGACCCTCTGGGAAACTGCCCCTTATTGTGTAATCTACACAAAGAAATACACTCAACTTGACAAATGAAAACATGATTCATCCATCAATGTTTCTTTTCATTGTACACTTCACTGTACATGTAAACCAGGCCTAAATTAGTATGGGTAAGTGTACTTACTGAGAACGTGTCAAAGCACTCAGTGATAGCATGGTATAGCTCATCCCTGATATGTTTTTTTCTCTGATTACAGTATGTCACAGAGACTGAAAGCAACCTCCAGCAAGTCAAAACTCTGTTGGCAAGCACTCAGAAGGACAAAGTAGAGCTGGCCAATCAGCTTGAAGAAGAGAAAAGGTACAGTGTCAGGGATTTCTATGGAATGATTCATTTGTGGCACAAAAATATATAAATACTAAATTGCTCAGAGCAATTGAATATATATATATATATATATAGATAGTGAGCGGACCAAGTAATTGGGCGTCACTCTAAAGCGGGAAGGTGGAATAAACGAGTCAGGAGTATGTTTTCTTGATTGAACACAGTTCTCTATTGAGGGCATTTGGTCAACACAAACACTCCAACATAATCAATGAAAGTCTTCCAAGGAAAAACATACATCTTCTCCAGATGAAACAGGAACACAATAGGATTAGCTTTAAACTACAACAAAAGTCACAGGATTGTCACCGGCTTAGTGGTTCTTCCTGGATAGCTCTTCTCTCTCAGTGGCCACCTTCCAGAGATAGTTTTCCCCTCTCCTTTCTGCTGGTTCCATTCTCTCTCTTATAGGGGAAGGAGAGTATGTCATTAGTACCGTCAGCTGTGCTTAATTGCCTCTGGTTACCTTGTCTCCCATGCCTTGTTGGGCTACTATCCGTGAGCCCAGCCTGCCCTCTGGTGGTCCTTCCACAATATATACATATATATATATATATATATATATAAAGTATCCACTTTCATGACAACAGGATATTACTATTGTCATTTCGGCAATTGAAACCAATGCTAAAACCTCAAGTGCGAAAATCCCCTCTATTATTCCATTTATGGTAATCAGAAGAACATTGCTAGGGCATTGTCATTTTCATATGCCCTGCTTTTAAAATACAAATTTTATTAGCTAGCTGCATTAGCCATCTTTGGTAGAACTTTCAGCTGTGAATAGAATCTATTGTTCCAGTAAAAGAGATAATATGCGTCCCAATGGCACCCTATTCCCTATATAGTAATAATGTTTTCAATAGGGTAGCCATTTGGAACGGATCCATGGTTGTCGGTGCTGTGATCAGACCTGTGCCAAATACATATGTCAAACACTTTCACATACTTAAAGTGCGCTTCATTTAACCTGACCAGTTTTCAGGGTGGGAGTATTTAGCACTTTTGGGACTATTCCATTGCACAGGGCAAGCTCAGTCAAGTGTACCTCAAGTGATTTAATTGACATACTGTATGCAGTTCTTGAAATGGGACAATGCTTTCCTATACAGTGTACTGAGTCCGACTCCTCTAATTTTCTACTGCTGGAGTACTGGCACCTTTTATGATGAGTATGGTCACCCAAAATGAGTACCCACACCTATTTAATTCTACTTCATGCACTGTCCGTATGTATTTTGAACCAGGTGTGGTACTGTGTAGCTCAGTTGTTAAGAGCATGGCGCTAGATACGCCAAGGTCAGGGGTTCATTCCCCACAGGGCTCAAATATGCATGTCAAAAATGTATGCAGTCACTGTACTGTAAATTGTTTTAGAAACCATTTGTTGGGTCGTGATGCTCTTCTGTGGCACTTCCCTGACACCTTGTGGCCGACGTATTATTACAGGAAAGTGGAAGACCTTCAGTTCAGAGTGGAGGAAGAGTCAATCACCAAAGGAGACCTTGAGGTATTTATCTACCGTTTGGTAAAAAGCTTAGATCAACAATAGTTTGATAAACATGTTTTGAAGGTATGAGAATGTGTGTTTTATAAGATTACTTTAGCAAAAGTGATCGAATTTTGCTCTTTCTATAGTGTAATGTGAAAGTTATTGAGTAGTAGGCTGGTAGCGATCGACACTATGATGCTCAGTTAGGTTAGAGTGACCAAAAGCCTGTGCCAAACATATAGTGATTAAAACAAGAAGTGAGAAAGATAGACAGGGACGTTTCACATTTTCAATGTTTAGGGGCGGCAGGTAGCCAAGTGGTTAATTAATAGCCTTGGGCCAGTAACGGAAAAGTCACTGGTTTGAATCCCTGAGCTGACGAGGTGAAAAATCTGACTAATATGCCCTTAAGCAAGGCACTTAATCCTAATGACTCAAATGTAAATGTCTATCCTCTTCCAATCTATTGACAACTGTTACAGAAAATCCCATGTGATGTGTATTTTTCACACAGCCTCTTCAATCTTTACAGGTTTCTGTGTCTTGTCTTTTTTTCTACCTCTGGTCTCTCTCCGTTCTCTTTTCCTCTCTGTAGACTCAGACGAAATTGGAGCATGCCCGTTTTCGGCAGCTTGAGCAGAATCTGTTCCTCGAAAAGTCGAGAGCAGAAAAGCTTCAGAAAGAATTAGAGGTGAATTGGGTAACTGATAGCCCATCCTAGAGCCCCTGCCTGTATCCATTTTCCTTTGCGCTTCTCCCCTGTATCATTTGTTTTGGTTGCTGTGGGACTTGCAGCACAAATCCTTATCATTCCTGCCCTGCACCTGTCTCCAAACTCAGTCACTCATACAGAAAATCCTGTCAGTTACGTCATCAAACGGCATAGACTACAATCAGAATTGGATGCCATTGCCCTGATTTATTTACCAATGCCAGGAATGCTCTGTACAGATATTAGGTTTCATGTTGAGAGAAACAAATTTCAAGCCTGACGACTCACACTAAACTCTTCCGCTATTCTGTCGTTGCGAAATACTTTAGTCTGAGACTGCCATCATTGAAGTTGTTTGTGGTGACGTGGGGCATTGTACAAAACAAAGGAATTTCACCAATCAGAGTATCAAAGCCAATGACGGATTTTCAAACCGCCACTTTACCTACGTGTGTTCTGGCTCTGACCCAACCCATAGGTTTCTGGACCAATCAGAAATCCCCAAATGTGTTCGCATTCGGTGATGGGTCAGAGAGGTACTCAGATCCAGACTCATTGCGGATAAGAAACGAATGTCTGTGGACGTGGTATAGCGTTTGGCCGGAACAAGGAGTTTGAGTAGTCAGGCAAACAAATTGCACAAGTGTAACCTGAATTGATTATTTCATTAATGAATGAACAATTGGCCTCACATCCAATAGAAAACCTCTCTATCGCGTCTCAAATGACACCGTATTGCCTATATCATGCACTACTTCTGACAAGAGCCATATGTGCTCTATGGGGAATAGTGTGCCAGACACAGCCTCTATCTATTTCTCTCTTGGCTCTCAGCTCTATTTCTCTTGGCTCTCTTTCCTCGTTCCTTTTGTCGCCCACTCACAAAAATCTTTTTTGAGTTCGCAGGGTGCAATGCTGGAGCGATTGTCAGCTGTAGTCGGCGTCGTTTCCACTGTTGATGTCGTAACTTTGCGTTAGTTTATAAGGAGGTTAAATTGGTGGCATAATATTAGAATTAGCACCAATGCGAAACTTCCATTAAGTTCTGCTGAGGACCAAAATATTGCCTTATACAGTTATGTACAGATATATACTGTCACACAATCATTTTGTGGTGAAACACACTTAGCACATTTGGGTCATGAATGTTATATAGCGCTACAAATATACTGATTTTACCTACAGGGAAGACGCAGACTTGATGCAGCACCCTTGAGGTTGGGTAAGAGAACCAAGGTGAAACAAAATGGACTCGTCGTTTCGTTCAGCTATCTAAACTGTTTGATTCCCAGTTGTCTATTTTTGACGACGTTGATCTTGCGAAGTCAATCTTGCCTTTTTCTTGAACTTAATTATTATCTCAATGCTATTAGGGAACTTTTTGATAACTACTTTTCCTAGAAACCTATCAACTGTAGTGTTGATTTTGCCTCAATGGTCTGTATTAACATACTATGCACTCCGTGTCATTATGTCTGCTCTGCCAAACATGGAGTTCTGTCATTTTAATTGGATGTTTGAAAATGTCACATTTTAATTGCTATGTGTGGTCCTAGTGATTGCCTATCTATGTGTAGTGTTATGTCTGGGGGTTTCTGTGTGGGCTTTGTGCATCTGCCTGGCTTCTTTAGTGACAAAATAGCAAAGAATGGCTTGCTTTCTTCTGATTAGGTTGTAATGCACCTGCTGATTTTAAAAGCTCAACTTGTTTTTGATGCCTGCGAGCAAAGCATTTACTCAAACCAAGGGATTTCCACTGTAATGCTGAGCAGTCTGCTGGCCCAGCTTGTACGCTCATATGATTCTCAATAGGCCTCTTTTCCTGGGCCTGCATGCTGTAATCAAGTATTTTATTTGGACGCTTGGTGCTTGAAAGATGCCATCCTGTTTCAGGCAAGACGTCATCCCCGTTACAGGACTGACACTATCCGGTCATTCTGTTACGGGAACGATACTCCTGACAGTTTCAGTAATGACTCAAACCACATTAAGGCACTGACGGTCTCTCTCTCTCTCTCTCACTCTGCCTCCACAGCAAAGCACAGTTGAGGAGCAGAGCCGCGTCATACAGCTGGAGGATGAACTGGCTCTGCGTCGGGCCGAGATCGAGGAGCTCCAGGTCCGGCTCCGGGATGCGGCCAAGGACGGGGACTCCACCCAGGGGCCGGTGGCCCAGTCGGAAAACATTCTGCTCCGAGAGCAGCTCCTGACGGCAGGCCGGGAGCACCACAAGGAGAGCAGCCAGCTGAGGGAGAAGTACGAGGCTGCAGTGGCAACGGGCCAGGAGGAGACAGACAAACTGAAAGCCACGGTGGACAAACAGAGCCAGGAGATCATTGAGCTGAAGCAGAAAGTCCATCAGGCCTCTACAGAGAACATGGAGATGATGGACAACTGGAAGGTGAGAGGCACTATTCTCAGAACATAAAGGGAATTAAATTACTCATTTGGAGATGTAGGTCTCTCTCTCTCTCTCTCTCTCTAATCTTCTATCCCTCTCCTCAAGGTCAAGCTGGACACCCTGGTCAACGACCACCAGCGTTCCCTTGAGGACCTGAAGGCCTCGCTGTCCAGCGGCTCGGCCAAAGGCCAGGAGCAGGAGCCCCAGGAGCTGAGGACCACACTGGAGAGCCTGCGCATGGAGCACCAGCTGGAGCTGGAGAATCTCAAGGCCAGGCATGAGATCGAGGCAGCCATGCTGGCCAAGGAGCGTGACGGTCTGCGCTCACGCCTGCAGGATGCCAAGGGCCAGCTGGTCGAGAACAGCCAGAACTGGAATAGCCAGGCCCAGACGAAGGCCAGGAGTGACCAGCAGGCCCTGGAGCTGAGGGAGGTCTGGGAGAAGTTCCAGAAGGCCCAGCTGAGGGTGGGCGAGCTGGAGAGGCTGCAGGGCGAGCAGGACGGCGCCCGAGACAAGCTCCAGGAGCGCTTGGAGCTGGCTGAGAAGAAGATGGTGGACTACAAGGCCCTGCAGAAGGCCGAGGCCCAGAGTAGACAGGAGCTCTACAGCCTGGAGGAGAAACTGAGGGTGACTGAGAACCGGCTGCAGGCGGTGCAGGATGACCACCACATGCCACAGGATGCCAACGTGAGTCCTCCGGGGGGATAACTGTGTTAGCATTGGTTGTATATGCTATGCTGTGCTCCAGATGAGAGTCCTGTGACCCAACTATAAAATGCACTAAGGTTGCGTTTAGAGCGCTAAAGGGCGCTAATGTCCTTATTCATGTGATATAATACTAGCTTTCTAGAAACATTCTTTACACAAGTAAGTCAAATACTTCCACATGATATCCATGCTTTTCTAGTTCCTTGTGTGTTTCCATATCTTGTCCTTCAATAAACAAATAAAGCAATGAGTTGTCATGGATTTTAACTCTCAATTTTGTCTCCCTCTCAGGTTATAGAAAATAATGACATCTTGGAGGAAAAGATAAAGCTAAAACAGAATGTTGAAGGTATCGTAAATGTTAACCTGGCTAATTAAATTGTATTGTTACTGTAAACATATGTTTAGGAAAATGAGGATCGTTTTAAATACCCTTAATGTCCAACCGCTGTTATAGTAAAGCATTTCACATGTCAGACCTCTGCAGGCTTTTGATTGTACTTTGAGAACCTTGCATACCGTAAAACTTCAGTTATTGGAATCATCCGTTTTTATTCCCAGTAAGAAACTGCTAGCCCTTGGCTGCTAACAGCTGAGAACTGCTAGCTAATTGGCATGCACAAAACAGTCAACATTGGGTGTAAAGACAGAAATTGAGAAGGGTCTATCTGCAGACTGTGTTTACTAGATGCTGCACCCACTTACTTTATGCCACGCCAACTGCCATTGAGGCTGTTAGCTATCTAGCAGCCTCCCAAGTGGTGCAGAGGTCTAAGGCACTGCATCTCAGTGCTAGAGGCGTCACTACAGACCCTGGTTCGATTCCAGGCTGTATCACAACCGGCCGTGATTGGGAGTCCCATAGGGCAGAGCACAATTGGCCCAGCGTCGTTAGGGTTTGGCCGGGGTAGGCCGTCATTGTAAATAATAATTTGTTCTTAACTGACTTGCCTGATTAAATAAAAGTTTATAAAAAATAAATCTAGGACACCGGCACACAGTGTCCTTCGCCCCCCCCCTGCTAAACACTGCTTTCCCACAGTTATTTTAACTTTACAGCAAAGAGTTGGGTTGGCTACACTAGCTACGTACTTCCCTCGCCGTAAAGTTAACAGAACTGCTGCCGCAGAATTTAGTGGGTGCGGCATGTAGTAACCACAGTCTGCAGATAGACATTGCAGAAATCGTCCGATCGTCCTCGTGGTAAAAGTAAGAACTGACGAAAATGCACAGTCAAAGAGGAGAATAATTATTCTGTCAAGAGGCATACTAAAACAAAACAAACTTGACACAGTGTGTGAAGGATAACACATTAGTGAAGGAAATGAAGAAATTCATTAAAATCCTGGAAGTGAATGCTAGAATTAAACAAAATGTACTATGCAAATGAGCAAAAGCTGTATGCGTTAAGGAAATAGAAGCCTTTCTCTAATAAGCGCCTGTTGTGTTCATTGATTTAAGCAAATAAACGCCCAGGCTTTTAATTGAAGTTTTACGGTAGTTAGATTCCAAGGCTTTTGACCAACGGTGGTTTTACGTTTCTTTCAGAAACTATGGAGAATCTGACCAAAAGAGAAAGAGAGGTCTCTACTCTCACATCACATGTCGATGCCCTCAAATCACAGATAACTGGTAAATGATACTGCTACGACTACGATATGTTGCGTAAAAGGTGAAAAGAGACTCCGCACACTGATGAAGACCTCATGGGAGCATAGAATATAGTGTGTGGAGTATATCTCCACCTCTTATTGAACATTCTTTGATATCCAGAACCAATTCAAGTCAATAGATGTGTGTATGAATGTAATCTTTTTTTCTATTTATTGTATTTTGCACTCCATGAATGTCTTCACAAATACGACACATTCATTCTCTATCAACTTCATGCACAGTATTTGATTGCCTGAGAACATTTACTCTGTAAGGGCGTTCGTCTGTAGGAGGAAGAGAAGCGGACCAAAGCGCAGCGTGGTGGTTGTTCATATTTTAATAAATCACTACACATGAACAAACTAACGAAAACAAGAAATGTGAGAACGCAAAACAGTCCTATCCTGTGACGACAAACACAGTGACAGGAACAATCACCCCCAAACACACAGTGAAACCCAGGCTACCTAAGTATGATTCTCAATCAGAGACAACTAATGACACCTGCCTCTGATTGAGAACCATACTAGGCCGAAAACATAGAAATGCCCCAAAACATAGAAAAACAAACAGACTGCCCACCCAACTCACGCCCTGACCATACTAAATAAATACAAAACAACAGAAATAGAGGTCAGAACGTGACAGTACCCCCCCCCAAAGGTGCGGACTCCGGCCGCAAAACCTTGACCTATAGGGGAGGGTCTGGGTGGGCGTCTGTCCGCGGTGGCGGCTCTGGCGCGGGACGCGGACCCCACTTCACCATTGTCTTAGTCCGCCTTATTGTCCGCCTCCCTGGCTTACTCACCATGGCCACCCCTCTCAATGACCCCACTGGACAGAGGGGCTGCTCGGGACAGAGGGGCAGCTCGGGACAGAGGGGCGATAGCAGCTCGGGACAGAGGGGCGATAGCAGCTCGGGACAGAGGGGCGATGGCAGCTGCTCGGGACAGAGGGGCGATGGCAGCTGCTCGGGACAGAGGGGCAGCTGCTCGGGACAGAGGGGCAGCTGCTCGGGACAGAGGGGCAGCTGCTCGGGACAGAGGGGCAGCTGCTCGGGACAGAGGGGCAGCTGCTCGGGACAGAGGGACAGCTGCTCGGGACAGCTGCTCGGGACAGAGGGGCGGCAGCAGCTTGGGACAGAGGGGCGACAGCTGCTCTGGACAGAGGGGCAGCTGCTCGGGCGGCCCCTGGCTGACTGACGGCACTGGCGGCCCCTGGCTTACTGGCGGCCCCTGGCTTACTGGCGGCACTGGCGGCCCCTGGCTGACTGGCGGCACTGGCGGCCCCTGGCTGACTGGCGGCACTGGCGGCCCCTGGCTGACTGGCGGCACCTGGCTTACTGGCGGCACTGGCGGCCCCTGGCTGACTGGCGGCACTGGCGGCCCCTGGCTGACTGGCGGCACTGGCGGCCCCTGGCTGACTGGCGGCCCCTGGCTGACTGGCGGCACTGGCGGCCCCTGGCTGACGGGCGGCACTGGCGGCTCCTGGCAGACGGGCGGCACTGGCGGCTCCTGGCAGACGGGCGGCACTGGCGGCTCCTGGCAGACGGGCGGCACTGGCGGCTCCTGGCAGACGGGCGGCACTGGCGGCTCCGGGCAGACGGGCGGCGCTGGCGGCGCTGGGCAGACGGGCGGCGCTGGCGGCGCTGGGCAGACGGGCGGCGCTGGCGGCGCTGGGCAGACGGGCGGCGCTGGGCAGACGGGCGGCGCTGGGCAGACGGGCGGCGCTGGGCAGACGGGCGGCGCTGGGCAGACGGGCGGCGCTGGGCAGACGGGCGGCACTGGCGGCGCTGGGCAGACGGGCGGCACTGGCGGCGCTGGAGAGGAGGAAGGCTCTGGAACCGCCGGACTGACGGGCGGCACTGGCGGCGCTGGGCAGACGGGCGGCGTTGGCGGCGCTGGGCTGACGAGCGGCACTGGCGGCGCTGGAGAGGAGGAAGGCTCTGGAAGCGCTGGAGAGGAGAGAGCCCCTGCAAGGATGGGCCGGAGAGACAGCCTGGTACGGGGAGCTGCCACCGGAGGGCTGGTGCGTGGAGGTGGTGACGGATAGACCGGACCGTGAAGGCGTACTGGAGATCTTGAGAGCAGGGCTGGCACCAACCGCCCTGGCTGGATCTTCACCCTAGCCCGGCAGATGTGGGGAGCTGGGATGTAGCGCACCGGGCTAAGCACGCGTACTGGGGACACCGTGCGCACAACTGCATAACACGGTGCCTGACCAGCACCACGCCCGCCACAGTTAGCACTGCTAGGAGCACTGTAGTGCTGAGATGGCACAGGACGTGCAAGGCTAGGGAGATGCACAGGAGGCCTGGTGCGTGAGGCTGGCACAGTCTTCACCAGACCCCTCGCTCGTACCTCAGGATGCGTATGGAAAGCTGACCCCGGTGCCATTAAATCCCTGACACGCTCCGTCGGGCGAATGTCGTGCCTCATGCACCAAACCAGCAAGTCCCTCATATCACTCTCCTCCAATTTCCCCATTAACTCCTTCACAGTCTCTGCTTCGCTCACCTCCAACACCAGCTCTGGTTCTGAGCTCCTCCTTGGCTCCTCACGATAAACGGGGGGAGTTGGCTCAGGTCTGACTCCTGACTCTGCCACACTCCCCCTGTGCCCCCCCCCAAGAAATTTTTGGGGGTGACTCTCGGGCTTCCATCCGCTCTGCCGTGCTAGTTCCTCATAATGCCGCCTCTCTGCTTTTGCTGCCTCCAGCTCGGCCTTGGGGCGGCAATATTCTCCTGGCTCTGCCCATGGTCCTTTCCCGTCTAGAATCTCCTCCCAAGTCCATCTCTCCAAGTAGTGCAGCCTCTCCCACTGCTGCTTCTGCCGCTGCTGCTGTTGCTCCTGCTGCACCAGTCGCTTCTCCTGCTGCTGCTGTTGCTGCAGCCTCTGTTTACCACGCCGCTTGGTCCTTGGTGGGTGGGTGATTCTGTAAGGGCGTTCGTCTGTAGGAGGAAGAGAAGCGGACCAAAGCGCAGCGTGGTGGTTGTTCATATTTTAATAAATCACTACACATGAACAAACTAACGAAAACAAGAAATGTGAGAACGCAAAACAGTCCTATCCTGTGACGACAAACACAGTGACAGGAACAATCACCCCCAAACACACAGTGAAACCCAGGCTACCTAAGTATGATTCTCAATCAGAGACAACTAATGACACCTGCCTCTGATTGAGAACCATACTAGGCCGAAAACATAGAAATGCCCCAAAACATAGAAAAACAAACATAGACTGCCCACCCAACTCACGCCCTGACCATACTAAATAAATACAAAACAACAGAAATAGAGGTCAGAACGTAACATACTCTCAAATATATTGCATGAAAAAAAAGTAAAGTAATGAAATGATAAAACTAAATTCATTAATAATAAAACAATTGAATAATAAAATAAAACATTTCACTGACTGTCGACTGAATATACATATCCTTTTTTTTAACAAAAATATAAACGCAACATGTAAAGTGTTGGTCTTATGTTTCATGAGCTGAAATAAAAGATCTCAGAAATTTTCCATACGCACAAAAAATGTTTGCCAAGATAATCCATCCACCTGCCACATATGGCATATCAAGAAGCTGATTAAACAGCATGATCATTACACAGCTGCACCTTGTGCTGGGGACAGTAAAAGGCCACTCTAAAATGTGAAGTTTTGTCACACAACAAAGTGCCACAGTTTTGAGGGAATGTGCAATTGGCATGGTGACTGCAGGAATGTCCAACAAAGCTGTTGACAGAGAATTTAATGTTCTACCATAAGCCTCCTCCAACGTCATTTTAGAGAATTTGGCAGTATGTTCAATCGGCCTCACAACGACAGTATGGAGTTGTGTGGGAGAGCAGTTTGGTGATGTCAACGTTGTGAACAGAGTGCCCCATGGTGGCAGTGGGGTTATGGTATGGGCAGGCATAAGCTACGGACGACAAACACAATTGCATTTTATCGATAGCAATTTGAATGCACAGAGATGCAGTGATGAGATCCTGAGGCCAGTTGTCGTGCCATTCATCCACCGCCATCACCTCATGTTTCAGCATGATAATGCATAGCCCCATGTCGTAAGGATCTGTACACAATTTCTGGAAGCTGAAAATGTCCCCGTTTTTCCAAGGCCTGCATACTTACCGTGTACAACAGCGTGTTCCATTTCAGCCAATATGGAGCACAGCCATTGAAGAGGATTGGGACAACATTTCACAGGACACAATCAATAGCCTGATCAACTTTATGCAAAGGAGATGTGTAGCGCTGAATGTGGCAAACGGTGGTAACACCAGATACTGACTGGTTTTCTGATACACGCACCTACCTTTTTTTAAGATACCTGTGACCAGCAGATGCATATCTGTATTCCCAGTCATGTGAAATCCATAGTTTAGGGCCTAATACATTTATTTCAAATGACTGATTTCCTTATATGAACTGTAACTCAGTAAAATCTTTGAAATTGTTGCACTTTGCGTTTATATTTTTGTTCAGTGTATATATATTTAAAGTGCCGACATTGCAGTACTTGTTGGTCCAAACCAAACATTTAACTCTAAATCCTTCTCAAACTTCTTTTTGTCCACCAGCCTTGGAGGGCAAAGTTCGCTTGGGTGAGAAGAAGGGCGATGCCCTGGTCAAGGAGAAGATGCGCCTGGAGGCCGACCTTGAGTGCATGACCAAGAAGTCCCATGATGCATCGGGACAGCTGGTTGTCATTAGCCAGGAGCTACTGAAGAAGGAGAGGTCATTTAATGACGAGAGAAAGAGGGAACACTATTGATTTTACACCACAGCTCAGTATTTTCCCTTTGAAATATGGAATAAAACATGGCAGCCCACCCAAAGCTACAAGATATAGCTTACATTCATCTGAAGGAGATTAGATGTTTGCTAATGCACTTGTATGAAACTGTCCCCCGTCTTTACACATACAGTATTTTGTGCTAGAGTCATGCATTTTCAAAGACTGACAAAACAGTCGCAACTCGTCTTTGTGATATGCAGTCACTAGACGTATGCTAGACATCTGTTTTATGAGGATCAATCCACCTCAGTTAAGGTAATGGAGAAAATTAGCCTGATTAAAAGTAGGCCTAAAAGGCCTTTTCACCCCTCAAGTCATTGCATTGTCATAGCTGAGAAAGTGTCCCATTCCTCAGTCTAAGGCATTTAGGGAGATTACGCACAGCGCTTAGGCCTGGAAATATAAGCAAACATTTATTGAAAGGACAACAGCACAACATTATGTATCTCAGTGACTCTTAGGGCACCTAAGTTTGCAGTATTTGACTGTGTCAACTGCCTTTCATAGAGAAAAACAAATATGCCATGTATCATAGATAGTTTTGGGTCATTGATAGTGAAACAACCCTGAATCTAGCCTGGGTGCCAGTCTCTTTCTGCTCTCTTGCCAACTCTGGGGAATTGTCATGCAAATGACACAATTGGAGTTGGCAAGAGCACAATCAGGTCTAGGACCAGGCTACCCTGAATCAGGAAGGCAAGGGTAAATCTTAACGGTACTCTTTGTTGTATCGTCCCCTTGTGTCAGGAGTCTGAACGAGTTAAGGGTGTTACTGCTGGATTCCCCTCGCCACTCGCCCGGCCTGGACCGAGACCTGAGCCGAGAGGTGCACAAGGCTGAGTGGAGGGTGAAGGAGCAGAAACTCCAGGATGACATCAAGACCCTGAGAGACAAACTGCTCCTGCTGGTGAGAGGGGAGGGGCTGGGAGATGTCAATCACAGTGCTGGCTACTCATCCCATCGTGTGTCCATCAACTTAGGGTTGTATTCACTAGTAACCAAACGGGAGTAAACAGGCTGAAACGAGGAGGAATGCTTGTTTTCTTTGTTAAACGTTTTGCTATGGTGTGTACTAATCAATGTGACATAGTTTGTTGTGTTCCCACAAAGATGAACTCTGGTCTAGAAGTACAAAAGCTCAACGTGATTAAAATTATAAATGTTCCATGTTTCTTATTTAAAGTGGATACAGTATTTGGCTATTATTTCATTAATGTCTGTATCCTATATGATTTAAAATATGTTTGACTCTGTGTATTCATATCAAAGGCAGACCTAGCAATGACAGATGTAGCCCTCCACATTTGTCCAGCAATGGATTGAATAACTAAACAGGGTTGTGTTCATTAGGGCCAACAACTATAAAAGTCAAAGTAGTCTTCCTGTTAAAGTCTGTTTTCTTTATTTTAGTGCCTAATGAACACCCAGTTGATCCCTATGCTTTATGTGTGTGTTCTCAGGGCAGGGAGAGGGGCTCGTCCTCAGATCACAGGCGCTACTCTATGCTGGACCCGTCGACCCTGGACTCGGAGGTGACACTTCTGCGCCAGCGGCTCATGAGCACAGAGGAGGCTCTGAGGGGAGCCCTGGAGCACAACCAGGAAGTGGACCAGCTGGTGCAGGCCATGCGCACGCACCCAGACAAGAGCGAGGTAAACTAGAACAGGACCACCTCTAGCTAGCACTTGTTTTGCCTTTCTGGGACAGATTTTGCTTTATAGTGACTATTTTGAAGTAGGGTCTACTTGCAATGACTGTGATTGTTTTTCCCTATTAAACTTAGTTTTTATCCAGAGCGACTTACAGTCACCCTAATTTAATGTAATATAAGCTACAGTTGCAGGCACTAAAAGTTAGGCCGTGTCATGGTTTTGGCAGAACAATTCCCACAATGTGTGTGCAACTAAATGTGACACTCTATCATCTCCAAGTGGTGTAAAATACATATGAAAAATACATTAAAGTATTACTTAAGTCTGGGGTTTTTTTTCTCGGTATCTGTACTTTACTATTGACATTTTTGACAACTTTTACTCCACTATATTCTGAAAGAAAATAATGTACTTTTTACTCCATACATTTTCCCTAACACCCAAAAGTACTTGTTACATTTCGAATGCTTAGCAGGACAGGGAAATGGTCCAATTCAGAGCATCCCTGATCATCCTTACTGCCTCTGATCTCATGGGCTCACTAAACACAAATGCTTCGTTTGTAAATTATGTCTGAGGGTTGGAGTGTTCCCCTGGCTATATGTAAATTTAAAAAACAGGAACATCGTGTCATCTGGTTTGCTTAATATAAGTAATTAGAAATTATTCATATTTTTCCTTTTGATACTTAAGTACATTAAGCAATTACATTTACTTTAAACCCAAGTATTTTACTGGGTGACTTTCCTTTAACATGAGTTGTTTTCTATTAAGGTAACGTTACTTTTACTCAAGTATGATAATTGGGTACTTTTTCCACTACTGTCATCTCCTTGCGATAGTTTGTCACAGAAACCTTTACCCACAATGGTAACATGAGTTTGATTGGCAAATGTTTAAAAATACGTGTTTCTTGAACAGCAAACAGTGTATGTACCATGTAACAAAGTACTAACAACACTGCAATTACACTGTACTTGCCTTTGTAACAACCACATAAATACATGGTTTCAGTGTAATTTAATATAAAGTGGTACCGTTACAAAAGTCAGGATATATGAGTTTGAATAGTGTAAATGCACGCTTCTTTCATGATTCTCTTTCAGGTGCATGGTGGTGCAAATTCAGCCAATGGAATTCATCAACAGAATTCGTCCTTTACTCAAGATGTAGGTATTAATTCATCATAATAGCACATCAATCACACATGTTGTATGTCATATCAATTACATGTATCTTAACTCTATAGATCAGTTAGTTACTCACTGTCTAGAGATTTACTAAATGCCATTATTGCCATTCTCACAATGAGTTGCATAAATACAACATTGACAGCCGGTTTACCTAACACAGATAAAGACTATTTCTAGACTTAAAAGCATGCTCAATAGAGAATCTCCATTTAAAATGCTTTTTCTTCTAAAACAAGGCATAATCTGCCCTAAATTAACACTCTGACTGATATGTATTTGACACATTATTTGAGCTTCTTCAATTTGATGGCTTGCTCCCCAGGAACAACACTGATATAGGAGAAGAAGAGCTCATCTTGAATTGGGGAAATACAGAGGTACATTTTAAAAGAAGAAGTCAGTATGACTTGGGACTAGCACGCCACTGGACTCCAGACAACATTTCCTGTTTACAGTTACTACCAAAACAATGTCTCTCTATCTCAATATGTACATTCATCTGTTGCAAAAAAGAAAAACACCCATTAGCCAAACTTAAGACAGCTTGAAGATACTGTAAAATAGTTGACAGAGGTGAAGAATTATAGGTATGACTTTTGAAAACTGATACATACCCTGCCTACATACCCAAGGATGGTATTGGACATTTGGGCATGAGATAACCTTTTATCTTAGTTTATTAGAGATCGTGACCCTATGAGCCTTGAAGGATGAATTGGGACTCCAGAGAATGAAATGACTCTGGTGTCTGATTGAAAACAAAGATTAAGAATTTGGCCTCAATCCATCACTTTTTGTTTTATTTATTTGCCACACTTATTTTTTTTTAATCCTTCTTAGATTACTGTAGCTGATTTGACCAGTGACGTTCCATTTGCTTCATAGCGAACATGCTCGTAGTGAACATGTGAATGAAACGGGGATGCTGCTGGATTTAAGCTGATGTTGTATCTACATGTGAATATAGCTGCATTATCTGAAACCTGTGCATACTGTAATTGTGTATTTAGTCAACTGAACCAATGCAACTTGGTGCCGTGTGTGCACCAAATAGCTATCAGTTTAATGGTTTACTCATTTTAACTAAGTAATCCTTAATTCCACTGTGGCTTTACTGGATAGTGGGAAACCATACCACTTTGTAGTGTTTTCATACACGTGAGGGGAAAAAAATTAAAAAAGAAAGTCTTAACTTCCTATTGTTGATCATTTATCTAAAGAAAGTTCAACCTAGATCAATGCCTTGGGATCACTTTGTCCTTTGATTCGAGTAGGCCACTAAACGGCTGTTTGGAGCACAATGCAAACAATGGAACATTCAAAGGTTGTGTCCCAAATGGCACTCTATGACCAATATAGTGCACTACTTTTGACCAGAAAAGTAGTGAACTATATAGGGAATAGAGTGCCATTAGGGATGGAGGCCTACTGTAACTGCTTCCTCCATTCTGGATGATCCCTCCCTTCTGGATGTAAACAACTAATCACAATGTACAGAATTGATACGTTACGGTCTTCCAAATGTTATTATCTCCATTGAACAAGCCAACAGGGAGATTCTAAATGCAGTCCATTACTGTATTCTTGGGAGATTAGATGATATTCTGGCTGCGTCTCGAATGGCACCCTAATTTCCTACGTACAGTGAGCTCCAAAAGTATTGGGACAGTGACAAATGTTTTGTTGTTTTGGCTCTATACTCCAGCACTTTGGATTTGAAATGATACAATAACTATGAGATTAAAGTGAAGACTGTCAGCTTTAATTTGACGGTATTTTCTTTTCTTATCGGGTGAACCATTTAGAAATTACAGCACCTTTTGTACATAGTCCCCCCATTTTAAGGGACCATAGGTATTGGGACAAATTCACTTATGTGCATTAAAGTAGTAAAATGTTAAGTATTATCGCAGTGCTAGAGGCGTCACTACAGATCCGGGTTCGATCCCGGGCTGTATCGCAACCGGCCGTGATCGGGAGTCCCATAGGGTGACGCACAATTGGCCCAGTGTCGTCTGGGTTAGGGGAGGGTTTGGCTGGGGGAGCTTTACTTGGCTCATCGCGCTCTAGTAACTCCTTGTGGTGGACCGGGCACCTGCAGGCTGACCTCGGTTATCAATTGAACCTTGTTTCCTCCGACGCATTGGTGCGGCTGGCTTCCGGGTTAAGCGGGCGGGTGTTAAGATTCGTGGTTAGGCGGGCCATGTTTCGGAGGACCCCTGATTGGACCTTCGCCTTCCGAGCCCATTGGGGAGTTGCAGTGATGAGACAATGTCGAAATTGGGGAGAAAGGGGGGTAAAATACAACAACAACAAAAAATTGTAAGAATAATATTAATAATAAGTTCAGTATTTGGTCCCATATTCATAGCATGCAATGACTACATCAAGCTTGTGAATCTACAAATTTGTTAGATGCATTTGCTGTTTTATTGTTTCAGATTGTTTTGTGTCATTTTGGAGTCAATTTTATTGTAAATAAGAATAGAATATGTTTCTAAACACTTCTACATGAATATGGAATAGCTAATCCTGAATGAATTGTGAATAATGATGAGTGATAAAGTTAAACGTACAAATATCATACCCCCAAGACATGCTAACGTCTCACCATAACAATAACAGGGGAGGTTAGCATTTTTGGGGGGTATGATATTTATGCCTCTAACTTTTTCCCTCATCATTATTCATGAATCAATCAGGAGGATCCGTAATCATGGTAGCATCCAGATTAGTGTAGAAGTGTTTAGAAACATATTATATTCTTATTTACAATAAAAATGACAATACATTATCTACCATTAATTTCTATTGGGCACAAAATAATCTGAAACACAACTAAAACAAACAGCAAATGCATCCAACAAATGTGTAGAGTCACAAGCTTGATGTAGTGATTGCATGCTATGAATATGGGACCAAATACTAAACTTTTGACTACTTTAATACACATATCGGTCAATTTGTCCCAATTATTTTGGTCCCCTAAAAATCGGGGTTCTATGTACAAAAAGTGCTGTAATTTATAAAAGGTTCACCCGATATGGATGAAAATACCTTCAAATTAAAGCTGACAGTCTGCACTCAAACCCGTAGACATTGTATAAATTCAAATCCAAAGTGCTGGAGTACAGATCCAAAACAACAACAAAAAATGGTCACTGTCCCAATACTTTTGGAGCTCACTGTGTATTGTGCGCTACTTTTGGCCAGGGCTCTACCCCTGGTCTAAAGTAGTGCACCATTTTGAATGCAGACTCTGTCTTTGGGAGAACATTATTTTGATGTGACTAATGTGGAATGTAAGACTTGGGGATTGACATTTCATGGGCAAAGTGTAGGGCTGGCCTCTGGTCAGTGAAACTGAAGCTACAAATTGTCATTGGATATTGTATATGGCCTTTTTCAGATAGGAAACACTTCGTACCCTTAATGCTGTAATGATTTCTGAGATTGAGTCATTAAATGTTAACAATGTGGGCAAAGGATTATGGTGTTTTATTTCATGTGGACATATTTTCTGACGTGTTAAGCATTTATTAATGTCGTGTGCAGACTACGTACTGAGCAGCTGACCAATTACGTAAGGCTTTAGCTCTGGGTTAACTGAGATTAGGCCTTTATTGAACACCCATTTAAAATTTTCTCACTCACAAATAAATCCTGTTTGTAGTTTTCTTACCTGCTGGACATGGGCACACACACACACACACACACACACACACACACACACACACACACACACACACACACACACACACAGCTCCCACTGGTGACTAATGGTGTCACAATAAACATTTGGCTCAGTTGTGGAAGTGATGTATCCTTCATGGGAAATTTGCCATGATAGAGGTTGTGAAGCCCAAAAAAGTGCAGCAAGAAATGTTGTGAAGGTGTTCAGAAATGTACTTCTAGAAGTGGGACCAGACAGAGTACAATACTGTACTCAAACACTAGGGGCAAAGTAGGCTGCTATTCATGATTTATGCACTTGGCCAATGTCACCAAGGATATGAAGTGAGCTAGATCACATGCAAAGGGGCAGTTTGGGCACTGCTCAGGTGGCTGACCAAAATAGTTCACAATTCAACTCTTGATGATATACAGAGGTAAAGTATTATCATATTACATGTTGAAATTGTATATTTTAGGTGTTCCTTTTTCACTATAGTTGAGTCAATTCTAAAAAACATCTAAATTAATTGACCAAATAATACATTGTCCATTATATATAATCATCCTTTATAATACATTATATTAGTCCCAATTAGTTTTAAGACCAGTTTTTGTGCAGTCAAGTCTAAATGTTTAGTTATTTAGTTAAATGTTTAATGCGGAGTGTGATATTTGTTTGTTTGTTTTTACAACAGGTTTAACTCACGACCCTCTCCATGCGAGTTTCCCCCCATGGTTTCCCAGAGGTTCCTTAATCCTAGCTATATGTAAATTACAGCCAATAGATGCTGTTGTTGAGTTGGACCGGGATTAGTGGAGGCGAATGAGTTTCAATTTTACTGGATTAGCTACAGAACAAAGAAACGGGACACACTCCACTGTTCAAGAAAATAGAAAAAACGGGGGAAATAGAAAAATAATCTCGGTGATAACGTTTTGCTAACAAATTTTGTGCAGTAATGCTTCAGATTACAAGGTTTCGAAACCCCGATATTAATGCTAGATTTTAGATGGGAATTCTACCCAGCAATTTCGGTTGGATTAAACGGGGAATAACCATATTCCGGGATTGACAGTGTAAAACAATTTAAACGTTGATGTTGGTAAGGTATGCATC
Organism: Oncorhynchus mykiss; assembly: GCF_013265735.2. Taxonomy (NCBI): domain Eukaryota; kingdom Metazoa; phylum Chordata; class Actinopteri; order Salmoniformes; family Salmonidae; genus Oncorhynchus; species Oncorhynchus mykiss. The sequence continues at coordinate 47,710,583 of NC_048576.1, read as the reverse complement.
ATGTTATTGTAACATTTATCAACATTCAAACATAAAACCGTGTCTTTTGTATACACGTGACTTTTTATGACTGTACAAATTGTGAAATTACAGATTAGAATTCTGGGGGAGGAGATGGGCCAGCTCGATTGAACCTTCTCGCTATTTCCATAGCTAGCTAGCTAGATGCGGACAATGGTATGGGCTAAACTGTATGTTGTTATGTTGCTAAATTGTGTATTTGATATGTGTACAGCCAACCGAGCAACATAATTTCGCAGAATGATGTACGACGAGTCTTGGTTGGGTGTTCGCACGGATGGTTTAGCTAACGTTAGCAAGAAAGAGAATTTAGCTAGCTAGCCAGCCAGCTATCCGGTCATTGTTTTGTTGCCTGTTATTAGCTAAAACGGGTGGCATAATACATTTTGTGTGTTGAGTATAAATTAAGACATTTTTCAAGAGCACGTCAACCATTGTACTTTAGTGAAAGCTTACTGGTTAGCTACCTAGCCAGTTTAGCTAGCTAATTAAATTAGACTCAAGCGTTTTGTTCAATCTTGTCAACGTGATCTAGCGAGCTAGCAGGCAGCCCACATAGACATTGGTTGAAAAACACTTTCACAACTGTCGTGCAGTTTTCTCTTCCCAATCTCATCCACTATTTTTTGCATTGATACTAACTACTCTTCTGTAGCTAACGTTAGGTAATTAGACTACATAGCTAGCTAGGTAGCTACAGTCAGGATTCAAAACTCCCCATTGTAGCTAACCTGGAGTAGGGCGTGTAGCTAGCTAGTGTACTATAGCCAGCAGATTCTGACCCAATTGATGTTATGATTGTTTAAACTGAGCTGCACTGGGGTCGACGGTATTAATTGTTAGATTAAGACAATGCGGAGCAGGCACGAGATATAGGTCGGAAAACGTACCTGCAGGGATGGGATGTGCCACTGTTATGCAAATTTGACCTATATCCAAACTGATACATTAATACGATTGAAATACTGCTATTTTACTGGAAAACTGCCCTTGTTCTAGGGCTAGATTGTAGAAGCCACCACTGCCATTCCAGCCAATCAGCTCCTTTGTTGTGGAATGGCACACAATGGCTGCTGTGGGTACTGCTAGCTAGCACCAGGATGAAAAGGCAGCTTTCCAGAAAAAATAGCAGTCCGTTCAATCTTCCGTGTGTAACAGTTAGGATAATGGGACAAATCGGAGCACAATGCAATTTCTAATCACTGGATTGAGGTATGTTTTCGACCCAGTGCAGCTCAGTGTAAACAAGTGTAACGGTAGGGTCTTAATCTGCTGACTAGCTAGTTTACTATCATGTCATGAACATATCACTGAAGTTCACCTCAAACAAGCTTCACATGCAGTTTATCCAATGCATGCATTACCTGAGACATGATGTAAAAGCAGCTAGTTACAGTAACCTATGCCATGCCACAATTTTCTAAATTATATTAATTTAGTAGACACTCTTATCATACCTCTAATTGCTCCTGTAAATCGCTATGTGCCTGGCAGAGGACTTGTGGTTACTGGCCCAAAGATCCCGCTAGGCTACCTCAGTAAATGTTACAAGTAGGGATGTGACAAATGGACAATTTTACTTTAAGGATAGGATAGGACACATAGGATATTTAGGAATTTTTGGATTGTAAATTTAAAAATGTCCATAATATATCTGCATCAATAGTGGAATGATAGTGTTTCACAGTCTTACTTACCCACCAGTGTTGTGATATTCATCTATTGATTTCTCCCGCTGGTCTGGCATCTCAAAATGGGGAAAACTGTTTTGAGTTTGTTGTTGTCTAGGGGAATCGGGTCAAGTGGCCAGTGTAGAAAGCACTCTGTCATTTCCTGGTTGCTAAAACTTCTACACGGTTTGCTCAATTGCCATTTGCGTGAGAACATTGCTGTGAAATGTCTTTTTGTTTTCAATAACAAACAATATAGTTTTTACAGCTGTTTGAAGCTGGTGGACCAAAACTGAAAGTAAAAGGCTCGAGTCTCTGCCAAATTGCGCGGGGATGAGGGAGATTTGTTTTGAATGCAGCCTAGTGGTGTTGTAATTCACCGATCTTCCATTTAATGTTGAAACTTTAAAAAAAAATCTGTTTTCCTTTTAAACAACAAGAAAATAAACATACAATTCCACATCAATTCACAATGCAGAATAATGGTTATATTACATATGTATTAGAGGTCGACCGATTAATCCGAATGGACGATTAATTATGGCCGATTTCAAGTTTTCGTAACAATCGGTAATCAGCATTTTTGGACACCGATTATGGGCGATTACATTGCAGTCCATGAGGAGACTGCGTGGCAGGCTGACTATCTGGTATACGAGTGCAACAAGGAGCCAAGGTAAGTTGCTAGCTAGCATTAAACTTATCTTATAAAACAACAATCAATCTTAACATAATCACTAGTTAACCACACATGGTTGATATTACTAGTTTATCTAGCTTGTCCTGCGTTGCATATAATCGATGCGGTGCCTGAATTTATCATTGAATCACAGCCTACTTCACCAAACGGGTGATTTAATTAACGCATTAAGCGCATTTGCGAAAAAAAAGTATTGTCGTTGCACCAATGTGTACCTAACCATAAACATCAATGCCTTTCTTAAAATCAATACACAAGTATATATTTGTAAACCTGTATATTTAGTTAATATTGCCTGCTAATATGAATTTCTTTTAACTAGGGAAATTGTCACTCCTCTTGCGTTCTGTGCAAGTAGAGTATGGGTATATGCAGCAGTTTGGGCCGCCTGGCTTGTTGTGAACTGTGTGAAGACTATTTCTTCCTAACAAAGACTAATTAATTTGCCAGATTTGTACATAATTATGACATAACATTGAAGGTTGTGCAATGTAACAGCAATATTTAGACTTAGGGATGCCACGCATTAGATAAAATATGGAACGGTTCCGTATCTCACTGAAAGAATAAACGTTTTGTTTTCAATATAATATTTTTCCGAATCGACCATATTAATGACCTAAGGCTCGTATTTCTGTGTGTTATTATATTATAATTAAGTCTATGATTTGATAGAGCAGTCTGACTGAGCAGTGGTAGGTAGCAGCAGGCTCGTAAGCATTCATTCAAACAGCACTTTCCTGCATTTTCCAGCAGCTCTTCGCTGTGCTTCAAGCATTGCACTGTTTATTACTTCAAGCCTATCATCTCCCGAGATTAGGCTGGCAATACTAAAGTACCTATTAGAACATGCAATAGTCAAAGGTATATGAAATACAAATGGTATAGAGAGAAATAGTCCTATAATAACTACAGCCTAAAACTTCTTACCCGGGAATATTGAAGACTCATGTTAAAAGGAACCACCAGCTTTCATATGTTCTGAGCAAGGAACTTAAACGTTAGCTTTTTTACTTGGCACATATTGCACTTTTACTTTCTTCTCCAACACTTTGTTTTTGCATTATTTAAACCAAATTGAACATGTTTCATTATTTATTTGAGACTAAATTGATTTTATTGATGTATTATATTAAGTTAAAATAAGTGTTCATTCAGTATGGTTGTAATTGTCATTATTACAAATATATCTAAAAATCAGCCGATTAATCGGTATCGGCTTTTTTGGTCCTCCAATTATCGGTATCGGCTTTTCTTGGTCCTCCAATTATCAGTATCTGCGTTGAAAAATCTATTTATATATATTATATATAATATATTTGACCTTCTCAGGAGATAGTTTCGAAGTGCCACTGAACGTGCATATTACTTTTATTTTTGTATTTTATTTTACCAGGTATGTTGACTCAAGCTGACCACACAGCTCACATGCGTGAGCGCTGCAAAATACATTTACACATACATGTTATTCAATCATTGCACCCACCCTGACCGCGCGCCTCACGAGCGTCTGCGTGGCCAAGCGCTAAAATAGAAATAGGTTCTATTTGTGACGCTCAACGCGCTGTATGTCCAGCCTCTCCCATCTCCTCATTGGTTTTTAAGAGCATATACCCACGTGCCATCTCCTCATTGGTGTTTAGGAGCATATACCCACGTGGGTGATTGAAAGATGAACTGACGTCCACACTCCAGTCGGTTGTAGTAATGCATCGTAAAGATGGTTGCCAACCGCCATATGAAGTCCAAATAAGTAAAAAAGAAGCCTGAGGAAGGAGGAGAGATGACGAGAAAGGAATTCAGTTTACCGTTTTATTTGTGGATTAATTGTCGGAATAGAGGACCTTGTGCATTTCTGGTAAAATAACAACCCAATGTTGATATCCCAGGACAAATTAGCCAGCAACAGCAAGCTAGCTAAATTGCCATAAATGTTATTAATGCTTTTCGACCTGTCCCCAAATTAATATAATTGTTTCGGAGTCTATGATATTTCAATCTGCGTGTCGGTTTCGTGTCTGGTGTGGGTGTACAAAATCAACATGCATGTGTGCGTCGGTTTGGTCAGCATGTAAGAAGCAACCTTACTAGTTACCACAGTCAGAAAGTCATATACCCAGCTTCTTTCTACAATTTCTCTTCTTAAAATGTGATTTTAAACCTAACATTAATCACACTGATAACCTTGTGCCTATCCTTTAAATGAAGATCAAAGAACACATTTGTACTTTTTATGCATTTTTACGATATAGCCAATGTTGACATTGTGGCTGTGGTAGCTAGTGGAAACCTTACTGAAGCACGTTATTCCTACTACTCTCAATTGGCCTCCCCTTACTCACAGGGAACTTCTTAGGATCCCTCTCTCTGGACCCATCTTCCTCTACTACTCTCTTCACTGCCTCTTCATATGACACCTGTACTACTTGGGGGTATATAGTGCTACCATTTTACTCACATATGTACCTACATATTTTAGCTGTGCAACCTGGATTTTTTAAATTTAGATGCCCCAAGTAATAATTCTAGCTTTATTACCTCAAATATTTGTCATTGTGCTCCTAAATTTCTTTGTGTGCGCTTACAGCTTTCAACTTAGGTGCGCGTGTGCTCCTTGTAAAAAAATAAAAAGAGTCCAGCATAGAACCCTGCTACTCTGACCCTGGCAACCTTGACCTGTCTTTCTCTTGCTGGACACTTTTGATCTCCAGCAATATGGGTACCCCTACAGTTAACATGCACAGCTTTCCCCACTAATACTACATATTCCTTTGTCTCATGCCCTCCTGCACACTTCTCACATCTAGGAATCTCCCTCCTACACACTGCTGCATCATGACCATAAGATGAACCTGTGAACTGTGAACCTCAGTTGTTCCGTGTATTTGAACTAATCCAGAACTAGCTGGATCTCCAAACTGTATTCCCCTGCTCAGACGTAGCAATCATCAACCAATGTGTGCAACGTCATCGACTGCAGGTGGGCACCAGACTACTATACCATATGATGTGGTAAGCTGATACGTAAAATACTTATCCAGGTGTTATAAGATCTGGCATGCGTCAGCAATGCCTGAGCAGAGGAATGACTCATGGCTATGCCTATCCCACAACGCAGGCATAATAGCCTAGCTGATGCACATCTATAGCCTCTGGGATCATGCCTGGCATGCCAAAGATCAACATAATTCATTAAAAGTCATTGATCAGCACTGAGCCTAACAATTTAGATACAGTTGTGGTCTTCAAAACGTCTCCGGGCCGCAATGGCTTGTTAAGGGGTATAAGCAAGTGTTGTGTATCAATGGCAGCGAGTGCCACAAGCCTCTTAGTGCAAAACCAGCTCAGAAAACCCTTATACCCCTTCTGAGTACATTGTAGCCTAATAACTCTGGCTAAATAATGCTTGGGCAATTATTCAACAAGTAAAGGATCAGCTTAGCCCTCTGTAGCCTGCAGAGGTTTACATGACATGAAGGAAATAACAGTGCCGGCTTCCCGGGGGGACTCAAATGGGTTAGGATGTCATTAGCTGGAGCATTTAAGCATGGCAGCTAGAGCAGCATTTTATCATTTTAAGATCAGGGCGTTACTCTCATACCAGGGAAGTGTTCTGAAGTGTAGCCATACTGTTGTGGTTCTTTTTTGTTTCTTAGGTAGAGGCTAGTTTATCTCACAATCAAGGCACAGGCAAAACATTTTAGGTACTGTAGTCTGGTGGTATCATAAATGTTTTAAGACTAAGCTATATTTGGGCTACAGTCTGAAATGATTTGCTGTAAGGCAAGAGAGGCTACAATTGCAAATAGTTGAGTTGTTTTTGTTTTGTCCTTGCCAAAGGTCAAAGATGGCAATGTTTTTTTTAGAATAGCCCTTTTGTATTCCTATATATATATATATATATATATATATATATGTGTACTATACTATAAATTACCAAAGCAACAAACCTAAAGCTTTTTCAGTCACATGCACCTACATTAATAATTGTGTTTGACATCAACAAGTGAAATTGGAACCGGAACCATATTGGTTCATTTGCATTTTTCCATCTCAACATCAGTGGCTGTGTCAATTTCCATGCTCTTTGTTTTGACATTTGTACTTGTGACATTGCATTTGAAGTAGCCTAACCACTGCCAGCCAGAAAACACTTAATTTGAGTTCACTGGTGGTGGCTTTCTCTCGAACAAAATGACGGTGCCCCCCTTCTCAATTTTTCGTGTGCCTCTGCCTTAAAGATGGGAGTGAAAGAGGCCATCTATTTCGGTGGTGTAATAGTTTAAGGGGCTTATGTTTGCTGTTGGTTCAGGGGTCAGCCCTATTCAGACAGGCATATTGGTGCAGTTGAGACTGTCTCTCTCTCTCTGCCCTCCCTCACTGTCTATGGTTTGGGGCTGCCCTGAGAGGCTAGGATAATGACTCCCAGTGTCTGGAGAGATTAAAGGCCGGAGCTGCATTGTTCAAATGCCTCGAGATTAGTTTCCAAGGAGCAGATTGCTGTTGCCATGAGAACGCAGTGCCTGGAATTAGGATTGGGGGGGATTCTTCTTTTTATATGCCCCACTCTTTCCATCCCACTTTTATTTACCCTTTCTTTCCTTGACTTTCTATGGACACTGATTATATTGTCCAGTTAACATGTTTGTGATGAATGTTAGGCCTACTCCCCTGCAAATAGACTAATTGACCCTTTTCTAAGCCCCACCCCCTTGGTTACTGTTGAGCAAGAGCAACGTGAAGTTCATAGGTGCACATCAAATTTGGTGTCAGATGACAGCTGAGTCTATTTATTTTAAGACATACACTGTATACACTTTTTTTCAAAAATTGTCCATCCTAAAAATGTGGAATAAGTAAAGGCTTTGATTTCTGTTCAAACAGATGGAAAGGTGGTCTTAGAAAACATCTAGCAGGGAAAGTCTTAAAATGTATTAAACATACATCAAACCACAATTATGTTAAAAACCCTGGCAACTAATATCAACATTTTATATTGTTTTTCAGAAATTATTTTCCTTCTGTAAGTTAAAAAAAAATATGTAGCCTAGTGTCTTGTCAATGTGTTACCAAAAATCTACATATCTTTAAGATATTTTATAGTTTCTCTCCTTCATGAGGGAGGATAATGAAAGTTCACAAAAGTAACAAGTAAAGGTAGACCTACCAATTAGTTTGTGTTTTTGTGATAACAATTTGTTTTTTGATTTATTAAGTCATTAAAACAAGTCATTCTGTTAACAAATTGGTAACATAAACCCTTAAAAATCTGTAACAGAATTACTGCAACTGAACTGGCTACCATGGGAATTTATAGTAGTCACAAACCAGTTGGGTCACCTGCTACTATCCCCCCTTCCACTAGCATACTGTTATGCTCAGCACAATGTTTTCTTTCTGTTTCTGTCCTGTGGTGGTCAAAACGAGTGTGAAAAATGTCTGGACAACCGCTCCCCCTCTCTCTCCCCCTGTCTCTCTTCTATCTCACTCTCTCCAGTTAATGTCAGCTCTCTCTGTCTTTTACTGACACCTACCCATGAGCCCCCTCTCTTTCCATACTGTAACCAGCCCTCTCACCCACAGAGCACCGACCGACATCAGACGATGAGAAGTAGTTGAAATTTGATCAGTCAAAATCTGAACCAATCATAAACGACTGTTTCACAAGTTTGGACAGCAGAGTAAAGAAAAGTATAGTACTGTACAGTAGAGTTTAGAACAGTACAGTAACTCTACTGTGCTGTACTCTACTGTGCTGTACTCTACTGTGCTGTACTGTGATGTTCAAACTTATGAAGCAGACGTCTATGATTGGTACAATTTTGTTCCGGACCAACCACATTTGGTCTTGTAATAGCCAGTGTGTAGAATAATACCCAAACATGCAAAGGAGGCTAGGAAATGTTTCTACCTTCTGTGTACCTATTTAGGATACATCACCATGAAGAGAATGATATTCATAATTATGCATTTCTGTATAGTGTTTCTGTATCAGAGACCCATGATGTCATTCTGTTACCATCATTCTGTTACTGGGTGTTAATCCACTTCAGTTACTGTATTACAATAAACAAAATAGAGGTGTCATATCATAGCTGACACTCCATTCTTTCTACAGACATCTTTAAATTTGGAGTAGATATTTAAGAGTTTTTGGAAAATGTGGTCACATAAACGGAGGGAGATTTTACCATCATTCTGTTATCAAACTATACATCTGCACAGTTTTTCGAGTAAATGTGTTTGTTACATTTTCAGTGGAAATTGTTAAAAGTAATCAGTGTGAATAGAATTGTATGGTTTGTTTAACTTTGCAATCAATGGTTTTTGTTTGACATTCTTTTTAAAGTAAAAAATCGGAATATCAGCGTCATTGGAACATTGCCCTATGACAACTCGGACAACATTTTTCTGGGAAGCCCAATTCCCCGTTCAAACTAGTGTAGAAAAACCCTCAGAATGATTTCAGACTGTTTTTATTACTCGGTGAAAATAAAACACAAACTAACCTTTGCTAATCAGGAGCCTCTCGGATATGTTGTGGTGGACTGTTATAACAATTGCTTTACTGGAACCTGGTAAAAACATTTTCTTTAGTGTGGCTAGCCACTGGATGACTGAATGCACTGTCAGCATGTAGCTACTAACCACTTTTGGAGCTAATGAATGCTCTCAAATTATATCCTGATGTCGACAGCAGATGAGGGTTAAATACATAATATAGCAAACTTATCTAGCTAACATACATTTGGTGAAAACAAGGTATAGATAACTGGCTAACTAGCATTAGCAGCATTTTCAATGGTGGCCAGTGCAGCTAGCTAACAGTTTGTAACAGTTGCCATCCAATGGAGCACTGATTGATTGGGTGGGATTTAGAAAAGGGTCAATTATGAGTTCTCTCCTACACGGCTGTCCATTTTCCAAATGACATTGAACATTTAGGGCTGTTATGGCCCTGGAATTTTGGGTGACTGTTATTTGTCAGCCAAATGACTGCGGTCATTGCTATAAAATATGCACTTTTTCTCTTTTCCACCGCTCCTGAATGCGGGGGGGCTCAACTGAAGACTTGTTTGCTACAACACCTTGCTTGTTTCCACAAAGAACGAGAAAGTTTAATCACATTGTTACCATGGAAACGGACTCAACCACAGGAATGCCTGTCTATCCCATCCATAGATATCCATTGAGTGTACAAAACATTAGGAACTTGTTAAATCCACTTCAATCAGTGTAGATGGAGGAGAGGAGATGGGTTAAAGAAGGATTTTTAAGCCTTGAGACAATTGAGACATGGATTGTGTATGTGTGCCATTCAGAGGGTGAATGTGCAAGACAAAATATTTAAGTGCCTTTGAACGGGGTATGGTAGTAGGTGCCAGGTGGACCGGTTTGAATGTGTCAAGAACTGCAGCGCTGTTGGGTTTTTCACGCTCAACAGTTTCGTATGGGTATTAAGAATGGTCCACCACCCAAGGACATCCAGCCAACTTGACACAACTGTGGGAAGCGTTGGAGTCAACATGGGCCAGCATCCCTGTGGAACGCTTTCGACACCTTGTGGAGTCCATGCCCCGACGAATTGAGGCTGTTCTGAGGGGGAAAAAGGGGTGCAACTCAATATTAGGAAGGTGTTCCAAATGTTTTGTACACTCAGTGTAGCATGACCATACTATTTTTAAGGTCCCTGTCTTCAGTCAGATGTTCGTTTCACATACACAAAAAAGCATAAAGCATTTATGATGATCTTCATCTATAATCGCCTGTTACACGATTATACAATTTCCGTGCCAGCCCTAAATTCGAAATTAGGCCTAATCAGGAGCAAATGGAATTTGGGTACATTTTTCTTTCAATTCCTAGACAATTCCAACCTCTACAGTTATTTGCTGAGCTACCTTCTAAGGAGAGCAAATGAAGGATGAAGAGATTCAAATGAATATTCAGAGCTATCTTTAATTGGCTGACAAAGGCTTATCGTAATTAGCTACTTTCGAATGTGTGTGACGGATTTGGGTATTAGCATATTACATGGAGGGTATTACTGCCACTTTTTTAAAAGCCTCTTAATGAGAATAAACTTCCCCCTCCACCCAAATGACCCCCATCCAACTGCCATGTTTTATCACTATTCAAAATGCAGCCAAACTCCGTTGTCAAATCAAATGGGCTTCTTGTTGTTTTATTGGTGCGATGAATGGCAGATCAACGTCGTGTGCATTTGGTTACTGCTCAATCATTTGTAGGCTTTAGCTACCTTAAATGGCAGGACATGACTTTGTCTACCTAGCATATGCCATATACTTAGACCATGTATACACAGCCTCCTTTTCTACAGACGTGGGTAAAACTGAATCATTGTTCAGTGTTTCACTCAGAACCGAGCTCTGGGGTGAAGTTTCCCCTATGTACAGATCTGGGATTACCAATCATAACATCAACCACTAGTGAGTAAAATTCTAAACTGACCCTAGATCAGTGTAGGAGCAACTTCATCCTACTCCCAGAAGTGACTGATGGGATGCAGACGAGATACCATCCACATTTATGTAATCTACACAGGCAGACACAAATGACTGTTTCGGTTCATCTTCTTGATAACTTCTTGAAAGCCCTCTATTTTGTGTCCCCTCAGAAGAGGAATGGCACAGATGAGGAAGTCTGGATGTGACGGGATAAGGACTAACTCCCGGACTGAGCTGCGGGTCCCACAGGTGTCGGCCAGACAGGAGATCCTCACCAGCCTAGTGTCTGCGCTGGACTCAGTGGTAGGACCACTAACACACACAGACATACACATACGTTATTAGTTTTGTCATGGAAAAAACATGAAAGATTGATTTGTCAGGCAGTGTTATTTCAATGACTCCTTACAAAATCAAATTTGGCAATTCCATGGGAGCTGAAAATATTTTAGGTATTTTGGATTGTTCTGGCAATTCTCACATTGGCAGGATGGATTTTTGAAATGCTTTTTACGTTTGTTTTGCAAACCATTAAAAAAATCATGATTAAAGTGGCCATTTTTGGCTATTTTTTTAGACCTATACATGCCTCCTTTAAGACCCTATGATCTGTGAACTATACAGACAACATCTTGGTGTCATTATACTCCTTATGGTGTTCTCTCAAATATATCTATTGATTCCAAATTAAAATGTCACATTAATTTATTCAACATTAAGAATATTAATATCTCAAAACTACCCATTTTAAGACTTTGTTTAGAACAATATACTCTACAATTACATCAAATTGCCAGAGTGGGCTCTGCTAATTCTGAAGATATGCTACATTTTATGAGCACCACCAACACAGTGAATGGGAAAATAGATTCAAAGGGAACTCCAGCTGCTGGTCACTTGCTGAATGTGCAATCCTAAAGGAGACTGATTGTGGTTAATTTTAATTTATATGTATAAAATGGGTCATATCATGAAAGGGTAACTCAACCCCAATTTCAGCCTTTGCCCAACCCCTTCATTTAAAAAAAATGCAGTCAGGGGAGAAGTTGTGGGTGGGGGAAATTGCTCATAAACATTAATTTTGGGTGTGGATAAACATAGTTGTACCTGATCCCAACACTTTCTCACTAAAGCGTACTTACCAGAAGTCTACTGGCACGCTCTGATAATAAAATGATGTGCAACGCGAGCAGTTACGGCTCTGTACAGTTAGCTCACCGTGGTAAGGTACCAACCAAGTTTCTGACATTACATTTTCATTTTAGCAGACACTCTTAACCAGAGCAACTTACAGGAGCAATTATGGTTAGGTGCCTTGCTCAAGGGCACATCGACAGATTTTTCATCTAGTCTGCTGGGGATTCAAACCAGAGACCTTTTAGGTTACTGGCCCACCGCTCTTACCGCTAGGCTAGCTGTCGCCCCATCGATTGCCACTTGCGGTGTAAGTTCGAATACCCCATGGGGCACAAAATACATCTTTTGAAATTTGTATTTTTGGTACTGTGTTGGGAAGAAAAGTGCAATCGTCACCTTAAATGAAGATTAGGTGCTCAATTCAATCCAGCCCGCATTGCTGGGGTGGCAGGATAGCCTAGTGGTTAGAGCTTTGGACTAGTAACCAAAAAGTTGCAAGTTCAAATCCCCCAGCTGACAAGGTACAAATCTGTCGTTCTGCCCCTGAACAGGCAGGCCGTCATTGAAAATAAGAATTTAAGAATTTGTTCTTAACTGACTTGCCTAGTTAAATAAATAAAACATATTTTAAAAGATTGCAATATTTATGCAGTAGCTATTTTTCCAATGGTCAAATGAACTTAGATTGGTTACTGTATAAAAACCTACAACTGCTGCCGATGTGACCCCTCTCACAGGTATAATTTGACTTTTTAGAAGTGTGTGGGCACTGTATGAATGTTGTAAATAAGGGAGTAGCATTCACAACCATTGAACTATGAGCTAACTCTTCGTGGACTGTGCCACCAATCAGTAATAGTGGTTGGTAAAAAAAATACAACAATTTAACATGACCACCATTGTCATCTATTTCATTGTTACGATGGATGTAGCTACGAATATAAACGTATAGTCCTCATAGCCTACATTTTTTTTCTTCGTAAAAGCACAGATGTTTATGAAACAGTAAGCAAAAACATTGAATTTGGTCATATGCGGAAATGTTCCTTACACTCCACTTACCAGGACCATTGCCAAATTGGGCGCGCTGTCACCTGCTTTTATAATAAGCCTTGAGGTGTTACCACCCAGAATAGTTTATTTCAAACCGAACCCCTCCCTTGAGATTACATAGAAGGACCTTCTCAAGGTGCCTCTCTACATCATGATTTCAATGGTATAGTTGAACCGCTAGTGGCAAAAGGAGCTAGATTTACTACTAAAATACCAAAAAATAGCACTTTTGTAACGAACTGTCAAAATGAAGAACAGAATTTGAATGTTTCACTAGAATGCCAAGAGTGTGCAAAGCTGTCACAAAGGCAAAAGGTGGCAACTTTGAAGAATCTCAAATATATTTGGACTTGTTTAACACTTTTTGGTTACTAAATGATTCCATATGTGTTAATTCATATCTTACCTATTCTACAATGTAGAAAATCGTTTAAAAAAAATATACAGTTGAAGTCGGAAGTTTACATACATTTCGATTGGAGTCATTAAAACTTGTTTTTCAACCACTCCACAAATTTCTTGTGAACAAGCTATAGTTTTGGCAAGTCAGATACATCAACTTTATGCATGACACAAGTCATTTTTCCAACAATTGTTTACAGACAGATTATTTCACCTATAATTCAATGCATCACAATTCCAGTGGGTCAGACGTTTACATACACTAAGTTGACTGTGCCTTTAAACAGCTTGGAAAATTCCAGAAAATGTCATGGCTTTAGAAGCTTCTGATAGGCTTATTGACATAATTTGTGTCTATTGGAGGTAAACTTGTGGATGTATTTCAAGGCCTACCTTACAAATCAGTGCCTCTTTGCTTGACATCATGGAAAAATCAAAATAAATCAGCCAAGACTTCAGAAAAAAATGGTAGACCTCCACAAGTCTGGTTCATCCTTGGGAGCAATTTCCAAACGCCTGAAGGTACCATGTTTATCTGTACAAACAATAGTACGCAAGTATAAACACCATTGGACCACGCAGCCGTCATACCGCTCAGGAAGGAGACGCGTTCTGTCTCCTTGAGATGAACGTACTTTGGTGCGAAAAGTGCAAATCAATCCCAGAACAACCGCAAAGGACCTTGTGAAGATGCTGGAGGAAATGGGAACAAAAGTATCGATATTCACAGTGAAACGAGTCCTATATCAACTTAAAAGGCCGCTCAACAAGGAAGACGCCACTGCTCCAAAACCTCCATTAAAAAAGCCAGACTAAGGCTTGCAACTGCACATGGGGACAAAGATCGTAATTTTTGGAGAAATGTCATTTGGTCTGATTAACCAAAAATTGAACTGTTTGGTCATAAAGACCATCGATATGTTTGGAGGTAAAAAGGGGGAGGCTGGCGAGCCGAAGAACACCATCCCAACCGTGAAGCACGGGAGTGGGAGTGGCAGCATCATATTCTGGGGGTGCTTTGCTGCAGGAAAGACTCATGCACTTCACAAAATAGAGGGCATCATGAGGCAGGAAAATGATGTGGATATATTGAAGCAACATCTCAAGACATCAGTCAGGAAGTTAAACTTTGGTCGCAAATGGGTCTTCCAAATGGACAATGACCCCAAGCATACTTCCAAAGCTGTGTCAAAATGGCTTAAGGACAGCAAAGTCAAGGTATTGGAGTGGCCATCACAAAGCCCTGACCTCAATCCTATAGAAAATGTGTGGACAGAACTGAAAAAGCATGCAAGGAGGCCTACAAACCTTATTCAGTTACACCAGCTCTGTCAGGAGTAATGGGCCAAAATTCACCCAACTTATTGTGGGAAGCTTGTGGAAGGCTACCCAAAACATTTGACCCAAGTGAAACAATTTAAAGGCAATGCTACCAAATAGTAATTGAGTGTATGTAATCTTCTGAACCAATGGGAATGTGATGAAATAAATAAAAGCTGAAATAAATCATTCTCCCTACTATTATTCTGACATTTCACATTCTTAAAATAAACTGGTGATCCTAACTGACCTAAGACAGAGAATTTTTACGAGGATTAAATGTCAGGAATTGTGAACAACTGAGTTTAAATGTATTTGGCTAAGGTGTATGTAAACTTCCGACTTCAACTGTATATATATATTGAAATTAGTAGGTGTGTCCAAACTTTTGACTTGTACTGTATATACACTGCTCAAAACAATAAAGGGAACACTAAAATAACACATCCTAGATCTGAATGAATGAAATATTCTTATTAAATACTTTTTTCTTTACATAGTTGAATGTGCTGACAACAAAATCACACAAAAATTATCAATGGAAATCAAATTTATCAACCCATGGAGG
Organism: Oncorhynchus mykiss; assembly: GCF_013265735.2. Classification (NCBI taxonomy): domain Eukaryota; kingdom Metazoa; phylum Chordata; class Actinopteri; order Salmoniformes; family Salmonidae; genus Oncorhynchus; species Oncorhynchus mykiss. The sequence continues at coordinate 47,695,244 of NC_048576.1, read as the reverse complement.
TCTGGATTTGGAGTCACACTCCAAATTAAAGTGGAAAACCACACTACAGGCTGATCCAACTTTGATGTAATGTCCTTTAAAACAAGTCAAAATGAGTCTCAGTAGTGTGTGTGGCCTCCACGTGCCTGTATGACCTCCCTACAACGCCTGGGCATGCTCCTGATGAGGTGGCGGATGGTCTCCTGAGGGATCTCCTCCCAGACCTGGACTAAAGCATCCGCCAACTCCTGGACAGTCTGTGGTGCAACGTTTGTGGATGGAGCGAGACATGATGTCCCAGATGTGCTCAATTGGATTCAGGTCTGGGGAATGGGCGGGCCAGTCCATAGCATCAATTCCTTCCTCTTGAAGGAACTGCTGACACACTCCAGCCACATGAGGTCTAGCATTGTCTTGCATTAGGAGGAACCCAGGGCTAACCGCACCAGCATATGGTCTCACAAGGGGTCTGAGGATCTCATCTCGGTACCTAATGGCAGTCAGGCTACCTCTGGCGAACACATGGAGGCCCCCCAAAGAAATGCCACCCCACACCATGACTGACCCACCGCCAAACCGGTCATGCTGGAGGATGTTGCAGCAGAACGTTCTCCACAGCGTCTCCAGACTCTGTCACATGTGCTCCGTGTGAACCTGCTTACATCTGTGAAGAGCTCAGGGCGTCGGTGGCGAATTTGCCAATATTGGTGTTCTCTGGCATATGCCAAATGTTGGGCTGTAAGCACAACCCCCACCTGTGGACGTCGGGCCCTCATACCACCCTCATGGAGTCTGTTTCTGACTGAGCAGACACATGCATATTTGTGGCTTGCTGGAGGTCATTTTGTAGGGCTCTGGCAGTGCTCCTCCTGCTCCTCCTTGCACAAAGGCGGAGGTAGCGGTCCTTTTGCTGGGTTGTGTCCCTCCTACGGCCTCCTCCACGTCTCCTCATGTACTGGCCTGTCTCCTGGTAGCGCCTCCATGCTCTGGACACTACGCTGACAGACACAGCAAACCTTCTTACCACAGCTCGCATTGATGTGCCATCCTGGATGAGCTGCACTACCTGAGCCACTTGTGTGGGTTGTAGACTCCGTCTCCTGCTACCACTTGAGTGAAAGCACCGCCAGCATTCAAAAGTGACCAAAACATCAGCCAGGAAGCATAGAAACTGAGAAGTGTTCTGTGATTACCACCTGCAGAACCACTCCTTTATTGGGGGTGTCTTGCTAATTGCCTATAATTTCCATGTGAAATTCGTCAATCAGTCTTGCTTCCTAAGTGGACAGTTCACAGAAGTGTGATTGACTTGGAGTTACATTGTGTTGTTTAAGTGTTCCCTTTATTTTTTTGAGCAGTGTATATTTAAAAACAAATTGGCGTCAGAAAACATTGTGAAGTGAACCACTGTGTAATATAGTTAAATCTGTGTACATGCAAATACAACCAAAAGTATTTATACAGCAAAAATGGCTAGGGATTGTAAGAAGTCGGAAGAAGAGTCAATGAATAGAACAATATTCTAAATGTTGATTAAGTGTACTTTGAGCCTCACAGTAACACTAGGAAATGTTTTTCTTTATTCACTCTGAAGCTGTGTTCGAATACTCATACTAACCATACTATTTGTGACGTAAATTGAGTATGTAGTATGCTTATTGGTCATAGTATGGATGTTAGTAGTATGCCAAAAGATGTACTACATTCGCCAAAATATGAAGTATACAAGGTGTGGACACTATTTCCATGCTCTTAGGGCCCATAATGTAATTATTCAGAAAATGGGTGTGGATTCACAACATTTTCAGATTTGAAGAAAATTGAGGAAAATATACTGCCGAAGTCCGACCAGAGCGGATTCAAATTCATTGCTTTAACTAATTATGACAACTGTTGAGCAATGTAATGACTTTTCAAATAAGTTACACGTTATGGTGGCTGACAATTTGTTAGCTACGCTAGCCTTACAAACTACATAGCATATCATTTCTGCAGTTGCTTGTATATACCGATATGTTAGCTAGCTAACTAACGTTAGTTGGCTACTAACACATCAAACTTGACAGTATATTAACTATATGCTATCTAACGACCCACCATTTATTGACTTGATTATTCACGTCATTCTTAGCTTAGTTAAGTGGTATAGTCGTTATGCGTTCTCAATGGACATTGTTATTGAAGTCGTAAGATGTCTAGCTAGTAATTTGTCCGCTATGTTAACAATCTAGCAAGAAGTTGCATAGCAACAGCATCTACTTCCGGTAGAAAGGCGAAGTGCTAGTACACTCAACTGAAATGATACTGTTCATTTACAGTATACTAAAATGAACTAATAGCATGTAGTATATACTCATTAAATATGTAGTATACAGTTTGTTAGTATGGGTTTTCGAACACAGCTTTAGTCTTGCTTGAGAAGGTGACCTATGACCTTGTCTTTTAACCTGTGTTCCAGTGTACAGCCATGTCAAAGCTCAATGCCGAAGTGGCTTGCGTCACAGTGCACGAGGACAGCGTGATCGCCGTGGGAACAGAAAAGGGAAGAGCTTTCCTCAACTCACGGAGGGAAATACAAACAGACTTCCACAAGTTTTGCAGTGAGTGCTTCGCTGTGTACTGGGCAAAAAAGCTGAATAGGGTATAATTTGCCCAAATCACATAACACGATATGGCTACATTTTTCACTTGGAGCACAATTGCTACAACATTTTCCTCACAGGTCAAGCTTTTGTCTTGGAGTTGAACTTAGTTAAAAAGGTTTTGTCTTATTTAAGTAATTCAATCTCTAGTTTTACATTTACATTTGAGTCATTTAGCATTTGCTCTTATCCGGAGTGTAGAACCATTTTTATTGTTTGTATCTCTGTAATGTGTCTCTATCCATGTAACTGTATACTGAATGTATCTATATACTTTAAAGAAAATGGGACCACAATGGAAATAAGTCCCTGACTTTATTGTGCAATCCCCGTCAAGTAAAAAAAAAAAAATGATGTACTGTTTAATTATGTAATTTTTTAAAACTAATAAATAAATCTATCAATCAATTCTAAAGCAATTGAGAACCAGAATAGCCCAACTTTGAGTGAAACTGGCAAGGGGAAAAGTGGAGATGTACAGTGAGGGGAAAAGTATTTGATCCCCTGCTGATTTTGTACATTTGCCGACTGACGAAGAAATGAGTCTATAATTTTAATGGTAGGTTTATTTGAACAGTGAGAGACAGAATAACAACAACAAAATTCAGAAAAACGCATGTCAAAAATGTTATAAATTGATTTGCATTTTAATGAGGGAAATACGTATTTGACCCCCTCTCAATCAGAAATATTTCTGGCTCCCAGGTGTCTTTTTATACAGGTAACGAGCTGAGATTAGGAGCACACTCTTAAAGGGAGTGCCCCTAATCTCAGTTTGTTACCTGTATAAAAAACACCTGTCCACAGACGCAATCAATCAGATTCCAAACTCTCCACCATGGCCAAGACCAAAGAGCTCTCCAAGGATGTCAGGGACAAGATTGTAGACCTATACAAGGCTGGAATGGGCTACAAGACCATCGCCAAGCAGCTTGGTGAGAAGGTGACAACAGTTGGTACGATTATTCGCAAATGGAAGAAACCCAAAAGAACTGTCAATCTCCCTCGGCCTGGGGCTCCGTGCAAGATCTCACCTCGTGGAGTTGCAATGATCATGAGATCAGTGAGGAATCAGCCCAGAACTACACGGGAGGATCTTGTCAATTATCTCAAGGCAGCTGGGACCATAGTCACCAAGAAAACAATTGGTAACACACTACGCCGTGAAGGACTGAAATCCTGCAGAGCGCGCAAGGTCCCCCTGCTCAAGAAAGCACAAATACATGCCCGTCTGAAGTTTGCCAATGAACATCTGAATGATTCAGAGAACAACTGGGTGAAAGTGTTGTGGTCAGATGAGACCAAAATGGAGCTCTTTGGCATCAACTCAACTCGCCGTGTTTGGAGGAAGAATGCTGCCTATGACCCGAAGAACAACATCCCCACCGTCAAACATGGAGGTGGAAACATTATGCTTTGTGGGTGTTTTTCTGCTAACGGGAAAGGACAACTTCACCGCATCAAAGGGGCGATGGACAGGGCCATGTACCGTCAAATCTTCGGTGAGAACCTCCTTCCCTCAGCCAGGGCATTGAAAATGGGTCATGGATGGGTATTCCAGCATGACAATGACCCAAAACTCATGGCCCAGGCAACAAAGGAGTGGCTCAAGAAGAAGCACATTAAGGTCCTGGAGTGGCCTAGCCAGTCTCCAGACCTTAATCCCATAGAAAATCTGTGGAGGGAGCTGAAGGTTCGAGTTGCCAAACATCAGCCTCGAAACCTTATTGACTTGAAGATCTGCAAAGAGGAGTGGGACAAAATCCCTCCTGAGATGTGTGCAAACCTGGTGGCCAACTACAAGAAACGTCTGACCTCTGTGATTGCCAACAAGGGTTTTGCCACCAAGTGCTAAGTCATGTTTTGCAGAGGGGTCAAATACTTATTTTTCTCATTAAAATGCAAATCAATTTATAACATTTTTGACGTGTTTTTCTGGCTCACTGTTCAAGTAAACCTACCATTACAATTATAGGCTGATCATTTCTTTGTCAGTGGGCAAACGTACAAAATCAGCAGGGGATCAAATACTTTTTTCCCTCACTGTATGCCTTTAGTTTCTCATGCTTGATTCTTTCAGGGGTGCACTGTCTGCAAGGGCTGACCACAGTGAATGCCCATGCCAAAGTCCAGGAGAGTGAATTCAGCAAGCTTGGTAAAGAGGGCGGGCACGGCAAACAAAGGGCGTCAACAGATGCCCACTCTAACATCTTTGTCTTGAGGAAAATGGTGGAGGAAGTCTTCAGTGTGCTTTACAGTAAGGGCTTCAACATACCTCACCAAACAAATATATAATTTTTTTAGGCCTGCGCTATCGAATTATTTATATTTTCTAATTTAACTTCCTAATTTCTACCTTCTCATAATTGAAATCAAATGTCAAACACATGATTGAATGTTAATATTCACAGTAATTTGACATGCAACGAAGTTTCAGATGAAACGTTCCTTTTCTAATCTCTACCTTCTCATAACTAAAATCATATTTCTGACACGTGATTGAATGTTTTTCTATTGTCAAATCAAACTTTATTTGTCTCGTGTACAGGATGCAACCGTTGTAAAACAGTCCAGCGAAATGCTTGCTTACAAGCTTTTTCTCAATAATGCAGCTTGTAAGTAAGCATTTCGCTGGACTGTTTTACACATGTTGATTTTTTTTAACATTTTATTTCATGTGATTAGTAATTCATTTACGTCTGTCCCTCATTTTAAGGTCAACCCTCTTATGTGAACTAAACTCATTTATTATTGTGGAACTATTCCTTTAAAAAAAAGAAAAAATCTAAAGAAACATTGAACATCTAATAGTCAAATCATCGTGTAAAAGCAGGTGGAGCTTGCATTCAATTGCCACTTCCTGTTGCACACAGCAAGCTTCCATTCCTCCTGCCACAAGGGGGTTTTATGGCTGATTTTAAGATGAAATCATCAACCTTGTTACTGTCAACCCTGTAACTTTCTTTGGCACATAATAGGAACTTAATATAGTATTTTTGAGATGGGGATAAAAAAAATATATATTTTTTTTACCCCTTTTTTCTCCCCAATTTCGTGGTATCCAATTGTTGTAGTAGCTACTATCTCGTCTCATCGCTACAACTCCCGTACGGGCTCGGGAGAGACGAAGGTTGAAAGTCATGCGTCCTCCGATACACAACCCAACCAAGCCGCACTGCTTCTTAACACAGCGCGCATCCAACCCGGAAGCCAGCCGCACCAATGTGTCGGAGGAAACACCGTGCACCTGGCAACCTTGGTTAGCGCGCACTGCGCCCGGCCCGCCACAGGAGTCGCTGGTGCGCGATGAGACAAGGACATCCCTACCGACCAATCCCTCCCTAACCCGGACGACGCTAGGCCAATTGTGCGTCGCCCCACGGACCCCCCGGTCGCGGCCGGTTACGAGAGATGGGGATAACTAATAGTTTTTATGATGTTGACATAATTTTTAAGTTAGGTGAAATCAAAAAAACATTTGACCAAGTTACACTTCTCAAAAGGCACCGAATTAGTGGAACAACCCAGTAATAATAACAATGGAAGCAGCAGTGTATATATTATAGGTGAACATGCGTGTGCATGTGTCAGTCATTTGACATGTCCTTTTCTAATTTTTAGCATCTCACAACAGAAAGCATGTTTCTGACAAGACATGGAATGTTGCCATTTACAGTCATTTGACATGCTGTATGTATGTGATGATTTTCCAGGTGAGGCTGTTGGGAAGAGCAATAGCCTAGTCCCTGTGCCTTATGAGTGGATCCTGAAGGACCCCAGCTCTGTGGTGGCCCACGGCCTGCCTGAGGGGATCGCCCTGAGGAAACCTGCTGAGTATAACACCAAGACCTTAATGAAGATCCTGGAGCAGAGCAACCGCATCTACTTCACTGTCAAAAGGTGATCTCACTCCATACAGTACTTCATGACGTACCTGCATAAATGGCAGAAGTAAGGCAGCATAATTAGGATTGATCCAGGGCTGGTCTTGTTATTGACACAGCTTTATCTTCTCCTGTTTCCTTCTTCTTCATCATCTGTTTATAGGGGAACAGAGGAGCCTTTGCGCGAGACTAAGTCCAGTGTCAGCAACCACAACTCCTTCTCGGGCACCACCAAGATCCTAGCCAAACACGGCCCATCCTCCAAGCCTGCCTCCACCGCCCAGGAATTGTCCACCGCATCAGTCTCGGCCAGCAACTCCATGCTCTCCAGCTTCCTGTATGGCATGCCTATGTCCTCCCTGCCGCACCCTGACGGCAAGCTGGACCTCAAGCCCACGTCCCTCCTCAACCTGGACAAAGACCGCCTGGGGGCCTGGGTGGCAGGGGCGGAGAAAGGGACGGCCGCCAAAGACAGTTCCGACAATGGTAAGATATATAACGTGACCCCACAGGAAGAAGCTGTTGCTGAGGTAGCAGATGATGGAGATCCAGGTTACTACTGACAAACCCTTCACCATTTTGAGTCACCGTTCATTTTCTGTCTCTGTAATTTAATTAATTTGGCAGGGTTACTATTCTCCCTGTCATTTTTGCTAGTGGTTATACTACTGGCTGTCATTTCACATAATTATTTGATCGAGAATCACTTTTGATTATGGACATTTTCATTTTTCAAAATTTGCTTGGCCTTGAAAGCATAATTTAATGGCTTTAAATAGGCTTTAAAATGTGCTTTTGATGCTACGCTTGTGAGTATGTGTATCAATGTTTAATTTCTGGCATTTTGCGGATAGTACTCCAAGGGGAGTTGGGCCAGAGTCCTCCAAGCATCCACGTCTCCAAGCGCCTCCTGTTTTCCCTCGTACATGAGAAGTCAGGTAGGCTTGAACTGGAACTGGACACAGACAGTAGGCCTGTAGGCCACATACTTTTCTCACCAACCCGTTTGTGCTGTCTCAGATATTTTCCATTCACATTGTTCATGGATGTAGCGTCTATGGTGGATGTGTAACAGGTACAGCTTAGCTCAGTTTGACTGCCCAGTAGTGTGAAACATATATTTTTTTAAAGGGGTCTTTGGGCATCTCACCCCACCCCCCTGCCAGACAATACATATACTCTACATCCGAGTATAGACAATCTCTCAAATGTGGTCTTAGAGAATGACTTGTCGGCTCACTTAATGGCTCTTTTTTTCATGTGAATCCCACATTGCAGTTTATTAAAAACCAATGGTTTTTCCCTCACGCTATAGACTTTTAATTTGTTAAACTTTGATTTCATATTATTTTTGACATTTTACACAGTGGTATGGCATTACCAAAATATATTGCAGATTAGAGTGAAGCAAAACAGTGCACTCACACAGAGTATCTGCACATGTGCACAGTTGTGCTTCATGCTGCTGGAACATGATAGCTTCCAGACCAAAACAGTGTGAAGTTTATGCTAGCGTGTCATACTTTAAGTTGTTGCGGAACTCTGATTTTGAATTATTTTCTCATTCAACTTTGTCAGAGTTTATTCTACATAGTAAATTATTGGGTGGGCCGTCTAAGGCCATACAGTATATTTTTAGAAATACATTTTGGGTTTGGTAAAACGCATTCAGTGTTCACTTTAAGGGATATTTTGGCACTTAGGTCCTTTATCTACTTTCCCAGAGCCACAAATTATATTCTAATTTAATTCCTTATACCTGTAAATCCCATTCCAATGTTTAGGTAAAATTTAATTCCAAATTCAATATTGTTCCACAAATTCAATTCCGTCAGGCTGATAATGTAATTGTTCAGACAGCCTAGCTAAACTGGAAATATAGGAATAGCAGTTACAATTATCTAAAACAAATCCTGTAGTCAGTTGTTGATACTAAGTGCATTATTTCCATTAACTGGGAAATATACAAATATTGAATTCCAATTCAATTCCAAAGATTTCATTTTTTACAATTCAAATAGAATCTCAATTCCATAACTTGAACATTTTTTAAATTCAAATTGATTTCCATGTAAATTTTCCACTTCATGATTGAATTCAATAATTGAATAGGAATTTCAAATTGATTTGGATTTGACCCCAACCTTAACCACCACCAAAGCCCCTTTTTGATTTAGAAAAAAAAACTCAGTGTACATGTGGAAAGTAGACATACAGATTGAATAACTTTTATTTTTCTTCACCTATTTTTTTATTTTTACGTTATTCTCTTTTGCGCTCAACAGAAAAATGGGATTCGTTCATTCGCGAGACAGAGGACATCAACACGCTGAGAGAATGTGTGCAGATCCTGTTCAACAGTCGCTATGGTGAGATGGTCAACCACTATTTCTCAGCATGGTTTCCTATTGTAGGGCATAAACAACAAACACTTTTAGGGTTTTAACAACTTTCCAGTTTCCCGGACCCAGATTAAGGTTAGTCCACGTCCAAAAAGTACTTTCAGTGGAGATTCTCTGTGAAAACGTTTTACTATAGAATGCTTGTGTTTAGTCAGTTTCCAGCTGTCATTACTGCATATAAATCTATCCATACGTTATACCCTTATTAAGACGCATTGTAGGGCCTCATGATTGAAATCCGTCAATGATTTCTGACAACCCCCTTATTTTCAGCGGAGGCCCTGGGCTTGGACCACATGGTTCCAGTGCCGTACCGGAAGATTGCCTGCGACCCAGAGGCTATGGAGATAATTGGCATCCCAGACAAAATCCCCTTCAAGAGGCCCTGTACCTACGGAGTACCCAAACTCAAACGCATCCTGGAGGAGCGCCACGGGGTCCGCTTTGTAGTGAAAAGGTAAACACTGATCTGAGATCAGTCTGGAAAAGTCTGTCATTTTTCTCTCTCATTCTTCCCTCCAAAAATCAGAGATTGCACTGTAGTGTGTAGTGCACCCATATAAGGGCTGCATAACACATCATTCCAGGGTTGTGTTCATTAGGCTCCAAAATATATATATTTTTACTGAAACAGGGAAGAACTACAACTAATGCAGTTGTCCAATAAGAAACATTCCCCAATGAAAACAATCATTTTTGAGGACCACTGTTTGAGCTACAAAAGAAGGCACAGCATCTCATCTATCTCTAATTTCCTATTTGGAAAACTGAATCAATGAAGGCAGAGGTGTCAAACCAGGCCATCTGTTGGTTAAATACCCTGCCCTCCTCTAATAGACAATGCCCCGCTGACTGGTAACCACCACCGCACACCACACAGCATGGTGCCTCCTGCTCTCTGGCATATACAGCCAAAGTCTTGCTGTCATTCAACCCATTTGATGAAATAAATGTAGATTGGGCAACAGGCTTAGTTTGAGTTAACACCGGTATCAGCGCATGGCCCATGCACAAGGCGCCATGGGCATGTCATTAATGTTAATACAATTAGAGCAGATTGAAGATCATATTTTTATCCAGGAGAGATACACTCCTGACTTTGTTTTTGATATTGGTTGTTTATTCAAGATGGCCCAGATATAGACCGTGTAGAGATGTCTGTTTAATCTTGTGACATGTCTGTTCAGTTCAGTTGTTGACATGTGCACTGTTGTTCACCAACAGTTTACTACAGGGTGCCCTCCTTACTTGACTGTTATCAATGATCAATAATCACATTTATAAACAATAACAACCCTCTGTTCTCATTCCAGAATGTTTGACGAAAGGATTTTCACAGGTAATACTGAGTATTTTTTTCATCTTTCATTGTTGATTTCTAAAGAAGCCCTTAGCATGCCTTTTAGCAATGGCATGTCCTTATTTTTCTTCTGATACGATGGATGTTTAGCTGTAATAGCTTGTAGTCCATCATGGCTGATCTGATTGATTCTGTTATGTTGTGTCACAAAGCTGCTGGTAAGGTGGCCAAGGAGGAGGGGAAGCATGACATAAACTCCACCTTTGAGGACGGTTTCCCTGACATCCTCCAGGTCCCGTCGGCTGCACTGGAGCTGGTCACCAATCCTCACAGCAGCAGGTCTGTACGCAAATTCTAGGACTTAGCCAGTAATGTAGAGGGTGTAGTGATGCAAGATGTTATTTGGAATCATCAGAAAAATCTGTTCCGCACCGGATTTAGCCAATCTGCATCCAGAGCTATAACAGACAATTAGATCAGAAGACAATACAAACAAACGTTTCAACCCGTTGTAATATATTGATAGAGCCATTCAGTGAATGCTACATGTCTATCACTTGGTAATGGAAGGCCATACCCTGACACACCATAATTTATCTATGCTAATGAATTTATGTTATAATTCGAAATTGTGCATTTGTTTTCCTTTTCAGATCTACAAGCTCTTGTGTGAGTCCATTGGCTGACTGCGAAGCAGGTTAGTGACAAGGCAACGCTATAGCATACTATAGTAATACTTTCATGCAAACCCAATAGGTGAACACAGGTTAGCACTCCTTTTTACAGTAGTCTAATACGTTTCATTTTGCATATCCACTCTTTAACTGTCCCTTGGGATTCGCAAATGAAAACTTAAGCCACCTGATACAGAACATACTTACTTAAAGCATTTGAAACACATCTATAAAAATCCAAAAATCCATTCTGGGAGAAAGATCTAGCTTTACCTCAGATGGAACCATATTCCCTATATAGTGCACTACTTTTGACCAGAGCCCCATGGTCCCAGGTCAAAGTAATGCACTATATAGTGTGCCATTTGGGAGGCAGCACTGCTATATGAACTGTTTTTACTGTTACTCTTTAAGGGCCTTCAGGAGATTGTATTCCCTTGAAAAAGATTAAAACGGAACCCCCAGATGGGGAAATCATCCAGGTGACTGTACCAGGTAAGTGGTGCGCCTCCGTCATTATAGTACCTTTTGAAATAGCTTTAGCTGTTAAACCAGATAGCATCTGGGGAGCAGCAAGTCAATATAGCGTAGAAATGCAGTACCAGTCAAAAGTTTGGACACACCTACTCATTCCAGATTATTTTTATTTTTACTATTTTCTACATTGTAGAATAATAGTAGAATAATAGTGAAGACATCAAAACTATGAAATGACACATGGAATCATGTAGTAACCAAAAAAGTGTTAAACAAATCAAAATATTTTTTATATTTGAGATTCTTCAAAGTATGACATCTTTGCACACTCTTGGCATTCTCTCAACAAGCTTCATGAGGTAGTCACCTGGAATGTTTCAATTCCAATTTTTTTTATTTCACTTTTATTTAACCAGGTAGGCTAGTTGAGAACAAGTTCTCATTTGCAACTGCGACCTGGACAAGATAAAGCAAAGCAGTGTGACACAGACAACAACACAGTTCCACATGGAGTAAACAATAAACAAGCCAATAACACAGTAAACAAATCAATGACACAGTAGGAAAAAAAGTATATATACAGTGTGTGCAAAAGGCATGAGGAGGTAGGCAATAAATACGCCATAGGAGCTAATAGATCTGGAAGAAAAGGCGGCCAAATGAGGTGTTGGCTTTGGGGATGATCAGTGAGAGATACAGTGCCTTGCGAAAGTATTCGGCCCCCTTGAACTTTGCGACCTTTTGCCACATTTCAGGCTTCAAACGTAAAGATATAAAACGTTATTTTTTTGTGAAGAATCAACAACAAGTGGGACACAATCATGAAGTGGAATGACATTTATTGGATATTTCAAACTTTTTTAACAAATCAAAAACTGAAAAATTGGGCGTGCAAAATTATTCAGCCCCCTTAAGTTAATACTTTGTAGCGCCACCTTTTGCTGCGATTACAGCTGTAAGTCGCTTGGGGTATGTCTCTATCAGTTTTGCACATCGAGAGACTAAAATGTTTTCCCATTCCTCCTTGCAAAACAGCTCGAGCTCAGTGAGGTTGGATGGAGAGCATTTGTGAACAGCAGTTTTCAGTTCTTTCCACAGATTCTCGATTGGATTCAGGTCTGGACTTTGACTTGGCCATTCTAACACCTGGATATGTTTATTTTTGAACCATTCCATTGTAGATTTTGCTTTATGTTTTGGATCATTGTCTTGTTGGAAGACAAATCTCCGTCCCAGTCTCAGTTCTTTTGCAGACTCCATCAGGTTTTCTTCCAGAATGGTCCTGTATTTGGCTCCATCCATCTTCCCATCAATTTTAACCATCTTCCCTGTCCCTGCTGAAGAAAAGCAGGCCCAAACCATGATGCTGCCACCACCATGTTTGACAGTGGGGATGGTGTGTTCAGGGTGATGAGCTGTGTTGCTTTTACGCCAAACATAACGTTTTGCATTGTTGCCAAAAAGTTCAATTTTGGTTTCATCTGACCAGAGCACCTTCTTCCACATGTTTGGTGTGTCTCCCAGGTGGCTTGTGGCAAACATTAAACAACACTTTTTATGGATATCTTTAAGAAATGGCTTTCTTCTTGCCACTCATCCATAAAGGCCAGATTTGAGCAATAAACGACTGATTGTTGTCCTATGGACAGAGTCTCCCACCTCAGCTGTAGATCTCTGCAGTTCATCCAGAGTGATCATGGGCCTCTTGGCTGCATCTCTGATCAGTCTTCTCCTTGTATGAGCTGAAAGTTTAGAGGGACGGCCAGGTCTTGGTATATTTGCAGTGGTCTGATACTCCTTCCATTTCAATATTATCGCTTGCACCGTGCTCCTTGGGATGTTTAAAGCTTGGGAAATCTTTTTGTATCCAAATCCAGCTTTAAACTTCTTCACAACAGTATCTCGGACCTGCCTGGTGTGTTCCTTGTTCTTCATGATGCTCTCTGCGCTTTTAACGGACCTCTGAGACTATCACAGTGCAGGTGCATTTATACGGACACTTGATTACACACAGGTGGATTGTATTTATCATCATTAGTCATTTAGGTCAACATTGGATCATTCAGAGATCCTCACTGAACTTCTGGAGAGAGTTTGCTGCACTGAAAGTAAAGGGGCTGAATAATTTTGCACGCCCAATTTTTCAGTTTTTGATTTGTTAAAAAAGTTTGAAATATCCAATATGTCGTTCCACTTCATGATTGTGTCCCACTTGTTGTTGATTCTTCACAAAAAAAATACAGTTTTATATCTTTATGTTTGAAGCCTGAAATGTGGCAAAAGGTTGCAAAGTTCAAGGGGGCCGAATACTTTCGCAAGGCACTGTACCTGCTGGACCGTGTGCTACGGATAGGTGTTGTTATCGTGACCAGTGAACTGAGATAAGGCAGAGCTTTACCTAGCATAGAATTATAGATGACCTGGAGCCAGTGGGTTTGGCGACGAATATGTAGCGAGGGCCAGCCGACTAGAGCATACAGGTCGCAGTGGTAGTTGGTATAAGGTGATTTGGTAACAAAACGGATGGCACTGTGAAAGACTGCATCCAGTTTGCTGAGTAGAGTGTTAGAAGGTATTTTGTAGATGACATCGCCAAAGTCGAGGATAGGTAGGATAGTCAGTTTTACTAGAGTAAGTTTGGCAGCGTGAGTGAAGGAGGCTTTGTTGCGAAATAGGAAGCCTAATTCTAGATTAGATTTTTGATTGGAGATGTTGAATATGAATCTGGAAGGAGAGTTTACAGTCTAGCCAGACACCTAGGTATTGCATTTCCATTAACAGGTGTGCCTTGTTGGAATTTATTTCCTTGAAGCGTTTGAGCCAAACAGTTGTCTTGTGACAAGGTAGGGGTGGTATACAGAAGATAGCCCTATTTGGTAAAAGTCCATGTTGGACAAGAACAGCTCAAATAAGCAAAGAGAAACGACAGTCCATCAATACTTTAAGACATGAAGGTCAGTCGATCTGGAAAATGTCACGAAATTTGAAAGTTTCTTCAAGTGCAGTTGTAAAAACCATCATTAAAGAATGGAAGACCCAGAGTTACCTCTGCTGCAGAGGATAAATTCATTAGAGTTACCAGCCTCAGAAATTGCAGCCCAAATAAATGCTTCAGAGTTCAAGTAACGGAAACATCTCAACATCAACTGTTCAGAAGAGACTGCGTGAATCAGGCCTTCATGGTCGAGTTGCTGCAAAGAAACCACTACTAAAGGACACCAATAAGAAGAAGAGACTAGTTTGGGCCAAGAAACACAAGCAATGGACATTAGACCGGTGGAAATCTGTCCTTTGGTCTGACGAGTCCAAATTTGAGATTTTTGGTTTCAACCGCTGTCTTTGTGAGACGCAGAGTAGATGAACGGATTATCTCCGCATGTGTGGTTCCCACCGTGAAGCATGGATGAGGATGTGTGGAGGTGCTTTGCTGGTGACACGGTCTGTGATTTATTTTGAATTCAAGGCACACTCAACCAGCATGGCTACCACAGCATTCTGCCATCCCACCTGGTGTGCGCTCATTTGTTTTTCAATGACCATCAGGCTGTGTAAGGGCTATTTGACCAAGAAGGAGAGTGATTGAGTGCTGCAGATAACCTGGCCACTACAATCACCTAACCTCAACACAATTGAGATGGTTTGGGATGAGTTTGACCGCAGAGTGAAGGAAAAACAGCCAACAAGTGCTCAGCATGTGGGAACTCCTTCATGACTGTTGGTAAAGCATTCCAGGTGAAGCTGGTTGAGAGAATGCCAAGAATGTGCAGAGCTGTCAAGGCAATGAGTGGCTGCTTTGAAGAATCTAAAATAAAACCTATATTTTGATTTGTTTAACACTTTTTTTGGTTACTACATGATTTCATGTGTTATTTCACAGTTTTGATGTCATCACTATTATTCTACAATGTAGAAAATAGTAAAAATAAAGAAAAACCCTTGAATGTAGTCTGTCCAAACTTTTGACTGGTACTGTATGTAAAAGGGAGTCTTGGAAAATGTTTTCTGTGTTTTAAGCGATCTGTCTTTTTCAGCCATCCTTTTTTTAAACAAATTCTTATTTACAATGACTGCCTAGGAACAGTTGGTTAGCTGCCTTGTTCAGGGGCATAACAACAGATTTTTACCTTGTCAGCTCGGGGATTCAATCTAGCAACCTTTTGGTTACTGGCCCAATGCTCTAACCACTAGGCTAACTGCCGCCCCATTTTTGAGGGGTGCAAAATCCATTTGTCACCGAAATATCGCTGGATTGCTATTCTTTCATACTATTGCTTTTGCCTGACGTTTTTTCCGTTACCGCTTTAACAATGTTGTGAAATTGGGAAAAGTTATATTTTAATGCAGTTGAAATGTTGACAAATTAGATGCGCTGAAATGAAAGCAACTTCCCGAAAACAAACATTCGGATTATAGTGATGTTATGTCTGATCTAGCTAGCAATGTAAAGTATGAATAGATAGGTGTAATCTAGAGCCAAGCGTGTTGATTTTTTTATCCAAGGGTATCCTGTTATTGACACACCTGTTGAATTATGCAAGAGAACGTGACAACAACAGTAATTCATGAGTTAGTCTAGACAGTGCAGGTAGGCCTAGACAGAACAAGTCTTTGGTGGTGGCAGCCCTGTTCCACCCCTTTGTTAATGTATTCTGTTAAATAAAGGTTACATATTTTATTTTTGAAATACAAATGTATTCATGTCTGCGAATACACTGTGTGTTTATGCAAAGGAGGCACATATAATTGTATTGGTTTTAACACAAAATATAAAAATAATGCCTGTTACCATTAGAAAATGTGCATATGAGTACATTCTAAGGAGAGAGAAAAAGTGACATTTGACAATAAATGTAATACCCGAGTTCCCATCCCTGAACTCCTCCAGTAAAAAATTGTATGCGCTATAATTTTGTGAATATCTGATGGATTTTAAAGATTTTTAGAGTTCGTAGAGTCTAAATCCATTACCCAGCTGTTGCATTTATTAGAATTTGTTTTTAAAACCTTTTACCAATTTTGATGACCTTTACTAGATTGAGGTGGAGTGTTAACCTGTTTGGGATAGGGGGCAGCATTTTCACTTTTGGATGTAATGCGTTCCCAGAGTAAACTGCCTCCTACTCAGTCCCAGATGCTAACATATGCATATACACGACAATGAAAGCAGTGGAGTTAGCAAGAGCATAAACAGATCTGGGACCGGGCTGGTACTGTCTCTCCTCTGTCACATGACTGTCCTGATATCCAGTACCCTAACACTGCTGTCTGTCCCTAAGTTACCCAGTACCCTAACACTGTGCCGCATGTCTTTATTAAGTACCCTAACCATGTGCCGTCTCTCCTCCCCCAGATGCCAGTGTTTCAGTGGAGGAGCCAAGTGAGCCTCGGCCTGACCCAGTTGCAGCAGCAGTGTTGGCAGTGGCCACCCCGGCACAGGCTGCTCCCTGCCGCCCTTTGGAGACCCACGCAGGTAACTGCAGCCTCGCCTTCCTTCTCCACCTCACGGCTGCACCAGGACAGCCCAGACCCGGCGCCAATGGGCCTACTACCGCCAACACGGTCTCTCCCTTTGTTAGGGAGCTAGATTACCAGCACACGTATGGAATCACTTTTCACAGATACTCCCTGCCTCCTTTCCCCCCCTCTCACACTTCCTACCCCACCCAGAGTCACTAGTACCCTCTTACACCCCACCTACTCTCTGCCAAACCTGTAACACACTAAGGAAGTAATACGCTGGCTGCTCTGGACACACACTGTCCATCAGTTTTTTATTTATTATTTTTTATTCCATTTTTTTATGGTATCGATTTAATTTGGCTATCATCTTTCGAAATCAGTCCTTTTTAAGAATGTTTTAATTTTAGAATCTGATGGATGGTGCGGAGATCTACTATCCATAAGCAATACCTCAGATTAAACACAGTTTTCACAGTAAAGCCTGTGTTCCCACAAAACATATTTAAAGAAAGATTGGTCAACAAATGACAACATTTTTGCAAACATCCAGATTAGAGGTCGACCGGTTATCATTTTTCAAAGCCGATACCGATTTATTGGAGGACCAAAAAAAAGCCGATACCGATTAATCGGCCGATTTTTAAAATAAAAATGTATTTGTAATTATGACAATTACAACAATACTGAATGAACACTTATTTTAACTTAATATAATACATCAATAAAATCAATTTAGCCTCAAATAAATAATGAAACACGTTGAATTTGGTTTAAATAATGCAAAAACAAAGTGTTGGAGAAGAAAGTAAAAGTGCAATATGTGCCATGTAAGAAAGCTAACGTTTAAGTTCCTTGCTCAGAACATGAGAACATATGAAAGCTGGTGGTTCCTTTTAACATGAGTCTTCAATATTCCCAGGTAAGAAGTTTTAGGTTGTAGTTATTATCAGAATTATAGGACTATTTCTCTATACGATTTGTATTTCATATACCTTTCACTATTTGATGTTCTTATAGGCACTTTTTAGTATTGCCAGTGTAACAGTATAGCTTCCGTCCCTCTCCTCGCTCCTACCTGGGCTCGAACCAGGAACACATCGACAACAGCCACCCTCGAAGCAGCATTACCCATCGCTCCACAAAAGCCGCGGCCCTTGCAGAGCAAGGGGAACAACTACTCCAAGTCTGAGCGTGTGACGTTTGAAATGCTATTAGCGTGCACCCCGCTAACTAGCGGATAGGCTTGAAGTCATAAACAGCGCAATGCTTGAAGCACAGAGAAGAGCTGCTGGCAAAACGCACAAAGGTGCTGTTTGAATGAATGCTTACGAGCCTGCTGGTGCCTACCATCGCTCAGTCAGACTGCTCTATCAAATCCTAGACTTAATTATAACATAATAACACACAGAAATACGAACCTTGGGTCATTTATATGGTCGAATCCGGAAACTATCATCTCGAAAACAAAACGTTTATTCTTTCAGTGAAATACGGTACCGTTCCGTATTTTATCTAACGGGTGGCATCCATCAGTCTAAATATTCCTGTTACATTGCACAACCTTCAATGTTATGTCATAATTACGTAAAATTCTGGCAAATTAGTTCGCAACGAGCCAGGCGGCCCAAACTGTTGCATATACCCTGACTCTGCGTGCAATGAACGCAAGAGAAGTGACACAATTTCACCTGGTTAATATTGCCTGCTAACCTGGATTTCTTTTAGCTAAATATGCAGGTTTAAAAATATATACTTCTCCGTATTGATTTTACGAAAGGCATTGATGTTTATGGTTCGGTACAGTCGTGCAACGATTGTGCTTTTTTTGCAAATGCGCTTTTGTTAAATTATCCCCCGTTTGGCAAAGTTGGCCTTCTTTGTTAGGAAGAAATAGTCTTCACACAGTTCGCAACGAGCCAGGCGGCCCAAACTGCTGCATATACCCTGACTCTGTTGCAAGAGAAGTGACACCATTTCCCTAGTTAAAAAATAAATTCATTTTAGCAGGCAATATTAACTAAATATGCAGGTTTAAAAATATATACCTGTGTATTGATTTTAAGAAAGGCCTTGATGGTTAGGTACACATTGGAGCAACGGCAGTCCTTTTTCGCGAATGCGCACCACATCGATTATATGCAACACAGGACACACTAGATAAACTAGTAATATCATCAACCATGTGTAGTTTTAACTAGTGATTATGATTGATTGTTTTTTATAAGATAATTTTAATGCTAGCTAGCAACTTACCTTGACTTCTTACTGCATTCGCGTAACAGGCAGGCTCCTCGTTGAGCAGGTGGTTAGAGCGTTGGACTAGTTAACTGTAAGAATGCAAGATTGAATCCCCGAGCTGACAAGGTAAAAATCTGTCGTTCTGCCCCTGAACAAGGCAGTTAACCCACCGTTCCTAGGTCGTCATTGAAAATTTGAATGTGTTCTTAACTTCTTGGCGCACCCTTCCCGTTAGCGGGATCATTTTCGTGAACATCCGCTGAATTGCAGAGCGCCAAATTCAAATTAAATTACTAAAAATGTTTCATTTTCGTGAAATCATAAGTCCAATATAGCAAAGCACAGCTTAGCTTGTTGTTAATCCACCTGGCGTGTCAGATTTCAAAAAAGCTTTACAGCAAAAGCTATCCAAGCGTTTGTTAGGGCATCTCTCTCATCAGTCAAAACATTACAAACAGCTAGCAGCAATGTAGATTGGTCACAAAAGTCAGAAAAGCAATAAAATGAATCACTTACCTTGGATGATCTTCGGATGTTTGCACTCACGAGACTCCCAGTTACACAAATGTTCCCTTTGTTCGATAAAGATGATTTTTTTATATCCAAAAACCTCCATTTGGTTGGCGCGTTTTTGTTCAGAAATCCACAGGCTCGTCCAGGTCATGACGGGCGGACGAAAATTCCAAATGGTATCCGTTAAGCTAGTAGAAACATGTCAAACGTTTTTTATAATCAATCCTCAGATTGTTTTTACAATAAATAATGGATAATATTTCAACCGGACCGTAGCTTTTTCAATAGGAGAGAGAGAGAAAATGTCTGCTCCAAGCTGTTGCGCATGCAAAACTCTGCTGGCACCCAGCCGATGTGATCGTTCTCGCTAATTTTCAGAATAAAAGGCTGAAACTATGTCTAAAGACTGTTCACACCATGTGGAAGCCATAGGGAAAGGAATCAGGTTGATATCCCTTTAAATGGAGTGAAGGCATGCAATGGAACAGGGAGGTTTCAAAATAAGAGGCAAGTCCTAGTTGGATTTTCCTCATGTTTTCACCTGCAATATCAGTTCTGTTATACTCACAGACAATATTTTGACAGTTTTGGAAACATTTGTGTTTTCTATCCTAATCTGACAATTATATGCTATTATATTCTAGTTTCATTTGGGTACGTTTTTCATCCAAACATCAAAATACTGCCCCCAACACTCAACAGGTTAACTGACTTGCCTAGTTAAATAAAGGTGTACAAAAACAACAAAAAATCGGCCAAATTGGTGTCCAATTAATACCGATTTCCGATTTGTTATGAAAACTTGAAATCGACCCTAATTAATCGGCCATTCCGATTAATCGGTCGACCTCTAATCCAGATCGGTTTCAGTTTCCTAATATAATAACTGCAATAGAAAACCTCTATTTATAAACAAATGTAATTTGAGAATTGACCAAAACTGGTTTATTTTGTCCAGTTTGTGAGTTTCACTGAAGATATGTTTTTAATTTGGACTCTGTCTCAGGTTTGACGGTACAGTTCATGCACCCTACACAAATTCTTGTCTCAACCCCGGCCAACAGCCCTGCAGCCCAACCCCCTACCCTAGTCACCCACGCCCTAGGCCTAAACATCCATCCCCAAGCCCTGATTTGTAGTCGAGTAGCACAAGGTAACTAAGGACACTTGAGTACACTACATTCTCTTTCTGAACCTCAATTCTAAGTTGTGCTATACTTGTGGAGCTATACTAGCCTGAGTGCCAGTCTGTTTGTGCTATCATGTCACTCGTTGTCATGTTTGGCTCATTATTTGAAAATTCATAGAGAAGAGGAAAGAAAAGTAATTGTACTCAAGTGTCCATGCTAACCTCTTGTCTAGATCCTTAGACATTTTGTTTGTTTTATTTGGTTGCTGTGATGTTATGTTCAAATTTTTTCTTTTCCAATGATGATCATGAAGGGAAAAAACATGGGTAAGTGCAGAAAAATATCATGCAATTTTTTTCAACATCATATTACCAGATTAACGAATTGTGTACAACAATATCTTTGCTTTATGATCAATGGTGAGACACAATGTCAGGTTTTTTTCTGAATCAAAATGTGGCATAGGTGGTGGGCGTGGCAGGGGTTGCGTTCAGCCTGTCTGCACGGTTGAATTTTAGAGGGAAATGTTTTTTTTGCATTTTTAAGGCAATTTCCTGCAATTCTCCATGGAGTTGAGAGGACATGTTGCAGTTTTAAAGCTAATTTCCTGAAATTCTATGCATGTTGAGATGTCTGTTACTTGAATTCTGTGAAGCAATTATTTGGGCTGCAATTTCTGAGGCTGGTAACTCTAATGCGCTTATCCTCTGCAGCAGAGGTAACTCTGGGTCTTCCTTTCCAGTGGCGTTCCTCATGAGAGCCAGTTTCATCATAGCTCTTGATGGTTTTTACGACTGCACTCAAAGAAACTTTCAAAGTTCTTGACATTTTCCGGATTGACTGTTCTTCATGTCTTCAAGTAATGCTGGACTGTCGTTTCTCTTTGCTTTTTGAGCTGTTCTTGTCATAAAATGGACTTGGACTTTTCCCAAATATGGCTATCTTCTGTATACCACCCCTACCTTGTCACAACACAATGCGCTCAAACACATTAAGAAGGAAATAAATTCCACAAATGGACTTTTAACAAAGCACACCTGTTAATTGAAATGCATTCCAGGCGACTCCCTCATGATGCTGGTTGAGAGAATGCCAAAAGTGTGCAAAGCTGTCATTAAGGCAAATGGCGGCTACTTTGAAGAATCTCAAATATAAAATATATTTAGATTTGTTTAACTCTTTTTTTTTTTTTTTTTTTACTACATGATTCCATATTTGTTTTTTCATAGTTTTGATGTCTTCCTTTTTATTCTACAATGTAGAAAATAGTGTAGATTATAAGGATAAACCTTTGAATGAATAGGCGTGTCCAAACTTTTGACTGGTACTGTGTGTATGTATGTATAAAATATTTTTTAATGTCATAGTAAATATTTTTTAATGTCATAGTAAATATTTATGTGTTTTTAGCAAATGTAAGCAACATTTATGTTTCGGTTGACCGGTCAGTCTGTATTTCTGAGGTTTGTATCTTTGAGGTTCTACTGTTGTTTGAGCTTTGTCATTTTTAAACAGTATATCTTGGCTTGACAAACAGTAGCATGAGTTGTAAGTACCAATGTGAAACCTTTTTAACTAGACTTGCCAACCCTGCTCACCTCTTTGCCATCTTCCTTTCAGCTGAAGCACTTTCATCTAAACCAGCTTCTCAAGGCCTCAGAAGATCTTCTGAAGGTAAAAATAGGATGGACAACCTGTCTCTAAGATATTTCAGCTGTATGCACTGTATTCTTACATTGGACAAGCCTAACAAATCCATTCCAATGATTGATTGTTAAAGGTGTAATCAGGGATTTTTCACTTTTGCACTTTTAAATTGATTCTGGATTAATATAATGTATAAATGCCTCATGAGTTTAGTTCAACTGTTTTATCACTTCAGGCCATTGTTGATTCAGACTGCAGTTTTAATGCATTGGAATCTGTTGTAACTTTTACATGTATCACATTCTTCTTCACTAATCAGGTCGTTTTCTACAGCTCTGAATAAAACACTCGTGAACATTTTTCTTCATTTGCTTTTTTTCCGGAAAGGAAATCTAGCTGAGGACATAGGTGAAATTATCCTCCAGCTTCGGAGGCAAGTGGAAAGCCTATTCAGCACTAAGTATGGTAAGCTGCCTAATACACTTACCTGCACACTCAATGTTCAGACTCTGGCCAAGCGAGAGCAACTGACTCGAGCAATAAATCATAAATTATAGACTTCATCAACCATTTCTACACAGCCTCATAATTTTCTATCCTTGTTAAGATGCCACAGAGAAAGCAATGATTCTCCCCCCAATTTTTTTTTAACAATCCTGGGAATAATTCCAGTTGGTGCTGTATATGAACTAATATACATGGGTGTCTAACTTGAACAATTATTTGTTAGTTTACAATTGTACAATTTATGCTCTGTGCATGTAAAAACCACTGCCGGAAAGCCCCGAACACAAGATTGTAATTTCTGACTCACACAGTGGAGGGATATATTGCTGGTAGACTCCTCTACATGGTTATATGGCACGCACCAAGTGGCACTTCACTTTTTAGTATGAGTAGCATTCCAGTTTAGCTCGCACTCAGCAGGCCATATATAAAACTCCCCTAGAGCTACAGAACGGACTAATTACCGCAACGCGCAGCCCCCACATATTCCATATTCCGTTCCTAAAATCTGCCATCAGTACAGTGTAGGGAATATCTTCGAGTAGCCCATAGATAGATGGTAGAATAAAATTCTGCTGCAGGTGATGCATCAACCCGCGCGGATCCATAAGACGAGCCATCCACACACACAGTTTCAGCCCCAGCCATAGCACTCTATACAGTAACCATGACCTCCGTAGCGGCCAAACCTACTCTTTCCCATAGTACAAGCCTATCTATAGTAGGACAGTACCAGCAGTTGGCTACCAACAGCTGGCAGACATGTTTACATTTGGTTAGTTTTATCAGTGTTATTTAGACGGAAGATGTGAACTACATGTGGTAGCTATATAGCTAGTAAATGTTAGCATAGAGGTAGAAAGCCATCTCTTTCACTTCCATGCTCACTGAAGCCTGTGATAATGCTCAGTCTGCTGATGCTGCTGGCTGTTTGAGATGCTTTAGAAGTCACGTTGATGGTAGGGACATTATTCACTTTGAGAAGCAAGTTCTTGCTGATGCCCTCCTTCCATTGTTGATAGCTGTGGAAGTTCCCAGGGATTAAATATGACACGCAGATTGACCATAGACACCCAATTCGCCCGCCTCATTTTCACCAATGTATCCCACTTTGTGACGCTGATCGAGGGGCGTTATGGGACTGTTTCTGAAGTTAGAGCTGACTTGGAGAAAACCTCAAACCCAACTTTAGGAAAACATTACAATATTATAACTGATTTAAGAATTTGTAATATGGGTATGTTTTCTTTTGGTTCTCTAAGCTATTATTATATGTGTTTCTGGCATTAAGAAGTAGGTGCTACACTACCTTTAAAAATGTCTTCGATTTTTATTTTATTTTTACGTATACTGTTGAAAAGCGATATCCCAAGTGTAAACACAGTAAAGTACAAACACTAAAGGGTAAACAAATATGTTTTGAGTTAGTCTGATCGGAATCTGTGATGTCATCAGCCTCCCCCTTGCTTGAGGAACAATAGAGGGAAAATAGAGAACAAAAGAGGAAAAGTCCACCCTCCCACTTGTGCTATGTCATGACTTACCTGGACCACCTATTGAGATGTGCCTAAATCTGGTGTTTAATGAGGTGAAAAGGAGCCTGGAGTGCCACTTTAAATATTGAACAGCATAGGGCTTTTGCATAAAATGAATCACCCATATTCCGCTCCATTTCCCATCCCCCTTTCTTTCTGTAGCCGAGGCCCTTGGACTACCTGAGTCTGCAAAGGTGCCCTACTCCAAGTTTCAGATGTACCCAGAGGAGCTGTGTGTCACAGGGCTCCCAGAGGGCATGACTTTCCGTAGGCCCAACTGTTTCGGAGCGGCCAAGCTGCGAAAGATCCTGGCTGTTGGCAGCCAGATCCACTTTGTTATCAAAAGGTCAGAGGCCATACATTGTCACGGGGGCAGGGTGCATCCCAATAATATCTCCTTTCTCCAGAAGTTTGCAGTTGTTCACATCCCTTCATTGATTTGAAAGGAAATGACTGGTATATGGAAACCCTCTAGCCCTACACCAATCTAATTATTTTGTGGGGAGTAGTGAACAAGTGCACACTTCAATAGGATTATTGGAACGCAACTAAGGTCTTGGTCGCATTCCAGGCTGATTACATTGCAGATGTTGCATCATCGACTGCCCAGTCGGGCATCAGACTGCTATATCATATGATGTGGTTAACTGATGTGTGAAACACTTATCCAGGTGTTGTGAGATATAGAAGACACCTGCAATGTAGTCAGCCTGGAACACAATCCTTGTTTGTATATTATTATTATTGTTGTATGAAGAGGATATAGGTAAAACGTTGTATAAGTTGGTGCAGGAATTAAACACAAAAGCATTATTTGTGTGCAAGCTTCTCTTTATGAAGTTCTAACCATGTTTTGTTGTGGTATACTATCCAGGCCAGAACTGTTAACAGATCTTGTCAAGCTAGAACCGCCTCCACTCCCAGCCTGTGATTCAGGTGACTACATCTTCATCCTAAATGCCAGCTGATTTAATGATTGTATCACAGTTGATTTGAACAATTTTAACATTCAAAAACACAAAGTAAGTTTACAAACTAGATTAAACATCCCCACTGAATATAATGGCCAATATCTCAATAGTTTGAAATAAATTATAATTTTGGTTCAATGTCAATTCATTACTGAATTGATTGAGTGAAAAATGGGCCCATTTTTTTAAAGCAACTATTATTCTACACATGATCAGTTCAAAATGTTGAGCCCATAAATTAGAATTAACTCTGTAATTAATTAAAATGAGCTGGTAATTACACATTTAAGGCAGTGGTTTGGATCCATATTTCCAAATAGGTCTGGTGAACTGGTTGTATTCACTGCAAGTTTAGACTTTTTTTCCACAGACCTGGACTCCAAAGATGCTTTGTCAGAAGACGTAGGGGCTGCAATGCAGAGACCAAGCTTCCCAGGTGATGAGACGACCAAATACTTGATTCAATATCGGTACATTAATTTACCCTCCTATACTTTGAGTAATACATAGTGGATATCATTTGGAGCCTGGTTGGGATTGTTTTTTTCCTCTTGTTTGTTCACTTTTTCTCTAAAATGAGAAGCACTATTTATACGCTGCAAAGGTGTATATGAAATAAATTAAACAACTACTCCATTCATCTGATGTTGTCATATGGTTCTGTTGACAGATAGCTTAGAGGCTAAGCTGTCTAGGATCGACCTGGCCAACACCTTGAGAGAGCAGGTCCAGGACCTATTCAACCGGAAGTATGGGGAGGCACTTGGCATCAAATACCCCGTCCAAGTGCCTTACAAGAGGATCAAGAGCAACCCGGGCTCGGTGATCATCGAGGGCCTTCCCCCTGGCATCCCCTTCAGGAAACCCTGTACATTTGGCTCGCAGAACCTGGAGAGGATCCTGGCAGTTGCAGACAAGATCTGCTTCACCATCACCAGGTGGGTAGTTCTCCTTCACGTTTTCATGGGGTTGTGGAAATAAGACATATGGCAGGGATGTTCAGCTACTGGCCCTTGGGATAAACTATTGCTACTTTTCTTTTCTCCCTGGTAGTTGGTTGGTTGATGTTAAGATTCCATCTTTGTTTATCTCTTGCAGACCTTTCCAAGGACTCATCCCTAAACCAGGTAACTCTCCATATATTTTATGAAGCAGATTAGAGGTCGACCGATTAATCGGAATGGCCGATTTAATTGGGGCCGATTTCATGTTTTCATAACAATCGGAAATCGGTATTTTTGGGCGCCGATTTAAAAATAAATGTATTTATTATTAATATTATTTTTTTTTTTTAATAACCTTATTTAACTAGGCAAGTCAGTTAAGAACACATTCTTATTTTCAATGACGGCCTAGGAATAGTGGGTAAAACCGCTTTTTTTAGGGGCAGTAGGACAGATTTTCACCTTGTCAGCTCGGGGGATCCAATCTTGCAATCTTAGTTAACTCGTCCAACGCAATAACAACCTGCCTCTCTCTCGTTGCACTCCACAAGGAGACTGCCTGTTACGCGAATGCAGTAAGCCAAGGTAAGTTGCTAGCTAGCATTAAACTTATATTATAAAAAACAATCAATCATAATCACTAGTTAACTACACATGGTTGATGCTAGATAATATCTAGTAATATCGTGTCCTGTGTTGCATATAATCTGACTGAGCGGTGTTATGCAGAAGCAGGCGCGTAAACATTCATTCAAACAGCACTTTCGTGTGTTTTGCCAGCAGCTCTTCGTTGTGCGTCAAGCATTTAGCTGTTTATGACTTCAAGCCTATCAACTCCCGAGCTGAGGCAGGTGTAACCGAAGTGAAATAGCTAGCTAGTTAGCGCGCGCTAATAGCGTTTCAAATGTCACTCGCTCTGAGCCTTCTAGTAGTTGTTCCTCTTGCTCTGCATGGGTAACGCTGCTTCGATGGTGGCTGTTGTCGTTGTGTTGCTGGTTCGAGCCCAGGGAGGAGCGAGGAGAGGGACTGAAGCTATACTGTTACACTGGCAATACTAAAGTGCCTATAAGAACATCCAATTGTCAAAGGTTAATGAAATACAAATGGTATAGAGGGAAATACTCGTATGTTTTCATGTTCTGTGCAAGGAACTGAAACGTTAGCTTTCTTACATAGCACATATTGCACTTTTACTTTCTTCTCCAACACTTTGTTTTTGCATTATTTAAACCAAATTGAACGTTTCATTATTTACTTGAGGCTAAATTGATTTTATTGATGTATTATATTAAGTTAAAATAAGTGTTCATTCAGTATTGTTGTAATTGTCATTATTACAAATAAATAAATACAAATCGGACGATTAATCGGTATCGGCTTTTTTGGTCCTCCAGTAATCGGTATCGGCCTCGAAAAATCATAGTCGGTCGACCTCTAAAACAGACATTCAATTCATATTTCTGAATTTTCAAATCAAATTTTATTGGTCACCTACCTACACATGATTAGCAGATGTTAATGCGAGTGTAGCGAAATGCTTGTGCTTCTAGTTCTGACCATGCTGTAATATCAAACAAGTAATCTAACAATTTCACAACTACCTTTTACACAGGTGTAAAGGAATGAATAAGTACATATAAATAATATGTACATATAAATATATGGATGAGCAATGGCCGAACGGCATAGGCAAGATGCAGTAGATAGTTTAGAGTACAGTATATACATATGAGATGAGTAATGTAGGGTATGTTAACATTATATAAAGTTGATTGTGTAAAGTGACAAGTGATACATTTATTACATCCAATTTTTTATTATTAAAGTGGCTAGAGATTTGAGTCAGTATGTTGGCAGCAGCCACTCAATGTTAGTGATGGCTATTTAACAGTCTGATGGCCTTGAGATAGAAGCTGTTTTTCAGTCTCTCGGTCCCAGCTTTGATGCACCTGTACTGACCTCGCCTTCTGGATGATAGCGGGGTGAACAGGCAGTGGCTCGGTTGGTTGTTGTCCTTGATGATCTTTTTGGCCTTCTTGTGACATTGGGTGGTGTAGGTGTCCTGGAGGGCAGGTAGTTTGCCCCCGATGATGCGCTGTGCAGACCTCACTGCCCTCTGGAGAGCCTTACGGTTGTGGGTGGAGCAGTTGCCTTACCAGGCGGTGATACCGCCCGACAGGATGCTCTCAATTGTGCATCTGTAAAAGTTTGAGTGTTTTTGGTGACAAGCCACATTTCTTCAGCCTCCTGAGGTTGAAGAGGCACTGTTGCACCTTCTTCACTGCGCTGTCTGTGTGGGTGGTCCATTTCAGTTTGTCCTTGATGTGTACGCCGAGGAACCACTACTGTCCTGTCGATGTGGATAGGGGGCTGCTCCCTCTGCTGTTTCCTGAAGTCCATGATCATCTCCTTTGTTTTGTTTACGTTGAGTGTGAGGTTATTTTCATGACACCACACTCCGAGGGCCCTCACCTCCTTCCTGTAGACCGTCTCGTCGTTATTGGTAATCAAGCCTACCACTGTAGTGTCGTCTGCAAACTTGATGATTTGAGTTGGAGGCGTGCATGGCCACGCAGTCATGGGTGAACAGGGAGTACAGGAGAGGGCTGAGAATGCACCCTTGTGGGGCCCCAGTGTTGAGGATCAACGGGGTGGAGATTTTGTTTCCTACCCTCACCACCTGGGGGCGTCCCGTCAGAAAGTCGAGTACCCAGTTGCACCCAGGGTCTCGCGCTTAATGATGAGTTTGGAGGATAATATGGTGTTAAATGCTGAGCTGTAGTCGATGAACAGCATTCTTACATAGGTATTCCTCTTGTCCAGATGGGTGAGGGCAGTGTGATTGCGTCGTCTGTGGACCTATTGGGGCGGTAAGCACATTTCCTAACAAGTGCATGACTTGTTAAGAAATGTCCCGTGTCAACTGTGAACTAATAGATAGTGTAGTAGTTATAAACACTAAGTGTACAAAGCATTAGGGACACATTCCTAATATTGAGTTGCATCTCCTTTTGCTTCACACAGGAAACTGTTGTGTAGAAAACCCATCAGTGTTGCAGTTCTTGACACACTCAAACCGGTGTGCCTGGCACCTATTACCATACCCAATTCAAAGGCACTTAAATATTTTGTCTTGGCCATTCACCCTCTGAATGGCGCACATACACAATCCATGTCTCAATTGTCTCAAGGCTTAAAAATCCTTCTTCCTCTACACTGATTTGAAGTGTATTTAACAAGTGACATCAATAAGGGATTATAGCTTTCACCTGGTCAGTCTATGTCAGGGAAAGAGCATGCGCAAGAATGTTTTGTACACTCGGTTGTATAATGACATTACATTTGTCTCCCTCTTAGCACCTCGTCGGATCACTTTATTGAAGAAGGCCTACGCCTCAATAAGCGGTGAGCATTATAGTTGTGTTGCATATTCATTTTGATGCAGTAAGAACACTTCATTTGAAACTGTCATGAATGCATGCACTAAATATGAGCATTCAGATACCCAGAGCAAGCAAAAACAAAGTAAACAGTGCACTTATCAGAGTCAACTGCATACATATATTTATTTTATTTTCCCACCAATTCTGTTTGACTCTCCTCCTGAAATGACAGATGAGGAAGAGGTCAACTGTATCGGTGAGAAAGTGATACTTCGCGAGCAAGTGAAAGAACTCTTCAACCAGAAATATGGTCAGTGTATATCCTTCATTCATACTGTATGCTTTATCTATACAAGCCTTAGTGAAAAATATTATTCTAACTTACATTTAAGTTTAATATTCACTTAGTCTCTCATGATAACCATGCATGACTTAGTGAAAATTCAACCTAAGTTGAAGTTAAGATCTGCCCAAAACTGACTGAAAAGATTCTTGTTAAGGTGATGCTTTGGGCCTGGACCACTCTGTCCTGGTCCCATACAAGCTGATCCGTGCCAGTCCCGAGTCTGTGGAGGTTAGTGGCCTTCCGGACGATATTCGCTTCAGAAATCCCAACACTTATGACTTAGTCCGCCTGGAAAAGATTCTTCAAGCCCGAGATGAGATCAACATCAACATCAAAAGCCAGCTACAGTGAGTGTCTGGAATTGTGATGATAGCGTCAATCTGAAGTTTGTGGAAATATCCCAGATTATGGATACAAAGTCTAAAATGTGAAAGAAGGACATGAAAGAACTGTACACGTTGAAATTATAGTAGAGACTCACTCTTAGGCAATGCCAGGCTCACCTCTGGTCATTTACAGAAATTAAATTCATATTTAATGAATTTTCTTTTCTACAGGCCTTTTGCAGAAATATGCACCCAAACATGTAACACAGGTAAGGATTGTTCTATAGTAACCTATTTTTTTAAATAAAAAGCAATGCAGTCTATAACGACATGTGCTTTAGCAGTATGTTCAAAATGTCATTATTGTTTTTGTGTTTTAAGAAGGGAAAGAGGTTTCTACCAATCGACGCAAACGCAAAAGAGTCCTGGAGAGCAGCCGGGTGTCCTTACCCTCCGAGTCAGGGGTATCAACCAATCAGATTCCAGTGATGGTACGTGGTAATAACAAAGCTATTATATAACAGTTTGTTGTATTTACGTGATCATTCTCAATCATTATCAAAAATACATGACTGAAATACTCTGATTTGATACTTTGATGCAGATTACATTATATTTATAAATGTATATTATATTTGTAGGTATTAAAGGCATTTGTGAAAGGCACTAATGGTTGTGTAATTGGACAGGAATTTGCTTCTGCAACAGCATAACTAGTCTCCCTCATGCTCACTCTAATGATCCTTCTATTGCTTTGTCTCTTTCTGCTTGTAGCAATGGCCCATGTACATGGTGGACTACAGTGGATTGAATGTGCAAGTCCATGGGAAGGTGAAATACTAGTAGAGGAAAAATATGCTATGCTACAGGAAGAGAATAGACATGAGAGGACTTTATCAAAGCTGTACTTATAACCACATCTCCAAGTTTCAGCTTTGCGCGTGTGCTGTTGCTTAAATACTCTTCTGACTGAAAATATAGGTTTGGATGTGTGTTTTGGAATGGTGGCGATTGCCAATATTAGGTGGCTTGGGTGGAAAGGTGAGGAGGAACTATAGAATCTGTGCATAATTTGTTGCAGGATGCTTTCTTTTATTTTGTCTTCCCCCACAAGTCCTGATGGGCTTTCTTGATACACCTATTTCAAAGGTGCTTAAAAAAAAACGCTATTCAAAAACCGACTGGGGTTATGTTATGGCACTAAGCTTATGGAACTCACAATTACTGAAGTACTCACCCTTTTAGATCATTTTTAACAGATCCAACATGGAGACTTTCGTTACGGGGTGTAACTACGGCACAAACGTATTGGATCAATCTGGTTTTACAACATTCAGATATTTGTATGATTATTTATTTATTTATTTTGAAGATGAAAAAAACAAACATGTGCAGGGATGTAAATTACAATGTTCAGTAATCTAAGTACTGAATCAAATGTCTCTACAACGCTAACTACTACTGTATGTAACTCAAAAAGTATATCAATTGAAATATGTTTGCCTTCAGGTGTGCGTACCGGTATTCTCCGTGGTAGGAATAACCCAAGGTGATAGCACTATATCTAAGAACAATTTTCACATTTTGTATAACTACATGCCTTTTCTTTTATCACAGTACTTGTACATGGAGTTGAGATTTCTCAACTCGGCTTTTCTTATGTTTGTTCCACATCTGCGCTAAGTTGAAATGTCTCATTAAGTCAACATGAATGTAACGTGTGTAAAAGAAAGAATGGTCTGTGTTATCCTGTAACGATTGTCTCTGGATTCACCAGTATTTATATGCTGTACCTTAATGCCATTTAGGCCTTTGAAATAAAATGTGTTGCCTTGCACTTTCATTGGACTGCAGTGACTTTGTGTGTGATGAATGCAAGTAAAATATATATATATATATATAATTCTAAAGAAAGTTTAAACCTACTACTTTTGTATTCGTATTGTGTCATTGACTGTCATGGTATCATTAGAGAAATTAAAAGTATATGATGGAGCTTTGAAAGGACAATTGACAGCTAAGTGCTTTTAACTACCTAAGAAATAGAATGAATAGAAAGGACATGGAAGCTCTTGGGTGCAATTTCTATTCTCATAGTTTCTACAGATTGTAAATTAAAGATAAAATAATTATTATATTATTGATTGATTGACTATGACTTTTCAAATCACCCAGTATTGCTGTCTGCAGCGTTAGTTCTAGGCAAATGTTGCAAAATGTCTGACAGGTATTGTGGTGCTAATTTTGAAATGTTCTATCAACCAATGCTGGATTGCCATGGTAATGTAGAATGTTCATTCAAAAGATGCTGATGTGGGCTATGCAATGGAATATATATTTTTTGTAATGTCAGTTGAGTTGACTCAACAATTCACAGCACATATTGAAAGGTACACGTCCTGCTTTAACTCTAGGTTGAAGACAATGGCATCACAATAATGCAGAGGTTCTACCACTCCGAATCAACTATAGGACCAGCTCAAGCGGTGTAGCTACGCTGCCTAAGCAGAAGGCAAGCTGTCTGAAGCATATAAGGTTGGTGAAACAAGAAAACCATCTCGCCAGCTAGCTAACGTCTTGGTTGAAGATTACAAGTTTAAGACAACAGGGTTCTAATATTCCATAACTCCTTGCAATCAATGGCGTTAGTCCCATGAATTTGCTTCCGCATGGAATTATTGCGTTGTGTTAACCTTGTATTTTTTTTTTTTTTTTTACCTAGGTTTCACTTCTTGGCATGGGTACACTCAAAATGTCTGCCAGTCCATCCATTATACCATAGATGCACACAGCGAGGCATGCACCCGAGGAGGGTACAGCCATAGCGTACTCCCGTTACTCACATGTTAAATTGCCAACTTAACTCATAACCCGACAACGGCTATTCTTTTTTTTATCAACAAACTATCATCTAAAAACACATTCTAAACGTACGTTTTTTTTGCATTAAAACCCTTGAGTCTAAGCGGCTAGGGGAATTGATTTAAGATGGTCATAACAAGTACCATTTAGCTATTTAATTTAGAGTTTTAGGACACGTTAAGGTATCAAAAAAAAAAGTATTGAAACGCATTGAATACAGCTTAACGATAGTAAAAAAAAGGGTCCGTCATGGTCTGGAGCAGTGTGTCAGCATCATCGGACTGAGTTTGTTGTCATTGCAGGCAATCTCAATGCTGTGCGTTACAGGGAAGACATCCTCCCTCATGTGGTATCCTTCCTGCAGGCTCATCCTGACATGACCCTCCAGCATGACAATGCCACCAGCCATACTGCTCGTTTTGTGCGTGATTTCCTGCAAGACAGGAGGTGTTCTGCCATGGCCAGCGAAGAGCCCGTATCTCAATCAAATTGAGCACGTCTGGGACCTGTTGGATCGGCGGGTGAGGGCTAGGGCCATTCCCCCCAGAAATGTCTGGGAACTTGCCTTGGTGGAAGAGTGGGGTAACATCTCACAGCAAGAACTGGCAATTCTGGTGCAGTCCATGTGGAGATGCACTGCAGTACTTAATGCAGCTGGTGGCCACACTAGATACTGACTGTTACTTTTGATTTTGACCCCTCCTTTGTTCAGGGACTCATTATTCCATTTCTGTTAGTCACATGTCTATGGAACTTATTCAGTATATGTCTGTTGTTGAATCTTATGTTCATTCAAATATACACATGTTAAGTTTGCTGAATATAAACGCAGTTGACAGTGAGAGGGCGTTTCTTTTTTTGCTGAGTTTATAAAACATTTTATATAAACATTTTTTTTAAATGGATTTAACCGCTTATTTTTGGCACTAAACTATCTCCATATACAGTATACATTTGTTTTTTTAAAACTGTTATGGGGGACCTAAAGACAAGTCCTTGTGAGGCTTGTAGGCATCCTAGAGCAAAACAGAGACTTGTTCACCTTTCCAAAAAGGGGTCATATTAGTGTGTAGCCCAAACTGTTTGTACGCTACAGACATAAATTGGCAGACAAGTCCCAAGATGCTTGTGGGGTTCATAGAGAAAAACAGAGGACACCATACTGTTCGTGAGTCTCGCCTTTCCATAGAAGGATCATAATAGTTAGGCCAAACCGTTCGGACGCTACAGACGACTTTGTGAGAATATCTCTAGCTTAAACTGACAGATTTTGATGGGGAGTTTTGTATTATGTGAATTAGTTTTCCGCGGGGGCACGGAAATTGATTCTAGGACTATTTAACAGATCGAGCTGTCGGCATGGATCAGCCAAAGAGCCGATTCCAACTGACTTTCTTCAACTACACTGAACAATACTATAAAGACATGCAACAATTTCAAAGATTTTACTGAGTTATAGTTCATATAAGGAAATCAATGCATTGGCCCTAATTTATGGATTTCTCATGACTGGGAATACAGATATGCATCTGTTGGTCACATACCTTAAAAAAAAAAAGAGGTAGGGGTGGGGATCAGAAAACCTGTCAGTATCTGGTGTGACCACCATTTGCGTCATGTAGCGCGACATTTCTTTCACATAGAGTAGATCAGGCTATTGATTGTGGCCTGTGGAATGGAGTGCATCCCAAACATGTCTGGTGAGTATGCAGGCCATGGAATAACTGGAACATTTTCAGCTTCCAGGGGCTATGCATTATCATGCTGAAACATGAGGCGATAGTGGAGGATGAATATGGCACGACAAGGGGCCTCAAGATCTCATTGCGGTATCTCTGTGCATTCAAATTGCCATTAATAAAATGCAACTGTGTTTGTTGTCCGTAACTTATTCCTGCCTATACCATAGCTCCACTGCCACCATGGGACATTCAATCCATTAACTCGCCCACACAATTGCCATCTGCCTGGTACAGTTGAAACCTGGTATCATCTGTGAAGAGCCCACTTCTCCAGTGTGCCTGTGGCCATATATGGGTTCCTGAGTGGCACTGCAACTCAGTGCTAGAGGAATCACTACAGACACCCTGGTTCAAATCCAGGCTGTATCACAACCGGCTGTGATTGGGAGTCCCATAGGGAGGTGCGCAATTGTCCCAGCGTCGTCTGGGTTTGGCCAGCGTAGGCCCTCATTGTAAATAAGAATTTGTTCTTAACTGACTTGGCTAGTTAAATAAAGGTTACATTTAAAAATATATATATATATTTTTTTTAATTCGAAGGTGAGCATTTGCCCACTGAAGTTGGTTATGACGCCAAACTGCAGTCAGGTCAAGACCCTGGGGAGGGTTACGAGGAAGCAGATGAGCTCTCAGACTGTCCCGTAGGTGAAGAAGCCGGATGTGGAGGTCCTGGGCTGGCGTGTTTACATGTGGTCTGCGGTTGTGAGGGTAGTTGGATGTACTGCCAAATTCTCTAAAACAACTTTGGAGGCAGTTTATGGTAGAGAAATTAACATTTAATTCTCTGGTGAACATTCCTGTAGTCAGCATGCCAATTGCACACTCCCTCAAAACTTGAGACATCTGTAGAGTTGCCTTTTATTGTCCACGGCACCTGTGTAATGATCATGCCGACTAATCAGCTTCTTGATATGCCACACCTGTCAGGTGGATGATCTTGGCAAAGCAGAAACGCTCACTAACAGAGATGTTCAAATTTGTTCACAAAATGTGAGAGAAATAAGCTTTTTTGTGTATATGTAAAATTTCTGGGATCTTTTATTTCAGCTCATGAAACCAACACTTAACATGTTGTTTATTTTTGTTCAGTATAGATAACTAACCCTGCTTTTAAGATGCACGAAAAGCTGTTACATACTGATTTGTTTGAACAATAGTAGGAGAAAAGGCCACTAAATTAAATTATATCAACTGCCCAAGGACCAGATTAGGCTAAACTCATGGTTAGGCTATTATGCCACGATGATGATGTAAAAC
Source organism: Oncorhynchus mykiss (assembly GCF_013265735.2). Taxonomy (NCBI): domain Eukaryota; kingdom Metazoa; phylum Chordata; class Actinopteri; order Salmoniformes; family Salmonidae; genus Oncorhynchus; species Oncorhynchus mykiss. The sequence goes on along the minus strand of NC_048576.1, from coordinate 47,659,025 downwards.
TGTGGGCTCCGGTTACTGGACACATTTATGTGTTCGAACAACTTCATCACTTGTTTGTATCGAGCTAGCTATGTGTATTGCGCAAAGCTTGCAGTAAGGACTAGTGAGCTGTATCGGTCAAAATAACAGCTATAATTTTCCTCTGCATTTGGATATTTATGCAAAACTGCAGATTCCACCAAGTAGGTGTAGTTTTCGCCATAGGCTACTTTGGGCCATTTGGTAGGGTGTCTCCCCAGCTTTTCGGCCTCTGGCAAGTTGAAAGGACATAATATATATAGGCAAGCCAACAACAATCAACTTTTCTAAATACCTCGACATTTCCAAGGCAAGCAAAAACATGGAAGTAGTTACACAACATATCTAAGACTAGCGAATTAGATCTAGATTAATTTATCTTGATAGCCAGCTAACAGGCGAAAAAGCTAGAAGTAAACAAACGGTGACATAAGTATAACGCGACGGCTTTATACCTTCAGCGTTAGAAGGTCGGGTAACAAATTAGTGTCTGAATAAGTATCATGCAAATAATTTGTGGCAGCTGAAAATGTTTATTGAAACGACAAAAAAAGTGTCAGTAGTTCATTTAGGATGACGCCCAAGTTAGGCTAATTAACTTAATGGGAGTACAATACAGTACCCTGAGTACTTCTCATACAGAAACAGTAATTGGGGGCGTGGTCATGTAAAGCTATGCCTCGCCGTGTGTATCTATTATTGGGTTTGAATGGGGAAGGCCTTCTATTCATTCTATTTCTGTGGTTCAGACAGATTGGTGGCTAGCCAGTTTGGGTTGGTATGTAATGTATGATTAGCATAGATACATACATTTCCGAATCGAAGGATTCATTGCTTCGCCAAAATGTTTTTTATACGTTTGCTTGAACGTTTACCGCCTGACCTGGAATCAGTCGTATTGTAAAAATGAGGCATTTTAAGAATCCAAGCTAGATGGCTAGCTAGCTTTCCATCTTGTAAACTCAATATGCTTTGCTAGCGTAACGTTAGCCAATTTGCTAGCTAACCGTTAGCGGACTAATCGTGTAAACGTTAGTTATTTTGGTTTGCTAGCTAACGTTACATTTTATTGATGGGATAACGTTAGCTGGCAAGGTGTCCTGTAGTTTGTCCATCTGACTTCCTAAACCTATCTAACGTTAGTTTACCAGCCTCCGCTTTATTCCCTTAACTATCGTTTCGTTTACTGGATTTGACGTAACATTAGCTGGCACTGGCTAGTAGCTGCAAGATATGGCCACTGCCTCTAGCTCCTGTGTGGGGAGAAATGTGTCTAGAAATGGACCCTCTGTCTCGACCCCGACCTCGGGAGCACCTGGACAATCACAGCCTATGGTCGTTGTATGGGAATGGCAGGATGATCTTGGCGTCTGGCTACCGTACAGCGGCCAGGTGAGCGGCTACATAGAACAATGTTTCTCTTCTCCGCGGGGACACAGGAGTGGGGGTCCTGGCTCCACCAGTATCTGGCTCGGACAATCAGATCCCAGTTTGTCGCCTTATCTTATAGACATACCAAGCTTGAAGCAGTTCCGCCAAGATACAGGTAAGGAAATTAAGCCACTGCACTATGTATGCTTTACATTACAACTCAACTGAAGCCTTCGAGCTTTAGTTTTAATGCCCTAACTAGCGCAGCGCTATATAGCTAGCTGTTGTTGTGATCATGTGTTAGCCACCATAAGGCAAACATAATCGCATTGCTAAACTTGATAACAGCTATAGCGAAGAGTCAGCTACTTGTCTATTTCCCAGCGATGGCAACACTTTCTTTGGCTAACTAGTTGGCTGGCTAACTGTAACTGCAATGTCACAGATTATATTAGCCAGGGATATACACTACGTGACCAAAACTATGTGTACACTTAAATTACTCATCGAACATCTAATTCCAAAATCAAGTGCATTAATATGCATTTGGTCCCCCTTAGCTGCTATAACAGCCTCCACTCCTCAAATACAACTTTATTGGTCACATACACATGGTTAGCAGATGTTATTGTGAGTGAAATGCTTGTGCTTCTGGGAAGGCTTTCCACTAGATGTTGGATCATTGCGGGGACTTGCTTCCTTTCTGCCACGAACATTCGTGAGGTCGGGCACTGATGTCAGAGTATCAATTCATCCCAAAGGTGTTCGATGGGGTTGAGGTCAGGGCTTCCACATTGATCTCAACAAACCATTTCTATATGGACCTTGCTTTGTGCACGGAGGTATTGTCATGCCGAAACAGGAAAGGGCCTTCCCCAAACTCTTGCCACAATGTTGGAAGCACAGAATCATTTACAATGTCATTGTATGTTGTAACATTAAGATTTCCCTTCACTGGAACTAAGGGGCCTAGCGCTTCTTAATCAAAGCATTTACAGTTGACCGGGGCAGCTCTAGTAGGGCTGAAATTTGACGAACTGAGTTGTTGGAAAGGTGGCGTCCTATGACGGTGCCACGTTGAAAGTCACTGAGCTCTTCAGTAAGGCCATTCTACTGCCAATGTTTGTCTATGGAGATTGCATGACTGTGTGCTCAGTTTTATACACCTGTCAGCAACAGGTGTGGCTAAAATAGCAGAGTCCACTAATTTGAAGGGGTGTCCACATACTTTTGTGTATACATATATATTGTATATAAAATGGACAATCCATTTTAATGCAGACTAGATCTAAACATTAATAATTGAAAATGACAAATTACCCAATGGCTCATGATCATTTTCTGGTTAAAAAAGTGGGGGTGCAGATGCTCAGGTGTTAATGGATGTTCAGTGTACTTAGTTAACATCATGAACCACACTACTACTAGACTAAGACTATAATTAATAAATAGTTTGGCATTCACTGATGTCTATTGCATAATCTTCTGTGCAAAGCACTTTTGCCTCATGAGTACATTATTCATTCTGTGTTGTTCTTTTCTCTCTAGGGAAAACGCGGTCTGTACGCCGTCAGTTGTTTGCCCAGTCCTCAGGCTTGGGTAGCGGAGTATATTGGGAGTGGGTGAATGACGAAGGAGGATGGACTCCATACGAGACTCGCACTTCTATCCTACTAGAACACAGCTACCAGGCACGGCAGGCCACGGCGGACATTGTCTCACACGGCTATAACTACATAGTGGACCTCACGGCGCTGGCCCAGGTCAACAAGGCCACGGGCTACCGGCGACAGGTACGACGGCAGGGTAACCTCCCCTACCCACTGGCATCTGGTGCATCCGTCATACACTCGACCCCGGCCTGCTCCTGCCAGCAGTGTCTGAGCCACAGCAGCACTGGCCCCATGTCCAGCCGCTCGCGCCATTCCTTCTCGTCGGGGCAGCTGAGCCGGCCTAGCCTCCAGGTCCCTAGCAGGGCGACTGGAGCTCACCCCACCTCAGTGTACTCACCCTACCCCAGGAGGCCTCTTTCTGTGGGGGGAATGGCGTGGGGAGGCCCCTGGCCACTGGCACCCTCCGCTAGTCAACTCCCTGGAGCTCAACTGGCCTTGTCCACCAGTGCCAATGGCTTAAGGTGGGTCCTCAGGTCCATCTTATGGCCTTTTCAACCGGCTTTGTTGACATTGTTTGAAAAGTAATTGTCAACTCATTTAGGAGCTTATCCATTTAGACTAATAATCTTTGAGTTGAGTAAGGCATAGCCTACTGATAGAGGGTCTGATTGACATTTAGGCAGAGTTTACACAGGCAGCCCAATTCTGATCTTTTTCCCAATTATTGGCAAATTATCAGATCTGATTGCTCAAAAGACCAATTAGTGGCAAAAGATCAGAATTGGACTGTCTCTAAACACCGCCTTAGACCCAATTGATGTTTTGAACCAATTTATTTTCATGATCTATAATTTCATCTTGAGCTGAGTGACATATTGTTATGATTTGGGGTTAAACTGCAGTATGTCATAGAGTGCTGAATCTGAAAGATTCACAAACACTGTGCGAAAACACCAGGATAAGCTGTTTTGTTGACCTCCACTAAAGAGGAAGTGGTGTTACGCAGGATAGGAAACAAGATTTGTGACCCAAAGCTCTGCTTGGTCAATACGCCGCTGATGTTTTTAAAGGGTTACATTACATCAACTGCTGCGTGTCACACACACTTCCTCCCATTGTTGTCACCATGTGGTCCCTGGTTGTAGTAGGCCTAGGCTATGTCACACCATGTGATGAACAAAGCACCCGGACGAAAGCTTTTGACGGTCATATAGCATTTTTGTTTTCAATAATACCTTAGTGGCACTATTTCTGAATGTTTTGAAGCAGCGCCTGCCAAATATTCTTAAAATAACTTGAGTGAAAAGTGGCAGTATTAAGCAATGTTGAACATAAACATTCACATTACTCCAGATCCTTATCAATTTGGAGAGAAAGCACACAAAGTACAGTGCATTCAGAAAGTATACAGACCCCTTTTTTCACAATTTATGTTACAGCCTTATTCTAAAAATATATATATTTTTTTTACATTTTTGCCCCAAAAAAACAAAACAGATACCTTATTTACATAAGTATTCAGACCCTTTGCTATGAGACTCGACATTGAACTCATCCTTGATGTTTCTACAATTTGATTGGAGTCCACCTAGGGCTGGGTGATATGGCAAATCAATTATCACGATATCTAAATATTTTTTTTCATTCGATAACGATAATTATCATGATATTAATCAAATAATGTTTAACAGGTACATATCTGCTTCAGACACAATAATGCCTTAACAAACTACTAGGCAGGTAGCCTAGTGGTTAGAGCGTTGGACCAGTAACCCTCGAATCCCCAAGGTAAAAATCTGTCATTCTACCCCTGAAGAAGGCAGTTAAACCACTGTTCCCTGATAGGCCATCATTGTAAATAAGAAGTTGTTCTTAACCGACTTGGCTAGTTAAATAAAGGTTCCATAAAATAAAAATTGTTCCTTTTTGACTGTGCTAATTGGTAGCATGTCCTTAGCAATGAAATGCATAATAGCATTTGTGATGTCTGTCTTTTTGATGTTTGCTTGTAGGGCATAAACTCTGTCAGTGTTAACTGCTTCAGGCAAACATTCCTAGATTGGCTGGGGCTTGAGGGGCATTCATCAATACTCAAACTTCCTGCATGTTCCAAAGAGTGATTTTGCTTCAGATGTTGAAAAAGGTTTGTCGTATTACCAGACTTCGTAGCCACCTGTCTACGGCACAATTTGCGCCGGACATTGCTCTGCTCTTTGTCGGACTTCAAAAATCCAAACCACTTCCAAATTACTGAAACAGTTTAACCCTTTTTATCAATAATTTCTTCGTTGGAAGCTGCTCCTTCTCCATGGCGATAACTGTTTTCGCCTACATCACTAATTTTTCGTGGTTAATAGTGGCTAATCCACCAAGTGGTATTGGAGGGCCAGTAGGAGGCACTCTTTCCTCTGGTCTAAACAATATCCCAATGCCCCAGGGCAGTGATTGGGGACACTGCCCTGTGTAGGGTGCCGTCTTTCGGATGGGACGTTAAACGGGCGAGCAACTCTCTGAGGTCATTAAAGATCCCATGGCACTTATCGTAAGAGTAGGGGTGTTAACCCCAGTGTCCTGGCTAAATTCCCAATCTGGCCCTCAAACCATCACAATCACCTAATAATCCCCAGTTTACAATTGGTTCATTCATCCCCCTCCTCTCCCCTGTAACTATTCCCCAGGTCGTTGCTGCAAATGAGAACGTGTTCTCAGTCAACTTACCTGGTAAAATAACGGATAAATAAACTTGAGGTGCTAACTGTTTTTTGGTGGGCGTATACCTCGCCATGTGCATATTGTCGCTTCTCCGCACATTCCTGCTGTGTCAGAGGTGAAATGGACTGCTGTACCTAATTATTCAATATCGACCCTATCGGAAATTAATCTAAACGTTTTTATATCGTTATTGAGGGAAGTAATTACCTCTAATTAATTATTGATTTATCGCCCAGCCCTAAGTCCACCTGTGGTAAATTCAATTGATTGGACATGATTTGGAACTGCACACACCTGTCTGTATAAGGTCCCACAATTGACAGTGCATGTCAGAGCAAAAACAAAGCCATGAGGTCGAAGGAATTGTTTGTTGGGCTCCGAGACAGGATTGTGTCGAGGCACAGATCTGGGGAAGGGTACCAAAAAATGTATGCAGCATAGTGGCCTCCATTCTTAAATGGAAAAAGTTTGGAACCACCAAGACGCTTCCTAGAGTTATCCGCTCGGACAAGCTGAGCAATGGGGAAAGAAGGGCCTTGGTCAGAGAGGTGACAAGAACCCAATGCTCTCTCTGACAGAGCTCCAGAGTTCCTTTTTGGAGATGGGCGGACCTTCTAGAAACACAACCATCTCTGCAGCACTCCACCAATCAGGCCTTTATGGTAGTGGCGAGACAGATGCCACTCCTCAGTAAAAGGCACATGACAGCCCACTTGGCGTTTGCCAAAGGCACCTAAAGACACTGACCATGAGAAACAAGATTCGATGGTCTGAAGAAACCAAGTTTGACCTCTTGCCTGAATGCCAAGCATCATGTCTGGAGGAAACCTGGAACCATCCCAAAGGTGATGTATGGTGGTGGCAGCAACATGCTGTGGGGAGGTTTTTCAGAAGCAGAGACTGGCAGACTAGTCAGGATCAAGGAAAAAAGATGAAAACCTGCTACAGAGTGCTCAGGACCTCAAACTGGGGCAACGATGTATGTACCTTCCAACAGGACGACGACCCTAAGCACACAGCCAAGACAACGTAGAAGTCGCTTTGGGACATATCTCTGAATGTCCTTGAGTGGCTCAGCCAGAAGCCGGACTTGAACCCGATCGAACATCTCTGGAGAGACCTGAAAATAGCTATGCAGCAACGCTCCCCATCCAACCTGACAGAGCTTGAGAGGATTTGCACAGAAGAATGGGAGAAATTCCCCAAATATAGGTGTGCCAAGCTTGTAGCGTCATACCCAAGAAGACTCGAGGCTGTAATCGCTGCCAAAGGTGCTTCTACAAAGTACTGAGTAAAGGGTCTGAATAGTTATGTAAATATGATATCAGTTTTTATTATTGATACATTTCTAAACTTATTTTTGCTTTGTCATCATGGGGTATTGTGTGTATATTGATGAGGGGGGTAAGAACAATTTAATCCATTTTAGAATAAGTCTGTAACGTAAAACAAAATGTGGAAAAGGTTCAAGGGGTCACAATACTTTCCAAAGGCACTGTATCTGACGCACTGGATTAGGGCTGGGAATTGCCAAGGACCTCACAATACGATATTATCGCATACATAGGCTTGTATTGCAATTCTCAGGGTTCTATATGCATTGCTATTTGATGCTCCAAATATTGCTCACTTTATATCTGCTGCAGAGAGGTGAGAACGAGTTTTGATCAGTCAGGAAAATGAAAGTGCTGAAAACATGTTAGCTCACTATTTAATAAGATGCCGAACAAAAGTTATAGGATGAAAAATAGTGGCTTTTTGGAGCAGGTACAGATGACTACTGGTAGCTAATGCTACCTACAGTATTAAAACTATATACACTGCTCAAAAAAATAAATGGAACACTAAAATAACACATCCTAGATCTGAATGAATGAAATATTCTTATTTAATACTTTTTTCTTTACATAGTTGAATGTGCTGACAACAAAATCACACAAACATTATCAATGGGAATCAAATTTATCAACCCATGGAGGTCTGGATTTGGAGTCACACTCAACATTAAAGTGGAAAACCACACTACAGGCTGATACAACTGTGATGTAATGTCCTTAAAACAAGCCAAAATGAGGCTCAGTAGTGTGTGTGGCCTCCACGTGCCTGTATGACCTCCCGACAACGCCTGGGCATGCTCCTGATGAGGTGGCGCATGGTCTCCTGAGGGATCTCATCCCAGACCTGGACTAAAGCATCCGCCAACTCCTGGACAGTCTGTGGCGTTGGTGGATGGAGCGAGACATGATGTCCCAGATGTGCTCAATTGGATTCAGGTCTGGGGAACGGGCGGGCCAGTCCATTGCATCAATGCCTTCCTCTTGCAGGAACTGCTGACACACTTCAGCCACATGAGGTCTAGCATTGTCTTGCATTAGGAGGAACCCAGGGCCAACCGCACCAGCATATGGTCTCACAAGGGGTCTGAGGATCTCATCTCTGTACCCAATGGCAGTCAGGCTACCTCTGGCAAGCACATGGAGGGCTGTGCGGCCCCCCAGAGAAATGCCACCCCACACCATGACTGACCCACCACCAAACCGGTCATGCTGGAGGATGTTGCAGGCAGCAGAACGTTCTCCACGGCGTCTCCAGACTGTCACGTCTGTCACGTGCTCAGTGTGAACCTGCTTTCATCTGTGAAGAGCACAGGGCGCCAGCGACGAATTTGCCAATCTTGGTGTTCTCTGGCAAATGCCAAACGTCCTGCACGGTGTTGGGCTGTAAGCACAACCCCCACCTGTGGCTGTCGGGCCCTCATACCACCCTCATGGAGTCTGTTTCTGACTTTTTGAGCAGACACATGCACATTTGTGGCCTGCTGGAGGTCATTTTGCAGGGCTCTGACAGTGCTCCTTCTGCTCCTCCTTGCACAAAGGCAGAGGTAGCGGTCCAGCTGCTGGGTTGTTGCCCTCCTACGGCCTCCTCCACGTCTCCTGATGTATTGGCCTGTCTCCTGGTAGCGCCTCCATGCTCTGGAGACTACGCTGACAGACACAGCAAACCTTCTTGCCACAGCTCGCATTGATGTGCCATCCTGGATGAGCTGCACTACCTGAGCCACTTGTGTGGGTTGTAGACTCCATCTCATGCTACCACTAGAGTGAAAGCACCGCCAGCATTCAAAAGTGACCAAAACATCAGCCAGGAAGCATAGGAACTGAGAAGTGGTCTGTGGTCACCACCTGCAGAACCACTCCTTTATTGGGGGTGTCTTACTAATTGCCTATAATTTCCACCTGCTGTCTATTCCATTTGCACAACAGCATGTGAAATTTGTCAATCAGTGTTGATTCCTAAGTGGACAGTTTGATTTCACAGAAGTGTGATTGACTTGGAGTTACATTGTGTTGTTTAAGTGTTCCCTTTTATTTTTTTGAGCAGTCTATATTACAGTTGAAGTCGGAAGTTTACATACACCTTAGGCAAATACATTTAAACTCTGTTTTTCACAATTCCTGACATTTAATCCTAATAAAAATGTCTTCGGTCAGTTAGCATCACCACTTTATTTTAAGAATGTGATTTTCAGATTTTATTTCTTTCATCACACTCTGTGGGTCAGACCTTGACATACACTCAATTCGTTTTTGGTAGCATTGCCTTTAAATTGTTTAACTTGGGTCAAGTGTTTTGGGTAGCCTTCCATAAGCTTCCCACAATAAGTTGGGTGAATTTTATCCCATTCCTCCTGACAGAGCTGGTGTAACTGAATCAGATTTGTAGGCCCCCTTGCACACTTTCAGTTCTGCTCAAACATTTTCTATAGGACTGAGGTTAGGGCTTTGTGATGACCACTCCAATACCTTGACTTTGTTGTCCTTAAGCCATTTTGCTACCACTTTGGAAGTATGCTTGGGGTCATTGTCCATTTGGAAGACCCATGTGTGACCAAGCTTTAACTTCCTGACTGATGTCTTGAGATGTTGCTTCAATATAGCCACATAATTTTTCTACCTCATGATGCCATCTATTTTGTGAAGTGCACCTCCTGCAGTAAAGCACCCCCACATCATGATGATGTCACCCCTGTGCTTCACGGTTGGGATGGTGTTCTTCGGCTTGCAAGCATCCCCCTTTTTCCTCCAAACATAACGATGGTCATTATGGCCAAACAGTTTGATTTTTGTTTCATCAGACCAGAGGACATTTCTCCAAAAAGTACAATCTTTGTCCCCATGCGCAGTTACAAACCGTAGTCTGGCTTTTTTTATGCTGAGCGGCCTTTCAGGTTATGTCGATATAGGACATGTTTTACTGTGGATATAGATACTTTTGTACCTGTTTCCTCCAGCATCTTCACAAGGTTCTTTGCTGTTGTTCTGGGATTGATTTGCACTTTTTGCACTGAAGTACGTTCATCTCTAGGAGACAGGTGTCTCCTTCCTCAGAGGTATGACGGCTGTGTGGTCCCATGGTGTTTATTCTTGCGTACTATTGTTTGTACAGATGAACGTGGTACCTTTAGGCATTTGTAAATTGCTCCCAAGGATGAATCAGACTTGTGGAGGTCTACAATTTTGTTTCTAACGTCTTGACTGATTTAGTTTGATTTTTCCCATGATGTCAAGCAAAGAAGCACCGGGTTTGAAGGTAGGCCTTGAAATACATCCACAGGTACACCTCCAATTGACTCAAAATATGTCAATTAGCCTATCAGAAGCGTCTAAAGCCATGACATAATTTTCTGGAATTTTCCAAGATGTTTAAAGGCACAGTCAACTTAGTGTATGTAAACTTCTGACCCACTAGAATTGTGATAGTGAAATAATCTGTCTGTAAACAATTGTTGGAAAAATGACTTGTCATGCACAAAGTAGATGTCCTAACCGACTTGCCAAAACTATAGTTTGTTATCAAGAAATGTGTGGAGTGGTTGAAAAATAGTTTTCATGACACCAACCTTAGTGTATGTAAACGTATTACTTCAGTACCACACACGTTTCTTTATTTTTACTATTGTCTACTTTGTAGAATAAGAGAGCAGAAATCAAAACTATGAAATAACATATGGAAACATGTAGGATGCAAAAAAAGTGTTAAAACAAATCAATATATTTCTAACCTTTAAAAGAGCCTCCCTTTGCCTTGATGACAGCTTTGCACACTCTTGGCATTCTCCCAACATTCTTGAAGGAGTTCCCATATATGTTGTGCTCCTTAGTGGCGCAGCGGTCTCTGGCAATGCCCTGCAGTGCTAGAGGCCTCACCACATACAGCCCGGGATCGAACCAAGGTATCACATCCGGCCGTGATCGAGAGTCCCATTGGCCAAGCGTCGTCCGGGTTAGAGGAGGGTTTGGCTGGGCTATTCCGTCATTGTAAAATAAGAATTTTTCATAACTGACTTGCCAAGTTAAATCAATTTAAAATATATGTTGCACATTTGTTGGCTGCTTTTCCTTCACTTCGCGGTCCAACTCCTCTCAAACCATCTCTATTGGCTTGAGATCGGTTGGTTATGGAGTCCAGGTCTTATGCGGCACTCCATCACTCTCCTTGGAGTCACTCCATCACTCTCCTTGGAGTCACTCCATCACTCTCCTTACACAGCCTGGTAGGTGTGTTGGGCCATTTTCATGTTGAAAAACAAGTAATACACATACTAAGCACAAACCAGATGGGATGGTGTATCGCTACAGAATGCTGTGGTAGCCATGCTGGTTACAGTGCCTTGCGAAAGTATTCGGCCCCCTTGAACTTTGCGACCTTTTGCCACATTTCAGGCTTCAAACATAAAGATATAAAACTGTATTTTTTTGTGAAGAATCAACAACAAGTGGGACACAATCATGAAGTGGAACGACATTTATTGGATATTTCAAACTTTTTTAACAAATCAAAAATGGAAAAATTGGGCGTGCAAAATTATTCAGCCCCTTTAATTTCAGTGCAGCAAACTCTCTCCAGAAGTTCAGTGAGGATCTCTGAATGATCCAATGTTGACCTAAATGACTAATGATGATGATATACAATCCACCTGTGTGTAATCAAGTCTCCGTATAAATGCACCTGCACTGTGATAGTCTCAGAGGTCCGTTAAAAGCGCAGAGAGCATCATGAAGAACAAGGAACACACCAGGCAGGTCCGAGATACTGTTGTGAAGAAGTTTAAAGCCGGATTTGGATACAAAAAGATTTCCCAAGCTTTAAACATCCCAAGGAGCACTGTGCAAGCAATAATATTGAAATGGAAGGAGTATCAGACCACTGCAAATCTACCAAGACCTGGCCGTCCCTCTAAACTTTCAGCTCATACAAGGAGAAGACTATCACAGTGCAGGTGCATTTATACGGAGACTTGATTACACACAGGTGGATTGTATTTATCATCATTAGTCATTTAGGTCAACATTGGATCATTCAGAGATCCTCACTGAACTTCTGGAGAGAGTTTGCTGCACTGAAAGTAAAGGGGCTGAATAATTTTGCACGCCCAATATTTCAGTTTTTGATATGTTAAAAAAGTTTGAAATATCCAATAAATGTCGTTCCACTTCATGATTGTGTCCCACTTGTTGTTGATTCTTCACAAAAAAATACAGTTTTATATCTTTGTTTGAAGCCTGAAATGTGGCAAAAGGTTGCAAAGTTCACTAACTGTCACCAGCAAAGCACCATTACACCACCACCTCCATGCTTCACGGTGGGAACCACACATGCGGAGAGCATCCGTTTACGTATTCTGCGTCTTACAAAGACATGGTGGTTGGAACTAATAATGTCACATTTAGACTTGTCAGACCAAGGACCGATTTAGCCTAGTCTGCTGACCATTGCTTGTGTTTCTTGGCCCAAGCAAGTCTCTTCTTATTATTGGTGTCCTTTAGTAGTGGTTTCTTTGCAGCAATCGACCATGAAGGCCTGATTCACGCCGTCTCCTCTGAACAGTTGATGTTGAGATGTCTGTTACTTGAACTCTGAAGCATTTATTTGGGCTGCAATTTCTGAGGCTGGTAACTCTCTAATGAACGTATCCTCTGCAGCAGAGGTAACTCAGGGTCTTCCTTTCCTGTGCTGTTCCTCATGAGAGCCAGTTTCATCATAGCGCTTGATGGTTTTTGCAACTGCACTTGCAGAAACTTTCAAAGTTCTTCACATTTTCCGGATTGACTGACCTACATGTCTTCAAGTAATGATGGACTGTCGTTTCGCTTTGCTTATTTGAGCTGTTCTTGCCATAATATGGACTTGGTATTTTACCAAATAGGACTGTCTTTTGTATACCACCCCTACCTTGTCACAACATAATTGTTTGGCTCAAACGCATTAAGAATGACTATTTTATTTACATAGGCAAGTCAGTTAAGAACAAATTCTTATTTACAGTGACGGCCTAGGAACAGTGGGTTAACTGCCTTGTTCAAGGGCAGAACGACAGATTCTTTACCTTGTCAGCTCGAGGATTCGATCTAGCAACCTTTCGGTTACTGGCCCAACGCTCTAACCACTATGCTAAATAAATTCCACAAATTAACTTTTAACAAGGCACATGTGTTAAATTAAATGCTTTCCAGGTGAGTACCTCACAAAGCTGGTTGAGAGTGCCTAGAGTGTGCAAATCTGTTATCAAGGCAAATGGTGGCTACTTTGAAGAATCTAAAATATACACTTTTTTTGGTTACTACATGATTCCATATGTGTTATTTTATAGTTTCATGTCTACACTATTATTCTACAATGTAGAAAAAGAAGTAAATCCTGAATGAGTGTGTCCAAACTTACTGGCTTACTGGAGAGACGCTATCCGAAGCGGTGCAGCCAACAGGTTTCTCCACGCATCGCGCAGACAGGAAAAAACATCTTTCTGGTAAAAAGAGGGGCGGGGGCGTATGCCTTATGACTAACGTGACATGGTGTGATGAAAGAAACATACAGGAACTCAAATCCTTCTGTTCACCTGATTTAGAATTCCTCACAATCAAATGTAGACCGCATTATCTACCAAGAGAATTCTCTTCGATTATAATCACAGCCGTATATATCCCCCCCCAAGCAGACACATCGTTGGCTCTGAATGAACTTTATTTGACTCTTTGCAAACTGGAAACCATTTATCCGGAGGCTGCATTCATTGTAGCTGGGGATTTTAACAAGGCTAATCTGAAAACAGGACTCCCCAAATTTTATCAGCATATCGATTGCGCAACCAGGGGTGGAAAGACCTTGGATCATTGTTACTCTAACTTCCGCGACGCATATAAGGCCCTGCCCCGCCCCCCTTTCGGAAAAGCTGACCATGACTCCATTTTGTTGATCCCTGCCTACAGACAGAAACTAAAACAAGAGGCTCCCACACTGAGGTCTGTCCAACGCTGGTCCGACCAAGCTGACTCCACACTCCAAGACTGCTTCCATCACGTGGACTGGGACATGTTTCGTATTGCGTCAGACAACAACATTGACGAATACGCTGATTCGGTGTTCGAGTTCATTAGAACGTGCGTTGAAGATGTCGTTCCCATAGCAACGATTAAAACATTCCCTAACCAGAAACCGTGGATTGATGGCAGCATTCGTGTGAAACTGAAAGCGCGAACCACTGCTTTTAATCAGGGCAAGGTGTCTGGTAACATGACCGAATACAAACAGTGCAGCTATTCCCTCCGCAAGGCTATCAAACAAGCTAAGCGTCAGTACAGAGACAAAGTAGAATCTCAATTCAACGGCTCAGACACAAGAGGCATGTGGCAGGGTCTACAGTCAATCACGGACTACAGGAAGAAATCCAGCCCAGTCACGGACCAGGATGTCCTGCTCCCAGGCAGACTAAATAACTTTTTTGCCCGCTTTGAGGACAATACAGTGCCACTGACACGGCCTGCAACGAAAACTTGCGGTCTCTCCTTCACTGCAGCCGAGGTGAGTAAGACATTTAAACGTGTTAACCCTCGCAAGGCTGCAGGCCCAGACGGCATCCCCAGCCGCGCCCTCAGAGCATGCGCAGACCAGCTGGCCGGTGTGTTTACGGACATATTCAATCAATCCCTATACCAGTCTGCTGTTCCCACATGCTTCAAGAGGGCCACCATTGTTCCTGTTCCCAAGAAAGCTAAGGTAACTGAGCTAAACGACTACCGCCCCGTAGCACTCACTTCCGTCATCATGAAGTGCTTTGAGAGACTAGTCCAGGACCATATCACCTCCACCCTACCTGACACCCTAGACCCACTCCAATTTGCTTACCGCCCAAATAGGTCCACAGACGATGCAATCTCAACCACACTGCACACTGCCCTAACCCATCTGGACAAGAGGAATACCTATGTGAGAATGCTGTTCATTGACTACAGTTCGGCATTCAACACCATAGTACCCTCCAAGCTCGTCATCAAGCTCGAGACCCTGGGTCTCGACCCCGCCCTGTGCAACTGGGTACTGGACTTCCTGACGGGCCGCCCCCAGGTGGTGAGGGTAGGCAACAACATCTCCTCCCCGCTGATCCTCAACACTGGGGCCCCACAAGGGTGCGTTCTGAGCCCTCTCCTGTACTCCCTGTTCACCCACGACTGCGTGGCCACGCACGCCTCCAACTCAATCATCAAGTTTGCGGACGACACAACAGTGGTAGGCTTGATTACCAACAACGACGAGACGGCCTACAGGGAGGAGGTGAGGGCCCTCGGAGTGTGGTGTCAGGAAAATAACCTCACACTCAACGTCAACAAAACTAAGGAGATGATTGTGGACTTCAGGAAACAGCAGAGGGAACACCCCCCTATCCACATCGATGGAACAGTAGTGGAGAGGGTAGCAAGTTTTAAGTTCCTCGGCATACACATCACAGACAAACTGAATTGGTCCACTCACACAGACAGCATTGTGAAGAAGGCGCAGCAGCGCCTCTTCAACCTCAGGAGGCTGAAGAAATTCGGCTTGTCACCAAAAGCACTCACAAACTTCTACAGATGCACAATCGAGAGCATCCTGGCGGGCTGTATCACCGCCTGGTACGGCAACTGCTCCGCCCTCAACCGTAAGGCTCTCCAGAGGGTAGTGAGGTCTGCACAACGCATCACCGGGGGCAAACTACCTGCCCTCCAGGACACATACACCACCCGATGTCACAGGAAGGCCATAAAGATCATCAAGGACATCAACCACCCGAGCCACTGCCTGTTCACCCCGCTATCATCCAGAAGGCGAGGTCAGTACAGGTGCATCAAAGCTGGGACCGAGAGACTGAAAAACAGCTTCTATCTCAAGGCTATCAGACTGTTAAACAGCCACCACTAACATTGAGTGGCTGCTGCCAACACACTGACACTGACTCAACTCCAGCCACTTTAATAATGGGAATTGATGGGAAATGATGTAAATATATCACTAGCCACTTTAACCAATGCTACCTTATATAATGTTACTCACCCTACATTATTCATCTCATAGGCATACGTATATACTGTACTCTATATCATCGACTGTATCCTTATGTAATACATGTATCACTAGCCACTTTAACTATGCCACTTTGTTTACATACTCATCTCATATGTATATACTGTACTCGATACAATCTACTGTATCTGCCTATGCTGCTCTGTACCATCACTCATTCATATATCCTTATGTACATATTCTTTATCCCCTCACACTGTGTACAAGACAGTAGTTTTGGAATTGTTAGTTAGATTACTTGTTGCTTATTACTGCATTGTCGGAACTAGAAGCACAAGCATTTCGCTACACTCGCATTAACATCTGCTAACCATGTGTATGTGACAAATAAAATTTGATTTGATTTGATTACTGTATACATATATACACACTATAGGTATCCGTTCACTAGATATGCGTAACTGTGGTAGGCTTTCTCTGCATGTGTTCTGGAATACTTGCAGCAGGACTTCTCTGCTTTTGCTCTGCTCTCTCTTGGGCACCACTGAACACAGGCCTCAGTGGAACGACATGAAAGTGTTGGAAACCAGGAGGAAATACTGCACAGTGCACCGTAGTACCCCTGGCCTTTGTCTGACGTGGAGCAGGAAAGCCGGATTTTTGGGGGTCCATTGTTCTCCTCCTCATGGGGACAGGTTCAACTCTGAACACTGGCAGGCATGTTTTAGCAAGGCCACGCTAGCTTCCCATCCATCATTAATCAGAGGAAGGACATTTATCTTCTGTGGATTTCCTAGCTTTTTAATTTAGAATGTCGAAAGTTGAGAAATTCAAATCGTAACCTTTTAGTATTGTTATTGATATAATTGTTAACCTGCAGTGACAGGCCGCAGAACTATTCAATATAGATGATATCGTGGATGGATTCTGCAGTGTCTAGAGCTCTTTTTTGTTGTTGTTGTTGAGAAACCACATCAGTTCTTCATTTGATTGCTCATGCAATGGTGTGTACGGATTCGTATGTGTGCCTTTTGGCCTTCACCATGCTCCGTTAATGTCCGTTTTCCTGTTTCTTCTGCCACAGTATCCCCACCATCCCTGTGCAACTGAATGGATCCACCAGTGTGAGCTCAGCCCTGGCAGGTAAAGAGGTCCCAAGTAATTCATCCAATTTTCACGTCCCCAATGGTGGTACTACCTGTATTCTTACAGTCCCCATCCATGTGAATTCTAGCGGTTTCGGTAAAGCATTGTTTTTCTTGTTGACGATGGCAGAACCTTCTGCTCCATGAGGTTACGTCTCAGTGTGAAAGTAAGAGGGTGAAAAAGTGTTGCGTTTTCACACTCATAAGTTTTAAAATCAATGTTCGTTGACATACTTTGTTTCAGCCAAATGTGTAGCCTATGGCAAGCTAATGACTTAACAAAGATGGCTGTTACACCAGAAATAGGCTACACATTTGACAGCACTGTCCAGCAATTGTGTGCTTTAGTAAGCTTATCTGATAGACCTGACAGATTTTAGAGGCACAGCTTTTGTTGACCAGTCATTAAAGCAGTGATACAGAGAACTCCTTTGTGATTTCATGGCAATAGCCTGTCACTGTCTATGGTGTGAAAGCATTGTGTCTCTCTAGACAACTAGTCTAGCACCTCCAGTTTATCGCTGTGCACAATCTCCACAGACCAGGCCCTGTTGTGCACCAACCAGGCTTGGTTCTTGTCAGTTGCCCAGCCCATGATGTAATTTATTTTCCAGGGTAGTCTCAGGGGGTTGTGGTCTTAATGAAAAGGAATAGTTAAAGCAATAGTTCACTTTTTTCTTTCTCGTTACATTTTCCGTTACACTTAGGATGTTGTCGTTTTATCCAAAACGTTTATTTTATTTGTTATATGGTTATTTCGCAATGTCCAAAATGTCCTAGCTAGCAGTTCATCTTTTTACGCAAAAAAAAATCTCATTCCTGTTGAGCCAGCAGATAGGCCACCAGAGAGACAGACTGAGCATATATACAGTGGGGCAAAAAAGTATTTAGTCAGCCACCAAATTGTGCATGTTCTCCCACTTAAAGATGAGGGGCCTGTAATTTTCATCATAGGTACACTTCTACTATGACAGACAAAATGAGAAAGAAAATCACATTGTAGGATTTTTAATTAATTTATTTGCAAATTATGGTGGAAAATAAGTATTTGGTCACCTACAAACAAGCAAAATTTCTGGCTCTCATAGACCTGTAACTTCTTCTTTAAGAGGCTCCTCTGTCCTCCACTTGTTACTTGTATTAATGGCACCTGTTTGAACTTGTTATCAGTATAAAAGACACCTGTCCACAACCTGAAACAGTCACACTCCAAACTCCACTATGGCCAAGAACAAAGAGCTGTCAAAGCACACCAGAAACAAAATTGTAGACCTGCACCAGGCTGGGAAGACTGAATCTGCAATAGGTAAGCAGCTTGGTTTGAAGAAATCAACTGTGGGAGAAATTATTAGGAAATGGAAGACATACAAGACCACTGATAATCTCCCTCGATCTGGGGCTCCACGCAAGATCTCACCCCGTGGGGTCAAAATGATCACAAGAACGGTGAGCAAAAATCCCAGAACCACACAGGGGGACCTAGTGAATGACCTGCAGAGAGCTGGGACCAAAGTAACAAAGCCAGTAACCAGTACCATCAGTAACACACTACGCCGCCAGGGACTCAAATCCTGCAGTGCCAGATGTGTCCCCCTGCTTAAGCCAGTACATGTCCAGGCCCGTCTGAAGTTTGCTAGAGAGCATTTGGATGATCCAGAAGAAGATTGGGAGAATGTCATATGGTCAGATGAAACCAAAATATAACTTTTTGGTAAAAACTCAACTCGTCGTGTTTGGAGGACAAAGAATGCTGAGTTGCATCCAAAGAACACCATACCTACTGTGAAGCATGAGGGTGGAAACATCATGCTTTGGGGCTGTTTTTCTGCAAAGGGACCAGGACGACTGATCCGTGTAAAGGAAAGAATGAATGGTGCCATGTATCGTGAGATTTTGAGTGAAAACCTCCTTCCATCAGCAAGGGCATTGAAGATGAAACGAGGCTGGGTCTTTCAGCATGACAATGATCCCAAACACACCGCCCGGGCAACGAAGGAGTGGCTTCTTAAGAAGCATTTCAAGGCCCTGGAGTGGCCTAGCCAGTCTCCAGATCTCAACCCCATTGAAAGTCCGTGTTGCCCAGCAACAGCCCCAAAACATCACTGCTCTAGAGGAGATCTGCATGGAGGAATGGGCCAAAATACCAGCAACAGTGTGAAAACCTTGTGAAGACTTACAGAAAATGTTTGACCTTTGTCATTGCCAACAAAGGGTATATAACAAAGTATTGAGAAACTTTTGTTATTGACCAAATACTTATTTTCCACCATAATTTGCAAATTCATAAAAAATCCTACAATGTGATTTTCTGGATTTTGTCTCTCATTTTGTCTGTCATAGTTGAAGTGTACCTATGATGAAAATTACAGGCCTCTCTCATATTTTTAAGTGGGAGAACTTGCACAATTGGTGGCTGACTAAATACTTTTTTGCCCCACTGTATATGCATGTGTGACCAACAGCAATTCAGCTTATTTTGCATGTGAACACTTTTGGTCCAGTTGGACTTTAGCTAAAATGTTTTGTAGAGTGCATTTTTGAAGATTTTCTTTGTTACATTTTGTAAATATTTGTTTGTGTCCTCTTTAAAACTTACCCTTAATGAAATAACAGTTTTTTTCCCACATAGTTGGTTCAGGGATTCGACTCGGCAACCATTCAGTTACTGTTTCAACTCTTATAACCACTAGGCTAAATGCTGTCCAGAATCGAGGCAGAACCTTACAATATGGCTTTAAAAAGGAAATCGGTGCATTTATCACATCAGCCCACATTTATTACTGCTGAATGTTAGTCAAACACATTTTCTTTACTGTACAAACAATGAATCCAAATGACTTCTTATTCCTGAATCCAATGTTCTCTATTTTGACCAAGCAGAATTGGTCTGGAAGCTTCCCAAACTTCCCAATACACGCCCTCTTTTCCCACCAGTCAGTCACTGCTTTATCCACCATGTCGCATCCCTTTGGTCCTGATCCCCTTCCAACCCCCCCGTCCCCCACCCCCGTCCCCCACCCCCTCTGCATGTCTCCACCGGTCCTCCCCTGGCCACCCACTCCAGGCATGGCCTCCATTTTGATGTCAGCAGTGGGACTCGGCGTACGCTTCATGAGTGCTCCCTCCTCCGCTCCTCCTCCCCCCAGCAGCAGCAGGCCCGCGGGCTCCAAAAGTCGCAGCTCGGTTAGGAGGGAAAAGAGGCAGCACAGGACAGGTAGCTACGCCACCCACCCCCCTCCTACCCCCCCCCCCCCCCCCCCCATTATGGGCCTGCATCCAGCTCTGTGCCTTGTCACATCCAATGCTTTCCATTGTGTTGTCATCTAGAGTTATCCCAAACAAGTTGTAATACATGTTCAAATATGAAAAAAATTTATTCCTTGTGTTTTTGTGGTGGGAAACTAATATGCCTGCCTGGTGAAACAACATTGGCGATATCCGAGCTAGGAATTCCTATTCTCACTCAGTTTTAGGATCTCAATAGTCACTACACAAGACTTACAATCAATGGGAGTGATGGGGGCAACTGAAATCAACTCATTGATTTGGTTTGACTTGCCTTAAAGGTGATTTGGCCCAAAATATATCATGGTTGCCCCTATCACTCCCATAGATCTTTCACTAGAGGTGGCTAAAGTTAGCTCAAGTTAGTAGTGGCTTTTAAAATAAACCTGAACCATGGATTACATTTCCCCTGGCTGATATACTACTATCAGTGTAAGGAACCATTTATCATTAAGTTGTGTGTGTGTATTTTAGATTATATGTACACATTTCAAAATGAAAATGAAAAGGCATCTCAGGCAGTGTGTTTTGATTGTTACCTGCAGGCTAGTATAGCGTCCTTTTATCTTACATGTGCTCACTCTTTTATTTCATTCCATCGCCTACTTGTCTCTGTACTAATCATTTGCCCTCACGTGACTCTCTCATTCATATCCACGAATCAGTGTTGTGATGTTGCTTGGCGGTCAACACCGTATTCATTAGCTAACAAACATTGGTGTGTTTCCTTCAGAACTAATCGTGTTCCTGCTTTTTGGATCCAGCTTATCTTCATATAATGCCTTTTTATTTACGAAGGTGTTCTATAAAGATGGCGAACTGACATTCACAAATCTAACTCTGAGGAAGCACCTGAAATTGGCACCATATTCCCTACATAGTGCACTACTTTTGACCAATGTAGGGAATAGGGTGGCATTTGTGACGCATACCCTGACTGACGAAGGAAGAGCAAGAGGGTGCGTTTGGCACATTAGTAGATTAGTGTCAACATCTTACCCTCTTCTCTCATTCAGCCATAACTGTCAAACATTAATACTGTGTGCCTCAAACTCATGTTACATTTTCGAGCAGTGCTCTTGCATGGTACAGATTTGCCAACTAAGCCTGCCTAAAGTCTGAGCTGCAGCGAAGTGTGTAGGCTACTTCTGCAGAATGAGTTGGACATTTTTGCTTTAGGCTTTCAGAAGGCAGAAATATAAAATACAGTGAAAGTGACGTGTCAATTAAAATGTTTTTGGATTTAACTATAGGCTATAAAATCTAGGCTTATATCTGTGAACATAATTTGTTCGCAAACTGCAAAACAACTAGGCAACCACTGAAAGCCATGGATTAAAAAAACAAATGTCTATACAATTTCTGTCATGATAATACCACCTGTGTCCTGTGTATGTGGTTGGCTTCTCCCCAACTCTGTTCATTGTGTCCACTATCCTCTCAGTCCCGGCCCAGAAACCAGAGGATGTCATTCACCGCTACATGGAGGAAGTGGCCTCTGCTCAAGACGAGGTACGCATGTCAATGTCAATCTCCCTCCTCCCTCGCATCTTATTTATTTATTTATTTATTTGTTTTTTTTGTATAGGGTGAAGTTGCCCCTAGGCGCTGATCTTGGGTCAGTTTAGCATTTTCCCCCCTAATGGTTAAGGTTAGGATTGGGGGAAGGGAATCTTATCCTAGATCTGTACCTAGGGGGAAATTCTCCCTGGGGCCGTCTTTTTACGCAGCACTCACTGAAGTAGTGCTCTTGCAGGAGAATCAGTCGTGTGTTTCCTCGTTCTGGTACACAGGAACTCATTGTAAAGATGCAATTAATTACACCTGCTTTAGTTTGCATGTAGTCTCTCAGACTTAAACTATATTTGTAAAAAATTATACATTCATGTGAAGGTGATGTGATTTTTTTTTATATACAAAGCAACTAATTGTATTTGTATTGAAGAAAGAAATGTTATTTTGCAAAGAATTTGCAGTATGCAGGTTGAAAGCAATATGATTTCTCTAAAATGAACACAGGCTTGGCCTATTTCTAAAGCAGTATGAGCAAACCAACTGCTGTTTTGTATACAATACCCATCTGTATCCCCAAGTTATCCCAACCACAATTGATAGACTTGCAATATAATATCATAGAGATCCTGTAATACTTGTTCTCATGTAATTTTATGATAACATTCTCCCTGTGGTTTCAGGACTGCATCATCTGTATGGACCGGCTGTCTTGTCCGTCGGATTATGACGTGGCGTCTGAGGGAGCCCAGTCCATCCAGCCTGGCGCCGTGGGCAAGTTCAAGTGTGGACACACCCTCCACATGCTCTGCATGCTGGCCATGTACAACAATGGTACCAAGGTGGGTGCCACAGAGATCCTAAATGTAATTCAGTTGGTTGCCTGGAAGACACGACCCCACATATTGTCCTACATAGAGGCATTAACATATTATAAGCCTTATAAGGCACTATAATGGCTTGTACATGCTTATAACAAGTAATGAAGCATTGTACTTGCAGGCTAAAAGTTAAGTGTCACCCACAACGTGTCATATTACAGTGCCTTCAGAAAGTATTCACACCCCTTGACTTTTTCCACATTTTGTTGTTACAGCCTGGATTGAAAATTGATTAAATTTAGATTTTTTTGGGGGGGGTCACTGGCCTACACACAATACCCAATAATATCATAGCGGAATTCTATTTTTTTTTATTAAATAAAAATGAAAAGCTAATACGTTTTGAGAAGGGCTGTGGCGGTCATGAGATTTTGTTGGCCGGTGATTGTCAAGCATATAACTGCCGGTCTCACGGTAATTGTCTGTTATTAAACACATGTAGCATCTCCTGGCTTCCGCTGATGTAGACCATAGGAACATCTACATTTTAAAAAGTCTAATAAATCCATGTAATATGGCCTACACCATCACAGTAAATCCATGATGTATTTTAGACAGGTCTAAAGAAACATGATATGAAGATGTTATCTATTTCAAAAGTATAGAATAGCATACTCTGAGTCCATATGTTAGGCCCTGATCAGGCTATGCCATATGGCTGTGGGCTACGCTGTGGGTTACACTAGTTAATTTAGCCTACAAGATTTGCTTAGAATGCCGTGCCATTATTTTATAGTTTTGAAGAATACAATTGAAAATGGCTGAATAAAATAAAGGATATTTTCTCAAAGATTTGAGTGGGCACATGTGGCTATTCTGTGTTGATCGGTTAACAAAGAAGCAGGTATATTTGTAACTTTTGTTGTGATACAAATGTTGGGCTATATGTTTTGATTTTGGATACATTCTGCGGCTCCATGATGCGACTCCAATGATTTGAGAAAAAGTCACATGAAAGGCACGAGATCTGCTTTGTTTTTTTGCGCAGGCTGTACATTATCAGTCTCTCATTCACAATTTGACAAGCACTTGACAATGCCTCAAATCTTCCGGCTAACCCCCCTTTTTGTGGCCGTAATGCCCCCTAAAAAAATCCATGCCTTTTGCGGCCGTTGTGCCCTTGGGCTAAATATAATAGTTATAATTCCCTTCTCCTAACTGCGTGTCGAAGCACCTCACTCACATGGCTCTCCGTCACATGATTGGGTCTTTCTCTTTCGACACATTGGGGACGCAACTGTGTGCGTCCTTATCCAATTCCAAAGTGCATATTGAAGATATTGGAAGAACTGTCCACATTTACTTTGTCAGCCAACGAGATGAGTAGGCCTAACAAACAGCAAAAGCACTAGCCTGTTAATCTACTATCCCGGACAGTACAAAAGTTGACTCATGTCTCTACACCTGTTGTAAAGCGTATTAATGTGCTTCATTTTAAGAAGTGAATTGGCCACTTTTTAGTTGTGATACAAACATATAGGCCTATGGGCTAGGCTACATGAGGTGTGTGACTGATTTTAAAGTTGCGGGAAAAAAGAAGCATTCTCTATTTCTTGCATCATTCACAAGTGATAGGCTAATATTGTCAGCCAGCGTACTATTCTTAATTTAATCTTTACATACACTAAATAATCTGTGTGAAATTTGATTTAGAATGAACCATTATCATGCACCTGTCTTGAAACGGGCAGCTGACAAAAATACATGTCCTACTTTCGCTAGCCTGTAGAAAGCTGATGAGATCCTCCAAATGTTTAAGAGGCCATCAATCTGTTTTCTCACACAGTTGCATAGCCTATAAAAATGTTGCACAACATGGGCTCTCATGAAGGGTTTGATTACGTTTGCATTGATGTCAGTGATTAGAGGGACAATGTAGTGTTGAATACCAGGCAGTTAGCAAGTTAGGTAGACTACTAATGAGCACCATCAGCAGCATCGGAGCTTAATTACTGTGACTAAACGGTCACATGGAATTTGACTGCCGGTGTGGAGGTAATATGGTCATCATAACAGCCATAGTTTTGAGTTTAAGTATTCAACCCCTTTATAAGTTAAGGAGTAAAAATTTGCTTAACTCACATAAGTTGCATGGACTCACTCAGTGTGCAATAATAGTATTTAACATGATTCCCTCACCTCTGTATTCCACACATGAAATTCTGTAAGGTCACTCAGTTGAGCAGTGAATTTCAAACACAGATTCGACCACAAAGACCAGGGAGGTTTTGCAAAGCAGGGCACCTATTGGTAAAAATAAAATAAAGCAGACATTGAATATCCCTTTGAGAATGGTGAAATTATTTATGACACTTTGTAGTGACTGGGTGTATTGATACACCATCCTAAGATACAGGT
Organism: Oncorhynchus mykiss; assembly: GCF_013265735.2. NCBI lineage: Eukaryota > Metazoa > Chordata > Actinopteri > Salmoniformes > Salmonidae > Oncorhynchus > Oncorhynchus mykiss. The sequence continues at coordinate 47,633,795 of NC_048576.1, read as the reverse complement.
GTACTTCCTAACTCAGTTGCCGAAGAGGAAGAAAACCGCTCAGAGATTTCACCCTGAGGCCAATGGTGACTTTAAAACAGTTAGAGTTGAATGGCTGTGATAGGAGAAAACAACTGAGGATGGATCAACAACATTGTAGTTACTCCACAATACTAACCTAAATGACAGAGTGAGAAGGAAGCCTGTACAGAATATATATATATATATATATATATAATGCATTCCTGTTTGCAACAAGGCAGTAAAGTAAAGCAAAAAAATTGTCAAAGCGATTAACCTTTTGTCCTGAATACAAAGTTTTATGTTTGGGGCAAATCCAATGCAACACATTGAGTACCACTCCATATACAGTACCAGTCAAACGTTTGGACACACCTACTCATTCAAGGGTTTTTCTTTATTTAAACTATTTTCTACATTGTAGAATAATAGTGAAATATGAAATATTTATATGAAATAACACATGTAGTAACCAAAAAAGTGTGTTTTAGATTCTTCAAAGTAGCTACCCTTTGTCTTGATGACAGCTTTGCACACTCTTGGCATTCTCTCAACCAGCTTCACCTGGAATGCTTTTCCAACAGTCATGAAGGAGTTCTCACATATTATAAGCACTTGTTGGCTGCTTTTCCTTCACACTGTGGTTCAACTCATCCCACATCACCTCAATTGGGTTGAGGTTGGGTGATTGTAGAGGCCAGGTCAACTGATGCAGTACTATCTTTCTCCTTCTTGGTTAAATAGCCTGTAGTGCTATTTATTAGAGAGGGGTAAAGATTTTGTTTGATAGAGGAGAGAGCAAGAGATCTTAGCTGTGGTCTTCAGGCTTGCCGTTGTCCCGTCTGACCGTCCAATGGTTTGTTGGTTTGTATGTCAAAGCTTCGCAACAATGTTGCTACTAATCCATGCGATCCATAACAGGTGCGGTTCCAAACGATCACGACCTAGAGCGGTCACACCGATGATTGAGTTAAATACTTTATAAACTACACACGCTGAATATAAACAAGGACATCTGCAGCATAGCATTCACAACCAACTGTCTCGCCAACCAAGAGCCCCTCCCCAGAGAACTGAAAGAGCTGTCTGTCTTTTATTTCCCCCTTCCTTACTGCTGATGCGCTCTTAAAGTGGCAGTGCACGGTGAAGGCTCCGTGCAGGATTTCGCCACAAGCCCTTACATAGCCTGGAGGTGTGTTTTGTGTCATTGTCCTGTTGAAACACATTTTTTTTTTTGTATATTAGGCAAAGTCAGTTAGGAACAAATTGTTATTTATAATGTCGGCCTACCGGGGAACAGTGGGTTAACTGCCTTGTTCAGGGGTAGAACTACAGATTTTTACTTTGTCAGCTCGGGGATTCGATCCAGCAAACCCCTGAGCTGACAAGGTACAAACCCACTGTTCCTAGGCCGTCATTGAAAATAAGAATTTGTTCTTAACTGACTTGCCTAGTTAAATAAAGGTAAATCTCAAATATAAAATATATTGTGATGTTTTTTGTTTTTTTACTACATGATTCCATAGTGTTGATGTCTTCACAATTATTCTACAATGTAGAAAATAGTAAAATTATAGAAAAACCCAGGAATATGTCAACTTTTGACTGGTACTGTATGTAAATGACATATTTCTGTTTGTTTCACTTTGTCATTATGGGTTATTGTGTGAGAAATATAATCAATTTTGAATTCAGGCACAATGTCAAGGTGCCTTCAAAAAGTACACTGTACTCAGACCTCTTGACTCTTTCCATGTTTTGTTACAGATTTTACTCATACTCTTTATTCTAACCCCCTTCTTTCATCGCTGCAAGTCCCCAACAGGCTCGGGAAAGGCGACGGTAGTCTTTTTTTTTTTTAACCTTTTTATTGAACTAGTCAGTTAGTTAAGAACAAATTCTTATTTTCAATGACAGCCTAGGAACAGTAGGTTAACTGCCTTTTCAGCTCAGGGATTTGAACTTGCAACCTTTCGGTTACTAGCCCAACACTCTAACCACTAGACTACCCTGCCACACCCCAAAGCATGCTCCTTAACACCCGCACCTATGTGTCGGCAGAGACACTTTCCAACTGTAGTAACACCTCTACCACTGCGATGCAGTGCCTTAGACCACAGCGCCACCCTGAAGGCAAATTACAGCCTTACTCTAAAAATCGATTCAAAAAATATTTCTCATCAATCTACACACAATATGACAAAGCGAAAATGTTTGCAAATTTATGAAAAAATAAAAAAGATACCTTATTTACATAAGTATTCAGACCCTTTGCTTTGAGATTCAAAATTGAGCTCCGGTGCATCCTGTTTCCGTTGATCATTTTTAGATGTTTATACAACTTAATCGGAGTCCACCTGTGGTAAATTCAATTGATTGGACATGATTTGGAAAGGCAAACACCTGTCTGTATAAGGTCCCACAGTTGACAGTGCATGTCAGAGCAAAGAACCAAGCCATGAGGTTGGAGAAATTGCCCGTAGAGCTCCTGAGACAGGATTGTTTTGAGGCACAGATCTGGGGAAGTTACTTAATCATTTCTGCAGTGTTGAAGGTCCCCAAGAACACAGTAGCCTCCATCATTCTTAAATGGAAGACATTTGGAACAACCAAGACTTCCTAGAGTATTCAGACCCTTTAACCTTTACTTTGTTGTAGCAACTTTGGTAGCGATTACAGCCTCAAGTCTTCTTGGGTATGATGCTACAAGCTTGGCACACTTGTATTTGGAGAGTTTCTCCCATTTCTTCTCCCGAGTCTCTCAAGCTGTCAGGTTTGATGGGGAGTGTTCGCTGCACAGCTATTTTCAGGTCTCTCCAGATTAGTTTGATCGGTTTTAAGTCTGCGCTCTGGCTGGGCCACTCAAGGACATTCAGAGACTTGTCCCGAAGCTACTTCTGCGTTGTCTTGGCTGTGTGCTTAGGGTCGTTGTCCTTTGCCCCAGTTTGAGGTCCTGAGCGCTCTGGAGCAGGTTTTCATCAAGGATCTCTTTCCCCTGATCCTGACTAGTATCCCAGTCCCTGCCACTGAAAAACAACCCACAGCATGATGCTGCCACCCATGCTTCACCGTAGGGTTGGTGCCAGGTTTCCTCCAGACGTGACGCTTGGCATTCAGGCCAAAGAGTTCAATATTGGTTTCATCAGACCAGAGAATCTTGTTTCTCGTGGTCTGAGAGTCTTTAGGTGCCTTTGGGCAAACTTCCAGCAGGCTGTCATGTGCCTTTTTACTGAGGAGTGGCTTCCGTCTTGCCACTCTACCATAAATGCCTGATTGGTGGAGTACTGTAGAGATGGTTGTTCTTCTGGAAGGTTCTCCCATCTCCACAGAGGAACTCTGAAGATCTGTCAGAGTGACCGTTAGGCTCTCGTTCACCTCCCTGGCCAAGGCCCTTTTCCCCCCAATTGCTCAGTTTGGCAAGGCGGCCAGCTCTTGGAAGAGTCTTGGTGGTTCCAGACTTCTTTCATTTAATACTGGAGACCACTGTGTTCTTGGACCTTCAATGCCACAATTTTTTTTGCCTCGACACAATCCTGTTTCGGAGGTCTACAGACAATTCCTTCGACCTCATCGCTTGGTTTTTGCTCAGACATGCACTGACAACTGTGGGACCTTTTATATAGAAAGGTGTGTGTGCCTTTCCAAATCATGTCCAATCAATTGAATTTTCCACAGATGGACTCCCATCAAGTTGTAGAAGCATATCAAGGATGATCAATTTTGTCTCATAGCAAAAGGTCAGAATTCTTATGCAAATAAGGTATTTCTATTTTTTATTTTTAGTAAATTTGATACAATTTCTAAAAACCTGTTTTCGCTTTGTCGTTGTGGAGTATTGTGTGTAGATTGAGGAAACACATTTTAATCAATTTTAGAATAAGGCTGGAACAAAATGTGGAAAAAGTCGAGGGGTCTGAATATTTTCCGAATGCACTGTACATGTGCCTTTTGGTATTTTGTAAAGAAAGTCTGCCTCCGTTGGGTGTCTTCTAAGGTGGTTGACTGCCTGTTCTCTGTTCCAGGATGGCAGCCTCCAGTGCCCCTCATGCAAGACAATCTATGGGGAGAAGACTGGGACCCAGCCCAAGGGGAAGATGGAGATCTATAGTATCTCCCAGTCCCTCCCTGGCCACCCTGACTGTGGAACTATCCAGATAATTTACAGCATCACCCATGGGATACAGGTACACACACAAGACACACACAAGACACACACATGAGACACACTCACTCACTCACTTCCTCACTCTCTCCAGGGTCCAGAGCACCCTAATCCCGGGCAGTCGTACACCTCTAGAGGCTTCCCTCGCTTCTGCTTCCTCCCAGACAACAAAAAGGGCAGAAAGGTAAGCAGCTATCTTACAACGAACCAACACACTGCAAACAGTTGACAACACCCTGGACGTGCTCGTAAGGGCACGCAACAGAAAGTTAGCAGTTCTCATTGGACAAGTCCACGTAGTTCCTCCCTGTTTTAGTCTGTTTTTTTTCCAGTTAACTCCCTAATGAACACAACCTTTTGACTCTGTTCTGCTCATGTAACCGGTGCTGTACTGCACCGCCGTAGCTCCGCTGTGTGTGTGTGTGATCCTTTTGTAGCTCCGTTGGTAGAAGACGTGGACTTCAGTGATCAGGCTGTTTTCAGTGTAATGAGTTTCTTCTGCTTTCATAAGAAAATATAAAAACATTTGTAGAGCACATATGTTCTGCCAATCATTTCCTCTCTCTACAACAGACACATAACAAAGGACGTTGATCCGTCAAGGAGCTAGCCATCATTCACACATACAACACACTAGCTAGCTAACAACCACATGTTGAATTCGAAATGTTATTATCATCTTAAAAAGTAATACTTACAATACCATCCCTTTATGAGTAAACACTAAATGTACACCATTATTTATGAACAAAACAGTGTGTCTTGTGCTTATTACATGTAACATTTCTGATTTCTGAAGATACCTCTATGCGTCCAAATTATTTGAGCAGGCAGGGCAAACCGTAAGTACGTGCTCCCCTATTTCCCAGGATTCAGGCAAGCATAATAACTCAATATGCTATATGAATATACGAACCTGGTGAAATTCACAAAATATTTGAACAATTGTTACACTCACACATTTCTTGTATGTGCAAAAACCAGTCTAGGAAGTCTGACAGCAGTTTCAAGGGGGAAAATAAAAAATATTTAATTTTCAGGTGTACCATTCAAAATAGTGAAACCTCTCACTTGAATATCTTGTTCCAATTCCTCATTACTATTTTAATTTGATTTGCCATTCATTGCGACCAACTCCGCTACTCTGTTGGCTATATTTAATAAATGCTTATTTTACTGTACAGTGTGAGGTAATTGTTTTATTGATAATTCATCCAAATGTTCTTGCCAAAGAAATCCATTTCTATATCTGATTTCCTGTCGATGTGAAATCAAATGGGCATACCTCTTCCATAACCTAGAGACAATGCAGACCACCTTAAAAGGGACATTCAGTATTTTATAACTTAATGTTAGAAGGTTCCTCACCCTGAAACTAGTCTATGGGCCAGGAGAAACTTTAAAGGCGGCTGAACTGACAGATTTTGTCTCGGTTTTCCTAATTTAAGAACACAAGATTTGGGTCTTGGAGGTGTGTGTGTGGTTCACACGTGGGAAGCGTTTGTACATTAACTATGGCAAAACAGTACCACAGTCACTTACTCGTCTGAATAACTTCAAAACATTCTAACCTGCTCTGCTAGGGGGAGTAAAATGGTTAGTGAGGTGTGAAAGTCACTGTAAATTAGCTCATACTCTTTTAGTTCTATGTTCACTATTTATTTTGTATATAATATACAGTATTTACATTGTTTAAATTCCTCTCTGTATTGTCTCTGTATTACATTTCTATATGTCTTGCTAGCAGCACCATTTTACCAAGTCAGATTCTAGGTATGTGTACATTTACTTGTACAGTACATAGCACTTTTGCTAGCCAGTGTGCGACCGTGGCAGTTAGGTCGCTGTTGGGGATTATCCAATTACACAATGTATGTGGGACAGTATTTTCTAGTTCTCTCATTAAATGTCAAAAAGTGTACATTCAAAGTATTTGTTTATTTTTTAATTATCCAGAAATTAATGTAAAATGTTATTAATCTAAACTCCTCATATTTCAGACCACACGGTAAGGTTTCAAATGACACCAATACTGTCTTTAGCATCTACAGACTCATCGTTGTAGTGTCTTTACAGAAGGCCTGGGTAAGGCCAAAATGTCATTTTTTTTTTTTAATTTCAATCAATTATTTCTCAATAATAATTTTCGCTAGACTTCAATGGTATGCCAAACATCCTTACCCCAAAGGACATTTCAATGCATTTAATTTCAGGAATATCATAGATTTGGGCCAATCTCGTATGGAGTTGCTCACAACAAACTTCCAGTAACTTTGGCCACCGCTAGCTAAAAGTCCATGACAGTGATGGGGACATTTCATCTCTAATTTCATCTCTAATTTCATGTCAGGTGCTGGAGCTGCTGAAGGTGGCATGGACACGGCGCCTCATTTTTACGGTGGGAACGTCCAGCACCACGGGCGAGCCCGATACGGTGGTGTGGAACGAGATCCACCACAAGACTGAGATGATGTCCAACATGTCGGGTCATGGCTACCCGGACCCCAACTACCTGGACAACGTGCTGTCCGAGCTGGCCTCCCAGGGGGTGACCGATGACTGCCTCCTCAGACAGGAGGACCCCAGCCAGGGAGGAGCGTCAAACTCTAGACTGTGAACTGGTTATGGCTAGGGAGCATCCGACTGTGAAACTGACCGTGAATCACTTTCCTCGTAATGTCGCAACTTCAACATAGAGAACATAAGGGATAAACCAAGTATTCACATTCCCACCTGGAAGTGTTTTTATTAGGTATTCAATGCAAAGCGTATGTCTGAGTGCAGTGTGCCGAATACTACACATACTGATAATGTGGGGTTTGACTTGGACTTTATTAGCTGCAGTAGTGCTCCATTAGCTCTTGGTTTAGTCACCTAGGCTGTGTCTCAAACGGCACCCTGTATACATCCCTATATTTGTAGTGCTATATATATTTATATATGTACACACACACAGTGGGCAAAAAAGTATTTAGTCAGCCACCAATTGTGCAAGTTCTCCCACTTAAAAAGATGAGGAGACTGTAATTTTAATCATAGGTACACTTCAACTATGACAGACAAAAGGAGAAGAAAAAAATCCAGAAAATCACATTAGGATTTTTAATGAATTTATTTGCAAATTATGGTGGAAAATAAGTATTTGGTCAATAACAAAAGTTTATCTCAATACTTTGTTATATACCCTTTGTTGGCAATGGCAGAGGTCAAACATATTTTCTGTAAGTCGTCACAAGGTTTTCACACACAGTGTTGCTGGTATTTTGGCCCATTCCTCCATGCAGATCTCCTCTAGAGCAGTGACGTTTTGGGGCTGTTGCTGGGCAACACGGACTTTCAACTCCCTCCATTGATGTTCTATGGGGTTGAGATCTGGAGACTGGCTAGGCCACTCCAGGACCTTGAAATGCTTCTAACGAAGCCACTCCTTCATTGCCCGGGCGGTGTGTTTGGGATCGTTGTCACGCTGAAAGACCCAGCCACGTTTCATCTTCAATGCCATTGCTGATGGAAGGAGGTTTTCACTCAAAATCTCACGATACATGGCCCCATTCATTCTTTCCTTTACACGGATCAGTCGTCCTGGTCCCTTTGCAGAAAAACCACCCCAAAGCATGATGTTTCCACCCCCATGCTTCACAGTAGGTATGGTGTTCTTTGGATGCAACTCAGCATTCTTTGTCCTCCAAACACGACGAGTTGAGTTTACCAAAAAGTTATATTTTGGTTTCATCTGACCATATGACATTCTCCCAATCGTCTTCTGGATCATCCAAATGCTCTCTGGCAAACTTCAGACGGGCCTGGACATGTACTGGCTTAAGTAGGGGGACACGCCTGGCACTGCAGGATTTGAGTCCCTGGCGGCGTAGTGTGTTACTGATGTTAGGTTTTGTTACTTTGGTCCCAGCTCTCTGCAGGTCATTCACTAGGTCCCCCTGTGTAGTCCCCCCTTGTGATCATTTTGACCCCACGGGGTGAGATCTTGCGTGGAGCCCCAGATTGAGGGAGATTATCAGTGGTCTTGTATGTCTTCCATTTCCTAATAATTGCTCCCACAGTTGATTTTCTTCAAACCAAGCTGCTTACCTATTGCAGGTTCAGTCTTCCCAGCCTGGTGCAGGTCTACAATTTTGTTTCTGGTGTCCTTTGACAGCTCTTTGGTCTTGGCCATAGTGGAGTTTGGAGTGTGACTGTTTCAGGTTGTGGAAAGGTGTCTTTTATACTGATAACAAGTTCAAAGAGGTGCCATTTATACAGGTAACAAGTGGAGGACAGAGGAGCCTCTTAAAGAAGAAGTTACAGGTCTGTGAGAGCCAGAAATCTTGCTTGTTTGTAGGTGACCAAATACTTATTTTCCACAACAATTTGCAAATTAATTAATAAAAAATCCTACAATGTGATTTTCTGGATTTTTTCTAATTTTGTCTGTCATAGTTGGTGTACCTATGATAAATTACAGGCCTCATCTTTTTAAGTGGGAGAACTTGCACAATTGGTGGCTGACTAAATACCTTTTTGCCCCACTGTATGTGTGTGTATAAGTATGTGTGTGTATAGCACTACAAAAGTCCTTTTGTCAAAGGGTGCTCCACTATATATATATATATATATATATATATATATATATATATATATATATATATATATATATATATATATATATATATATATATATATATATATATATATATATATATATATATATATATATATATATAGCTCAAAAAAATAAAGGGAACACTAAAATAACACATCCTAGATCTGAATGAATGAAATATTCTTATTAAATACTTTTTTCTTTACATATTTGAATGTGCTGACAACAAAATCACACAAAAATTATCAATGGAAATCAAATGTATCAACCCATGGAGGTCTGGATTTGGAGTCACACTCAAAATTAAAGTAGAAAACCATAGCATCAGTGCCTTCCTCTTGCAGGAACTGCTGACACACTCCAGCCACATGAGGTCTAGTAGCATTGTCTTGCATTAGGAGGAACCCAGGGCCAACCGCACCAGCATATGGTCTCACAAGGGGTCTGAGGATCTCATCTCGGTACCTAATGGCAGTCAAGCTACCTCTGGCGAACACATGGAGGACTGGGCGGCCCCCCCAAAGAAATGCCACCCCACACCATGACTGACCCACCGCCAAACCGGTCATGCTGGAGGATGTTGCAGGCAGCAGAACGTTCTCCACGGCGTCTCCAGACTCTGTCACGTCTATCGCATGTGCTCTGTGTCAACCTGCTTTCATCTGTGAAGAGCACAGGGCGCCAGTGGCGAATTTGCCAATCTTGGTGTTCTCTGGCAAATGCCAAACGTCCTGCACGGTGTTGGGCTGTAAGCACAACCCCCACCTGTGGACGTCGGGCCCTCATACCACCCTCATGGAGTCTGTTTCTGACCGTTTGAGCAGACACATGCACATATGGGGCCTGCTGGAGGTCATTTTGCAGGGCTCTGGCAGTGCTCCTCCTGCTCCTTCTTGCACAAAGGCAGAGGTAGCGGTCCTGCTGCTGGGTTGTTGCCCTCCTACGGCCTCCTCCACATCTCCTGATGTACTGGCCTGTCTCCTGGTAGCGCCTCCATGCTCTGGACACTACGCTGACAGACACAGCAAACCTTGCCACAGCTCGCATTGATGTGTCATCCTGGATGAGCTGCACTACCTGAGCCACTTGTGTGGGTTGTAGACTCCATCTCATGCTACCACTAGAGTGAAAGCACCGCTAGCATTCAAAAGTGACCAAAACATCAGCCAGGAAGCATAGGAACTGAGAGGTCTGTGGTCACCACCTGCAGAACCACTCCTTTATTGGGGGTGTCTTGCTAATTGCCTATAATTTCCACTTGTTGTCTATTCCATTTGCACAACAGCATGTGAAATTGATTGTCAATCAGTGTTGCTTCCTAAGTGGACAGTTTGATTTCACAGAAGTGTGATTGACTTGGAGTTGCATTGTGTTGTTTAAGTGTTCCCTTTATTTTTTTGAGCAGTGCGTATATATAGCGGCGCGCTCTTATCTTTTGACCAAAGGACTTTTTTTTTTTTTTTTGGAACAGCCTGATGTGTCGCACCCCTTTTGACATGCTCCATGGAATGTGCCAGCTCTCGTGGGGAATATAGAACATCAGTAGCACTTTTAGTTTTGACAGTGCATTTAATTAACACGTATGTTAATTACCAGGTTATCTGTGGTTGATAGTTAAAACATTTTTTAAAGTAAATGATGCAATTATTTTTTTTGTTTCTGTTGAGCAATGTACTTACTCACCAAATACACAGGCATATAACGAAAACAAAATGGTAGCAAAGTGAGTACTTTGTTTGTGTAATAATGGAAGATTTTTGGCTCCAATAAAGGAACAGATTTGCCAGTAAATGCCAGTTAATTTAGAAGCATAACCCGGAAGAGAAACTTCTCACTTTGCCTTTTGTTTCAGTTGCATTTTTTATTTATTCTTAATGCATTGTAATTGAAAAGTGGAATCCTTAGTTGCTACATCCATGTTTTACTTAAATTAATATTATGTACCCATCGATTCTTGAATAATATAACTTATAAATGCCTCGTGCTTAGTTCAATTGTCATACACCAACAGAACCCAAAATAGAACCGTGTTACTCCAATGTTTAAACAATGTACATTTAAACAAACTCTGTATAGCCTCAACATGGTTAAAACTATACATTTTAATATAAATGGATGGTCAGTCCTTGTATCTATGAATTTGAGAGTGGTTATGTTTCTCCAGGCCCATACCTCAGCTTTTTACCAAAGCACAGACGGGGTGATTGCTTTGTTTCAATTAAGGATTTTATCTTTAACCATTTAAAATGGGGAAACAGATTTGTAATGCAAACAAAGCTGGGCCCATGTTCATAAAGCATCTCACAGAAGCAGTGCTGATTTAGGATCAGGTCCTCCCTGCCTATGTAACCTTATTCATTATGATCAGTACTAGGGTCTTACTCTGAGACGCTTTATGAATACGGGCCCTGATGCTTTGCTACACCCACTTACAGTGCATTCTAGGCAGTCATTGAAAATAAGAATTTGTTCTTGACTGACTTGCCTGGTTAAATAAAGGTCCAATTAAAAAATACAATTCGGAAATTATTCAGACCCCTTGACCTTTTCCACATTTTATGTTACAGCCTTATTAATTTTTTTTCCCCCTCATCAATCTACACACAATACCCCATAATGACAAAGCATAAACAGGTTTTATACATTTTTGCAAATGCATAAAAAATAACTGAAATATCACATTTACATAAGTATTCACACCCTTTACTCAGTACTTTGTTTGAAGCACCTTTGGCAGCGATTTATAGCCTCGAGTCTTCTTGGGTATGATGCTACAAGCTTGGCACACCTGTATTTGGGGAGTTTCTCCCATTCTTTTCTGTAGATTCTATCAAGATTTGTCAGAGTGACCATCGGGTTCTTGGTCACCTCCCTGACCAAGGCCCTTCTCCCTCTTAAGAATGATGGAGGCCATTGTGTTCTTGGGGACCTTAATGCTGCAGAGATGTCTTGGTACCCTTCCCCAGATCTGTGCCTCGACACAATCCTGTCTGAGCGCTCCAAACAATTCCTTTGACCTCATGGCTTGGTTTTTGTCTGACATGCACTGTCAACTGTGGGACCTTTATATAGACAGGTGTGTGGCTTTCCAAATCATGTCCAATCTATTGAATTTACCACAGGTGGATTCCAAGTTGTAGAAACATCTCAAGGATGATCAATGGAAACCGGATGCACCTGAGCTCAATTTCAAGTCTCATAGAAAAGGGTCTGAATACTTATGTAAATAAGGTATTTAAAAAATGTTTAAAAAAAATGTTACGTAGAAATGTGCAAAAATGTAAATCTGTTTTCATGGGGTATTGTGTGTAGATTGAAGAAAGTGTTATTTAATCTGTCATGGAAAATACCACCAAGGACACCTGAAGTCATTCTTAAATGAATCATTCTTTATTAACAGAAAGCTGGAGGTCACAGTCAAACTTGGATGCATAAAGTACCAGTCTGAAGTGAGCTCTCCCGAGGCAGTTACGTTAGTTCTCTCATATTCCGCTTACACAGACAAGTTATATTTGCATGATTTAGCTTATTCATAATTAATTTATCATTAATGCTTGGTTCATGTATGTGACCGACCAGTAGCTCACAAGGCTTCTTTCCAAGCGGAGACATCCCTTTCGGTTCTCAAAACAATCTTCTTGGCGTACTGCCAAATTGCAGATACCGATAGTGAGGATTCCCCCGAGGCACAGTCAAATGAGTCACTTGTATGAAACTAGTCAAATTGGTTATTAGAAAAGCACAAACCATAAAATGTTTCTTCACATAAAATGTTTCACTTTTGTGACAATCGTTAAATTTCAAGGTAAGCATAGCTTCTATCAAAAGGTTCTATACTTGTATTAAAGTAAGAAATCAACACAACCAGATTCTTCAGCATTTCAAACCCTTTGTTTTGCGTTTAACAATCTTTTTTTGTTGTTGAATTTTTACCCCCTTTTTCTCCCCAATTTCATGGTATCCAATCCAATCCACTATCATGTCTCATCGCTACAACTCCCGTACGGGCTCGGGAGAGACGAAGGTTGAAAGTAATGAGTCCTCCGATACACAACCAAGCCGCACTGCTTCTTAACACAGCACGCATCCAACTCGGAAACCAGCCAATGTGTCGGCAACCTTGGTTAGCGTGCACTGTGCCCGGCCCGCCACAGGAGTCGCTGGTGCGCGATGAGACAAGGATATCCCTACCGGCCAAACCCTCCCTAACCCGGGCGACGCAATTGTGCGTCGCCCCACGGACCTCCCGGTCGCGGCCGGTTACGACAGAGCCTGGGCATGAACCCAGAGTTTCTGGTGGCACAGCTGGCGCTGCAGTACAGCGCCCTTAACCACTGTGCCACCCGGGAGGCCCCACGTTATACAATCTTAAGTAGTATGGTAATACTATCATCATAATAAAGGTTATACTTCTATTAACGGGAGTGAATTCCTCAAAAATACACACACACATCGTGTTAATTAGGCAAACTAAGTAAAAAACACATCCTTTAGCCCATTTGGCAATTTGTTATCCCCAATTTCCAAACAGGGATTCCATCCAAGTTGCGAGTGTCCACTCTGCTTGTGGGGAATTATTCTTAGCGACAGTGGCAATGTATTTGGTGAGATCAGTCATATTAGAAGTGGGACAAAAGTACAACATTCATCGCCAATGTTTGCACGAGTGCCCCCTTGACCTGCAGAGCCAATTTAAGTAATTATTTTATCATTGCCATATTTCTCTGTGTCTAGAGATCTCCCGAATTTGGTCTAGGGCACATGCAACTCCATACCCAGGTAAAAACACCAAAGAACCTGGAGAGAAAAGGCAGTTGATGGCTTTGACTGGATGCTGTGTACAGGTTGCTGGCTCGGACTCCGGTCTCACGATAGAAGTGGTGAAGGACAGGGCCATAGTGAATGCCATTGTCGCCATTACTTCAGCTGGTTAGAGGGGTTGAGGCACACACTTCTCGGTCTAATTATCTTCCATGCATCTAGATACCATCTGTGGTCACCTTCGCCGTAACATCGAGAGAGGACAGACCAGAACAACAGTTTAGTCTAGGGCATTTCTGATTCAGGAAATCCAGCTCTTTACTGTATGACAAATTAGTACTACTACCAATATTCTTAACACAGTTGAAACCATTTTTTCAAATTGGCTTATACTCCCCTATCATATTGACAATCTCACCCCAGACTTACAGGTTCAGGGCATTAGAGAGCTAATCACTAGGGAGAAATCCCGACCATCCTGTAGACCCATTCTGGTGAGATTTTTATTGAAGCAAGACAAAAACAAAACAACAACAGTAAAATGGACTACAGACACAATTACAACGCTTTATAACTCCATTTTAAAATAGTTGCATCCCATAAGGTAACAGTAAAATAGACTAGAGACCGGGTTCCCTCATTCAGGGGCAGCTTTCTTTTGCTCTCTCGTGCTCCGAATCACACACAGTAGTGTTGATAAATTATAAACTACTTCCTAATTATCAGTGTTTACATATTACATTTAAATGTCACCCAATGTCTCTAGCCTTTCTAGTGTGGGTGATCAGGCCTCACCAGAAAGTCAGAACAGAGGTCAGACATTTTTCCACCCCATTAAGTGAGTTTTTCTTTCCCTGTACCTCAGACTCATTATTTAAAGACATTTCAAACATTCCAAACATTTAACATTTTGTGTACCAGGTTTACATTGGATTTTTCAGTACATTTCTTATCAAGAGAATTTACATGTGTGCAAATAAAATTCAGACGATGGATACTTCAGAAAATGTCATTTGTGTGCCCTTTTAAGGTGCAACCTTTCTAACCTGTGACAAACCCACTGAAACCAAAATAAGAAGACCCCACACAATAAATCAAACACAGTATTAACCTCTAGCGTCGAGCAATCCCGTTTCCGGGAGCATAATCATAGCCTCAAGCTCATTACCATAACGCAATGTTTCCTATTCATGAAAATCGCAAATGAAATGAAATAAATATATTGAAACACAAGCTTAGCCTTTTGTTAACAACACTGTCATCTCAGATTTTCAAAATATGCTTTAACCAAAGCTACACAAGCATTTGTGTAAGAGTATTGATAGCCTAGCATAGCATTAAGCCTAGCATTCAGCAGGCAACATTTTCACAAAAACAAGAAAAGCATTCAAATAAAATAATTTACCTTTGAAGAACTTCGGATGTTTTCAATGACGAGACTCTGTTAGATAGCAAATGTTCATTTTTTCCAAAAAGATTATTTGTGTAAGAGAAATAGCTCCGTTTTGTTCATCACGTTTGGCTAAGAAAAAAAAATGAAAATGCAGTCACTTACAACGCCAAACTTTTTTCCAAATTAGCTCCATAATATCAACTTAACCTCTTGAACCTATAGGGGCGCTGTGTCATTATTGGATAAAAAGACGTGCCCGTTTTAAGCGCAATATTTTGTCACGAAAAGATGCTCGACTATGCATGGAATTGACAGCCTTGGAAAGACACAACTCTGACGTCTCCAAAACTGCAAAGATATTATCTGTGCGTGCCCCAGAACTAATGCAACAGGCGAAACCAAGATGATGTTTCATACAGTAAAATGCCCCGGATTCTGAAGGCGCTGTGTTCCAATGTCTCCTTATATGGCTGTGAATGCGCCAGGAATGAGCCTGCGCTTTCTGTATATTCCCGAGGTGTCTGCAGCATTGTGACGTGTTTGTAGGCATATCATTGGAAGATGGACCGTAAGAGACTACATTTACCCGGTGTCCCGCCCGGTGTCCTGTGTGCGTAATCAGTAAGTCCATGCGCGTTCCATTTCTTCAGAATTGAAAGTAAACTGCCACGATGGATTTTATCGTCGATAGATATGTGAAAAACACCTTGAGGATTGATTCTAAACATCGTTTGCCATGTTTCTGTCGATATTATGGAGTTAATTTGGAAAAAAGTTCGCGTTTTAATGACTTTTTTTTTTTTTTCCTTACCCAAACGTGATGAACAAAACGGAGTGATTAGTCGACACAAATAATATTTTTTGTAAAAACGGAACATTTGCTATCGAACAGAGTCTCCTCATTGAAAACATCTGAAGTTCTTCAAAGGTAAATTATTTTATTTGAATGCTTTTATGGTTTTTTGTGGAAAATGTTGCATGCTGAATGCTAGGCTTAATGCAATGCTAGGCTATCAATACTCTTACACAAATGCTTGTTTAGCTATGGTTCAAAAGCATATTTTGAAAATCTGAGATGACAGTGTTAACAAAAGGCTAAGCTTGAGAGCAAATAGATTAATTTCATTTCATTAGCCATTTTCATGAATAGTTAACGTTGTGTTATGCTAATGAGCTTGCTGATAGATTTACACAATCCTGGATACAGGGTTTTTTTCGTAGCTAAACGTGACGCAGAAAACGGAGCGATTTGTCCTAAACAAATAATCTTTCAGGAAAAACTGAACATTTGCTATCTGAGAGTCTCCTCATTGAAAACATCTGAAGTTCTTCAAAGGTAAATTATTTTATTTGAATGCGTTTTCTGTTTTTTTGTGTAAATGTTGCCAGCTGAATGCTAATGCTAAATGCTATGCTAAATGCTACGTTAGCCATCAATACTGTTACACAAATGCTTGTTTTGCAATGGTTGAGAAGCATATTTTGAAAATCTGAGATGACAGTGTTGTTAACAAAAGACTAAGCTTGAGAGCTAGCATATTTATTTCATTTCATTTGCGATTTTCATGAATAGTTAACGTTGCGTTATGGTAATGAGCTTGAGTCTGTATTCACGATCCCGGATCCGGATCAGAAAGGTTAACTTCATTGGGATAGGGGGCAGTATTTTCACGTCTGGATGAAAAGCTTGCCCAAAGTAAACTGCCTGTTTCTCAGGCCCAGAAGCTAGGATATGCATATAATTGGTAGATTTAGATAGAGAACACTCAAGTTTCTGAAACTGTTAAAATTATGTCTGTGAGTATAACAGAACTTATTTGGCAGGCGAAAGCCCAAGGACAAACCATCCAGGATTTTTTTGTTGTTGAGGTCACTGTTTTCAATTGGTTTTCTATGGGAAACTACAATGCTCAAAAAAATAAAGGGAACACTTAAACAACACAATGTAACTCCAAGTCAATCACACTTTTGTGAAATCAAACTGTCCACTTAGGAAGCAACACTGATTGACAATAAATTTCACATGCTGTTGTGCAAATGGAATAGACAACAGGTGGAAATTATAGGCAATCAGCAAGACACCCCCAATAAAGGAGTGGTTCTGAAGGTGGTGACCACAGACCACTTCTCAGTTCCTATGCTTCCTGGCTGATGTTTTGGTCACTTTTGAATGCTGGCGGTGCTTTCACTCTAGTGGTTGCATGAGACGGAGTCTACAACCCACACAAGTGGCTCAGGTAGTGCAGCTCATCCAAGATGGCACATCAATGCGAGCTGTGGCAAGAAGGTTTGCTGTGTCTGTCAGCGTAGTGTCCAGAGCATGGAGGCGCTACCAGGAGACAGGCCAGTACATAAGGAGACGTGGAGGAGGCCGTAGGAGGGCAACAACCCAGCAGCAGGACCGCTACCTCTGCCTTTGTGCAAGGAGGAGCAGGAGGAGCACTGCCAGAGCCCTGCAAAATGACCTCCAGCAGGCCACAAATGTGCATGTGTCTGCTCAAACGGTCAGAAACAGACTCCATGAGGGTGGTATGAGGGCCCAACGTCTACAGGTGGGGGTTGTGCTTACAGCCCAACACCGTGCAGGACGTTTGGCATTTGCCAGAGCACACCAAGATTAGCAAATTCGCCACTGGCGCCCTGTGCTCTTCACAGATGAAAGAAGGTTCACACTGAGCACATGTGACAGACGTGACAGTCTGGAGACTTATTTCTGACTTTTTTATTTCTGACTTTTGTGTCGCACCTGCCTGGTTGAAATATGTTTTTCATGTGTTGGTATGCAGGGCGCTGTCCTCAGATAATCGCATGGTTTGCTTTCGCCGTAAAGCCTTTTTGAAATCTGACACGGCGGCTGGATTAACAACAAGTTTAGATGTATTTTGATGTATTGCACTTGTGATTTTATGAAAGTTAAATATTTATAGTAATTGAATTTGAATTTGGCGCTCTGCAATTTCACCGGATGTTGAAATTCCCGCTAGCGTCCCACTGATCCTTAAGAAGTTAACTTCTTATGGCTAGGGATTCCGCAAGCGGCACCCCTCGACAACATTCCGCCGAAAAGGCAGAGCGCGAAATTCAATTATTTTTTTGTTGAAATATGTAACTTTCACAAGTGCAATACACCAAATGACATATTAACTTCTTGTTAATATAACCATCGTGTCCGATTTCAAAAAGGCTTTACAGCAAAAGCACAACATATGATTATGTTAGGTCAGAGCCAAGTCACAAAAACACACACAGCCATTTTTCCAGCCAAAGAGAGGAGTCACAAAAAGCAGAAATATAGATAAAATGTATCACTAACCTTTGATCTCCATCAGATGACTCTCATAGGACATCATGTTACACAATACATGTATGTTTTGTTTGATAAAGTACATATTTATATCCAAAAATCTCAGTTTACATTGGTGTGTTACGTTCAGTAATGTTTTGCTTCCAAAACATCCGGTGATTTTACAGAGAGCCACATCAATTTCTAGAAATACTCATAATAAACATTGATAAAAGATACAAGTGTTATTCACAGAATTAAAGAGACTTCTCCTTAATGCAACCGCTGTGTCAGATTTCAAAAACACAAAAACACTACGGAAAAAGCACACCATGCAATAATCTGAGTACGGCGCTCAGAGACCAAACCAGCCAAAGAAATATTCACCATGTTGTGGAGTCAACATTAGTCAGAAATAGCATTATAAATATTCACTTACTTTTGATGATCTTCATCAGAATGCACTCCCAGTTTGATTTGTTCGATAAAGTTCATCATTTATGTCCAAATTCCTCATTTTCCTGAGGCGCAAGTACTAGGTCCAGACAATGTCCAAAAGTTCCGTTACAGTCCGTAGAAACATGCCAAACGATGTATAGAATCAATAAATCTTCAATAACGTTCCAACCGGAGAATTCATTTGTCTGTAGAAAAGCAAAGGAACGCGAGGTAACTCTCACATGAACGAGCATCACGAGCTTGTGGCACTCTGCCAGACCACTGACTCAAAGAGCCCTTATGAGCCCCTCCTTTACAGTAGAAGCCTCAAACAAGTTTCTTAACACCATTGGCATCTAGTGGAAGCCTTAGGAAGTGCAATTTGACCCCATAGACACTGTGTATTCAATAGGCCATGCGTTGAAAAACTACAAACCTCAGAATTCCCACTTCCTGGTTGGATTTTTCTCAGGTTTTCGCCTGCCATATGAGTTTGGTTATACTCAGACATCATTCAAACAGTTTTAGAAACTTCAGTGTTTTCTATCCAATACTAATAATATGCATATATTAGCAAAGTTTGACTGAGTAGCAGGCAGTTTACTCTGGTCACGCTTTTCATCCAAATGTGAAAATGCTGCCCCCTATCCCAAACAGGTTAAGGATAAACATAATACTTTACTGAGAAACGGTAGTCACAGGATCAAACTGAATGGCCAATTCCGTTTGCCCATTCAACTGTGGGTGAGACTCATCGACGTCCCCAACAGGGAGCAGAAGGCTTCCCAATACCATGCAACGAACTGGGGCCCACGATCCGAGACAATGTCCTGGGGAAGTCTGTGTAGTCGAAAGACATGGTTAATCATGAGATCAGCTGTCACCTTCGCTGAGGGCAACTTGGGTAAGGCAATGAAATGGGCTGCCTTGGAAAACAGCTCGATGACCACCAGGATTGTGGTAAGCCCGTGGGATGGGGTTAACCCTGTGATAAAGTCTACAGACCGGTAGGACCAGGGCCGGCTAGAGATGGGCAGAAGGTGGAGCAACCTAGCCGGTCGCTGACATGAGGACTTGCTTTGGGCACAGGTGGAGTATGCTGTAACGAAGGATTTCACTTCCTCAATCATGTTGGGCCACCAGAATCTCCGCCTCGGGAACTCCAGTGTCCGATGAACCCTTGGATGCCCAGTTAATTTAGAGGAGTGTCCCCATTGTAGTACTCGGGAACAGGCTGATCGCGGAACATAGTCTGTTAGTGGGACCCCTGTCAGGGTCAGGTTCTTGGGTCTGGTCTTGTCGGACCATGGTCTCAATACTCCATATCACTGGGGCCACAATGCAGGAGCTGGGGATGATGGGCTCAGAGTCCCTCTCCTCATTAGAGACATCGTGTTGGCGGGACAGGGCGACTGCTTTCTGATTATCTGATTTATCCCAGGCGATAGGCTAGTGTGAAGTTGAACCTGTTAAATAACAGAGCCCACCTAGCCTGGCAAGCATTCAACCTCTTGGCTTCTTGGATGAAGACCAAGTTCTTATTTTCTGTCCAAATCACGAAAGAATGAGGTGCCCCCTCCAAACAGTGTCTCCACCCCTCAAGGACCCACTTAACTGCCAAGAGCTCCCGGTTGCCTACATCGTAGTTGTGTTCCGCTGGCGAGAACCGCTTGGAGAGAAAGGCACATGGGTGCAGTTTCTTGTCCTTCTCGTTCCGCCGTGAAAGGACCGCCCCTGCTCCGGTGTCCGAGGCGTCCACCTCTACGGTTGGGACGGGTAGGATCAGGATGGATGAAGATGGGTCCGGAGGTGTAACGTCCCTTGAGCTCCCCGAATGCCCTGTCAGCCTAGGGGGTCCAGCAAAAATGGCTCTGGGACTTGCGTGTTAGGGCTTTGAGAGGCGCTGCCACCGCACCAAAATTGCATACAAAAAGTGGGGCAAAGTGGGGCAAACCCTAGGAACCACTGGACTTGTTTGAGTGAGGCGGAACAGGGCCAGTCGGTGACCACCCTCACCTTTTACGTGGTCCATTGGGTGCCGGCGGTAGAGATAATGTGGCCCAGAAAAGAAACTTGGGGTGCACCACACGGTAAACAATGCAAGCTTCTGAAAAGAACAACAGACAAAATACCTTTTTTAACAGGGAAATCATAACGAGTAAATAGGACACATCTGAGTGTTGTCAATGTCTCTAAGACAGTCTCTGCCTCCCTCTGGTGACAGGTGGAACCATGACACCTAATGACTCTCAGACCATTTGAAACCAAGATTGAACTCTTTGGCCTGAATGCCAAGCGTCACATCTGGAGGAAAACTGGCACCATCCCCTACGGTGAAGCAAGGTGACGGCAGCCTCCATGGTGGTGGCAGTGTAGATGTTTTTCAGCAGCAGGAACTGGGAGACTAGTCAGGATCGAGGGAAAGATGAACGGAGCAAAGTACAGAGAGATCCTTGATGAAAACCTACTCGAGCACTCAGGACCTTAGACTTGGGCGAAGGTTCACCTTTCAACAGGATAATGGCCCTAAGCACACAGCCAAGACAACTCAAAAGTGGCTTCGGGACACGTCTGAATGTCCCAGCCAGAGCCCGATCGAACATCTCTGGAGAGACCTGAAAATAGCTGTGCAGCGACACTCCCCATCCAACTTGACAGAGCTTGAGAAGATATTTTATTTTAGAAGGTAAGTTGACTGAGAACACATTCTCATTTACAGCAACAACCTGGGGAGTAGTTACCAGGAAGAGAAGGGAATGAACAAGCCAATTGTAAGCTGGTGATGATTAGGTGACTATGATGGTATGTGGGCCAGACATCAGGGTTAGCCAGGACATCAGGGTTAACACCCCTACTCTTACAATAAGTGCCATGGGATCTTTAGTGACCACAGAGAGTCAGGACACCTGTTTAACGTACCATCCGAAAGACAGCACCATGTCCCCAATCACTGCCAAGGGCATTGGGATATATATATTTTTAACAGAGGAAAGTGTGCCTCCTACCTGCCCTCCAACACCACTTCCAGCAGCATCTGGTCTCCCATCGCCAATTGCTGTCAAAGGTGCTTCAACAAAGTACTGAGTACAGGGTCTGAATACTTATGTAAATGTGAGATTATTCGTTTTTTATTTTTAATACATTTGTAAAAATGTACTGTAGCTGGTTATTCTCTTGTATTTACACAGACCGTACGTGTGGATGGCATTGGAAGAAGGTCTATATGACAACCTATCTTGTTTCAGGATGTTTATTTCAGACAATTTATAACACTATAATTACTGTATACCTCCTTTACAGATCACACATAGGTGTTCATACTGGGGCCATATAACAAACTGACGAACCAACGGAAAAACACTGACAACATTGAAAATTTGAACATTCCGCTGTCAATCATGTAGGGATCAAAGTAGGCGGGACATACTGCTTCTGTGGTACAACAATATCATTATTTAGGTCACCATCAATTGAATTTCAATTAACTGCTTCAGCTGAATGACTCAAGATTCAGGATAGAGGTCATCAACTAGATTTAGCCGTGGGGCGATTTTTTTTTTTCTTGAGAGGATGGTCGGGGGGGCGGAACATAATTACAAATAATTTGTAGACTGCAAATTGACTGCAAGAAGCCCAAAAATATGCAATGTTGGTCTCACACATAATTTCAAAACATTTGTATACGATCACGTGTCTCTATTATGTGTGGAAATAGTTCGGTAAAGATTTCTGAAATTAAAATCACTTAGAGCTGATTTCCTGGTGTTTTTACAGTCTTCTATTTTATTTATTTTTCTCTGAAAACTTAAAGGGACAAATAAAACCTCCCGCGGGCCAAATTCAGCCAGCTACAGTCCTAGGCACTAGTTTGTACCTGTTTCCTCCAGCATCTTCACATGATCCTTTGCTGTTGTTCTGGAATTGATTTGCACTTTTGACACCAAAGTACGTTCATCTCTAGGAGACAGAATGTGTCTCCTTCCTGAGTGGTATGATGGTGTTTATACTTGCATACTATTGTTTGTACAGATGAACGTGGTACCTCCAGGCGTTTGGAAATTGCTCTCACCAGACTTGTGGAGGTCTACAATTTTTTTTCTGAGGTCTTGGCTGATTTCGTTTGATTTTCCCATGATGTCAAGTTTGCAACTAAATTCATTAAAAATCCTACAATGTGATTTTCTGGATTTGTTTTCTCATTTTGTCTGTCAAAGTTGAAGTGTACCTATGATGAAAATTACAGGCCTCTCATCTTTTTAAGTGGGAGAATTTGCACAATTGGTGGCTGACTAAATACTTTTTTTGCCCCACTGTATGTTAAATACTCATGCACTTTCTCATTGAAAGAGAGGGGAGGGTTCAGAAAACAAAGAGGCAAAAGCCTGAGGCTACAGTCCATTAACAAAAGACCAGCCATGCCACCACACTCACCTGCAGTATATTCCTCTCCTCATCCCCACCTACTTACACACATGCAATTCAAGGAAGATCTAAGTCTGTATTCACAAAGTGTCTCAGGGTAGCATTGCTGATCTAGGATCATTGATCAGGTCCCTCTATGTAGTCAGCAGATGCAGCTGCTGTTTCAGCACGGAGTGCCGGGCCCAATTATAGGAAAAGTCACATGTAATAAGTAATTGTGGAGATGACACAATTTTCTTAATTTTGAATTGTCTTTTGATGACATTTTATTATAGGAGATATCATTCTGATTGGCTCTTCGCCACAGTGCACAAAATGTTTCCAAAAATGTATTTTTCATGCCCTCGCCTATGTACATCTAAAACTCATCAGTATTGGCAACCAAAGAAATGTGTGATTTCATGGATAGAAACAAAGATTTTTTGGAATTCTTATCAAACTTTTTAAAAAAGGCCTATTTAATTAAAGTGACCTAATTTTTTTTTACTTCATATTCATCATCCCCAGCACCACCCCAACATCAATATGTGAAAATGGTGTGTTTCTATGTTTTGTATTAAAAAAGATAAAGATAATTGTTTCCATTGACATCATCAACTAATTAGTAGGCAATTAGTTGGCAGTGCCTACTTGTAATTGGTTAAATTCCCACGAGGCACACTGAGGATGTCATTGGAAACACTTATCTTCCTCTGTCTTTTAGAAACAGGCCATTTTCACTTATGTTGATGTTGGGGTGGTGCTGCAGATGATGAATATAAAATATTTTGAAATGTCCCTTTAAAAGTTCAATTGCATGTAGTAACTTGTAAAGTCCTCTGGGTGGCAGTAGAGATCAGTAATTAACCCTGGAGTCCATATGAGACCTTCATGTGGAACCTTGAAATGACAGGTGACAAGTGTATTCAAACAAACACGTAGCATTAAAAATAGAGGCAGTCAGACTTGTATCAGAATTGTTACTTTTATTTATTTTTTTACAGCCAAGGCCCATACCCACAAAGCATCTCAGAGTAGGATTGATATCTATACCTTTTAGGCCATAATTAATACAATTATATGGATTGATCCAACATAATCATTCCTACTCTAAAGCATTTTATGGATACTTGCCCAGTTCCATACAGTTTAAGTCTCTATTTTAAGTATGGGACCCACAAGGGTATAAAAAGTTTGGACATGGCACAACAGATCTAGGTTTGGGGCCCTCAGCCTTGGCTTTGACTAACATAATGGTATAGAACACACTGATCTCCCTCTCTCTCCCTCTTTTATTTGTCTTTCTCACTTGCTCTCTTTTCTGAAGGATCAATATATTGGAAGTAGAATGCACGGAAGGTCCTGGCCAACCCCCAGGACCTTCCGGGGCGGCAGGGTAGCCTAGTGGTTAGAGCATTGGACTAGTAACCGAAAGGTTGTCTGTGAGTATAACAGAACTCATATGGCAGGCGAAAACTTGAGAAAAATCGAACCAGGAAGTAAGACATCTTATTTATGGTGTTATTTCCAGCTTCTGTTGACTCCAAAATGGCGGATATTCCTCTGGCTGTTTTGGGCTCTGAGCGCCGTTCTCAGATTATGCTTTTTCCGTAAAGTTTTTTTGAAATCTTACACAGTGGTTGCATTATTAAGGAGAAGTCTATCTTCAATTCTGTGAATAACAGTTGTATCTTTTATCAATGTTTATTATGAGTATTTCTGCAAAATCACCAGACGTTTTGGAATCAAAACATTACTGCACGTAGCGCGCCAATGTAACTGAGATTTTTGGATATAAATATGCACATTATCGAACAAAACATACATGTATTGTATAACATGATGTGTTATGAGTGTAATCTGATGAAGATCATCAAAGGTTAGTGATTCATTTGATCTATATTTCTGCTTTTTGCGACTCCTACCTTTGGCTGGAAAAATGGCTGTTTTTTTTACTTGGCTATGACCTAACATAATCATAATGTAAAGTATTTTTGAAATCGGACACGTTGGGTAGATTAACAAGATGTTTATCTTTCATTTGCTGTATTGGACTTGTTAATGTGTCAAAGTTACATATTTTCAAAAAATATTTTTGAATTTCGCTAGCGGAACGCCTGCCCTAGAAAGGTTAACCCAGTGTTTAACCTGGTCCTTGAGTTCCCCCAGCAGTACACGTTTTTGCTATAGTACCGGACAAACGCTGTGGGGGAATTTTTAAAATTAGCATTACTTTAAATGACAGGTATGTACAATCCTGTTACTCTGGTTGTGTAAATTGCTGTTTTCACCTAAACTCTGTACCTAATCCACCACGGCTGTGCACATCTCGTGTTCTTACTCCCACCCTCTATACTCTGAAACTTGCATGTTCGGAACGAGGTATCTTTGTTCCGAACAAAGTTTCTTCTTATCCTCTATTCTAAGAACAAACTGTTTTTAGTATACGCAGAAGAACACAGAGGACAGAGGATATTTGACCACCTCATCCAGTAGATATCGGTTGGTTCGACACATTGAGACAGTTGTGGTGGATTAAGGAAATTAAACAAGGTTGGGCTATATAAGGCAAGCCCCAACTCAGAATCATTGAGCTCTCACTCTATTCACTCGTGTGTGTGGTGTGACCTGCTCCCCTATTAATATGTTTTGAATAAAGAATACAACCTGATTGTTAATGGTTCATCTCTCTTCTCATTATTGATTAGAATTTCCACGACAGTATTTGGCGACGAGGATGGGATGTGCAACTTCACTTGCTGACCACTCCTGAAGACCTGGGTAAACTGTGCACAGGGGATTCCAAATTGGAATTTCATGGAAGCCACACTCCTGAAGGAGCAGCCTGAAACCCACCTAAGGATCTGAAGGGAAGCAGGGTGGGTGGATACCACATCCTGAACATAGAAACATTGAGAGAGGTGAGCTTGGATATTTTCAATAGGTTGAAGCTCCTGTTGAGGGTACGCCTCAACAGCACGACTCTCCGAGAAAGAGAGGCAACAGCTGGGGTGACTAGGAGGACTGGGCTAGGTTGATTGGGTGTTTGTAAGTGAGTTAATCCTTAGACATACATATATTAACTGCACAGTTGTGGGCTAAACCAAAAGTCCAGGGCCGTGTCTGGTTTGATCACAGCAGGACTGGTGAGGTTGTGTAAGAACAAAAGTCCAGGGTGCAAGTAAACTTCTCGCGAGAGTTTCTTTGCCTGGTGATTTCAATTTATAACGTGAATTTGTTTTATAGTGTTCTTAGAGGGCAAACCAAGTCTGCCGTTTTAAAGTGGAAATTACAAACTTTAGAATAATTTTAAACCTGAAATGCACTACAAGTGTGCAGGAAAGTTCCTGTAACATCAGGGGATTAAATTAAGATCCTATACCAGAGAAGTAGGCCAATTGTCAAAGCAATAGTCATGTTTACAACTGAAAAGTATAGCCTAACTCTGTCTTTCAGTGAGCAGTAAAGGTTGTTGATGAAGTATACCCATACCAATAAAAAGGCTTATTTTAATTGGCTGATGTAACTACATGAAGTTCATGATGATCATCCAGAACTCACAGATAGACAGACAGACACACACACACACACACACACACACACACACACACTGACTTTAACTTAATTGGATATTGTTGTATGTGTAATCAATAGCTAAGTTAAGAAAAGTGGCAGACAGGTAACCATTTACAGTAACTACATTAACTCATTTACTCTGTCAGTAAACACCATCAGCCATCAGAAGATCTAGCTAAATTAGCTACAGAAAGTAATGGAGAAATCTAACGGGCAGCTTCATCTTGTAGCAGGTTGAGGGACTAACTTATTTACACTAGCTACTACTAGCTAGCATGACTACAGCCATTAAGCATATAGGGTGGGCTAGCCAGCCTGCTAGCTAGCTCACCAGCTAGTGCAATCAAACTTGGTTCAGTTGTTAAGTTTGTTCTATTGGCATGCTAACTTCATAATAAGTTCTGCATCTTAGCTCACATGAATATTTTTATCTTCCAGTTTATCTCACAGTCTAATCCTTTCTTTTTAAAATGCCAACAGGCTTTAAACACACCCCCTAAGCCCATGAATATTGTATTAGGGGGCATGTAATTCCAGGTATGGAAAATAAAAATACAAATGTATTTTTTTTCTGTTATTCCATTTCAAATTTGGACACTAGAAATTAGAAAACATTAGATTTCCATTTTTCCATTCGACTCTGAGATCAAAGTAACAAAACGTACACGAACCTTGTATGGGAAATGGGGTGGTTTGGGATTCACTAACAATTTTTGCAAGAGGGAGGGTATCTGGTTTCATTGGTCCTCATCTCGAGACACTTCATTCATGATAAATGGAGTTAGCAGTGAGTTAGCCTGCCCTAGAGCAGGTTAGTTCTGAAGTATTCGTTGCCATAGAAATTTACCTGGCTAAAAGATGAGCCACTTTATTGGTACTGGTTAAACTCAGAGTTAACTCCTCAAACCAGGTACATAGTCTAGTCCTCTGATCCGCTTGCTATTTCCATGTTCAATGAATACATTCAGACAGGTTATGGAACAGTTAAACAGACATAGAACTCCTAGACATGGTGAGTTGACTTATTCGTAGGAAGACTAGTTTGTTTAGTAAGGACACACAAAACCTACCACAGTAGTTATTTTATGGCTGGTTATGACACCTACATAAGACTGTCAAAACCTAGCACACAAGGCAAAACATATTGCATTATACTATAGCCTACTTGTTTATGTTATATAAGATTTTCATAAATGTACCATATTAAATTATCATTGTAATTGCTCACACATTGATGTCAGGCATGCACCACTCCAGTGCTACGTTTCTGATGAATGTAGGAGCAGGACAAGACACCCTCTTTTTGACTGATGACTGACATAAGGGCATGTACGTGAAATGCCTACAATATCTGTCTTATATGATTATGATGCTCATAATGCTTCTTGACGGTGTCATAAAGTGCATTTTCTTAGTCCACGTGGTATATTTTCCAGAAGTTGTTTAAAATATGATAGAACAAAAATTACTGTAAAGAATTCATTACAACAACAACAAAGGACTTAAGAAACTTTAAGATGAAAGGAAACTTCTTGGCAGGGAAAAAACATTTGAACAAATGTGGGGTTTGACACTCTTATGTACTGTAGGTGTCATAACCAGCCATAAAATAACATAATAAATGTTACAACAGGTGTAAATCTATGGGTCATGACAGTGTTATGACCATATTATGACAAGCTGTTATGACAAATTATATGGTTATGACCGTGTCATAACAGGTTTAATGACGCTGGGTGTCAAGTAAAGTGTTATCGAATCCTTTCTCTCGATGAAATGAAACACTGTAGTATGTGATGTGGTGCTACTTCTCCTGTAGGGGGCAGCAGTGTATCATCAAATTTAGAAACCAGCAATGAGACACGTTCACTCTCCCTTACATCAAAGATGCCACATGCTGCTCAGATATTCATGGGTACCTTTCCATGTTGTTGCCACTACACCCGTATGAAATATAGATCAGTCAGTTGTTGAATATTATCAGAATATCTTCCCTTTTGGTTGAGTCATCCTGTCAAGTCTTGAATATTTCTTCTGAGAATCTGTAAGTGGTTTTTCTCACTTCAAATTAATCTTGTTTCTATTGTTTTTTCAGTCTTTTTTTAGTTGACTCCATTCTTGTTTGTTATGCTAATTAATTATGCTCCCTCCTTGATGCCACCCTATCATCATAGCCCCAAACTCTCTAGATAAACATTAATACTAATCAGTTTTATTTTTAAATTGCACCTACTCTACTAACATAACTCTCAACAGTAAGTTGAGACCTGACTTAGTTTTTAAAAATATATCTACATTTTCTTAGGGGAAATGTATGGATGAGTAACTGACGGCCCGCTTGCCCCCCTTTTGTAGGCATGCAGGCTGCCAGTTGCACATCCCTGCAGTAGGGGGTGGAAGCTATAGTGAGCTTTGATTGGTCAATAGTGCTGCAATGTCATGGAGTATTTGCATAAAGTTCAGCTTTCCACAACTTTGGTTCCGCTCCGTTCACTCCCTCACCCATGCTCGCATCGTCCAATGGTCGCCCATCCACCCACTTCACTTCCATCCTTTGAAAATGAATCGGGCTCCGTTATTTCATCGCCCCCCCTCAACGTGTTACGTGGAAATGCACTGTAAGCGATTCAAGTCGTTGCCTTCGCTGAGGGAAGGACACTCCATTACAACTGCACTGACCCAAGTCTGGACAAATTACTATCTACTTCACTGGCTAGGTTGAGGTTTTTCCATGGGTGAACGACCTCATTGCTGAATGGATAGATAAAGTTATATTTGAAAGACAATTGTTCCTATTTGAAAGACTGTTGCAGTAAATATTGGACAACATCATCAGCAATCTCTCATGGTTGAGGATGATCTCTTTTTCACAGGTTTTGCTTGTAGTGGGTCCTGTTGTGGCTGAGCAGACCGATCCTGCAGCCACAGACACGTCCACAGACAATGCAGGTCAGGTTGGAGGGAAGGGAGTGTCGGTTTTGTTGGTGGGTTGAGGGTCCTTTCATTTCTGCCTTTTTTTCATTGGCCAGAGTGATGCGGGTGAGCATTAAAATGTGAGGGGGAACAATTGTGTGGGGTATCTGTAATAAATTGAGTGTCTTAACAATCAAGCAGTCCCTTAACCTCAATGAAATAGAGTACATTTAGTTTGTCTCATAATATTTTACACACAAGTTAATGGATTAAGTCAAAGTTTTTTTTTTTTTTTTTTTTGCAATAACATCTGAGACTTTCATCTTGAAAAATAAAAGCTTTTCAAGCATCAACTTCTAATCTATTGGTTGCTCTTTGAAATATTTACATTTGATCAGTATAGACCAGTAATGCTGTACATGCACCATTTTACATTCATAATTATAAAGCCTCTCTGATCAAGCTTCATAGAGTCTTATTAAGTATGCCATTACTTCTGATGTTAAAAGCATATTAGAAGTGAGATCAAAACTCGTGCCTCTCCCTCGGCAAGGCTTTACATTGCTTAAATAGTCTGACTCTCCAACTCCTACAGTACAGAGAAAGAGAGATGCCGCAGCCCATAAGACAGGATCTACCCAGCTCCCGCATTCCCATTTCAATTTCCAGGGGATGAGAACCTCGCTGACTATCTTTATTAGGAAACATCTATGCTGTTTGTTGTCTGTAATTAAAATGAAGCTTAGGGATGATGATAACTTCGCTTGGACCTGAGGCACATATCTTCCTTAGATGGGATCTCAGCGCTGACTCAAGAGGATTTTCCCTCCCCTGTCCTCTGTCTCTCTATATTTCCTCTTTAAAAAATATATTTTAATAGATATGAAAGAAGAATGGTTTGCTTTTCTCCCATTTCATACAGTATAAGAGTAAATGACTGATGTAAATATAATAAAGAAACTTCATATGACAAAAACGCATGTCAGAGGATTAATTGGGTTTTCCATTCAATGGGGATTTATAGAAATGTTTGTATAATCATTGTATAATGTACAATAATGTCCATATTAATGCAATAGCATAAATATTTACTGCATTACAACACTGATGTCTTAAAGCTAAAGACTAGCATTCGAAAAACAACAAATCAGCTGCCCTACCACTTATTTAGGCATACAGCTGAGAGATGGGCTAATTAAATGTAACTCCTCTCAACTTTCAAAGACAGTACTCTAGATGCAAGGACTGACAGTCCACAACCTCCACATGATAGTTGTAACCATGTTATGAAGCTATACATTGCTTGTTTAAATGACATTGTTTAAAAGCAATGGCGAAACACAAGCTTATATTTTGGGTTCTGATGAGGTAAGACTGTTGTACAAAGCAGTTGTACTATCATGAGGTCACAGGAGGTTGGTGTCACCTTAATTGGGAAGACGGGCTCGTGGTAATGGCTGGAGCAGAATAGGTGGAATGGTATCGAACACATGGTTTGATGCCATTCCATTTGCTTCGTTCCAGCCATTATTATGAGCCGTTCTCCCCTCATCAACCTCCACTACATAAGTGATATTCTTCAAGACTCAATGGCTATATGTCATTCATTTAAAAGTCCCAAAATGGATGTACTATATTTATTTAAACTTTATTTTACTAGGCAAGTAAGTTAAGAACAAATTCTTATTTACAATGACCGCCTACCCCGGCCAAACCCGGGCGACGCTGGGCCAATTGTGCGCCGCCCTACTAATCCCAGACTGTAGCGTCAATGCCAGTACCATCCATTCCAAGTAGTTGGGCTAAGGCAGACAGGAGTCTGCACTGTATACAAAGTCAGTGACAGCTCTGGCATAGACATCCTAGCTGGAGGCCACAAAAGCACACACTAATGTCTCTTCTCTCTCCATATTTTATGAAACCAATCATTTGGAGCTTCTGCTTCTCTTTTTATGTATTAAATTTTCCCGTCTAAACAGAGAAAACATGTAAATGCAACATGTAAAGTGTTGGTCCCATGTTTCATGAGCTGAAATAAAATATCCCAGAAATGTTCCATAAGCACAAAAAGCTTATTTCTCTCAAATTCTGTGCACAAATTGGTTTACATCCCTGTTAGGGGGCATTTCTCCTTTGCCAAGCTAATTCATCCATCTGACAGGTGTGGCATATCAAGAAGCTGATTAAACAGCATGATCATTACACAGGTGCACCTTGTGTACCGTTAGGTCACACAACACAATGCCACAGATGTCTGAAGTTTTGAGGGAGCATGCAATTGGCATGCTGACTGCAGGAATGTCCACCAGAGCTGTTGCCAGGGAATTGAATATGGCAGTACGTCCAACCGTTCTCACAACTGCAGACCTCATGTAACCACACCTCCACATCCAGCTTCTTCATCTGCAGGATCGTCTGAGACCAGCCACCCAGACAGCTGATGAAACCGTGAATAAAATCTACACAAACTGTCAGAAACATTGTGAGTGAAGCTCATCTGCTTGCTCATCGTCCTCACCAAGGTCTTGATATGAATGCAGTTTGGCATACTAACCGAATTCAGTGGGCAAAGGCTCACCTTTGATGGCCACTAGCATGCTGGAGAAGATGGCATTGTGTTGGTGAGCGGTTTGCTGAAGTCAACATTGTGAACAGATGGTATGTGGTATGGGCAGGCATAAGTTATGGACCATGAACACAATTGCATTTTATCAATGGCAATTTGAATGCACATAGATACCGTGACGAGATAATGAGGCCCATTGTAGTGCCATTAATCCCCCACCATCACCTCATGTTTCAGCATGATACCGCACAGCCCAATGTCGCAAGGATCTGTAAACAATTCCTGGAGGCTGAAATTGTCCCAGTTCTTCCATGGCCTGCATACTCACCAGACATGTCACCCATGTTTGGGATGTTCTGGATCGACATGTACGACAGCGTGTTCCAGTTCCCGCCAATATTCAGCAACTTTGCACAGCCATTGAAGAGGAGTGGGACAACATTCCACAGGCCACAATCAACAGCCTGATCAACTCTATGAAAAAGGAGATGTGTCGCACTGCATGAGGCAAATGGTGGTCACATCAGATACTGACTGGTTTTCTGATCCACGGCCCTACTTTTTTTTAAAGCTATCTGACCAAAAGATGCACATCTGTATTCCCAGTCATATGAAATCCATAGATTAGGGCCTCATGAATTTATTTAAATTGACTGAATTGTAGCTCAGTAAAATCTTAGAAATTATTGTTTTGTTTATATTTTTCTCAAGAATCGATGACTACCATCGATGAGTCAAGGTAAAAAGCTTAGAAGGCAACTCCCATAACCATATTAAGACCGCCATTGATAAATAGTCTAAGCATTCCGTTGTAATATTTTTATGTTAAGTCAACGAATCTAAAGACCTTCCCGCATGAGTAAGTGTTTCTTTCTGGCTGGGCCACTTTGCATTATCCACCACAGTGTCATGTTTCATTTCTATAAGTGTTGACTCACTACTCAACAAAATGGGCAAGCAGTGTTCACAACTCTCTCAGGCTACAGTAGGTGCAACAGCCTGTCTCAAACACAAAATGGAATCAATTTGCCTCTCATTGCCGCCACTATCAGCTCATTACTACAGCCAGATGCGTCGGGTCTCGGCTACTCCTTTGAGTGCGGCTGAGAAGAATTCATTACATTTGCACAGTAGAAAAAGTGACGTGTACGCCTTAGGTGAAAGCCTTGTGTATTGTTTACCTGTCTTTCCATAATATGTCTCACATTTCCCGAGATACTACATTTTGGTGCCTTATTTACACATATAAAATGGGTAGTTTGGATCCTGGATGCTGTTTTTTTTGATAGGCGTTAGTTATTCACGATAATCCACGGGTAATGCCTGCAGAGCCTACCTGACCTGGGTTCAAATACAGTATCAAATAATTAACCTGGGCTTGATTGAGCTATTGTGGAGAAATGGACCAAAACAGTAGCCGTAAAAGTGCAAACCTCACCCTTTTTTTCATATGCTTCATAAACAGTGAAATTCTTACCTAACAATGCAGTGAGAAAAAATATAAAATGAATTATAACACAAGGAATAAATACACATTGAGTAATGTTATCTTTGCTATATACATGGGGTACTAGTACCAAGTCAATGTGCATGGGTAAGAGGTAATTGAGGTAAATATGTACATATACATTACCTTTGGAAAGTATTCATGTCCCAAGATGGCGTAGCAGCAGGACGTGTTGTCGTGTCGTGTCCCTTGTATATATTGTTTGTTTTCGTTTTTTTTTCTTCGCATATCTTTTAAAACATTTAGCTGAACCTCAACTTCTTCTAAATACTCTCCTGCAACCCGCCTCACCCAACGTAGCTATTTTTCCTAAAGTATTTATATTTACTTCGGATCTGGAACCCCTCAACTGAAGCTAGCCAACTAACTACCAGCTATTCAGTCAGCAAAACATTGCTAGCGGTCTTCAGCTAACCGGTCATCAGCTAACCTTTAGCTCGGAAAGCTCTCGCCAGTTCGAACAACGCAACTCTAACCAGAGCAAAACGGACCTATTTTTTTTTCTTTTTATTTATCATCCCCGGATTCCCACCGCAAACGGAACATTTTGTGCTCCTGGACTACAATATCCGGACCCACGACCGGTCCATCGATGTCACCGCATGAAGAGGGATAAACAGACTCACCCCATCGCGACGTCCCCCAAAGGCTAACTCTCTAGCCCTTGCTATCTCCTTGCTTGCAAATTCGGCCTGCTAACTGCTAGCTTGTTTAGCCCGGTCTGCTAACTGCTACCGTGTTTTAGCACCTACTAACTGTTAGCTTGTTAGCACAGGCCTGCTAACCGTCTGAATCGCCGCGTCCCAAACACTCACTGAACCCATATTTACTTTCTATCCCTTTTCGATTTTTAATTTGTTTATACCTTCCGGTAACCTGCCTCACCCAATGTGATACGGAACCGCTATTATTTTTAATTTTTAGAACACACTCAAGAACCTCCAGAAGCTAACCAGCTAACTGGCTACAAGCTATTTAGTCATTGTTAGTTTTCTAACCTGGATAACACTCGCCAGTCCAGCTTCCCTGCCCCATCCACCGCTGCCCCTTGGACACTGATCACTTGGCTACATAGCTGATGCATGCTGGACTGTCCATTAATCACGGTAATCCATTCTGCTTGTTTATGTTTTATCTGTCGGCCCCAGCCGCACTCAGGCTCTGTGTGTAGTTAATCCGAGCCCCCCTCTGCCTAGTCAATCGCCATTCTACCTGCTGTTGTTGTGCTAGCTGATTAGCTGTTGTTGTCTCTCCTACTGTTTTAGCTAGCTCTCCCAATTCAACACCTGTGATTACTGTATGCCTCGCTGTATGTCTCTCTCAAATGTCAATATGCCTTGTATACTGTTGTGCAGGTTAGTTATCATTGTTTTAGTTTACAATGGAGCCCCTAGTTCCACTCTTTATACCCCTGATACCTCCTTTGTCCCACCCCCCACACATGCGGTGACCTCACCCATTACAACCAGCATGTCCAGAGATACAACCTCTCTCATCATCACCCAGTGCCTGGGCTTACCTCCGCTGTACCCGCACCCCACCATACCCCTGTTTGCGCATTATGCCCTGAATATATTCTACCATGCCCAGAAACCTGCTCCTCTTATTCTCTGTCCCCAACGCCCTAGGCGACCAGTTTTGATAGCCTTCAGCCGCACCCTCATACTACTCCTTCTCTGTTCCGCGGGTGATGTGGAGGTAAAACCCAGGCCCTGCATGTCCCCAGGCACCCTCATTTGTTGACTTCTGT
The DNA here is from genome assembly GCF_013265735.2 of Oncorhynchus mykiss. Lineage (NCBI taxonomy): Eukaryota > Metazoa > Chordata > Actinopteri > Salmoniformes > Salmonidae > Oncorhynchus > Oncorhynchus mykiss. The sequence goes on along the minus strand of NC_048576.1, from coordinate 47,598,445 downwards.
GATCGAGAAAGCCTTGGTTTCATGCATGTCAACATCAGAAGCCTCCTCCCTAAGTTTGTCTTACTCACTGCTCTAGCACACTCTGCTAACCCTGATGTCCTTGCCGTGTCTGAATCCTGGCTCAGGAAGGCCACCAAAAATTCTGAGATTTCCATACCCAACTATAACATCTTCCGTCAAGATAGAACTGCCAAAGGGGGAGGAGTTGCAGTCTACTGCAGAGATAGCCTGCAAAGTAATGTCATACTTTCCAGGTCCATACCCAAACAGTTCGAACTGCTAATTTTGAAAATTACTCTCTCCAGAAATAAGTCTCTCACTGTTGCCGCCTGCTACCGACCCCCCTCAGCTCCCAGCTGTGCCCTGGACACCTTTTGTGAATTGATCGCCCCCCATCTAGCTTCAGAGTTTGTTCTGTTAGGTGACCTAAACTGGGATATGCTTAACACCCCGGCAGTCCTACAATCTAAGCTAGATGCCCTCAATCTCACTCAAATCATCAAGGAACCCACCAGGTACAACCCTAACTCTGTAAACAAGGGCACCCTCATAGACGTCATCCTGACCAACTGGCCCTCCAAATACACCTCCGCTGTCTTCAACCAGGATCTCAGCGATCACTGCCTCATTGCCTGTATCCGCTACGGAGCCGCAGTCAAACGACCACCCCTCATCACTGTCAAACGCTCCCTAAAACACTTCTGTGAGCAGGCCTTTCTAATCGACCTGGCCCGGTATCCTGGAAGGACATTGACCTCATCCCGTCAGTTGAGGATGCCTGGTCTTTCTTTAAAAGTAACTTCCTCACCATTTTAGATAAGCATGCTCCGTTTAAAAAATGCAGAACTAAGAACAGATATAGCCCCTGGTTCACTCCAGACCTGACTGCCCTCGACCAGCACAAAAACATCCTGTGGCGGACTGCAATAACATTGAATAGTCCCCGCGATATGCAACTGTTCAGGGAAGTCAGGAATCAATACACACAGTCAGTCAGGAAAGGTAAAGCCAACTTCTTCAGGCAGAAGTTTGCATCCTGTAGCTCCAACTCCAAAAAGTTCTGGGACACTGTGAAGTCCATGGAGAACAAGAGCACCTCCTCCCAGCTGCCCACTGCACTGAGGCTAGGTAACACGGTCACCACCGATAAATCCATGATTATCGAAAACTTCAACAAGCATTTCTCAACGGCTGGCCATGCCTTCCGCCTGGCTACTCCAACCTCGGCCAACAGCCCCCCCCCCCCCCCCCCGCAGCTACTCGCCCAAGCCTCTCCAGGTTCTCCTTTACCCAAATCCAGATAGCAGATGTTCTGAAAGAGCTGCAAAACCTGGACCCGTACAAATCAGCTGGGCTTGACAATCTGGACCCTTTATTCCTGAAACTATCCGCCGCCATTGTCGCAACCCCTATTACCAGCCTGTTCAACCTCTCTTTCATATCGTCTGAGATCCCCAAGGATTGGAAAGCTGCCGCAGTCATCCCCCTCTTCAAAGGCGGCGACACCCTGGACCCAAACTGCCACAGACCTATATCCATCCTGCCCTGCCTATCTAAGGTCTTCGAAAGCCAAGTCAACAAACAGGTCACTGACCATCTCGAATCCCACCGTACCTTCTCCGCTGTGCAATCTGGTTTCCGAGCCGGTCACGGGTGTACCTCAGCCACGCTCAAGGTACTAAACGATATCATAACCGCCATCGATAAAAGACAGTACTGTGCAGCCGTCTTCATAGACCTTGCCAAGGCTTTCGACTCTGTCAATCACCGTATTCTTATCGGCAGACTCAGTAGCCTCGGTTTCTCGGATGACTGCCTTGCCTGGTTCACCAATTACTTTGCAGACAGAGTTCAGTGTGTCAAATCGGAGGGCATGCTGTCCGGTCCTCTGGCAGTCTCTATGGGGGTGCCACAGGGTTCAATTCTCGGGCCGACTCTTTTCTCTGTATATATCAATGATGTTTCTCATGCTGCGGGCGATTCCCTGATCCACCTCTACGCAGACGACACCATTCTATATACTTCCGGCCCGTCCTTGGACACTGTGCTATCTAACCTCCAAACGAGCTTCAATGCCATACAGCACTCCTTCCGTGGCCTCCAACTGCTCTTAAACGCTAGTAAAACCAAATGCATGCTTTTCAACCGTTCGCTGCCTGCACCCGCACGCCTGACCAGCATCACCACCCTGGATGGTTCCGACCTTGAATATGTGGACATCTATAAGTACCTAGGTGTCTGGCTAGACTCTAAACTCTCCTTCCAGACCCATATCAAACATCTCCAATCGAAAATCAAATCAAGAGTCGGCTTTCTATTCCGCAACAAAGCCTCCTTCACTCACGCCGCCAAACTTACCCTAGTAAAACTGACTATCCTACCGATCCTCGACTTCGGCGATGTCATCTACAAAATTGCTTCCAACACTCTACTCAGCAAACTGGATGCAGTTTATCACAGTGCCATCCGTTTTGTCACTAAAGCACCTTATACCACCCACCACGGCGACTTGTATGCTCTAGTCGGCTGGCCCTCGCTACATATTCGTCGCCAGACCCACTGGCTCCAGGTCATCTACAAGTCCATGCTAGGTAAAGCTCCGCCTTATCTCAGTTCACTGGTTACGATGGCAACACCCATCCGTAGCACGCGCTCCAGCAGGTGTATCTCACTGATCATCCCTAAAGCCAACACCTCATTTGGCCGCCTTTCGTTCCAGTTCTCTGCTGCCTGTGACTGGAACGAATTGCAAAAATCGCTGAAGTTGGAGACTTTTATCTCCCTCACCAACTTCAAACATCTGCTATCTGAGCAGCTAACCGATCGCTGCAGCTGTACATAGTCTATTGGTAAATAGCCCACCCATTTTTCACCTACCTCATCCCCATACTGTTTTTATTTATTTATTTTTCTGCTCTTTTGCACACCAATATCTCTACCTGTACATAACCATCTGATCATTTATCACTCCAGTGTTAATCTGCATAATTGTAATTATTCGCCTACCTTCTCATGCCTTTTGCACACAATGTATATAGACTCCCCTTTTTTCTACTGTGTTATTGACTTGTTAATTGTTTACTCCATGTGTAACTCTGTGTTGTCTGTTCACACTGCTATGCCTTATCTTGGCCAGGTCGCAGTTGCAAATGAGAACTTGTTCTCAACTAGCCTACCTGGTTAAATAAAGGTGAAAAAAAAAAAAAAAAAAAAAAAAAAAAAAAAATTCAGACCCCTTGACTTTTTCCACATTTTGTTACATTACAGCCTTATTCTAAAATGTATTAAATAGTTTTTTTCCTCATCAATTCACACACAATTCCCCATAATGACAAAGCAAAAACAGGTTTATAGATATTTTTGCTAATTTATGAATAATAAAAAAAAATGAAATATTACATTTACATAAGTATTCAGACCCTTTACTCAGTACTTTGTTGAAGCAGCTTAGGCAGCGATTACAGCCTTGAGTCTTCTTGGGTATGACGCTGCAAATTTGGCACACCTGAATTTAGGGAGTTTCTCCCATTCTTCTCTGCAGATCCTCTTAAGCTCAGTCAGGTTGGATGGGGAGCATTGCTGCACAGCTATTTTCAGGTCTTTTCAGAGATGTTTTATCAGGTTCAAGTCTGGGCCACTCAAGGAAATTCAGCCATTCCTGTGTTGTCTTGGCTGTGTGCTTAGGGTCGTTGTCCTGTTGGAAGGTGAACCATCTGAGGTCCTGAGTGCTCTGGAGCAGGTTTTCATCATGGACAAGTCTTCCAGTCCCTGCCGCTGAAAAACATCCCCATAGCATGATGCTGCCACCACCATGCTTCACTGTAGAGATGGTGCCAGGTTTCCTCCAGGCGTGAAGCTTGGCATTCAGGCCAAAGAGTTCAATCTTGGTTTCATCAGACCAGAGAATCTTGTTTCTCATGGTCTGAGAGAATATAGGTGCTTTTTGCAAACTCCAAGCAGGCTGTCATGTGCCTTAACTGGGAAGTGGCTTCTATCTGGCAACTTTACCATAAAGACCTGATTGGTGGTGTGCTGCAAAGATAGTTGTCCTTCTGGAAGGTTCTTCCATCTCCACAGAATAACTCTAGAGCTCTGTCAGTGACCATTGGGTTCTTGGTCACATCCCTGACCAAGGCCCTTCTCCCCTGATTGCTCAGTTTGACCGGGCGGCAAGCTCCAGGAAGGGTCTTGGTGGTTCCAAACTTCTTCCATTTAAGAATGAGGGAGGCAACTTCAATGCTGCAGAAGTGTTTTGGTACCCTTCCCCAGATCTGTGCCTCGACACAATCCTGTCTCGGAACTCTACAGTCAATTCCTTTGACCTCATAGCTTAGATTTTGCTCTAACATACACTGTCAACTGTGGGACCTTATATAGACAGGTGTGTGTGTGCTTTTCCAAATCATGTCCAATCAATTGAATTTACCACAGGTGGACTCCAATCAAGTTGTAGAAACATCTGAAGAATGATCAACGTAAACAGGATGCACCTGAGCTCAATTTCGAGTCTCATAGCAAAGGATCTGAATACTGATATAAAAAAGGTATTTCGTTTTTTTATTTTTTATAATTGTGCAAAAACATTCTAAAAACCTGATTTTGCTTTGTCATTTTGGGGTATTGTGTGTAGATGGCTGAGGAAATGTTTTTATTTAATCCATTTTAGAATAAGGCAGTAACCTAACAAAATGTGAAAAAGTCAAGGGGTCTGAATACTTTCCGAAGGCACTGTAGATAGGGGTAAAGTGACTAGGCAACAGGATAGATAATAAACAGTAGCAGCAGCATATGCGATGAGTCAAAAGAGTGAGTGCAAAAAAGACCTGGTAGCTATTTGGATAACTATTTAGCAGTCTTATGGCTTAGTGTTAGAAGCTGTTCAGGGTCTTGTTGATTCCAGACTTGGTACATCGGTACCACTTGCCGTGCGGTAGCAGAGAGAACAGCCTATGACTTGGGTGTCTTGAGTCAACACATCCAAGGTTACTGTAAACAGAAAAGTTGCAAATCTGATGTTGAAGAGAGATATCATTAAACATATTTTACTAATGTAAATCCACCCTTAGTATTTGGACACCAGTGAGCCATTACAGACCATTATGTCAAAGAGCCCAAGACCGTTTGACTGGCTAGTAGGTGGGGATCGTAGAGAAAGCCTGGCTCTAAAGCAGTATAAACCTTTGGCCCTCATTATACTTAATTTCCCAGGAGCAGAAGCTTAAACTTAACCAGGCTATTAGCAAGCACAGGCTCTATGAAGCAGCTCCACTACAGGCATACTAACGAGGTGTAATTTCAAATGTTCAGTGAAGTACATCACAAATGTTATGTATGACATAGACATATGCAAAGAAGTAGGACATTTTTATGATTTTATCCATGTCATTAACTTGAACATTTTGGGCCAGTTTCCCAGATCCATCAATTTGATTTTGGTATAACAAGAATGCTCAATGGAGAACCTACAGGAAACTGGTGTCACACCCTGATCTGTTTCACCTGTCTTTGTGCTTGTCTCCACCCCTCTTCAGGTGTCACCAATCTTTCCCCATTATCCACAGTGTACTTATAGCTGTGTTCTCTGTTTGTCTGTTGCCAGTTGGTTTTGTTCGTCAAGCCTACCAGCGTTTTCCTCCTTGCACCTGTCTTTTTCTAGTTCCTGTTATCTAGTTTTCCCGGTTTTTATAATTTCTGCCTGCCCAGACCCTGAGCCTGCCTGCCGTTCTGTAGCTTCTCACACCACCCTGGATTATTGACCTCTACCTGCCCTGACCCCGAGACTGCCTGCCCTTCTGTACCTTGTGGACTGATCTGGATTACTGACCTTTGCCTGCCCTTTACCTGTCATTTTGCCTGTCCACTGTTCTAGTAATACACTTTTGTTACTTCAACACTGTCTGCATCTGGGTCTTCTCCTGAAAAGTGATAGTATGAACTAGCCCCTTCGCTTCCGCTGCACGGACCCTATAACTGCGGGATTGACATTCTCCCAGGCACCACTCCACCCCGTGGACGACTGCACTTTCTGTCATGTCCGGAGACCAAGACTATGGAGACCTACATTGAGGACTCCCTAGCTGCAGTGTTCATTCGTCCTTCTGCCGCCTGTGCATTGACTTCCGGGGCCTCAACGTCATCACAGTGAAGAACCGCTACCCACTAGTGGGGGCTGTCCTGTCCCAGCGTTCTGCCCTGGACCTCAAGTTACATCCCTGCACCTTCTTCTCCCATCGCCTCAATGCCACGGAGAGGAACTACAATGTTGGGAATCGTGAGATTCTTGCGTTGGAGGAGCGGAGGCACTGGCTGGAGGGGGCGGAACATCCGTTCATTGTGTGGACAGACCACAAGAACCTGGAATATCTCCGAACCACCAATAATCTCAATTTCAGGCAAGCTAGGTGGGCCCTGCTTTTCACCTGGTTCAACTTTGTTGCTGCATGCAAGATCTGTGTGCAGAACAAGACTCCCCGGCAAGCTCCGGCTGGTCTCCTTCAAACTCTACCTGTTCCTCACCGTCCCATGTCTCACATATCCATGGACTTTGTCACTTGTCTCCCCCCATCTGATGGCAACACCGCCATCCTGACTGTAGTGGACTGGTTTTCCAAAGCTGCCCACTTCATTCCTCTCCCAAAGCTACCCTCTGCCAAAGAGATGCCCAGCTCATGGTGCAGCATGTCTCCCGGATCCATGGACTCCTATTGGACATAGTCTCCTACCAGGGTCCTCAGTTCTCGCCCCAGTTCTGGAAGGCTTTCTACACACTCATAGGGTCGTCGGCCAGCCTGTCCTCCGGTCGGGTTCCACCCCCAGTCCAACGGCCAGTTGGAGTGAGCCAACCAAGACCTGGAGATGACTCTACGCTGCCTGGTCTCTGCCAACCCCACCACCTGGAGCCAGCAACTAGTGTGGGTCGAATATACCCGCCTCACCCTTCCTTTCTCTAACACGGTTCTCTCATCCTTTGAGTGTTCCCTGGGTTATCAGCCCCCACTCTTCCCGGAGAAAGAGGAAGAGGTCGGCGCAACCTCGGCCCGGTTGTTTGTCTGCTGCTGTCGTCGTACCTGGAACCCGGGTCCCCGGTATTGTCTCAGGCACAGGGTATGGCTTTCCATCCGAGATCTGCCCATCTGGGTGGAGTCCCTCAAACTTTCCCCTCGGTTTACTTAGCCCTTCTACTGTTCGTCTTCTGTTGCCCGTACCCTGTCTCATAGCCATTTTTCTCCTGTTTCCACATTAGAATATCTAGCTGGTGGTTGTAAAATTAGATTTGATTGCCTCAGAAGACATACATTAAAAACAAGATTAAAACCCTCATCAAACATGATGGAGTAACTGACATCAGACTAGGACTGCATCAAAACATAGTGGTTAAAAATCTCATTGCTGATGGCAGAAATTCCCGTCTGCAGTTTGCAAAATTATGGTTCCTCAGTCATAGGTTACATCCCAAATGGCACCCTATTCCCTATGAAGTGAACTACTTTTGACCAGGGCCTAAAGGGTAGTAGTGAACTACATAGGGAATAGTGTGCAATTTGGAATGCAGGCATAGTGTGCTTAAAAAGTCTCATTGCTAATGGCAGAAATTCCCATCTGAGGCTTTCAGCATTATGTAATGAAAATCTCTTGCAAAAAAGTGCAAAGCTATGTATGTAAATACAGAAAATATGCAAATACGGGAGGCTTTAGGGTTTCTGCCCATTTAAAAATAGACATGGTGCATCAGTGAGTCAAACTTAAGTCAAATCGACTGCCATCCATAGACTATGGACTGTCTTCCCTGAAAGTACAATTTAATGTTGTTGTTGGCAATTACAAAAGGTTTGTTGGATCAATACATCTCGGGAACAATGAACAATGTGTGAAGATCAGAGTCTTTACAAGGTCTAGCTAGCTGTATTCCTTTGACTGAGATGTTTAATCATGCTTGATTAGTAAGTGCTATAAAAATCAGAACCAGCAAGTAAGTATGAATTTTAAAGGTAGTTTAAATTCTTTCAAAATAATGCTTTATTTTGATAATCGTGGTTAGGCGTTACCACAAAAATTGCTTCTTTGCAAAAAACTATTCCTAAAGCAAGAATTTTGCTTGGACTGTCTGGGAGTGGTCTGAGTGAGGGGCCTTATTGGCCTTATGGGAGGGATATGTAACCTGAAAACTAGCTGTTATTGGCAGAGAGGTTTGAAATTCTCTTTATTGGTCAATTAACTTACATCGCCTGCCTCCATCCCACCAAAACAGTCCGACATTTCAGGCTTTTCAAACAGCTTTACACTAAAAGCGCAATATCATGATTTCCAAAATGTCACAGTTTTATTTTAACCTCATAGTGTGGACATATACATAACACACAGGAAAATTACATGTTTGATTGCACTGGGCATTTAACCCCACTGACTCAAGAGCTATGACATTAACTAAAGAATTAAAACTGGTAAAATGTCCTTGAAAAAAAAGGCTGCATTAGTTATCATGTACAATAAGGAATGGGATAGGGGTACAGAAAAGGCATAGTGGTTTGGTCACTACTGGGCTTGGGTCAATTACCCTCTTGATAGAATTCTGTATTGATATCTGCCCAACTCTGAATAACCCTGCCTGTTCAGTCACTTAACCCTGTGTATATTTTACCTCTTGCTCATAGTAGCAAAGATAATAACCTACAGCGCCTTCAGAAAGTATTCATACCCCTTGAAATATTCCACATTTTGTTGTGTTACAGCCTGAATTCAAAATGGATTAAATAGATTGTTTCTCTCACCCATATACAGTGCATTCAGAAAGGATTCAGACCCCTTGACTTTTTCCACATTATTTTACGTTACAACCTTAATCTAAAATGGATTAAACACATTTTTTTCTCATCAATCTTCACACAATGCCCCACAATAACAAAACAAAAAACGTAATATTTACACAAGTATTCAGTACTTTGTTGAAGCACCTTCGGCAGCGATTACAGCCTCGAGTCTTCTTGGGTATGACGCTACAAGCTTGGCACACTTGTATTTGGGGAGTTTCTCCCATTCTTCTCTGCAGATTTTCTCAAGCTCTGTCAGGTTGGATGGGGAGCGTCGTTGCACAGCTATTTTTTAGGTCTCTCCAGAGATGTTTGATCTGGTTCAATTCCGGGCTCTGGCTGGGCCACTCAAGGACATTCAGAGACATATCCTGAAGCCACTTCTGTATTGTCTTAGCTGTGTGCTTAGGGACGTTGTCCTGTTAGAAGGTGAACCTTCGCCTGAGGTCCTGAGCGCTCTAGAGCAGGTTTTCATCAAGGATCTCTCTGTACTTTGCTCCGTTCATCTTTCAATCGAACCTGACTAGTCTCCCAGTCCCTGCCAATGAAAAACATACCCACAGCATGATGCTGCCACCACCATGCTTCACCGTAGGGATGGTGGCAGGTTTCCTCCAGATGTGAAGTTTAATTTTCAAGCCAAAGAATTCAATCTTGGTTTCATCAGACCAGATAATCTTGTTTTTCATGGTCTGAGAGTCCTTTAAGTTGGTTTTGACAAACTCCAAGCTGGCTGTCATGTGCCTTTTACTGAGGACTGGCTTCTGTCTGTCAACAAAATGCCTGATTGGTGGTATGCTGCAAAGATGGTTGTCCTTCTGGAAGGTTCTCCTATCTCCACAGAGGAACTCTAGAGCTCTGTCAGAGTGACCATCGGGTTCTTGGTCACCTCCCTGACTAAGGCTCTTCTACCCTGATTGCTCAGTTTGGCCGGGCGGACAGCTCTAGGATTAGTCTTCGTGGTCCTAAACCTCTTCCATTTAAGAATGATGGAGGCCATTGTGTTCTTGGGGACTTTAAAGCCTGCAGACATTTTTTGGTACCCTTCCCCAGATCTGTACTTCAACACAATCCTGTTTCGGAGCTCTATGGACAATTCCTTCGATCTCATGGCTTGGTTTTTGCTTTGACATGCATTGTCAACTGTGGGACCTTATATAGACAATCCTGTCTCGGAGCTCTACGGATGATCAATGAAAACAGGATAGAAATGAGCTCAATTTCGAGTCTCATAGCAAAGGGTGTGAATACTTATGTAAAGAAGGTATTTCTGTTTTTAATTTTTAATACATTTTCAAACATTTCTAAAAATCTGTTTTTGCTTTGTCATTGTGTGTAGATTGATGAGGAAAAAAGATCAATGTAATCCATTTTAGAATAAGGCTGTGCATCAAGGGGTCTGAATACTTTCGAATGCACTGACACACAATACCCCATAATGACAGTGAAAACCTGTTTTTTGAATTTTTTGCTAATTTATTGAAAATTAAATACAGAAATATCTAATTTACAAAAGTATTCACACTCCTGAGTCAATACATGTTAGAATCACCTTTGGCAGCGATTACAAGTGTAAGTCTTTCTGGGTAAGTCTCTAAGAGTTTTTCACATTATTCTTAAAAAAATTATTCAAGCTCTGTCAATTTGGTTGTTGATTATTGTTAGACAGCCATTTTCAAGTATTTCTATATATTTTGAAGCCAATTTTAAGTCAAAACTGTAACTAGGCCACTCAGGAACATTCAATGTTGTCTTGGTAAGCAATTCCAGTGTAGATTTGGCCTAATGTTTTAGGTTATTGTCCTTCTGAAAGGTGTATTGATCTTCCAGTGTCTGGTGAAAAGCAGACTGAAATAGTTTTTCCTCTACTAAACTGGAATTGTTTTAATATCATACCATGGCTCATTTAGCTATTTGATTTGGAATTTTAGGACCCCTTAGATATAAAGAAATATATACATATATATATATATATATATATTACATTTGGCCTTTACTACTATAACCCATAGAAACTCATTTAATAACTCATGAATAACTGATGAATGGCAAAACAAATAAATCATAAGAAATAACATTTTGAAGTGTGTGTCCAATATCTGGGAGATATGAGAAAGCTCAAGAATTTTTTTTTGTTTTTTGGACACATTTAACCCCTTCTTTTGTTGGCACACAACTACATACTTCCATAAATGTGTATTTGTTACCTTCAGATGAGTCCCGTGACATGTTTGGGGGTCATAGAGCAAAACGTAGAACACCATCGTGTTCATGAGAGTCTCATTGTAAATTCAGACTGTAACACAACAAAATGTGTAAAAAGTCAAGGGTTGTGACTACTTTCTGAAAGCACTGCAAGTGGCTCTGTACTACTATAGCTAGGTAATCTCTCTCTGAGATGTGTGCCTGACATTTTTAGCCCCAGTTGTCTAACATCCACAAATAGAACGATACAACCATACAAAGCAACATTTTAGAAAACCTGAAATACAGGAAAAATCTCCGTATTGCACACTTTATTTCTCCTGCTCGGATGTGGCCATGACCTTTCCTGTAGATGCCGTCTTGCTTCTCTCTCCACACAGCAAAGGAAAGAGACATATTCAGACTAATAGTCAGTGCTGCTTCCAAGAGACAGCAAATCAACAGTGGACACTGAGGCAGGACCGTTGCATCTCCAGGCAAAGCGACTGTGAGTCTCTCTGGCTCGACCACACACAGGGTCACAGCGGGACAGAGCCAATATGGCTGACAAGCTTCAACCGAGGACCCGAAAATATACTGCTCCTTGGGGGCACGCTTGGCTTTTTTTTTTTTTTACCATGCAAAGACAAGATTCTTCCTCCAATTCCATTAGAGGAAGGAAAATAGTATTAATAAAAGATCAGTCAATCAAACATGCCGCGCTATTGGGCATTCCCACATGCCTATTGAGTTGACATATTAGAGCGCTGCTGTGTGAATTTGCGTTTTTTCCTATGTTATAGAGTGGGTTGCTGAGTGTATTGTGTGATTTATTCCACATATTCCAGCAGTGGCAAAAATCCAATCATGCCTGGTGAGGAAGAACTCTGAATCTCCTCCTTTCCCATCAGCCTCCTTTATTTACCCGTGTTTTACTCACCGGCAGAACGCTATTTGTGTTTGAGCGGTTCATTAATGGCATACCTGCGGTGACAAACGAGTTACCCAAAATGTTTACCCATTTGGTTGTTAGGAGGGTATTGATTTTAGAACCTCATCTCTCCGTCCCGGGACACACAGCGATGAATCAGTGGCGAGCAATATAGTTCGCCCATTTATCATCACAAATCAAACACCTCGGTTGCATGTTCATTAACCGAATGGCATGCAAATACATAGCTTTCCCACACATAATGCTGATTACTTGGATTCGCAAGGATATTCATGGATTTTTGTGCTTCATTTCCATCTATTGAAAATGTACTTTGCTCTCTCCCTACACATCACTATCACCTTTAACTTTAAAAGAATAGTACATTCATCGCAGTGAAAATAAGAAATCAGAGTGGTGCAAAATGAACTCCTATGGACAAACTGACTTCTCTCTCTTATTAAACTGAACAAAAATATAAATGCAAAATGTAAAGTGTTGGTCCCATGTTTCATGAGCTGAAATAAAATATCCCAGACATTTTCCATACGCACAAAAAGCTTATTTCTTTCAAATATTGTGCACAAATTTGTTTATATCCCTGTTTGTGAGCATTTCTCCTTTGCCAAGATAATCCATTCACCTGACAGGTGTGACATATCAAGAAGCTGATTAAACAGCATGATCATTACAGAGGTGCACCATGTGCTGGGGACAACAAAAGGCCACTCTAAAAGGTGCAGTTGTCACACAACACAACGCCACAGATGTCTGAGGGATCCTGCCATTGGCATGCTTTCTGTATAAATGTCCACCATAGCTGTTGCCAGAGAATTTAATGTTCATTTCTTCAATGTTGTTTTAGAGAATTTGGCAGTACATCCAACCGGTCTCACAACCGCAGATCACATGTATGGCGTTGTGTGGGCGAGCTGTTTGCTGATGTCAATGTTGTAAACAGAATGCTGATGGTGGCGGTAGGTTTATGGTATGGGCAGGCATAAGTTACGGACAACGAACACAATTGCATTTTTTCGATGGCAATTTGAAAGCACAGAGATACCATGACGAGATCCTGAGGTCCATTGTAGTGCCATTCATCCGCCGGCATCACCTCATGTTTCAGCATTGTAATGCACAACCCCACGTGACAAGGATCTGTACTCAATTCCTGGATGCTGAAAATGTCCCTATGTGCCCTGCTCAAAAGTAGTGCACTAAATAGGGAACAGGGTGCCATTTGAAAAGCAACCATGCTGAAAGTTTTTTTAGTAAGCTGGGCTAAAAGGCAATACTGAATTCAATCTCTCTCCAACACATAATTATGATTCCCATTTAGACCTGAAGCAACCTCCTGTGCACCCTCTCTCCAAACAATTATGTAGACTCAAGCCCAATAAAGAAGAAGTAAACTCATTTCACAAAACCATTAAGCATTTTCAATCTGGCTACACTCTATTTAATTATCCAAACTCAGAGAATTAGGTGAGCAATGTCTCCGCCAACTCCAATGTCTCCACATAGATAAACTAATGTCACCATGGTTACAGAGACCAGAGCGCTTCAACAGGCACTCAATATTTTCCTTATAGAGAAGTTCACTATCCTCCCTAACAACTGCTAGGCCTACAGTGCATTTGGAAAATTTGCAAACCCCTCAGCTTTTTCCACATTTTGTGACATTACAGCCTTATTTAAAATGGATGAAATAGTTTTTTCCCCCCTCTTCAATCTACACACAATACTCCATAATGACAAAGACATTTTCGATTTTTTTGCAAAAAAAAGTATTCAGACCCTTTACTCAGTACTTTGTTAAAGCACCTTTGGCAGTGATTACAGTCTCGAGTCTTCTTGGGTATGACACTACATGCTTGGCACACATGTATTTGGGGAGCTCGGCATTCAACACCATAGTACCCTCCAAGCTCGTCATCAAGCTCGAGACCCTGTGCAACTGGGTACTGGACTTCCTGACGGGCCGCCCCCAGGTGGTGAGGGTAGGCAACAACATCTCCACCCCGCTGATCCTCAACACTGGGGCCCCACAAGGGTGCGTTCTGAGCCCTCTCCTGTACTCCCTGTTCACCCACAACTGCGTGGCCACGCACGCCTCCAACTCAATCATCAAGTTTGCGGACGACACAACAGTGGTAGGCTTGATTACCAACAACGACGAGACAGCCTACAGGGAGGAGGTGAGGGCCCTCGGAGTGTGGTGTCAGGAAAATAACCTCACACTCAACGTCAACACTGTGGACTGTGGACTTCAGGAAACAGCAGAGGGAACACCCCCCTATCCACATCGATGGAACAGTAGTGGAGAGGGTAGCAAGTTTTAAGTTCCTCGGCATACACATCACAGACAAACTGAATTGGTCGACTCACACAGACAGCATCGTGAAGAAGGCGCAGCAGCGCCTCTTCAACCTCAGGAGGCTGAAGAAATTCGGTTTGTCACCAAAAGCACTCACAAACTTCTACAGATGCACAATCGAGAGCATCCTGGCGGGCTGTATCACCGCCTGGTACGGCAACTGCTCCGCCCACAACCGTAAGGCTCTCCAGAGGGTAGTGAGGTCTGCACAACGCATCACCGGGGGCAAACTACCTGCCCTCCAGGACACCTACACCACCCGATGTTACAGGAAGGCCATAAAGATCATCAAGGACATCAACCACCCGAGCCACTGCCTGTTCACCCCGCTATCATCCAGAAGGCGAGGTCAGTACAGGTGCATCAAAGCTGGGACCGAGAGACTGAAAAACAGCTTCTATCTCAAGGCCATCAGACTGTTAAACAGCCACCACTAACATTGAGTGGCTGCAGCCAACACACTGACACTGACACTGACTAAACCCCAGCCACTTTAATAATGGGAATTGATGGGAAATGATGTAAATATATCACTAGCCACTTTAAACAATGCTACCTTATATAATGTTACTTACCCTACATTATTCATCTCATATGCATACGTATATACTGTACTCTATATCATCGACTGCATCCTTATGTAATACATGTATCACTAGCCACTTTAACTATGCCACTTTGTTTACATACTCACCTCATGTATATACTGTACTCGATACCATCTACTGTATCCTGCCTATGCTGCTCTGTACCATCACTCATTCATATATCCTTATGTGCATATTCTTTATCCCCTTACACTGTGTATAAGACAGTAGTTTTGGAATTGTTAGTTAGATTACTTGTTGGTTATTACTGCATTGTCAGAACTAGAAGCACAAGCATTTTGCTACACTCGCATTAACATCTGCTAACCATGTGTATGTGACAAATAAAATTTGATTTGATTTGAAGATTCTCTCAAGCTCTGTCAGGTTGGATGGGGAGCATCGCTGCACAGCTATTTTCAGGTCTTTCCAGAGATGTTTGATCAGGTTCAAGTCCAGGCTTTGGCTGGGTCACTCAAAGACATTCAGAGACTTGTCCCGAAGCCACTTCTGCATAGTCTTAGCTGTGTGTTTAGGGTCGTTGTCCTATTGGAAGGAGAAACTTTGCCCAGTCTGAGGTCCTGAGCGCTCTGGAGCAGGTTTTCATCAAGGACCTCTCTGTACTTTGCTCTGTTCATCTTTCCCTCGATCCTGACTAGTCTCCCAGTCCCTGCTGCTGAAAAACATCCCCACAGCATAATGCTGCCACCACCATGCTTCACCGTAGTGATGGTGTCAGGTTTCCTCCAGATGTGGTGTTTGGCATTCAGGCCAAAGCGTCCACTATTGGTTTCATCAGACCAGAGAATCTGACAGTCTTTCGGTGCCTTTTGGCAAACTCCAAGCAGGCTGCCATATGCCTTTTACTGAGGAACGACTTCCGTGTGACCACTCTACCATAAAGGCCTGATTGGTAGAGTGCTGCAGAGATGGTTGTCCTTCTGGAAGATCTCCACAGAGGAACACTGTAGCTCTGTCAGAGTGACCATCGGGTTGCTGACCAAGGCTCTTCTCCCCTGATTGCTCAGTTTGGCCGGCCAGACAGCTCTAGGAAGAGTCTTGGTGATTCCAAACTTCTTCCATTTAAGAATGATGGAGGCCACTGTGTTCTTCGGAACGCTCAATGCTGCAGAAATGTTAAGGTACCCTTCCCTAGATCTGTACCTCGACACAATCCTGTCTCGGTGCTCTACGGACAATTCCTTCGACCTTAAGGCTTGGTTTTTGCTCTGACATGCACTGTCAATTGTGGGACCTTATACAGACAGGTGTGTCCCTTTCCAAATCATGTAGAATCAATTGAATTTACCACAGGTGGACTCCAATCAAGTTGTAGAAACATCTGAAGGATGATCAATGGAAACAGGATGCACCTGAGCTTTTTAAACTTTTTATAAATTTGCAAACATTTCAAAAAAACTGTTTTTGCTTTGTCATTATGGGGTATTTTTGTACAGATTGATGAGGGGAAAAAAATATTTAATCAATTTTAGAATAAGTCTGTAACGTAATAAAATGTACATATTATGTGCATCCCATGTGGCTTTAGCCATTTCAGATTTTAATGTTCTGCAGAGTCAAGTATATTTCACTTGGAGATGCAGTACTTGTCAGTCTGGCACGTACAATGTAATGTTGGGTAATCTTAATATCCTGTCATGACAGGCATTATCTTGAGTCAGATTTGGTCTACAGTATGTACACACTAGGATAGCTCTGTAGAAATTTCAAGGGCAAGACAATCTCCCCTGTCTGACAAGTGCCATTATTCTTCGAACGTGATTGGAGCTGATTGCATTGCATATGACCTGTAATATTAGATACGGTCAATTGCGACTCCTTCAGTCTTTTCTCCTCAGTCTTTGCTTTCTAGATTGATGTCTTTGAGTCTTAGCCCACAGATACATTAAGTCCCTCGTTTGAGTTTATTCGTATCTGTGTCTGATGCAAAATCATTCTCTCTACTATTATTCTGACATTTCACATTCTTAAAATAAAGTGGGGATCCTAACTGACCTAAAACAGGGAATTTCAACTAGGATTAAATGTCAGGAATTGTGAAAAACTGAGTTTAAATGTATTTGGCTAAGGAATATGTAAACTTCCGACTTCAATTGTATACTGCAAAAAGGTTTCACAAACAATTGATAACAAAAATGCCCTGTTTTAGGTCAGTTAGGATCACCACTAAAGCCATGACATAATTTTCTGGAATTTTCCAAGCTGTTTAAAGGCACAGTCAACTTAGTGTATGTAAACATCTGACCCACTGGAATTGTGATACAGTGAATTATAAGTGAAATAATTGTCACGACTTCCACCGAAGTCAGTCCCTCTCCTTGTTCAGGGGGCATTCGGCGGTCGATGTCACCGGCTTTCTTGCCACCGATGATCCACTTTTCATTTTCCATTTGTTCTGTCTTTGTCTTATCACACCTGGCTTCACTCACCAATAACTTGTTTATTATTTAACCCTTTGTTCCCCATGTTGTGTTTGTGAGTGATTGTTATTTGTTACGTGGATGATTGTCAGGCGTTGCACTTTTGTTTTAGACCATGTTTTGGCACTTGTATGTGTTATGTGCTGTCGTTTGGTAACCGGTATTAAAGTGCACCTGTTTATTATACTCCGCTCTCCTGCACTTGACTTCGCCTCCCATATACACGCATTACAATAATATGTCTGTAAACAATTGTTGGAAGATTTACTTGTGTCATGCACAAAGTAGATGTCCTAACTGATTAACAATAACTATCGTTTGTTAACAAGAAATTTGTGGAAAAACGAGTATTAATGACTCCAACCTAAGTGTATGTAAACTTCCGACTTCAACTGTACATACAAATACCTCCTTTTTTAGGATATACCTTTATTATTCCCCGCAAACCCTACCACCCCTCCCCCAATTGGAGTAAACTAATAAACAATAACACTTATGCTTCTACCTTCAGTTTGAACATATTATACACATTTTACAGACACAATCTCTTCTACAATAGTTATATTTTGTCTGTTTTTATTCCTTCCTCTATTTCTGATGTCCATCTAGTTTGATTTATTTTTGTAACTGTGCTATTTCACAACATTTCTGAACCTATATACATTTTACAGACCACGTATGTTTTACATTGGTTATCTTGTTATAAGTCCCACCCTTCAGCTCCGTTCAACCCCTCCCATCTATCTCTTAACACCATCCATTTTGGATTTCTATTTGCTATGTATTTTTCAACTGTGCAGTGATGCTTCACAAAAGTACTGAATAATTTCTATTCTCATAGTTTCTACAGATTGTAAATTAAAGATAAAATAATTATTATATTATTGATTGATTGACTATGACTTTTCAAATCACCCAGTATTGCTGTCTGCAGCGTTAGTTCTAGGCAAATGTTGCAAATCTTCAGCCATTCCTGGATCTGTGACCAAAAACGAGCTACATTTAGACAGTACCATATGGACAGTCCTCACAGCAAACTTTGCAGAGCTGGGAAGATTGTATCCCCCATATATATAACATTCTATTGGTTGCAAGAATTTAGCATAATAATATAAATTGAAAAATTAGAAGTTTTGAATGGGTACATCGAAATTCTCTTCCCAACTATTTTGCAATTAAATGGCACAGCTGTTAATTTTTTGGTCTTTAAAGGAAATTGGTATATGTTTTTATTTATCACAATTTTCTTTAACCATTTATGACAATAAATGCAGGGCCAACAGACAAGTTCCTTACTTTTTCCCCCTTCTACTTGCCTCTAACATTTTTTTTTGTGGTAATGCTGCAATTAGTTGGTTGTAATTTTGGGTAGAGCAGACATTTCTATATGTCTGTGTTGCATTTGTGACATAACTCCACCAGTCCGATGTATGATATAATTTACAAAAATTATACCTTTATTAAAAGTTTTATCGAAAATAATGTTTTTTTTAATCAATTAGTATATTTGAATGTAACCACAATATTTGTTTTATTATCTATTCTGTCTTTTCAGGTGGATTTAACTGAAATTGCAACCAACTTTCTAACGCTTGTTTAAAAAATAACAATATTTTCGAGATTATTTAGTTTTCAAACAACCAAAAGTGAGCAGTTGTAATCTGAATAAAGGGAAAAAGGCCATTCTTGAACATGGGGTGAGACATTCCTACCTATTTACTAGAGAACCAGGTCTAATGCTTTAATATTTAATCATTTATGCCCCATTTATGCCCTTTTAATTTTGTCTGGCTTACCATTCCAAATAAAATTGAATTATTCTTGTTCATATAATCTAAAAAGCAGGTCACTAGATGTAGGCAAAACCATAAGCAAATAGGTAAACTGTGATATGACTAAAGAGTTCATCAGAGTGATTTTTCCACAAATAGACAGGTATTTTCCTTTCCATGGTAGCAAGATCTTATCTATTTTTGTTACATTTCTATAAAAATGTATTGGAGTGAGATACTTTCTTTCTTTCGGGATTTGTATATCGAGTGTGTCCACATCCCCATCAGACCATTTTATTGGCAAACTACACGGTAATGTAAAAGTTGCATTTTTTAGTGATTCAATATGTATTATAGTACACTTTGGTTTTAATCCAGAGAGGTTAGCGAAAGTATCTAGATCCTCCATGAGGGTTTGGAGGGATTCTAATTGTGGTTTTAAAAAACATGAATCATCAGCATACAATGACACCTTTGTTTTTAAGACACACATTTGTAATCCCTTAATATTATTGTTGGATCTAATTTTAACAGCTAACAATTCGATTGCAATAATAAATAGATATGCCGATAGTGGACAACCTTGTTTTACTCCTCTTGACAGTTTAAAACTTTCTGAGATGTAGCCATTATTTACTATTTTACACCTAGGGTTACTATACATAACTTTAACCCATTTTATAAGACATTTTCCAAAATTGAAATATTCAAGGCATTTATATATAAACTCCAGTCGTACTTTATCAAAAGCCTTTTCAAAATCAGCTATGAAAACCAGGCCTGCTGTCCCTGATATTTCATAGTATTCTATTGTTTCCAGTACTTACTTGTCTTATATTATCTCCAATGTTTCGTCCATGTAAAAAACTTGTCTGATTAGGATGAATAATATCTGACAATACCTTTTTAATTCTATGCACCAAGCATTTTGCTATAATGTTTGCATCACAACACTATGGTGTAAGAGGCCTCCAATTTTTTTAATGGATTGGAACTTTATATATACCACTTGGATCCTGTTTCAGTCAATTTTTTTTATGGACTGGATCTTTATATTTCCCACTTGTATCCTGTTTCAGAAATAATGAAATTAGACCTTGTTGAGTGTCCGATAATCTACCATTAACATAGGAGTGGTTAAAACATGCTAATAATGGTCCTCTAAGTATACCAAAAAAAGTTTGGTATACTTTCACTGGTATGCAATCCAGCCCTGTAGTTTTCCCAGCCTTAAAGGCTTTAATTGCATCAAGAATGTCCCCCTCTGTAATTTGGCCTTCACATGGCTCTTTCTGTACAGATGTTAATTTTTATTAATATGAAAAAAATCCATACAATTATCTTCGGTTAGTGGAGATGGAGGAGACTGAAACGAACATGTGCATATTTCCCCATATTCCATCCAGTTTGCTTTATTTTTTATAATATATTACACTGGATCTTTCTTGAAGAAGTTCCTCCATTTCTTCCTATAACTTTCTTCCTTCTTCCTCTAACTTATTCTGTGCAATCTAACTGTACTGTTAGTCTTTCAATTTATTTTGTTAATATAAACTATTTTGATCTTAATTGGTTTTGTTTTATAGATGAGTACAGAATTGCATGGCCTCAAGGAATATTAAAAGTATCCCATACAATAAGGGGATCTGCTGTACCTATGTTATGTCTGAAAAAGTCAGTGAAAAATGATTCTGTCCTAGTTATAAACAAGTGTCATGCTCTGACCATAGAGAGCCTTTTATTCTCTATGTTGGTTAGGTCAGGGTGTGATTAGGGTGGGTTATCTAGGTTGTTGCATGTCTATGTTGGCCTGGTATGGTTCCCAATCAGAGGCAGCTGTTTATCGTTGTCTCTGATTGGGGATCATATTTAGGCAGCCATTTCTCCACTGTGTTTTGTGGGATCTTGTTTGGAGTTAGTGCATGTTGCACCGCTTATGTTACGGTTCGTTGTTTGTTTCTTTTTTAAATTTAATTTTCATGAAATCACAAGTGCAATATAGCAAAACACAGCTTAGCTTGTTGTTAATCCACCTGGCGTATCAGATTGCAATACATATTTTCGGCGAAAGCATAACAAGCGTTTATGTAAGAACATCTCTCTCAGTAGACAAAATATTACTAACACGAGCAGCCAAGTAGATTGGTCACGAAAGTCAGAAAAGCAATAGATTTAATCGCTTACCTTTGATGATCTTCGGATGTTTGCACTCACGAGACTCCCAGTTACACAATAAATGTTCCTTTTGTTCCATAAAGATAATTTTTATATCCAAAATACCTCCATTTGTTTGGCGCGTTATGTTCAGAAATCCACAGGCTCCAGCGGTCACGACATCGCAGACAAAAATTCCAAATAGTATCTGTAATGTCCACAGAAACATGTCAAACGTTTTTTATAATCAATCCTAAGGTTTATAAAAAATATATAATCGATAATATATCAACCGGGACTGTCGCTTTTTCAATAGGAGAGGGAGAGACAATCGCTGCCCCACTCTGTTGCGCAAGCAAAACTCTGCGAACACCCAGCTATCCACTGACGCAATGTTATCTTTCTCGCTAATTTTTCAAAATAAAAGCCTGAAACTATGTCTAAAGACTGTTGACACCTTATTTTGTCTACTGAGAGAGATGTTCTTACATAAATATAAATGTTATGCTTTCGCCGAGGAAAAGGAATCTGGTTGATATCCCTTTAAAAGGAGGCGAGAAAAAGCGAGAATCCTGCCCCCTACACTCATGAAGTTAACGATTACAATTGTCATGACATTGCCCTCTTTGGGTACAGCAAGCCCCATCCCCCTCTCTCTGTTTCCCACACTCAGGCTGCTGCGACCTCAGGTCGTAAATTCCTGGAGGAGATTATCTCCTCATGGCCACAGTATAGAGACAGTGAGTTTTCATAGAGAGAACAAAGGAATTTCTTCCACCTCACAGAACTTGAGGTCTGAACAACATTTATGTTCTGGAGAAGGTATGAAAGATCGGTGAAGAATCCAGCTACGAACTGGTCCATTTGGTACAATTTTGTGAAACTCATGGGAGACAATACGGCCACATTACCATAACGCTGTTTATATAATAGCCTCAGATATGAGGCTTATGTCCAATTGTTGTACAGGATGAATGAGGAAAAATAAAACTATTCCTGAAATTATAGGATGCTATGTATTGATGTAATGTGAGAGAATTGTATTTCTGTGTAAAGTTTCTGTCATGTACTGTCATGTTGTGTCTTGTCTCTGTCCTTTCCCTTCACCCTGTCTCCCTCTGCTGGTCGTTGTTAGGTTACCTTTTCTCCCCCTCTTTCCCCCAGCTGTGCCTTGTCTCCTCCTAACCACCTCGTCACCCCTTTTCCCACCTGTTCCCTTTTTCCCTCTGATTAGGTCCCTATATCTCTCTCTGTTTCTGCTCCTGTCCTTGTCGGATTCTTGTTTGTTGTGTTTCATGCCTGAACCAGACTGTCGTCATGTTTGCTGTAACCTTGTCTTGTCCTGTCGGAATCTGCCGGTCCGTCTGAGCCTACCTACGTTTGGTAATTAAAGATGCTCTGTTTAAGTTAATTCGCTTTTGGGTCCTCATTCACGCACCGTAACAGAAGAATCCGACCAAGAATGGACCCAGCGACTTCGGATCCTCTCCACTCAGCCGTCGAGATCCAGGGAGCGATGCTAGGCAGACACGAGCAGGAATTGTCTGCTGCTCGACATGCCGTTGAGACCCTGGCCACCCAAGTCTCCAACCTCACAGAACAGGTTCACCATCTCCGCCTCGATCCACCGGCCACTTCCAGGGCTTTCGAATCTCCGGAGCCCAGAATCAATAACCCGCCGTGTTACTCTGGGGAGCCCACTGAATGCCGTTCGTTCCTCACCCAGTGTGATATTGTGTTTTCTCTCCAGCCCAACACTTACGCCAGGAGCACTGCTCGTGTCGCCTACGTCATATCTCTCCTTACTGGACGGGCTCGTGAGTGGGGCACGGCAATCTGGGAGGCAAGGGCTGAGTGTACTAACCAGTATCAGGACTTTAAGGAGGAGATGATACGGGTTTTTGATCGATCTGTTTTTGGGGAGGAGGCTTCCAGGGCCCTGGCTTCCCTATGTCAAGGCAATCGATCCATAACAGACTACTCTATTGAGTTTCGCACTCTTGCTGCCTCCAGTGGCTGGAACGAGCCGGCTTTGCTTGCTCGTCTTCTGGAGGGTCTCCGCGCAGAGGTAAAGGATGAGATTCTCTCCCGGGAGGTTCCTTCCAGCGTGGATTCCTTGATTGAACTCGCTATTCGCATTGAGCGACGGGTTGATCTTCGTCACCGAGCTCGTGGAAAGGAGCTCGCGTTCTCCGTTGCCCCCCTCTCCGCATCACTACCATCTTCCTCTGCCGGCTCGGGAGCTGAGCCTATGCAGCTGGGAGGTATCCGCATCTCGACTAAGGAGAGGGAACGGAGAATCACCAACCGCCTCTGTCTCTATTGCGGTTCTGCTGGTCATTTTGTCACTTCATGTCCAGTAAAAGCCAGAGCTCATCAGTAAGCGGAGGGCTACTGGTGAGCGCTACTACTCCTGTCTCTCCTTCAAGATCCTGCACTACCTTGTCGGTCCATCTACGCTGGACCGGTTCGTCAGCTTCCTGCAGTGCCTTAATAGACTCTGGGGCGGAGGGCTGTTTTATGGACGAGACCTGGGCTCGGGAACATGACATTCCTCTCAGACGGTTAAGGGAGTCCACGGCCTTGTTCGCCCTGGATGGTAGTCCTCTCCCCAGGATTCAGCGTGAGACGCTACCTTTAACCCTCACTGTTTCTGGTAATCATAGCGAAACCATTTCTTTTTTGATTTTTCGTTCACCTTTTACACCTGTTGTTTTGGGCCATCCCTGGCTAGTTTGTCATAATCCTTCCATTAATTGGTCTAGTAATTCTATCCTCTCCTGGAACGTCTCTTGTCATGTGAAATGTTTAATGTCTGCTATCCCTCCTGTTTCCTCTGTCTCTTCTTCACAGGAGGAGCCTGGTGATTTGACAGGGGTGCCGGAGGAATATCACGATCTGCGCACGGTGTTCAGTCGGTCCAGGGCCACCTCTCTTCCTCCACACCGGTCGTATGATTGTAGTATTGATCTCCTTCCGGGAACCACTCCCCCCCGGGGTAGACTATACTCTCTGTCGGCTCCCGAACGTAAGGCTCTCGAGGATTATTTGTCTGTAGCTCTTGACGCCGGTACCATAGTCCCCTCCTCCTCTCCCGCCGGAGCGGGGTTTTTTTTTGTCAAGAAGAAGGACGGGTCTCTGCGCCCCTGCATAGATTATCGAGGGCTGAATGACATAACAGTTAAGAATCGTTATCCGCTTCCTCTTATGTCCTCAGCCTTCGAGATACTGCAGGGAGCCAGGTTTTTCACTAAGTTGGACCTTCGTAACGCTTACCATCTCGTGCGCATCAGGGAGGGGGACGAGTGGAAGACGGCGTTTAACACTCCGTTAGGGCACTTTGAATACCGGGTTCTTCCTTTCGGCCTCGCTAACGCTCCAGCTGTCTTTCAGGCATTAGTCAATGATGTCCTGAGAGACATGCTGAACATCTTTGTTTTCGTTTACCTTGACGATATCCTGATTTTTTCACCGTCACTCCAGATTCATCTTCAGCACGTTCGACGTGTCCTCCAGCGCCTTTTAGAGAATTGTCTTTTTGTGAAGGCTGAGAAGTGCACTTTTCATGCCTCCTCCGTCACATTTCTCGGTTCTGTTATTTCCGCTGAAGGCATTAAGATGGATCCCGCTAAGGTCCAAGCAGTCATTGATTGGCCCGCCCCTAAGTCACGCGTCGAGCTGCAGCGCTTTCTCGGCTTCGCGAACTTCTATCGTCGTTTCATCCGTAATTTCGGTCAGGTGGCAGCTCCTCTCACAGCCCTTACTTCTGTCAAGACGTGCTTTAAGTGGTCCGTTTCCGCCCAGGGAGCTTTTGATCTCCTCAAGAATCGTTTTACATCCGCTCCTATCCTTGTTACACCTGACGTCTCTAGACAGTTCGTTGTCGAGGTTGACGCGTCAGAGGTGGGCGTGGGAGCCATTCTTTCTCAGCGCTCCCTCTCTGACGACAAGGTCCACCCATGCGCGTATTTTTCTCATCGCCTGTCGCCGTCGGAACGTAACTATGATGTGGGAAACCGCGAACTGCTCGCCATCCGGTTAGCCCTAGGCGAATGGCGACAGTGGTTGGAGGGGGCGACCGTTCCTTTTGTCGTTTGGACTGACCATAGGAACCTTGAGTACATCCGTTCTGCCAAACGACTTAATGCGCGTCAGGCGCGTTGGGCGCTGTTTTTCGCTCGTTTCGAGTTCGTGATTTCTTATCGTCCGGGCTCTAAGAACACCAAGCCTGATGCTTTATCTCGTCTCTTCAGTTCTTCAGTAGCCTCCACTGACCCCGAGGGGATTCTCCCTGAGGGGCGTGTTGTCGGGTTGACTGTCTGGGGAATTGAGAGGCAGGTAAAGCAAGCGCTCACTCACACTCCGTCGCCGCGCGCTTGTCCTAGGAACCTTCTTTTCGTTCCCGTTCCTACTCGTCTGGCCGTTCTTCAGTGGGCTCACTCTGCCAAGTTAGCCGGCCACCCTGGCGTTCGGGGTACGCTTGCTTCCATTCGCCAGCGTTTTTGGTGGCCCACCCGGGAGCATGACACGCGTCGTTTCGTGGCTGCTTGTTCGGTCTGCGCGCAGACTAAGTCCGGTAACTCCCCTCCTGCCGGCCGTCTCAGGCCGCTTCCCATTCCCTCTCGACCGTGGTCTCACATCGCCTTAGATTTTGTCACCGGACTGCCTTCGTCAGCGGGGAAGACTGTTATTCTTACGGTTGTCGATAGGTTCTCTAAGGCGGCTCATTTCATTCCCCTTGCTAAGCTTCCTTCTGCTAAAGAGACGGCACAAATCATCATCGAGAATGTTTTCAGAATTCATGGCCTTCCGTCAGACGTCGTTTCGGACAGAGGTCCGCAATTCACGTCTCAATTTTGGAGGGAGTTTTGCCGTTTGATTGGGGCTTCCGTCAGTCTCTCTTCCGGCTTTCACCCCCAGTCTAACGGTCAAGCAGAACGGGCCAATCAGACTATTGGTCGCATCTTACGCAGTCTTTCTTTTCGCAACCCTGCGTCTTGGTCAGAGCAGCTCCCCTGGGCAGAATACGCCCACAACTCGCTTCCTTCGTCTGCGACCGGGCTATCTCCTTTTCAGAGTAGCCTCGGGTACCAGCCTCCGCTGTTCTCATCTCAGTTCGCCGAGTCCAGCGTCCCCTCTGCTCAGGCTTTTGTCCAACGTTGCGAGCGCACCTGGAAGAGGGTCAGGTCTGCACTTTGCCGTTATAGGACGCAGACTGTGAGGGCTGCTAATAAGCGTAGAACTAAGAGTCCTAGATATTGTCGCGGTCAGAGAGTTTGGCTCTCCACTCAGAACCTTCCCCTTAAGACGGCTTCTCGCAAGTTGACCCCGCGGTTCATTGGTCCGTTCCGCATTTCTCGGGTCATTAATCCTGTCGCAGTTCGACTTCTTCTCCCGCGATACCTTCGTCGCGTCCACCCGGTCTTCCATGTCTCCTGTATTAAGCCCGTTCTTCGCGCCCCCGCTCGTCTCCCCCCCCCCCCCCCCCCCCATCCTTGTCGAGGGCGCACCCATCTACAGGGTCCGCAGGATTTTGGACATGCGTCCTCGGGGCCGTGGTCACCAGTACCTCGTTGATTGGGAGGGGTACGGTCCTGAGGAGAGGAGTTGGGTTCCCTCTCGGGACGTGCTGGACCGTGCGCTGATCGAGGATTTCCTCCGTTGCCGCCAGGTTTCCTCCTCGAGTGCGCCAGGAGGCGCTCGGTGAGTGGGGGGGTACTGTCATGTACTGTCATGTTGTGTCTTGTCTCTGTCCTTTCCCTTCACCCTGTCTCCCTCTGCTGGTCGTTGTTAGGTTACCTTTTCTCCCCCTCTTTCCCCCAGCTGTGCCTTGTCTCCTCCTAACCACCTCGTCACCCCTTTTCCCACCTGTTCCCTTTTTCCCTCTGATTAGGTCCCTATATCTCTCTCTGTTTCTGCTCCTGTCCTTGTCGGATTCTTGTTTGTTGTGTTTCATGCCTGAACCAGACTGTCGTCATGTTTGCTGTAACCTTGTCTTGTCCTGTCGGAATCTGCCGGTCCGTCTGAGCCTACCTACGTTTGGTAATTAAAGATGCTCTGTTTAAGTTAATTCGCTTTTGGGTCCTCATTCACGCACCGTAACAGTTTCACTTAAGTCACTGGCACGCCCCCATGAACACAGCCAGGATTTGGCGCCATGAGACAGCCTTTTTCTGCTCTTCCGAATAAAACCCCCACCTTGAGAATTTCTCAACAGACCATGTTTCTCTCAATTACGAGAGGACAAAGGTTGCAGACCAGCTTACCTCGATAACGAGAGAGCCAAGGTTTGAGACCAGACTGCTGAATCTTTTAACCATCCCACGTATTTAAACTCTTAGACTATCGATACCGACAGAATAAGAACAAGTCTTTGATATTAATTACTAGTCTGCAGCTAGGAATTCGGTATCATTGAACGGGAGACCGACAACCGCCGAAACATCTATTCTATAACGACATGAATGAATGTCACTGAACTATCCATTCTAACCACGACAGAGAGCGAGAGGATAGCGGACAGACTCTCCAACAGAAAT
Source organism: Oncorhynchus mykiss (assembly GCF_013265735.2). Lineage (NCBI taxonomy): Eukaryota > Metazoa > Chordata > Actinopteri > Salmoniformes > Salmonidae > Oncorhynchus > Oncorhynchus mykiss. Next base: position 47,570,653 of record NC_048576.1, on the reverse strand, counting down.
AAACTTTTCAACAGAGATCCCAACGACACACTGAGCGTAAATATATATATTGATTGCAATTGTTCCCGAATGAGTGAGCGTTCATGTGCAAAGGATTAGCATTTCAATTGTTATAATTATCAGCTGTGTGTTGTCTTATCTCAGTCGACGCCCACTTCCCTTTTTGTACACTAAGCCGCGATGCCGGTTTAGCCCACTAGGGCACATCCGCTATCATTTCCTTGTAACTATCTACTGTTTGTTTATGCGTTTATGTGAATTACTTAGTTAGTAAATAAATGATTTAAGACAATTGATGTATGGATGACTCATAGTGAAGACGGGGTTCGTGCAGATAACCAACAATTTACGACATTTGGAATGAGACTAATGTGAGGTAAAATAAAGAATAAGTCATTAATCAGAAGACTAATTGATCAGATATTAAAATATCTGAAAAGTTATATTAGGAAAATTATAACTTTGTAATCTGAATATTTTCCTTGGTGCCCCGACTTCCTAATTAATTACAGTTACGTGATTAAGTAGTTTAATCACGTAATCATAATTAGATAATTTTTGATAAAGTTGAATCTTCAGTTTAATGATGCCAAAGACACGACACAAGCATGATGCAGCCACCGCTATGCTTGAACACATGGAGAGTGGTACTCAGTAACGTATTGTATTGGATTTGCCCTAAAAATAACACTTTGTATTCAGGACAAAAAGTTCATTGGTGTACAACATTTTTGGTAGTTTTACTTTACTGAAATGTTGCAAACAGGATGCATGTTTGGAATATATTTACTCTTTGCAAGTTTCCTTCTTTTCACTCTGGTAGTTTAGTATTGTGGAGTACAAGTAACTACAATGTTGTTGATCTATCCTCAGTTTTCTCCTATCACAGCCATTGAACTCTGTAACTGTTTTAAAGTCGCCATTGGCCTCATGGTGAAATCCATGAGTGGTTTCCTTCCTCTCTGGCCAACTGAGTTAGGAAGGATGCCTGTATCTTTGTAGTGACTGAATCTATTGATTCACCATCAAAAGTGTATCAATATTGAGGAGTATTTCTGTCTATAATAAAGCCCTTTTCTGGGGAAAAACTCATTCTGATTGGCTGGGCCTGGCTCCCCAGTGGGTATGCCCTCCGAGACCCACCCATGGCTGCACCCCTGCCTAGTCATGTGAAATCCATAGATTAGGGCCTAATGAATTTATTTCAATTGATTGATTTCCATATATGAACTGTACCTCAGTAAAATCTTACAAATTGTTGCATGTTGCATTTATATTTTTGTTCAGTATATTTCAAACGACTTATGACAGCTTATGATGTCATACTATGTTATATAGACATTATAAAGGCTTTATGAATGCATGCATAAGAACACCTACAATAAAGTTTTACTGAAAAATCTAAGTTTTCAGACATTTTCACTCATCCTACAGGGAAACTGCACTGGTAGAATAGCATGTGTTTATTTTCATATATTCTCAAAGGCTTCCGTTTTTAAAATAGGGAGCTCTTCTTCCTCCTGTATTTGCATAGCCTCAACGTACATGCATCATGGCATGAAATGTGATTTGCATTGCCCCCATGGAGCATGTATTTCATGTCACCTATGCAGATGTGTTTGAAGAAAATATATAAAACTTAAAGTATTTAAAATTAGACATACAGTGGGGTCCAGAATTATTGGATCCCTTGATAAAGATAAACAAAATAAATTCTACAAATACTGAGCTATACTGTATGCTCCAAAAAATACAAATTAATATTATTTTACACTAATACACTTGGTCAGAGAAAGATGATGTTTAACATGTCATAAAAAATACTGTATTTCCTGTTTTCAATACTCCAACACCTTCTATTTGCAAGGTTAATGACACTGAGCCCTTTTCAAAAATATTTTATGAGATTCGAGAACACATTGGAAGGGATCTTAGACCATTCCTCCAAACAAAATTCAAGTCCGGAGACTGAGATGGCCATTGCAAAAATGTTGTGGTCAATTAACCATTTCTTTGTGGATTTTTATGTTTGCTTGGGGTTATAGTCTTGCCGGAAGATTCACTTGTGGCCAAGTTTCAGTCTCCTGGCAGAGGCATCCAGGTTTTTGGCTAAAATGTCCTGGTACTTGGTAAAGTTTATGATGCCGTTGACCTTAACAAGGGCTCCAGAACCAGTGGAAGCAAAATAGCCCCATAACATAAAATATCCACCACCATATTTTACAGTAGGGATGAGGTATTTTCTGTATATGCATTGTTCTTTTGAAGGCCAAACCCACCATTGTTGACCATATGACACAAAGAAATTGGTATTTGGCTCCACACACCAGCAGTGGGTTTGGCCCTCAAAAGAACAATGCATATAGTGTGAATGTAAAAACCTTCATTAACATAAGCATTATAATTCATTAGCATTTCTGAGCATTTATAAGGGTTTATTCAAGAAAGTTATTGTCAAGTGTAAGAGGTCAGATGCACAAACTACTCACACATAGAAGCCCAAATGAAGTGAGTTCTTTGGGAGTTTGTAACTTCACCAGCTTTAAAATGGAGCATACCAAACCAGGGAAGCTTTCCAATGAGCCAATGTGCACCACAAACAACTAAAGTCACTGAATCTCTGGTGACTGGCGCCACATCTGTCCCTGTCTGAACACATTACGTTGTGACAGCCGAGTTTCATCTCATCCGAGCCTAGTCGTGCCTCACTCTGACAGCTCCAAGACCTTGACACAGATCCTCTCGTCACATCCTGTCTTGAGGCCCCGGCTCCTTCAGCACAGTTTCAAGTCAATCTACTTCTTGAGAGGGTCAAAGAGGCCATATCTCCATCAAAGTGTTCTCTCTCTCCCTCTGTATTCCCTCTCTCTTATCTTCTCCGACAATCTGTGTTTATGCAGCCTTCTCAGAAATGTATGTCCAACACAGACTTTAGCTCTCTCTTTTGCTCTCTCTCTCTCTCTCTCTGAGAAGGCTAGGTAACATAGAGTTAACCCATTACCCCCAGCACGCCACTCAAATCCCTCTGTCCTTGGAACTCCATCTCCCCTATGAGCAGCTAATAAGGCACAACAATGGGTTAGCAAAGAGGGGGTTCACATACTGTAAATTAGACCTAGATCAGCTTTAGCCCGACACACACGAGCGATGCTACAGAAAGGAGAGCAAGGTCTGTAATTCATATGTGTTTTGGAAAGAGGAGAAAGTTTGAATAGCTGTTGGATTGGATTTCAAACATCTCTGCAAACAGATTAGGTCTGGGAGCCCAGACAATTGGTCTCCCTCCAAATATAAGAGCATTGATCTCATTTTCACAGATATTTACCTCAGTGATGTTGGAATGAATTACATTACAGGGCTGTGACCTGAGGTGACAGCCATTTAGATATGTTTGCAATTGCTCATCTCATTTGCCCCTCTTCCCCAGACAAAGATGAAAATCTACTTAGCCTGCTTGAATGGGTGTAGTTAGATAAATGGAGGTTATTTTTTACATAATTCTGACATCTATTTGGATGTTTGAGAAATTAATGTTAAAGGGGAAATCTGCGTTTCGAAAAACAACAAAACGGCTGCCCCGCCACTTATTTTGATAACAGCTGAGACCAAATATGGTGTACCAATCACAGACTGTAGCTTTAAGGGTTCTGGACTGGTTTGAGTTAGAATGATAGAAAAACAATGTTATACATGTCATGTCTGTCTATTCTTCTAAGGACATGGACCAATTTAATCGTCAAATTGGAATGAGTTTGTGAGGGATCACCCTTAGGTTACATTTCAGTCGGTCACTCGGTATAGGATACCTGGATATAATACATTTTTCAAACTTTTCAAGGACACAAAGGCTACAAGATTTGGCTCTGACTTAAATGTATGTTAGTGGGGGAGAGAGTACTTGTCCCTCTAGATCAGGTATTCCCAAACTGAGGTACGCAATGCTGTCGGGGGTACGCCAAATAAAAATGTGATAAACATTGAAAAAAATAAAAAATAAAATCTTCACAATTTCAAACAGTCCATTTATATTTTCTAACGGGGCAATACATTTGGTGAGGTTTTTTCTCGCCTGAGTAGCCTCATTTCACTGTCAAAAATAAAATTAAACCAGCGAGTGTTCAGCGAAATAACAACACAGTGTCAAATACAGGTAGCCAAGTCAAATAATTAACATCCAATCACATTAACTGTTACTCTCTCGCGGGAATTCTACTAACGGTCCATATGTAACCAAACGTAGCTGCTGCTCATTCCGTTTGCTCGAAAATTGATAAATGGTAAAAAAAAGTAAGGCCCACATCCATAGAGACACATACCAGATCTACTGGTAGTACTGCTACTACCAGCAGTACTACACCTGCACCGGTCGACGACTCAAGTTGTTCTGCTTCCACGAGCACATCGAATGCTAGCATCAGTAATTCTACATATGTTGTTAGCCCAGCTAGCATGGACACTGACAGTTATGAATCTGATGCGTAAAGTATTTAGTCAGCCACCAATTGTGCAAGTTCTCCCACTTAAAAAGATGAGAGAGGCCTGTAATTTTCATCATAGGTACACTTCAACTATGACAGACAAAATGAGAAAAAAAATCCAGAAAATCACATTGTAGTATTTTTAATGAATTTATTTGCAAATTATGGAAAATTATTGGAAAATAAGTATTTGGTCAATAACAAAAGTTTATCTCAATACTTTGTTATATACCCTTTGTTGGCAATAACACAGGTCAAATGTTTTCTGTAAGTCTTCACAAGGTTTTCACACACTGTTGCTGGTATTTTGGCCCATTTCTCCATGAAGATCTCCTCTATGGGGATGTTCTATGGGGTTGAGATCTGGAGATTGGCTAGGCCACTCCAGGACCTTGAAATGCTTCTTACGAAGCCACTCCTTCGTTGCCCGGGCAGTGAGTTTGGGATCATTGTCATGCTGAAAGACCCAGCCACGTTTCATCTTCAATGCCCTTGCTGATGGAAGGAGGTTTTCACTCAAAATCTCACGCTCCGTTTACACGGATCAGTCGTCCTGGTCCCTTTGCAGAAAAACAGCCCCAAAGCATGATGTTTCCACCCCCGTGCTTCACAGTAGGTATGGTGTCCTTTGGATGCAATTCAGCATTCTTTGTCCTCCAAACACGACGAGTTGAGTTTTTACCAAAAAGTTATATTTTGGTTTCATCTGACCATATGACATTCTCCCAATCTTCTTCTGGATCATCCAAATGCTCTCTAGCAAACTTCAGACTGGCCTGGACATGTACTGGCTTAAGCAGGGGGACACGTCTGGCACTGCAGGATTTGAGTCCCTGGTGGTGTAGTGTGTTACTGATGTTAGGCTTTGTTACTTTGCTCCCAGCTCTCTGCGGGTCATTCACTAGGTCCCCCTGTGTGGTTCTGTGATTTTTGCTCACCGTTCTTATGATCATTTTGACCCCACGGGGTGAGATTTTGCGTGGAGCCCCAGATCGAGGGAGATTATCAGTGGTCTTGTATGTCTTCCATTTCCTAATAATTGCTCCCACAGTTGATTTCTTCAAACCAAGCTGCTTACCTATTGCAGATTCAGTCTTCCCAGCCTGGTGCAGGTCTACAATTTTGTGTCTTGTGTCCTTTGACAGCTCTTTGGTCTTGGCCATAGTGGAGTTTGGAGTGTGACTGTTTGAGGGTGTGGACAGGTGTCTTTTATACTGATAACAATTTCAAACTGGTGCCATTAATACAAGTAACAAGTGGAGGACAGAGGAGCCTCTTAAAGAAGAAGTTACAGGTCTGTGAGAGCCAGAAATCTTGCTTGTTTGTAGGTGACCAAATACTTATTTTCCACCATAATTTGCAAATAAATTCATAAAAAATCCTACAATGTGATTTTCTGGATTTTTTTTCTAATTTTGTCTGTCATAGTTGAAGTGTACCTATGATGAAGATTACAGGCCTCTCTCATCTTTTTAAGTGGGAGAACTTGCACAATTGGTGGCTGACTAAATACTTTTTTGCGCCATTGTATGTGCAAAAGTACTATCTCACAACTCGATGAAACTTTCACTCTGCGCAGACATTTAGAAACAAAACATGCCAATTTGAAAAATAAGCCACAGGAGTTTTTTTTGCAAGAATTAAGATTACTTTTGAATAGTAAGACATGTATAAAAGCAACAGATACCATTAATAAGAAGGGGCTAGATGAGTCTTATATGGTGAGCTACCAAGTGGCTAGGACAGGCAAGCCCCATACTATTGTAGAGGACTTAATTGTTCCTGCTGCCGTGGATATGGCTGGAACAATGCTTGGCAAAAAGGCCAAAAACACTATACAGACAATGCCTTCATCAAACAACACTGTTTCACGACGCATCTGTGACATGGCAGGAGATGTTTTGACACAGTTACTGCTTCGAATACATGCCAGTGAATTCTATGCGTTACAGCTGGATAAGTCAACAGGCGGGGGGCCTGGCACAGCTCCTGGTATATGTCCGTTACGTTTGTGCGGGTCAATTAAGGAAGACCTCTTCTTCTGCAAACCACTGGAAACCAGGACCACAGGAGAGGATATTTTTAAAGTACAGGACAGCTTGATGACATCAAATGGACTTTGGTGGTCAAGATGTGTTGATATCTGTACTGATGGCGCAAAAGCCATGACAGGGAGACATAGTGGAGTGGTAATGCTTGTGCAAGCAGTTGCTCCCGACGACACTTGGGTACACTGCAGCATCCACCGAGAGGCTCTTGCTGCGAAGGGAATGCCTGACAGCTTGAAAGACGTTTTGGACACTACAGTGAAAATGGTTAACTTTGTTAAAAACTCTTCTTAGGGATAGCCCCCTTTTTTAAAAATGTTCGCCTAAAATGACATACCCAAATCTAACTGCCTGTAGCTCAGGCCCTGAAGCAAGGATATGCATATTCTTTCTACCTTTTGAAAGGAAACACTTTGACGTTTGTGGAAATGTAAATTGAATGTAGGAGAATATAACACAATAGATCTGGTAGGAGAAAATCCAAATTAAAAAACAACATCTTTGAAATGCAAGTGTGAAGTCACCCAGGGACATTTGGGCAAATCGTGAAAATACAAAATCAATCGTGCATGCTATATGGACCTTTTTAGGATATGAAAAATGATTTGATCTAACAAAACAACACTTCATTTTATCTCTGGGACCGTTTCGATGATAAATCAGATGCAAGATTTCAGAATGTAAGTACACAATTCACCTTCAGAGGTGAATTTATCAAACCTATCGCGGTGAAAAAAGTGTTTTGTTGTTAGGAGCTCTCCTCAATAGCATGGCATTTCTTCTCAGTAATAGCTACTGTAAATTAGACAGTGCAGTTATATTAACAAGAATTTAAGCTTTCAGCCGATATAAGACACTTACAGTATATGCACCGACATTTGTTGTTTCGCTAAAATCTGCGATCTTGACACACATCGCTGCATGATTTACAACTGTCCCATTGACGGGACGCCTATCCCCAAGAAGATTTATTAAAGCAAAGCCTCTGAACTCTCATGTCATTTCTGCACTATGCACTGATATGGGCAGTGACCATGTAACGCGTTTACAGTATACAGAAGTGCACTGGTTATCAAGGGGCAAAGTATTGACACATTTTTTTGAATTGAGAGACGAGCTTAAATTTTCTTTACTGACCATCATTTTCACTTGTCTGACCACTTGCATGATGACGGGTTTCTCTCTCTGTCTGCATGAACAAGGACAACACACAGGTCTTTCCATCATTGTATGATTTTTTGTGTGGAATTGAACTCAAGCTCATGGACAATGTCAAATGTGATATAGCGAAGCACCTGAGAGAGTTGGGTGCGCAATTACGCAGGTACTTTCCCAAAACAGATGATGCAAACAACTGGATTTGTTATCCCTTTCATGCCCTGCGTCCAGTCCACTTACCGATATCTGAACAAGAGAGCCTCATCGAAATTACAACAAGCGGTTCTGCGAAAATTTAATTTAATCAGAAGCCACTGCCAGATTTTTGGATTGGGCTGCGCTCAGCGTATCCTGCCTTGGCAAATCGCGCTGTTAAGACACTGATGCCCTTTGCAACCACGTACCTATGTGAGAGTGGATTCTCGGCCCTTTCTATCATGAAAACTAAATACAGGCACAGACTGTGTGTGGAAAATAATTTAAGACTGAGACTCTCTCCAATACAACCCAACATTGCAGAGTTGTGTGCATCCTTTCAAGCACACCCTTCTCATTAACCTGTGGTGTGTTATTCACTATTTTTGTTGAACAAATAAGGTTTTATATGTTAGATGTTTGAATAAAGAGCAAAATTATTGATTATCATTATATTAGTATTTGTGCCCTGGTTCTATATGAAATCTTTGTCACTTCCCACGAGCCGGGTTGTGACAAAAACTCACACTTATTCTTATGTTTAATAAATGTATTGTATAGTGTGTGTGTGGCAGGCTTACAATGATGACAAAAACATTTGAGAGTGAGCTGACCATGGTGCTAGAAGGGGGTACGCAGCTGGAGGTTGAATGTTTGAAGGGGTACGGGACTATAAAACGTTTGGGAACCACTGCTCTAGATGTTGCGGGTTTTGGGTCTTGCTTTCGGTTTTTGTGTTTCCTAAAAGCTAGCTACTTTCTGCTCTGCTTGTGCAGCTCATGCTTCCTTGTTTGGGTAGGATTTGTGTTTGCTGAAAACCCAATGCTTTCTGCTCTGCTTTTGTAGCCAATGCATCTTTGCTTGAGTAGGATGGCCAGTGGTAAGAGTAGTTCAAAAAAGGCTAACCAGCTGAGTTTGAACCTCTGACTGCACATTAGGGCATGTGGTTTCACAATGAAAATTAAGTGCTGTCCTGTTTGCTGTCCTGTTTGCCTGGGGTGGAAACAGGATCAGGAGGCCTTGGCTCGATCTCACTTTCTGTGGAAGATTGGGGCTACTGGCGAAGGGTCTTCCGTTGAGGCGACCTTGGAAATGGGGTTGTCTGAGGCCGGGAGAGAGCAGCAGCGATGGTAAGAGTTGATGGGGGTGAGGTTCATTACGGTTTCTCTGGAGGTGTTCAGAGTCTGGATTCCGAGGATGATATACTATTCCTGTTTGGCTCTGGAGGGTTTTCAGAGTGTGACTCAGATGACATCAGGGCAGCCTGAAGCCCCAGCTTTGGATTCGGCAGTAGGAGTGAATGATTGGTGGTTAATACGCCTTTGATGGAGCTGTGTCGTAGGGCTGTAGATCACCTGGATTGGCCATTTTCTCCCCCGCAGCGGAGTTCCTCCAGGTTTGGGGGAAGGTATTTACATCCTGTATCTGCAGTGATGAAGCATTGCTTACCCCTGTTTAAAGCTTTAGTTGAGCTAAAGGCCTTCCTGTGATTCCTCTCATTCAGCCAGGCTGGTCCTACTAGGTTATGGTGAGTTCATGAATGTGCAGGGTATGGAGGAGGTGTGGCTCGTTGGCACACTGCCGATGGATGGAAAGCTGGCGAGTTATTTAGCTCCTGAGGTTAACAAGGGGGCTAATCCTAGCACGGTGCTTCCACATAAACAGTGCCGGTTCTCGGGGGATCAGCTGGACAAAGTGTACAAGGCTGAGCGAGTGGCGTCCAGTCGTTGAAGGTGATAACAATGTATCATATCAGCAGGAGCTGAATAAGACCATGGAGGCATAAAAGCTGGTTTTAGAGCTTCTCAACAAAATACGTGCTATGGATGATTTTGTGCTGTGTCTGTCAAGCTGTACTATCCTGGCTGTTTGCTGTGGCAACAGTGCTTCCAAGTGGCTCGGTTGATGGGGGCAAGTTACTGGTTGGCAAAGTCCTGGAGCCCGGTCTGGGCCGGGTATCAGAACGGCGGTACATCAACATGCAGGGGACACACAGTCTCTCTCTCTCCTAAAGCTGGCCTGTTATCTGCTTTATATGTAACCATGTGCATTTCCTGTCACTCAGCGTGACATCGGATCTCTCAACGTGTGTGTGCGATCTACTTCCAGGAGGCGTCCTATGCACCCCTCGGTGGTTGCTCAGATAAGGGACCGGTTTGGCAGGGCTGACAAGGATATTTACGCATTGTGAGAAAAGGTGCATTGCCATCTTTGCTTTTTTTTCTCTTTTCTTTTTAACTTTTTTACCGCCTTTTTTCGCCCCAATTTCATAGTATCCAATTGTTTTTAGTAGTTACTATCTTGTCTCATCGCTACAACTCCCGTACGGGCTCGGGAGAGATGAAGGTCGAGAGTCATGCGTCCTCTGAAACACAACCCAACCAAGCCGCACTGCTTCTTAACACAGCGTGCACCCAACCCAGGAAGCCAGCCGCACCAATGTGTCGGAGGAAACACCGTGCCCCTAGCGACCTGGTCAGTGTTTACTGTTCCCGGCCCGCCACAGGAGTCGCTAGTGCGCGATGAGACAAGGATATCCCTACCGGCCAAACCCTCCCTAACCAGGACGACGCTAGGCCAATTGTGCGTCGCCCCATGGACCTCCCGGTCGCGGCCGGCTGCGATAGAGCCTGGGCTCAACCCAGAGTCTGTGGTGCTGCGATGCAGGGAGGCCATCATCTGTCCTTTTCAATGAGGGATCTGGGCGCTTCTTTGGGAACGGATGGTTTGGAGTATCAGTGGCTTTGAACCCTGCTCTATGCGTTTCTTCCTGTGGACCTTATTCAGACCACCATGGAGAGGGTCCGTCAGGATGGTCTGTTGTTGATTCTGGTAACGTCCCGTTGGCCCAGACAACCCCGGTTCCCGGAGATCATGCGCTTGTTGGGTGGGGACCTGTGGAGGGTACCGTATCTTCCGTATTAATTGTTCCAGCCGCATGGATCTGTGGGTTTGGCGCTGAAAGGTTGAATTTGACGGCTACAGGTTTCCCTTTGAACATGATTACGACTCAGTTGGCGCGTGCATATATTCAAACCCCTTGACTCTTTCCACATTTTGTTACATTTAAGCCTTATTCTGGATTTTAAAAATAACAATCATCAGCAATCTACACACAATACCCAATAATGACCATGTGAAAACAGGTTTTTAGACATTTTTGCAAATGTATTAAAAATAACAAACATAAATACCTTATTTACAGAATTTTTCAGATCCTTTGCTATGAGACTTGAAATTGAGCTCAGGTCCATCCTGTTTTTATTGATCATTCTTGAGCTGTTTCAACAACTTGATTGGAATCCACAAGTGGTAAATTCATTTAATTAGACATTATTTGGAAAGGCCTGTCTATATACAGTGCCTTGCGAAAGTATTCGGCCCCCTTGAACTTTGCGACCTTTTGCCACATTTCAGGCTTCAAACATAAAGATATAAAACTGTATTTTTTTGTGAAGAATCAACAACAAGTGGGACACAATCATGAAGTGGAATGACATTTATTGGATATTTCAAACTTTTTTAACAAATCAAAAGCTGAAAAATTGGGCGTGCAAAATTATTCAGCCCCCTTAAGTTAATACTTTGTAACGCCACCTTTTGCTGCGATTACAGCTGTAAGTCGCTTGGGGTATGTCTCTATCAGTTTTGCACATCGAGAGACTGACATTTTTTCCCATTCCTCCTTGCAAAACAGCTCGAGCTCAGTGAGGTTGGATGGAGAGCATTTGTGAACAGCAATTTTCAGTTCTTTCCACAGATTCTCGATTGGATTCAGGTCTGGACTTTGACTTGGCCATTCTAACACCTGGATATGTTCATTTTTGAACCATTCCATTGTAGATTTTGCTTTATGTTTTGGATCGTTGTCTTGTTGGAAGACAAATCTCCGTCCCAGTCTCAGGTCTTTTGCAGACTCCATCAGGTTTTCTTCCAGAATGGTCCTGTATTTGGCTCCATCCATCTTCCCATCAATTTGAACCATCTTCCCTGTCCCTGCTGAAGAAAAGCAAACCATCATGGTTTGGGCCTGCTTTTCTTCAGCAGGGACAGGGAAGATGGTTCAAATTGATGGGAAGATGGATGGAGCCAAATACAGGACCATTTTAGTTGCACTGTAGTTGACAGTGCATGTCACAGTTGACAGTGCATGTCAGAGCAAAAACCAAGCAATGAGGTCGAAGGAATTATCCGTAGAGCTCCAATACAGGAATGTGTCGGGCACAGATCTGGGGAAGGGTACCAAAAAAATGTCTTCGGCATTGAAGGTCCCCAAGAACACATTGGCTTCCATCATTCTTAAATATAATACGTTTGGAACCACCAAGACTCTTTTTAGAGCTGGTCACCTGGCCAAACTTAGCAATCAAGGGAGATGAGCCTTGGTCAGGGAGGTGACCAAGAACCCGATGATCACTCTGACAGAGCTCTAGAGTTCCTCTTTGGAGATGGGAGAACCTTCCAGACGGACAGCCATCTCTGCAGCACACCACCAATCGGCAAATATGAACATTGCAAAGTACAGAGAGACACTTGATGAAACCCTGCTCCAGAGCACCCAGGACAGCACCCTCAGACTGGGGCGAAGGTTCACTTTCCAACAGGACAAGACTGTAAGCACACAGCCAAGACAATGCATAAGTGGCTTTGAAACAAGTCTCTGAATGTCCTTGAGTGGCCCAGCCAGAGCCCAGACCTGAACCCGATCAAACATTCCTGGAGAGATGTGAAAATAGTTTGCAGCAATGCTCCCCATCCAACCTGATAGAGCTTGAGAGGATCTGCAGAGAGGAATGGGAGAAAGTCCCCAAATACAGGTGTACCAAGCTTGTAGCATCCTAGCAAAGAAGACTCAAGGCTGTGAATGCTGCCAAATGTGCATCAACAAAGCATTGATTAAAGGTTCTGAATACTTATGTAATTGTGATATTTATATTTTTTATTAATTAGCAAAAATGTCCAAAAAACTGTTTTGGGTTCGTCATTATGGGATATTGTTTCTAGATTGATGAGGAACCAAAAACAATTTAATCAATTTTAGAATAAGGCTGTAACCTAACAAAATGTATGACAAGTCAAGGGGTCTGAATACTTTCCGAAGGCACTGTACATACATGTATAAATGGAGCACGTTTGAGGGTTGGTGTCAGGTTAAAGGAGTTTCTCTTTTTCATAACTCTTTGGTGGATTTGTTGATGTTCTTGCAAGAGCTTTTTGAGCAGGGCCTTCCTTTTTCCACATGAAGGTTTATGTGACAGCCATCTCTGAAAGTCATGCGTCGGCTCAGACCAGTGTCTAAGCTTATGGCACTGACCTGGGACCTGGCTTTGGTCCTGGACGCTCTGTGTGAGCCGCCGTTTGAATCATTGGAGTCTGTGGACCTGAAGATCCTTTCTTGCAAGACTGAACTGCTCATGGCCTTGACGTCGGCCAAGCGTGTTGTGGAATCCTACATGCTATCAGTACACCTTCCTGTTTAGAGTTTGAGCCTGGCGACTCTAAAGTGATGTTACATCCTATTACAACTTTTGCTCTCAAGGTTATGCCTATTTAAAAATATATTTATTTAACTATATCGCTGGTCGCTGACTTTCGGGCCGTTCCCTTTCTCACATCCTCCATTTGCTTCCAGTGAACAACAGAGATTGCATGGTCTGTGTCCGGTATGTACTTTACACGCACATACGGTGGCTTGGGGTATGGCGTTTTCTAAGCAGCGTCTTTCTCAGTGGATAGTGGAGGATCTCCCTGGCATATGACAGCAAAGGACTAGGGTTGCCTAGCGGTGTGCGTGTTCAACCATTAGGGTTGTAGCGGCTACTTGAGCTTTGTTCAGGAGCATGATGATTGGTGAAATATGTACTACAGCGAGTTGGGGTTCCCCACATTCCTTTGTTAGGTTTTATCGCTTGGATGTAACTGCTCCCAGTGTGGCTCTCAGTGTTCTTAGGGCTGGGTCCTGGAGCGGGTGTTAGGTAGAGCACGAGTTGCGCATTTATCCGGGATATCACAGTTCTTCTGTGGGATTGAGTCTTTGGCTGCCTTGGTGTCCGTCAGTGTGCAGATTGCGCATTCATCTGGGTTACCACAGTTTCCCTGTCGGTTTGAGCCTGTGGCTGCTGTGGTTAGTTTATGAGGTGACACGTGAATGCGCATTATCAAGTCACAGCAGGTGCCCTGTTGTTTTGGACTTACATTTTCTTGTGCAAGTTCTGACATTTCAGATTACTCAGGTCTCGGTCTGAGCATTTTTGGAACAGTTAGGGACTTGGGCCAATGTCAGGTGGTTGATGTTAGGCAGCATTTTGTACAGGTTACCACAGTTTCCCTGTGGGTTTGAGCCTTGGGTTTCCTTGGGGCGAGGCAGCGTATGAATCAAATCAAATCAAACTTTATTTGTCACATGCGCCGAATACAACAAGTGTAGACTTTACCGTGAAATGCTTACTTACAAGCCCTTAACCAACAGTGCAGTTCAAGAAGAGGTAAGAAAATATTTCCCAAGTTGACTCAAATAAAAAGTAACACAGGTACAGGCACAGGTACCGAGTAAGTGGTACTGGCTAGTTGAGGTAATCTGTACATGTAGTTGGGGGCGAAGTGACTATGCATAGATGACAAACAAACAGCGAGTAGCAGTAGTGTACAAAATGGAGGGGGGTGGGGGGTCAATGTAAATTGTCCAGAGCGAATTTATGAATTGTTCAGCAGTCAGCAACTCCCCTGAACAGGCAGTTAACCCACTGTTCCTAGGCCATCATTGAAAATAAAAATTATGGCTTGGGGGTTGAAGCTGTTGAGGAGCCTGTTGGTCCCAGACTTTGGGCTCCGGCACCGCTTGCCGTACGGTAGCAGATAAAACAGTCTATATCTTGGGTAACTGGAGTTTCTGACAATTTTATGAGCTTTCCTCTGACACCGCCTATTAAGCTCAGCAAAAATAGAAACAGCCCTTTTTCAGGACCCTGTCTTTCAAAGATAATTCATAAAAATCCAAATAACTTCACAGATCTTCATTGTAAAGGGTTTAAACACTGTTGAATGAACATGCACCTGTGGAACGGTCGTTAAGACACTAACAGCTTACAGACGGTAGGCAATTAAGGTCACAGTTATGAAAACCTAGGACACTAAAGAGGCCTTTCTACTGACTCACATCAAACACAAAAAAAAAAGATGCCCAGGGTCCCTGCTCATCCGTGTGAACGTGCCTTAGGCATGCTGCAAAGAGGCATGAGGACTGCAGATGTGGCCAGGGCAATAAATTGCCATGAACACACTGTGAAACTCCTAAGACAGCGCTACAGGGAGACAGGATGGACAGCTGATCATCCTCACAGTGGCAGACTGTGGCAGACTCAGACTGTTCGCAATAGGCTGAGAGAGGCTGGACTGAGGGCTTGTAGGCCTGTTGTAAGATAGGTACTCAACAGACATTACTGGCAACAACGTCGCCTATGGGCACAAACCCACCATCGCTGGACCAGACAGGACTGGCAAAAAGTGCTCTTCACTGACGAGTCGCGGTCTTGTCTCACCAGGGGTGATGGTCAGATTCGCGGAGGAGGAATGAGAGTAACACAGAGGCATGTACTCTGGAGTGGGATCAATTTGGAGGTGGAGGGTCCGTCATGGTCTGGGGCAGTGTGTCACAGCATCATCGGACTGAGCTTGTTGTCATTGCAGGCAATGTCAACACTGTGTTACAGGGAAGACATCCTCCTCCCTCCTGTGGTACCCTTCCTGCAGGCTCATCCTGACATGACCCTCCAGCATGACAACGCCACCAGCCATACTGCTCGTTCTGTACGTGATTTCCTGCAAGACAGGAATGTCAGTGTTCTTCCATGGCCAGTGAAGAGCCCGTACCTTATTGAGCATGTCTGGGACCTGTTGGATCGGAGGGTGAGGGCTATGGCAATTCCCACCAGAAATGTCCGGTGCATGTGCCTTGGTGGAAGAGTGGGGTAACATCTTACAGCAAGAACTGGCAAATCTGGTGCGGTCTATGAGGAGGAGATGCACTGCAGTACTTAATGCAGCTGGTGGCCACACCAGATACTGACTATTACTTTACTGACTGTTACTGACTCTTACCCTCTTTGTTCAGGGACACATTATTCCACTTCTGTTAGTCACATGTCTGTGGAACTTGTTCAGTTTTTGTCTCAGTTGTCGAATCTTGTTATGTTCATACAAATATTTACACATGTTAAGTTTGCTGAAAATAAACGCAGTTGACAGTGAGAGGACGTTTCTTTTTTGGTGAGTTTATATAGGTCCTGGTTGGCAGGAAGCTTGTCCCCAGTAATGTACTGGGCCGTTCGCAGTACCCTATGTATGGCCTTACGGTCAGATACTGAGCAGTTGCCATACAAGGCAGTGATGCAACCAGTGGTGCAGCTGTAGAACCTTTTGAGGATCTGCGGACCCATGCCAAATCTTTTCAGTCTACTGTGGGGGAAAAGGTTTTGTCGTGCCCTCTTCAAAACTGTCTTGGTATGTTTGGACCATGATAGTTCGTTGGTGATGTGGACACCAAGGAACTTGAAACTCTCGACCCGCTCCACTACAGCCCCGTCAATGTTAATGGGAGCTTGTTCGGCCTGCCTTTTCCTGTAGTCCACGATCAGCTCTTTTGTCTTGCTCACATGTGAGGGAGAGGTCAGTTCTCTGACCTCCTCCCTATAAACCAAACATGACTCCAACACCATCATTAAGTTTTCCAACGACAAAACAGTGGTAGGCCTGATCACTGACAATAATGACACCAACAATGAATCATCATTGTCGGTGATCAGGCTAAAACACTGTTTTGTAATCAGAAAACTTAATGATGGTGTTGGAGTCATGTTTGGCCACACAGTCGTGGTTGAACAGGGAATACAGCAGGGGATTAAGTACACAGCCTGAGGGGCCCTAGTGTTAAGGATCAGCGTGCAGATGTGTTGTTGCCTACTCTTACCACCTGGGGACGGCCCGTCAGGACGTCCAGTATCCAGTTGCAGAGGGAGGTGTTTAGTCCAAGAGTCTTTAACTTAGTGATGAGCTTAGTGGGCACTATGGTGTTGAATACTGAGCTGTAGTCGATGAACAGCATTCCTTTTGTCCAGGTGAGAAAGGGCAGTGTGGAGTGCGATTGAGATTGCATCATCTGTGGATCTGTTGGGGCGGTATACGAATTGGAGTGGGTCTAGGGTGTCCGGGAGGATGCTGTTGATGTGAGCCATGACCAGCCTTTCAAAGCAACTCATGGCTACTGACGTGAGTGCCTCGGGCGGTAATCATTTCAGCAGGTTACCTTCACTTCCTTGGGCACAGGGACTATGATGGACTGCTTGAGACATGTAGGTATTACAGACTCGGTCAGGGAGAGGTTCACTGACAATTGACAGTTGGTCCGCGCATGCTTAAGTACACATCCTGGTAATCCATCAGGCCCAGCAGCTTTGTGAATGTTGACCTGTTTAATGGTTAGTTCACATCGGCTACCGAGAGCGTTTTCACACAGTCATCCATAACAGCTGGTGCTCTCATGCGTGCTTCAGTGTTGCTTGCCTCGAAGCGAGTGTAAAAGGCATTTAGCTCGTCTGGTAGGCTCTCGTCACTAGGCAGCTCACGTCTGGGTTTCCCATTGTAGTCCATAATAGTTTTCAAGCCCTGCCACATCCGACGAGCATCAGAGCCGGTGTAGTAGGATTCAATCTTAATCCTGTATTGATGCTTTGCTTGTTTGATTGTTCATCTGAAGGCATAGCAGGATTACTTATAAGCGTCCGGATTAGTCTCCCGCTCCTTGAAAACGGCAGCTCTATCCTGTAGAGCTGGAGTTACCTGTAATCCATGGTTTCTGGTAGGGATATGTATGTACAGTCACTGTGGAGACGACGTCATCAATGCACTTTTTTGGTGGTGGAGGTGGTGTACTCCTCAATGCCGTTGGATGAATCCCCGAACATGTTCCAGTCTGCTAGCAAATCAGTCCTGTCCACTTCCGTATTGAGCGAGTCACTGGTACTTCCTGCTTTAGTTTTTGCTTGTAAGCAGGAATCAGGAGGATAGAATTATTGTCAGATTTCGTGGGGGAGAGCTTTGTATGCATCTCTGTGTGTGGAGTAAAGGTGGTCTATGATTTTTTTCCCCCTTGTTGCACATTTAGTAAAAAATAAAATCCTTAAACTGATTTAAGTTAGCCTGCATTAAAGTCCCCGGCCACTAGGATCACCTCTTCTGGGTGGGCATTTTCTTCTTTGCTTATGTTCTCAGAGTTGGTTGAGAGCGGTCTTAGTGCCAGCTTCGTTCTGTGGTGGGAAATGTTTAATTTTTTATATTTTTATTTAACCAGGTAGGCAAGTTGAGAACAAGTTCTCATTTACAATTGCGACCTGGCCAAGATAAAGCAAAGCAGTTCGACACATACAACAACACAGAGTTACACATGGAGTAAAACAAACACATACAATGTGAGCAATGTGAGCAAAATAGGTGAGATGAGGTAATGGCAAAAAAAAGGCCACGGAGGTGAGGTAAATACAATATAGAAAGTAACACACTGGAATGTTTAATAAGTGTTTCCAGTTTCAGTTATTTTTGTAGTTCGTTCCAATCATTGGCAGCAGAGAACTGGAAGAAGAGGCGGCCAAAGGAGGAATTGGCTTTGGGGGTGACCAGGGAGATATACCTGCTGGAGCGCGTGCTACAGGTGGGTGCTTTTATGGTGACCATAAGATAAGGGGGGACTTTACCTAGCAGGGTCTTGTAGATGACCTGGAGCAAGTGGGTTTGGCGACGAGTATGAAGCAAGAGCCAGCCAACAAGAGTATACAGGTTGCAGTGGTGGGTAGTATATGGAGCTTTGGTGACAAAACGGATGACACTGTGATAGACTGCATCCAAGTTATTGAGTAGGGTATTGGAGGCCATTTTTTAAATGACATCACCGAATTTGAGGATCGGTAGGATGGTCAGTTTTACGAGGGTATGTTTGGCAGCATGAGTAAAGGATGCTTTGTTGTGAAATAGGAAGGCAATTCTAGATTTAACTTTGGATTGGAGATGTTTGATGTGTGTCTGGAAGGAGAGTTTACAGTCTAACCAGACACCTAGGTATTTGTAGTTGTCCACATATTCTAAGTCAGAACCAGAGTAGTGATGCTGGACGGGCGGGCAGGTGCAGCGATCGGTTGAAGAGCACGCATTTAGTTTTAATTGTATTTAAGAGCAGTTGGAGGCCACGGAAGGAGAGTAGTATGGCATTGAAGCTCGTCTGGAGGGTTGTTAACACAATGTACAAATAAGGGCCAGAAGTATACAGAATGGTGTCGTCTGCGTAGAGGTGGATCAGAGACTCACCAGCAGCAAGAGCGACATCATTGATGTATACAGAGAAGAGAGTCGGCCCGGGAATTGAACCCTGTGGCACCCCCATAGAGACTGCCAGAGGCCCGGACAACAGGCCCTCCGATTTGACACACTGAACTCTATCAGAGAAGTAGTTGGTGAACCAGGCGAGGCAATCATTTGAGAACCCAAGACTATTGAGTCTGCCGATGAGGATGTGATGCTTGACAGAGTCGAAAGCCTTGGCCAGGTCAATGAATACGGCTGCACAGTATTGTTTCTTATCGATGGCGGTTAAGATATTATTTAGGACCGTGAGCGTGGCGGAGGTGCACCCATGACCAGCTCTGAAACCAGATTGCATAGCGGAGAAGGTGCGGTGGGATTCGAAATGGTCGGTAATCTGTTTATTGCCTTGGCTTTCAAAGACCTTAGAAAGGCAGGGTAGGATATATATAGGTTTGTAGCAGTTTGGGTCAAGAGTGTCCCCCCCTTTGAAGAGGGGGATGACCGCAGCTGTTTTCCAATCTTTGGGAATCTCAGATGACCCTGAAAGAGAGGTTGAACAGGCTAGTAATAGGGGTTGCAACAATTTTGGTGGATAATGTTTTAGAAAGAAATGGTCCAGATTGTCTATCCCGGCTGATTTGTATGAGTCCAGAAATTGCAGCTCTTTCAGAACATCAGCTGACTTGATTTGGGAGAAGGAGAAATGGGGAAGGCTTGGGCGAGTTGCTGTGGGGGTGCAGTGCTGTTGACTGGGGTAGGGGTAGCCAGGTGGAAAGCATGGCCAGCCATAGAAAAATGCTTATTGAAATTCTCAATTATTGTGGATTTATCGGTCGTGACAGAGTTTCCTATCCTCAGTGCAGTGGGCAGCTGGGATGAGGTGCTCTTACTCTCCATCCCTAAATAGATGGCTACAAATAATACAGATGGGAACTCTCTTGGTAGATAGTGTGGTCTACAGCTTATCATAAGGTACTCTAACTCAGGCGAGTAATGCCTCGAGACTTCTTTAATATTAGACATTGCACACCAGCTGTTATTGACAAATAGACACACACCCCCACCCCTCGTCTTACCAGAGGTAGCGTCTCTGTTCTGCTGGTGCATGGGAATTCCCGCTAGCTCAATATTGTCCGTATCTTCGTTCAGCCACGTCTTGGTGAAACATAAGATGTTACAGTTTGTAATGTCCCGTTGGTAAGATAATCTTAACAGTAGGTCATCAATTTTATTTTCCAATGATTGCACGTTAGCAAGAAGAACGGATGGCAGTGGGAGATTACTTCCTTGCCTCCGGATTCTCAGAAGGCTGCCCGACCTGCGGCCCCTTTTCCTGCGTCTTTTCTTCACACAAAAGGCGTGGTAATCGCTTTTCTGATGTTCAGAAGTTATTTTTGGTCCTAAGAGACGGTAGCAGCAACATTATGTACACAATAAGTTAAAAAAACAAGCTACACAAACTCAAAAAAAAGTGTACATTATCAGGGTTACCACAGTTTTGTGTGGGTTTGAGCCCTGGGATTCCTTGGAAGTGCACAATTTCACAGTTCCCAGGTTACTGCAGGTTTCCTGTGGGCTTGACTCTGGTTGATGCTATGCAGCGTGCGTGTGTGCGCTTCACCAAGTCACAACTGGTTTTCTGTTGTTTTTTACTTGCGGTTCCTTGTACGAGTTCTGACATTTTAGGCTTGCAAGGTAAGTTTTGTTCTTGGAACCGTGGGGTCTATGGACTTGGGCTGCAGAGGCAGGCTGTCAGTGCACATAGCCATGATGCTGCAGGTTCTGGTTCCCTATATGAGGCTCTGACAGTTCAGGCTTCTTAGGGAAAAAAGTGGCTTCTGTAATTCCTTTTTGGAACCGCTGGAACCTGTGTGTGCTTGGGCTTCCATTGGCCTCCAAGTTAGGTACCATCTGAGCTAGCTTGGGGTGTGATTGTGTGTCCCCCTAGTATGTTATACCGACTGAAAGGGAATGTACAGTTATGAATATAACACATTTTCCTGAAGCATGGAATCAGGTTTAACATATTTTGTCTCCACACCATCAGTCGATTTACGCTTGCTGAAGAGTGGTACTGAATTGAGGAAATAGATGCGAGGCCCAGTATTATAGCCAGGAAGGCGGGGCTTCAGAGATGGGACTCAGCATCCATTGGCCCGTTGGGAGTGATTTCAGTTATCTTCAGGTGAATATGATTGGTTGTTGACTCCAAATAGTATGTTATACCTCATTCCCTCAAACAGGGCATAGTAGTTATATTCATAACTGTAGGTTACATCTCTATATTCAATTAATTAATATTATAACTTTATTATGACTAATTATTCCACAGGCATAATTCTCCTTTATACCCTCCTCGTCTGCTGTTTTCACTGGGTTTGATATGTTGTCTATGAAATTGTGTTTGGCTAAACCGACGGTTGGCTCTCTCCCTTTATTGATTACTGTCTAGCCTGGCTTAAAATCATTTTTTATTGGACAGACATGGGGGACTATGAATCAGTGTCAGCCGTGTCAGGGAAAACTCAGAAGCTGCCAGCTTTTGTTCTAAGTAGCTTGTATATTTCAACTGTATAGCCTAGTAGCTGTAGTTGGAATTGTGTATTTTAGAAAGTTGGTCTCTCTCCGCTGTCTTTCCCTCCTGTATTTGACCAAGCTACTCTTTCCAAGATGCCATGAAAGTATGCACATTCCTTCAATATTCACAAGTATTCTGGATGCCAAAATTGTGTTTGTTTTTCTAATCAGTGTGTGCCCCCTATCATCTATTGTTCAACACTTTCTCAAGGCCCCTCAGCTACAGAATAAACCCATACTGCTTCTTCTGCTACTGGGTCATCACACACAGTTGACAAGTGCTAGCTGTTCATAATAAGAGGCCAAATGCAATCTACCCTCACTCACCCGCTAAATCACAGAGCATCATCGGACTGAGCAGTGTTGGATTTTGCATAATTGTGGGAACCCGAACCCATTGTGGGGGAAGGGGTGTTACCCTTTGACCAGGGCTAAGCAGACTGGTTAGACTCTCTAAAACAGCTGCTCCGGTCATAGGCCAGACTAAGCCATTAATGCATCTAGCTGTGTGCAGTGAATGAAATTAACTTATTAATCCTTGCTTTTAATATTTCGTATTTATTAGGATCCACATTAGAGCAGCTATCTGAAGTCCAAACAGGAATAAAACGATACATCATAATAAAACAATAGCCTACATCATAAATAAAACAATCATACAAGACATTTAGCATTATACACATTTACATTTCTCCATTATTACATATTATATGCAATATAAAATATACAATACTACAATATAAAAATATGTGTGTGTTAGTGTGTGTGTGTTTCTTCATAGTCTGTTGTTCTGTGAGGTCATGTTTTATCTGTTTTTTTTTATCTGATTTTTCTGTCAGCTTGAGTTTTGGAAGAGAGTTCCATGTACACTCTTAAAAGGGGGTTCCAAAAGTGTTCTTTGGCTGTCGCCTTAGAATAACCCTTTTTGGTTCCAGTTAGAACCATTTTGGATAGAACCCAAAATGGTTCTTCTTGGAACCAAAAGGGTTCGTCAAAGTGTTCTCCTATGGGGACAGCTGAATTACCTTTTTAGGTCCGAGATAGCCACTTTTTTCCTAAGAGTGCAGTCCTGACTCTATACAGTACAGTACTGTGCATTTCCTAGCTTCTATTCTTGACTTGTGAAGAGACCCCTGGTGGCATATCTTGTTGTGTACTTAGTGGTGTTTGAGCTGTGTGTTAGCTGTTTGTTTGAACAAACAGTTCTGTGCTTTCAACACATCAATACCTCTCACCAAGACAAGTAGTGATGCAGTCACTCTCTCTACAGTGCATTAGGAAGGCATTTAGACCTTTTTAGTTTTTCCACATTTTGTTATGTTACAGCCTTATTCTAAAATGGCAACAAAACAAAAAAATCTCCTCATAAATCTACATAAAACACAATACCCCACAATGACAAAGCAAAAACAGATTTTTAGAAATATTTGCAAATATATATATAAAAAAAAACTGAAATCATATTTACATAAGTATTCAGACCCTTTAATCAGTACCTTGTTGAAGCACCTTTGGCAGTGATTACAGCCTCGAGTCTTCTTTGGTATGACACTACAAGCTTGGCACACCTGTATTTGGGGAGTTTCTCCCATTCTTCTCTGTAGATCCTATCAACTCTGTCAGGTTGGATGGGGAGCATCTCTACACAGCTATTTTCAGGTCTCTCCAGAGATGTTAGATCGGGTTCAAGTCTGGGCTCTGGCTGGGCCACTCAAGGACATTCAAAGACTTGTCCCGAAGCCACTCCTGTGTTGTCTTGGCTTTGTGCTTAAGGTCGTTGTCCTGTTGGAAGGTGAACCTTTGCCTGAGTCTGAGGTCTTGAGTGCTCTGGAGCAGGTTATCATCAAGAATCTCTCTGTACTTTGCGCCGTTCATCTTTCCCTTAATCCTGACTAGTCTCCCAGTCCCTGCCGCTGAAAAACATCCCCACAACATGATGCTGCTACCACCATGCTTCACCATAGGGATGGTGCCAGGTAGGTCATGTGCCTTTTACTGAGGAGTGGCTTCCGTCTGGCCACTCTATCATAAAGACCTGATTGAGGGATTGCTGCAGAGATGGTTGTCCTTCTGGAAGTTTATCCCATCTCCACAGAGGAACTCTGGAGCTCTGTCAGAGTGACCCTTGGGTTCTTGGTCACCTTCCTGACCAAGGCCCTTCTCCCCCCGATTGTTCAGTTTGGCCGAGCGGCCAGCTCTAGGAAGAGTCTTGGTGGTTCCAAACTTCTTCCATTTAAGAATGATGGAGGCCACTGTGTTCTTGGGGACCTTCAATGCTTCAACCTTCAATGCTGCAGGCATTTTTTTTTACCTGACCCAGATCTGTGCCTTGATACAATCCTGTCTCGGGGCTCTACGGACAATTCCTTCAACCCCATGTCTTAGTTTTTGCTCTGACATGAACTGTCAGCTGTGGGACCTTATATAGGCAGGTGTGTGCCTTTCCAAATCATCCAATCAATATCATTTTCCACAGGTGGACTCCAATCAAGTTGTAGAAACAGCTCAAGGATGATCAATGGAAACAGGATTAAACTGATAGCAAAGGGTTTGAATGCTTATGCTTAAGTTGGCTGCTGCCAACATACTGACTCAACTCCAGCCACTTTAACAATGTAAAAATTGATGAAAAAATGTATCTTTAGCCACTTTAAACAATGCCACTTCATATAATGTTTACATACCCTACATTACTCATCTCATATGTATATACTGTACTCGTTACCATCTACTGCATCTTGCCTATGCCGTTGTGTACCATCACTCATTCATATATTTTATGTACATATTCTTCATTCCTTTACACTTGTGTGTATAAGGTAGTTGTTGTGAAATTGTCAGGTTAGATTACTCGTTGGTTATTACTGCATTGTCGGAACTAGAAGCACAATCATTTCGCTACACTCGCATTAACATCTGCTAACCATGTGTATGTGACAAATAAAATTTGATTTGATTTATGGAAATATGTTATTTACATTTTTATATGTAATAAATTTACAAAAATGTCTGAACCTATTTTCACTTTGTCATTGTGGGGTATTGTGTTTAGATTGATGGGGAAATGTTTTTATTTATCAATTTCATAATATGGCTGTAACGTAACAAAATGTGTCAAAATTCAAGGGGTCTGAATACTTTCTGAATGCACTGTACAGCTTGACAGGGGCTAATGAGACACTTCCTTGTGGACGGAATCTTTAACTTTTAAGAACTGGCATTTTCAGTTATACATTTTCAACCCATGCAGTGGTGCCTTGACCTACTGTTTATTTTGGACACAAGTTTTGGACATGGTTTTGTATCATGCATTTATCAAAGCACTGCCATGTTCAGAACAGCTTTTTGTAATTGAGAGAACTTGGCTTCTCCACCCTTAATTCAGAAGTGTGTTACTTGTTCACTCCCCCTTTTACTAGAAGACTTTGATTGTTGCCAGCATGGCTGAAGGATCTTTTCACCATATTACACCATTTTATGCATTTTCAACCAATTCCAAGTCGTCCCATAAACCCTACGCCCTATGCACTTGTAGAGATCTGAGAGGATTTGATTGTTATAAGTACTATGGTGTAACTTCCACCTAGGGAGGCAAGGTAGAGCTATTACCAGATTGATTACACCTGAAAATCATCTCAGATCTCCTCAAGCGCATATGGTTTAGGGGATGATTTGGCGTTAAGACACAGTGTGCCTGTGTGTAAATGCGTGTGTTTGAGATTGTGAAATGCTGACTTTGGGGCAGTTTTGGAAAGGTTTTCATGTGTTAAATGTTGCACTGGTTTTGTATCATGTTTTTCTCAAAGCACATGTTCAGAACAGATTTTTTATAATTAAGAGAGCTCAGCTTCTCCATCCTTAACTCAGAAGTGTGCACTTGTTCACCCCCCCTGTTGCTAAAAGCATTTGATTGTTGTACCATTTTGTGCATTTTCAACCCATGAGTGTGTCTGTGTATGCCTGTATGTGAGAGATTGTGAAATGAATTTGCCTTCAAAATGCAACTTTTTGACATAATTTATTCATTTTGGAGCTATTTTATTCAGTTGTGTTTGATAAACATTTTGATAATCATTTTGAAATATTATTTCTAAATTCAAAACTGTTTGAATAACAAGTCAATTAAGTAAATCTGTAATAATAATTTCATGAAAAATAACCTGTTTCCATTAGGTGTAACTATTTTCCAAAATTGAATTAAGATGATCAAAATACTTTTTTTTGTGTAGGGGGCTGGCCCACATGAAGGAAATGTAGAAAGAAAATGGCGCAGCACAGAAAAGAGTTGCTTTCAAACTAGGGATTTCATGGCTAATCAAACAGTAATTCTGCTCATTGATTATGCATGTATGATTGACACATCCAGCCAAAAGCGGGAGGTTTAAAAAATACTCTCTTAGTTGCCAAAGTACCGGAGCATGTCTTTAATTTTAGTGCAATAAAAAAATATATATTTTTAAACATATATATTTTTTAAACCTACTCCATTTCATAGGACCTCATACAAATGGCAGAATAAAAATGTGACCCCATTTGGTACGACCCCATTTGAAGCCCCAAATGTGACCCCATTTGGTGCATTTGGTGTAGATTTCAACACTTAAGGAGTTGATGAAAACTAAAGCAAATATTCAGCGCTATCTATTTTCACTTGCATTGTTCTTTAGTGGAGAAGAATGACTTGTGCGTGAGTGAGATCTTGTAAGCAAAAATATGTCACTCTGCATCCCAAATGGCACCTTACTCCCTATAGGCCCCCATACGGCACTGGTCAGAAGTAGTGCACTGTATAGGGAATAGGTTGCAATTTGAGACTGAGACACTAGCTACTAGAAACAACGCTTCTGGAATCGACTGGGTAAAGATGTTGTGGTGAATTAGAGAAGCTGCCAGTGCTGGTGACAGTTAAGTGGCTGGAAAAAGCTGTCAGAGCGATGGGGCTTTCATGACACATCAGTAAGGTTGTGCACCATGTTATATAGAAAAGTCCCCATTGTTTGTTCTTTGGACCCAAGGGCTGATCTGTGTGCGTGCATACAGGCGTTCCGTTCGTGCCTATGTGTATTTGTCTGCCCGCTTTTATGTGTGCTCATCTGTGTGGGTGCATGTGTACGTGTGTGTACACATGTGTGTGTGATTATGCTGTCGATAGTGTAATCTTCTGCATTAGGGAGCTCAGAGAATGAATAATTTATCAATATGCCAGCACATCCATATCCAATGTGTTGCAGCACGTGTGCTTAGCTATGCTGATTAGGTGACATGGGCATTTATTGCATCACCACCAAAGCAGTGAAGTGCTTCACATTAGCATATGTCTCAGAGGCATGTATTGGATGATGTAAAATAATTAATTATTTACCTTCATGTGAGGCAGAGTTAAATGGATTCAATTATGTGAGCGCAGACTCCGAGCAGAGTGTTTAGAGGCATGGGTGAAAAATAAATCATTATGACGAGTTAAACGCAGCCACAACGTCTCGTGTTGTCCCCGCCAGGTTAAATCACAGAATGGACAATGTCATTTTCATGTGTGCATTACACACTGAACAAAATTATGAATTAAAAATCTAAAGTATTGGTCCCATGTTTTATGCCAGACATTTTCCATACGCACAAAAAGCTAACAGTGTGTTAGCAGACCACTTAAAATGTGAAGTTTTGACACAATGCCAAGTATGTCTCAAGTTTTGAGGGTGCATGTAATTGGCATGCTGACTGCTGACTGCTGACTGCATTCTGATTGGCTGGGCCTGGTTCCCCATTGGGTGGGCCTATGCCCTCTCAAACCCACCTATGGATGCACCCCTGCCCAGTCATGTGAAATCCATAGATTAGGGTCTGATGAAATAATGTTAAATTTACTGATTTCCTTATACGTATGAACTGTAACTCAGTAAAATCTTTGAAATATATATTTTTTTGTATAAAAATGTCTATTGGACAGTATGAGCTGCATTTAGTTGGTCAGATAATGCATAACTGACATCAATGTCTTATCATGACTGGCAACTAACACAATTTGTAAGGACAGACACGGGGAGACGAGAATCAAGTACAGGGAGTGAACATTTAATAAACAATGGACATGGAAAAGAACACAGACAGCGTCTGGAAAGGGGAAACAAAACAACATTCATGCTAATACGGGGAACAACCTGAGGAACAGACAGATATAGAGGAGGCAATCAACAAAGTGAAGGAGTCCCAGTACCCCCACCTCTAGGAGCGCCATCCGGCGTCCCACCTGGGCGAGCCTGATGGGCCTGCCAAGGCGTGGGAGCCGGATGAGACGGATGAGCCGGCTGAGGCATGGAAGTACGATGAGCCGGCCAAGGCGTGGGGGCCCGACGAGCCGGCTGAGGTGTGGGAGCCCGAAGAGCCGGTTGAGGTGTGGGAGCCCAACGAGCCGGCTGAGGCGTGGAAGCATGACAAACCGGCTGAGGCATGACGTGGGCAAGGAAACCTGACGTGGGCAAGGAAACCTCTCGAGCCAGCTAAGGTGTGGAAGCCCGATGAGCCAGCTGAGGCACCGCTGGTTCCTTTGGCAGCGGCCCCTGGACCCAACGTCACCAACCAAAACAAAAAAATAAATGAAACTCCCTGAGGCTTCCAATATTGGTGTCAGCGTTCTATAAGGACAGACGAGAAGCAAGTACAGGGAGTGAACATTTAATAAACAACGGACATTAAACAGACATGGACAGCGCTGTCCAAAACAACATTGATGCTGACAAAGGGAACAACATGAGGAACAGACAGATATAGAGGGGGCAATCAACAAAGTGAAGGAGTCCAGGTGAGTCCAATGAAGCGCTGATGCGCGTAATTATGGTGACAGGTGTGCGTAATGAAGTGCAGCCTGGTGCCCTCGAGTGCCAGAGGGGGAGCAGGAGCAGGCGTGACACAATGAATAGTGTATTTTGGTTACCGGAAATACTGGCATTTATCCTTGTTAGTTACCTTGAGTTGCATGGTCCATTCTGATGGGAAGGTTATATTTTTGTTAGTGTGCTTTATTGGTTTGCGGTCATTGGACTAAAAAGCATTCTCAATAAAGCTTTTCCATTGAAGGTGCTTTGTAATCCAGGAATAGGCTTAACCTTTTATAACTAGGGGGCAGTATTTTCATTTTTGGATAAAAAACGTTCCCGTTTTAAACAGGATATTTTGTCACGACAAGATGCTCGACTATGCATATAATTAACAGCTTTGGATAGAAAACACTCTGACGTTTCCAAAACTGCAAAGATATTGTCTGTGAGTGCAACAGAACTGATGTTACAGGCGAAACCAAGATAAAAATCCAATCAGGAAGTGCCACATTTTTTGAAACCGCCTCATGCCAATGGCTCCTTATATGGCTGTGAATGAGCTATGAATGAGCTTACGTTTTCTACGTATTCCCCAAGGAGTCTACAGCATTGTGACGTCTTTTTACGCATTTATGTTGAAGAATATCCGTAAGGGACCACATTTAGCAAGTGGTCACATGATGGCTCCGGCAGAAAATCTTACGTAAAGTACACAAGTAGCTATTTTTCCAATCGCTTCTTATGAGAAACCAATTGTCCCGACGGATATTTTATCGAATAGATATGTGGAAAACACCTTGAGGATTGATTCTAAACAACGTTTGCCATGTTTCTGTCGATATTATGGAGCTAATTTGGAAAAAAGTTTGGCGTTGTAGTGACTGCATTTTCCGATTTCTCAGCCAAACGTGAAGAACAAACGGAGCTATTTCGCCTACAAAAATAATATTTTTGGAAAAAAGGAACATTTGCTATCTAACTGGGAGTCTCCTGAGCGAAAACATCCGAAGTTCTTCAAAGGTAAATGATTTAATTTGATTGCTTTTCTTATTTTCGTGAAAATGTTGCCTGATGCTTGCAGAGCCTAGCCATAGCATTATGCCATGATAAACTTACACAAATGCATGTCTAGCGTTGGCTGTAAAGCATATTTTAAAAATCTGAGTTGACAGTGTGATTAACAAAAGGCTAAGCTGTGTCTCAATATATTTAATTTGTGATTTTCATGAATAGGAACATTTTCTAGGAAGATTTATGTCCGCTGCGTTATGCTAATTAGTTTGAGACTACGTTACGCGGGATGGGTAGTATCAAGAATTAACCTGAATTGGAAACCTGACCGTAGACATGGAACTGTTGTCCGAAATAAATTAAGTGAGCGCAGACACCAAGCAAATAATTACAGGCAAGGATGATTTAAACAATTGTTTATGACAGACCAGTGGTGGTCGTGCCGTTTAAATGGGGTGGATTTTTTATTTATTTAGGAGAATGCCGTTATTTCTATATTACTGCATATTGGATGACTATCATTCATATTCCATTCACCTAGTACAATGAAACTGCGATAGGTTTAGGCTACTACGTGATACTCAAAATTTCCCTATACACATCATGAGGTTGCTGCTACCTAGCCTATGAATGTATGTTTACAACGTAGGTGCACACATATTGCAAATGGCTTGAGGGTACATGGCTTGGGGGTACATGGCTTGGGAGTAGAAGCTGTTAACTTTGGGATCGGTGTCCCGCTTGCGCTCCGCCTCGACAACATCCGGTGAAATTGCAGAGCGCCTAATACAAAATACATAATGGTAATATTAAACATACATAAAAATACAAGTGTCATACATCATTCTTTAGTCAAGAATCTTGGAAATCGAGCCGCTTTGTCCGATTTACAATAGGCTTTACGGCGAAAGCATAGCATTTGATTGTATGAGGAAAGCGCCCCGCATACACACCACATAAAAATACTTTTCAAACCAGCAGAGGTGTCACAAAAATTACAAATAGCGATAAAATAAATCACTTACCTTTGACGATCTTCCTCTGTTTGCAATCCCAAGCGTCCCAGCTACACAACAAGTGATTGTTTTGTTCGATAAAGTCCTTTATATCTCAAAAAGGTCAGTTTAGTTGGCACGTTTTATTCAGTAATCCACCGGTTCCACTCGTTCAACATGCAGACAGAGGAATCCCAAAAGTTACTGGTGAACTTCGTCCAAACAAGTCAAACAATGTTTCTAATCAATCCTCAGGTACCCTAATATGTAAATTAACTATAAAATTTAAGACATAATGTAGTATGTTCAATACCGGACATAAATAACATAAATAACATAAATAACCAGAGTCCTAATGAGGGACACCTTGAAAAACAACCTGTTCATTTTTCAAAAATCAAGCCTGAATCCCTTTCTAAAGACTGTTGACATCCAGTGGAAGCTATAGGTACTGCAATCTGGGCAGTTTTTGGTTGGAAATTCAATAGGCCACATAGGAATGGCCTGGGAGCTCAAAAAACACATTTTCCGGATGGATTTTCCTCAGGTTTTTGCCTGCCATATCAGTTCTGTTATACTCACAGACATTACTTTAACAGTTTTAGAAACCTATGAGTGTTTCCTATCCAATGCTACCAATTATATGCATATCCTATCCCGCCAAGTCTTTTCAGTCTCCTGAGGGGGAAAAGGTCGTTGTTATGCCCTCTTCACTGTCTAAAATGGTCTAAAATGGTACCAGAAGAAATGGCAGCAGGTTTACGTGAGTCTAACCAATTGTGCTATTATGTGGATTTTTTTTTGCGTTATTTGTAACTTAATTTGTAAATAATGTTTCTGACACCATATCTTACGGCAAAAAAATGCTTCTGGATATTAGGACAGCGATCACTCACCTCGGATTAGATGAAGCACAGGATATACTGCATACACCCGACAAGGCCGACATCCCCGTTATTGGCAAGAGAAAAAGACGCAGGTACAGAGGACACAGAGCAGGGTGCCTCGTAAGAATCCGGAGAAGACAAGTGGGAAAGCTGCCGTTACTGTCAATATTACTAGCCAATGTACAGTCATTGGACAATAAATTAGACGAGGTATGATCACGAATATTCTATCAACGCGACTGTAACATCTTATGTTTCACGGAATCGAGGCTGAATGATGACATGGATATTCAACTTTTTTCATTTTTCAAGATGGCGTAGCAGTCAGATGTCTTTTTTGTTTGTCTTGTTCCGTCCCGTGTATATATAGTTTTTCTTCGTATATATTTCGTATGCACTTCGTATACATTCTTGTTGACAGACTCGACAGCCTTGGTTTCTCAAATGATTGCCTCGCCTGGTTTGCCAACTACTTCTCTGATAGAGTTCAGTGTGTCAAATTGGAAGGCCTGTTGTCCGGACCTCTGACAGTCTCTGTGGGTGTGCCACAGGGTTCAATTCTCGGGCCGACTCTCTTTTCTGTATACATCAATGATGTTACTCTTGCTGCTGGTGATTCTCTGATCCACCTCTATGCAGATGACACCATTCTGTATACTTCTGGCCCCTCTTTGGACACTGTGTTAACTAACCTCCAGATGAGCTTCAATGCCATACAACTCTCCTTCCATGGCCTCCAACTGCTCTTAAACGCAAGTAAAACTAATTGCATGCTATTCAATCGATCACGGCCCGCACCTGCTCGCCCGTCCAGCATCACTACTCTGGAAAGCTCTGACTTAGAATACGTGGACAACTACAAATACCTGGGTGTCTGGTTAGACTGTAAACTCTCCTTCCAGACTCACATTAATCATCTCCAATCCAAAATGAAATCTAGAATAGGCTTCCTATATTGCAACATAGCATCCTTCACTCATGCTGCCAAACATACCCACGTAAAACTGACCATCCTACCGATCCTTGACTTTGGCTATGTCATTTACAAAATAGCCCCCAACACTCTACTCAGCAAACTGGATGTAGTCTATGACAGTGTCATCCGTTTGGTCACCAAAGCCCCATATGCTACCAACCACTGTGACCTGTATGCTCTCATTGGCTGTCCCGCACTACATATCCGTCGCCAAACCCACTGGCTCCAGGTCATCTATAAGTCTTTGCTAGGTAAAGCCCCGCCTTATCTCAGCTCACTGGTCACCATAGCAACACCCACCCGTAGCACATGCTCCAGCAGGTATATTGCACTGGTCATCCCCAAAGCCAACACTTTCTTTGGTCGCCTCTCCTTCCAGTTCTCTGCTGCCAATGACTGGAACAAATAGCAAAAATCACTGAAGCTGGAGTCTTATTTCTCCCTCTTTAACTTTAAGCATCAGCTGTCAGAGCAGCTTACAGATCACTGTACCTGTACACAGCCAATCTGGAAATGGCACACCCAACTACCTCATCCCCATATTATTACTTACCCTTTTGCTCTTTTTACCCCAGTATCTCCACTTCACATCATCTGCACATCTATCACTCCAGTATTAATGCTAAATTCTAATTATTTTGCCTATTTACGCCTTACCTCCCTACTCTTCTACATTTGGACACAATGTACATAGATTTTTCTATTTTTTTTTCTGTTGTGTTATTGACTGTATGTTTGTTTATGTTTAACTCTGTGTTGTTTTTGTCGTACTGGTTTGCTTTATCTATGCCAGGTCGCAGTTGTAAATGAGAACTTGTTCTCAACTGGCCTACCTGGTAAAATAAAGATGAAATAAATAAAATAGCAGGATATAAGCTGCACCAGCTAGATAGAACAGCATACTCCAGTAAGACTGTGCAAATTTGTAAACAGCTAGTGTACGAAATCTAAGGAAGTCTCTAGATTTTGTTCGCCTGAAGTAGAGCATCTTATGATTAACTGTAGACCACACTATTTGCCAAGACAGTTTTCATCTATACTTTTCGTGGCCGTTTATTTTCCACCACAGACGGACGCTGGCACTAAGACAGCACTCAGTCAGCTGTGTAAGGGAATAAGCAAACAGGAAACCGTTCACCCAGAGGCAGCACTCCCAGTGGCCGGGGACTTTAATGCATGGAAATTTAAATCAGTTTCACCTAATTTCAATCAACATGTTAAATGAGCAACCAGATTCCAGATCACCTGTACTCCACACACAGAGATGAGTACAAAGCTCTCCCTCGCCCTCCTTTTGGTAAATCTGACCACAATTCCATCCTCCTGATTCCTGCTTTCAAGCTAAAAATTAAAGCAGGAAGCACCAGTGACTCTGTCTCTAAATAATTTGTCAAATGAAGCAGATGTTAAACTATAGGACTGTTTTGCTATCACAGACTGGAACATGTTCCGGGATTTTTCCATTTGCATTGAGGAGTACACCACATAAGTCACTGGCTTTATCAATAAGTGCATCGAGAACATTGTCCCCACAGTGACTGTGCGTACATACCCCAACCAGAAGTCATGGATTACAGGCAACATTCGCACTGAGCTAAATGATAGAGCTGCCAATTTCAAGGTGCGGGACTCTAACCCGGAAGCTTATAAGAAATCCTGCTATTCCCTCTGACAAACCATCAAACAGGCAAAGCGCCAATACAGGGCTAAGATTGAATCGTACTACACCGGCTCAGACGCTCGCCTTATGTGGCAGGACTTGCAAGCTATTACAGACTACAAAGGGAAGCACAGCCGCGAGCTGCCCAGTGACACAAGCCTACCAGACGAGCTAAATCACGTCTATGCTCACTTTGAGGCAAGCAACACTGAGGCATGCATGAGAGCATCAGCTGTTCCGGATGACTGTGTGATCACACTCTCCGTAGCCGACGTGAGTAAGACCTTTTAACAGATCAACATTCACAAGGCTGCGGGCCAGATGGATTTCCAGGACGTGTGCTCCGGGCATGTGCTGACCAACTGGCAGGTGTTTTCACTGACATTTTCAACATGTCCCTGATTGAGTCTGTAATACCAACATGTTTCAAGCAGACCACCATAGTCCCTGTGCCCAAGAATGCTCAGGCAACCTGCCTAAATGACTACAGACCCATAGCACTCACGCCTGTAGCCATGAAGTGCTTTGAAAGGCTGGTAATGGCTCACATCAACACCATTATCCCAGAAACCATAGACCCACTCCAATTTGCATACCGCCCAAACAGATCCACAGATGATGCAATCTCTATTGCACTCCACACTGCCCTTTCCCACCTGGACAAAAGGAACACCTATGTGAGAATACTATTAATTGACTACAGTTCAGTTTTCAACACCATACTACCCTCAAATCTCATCACTAAGCTAAGGATCCTGGGACTAAACACCTCCCTCTGCAAATGGATCCTGGACTTCCTAACAGGCTGCCCCAGGTGGTGAAGGTAGGTAACAACACATCTGCCACGCTGATCCTCAACACAGTCTGCCACGCTGATCCTTATCCCAGTCTGCTGTTCCCACATGCTTCAAGAGGGCCATTGTTCCTGTTTCCAAGAAAGCTAAGGTAACTGAGCTAAACGACTACGACGTAGCACTCACTTCCGTCATCATGAAGTGCTTTGAGAGACTAGTCAAGGACCATATCACCTCCACCCTACCTGACACCCTAGACCCACTCCAATTTGCTTACCGCCCAAATAGGTCCACAGACGATGCAACCTCAAACACACTGCACACTGCCCTAACCCATCTGGACAAGAGGAATACCTATGTGAGAATGCTGTTCATCGACTACAGCTCAGCATTTAACACCATAGTACCCTCCAAACTCGTCATCAAGCTCGAGACCCTGGGTCTCGACCCCGCCCTGTGCAACTGGGTACTGGACTTCCTGATGGGCCGCCCCCAGGCTGTGAGGGTAGGTAACAACATCACCACCCCGCTGATCCTCAACACTGTGGCCCCACAAGGGTGTGTTCTGAGCCCTCTCCTGTACTCCCTGTTCACCCACGACTGCGTGGCCATGCACGCCTCCAACTCAATCATCAAGTTTGCGGACGACACTACAGTGGTAGGCTTGATTACCAACAACGACGAGACGGCCTACAGGGAGGAGGTGAGTGCCCTCGGAGTGTGGTGTCAGGAAAATAACCTAACACTCAACGTCAACAAAACTAAGGAGATGATTGTGGACTTCAGGAAACAGCAGAGGGAGCACCCCCCTATCCACATAGATGGGACAGTAGTGGAGAGGGTGGTAAGTTTTAAGTTCCTCGGCATACACATCACATACAAACTGAATTGGTCCACCCACACAGACAGCATCGTGAAGAAGGCGCAGCAGCGCCTCTTCAACCTCAGGAGGCTGAAGAAATTTGGCTTGTCACCAAAAACACTCACAAACTTCTACAGATGCACAATCGAGAGCATCCTGGCGGGCTGTATCACCGCCTGGTACGGCAACTGCTCCGCCCACAACCGTAAGGCTCTCCAGAGGGTAGTGAGGTCTGCACAACGCATCACCGGGGGCAAACTACCTGCCCTCCAGGACACCTACACCACCCGATGTCACAGGAAGGCCATAAAGATCATCAAGGACAACAACCACCCGAGCCACTGCCTGTTCACCCCGCTATCATCCAGAAGGCGAGGTCAGTACAGGTGCATCAAAGCTGGGACCGAGAGACTGAAAAACAGCTTCTATCTCAAGGCCATCAGACTGTTAAACAGCCACCACTAACATTGAGTGGCTGCTGCCAACACACTGACTCAACTCCAGCCACTGTAATAATGGGAATTGATGGAAATTGATGTAAAATATATCACTAGCCACTTTAAACAAGTCTACTTAATATAATGTTTACATACCCTACATTATTCATCTCATATGTATATGTATATATAATGTATATATATTTGATTTTGATTTTATTTTATTTGATGTATATACTGTACTCTATCATCTACTGCATCTTTATGTAATACATGTATCACTAGCCACTTTAAACTATGCCACTTTGTTTACATACACTACATCATCGCATATGTATATACTGTACTCGATACCATCTACTGCATCTTGCCTATGCCGTTCTGCACCATCACTCATTCATATATCTTATCGTATAAGGTAGTAGTTTTGGAATTGTTAGGTTAGATTACTCGTTGGTTATTACTGCATTGTCGGAACTAGAGGCACAAGCGTTTCGCTACTCTCGCATTAACATCTGATAACCATGTGTATGTGACAAATAAATTTGATTTAATTTGATTTTTGCTTAGTCCCTTCCTGTACTTCCTGTTCACCCACGACTGCATGAACTGGCACGACTCCAACACCATCATTAAGTTTGCAGATGACACAACAGTGGTCGGCCTGATCACCGACAATGAGGAGGTCAGAGATCTGGCCGAGTGGTGCCAGAATAACAACCTATCCGTCAACAACCTATCCTACCTATCCCTCAAAACTAAGGAGATGATTGTGGACTACAGGAAAAGGAGGACTAAGCACACATTCTCATCAACAGGACTGTAGTGGAGCAGGTTGAGAGCTTCAAGTTCCTTGGTGTCCACATCACCAACAAACTATAATGGCCCAAACACACCAAGACAGCCTTAAAAACGTATTATGGCTGCAGGGGCAGTATTGAGTGGATGAAAGGTGCCCAGAGGTGCCCAGAGTAAAACAGCCTGCTCCTCAGTCTCAGTTGCTCATATATGCATATTATTATTAGTACTGGATAGAAAACACTCTGAAGTTTCTAAAACTGTTTGAATGATGTCTGTGAGTATAACAGAACTCATATGGCAGGCAAAAACCTGAGAAGAAATCCAAACAGGAAGTGAGAAATCTGAGGTTGGTATATTTTCTACCCAGGCCCTATTGAATTCCCATTGGGATATGAATGAAGTTGCACTTCCTAGGGCTTCCACTAGATGTCAACCGTCTTTAGAAACTTGAATGAGGCTTCTACTGTGTTGTGGGAGTTGTTGTTGTTGTTCAAAGAGCCATTTCCTGGTCACGCGCATTCCACATGATATCGACTTGCATAACGTTGCTCCTCTAGACACAAAGGAATTCTCCAGTTGGAACTTTATTGAAGATTTATGATAAAAACATCCTAAATATTGATTCTATACTTAGTTTGAAATGTTTCTTCGACCTGTAATATAACTTTTTGAAGTTTTGTACAAAGTAATGCACGAGCGTTTGGATATGTGTACCTAACGCTAACAAAAGTAGCTACTTGGACATAAATAACGGACATTATCGAACAAATCAAGCATTTATTGTGGAACTGCGATTCCTGGGAGTGAATTCTTATGAAGATCATCAAAGGTAAGGGAATATTTATAATGTGTTTCTGGTTTCTGTTGACTCCAACATGGCGGCTAATTTGATTATTTTTTCCGTCTCAGATTATTGCTTTTTCCGTACATTTAAAAAAAAATCTGACACAGCGGTTGCATTAAGGAGAGGTATATCTATAATTCCACGTGTATAATTTGTATTATCATCTACATTTATGATGAGTATTTCTGTTAAATCGATGTGGCTATGCAAAATCAATGGATGTTTTTGGAACTAGTGAACGTAACGCGCCAATGTAAACTCAGATTTTTAAAATATGAACTTTCTCAAACAAAACATACATGTATTGTGCAACATGAAGTCCTATGAGTGTCATCTGATGAAGATCATCAAAGGTTAGTGATTCATTTTTCTGCATTTTATTTTATTTTTCTGTGACTTGGCGGTGACCTAACAATTGTTTGTGGTGCTTTCACTGTAAAGCCTATTTGAAATCGGACACTGTGGTGGGATTAACAACAAGATTACCTTTAAAACGGTATAAGATACATGTATGTTTGTATCATCCGGTTAACGGGATTGCAGCCCTAAGAAGTTTTAAAGACGGCACGACAAAGCCTATTCCCCCTCAGGAAACTAAAAAGATTTCGCATGGGTCCTCAGATCCTCAAAAGGTTCTACAGGTGCTACGGCAACTGTTCGGCCTCCGACCGCATGGCACTACAGAGGGTAGTGCGTACTGTCCAGTACATCACTGGGGCTAAGCTGCCTGCCATCCAGAACCTCTACACCAGGCGGTGTCAGAGGAAGGCCCTAACAATTGTCAAAGACCCCACCCACCCCAGTCATAGACTGGTCTCTCTACTACCACATGGCAAGCGGTACCTGATCGCCAAGTCTAGGACCAAAAGGCTTCTCAACAGCTTTTACACCCAAGCCATAAGATTCCTGGACAGGTAATCAAATGGCTACCCAGACTATTTGCAATGTGACCCCCCAACCCCTCTTTACACTGCTGCTACTCTCTGTTTACCATATATGCATAGTCACTTTAATTGTACATTCATGTACATTCTACCTCAATTACCCCAACTAACCGGAGCCCGCACACATTGGCTAACCGGACTATCTGCATTGTGTCCCATGATTGTGTCCCATGGACCATGATAGTTTGTTGGCGATGTGGACACCAAGTAATTGAGTAATTGTTGTCCTGGCACCGCACTGACATGTTGAGGGTCAGTGTGGCAGATGTGTTGTTGCCTACACTTACCACCTGGGGGCAGCCTGTCAGGAAGTCCAGGATCCAGTTGTAGAGGGAGGTGTTTCGTCCCAAGGTCCTTAGCTTAGGAATGAGCTTTGTGGACACTATGGTGTTGAACGCTGAGCTGTAGTCAATGAACAGTATTCTCACATATGTGTTCCTTTTGTCCAGGTGGGAAAGGGCTGTGTGGAGTCCGATTGAGATTGCACCATCTGTGGATCTGTTGGGGCAGTATGCAAATTGTAGAAGGTCTAGGGTTTCCGGGATGTTGCTGATGTGAGCTATGACCTGCCTTTCAAGGCACTTCATGGCTACTGACGTGAGTGGAAATAATGGAAATAGTCAGAATTAAAGTCAGAATTAGTAAGTTATGCCTTTCTTTGCTGTTGCGTTGGACACAATCCAACAAGTCTGGTCATTTAGTTGAATGAAAATGATTATTGAGCAACAAACAGTTAATTTAGATACTTTTGTTTCATCATTAATAATTATTATCTTAAAAGGTGATGAAATGTCCTGTAATTGAAATCATAAACTCGGATGCAAACAATGGTGACAGGACATTTTTCAGTTGTAAAAAACCCCAAATCAAGCATGCTGCAAAACTATTTGACTTCATGGCTCCAAGATCATGCGCTTTTGCATTCTCATTTGCACTCCATCACACTCTGGACTATCAATACTGAGGCAGAGTCTGACTGCAGAGGCACACACACATGCTTTCTGATAATCCCCCTCCATTCCTCATGCAGAGTCTGATGAAGATTGGTGTCAGTCGAGGGAAAGAGTGATCAATTCTGTCAGCGTTCAACAGCAACTGACTAGGTATCCCCTTCCCTTTCCCCTCCAAGCTCGTCACCAAGCTTAGGACTCCCAGAGGGTGAGGGTAAGCAACATCAACTCTTCCACACTGACCCTCAACACATGGGCCTCACAGGGGTGTGTGCTTAGTCCCCTCCTATACTCCCTGTTCAATCACGACTGCATGGCCACGCATGACTCCCAACACCATCATCAAGTTTGCTGATGACACGATGGTGGTAAGCCTGATCACCGGCGACGATGAGACAGCCTACAGGGAGGAGGTCAGTGACATGGCAGTGTGTTCCGAAACAACAACCTCTCCCTCAACGTCAGAAAGTCCACACACACTCACACAGCCGTGAAGAAGGCATGACAGCATCTGTTCCCACTTAGGATGTTGAAATTGTTTGGCATGGGCCCTCAAATCCACAAAAAGTTCTACAGCTGTACTATTGAGAGAATCTTGACTGGCTGCATCACTGTTTGATATGGTAATAGTACTGCCCTCGATCGCATGGCACTACAGAGGGTGGAGTGGACAGCCCAGTATATCCCTGGGGCTGTGCTCCTTGCCATCCAGGACCTCTATATCAGGCAGTGTGAAAGGAAGCCATAAGATTGCTAAATAGCTATCTAAATAGCTAACAAAATGGCTACAATCTGAGTTGAACCTTGTATTTTATTTTTGCTTTGTCTCTGCACGCTCACAGAGCCCTACACTCACGCACGCTGACACTTCAACACATATACAAACACTCACTTCATAATTTGCTCACACATAATATGCACATACACTACCATTTAAAAGTTTGGGGTCACTTAGAAATGTCCTTGTTTTTGAAAGAAAAGCACATTTTTTGTCCATTAAAATAACATAAAATTGATCAGAAATACAGTGTAGACATTGTTAATGTTGTAAATGACTATTGTAGCTGTAAATCTGTAAAGATTTTTAATAGAATACCTACATAGGTGTACAGAGGCCCATTATCAACACCCATCACTCCTGTGTTCCAATGGCACGTTGTGTTAGCTAATCCAAGTTTATTATTTTAAAAGGCTAATTTATGATTAGAGAACCCCTTTGCAATTGTTAGCACAGGGCCTGGCCGTGCAGTCATGAGTGAACAGGGAGTGCAGGAGGGTACTGAGCACACACCCCTGAGGGTCCCCCGTGTTGAGGATCAGCATGGCGGATGTGTTCTTACCGTCAGGAAGTCCAGAATCCACTTGGAGAGGGAGGTGTTTAGTCCCACGGTCTTTAGCTTAGTGAGGAGCTTTGAGGGCACTATGGTGTTAAACACTGAACTGTAGTCAATGAATAACATTCTCACATAGGTGTTCCTTTTGTCCAGCTGTGAAAGGGAAGTGTGGAGTGCAATAGAGACTGCATCATCTGTGGATCTGTTGGGGCGTTATGCAAATTGGAGTGGGTCTAGTGTTTCTGGGGTAATGGTGTTGATATGAGCCATTACCAGCCTTTCAAAGCCCTTCATGGCTACAGACGTGAGTGCTATGGGTTGGTAGTCATTTTGGCAGGTTACCTTAGTGGTCTTGGGCACAGGGGATATAGTGGTCTGCTTGAAACATGTTGGACTCTGACAGGAAGTGGTTGAACATGTCAGTGAAGACACTTGCCAGTTGGTCAGCGCCTGTTCGGAGTACACGTCCTAGTTATCCATCTGGCCCGCGGCCTTGTGAATGTTGACCTGCTTAAAGGTCTTACTTACATCTGCTGCGGAGGGCGTGATCACACAGTTGTCGGGAACAAATGTTGCTCTCATGCATGTTTCAGTGTTACTTGCCCCGAAGCGAGCATAGAAGTAATTTAGCTTGTCTGGTAGGCTTGTGTCACTTGACAACTCTCGGCTGTGCTTCCCTTTGTAGTCTGTAATAGTTTGCAAGCCCTACCACATCCGATGAGCGTCAGAGCCGGTGTAGTATGATTCGATCTTAGTCCTGTATTGGCGCTTTGCCTGTTTGATGTTGCCTGTAATCTATGGCTTCTGGTTGGGGTATGTACGTACAGTCAATGTGGGGACCACGTCATTGATGCACTTATTGATGAAGCCAGTGATTGATGTGGTGTACTCTTTAATGCCATCGGAAAATTATCCCGAACATATTCCAGTCTGTGCCAGCAAAAACAGTCCTGTAGCTTAGCAACTGCTTCATCTGACCACTTTTTTATTGACCAAGTCACTGGTGTTTCCTGCCTTAATTTTAGCTTGAAAGCAGGAATCAGGAGGATAGAATTATGGTCAGATTTGCCAAATGGAGGGTGAGGGAGAGCTTTGTACGTGTCTCTCTGTGTGGAGTAAAGGTGGTCTATAGTTTTTTTCCCCTCTGGTTGCACATTTCACATGGTAATAGAAATGAGGTAAAACTGATTTAAGTTTCCCTGTATTAAAGTCCGTGTCTGGATGAGCATTTGTCTGTTTGTTTATGGAGGTATACAGCTCATTGAGTGCGGTCTTAGTGCCAGATTTGGTATGTGGTGGTATGTAGACAGCTACGAAAAATACAGATGAAAACTCTGTAGGTAGATAGTGTGGCCTACAGATTATGTTTCGTAGGTGCCTACATACCACCACTGACCGATGCTCCCAAGTGGCACAGCGGTCTAAGGCACTGCATCTCAGTGCAAGAGGTGTCACTACAGTCCCTGGTTTGAATTTTAACTTTTTTTTAATTTCACCTTTATTTAACCAGGTAGGCTAGTTGAGAACAAGTTCTCATTTACAACTGCAACCTGGCCAAGATAAAGCAATGCAGTGCGACAAACAACAACACAGAGTTACACATGGAATAAACAAGACATAGAGTCAATAATACAATAGAAAAAGTCTATATTAAGTGTGTGCAAATGAGGTAGAATAAGGGAGGTAAGGCAAAAAATAGGCCATATTTGTGAAATAATTACAATATAGCTATTAAACACTGGCATGATAGATGCACAGAAGATCAATGTGCAAGTAGAGATACTGGGGTGGCTGGATGCCCATTCTAGCCCTGCAAATGCGAGGAGCTGGAATAGAGTGCACCGGGGTATGAATGCGAACTGGAGACACCGTGCGCATAACTGCATAACACGGTTTCTGACATGTCACACGTTCCCCACGGTAAGCACAAGGAGTTGGCTCAGGTCTCCAACCTGACTCTGCCAAACTCCCCGTGTGCCTCAGCCAAAAACTTTTTATGGGGGTGCCTCTTGTGCTTGTCTCGTTGGTACAAATCCTCGTAATATCGCCGTTCCGCTTTCTCTATCTCCTCCTTAGGACGGCGATACTCCCCAGCCTGCGTCCAGGGTTCTGCTCCATCCAGAATTTCCTCCCAGGTCCATTCCTCCTGAACATGCTGCTTGGTCCATTTTTGGTGGGATCTTCTGTCACGTTCGTCATACGAATGAGACCAAGGCGCAGTGTGGTATGCGTACATTCTAATTTATTAATGAATCCTCTTAAAGCTAGGGGGCAGAATTTTCACTTTTGGAAAAATAGCGTGCCCAATTTCAACTTCCTGGTACTCATGCCAGGAATATAAGATATGCATATTATTCATAGATTTGGATAGAAAACACTCTGAAGTTTCTGAAACTGTTTGAATCATGTCTGTGAGTATAACAAAACTTATGTAGCAGGCAAAACCCCGAGGACTAACTGTTCAGATTCCCCCCCCCTCTCTGTTCCCTATATTGTCTTTGCCATTGGATATTTAATAGGAACCTATGTTCAGTTCCTACTGCTTGCACTGGATGTCACCATTCTTTGGAATATGGTTGAAGTTATTCCTTTGTGCTATGAAGAAGTAGGCCAACTCGGAACTGGGGACACTTTTGTGAGTTGCGCAAGACGTGAAAAGCAATGCTGGTTTCTATTCTTTCCTGTATTGAATACAGATTGCCCCATTTACACTTTGATCGATTATTAACGTTTAAAAATACCTAACGTTGTATTACAAAAGTAGTTTGAAATATTTTGGCAAAGTTTATAGGCAACTTTTGAAATATTTTGTAGTGACGTTGCGTTTTTGTAAGCTGTTTTTTTCTGGATCAAACGCGCTTTATAAATGGAAATTTTTGATATATATGGACGGAATTAATCGAACAAAAGGACCAATTGTGATGTTTATGGGACATATTGGAGTGCCAACAAAAGAAGCTCGTCAAAGGTAATGCATATTTTATATTTTATTTCAGCGTTTTGTGTAGCGCCTGCTATGCTAGCTCCATTGTTTACTGCTGGTGCAGATGGTGCAGGCTATCAGATAATAGCTTCTTATGCTTTCGCCGAAAAGCATTTTTAAAATCTGACATGTTGGCTGGATTCACAACGAGTGTAGCTTTAATTGAGCATCTTACATGTGTGATTTAATGAAAGTTTAAATTTTACAGCATTTTATTTGAATCTGGCGCTCTGCATTTCCCCCAGCAATTTGCCAGTTGAGACGCTAGCGTCTCCCCTATCCATAAGAGGAATGAACAAACGAACAAAACAATAAAACTAACCGTGAAGCTAATATGAATAGTGCAGACAGGCAACTAAACATAGAACAAGATCCCACCAAACACAAAGGGGAAATGGCTGCCTAAATATGGTCCCCAATCAGAGACAATGATAAACAGCTGTCTCTGATTGAGAACCATATCAGGCCAACATAGAAATACAAAACCCCTTAGACCTACAACAACCGTAGACATACAAAACCCCTA
Source organism: Oncorhynchus mykiss (assembly GCF_013265735.2). Lineage (NCBI taxonomy): Eukaryota > Metazoa > Chordata > Actinopteri > Salmoniformes > Salmonidae > Oncorhynchus > Oncorhynchus mykiss. The sequence goes on along the minus strand of NC_048576.1, from coordinate 47,526,029 downwards.
GACAATTGAAAAACTAGCGTACCCACCCTAGTCACACCCTGACCTAACCAAAATATAAAGAAAACAGAGATAAGATCAGGGCATGACAGAGCATGTGTGATTTAATGAAAGTTTAAATTTTACAGCATTTTATTTGAATCTGGCGCTCTGCATTTCCCCCAGCAATTTGCCAGTTGAGACGCTAGCGTCTCCCCTATCCATAAGAGGAATGAACAAACGAACAAAACAATAAAACTAACCGTGAAGCTAATATGAATAGTGCAGACAGGCAACTAAACATAGAACAAGATCCCACCAAACACAAAGGGGAAATGGCTGCCTAAATATGGTCCCCAATCAGAGACAATGATAAACAGCTGTCTCTGATTGAGAACCATATCAGGCCAACATAGAAATACAAAACCCCTTAGACCTACAACAACCGTAGACATACAAAACCCCTAGACAATTGAAAAACTAGCGTACCCACCCTAGTCACACCCTGACCTAACCAAAATATAAAGAAAACAGAGATAAGATCAGGGCATGACAGAGAGACAGAACAAAAGAGAGAATTAGAGAGAGCATACTTAAATTCACACAGGACACCGGATAAGACAGAAGAAATACTCCAGATATAACAGACTGACCCTAGCCCCCCGACACACAAACTACTGCAGCATAAATACTGGAGGCTGAGACAGGAGGGGTCAGGAGACACTGTGGCCCCATCCGATGATACCCCCGGACAGGGCCAAACAGGTAGGATATAACCCCACCCACTTTGCCAAAGCACAGAGGGATATCCCCCCACTAGAGGGATATCTTCAACCACCAACTTAACATCCTGAGACAAGCCCGAGTATAGCCCACAAAGATCTCCGCCACGGTACAACCCAAGGGGGGGGCGCCAACCCAGACAGAAAGATCACGTCAGTGATTCAACCCACTCAAGTGACGCACCCATCCTAGAGACGGCATGGAAGAGCACAAGTAAGCCAGTGACAGCCCCTGTAATAGGGTTAGAGGCAGAGAATTCCAGTGTAGAGAGGGGAACCGGCCAGGCAGAGACAGCAAGGGAGGTTCGTTGCTCCAGAGCCTTTCCGTTAACATATGACCCACTGAAGCGATGAGTCTTCAGTAAAGACTTAAAGGTTGAGAGCGAGTCTTTTGGACAGAAAGTTTCTGATTTTTGCAATGTTACGTAGATGGAAAAAGCTGTCCTTGAAACAGTCTTGATATGTTCGTCAAAAGATAGATCAGGGTCCAGAGTAACGCCTAGGTACTTCACAGTTTAATTTTAGACTACTGTACAACCATTAAGATGAATTGTCAGATTCAACAGAATATCTCGTTGTTTCTTGGGACCTAGAACAAGCATCTCTGTTTTGTCTGAGTTTAAAAGTAGAATGTTTGCAGCCATCCACTTTCTTGTGTCTGAAACACAGGCTTCCAGCAAGGGCAATTTTGGGGCTTCACCATGTTTCATTGAAATGTACAGCTGTGAGTCATCCGCATAGCGGTGAAAGTTAGCATTATGTTTTTGAATGACATGCCCAAGAGGTAAAATATATAGTGAAAACAATAGTGGTCCTAAAACGGAACCTTGAGGAACACCGAAATGTATAGTTGATTTGTCAGAGGACAAACTATTCACAGAGACAAACTGATATCTTTCCGACAGATAAGATCTAAACCAGGCCAGAACTTGTCACTGTAGACCAATTTGGGTTTCCTAACTCTCCAAAAGAATGTGGTGATCAATGGTATCTAAAGCAGCACTAAGGTCTAGGAGCACGAGGACAGATGCAAAGCCTCGGTATGATGCCATTAAAAGGTAATTTACCACCTTCACAAGTGCAGTCTCAGTGCTATGATGGGGTCTAAAACCAGACTGAAGCATTTCGTATACATTGTTTGTCTTCAGGAAGGCAGTGAGTTGCTGCGCAACAGCCTTTTCTAAAACATTTTGAGAGGAATGGGAGATTCGATATAGGCTGATCGTTTTTTATATTTTCTGGGTCAAGGTTTGGCTTTTTCAAGAGAGGCTTTATTACTACCACTTTTAGTAAGTTTGGTACACATACGGTGGATAGAGAGCCGTTTATTATGTTCAACATAGGAGGGCCAAGCACAGGAAGCAGCTCTTTCAGTAGTTTAGTTGGAATAGGGTCCAGTATGCAGCTTGAAGGTTTAGAGGCCATGATTATTTTCATCATTGTGTCAAGAGATATAATACTAAAACACTTGAGTGTCTCCCTTGATCCTTGGTTCTGGCATTGTGCAGACTCAGGACAACTGAGCTTTGGAGGAATACACAGATTTAAAGAGGAGTCCGTAATTTGCTTTCTAATGATCTTGATCTTTTCCTCAAAGAAGTGTGTGAATTTATCACTGCTGAAGTGAAAGCCATCCTCTCTTGGGGAATGCTGCTTTTTAGTTAGCTTTGCGACAGTATAAAAAATAAATTTCAGATTGTTCTTATTTTCCTCAATTAATTTGGAAAAATAGGATGATCGAGCAGCAGTGAGGGCTCTTCGATACTGCACGGAACTGTCTTTCCAAGCTAGTCGGAAGACTTCCAGTTTGGGGTGCCGTCATTTGCATTCCAATTTTCTGGAAGCTTTCTTCAGAGCTTGGATATTTTCTGTATACCAGGGAGCTAGTTTCTTATGACAAAAGTTTTTAGTTTTTAAGGGTGCAACTGCATCTAGGGTATTGCGCAAGTTTAAATTGAGTTCCTCAGTTCGGTGGTTAACTGATTTTTGTCCTCTGATGTCCTTGGGTAGACAGAGGGAGTCTGGAAGGGCATCAAGGAATCTTTGGGTTGTCTGAGAATTTATAGCACAACTTTTGATGCTCCTTGGTTGGGGTCTGAGCAGATTATTTGTTGCGATTGCAAACGTAATAAAATGGTGGTCCGATAGTCCAGGATTATGAGGAAAAACATTAAGATCCACAACATTTATTCCATGGGACAAACTAGGTCCAGAGTATGACTGTGGCAGTGAGTAGGTCCGGAGACATGTTGGACAAAACCCACTTAGTCGATGATGGCTCCGAATGCCTTTTGGAGTGGGTCTGTGGACTTTTCCATGTGAATATTAAAGTCACCAAAAATTTGAATATTATCTGCTATGACTACATGGTCCGATAAGAATTCAGGGAACTCAGTGAGGAACGCTGTATATGGCCCAGGAGGCCTGTAAACAGTAGCTCTAAAAAGTGATTGAGTATGCTGCATAGATTTCATCACTAGAAGCTCAAAAGACGAAAATATCAGTTTTTTTTTGTAAATTGAAATTTGCTATCGTAAATGTTAACAACACCTCCGCCTTTGCGGGATGCGCGGGGGATATGGTCACTAGTGTAACCAGGAGGTGAGGCCTCATTCAACACAGTAAATTCATCAGGCTTAAGCCATGTTTTAGTCAGGCCAATCACATCAAGATTATGATCAGTGATTAGTTCATTGACTATAATTGCCTTGGAAGTGAGGGATCTAACATTAAGTAGCCCTATTTTGAGATGTGAGGTATCACGATCTCTTTCAATAATGGCAGGAATGGAGGAGGTCTTTATTCTAGTGAGATTGCTAAGGCAAACAACGCCATGTTTAGTTTTGCCTAACCTAGGTTGAGGCACAGACATGGTCTCAATGGGGATAGCTGAGCTGACTACACTGACTGTGCTATTGGCAGACTCCACTAAGCTGGCAGGCTGGCTAACAGCCTGCTTCCTGGCCTGCACCCTATTTCATTGTGGAGCTAGGGGAGTTAGAGCCCTGTCTATGTTCGTAGATAAGATGAGAGCACTCCTCCAGCTAGGATGTCACTCCTCAACAGGCCAGGCTTGGTCCTGTTTGTGGGTGAGTCCCAGAAAGAGGGCCAATTATCTACAAATTCTATCTTTTGGGAGGGGCAGAAAACAGTTTTCAACCAGCGATTGAGTTGTGAGACTCTGCTGTAGAGCTCATCACTCCCCCTAACTGGGAGGGGGCCAGAGACAATTACTAGATGCCAACACATCTTTCTAGCTGATTTACACGCTGAAGCTATGTTGCGCTTGGTGACCTCTGACTGTTTCATCCTAACATCGTTGGTGCCAACGTGAATAACAATATCCCTATACTCTCTACACTCGCTAGTTTTAGCTTTAGCCAGCGCCATCTTCAGATTAGCCTTAACTTCGGTAGCCCTGCCCCCTGGTAAACAGTGTATGATCGCTGGATGGTTCATATTAAGTCTAGTAATGTGGGTAATGGAGTCGCCAATGACTAGGGTTTTCAATTTATCCAAGCTAATGGTGGGAGGCTTCGGCATCTCAGACCCGGTAACGGGAGGAGTAGAGACCAGAGAAAGCTCGGCCTCTGACTCCGACTCGCTGCTTAATGGGGAGAACCGGTTGAAAGTTTCTGCCGCTGAATGAGTGACACCGGTTGAGCATTCCTACAGCATTTCCCTCCAGAAGCCATGAGAAAGTTGTCCGGTTGCGGGGACTTTGCGAGGGGATTTATACTACTATCTGTACTTACTGGTAGGACAGACGCTGTTTCATCCTTTCCTACACTGAAATTACCCTTGCCTAACGATTGCGTCTGAAGCTGGGCTTGCAGCACAGCTATCCTCGCCGTAAGGCGATCATTCTCCTGTATATTATGAGTACAGCGACTGCAATTATCTGGATCATGTTAATGTTACTACTTAGCTTCGGCTGTTGGAGGTCCTGACGAACCATGTCCAGATAAATTGTCGGGAGTGAAAGATTTGAATGAAAAAAAGTTGAGTGAGAAAAAAACAAAAATATAAACAGTAATTAAAAAGTAAAAACCGTAAAGTTGTCTGGAGTAAAACACTCCTCCGACTCATTGTAGAAAAATTCTTAGACCAATTCAAGGTGAGTAATCGCTGTTCTGATGTCCAGAAGCTCTTTTCGGTCATAAGAGACCGTAGCAGCAACATTATGTACATAATAAGTTACAAACAAATATTAACTTCTCTGTATTCATTGATTCCACAATTCCACAAACACAGAGAATAGTTAGTATCTCTAGGAAGATTTGAGGAAAATGTACCTGAAATATGTACAGTAACAACAACTGCAACTGCGCTGACAGAGAAACCAAGCACTTTTACAAATAAAAATGCAGCATATAACCCTGGTAGAAAAGTCCTAATGACAATATGCAGGACCATAAACTGGAGGGGAACACTGTAACACACTTGCATAAACCACAAACTTGTCATAAATAACTTGGTCAGTTCAATAATAGTGTATTGATAGCAAAAACAAAGCAGAATAATAAAATAATAATTCATCAACTGACCCAACAGTCCAGAAAGCAAATCCTAAAATATAAATACCATAGTCCTACCAGAACCGCTTGTTGAGTCTTTGAATGGAAATCCAAGTTCAATTCTAGCACTACTGCCACCAGATGGCACTATTATTCCTCATGTCGATTTAATGGGGTGCCGGCCTAAAAAACCTGGGAAAATATGAGCATGGTCTTAATAAACAAATTCTCCACCACCATGCTAGAGTGGCTAATGCTACTTCCGGATGTTGCACACCGCGTTCAGCCAATCAGGTTGTAGCAGTCTGTTGTTTCTCCCTGGCTGAACGTGGTGCTCAACATCCGGAAGTAGCATTAGCCACTCTTCCATGGTCAGTTGGCATGAAAATAGAACTCTTTGGCCATGCACACTAGTGATGGCTGTAAGTAAGGCTGCCCAATTTAGATATTTTTTCCGCTAATTAGTCTTTTGACCAATCACATCAAATCTTTTCACATCAGCCTAAGAGGCTGTGTGTTGTTACTTAATACAGGGCTTTATAAAGAGACTGATTTGCTTAAATGCGGAGGGTAACAAAATTGCATGATAGAGGATTGTTGCTAATGAGTCCAAATTGCTCTGCTTGAATGAATAGGCTAAAGGGAACACAGTGTAGAGTCACTCCGAAACTCACTTCAGATAGACAATGAAAGATATTTTTCAATTTGGGAGGGTGTTTGGGTGGGAGCCTCCACCTTTTTTTCATCTGATGCCAAAGGATCCAGTCTTCTTGGCATTTTCTCTCCGCTTTCCATATTTCCAACCACCTGTATCATAATGCTCAGATGATGGCTCATACAGTCGTAATTGGAACTTCCAATAGCACTTCCTCAAACTTCAGGGGGCACCAGGGCAGCCAAGAATGCAACACCTCTGCTAGGAATGAAATCACCAATGCACCATCAATGCCTATTAGCGGTAATTTTATTTGATTTTATTTGTGTTTATTTATTTGTGTTTTATTTGTGTTGACATTATGTCCTTACTCTTGCAAAAAAATGCTACAAACTGTTTGAATTGCCAAATCTGATACTCAGGTTGCCAACCGATTCAGCAGATTTCTCATAGTTTAGGTTCGGTTTAAGAGACTCAAATTCAAGTTATATTTATGGGTATAACTTTTAGTAGTGATTAAAGCATTGATATAGTATTATTGACCAAGTAATGGTGTTTAGCACTTTCCAATTTTATTATGCTACCTTATTGCTTCACAAAGAAAACCAAAGACCTACACACAGGTGAGAATGCAAGCAGATTTTAATAATCCTTTTCAGATTAAAATTACAGGATAAGACTTCACTTTTTTGTTTTATATTGTGAAAGCATGGATGATTTTAATATGTTCAGAGTACTGTTTAACTGTCTTTTTCTTTAAACTAACCAATCTCTTCAGAAACTTAAAAGAGTGAAAATAGTAGCCAGCATACACAGCAGTCTCCAAGCAGCACCACTTAAAGAGAACATTCTCGCCTTTAATCCAACTCAAACAAATGACTAGATATACAGTTCAGACACAATCTATACTGAACTAAAATATAAACGCAACATGTAAGGTGTTCGTCCCATGTTTCATGAGCTGAAATGAAAGATCCCAGAAATGTTCAATATGCACAAAAAGCGTGTTTCTCTCAAATTTTGTGCGTAAATGTGTTTACATCCCTGTCAGTCAGCATTTCTCCTTTGCCAAAATATTCCATCCACCTGACAGGTGTGGCATATCAAGACGCTGATTAAACAGCATGATCATTACACAGGTGCCCCTTATGGCCACTTTAAAATGTTCAGTTTTGTCACGCAACACAATGCCATAAATGGAGCGTTTTGACGGAGTGTACAAATTGCATGCTGATTGCAGGAATGTCCACCAGAGCTGTTGCCAGATAATTTGATGTTAATTTCTCTACCATAAGCTGCCTCCAACTACGTTTTAGAGAATTTGGCAGTATGTCCAATCAGCCTCACAACCGCAGACCACATGTAACTATGCCAGCCCAGGATCTCTACATCCGGCTTCTTCACCTGCATTATTGTCTGAGACCAGCAAACCGGACAGCTGAGGAAATTGAGGAGTATTTCTGTCTGTAATAAAGCCCTTTTGTGGGGGAAAGCTCATTCTGATTGGCTGGGCCTGGGTCCCCAGTCAGTGGGTCTTGCTCCCAAGTGGGTGGGCCTATACCCTCCCAGGCCCACCAATGGCTGTGCCCCTTCTCATGTAAAAATACATAGATTAGGCCTAATTTATTTGTTTAAATGTATTGATTTCCTTATATAAACTCTAACTTTTTGTTCAGTATACATCAACAGCCACTGAGCAAACTAATACCCAGTAAATTCACAGCAATGATGTCTGGAAATAACTGTCCCCGTTGAGCTCAGCATAGGAGCTATAATAATACTAAATTTACCATCATGGTTATTAATTTGGAAACCATTAGTAACCAAATAAGACCCTTCAAGTTGATTCAAACAATGCCATTGTCTTCTAACAAGTATTTGTCACATTGGCTGACAGGTTCGCGACATCATTACACATCATTAAACACACTGCTGATTACCTCTGCCCATCACCTCGTTTGCATATTAATGACATGTCTAATTATTCCGATTGCTCGCTATAAACCTTCCCTCCTGTCTTCTCCAATTCTCATTTGCCTCGTCACCATGCGTTAATTAGAAGCGTATGGCCTGGTGGCAGTAGTCCGTGAGTATTGGCAGGACATGAAAGCAATCTTGTTGATGGAATCATGGGAAGATGAGGGGGACATTGGCGGACCCCGACTCAAAAACCGCCACAGACCTATTTATGGAAAATGCATATCTTAGCCAATTATGCACTGCGACAAGTTGAATTAACTTGTTGATAACTGTCTGTTCCGTCAGCGAGGTCCTGAGATAAAGGTATCTTGTGATGGAACAGGTACTTAGTCACTTGTGGCAACATTAAACTTTTAATCTAACTTCTTGTGAGATTGGAGATTGGAAATTCAATATATTGTGATGGAAGTAGGAAGCTGGCAACATGAATATCCAAGAACATCTACTTCGGTCTGAACGTTTGCCTGTCAGTTTGAAATGGGGAACATTTCATAAAACAAGGCATGTAACTGTGTAGAACCTTGTATGATGCCGTGCATGCAGAGGTGCACATATTTCCATGCGAGTGGCTCTTGACTGATGTTGTTTGACTCCAAATGATGGGTACTACCATCCTGCTGTTGAGTAGTGGGGGGAAGCCAAGCTTTCACTTCTTCCGTGCTACTGCTCAATGTTTTTCTTCGCTGTGTGCAGTCTGGCATCTGCTCTATTAAAAGTGCACATCTCAGGGATTGCTTCCATCACTCAACCTTGTCTAGAGCTGATCTGAATACGGCTATCTCACCAGAAGTGATACGGAAGTGATACTGAAGTGATACTGCAAAAAAGTATGGATAATTTTCAAGTTTCAGAACAGCCTTTCATATTGAAATCATGAAACACACCCTAACATTTTATTAGTCCCTTTTGGGGCTGAGTATCTAGACAATGATGTGTGAAAGAAAGCTTAAACCTCTCAATGTATTGTTGGATCATTGCAAAAAGCACAAAAGAGTTGTATTATACTGTATGTAGGTACTGTGTAATATTGTATACCTTCAATGTATTTGTCTATGGTCACGCTCAGAAACCCTTAAAGCAAATCCCCAAAATATACAGGGAAAAAATTGTTGTATGAGGCAGTAAGTATTATGCAAGGTCTTTCCGACACAAAAGGCAGAGAGGCGGATAATATATGGCCCCTCTCCATTGAAATAACATGATTCACAGCCTAAATGAATTTATTTTGCTGCGGGGTCCTGATCAAAGTGCATTTTTTTTTTGGCGGGGGTAATGCTCCTTAGTGAAAATTAATCTCTATAAACTTCAGCTCAAGTTTGTTTAGCTCTTTTAGGAACGTCATATTTCGTCTGGCAGTATACAGTGGGGCAAAAAAGTATTTAGTCAACCACCAATTGTGCAAGTTCTCCCACTTAAAAAGATGATAGAGGCCTGTCATTTTCATCATAGGTACACTTCAACTATGACAGACAAAATGAGAAAAAAAATCCAGATAATCACATTGTAGGATTTTTTATGAATTTATTTGCAAATTATGGTGGAAAATAAGTAAGTCAATAACAAAAGTTTATCTCAATACTTTGTTATATAACTTTTGTTGGCAATGACAGGGGTCAAACGTTTTCTGTAAGTCTTCACAAGGTTTTCACACACTGTTGCTGGTATTTTGGCCCATTCCTCCATGCAGATCTCCTCTAGAGCAGTGATGTTTTGGCGCTGTTGCTGGGCAACACAGACTTTCAACTCCCTCCAAAGATTTTCTATGGGGTTGAGATCTGGAGACTGGCTAGGCCACTCCAGGACCTTGAAATGCTTCTTACGAATCCACTCCTTCGTTGCCCGGGCGGTGTGTTTGGGATCATTGTCATGCTGAAAGACCCAGCCACGTTTCATCTTCAATGCCCTTGCTGATGGAAGGAGGTTTTCACTCAAAATCTCACGATACATGGCTCCATTCATTCTTTCCTTTACACGGATCAGTCGTCCTGGTCCCTTTGCAGAAAAAAATGATGTTTCCACCCCCATGCTTCACAGTAGGTATGGTGTTCTTTGGATGCAACTCAGCATTCTTTGTCCTCCAAACACGACGAGTTGAGTTTTTACCAAAAAGTTATATTTTGGTTTCATCTGACCATATGACATTCTCCCAATCTTCTTATAGATCAAACAAATGCTCTCTAGCAATCTTCAGACGGGCCTGGACATGTACTGGCTTAAGCAGGGGTACACGTCTGGCACTGCAGGATTTGAGTCCCTGGCGGCGTAGTGTGTTACTGACGGTAGGCTTTGTTACTTTGGTCCCAGCTCTCTGCAGGTCATTCACTAGGTCCCCCCGTGTGGTTCTGTGATTTTTACTCACCGTTCTTGTGATCATTTTGACCCCACGGGGTGAGATCTTGCGTGGAGCCCCAGATCGAGGGAGATTATCAGTGGTCTTGTATGTCTTCAATTTCCTAATAATTGCTCCCACAGTTGATTTCTTCAAACCAAGCTGCTTATCTATTGCAGATTCAGTCTGCCCAGCCTGGTGCAGGTCTACAATTTTGTTTCTTGTGTCCTTTGACAGCTCTTTGGTCTTGGCCATAGTGGAGTTTGGAGTGTGACTGTTTGAGGTTATGGACAGGTGTCTTTTATACTGATAACAAGTTCAAACAGGTGCCATTAATACAGGTAATGAGTGGAGGACAGAGGAGCCTCTTAAAGAAGAAGTTACAGGTCTGTGAGAGCCAGAAATATTGCTTGTTTGTAGATGACCAAATACTTATTTTTCCACCATAATTTGCAAATAAATTCATTAAAAATCCTACAATGTGATTTTTGGGATTTTTTTCTCTCTCATTTTGTCTGTCATAGTTGAAGTGTACCTATGATGACAATTACAGCCCTCATCTTTTTAAGTGGGAGAACTTGCACAATTGATGGCTGACTAAATACTTTTTTTGCCCCACTGTATACATAACAGGCTCCTAGCAGTTATCATTGATTAAGCTGATACAAATAGTGTAACACCTCCCCAATCTCCACAGGCGCATAAAAGGAGGAAAGATTTTGGTTAGTCTACCTGGGAGAGGAATATTTTCTTTTGATGTGCTCAGAGCTTTGAAATTTGTGTTTTTCATCACTGTCTGTGAGCAAGTTGCTTCTTATAGGGCAGTAATTGATGTACCGTAGCTTGCGAAAGTATTCACTCCCCCTTGGCATTTTTCCTCTTTTGTTGCATTATAATCTGGCATTAAATGTGATTATCAATGTGTGACAACAGACAATAAGACAAAAAAGGAAATTTGAGCATGCATAACTATCCCCCCCCCCCCCCCCCCCCCCCCAAAGTCAAAACACCTTTTGCAGCAATTACAGCTGCAAGTCTCTTGGGGTATGTCTCTATAAGCTTGGCACATCTAGCCACTGAGATTTTTGCTCATTTTACAAGGCAAAACTACTCCAGCTCAAAATGGCAAAACTACTCCAGCTCCTTCAAGCTGGATGGGTTCCGCTGGTGTACAGCAATCTTTAAGTCATACCACAGATTCTCAATTGGATTGAGGTCTGGGCTTTGACTAGGCCATTCCAAGACATTTAAATGTTTCCACTTAAACCACTCAAGTGTTGCTTTAGCAGTATGCTTAGGGTCATTGAACTGCTGGAAGGTGAACCTCCATCCCAGTCTCAAATCTCTGGAAGACTGAAACAGGTTTCCCTCAAGAATTTCCCTGTATTTAGCTTCATCCATCATTCCTTCAATTCTGACCAGTTTCCCAGTCCCTGCTGATGAAAAACACCCCCACAGCATGATGCTGCCACCACCATGCTTCACTGTGGGGGTGGTATTCTCTGGGTTATGAGAGATGTTGGGTTTGCGCCAGACATAGTTTTTTCCTTGATGGCCAAAAAGCTTAATTTTAATCTCATCTGACCCGAGTACCTGCTTTCATATGTTTGGGGAATCTCTCACATGCCTTTTGGCATGCTTATTGTTTTTCTTCTGGCCACTCTTCCGTGAAGCCCAGCTCTGTGGAGTGTACGGTTTAAAGTGGTACTATGGACAGATACTCCAATCTCCACTGTGGAGCTTTGCAGCTCCTTCAGGGTTATCTTTGGTCTCTTTGTTGCCTCTCTGAGTAATGCCAACCTTGCCTGGTCCGTGAGTTTTGGTCGGTGGCCCTCTCTTGGCAGGTTTGTTGTGGTGCCATATTCTTTCTATTTTGAAGAATGGATTTAATGGTGCTCCGTGGGATGTTCAAAGTTTCAGATATTTTTTATAACCCAACTCTGATCTGTACTTCTCCACAACTTTGTCCTTGACCCGTTTGGAGAGCTCCTTGGTCTTCATGGTGCTGCTTGCTTGGTGGTGCCCCTTGCTTAATGGTGTTGCAGACTCTGGGGCCTTTCAGAACAGATCATGTGACACTTAGATTGCACACAGGTGGACTTTATTTGACTAATTATGTGACTTCTGAAGGTAAATGGTTGCACCAGATCTTCTTTAGGGGCATCATAGCAAAGGGGGTGAATACATATGCACGCACAATTTTTCCTTTAAAATAATTTTTTGTTGAAACAAGTGATATTTTTAATTTCACTTCACCAATTTGGACTATTTTGTGTATGTTCATTACATGAAATCCAAATAAAAATCAATTTAAATTACAGGTTGTAATGCAACAAAATAGGAAAACGCCAAGGGGGTGAATATTTTTGCAAGGCGCTGTGGCTAATGACACTCGACAAAAAAATATATATATGTAATGTGTCCACCCACTCTACCCAGAGTGGGTGAAAATGCCACGCTAGCCCAGGACCTCCACATCTGGCTTCTTCACCTGCGGGATCATCTGAAACCAGCCTTCGGGGAAGCTGATGAAACTGAGGAGTATTTCTGTTTGTAAGAAAGCCCTTTTGTGGGAAAAAAAAACAAATTCTGATTGGCTGGGCCTGGCTCCTCAGTGGGTGGGCCTATGCCCGCCTAGACCCACCCACGGCTGCACCCCTGCCCAGTCATGTGAAATCCAATGATTAGGGCCTAATGAATTTAGATACATTTACTGATTTCCTTATATGAACTGTAACTCAGTCAAATCGTAGAAATGTTTGCATGTCGCGTTTATATTTTTGTTCAGTATTAAACATGAAAATACTACTTGTCATGTCAATGTCCATATCCATCTTACCTCTATGTTGTTTTATGTCCTGCAGATTTGAGAAGAGATGACGAATTCAATGGGAAAGTGGTAGCCAGTATCCCAGAATCCAGCCTAGCTGACGCAATGCAATTTTCAAGATTTTTTTACCAATTTTTTTTCTTTGGCCTCTATTGATTTAGTCACCCTAATTCTGGCCATCCTATGAGGGCAAAAACTCCAATAACTTTTGAACGGATTATGATAGAGACATGAGGTTTGGAACATTTCCACTGAGCCCAGGTGCTTTTTGGCAAACTTTAGGCATATTCTTGGATGAAATGGGTCCCGTAATAGTCTGGCAAAAACCAAACACTGCATTCCACAGAAAGAACCTCATACCATTGGTCAAGCATGGTGGTGGTAGTGTGATGTTTGGGGGTGCTTAGCTGCCTCAGGACATGGACGACTTGCCTTAATAGAAGGAACCATAAATTCTGCTCTTCATCAGACAATTCTACAGGAGAATGTCAGGGCATCCGTCTGTGAGCTGAAGCTGAACATCCATCAAGACAATGATTAAAAACACAATCAAGTCTATATGAAAATGGTTAAAAAGCAACAAATTTGAAGTTTCGGAATTGCCTAGTCAAAGTCCAGACCTAATCCCAATTGAGACGCTGTGGCAGGACTTGAAACGAGCAGTTCATGCTTGAAAACCCACATTTGTCGCTGAGTTTTATTATTTTATTCAAAAACATGCATGTCACAATTATTGGCTCCCCTGCGTTTAATACTTTGTGCACCCTCCCTTTGCCGAGATAAAAGCTCTGAGTCGTCTCCTATATTATTTGCTGAGGTGTGAGAACACATAGGATGGGATTTGAGACCATTCCTCCATACAGGAACTCTCCAGGTTCTTCAGAGTCCTTGGTCCTCTCTTGTGGGGTTTAGATAAGGGGACTGGGATGGCCATTGCATACACTTGATTCTATGGTCAGTGAACCATTTTTGTGTTCATTTGGAGGTATGCTTTGGATTGTTGTCCTGCTGGAAGATCCAACGATGACCAGGTTTTAGCCTCTTGGCAGAGGAAGACAGGTTTTGGTCTAAAATCTCATGGTTCTTGATGGAGTCCATGATGCCATGTATACTAACAAGGTTTCCAGGGCCTTTGGAAGTAAAACAGCCCCACAACATCACCATACTTCACAGTGGGGATTAGGTTATTTTCTGCATGAGCATGGCTCTTTTTACACCAAACCCAACTCTGGTGTTTATTGCCAAAAATTGCCAAAAAGACCATAGAACCTGGTTCCAATCAAAGTTCCAATGACATTTAGCAAACTCCAGGTGCTTATGTTTGTGGTTTGGTGAGAGCAGAGGCTTTCTTCTGTCAACCCTTCCAAATAACTTGTTGGCATGGAGGTGGCGTCTAGTTGTAGTTTTGGAGACTTGGTGACCCCAAGATGTAACCAACTTCTTGAATTCTCCAACTGTTATCCTTGGAGATTCTTTTGCCACTTGGACCATCCTTCTCACTGCGCATGAGGCCAAAATACGCTTTTGTACTCTTCCAGACAGGTTCATCTTAAAACTGACTTAATTCAAATAAAATACTTAATACAAATAAAAATGATTGCCCTAATATTGGAGATCGATATTTTTAGGCATGTAGCTATCTTTTTAAAGCCATTTCCTGATATGTGAGGGTCAACAACCTTTTGTCTCATTTCAATTGAGTGTTCGCTGGCCTATCCCATGTTGATGGATGACTAAGGGAATTTAGCCTGTGTGTCACCTAAAATTGACACCCCATTGAAACAGGAAGTTGTGAATGACCACTAAAGAGTTACCAAAGACTAGGATGAACTTTAAAAATAAAATCTTAATCAGAATATACATCAATTAGATTTTGTTCATAAGAAATTCTAGGGGTGCCAATAATTAATTGTGACAAGGATATTTGAATAAAAGAATCTAATCAAACTCAAATCAAATTTTATTTCTCACATGCTCCGAATACAACAGGTGACAGACTTACTTACAAGCCCTTAACAAACAATGCAGTTTTTAAGAAAATAACTTTACAAAAGTAAGCGATAAGAACAACAAATAATTAAAGAGCAGCAGTAAATAACAATAGCGGGGCTATATACAGGGATTACCGGTACAGTCAGTGTTCGGGGGCACCGGTGTCGAGGTAATATGTACATGTACAGTTGAAGTTGGAAGTTTACATACACGTTAGCCAAATACATTTCAACTCAGGTTTCACAACTCCTGACGCAGATGTCTCATCTAGACACCTGGAAATGCAAATGCGCTACGCTAAATGCTAAATGTACTCGTTAAAACTCAAACGTTCATTAAAACACACATGCAGGGTATTGAATTAAAGCTACACTCGTTGTGAATCTAGCCAACAAGTCAGATTTTTAAAATGCTTTTCGGCGAAAGCATGAGAAGCTATTATCTGATAGCATGCAACACCCCAAAGTACCTGAAGGGGACGTAAACAAAAGAATTAGCGTAGCCGGCGCTACACAAAACGTAGAAATAAAATATAAAACATTCATTACCTTTGATGATATTCTTTGTTGGCACTCCTATATGTTCCATAAACATCACAATTGGGTCTTTTTCCCGATTAAATCCGTCCATGTATGCCCAAAATATCCATTTGTATAGCCTGTCTGGTTCAGGAAAAAAGCTCCCTTCCAACACGCAACGTCATTTTTAAAAATTATATAAGTTGCCTATATTCTTTGACAAAACACTTCAACCTACTTTTGTAACCCAACTTTAGGTATTTGTAAACATTAATAAGCGATCAAATTGATCACTGGGCGATCTGTATTCAATAGCAGCTACTCAAGAAAACGTTGTCCTGTGTCTCTCTTCCAAAATCGATTGCTGTATGCTGGACGAAATGAAGGATCTATTTGTCATTACACAAAGGATTTTTGTCAATGAAAATGACGTTTTTGGCGACATCGTGTGGAAGTTGTAGGAACTGCAAGCTCCCGGCTATATATTTTTGCTTGCAATAAACAATTCAGAGATTGGCGGATTAATACTTTTCTGTGGTTTTTGTGACCAGGTTTTTCTTGGGATTTCGCTTGCTGTTCACGTTCTGTTATAGTCACAGGCATTATTTAACCAGTTTTAGAAACTTCAGAGTGTTTTCTATCCACACATACTAATCATATGCATATACTATATTCCTGGCATGAGTAGCAGGACGCTGAAATGTTGCACGATTTTTAACAGAATGTTCGAAAAAGTAGGGGGTAGACTGAAGAGGTTTTTTAATCATAGTAAAAATTCCCTGTCTTAGGTCAGTTAGGATCACCACTTTATTTTAAGAATGTGAAATGTCAGAATAATAGTAGAGTGAACGATTTATTTCAGTTTTTATTTTTTTCATCAGAAGTTTACATACACTAAATTAGTATTCAGTAGCATTGCCTTTAAATTGTTTAACTTGGATCAAACGTTTCGGGTAGCCTTCCACAAGCTTCCCATGATAAGTTGGCTGAATTTTGTCCCATTCCTCCTGACAGAGCTGGTGTAACTGAGTCAGGTTTGTAGGCCTCCTTGCTCTCACACACTTTTTCAGTTCTATCCACAAATTCTCTGTAGGATTGAGGTCAGAGCCACTCCAATGATAATGGCCACTCCAATACCTTGACTTTGTTGTCCTTGAGCCATTTTGCCACAACTTTGGTAGTCTGCTTGGGGTCATTGTCAATTTGGAAGACCCATTTGCGACCAAGCTTTAACTTCCTGACTGGAATGTCTTGAGATGTTACTTCAATATAGCCACATAACGTTCCTCCCTCATGCCATCTATTTTGTGAAGTGCACCAGTCCCTCTCGCAGCAAAGCACCCCCACAATATGATACTGCCACCCTCATGCTTCACGGTTGGGATGGTGTTCTTCGGCTTGCAAGCTTCCCCCTTTTTCCTCCAAACATAACGATGGTCATTATGGCCAAACAGTTATATTTTTGTTTCATCAGACCAGAGGACATTTCTCCAAAAATTACGATTTTGGCCCCATGTGCAATTGCAAACCGTAGTCTGGCTTTTTTATGGCGATTTTGGAGCAGTGGTTTCTTCCCTGCTGAGCGGCCTTTCAGGTTATGTTGATATAGGACTCATTTTACTGTGGATATAGATACTTTTGTCCCTGTTTCCTACAGCATCTTCACAAGGTCCTTTGCTGTTTGTCTGGGATTGATTTGCACTTTTCGCACCAAACTACGTTCATCTCTAGTTGACAGAACATGCCTCCTTCCTGATTGGTATGATGGCTGTGTGGACCCATGGTGTTTATACTTGCATACTATTGTTTGTACAGATGAACGTGGTACCTTCAGGCATTTGGAAATTGCTCCCAAGGATGAACCAGACTTGTGGAGGTCTACTATTTTTTTCTGAGGTCTGGGCTGATTTATTTAGATTTTCTAATGATGTCAAGCAAAGAGGCACTGAGTTTGAAGGTAGGCCTTGAAAATAATCAGTCTGTAAATAATTGTTGGAAAAATTACTTGTGTCATGCGCAAAGTAGATGTCCTAACCGACTTGCCAATACTATAGTTTGTTCACAAGAAATTTGTGGAGTGGTTGAAAAACAAGTTTTAATGACTCCAACCTAAGTGTATGTAATCTTCCGACTTCAACTGTAGATAGAGTTATTAAAGTGACTATGCATAGATAATAACAGAGAGCAACAGCAGCGTAGAGAAGGGGGAGGGGGGTACATTTGATTAGCTGTAGGAGTCTTATTGCTTGGGGGTAGAAGCTGCTTAGAAGCCTCCTGGACCTAGACTTGGTGCTTTGGTACCGCTTGCCTTGTGGTAGCAGAGAGAACGGGTCTATGACTAGGGTGGCCGGAGGCTTTGGCAATTTTTAGGGCCTTCCTCTGACACTGCCTGGTAAAGAGGTCCTGGATGGCAGGAAGCTTGGCCATGTTGATGTATTGCGCCGTACGCACTACACTCTGTAGTGCCTTGCGGTCGGAGGCCGAGCAGTTGCCATACCAGGCAGTGATGCAACCAGTCAGGATGCTCTCGATGGTGCAGCTGTAAAACCTTTTTAGGATCTGAGGACCCATGCCAAATCATTTCAGTCTCCTGAGGGGGAATAGGTTTTGTTGTGCCCTCTTCACGACTGTCTTGGTTTGTTTGGACCATGTTAGTTTGTTGTTGATGTGGACGCCAAGGATCTTGAAGCTCTCAACCTGCTCCACTACAGCCCCTTCAATGAGAATGGGCCGTGCTCGGTCCTCCCTTTCCTGTAGTCCACAAACATCTCCTTTGTCTTGATCACGTTGCGGGAGAGGTTGTTGTCCTTCCACAACAAGGTCAGGTCTCTGACCTCCTCCCTATAGGCTGTCTCATCATTGTCTGTGAACAGGCCTACCACTGTTGTGTCATCAGCAAACTTAATGATGGTGTTGTAGTCATGCCTGGCCGTGCAGTAATGAGTGAACAGGGAGTACAGGAGGGGACTGAGCACGCACCCCTGAGGGGCCCCCGTGTTGAGGATCAGCGTTGCTGATAATTTCTTGATTGTTTATTTTTTACTCAATTCATATGATATTATGAGTAAGATCAAGCTGATAAACAACAATGTAATTTTTCCATTTAAAAAAAAATATTTACCTAGGGTGCCAATAATTCAGGATGGTACTGTATGACCCCTCTATGGAAAAACTCTTCTGAAGGTAGCCCAGTACCAGTTAAAAACATTTATGGAAGTAGTGGGTAAAAAAATAATGGTAATCCTGATCTAGATATTATTTTATATATTTAATAACCAGGTAAATCATTGAGAACACATCCTCTATAATGATATGTTTTATACCTAATCCTTTAATGTTTACACCTGTGTACATAGTGTGTACAAGGATAGTACTGGGGTGTGTAAGTGTAGTGCCAGCAACGATGTACTGTAGGAGAAGAGAGTTGCACTACAACACTACTGTCCTGGTCAATTGTGAGTCTCCCTGAATGAGATCGTATTATAAAGGTGAAATGTATGAAGCCTGCCTCTCCTGAATCAAAGTACATGAATTTACCTTTTTTTTGTGATGACAAATTCATCAGCCTATGACCAAGTCCCATGGACCCAGCTATACTGGAGTGGAAGCATTATTAATGGCAGAGGTAAAGCGAAGCACTGTTTGGCATTGGTCTAGACAGAACAGAGGTATTTTCATAAAAATTGTGTCTCAAATGGCACCCTATTCCTTATGTAGTCCACCACTTTTGACCATGGCTCTGGTCAAAAGTAGTGCACTATATGGAATAGGGTGCCATTTGTGACGCAGATGGCTGTAGCCGTGAATACAACTCTTCAATCTCAATGTGTTCAGCGGCACAAGATTATGTTTGCTCTCTGGTGATTACATCTAGATTAATGAATAGCACCATAGGGGTTGCAGTTGATTACTCTGGCAAACGTCGTTGTGAGGAGGGCAAACATTTGAGAGGTCTTTGAACACGCAAAATGTATTGTAGAATATTGCTCTACGTGTATTGTCATTTCAGTTGTGTTTACAGTTCCGGTAGTTTGTTATTTTGTTCACTCTCTTTCTTTATAGTCAATCTCTAGGCAGCTCTTCTAAATCAAATGTATGTCGCATGTCACTACTACACAGGAGAGGCATTTTATTTAAAAAATATATACATTTTTTTAAATAATTAAATGTAATTTAAAAAAAATTGGGGGCAGAAATGCCTTCTGGAACATGTGGACTTTCATGTGCCTTAATAACAAACTTGTATGCCATCTGTAAATACAAATACAATCGTTAAATTACGAGCCTAGTTGGTTTAGCCAAAGAAAAAGGAAGGAACCTTCCCGCTAGCCATGATTGGCTGAGATAATGGATGCTCTGGACATGTCGAGAAATTAGTTTCTGATGAGGCAGGTCCTATTTCAAAGACCTTCCATGATACCCAAACACAGTGGTCAGACCCAGCGATGGAGAACCACACCTACTCCAAAGGACCTATCATTCATCACATGTGGCATGACAACTGCACCAGTCCCTTAGAGGTCACTGTCTGTTGCAGATGTTACATTGAAAGATGATGCAGACTGTCTGCTGTACACAGGAATTCCATTACTAGAATTCAACACTCTTGTGTCTTGCTTTCAAGCTTTTGCCCCCACATCATCAACAATGTCGGTTGTAGACCAAATTCTGTTGACACTAACGAAACTTAGACAGAACTTTGTTAAAGCTGATTTAGCAAGACGCTTGAAAGGGTCACCTGATCAGGTCAGTAAAACATTGACATTCTGGATAGATGTCATTGCTGAGCACACCAAGGATCTCATTCCATGGCTGCCTCGTGAGACGATAAAGGTTACTGTGCCACAGGTTTTTCTGGATCATTTTTCAAACAGAACTTGTTTGAAAAATTATTATGTTATTGATCGCAAAGGAAGTGTTTTGCAGAAGGCTAAAAATCTGGACTCAAGAACTGAATCTTACAGTCACTACTATGCCAGTAATACTGTGAAATATCTAGTTGCAACTGCTTCACCAGGAATGGTTTTGTTTATTTCAGAGTCTTATGCTGGGAGATGAAGTTCATTACACAGAACTCGAACAATTGCGTGCTGGAGATGAGGTGATTGGGGACCGTGGCTTCACAATTTGGGACTTGCTAGAGGAACGGAATGTACACTTGGTCTTACCAGCATTTACACACAAGCAATGCCAGTTGACAAATGAGCAGGTCACTCGCACATGACACATTGCTAATGTCCGTATTCATGTGGAACGAGCAATACACGATTCTCTCACAAACTGTGCCTATTAGTTTGATCCCTAAAATTGACAACATACTTATGTGTGCAACTCTTGTAAATCTGAGGAGAGTTTATTTCTAGCAAATAGACAGAATATCTAACACAATCAACATGACTAACAACATGCACTGACCGTTTATGTATTCCAAAAATGTACATCACTTTATTCCTATTAATGAACTGCAAAACATTGACAGCATTTGTAACATTATTTTATTCCAACTGTTGGCTGTATTTGTTTTAAATCATTGTTTTGTCAGCTCACACAACTGCCCGTACCAACTTGCCTATTTTAACTGGTTCTTTCCTATGACAAATTGACATTGTCTGTCACACCCTGACCTTAGAGATCCTTTTTATGTCTCTATTTGGTTAGGTCAGGGTGTGATTTGGGGTGTGTATTCTATGTTCTATTATTTGTATTTCTATGTTTGGCCGGGTAGTGTTCTCAATCGGGGACAGCTGTCTATTGTTGTCTCTGATTGAGAACCATACTTAGGTAGCCCTTTTTCCCCACCTGTCTTTGTGGGAAGTTGTCTTTGTTTGTTGGCACTATAGCGTTTAGCTTCACGGTTGTTTTTGGATTGTTTAATGTTTTTGTGGGCGTCATATAAGTAAATGGTTATGTATGCTCACCACGCTGCACCTTGGTCCTCTTCTTTTAACGGCCGTGACAGAACTTCCCACCAAATACGGACCAAGCAGCGTGGTAAGGAGGAGCAGTGTGTTCAGGATTCATGGACTTGTGAGGAAATCCTGGACAGGAAAGGACCCTGGAGGCCGGCTGGGCAATTTCGCCGTCCGAAAGAGGAACTGGAAGCAGCTAAAGCTGAGCGGCGGCGATATGAGGAGGCTAACCATCGAAGCAGGCACGAGAAACAGCCCCAAAAAAATTGTTTGGGAGGGCACAAGGGGAGGGTGGCAGAGTCAGGATTCAGACCTGAGCCAACTCCCTGTGCTTACTGTGGCGAGCATGTGACTGGTCAGGCACCGTGCTATGGGGTGATGCACACGGTGTCTCGAGTGAGCATTCACAGGCCGGTTTGCTCTGTGCCAGCGTCCCGCATTTGCCAGGTGGAAGTGGGCATCCAGCCAGAAAGTATTGTGCCAGCTCTGCGCTCGAGACCGCCAGTGCGCCTCCACGGCCCAGTGTATCCGGTGCCTCTGCCAAGGACAAAGCGTCCTGTATGTCTCCCCAGCCTGGTGAGTCCTGTGCCTGCGCCTAGAACTAAGCCTCCTGTACGTCTCCCCAGCCTGGTGAGTCCAGTGCGCCTCCACGGCCCAGTGTATCCGGTGCCTCTGCCAAGGACAAAGCCTCCTGTATGTCTCCCCAGCCTGGAGTCCTGTGCCTGCGCCTAGAACTAAGCCTCCTGTACGTCTCCCCAGCCTGGTGAGTCCTGTGCCTGCGCCTAGAACTAAGCCTCCTGTATGTCTCCCCAGCCTGGTGAGTCCTGTGCCTGCTCACAGAGTCAGGCCTCCTGTGTGTCTCTCCATTCCAGTGATGATCCATGGCACGAAGCCTCCAGCGAGGATCCATGGCACGACGCCTCCAGCGAGGATCCATGGCACGACGCCTCCAGCGAGGATCCATGGCACGACGCCTCCAGCGAGGATCCATGGCACGACGCCTCCAGCGAGGATCCATGGCACGACGCCTCCAGCGAGGAGTCATGGCACGACGCCTCCAGCGAGGAGTCATGGCACGACGCCTCCAGCGAGGAGTCATGGCACGACGCCTCCAGCGACGGTCTCCAGTCCGGGGCCCCCAGCGACGTCCTCCAGTCCGGGGCCCGCAACGAAGGTCCCCGCACCAGAGTTGCCACCAAAGTGGGGTGAGCCAGTGGTGGAGCGGGGTCTGAGCCGCCACCGCGGATAGATGCTCACCCAGACCCTCCCCTATAGGTTCAGATTTTGCGGCCAGAGTGTACGCTCACCATGCTGCACCTTGATCCTCTTCTTTCAACGGCCGTGACATTGTCCAATGAAAAATAAACTGGTGAGAGATCATTACACTGTTTGTGTAGGTATATCGCTTAATAAATGGATTATCTAATATATTAGTATCTTATGTATTATTTAATATATTTATTAAAACAGTACTTCAGGAAGTAAGTGCATGCTCAAACAAATTGCATTGTGTATGCCCAGCATATTCAATCTACTGCTCACTCCCATTCACTTAAAGAGCTCCAGGTACTTTGGGCAGAGATCTATCTTTTCAGCAAAATCATCAGTCAACCTAGGTAGCATGTGTAAAAAGTAGACCTTCTGCAGCTGTTGCACATGTGCATCTGTGTAGTCTTTATCAAATGGAATGTCCACTTCTATGTGCTTGCTTGGTGTCCAGATGACCAGTTTGCAGCTCTGTGGGCCCAGGCACATCATGGTCACTTGTCTGAAAGAAGGATTAAGAAAGCACATTGCCACAAAATTCTGATTAGATTGAGTTTACAATACAATGTTAAATACTTGTAATACAGCTAATCTATTTTCTTAAACATTTTTACCCACCTGAAGGTAGTATCCATCTTTTCCATCAGGATGAATTAGGTACTCCATCATCCAAGCTTTTGATGTCACGATTTGGCCAATCAGAAATTCTGTCAGATGTGGAACTCTTGATGGGGCACTTGATCTCAAGGAGCTATGTTGCGTCAAGGATCCCATCTGAGCTGGCTCCCAACCAAGGATGGTCAGGGTGCACCACCAGGCCTCTGTTCTCCGCAACATTTCCTCTGCTCTCCAGGAGTGTGATGACATTGACCTCATTTTCTTAGGATAATAAACCATTATTACTCCCATCAGGGGATCTGACCAGAAATTATCGCACTCCTGTGACTCCCTCCCATCCACCCAGCATATTCCACAGCCACTCTGTCATTCTACAGAGAACCATTAACTTCTGACATAAAAAACAGTCTTTCATTCCTTTATATAGAATGCTTCTGATCTATCATGTCTTTAGTATATCAATGTTCAAAGTTTACCTCGAATTCAACACTTCGAACAAGAAATAACGCCCATGATTCGCGCAAACATCATGGGATACAGGAAACTCTTGGATACAATATTTTGTCAGTCATTGGAAGTTAAAGCGTACTTTTCGCTTGCTTGTGAACATTAGCTTGCTGGCCCGCTAGCTAAAGTTATGATCTGTGTAGTCATATTATTTGTATCTGTCACGTTCTGACCATCGTTCTTGTGTGTTTTCCTTGTTTTAGTGTTGGTCAGGATGTGAGCTGGGTGGGCATTCTATGTTGTGTGTCTGGTTTGTCTATTTCTATGTTTGGCCTGATATGGTTCTCAATCAGAGGCAGGTGTTAGTCATTGTCTCTGATTGGGAACCATATTTAGGTAACCTGTTTTGTGTTGGGTTTTGTGGGTGATTGTCTCCTGTGTCAGAGTTTGTACCACATGGGACTGTTTCGGGTTTTCATGTTTCTTGTTTTGTAGTCTATTTCATGTATAGTTTCGTTATTAAAAGAACCATGAATTATAACCACGCTGCATCAGAGGAAGAAGAGAACCGTTACAGTATCTCAGAAATCCATTTGCATCGCTAGTTATAGCCTAATGTTAGCTAGATAAGCTAACATTGAACCTATTTGATTAGCTTTAGCTATCTGCAGATTCATACTCCAGCATTTCATGCATAGTGGCTAACTATGACAATCCATTTGTACTATAGCTATGGGTTGGGATTATGGTTCATTGTTTAGCTAGCTAGCTACATATCTAAACAAAATACTTCACTTTGCAAGAGAATGATTACATGATCCATCAAGTTAGCCAGGTGTGTCTGGGGGTGATTACGGCAATCTATTGTATTTTATGAACATGTGTACACATCCAGACAACAGTGACACTTAGATGTGGCTGGACTGTGGTTATAGCATTTCTATCACATCAATTTAGACAAGTGTCTGGGTAAGCATAATCTAATATTTATGAAATAAAAATACAATATTTTTATCGGGACACATTCAAAGTCAAATTAGGATTTAGGCCAAGGACTATATAGTGTATTTTTACCTGGAGTTTTCCCTTATGTTAGGCTACTACTTTCATTACTTTTAGTCTTGGTTGTTTACTACGCTACCTCTGTTTAGCACATGGACTCAAATGTGAATTCTTAAAGAGATGGGTGGGGCTAAGGCTTAAGAGGGTGTGAACAATGCTGAATAGGTGTAGACAAAGAAGAGCTCTCCAGTAGGTGTACCAAAATATTCAAGAGTGGGGTTATAACTTTATCAACTTTCAAAGCAGAATTACTTTCCCATTGTTCATCAACTGCAGTGTATGATATATAATTTTGTAGCTCTGAGTCTCTACTTTTATCCAATTTAAAATCACAATGTAATTAACATGTTGCTACATAAGACAGAAACAAGGCAGTGGGTCACAAATGTACAATTTGTCTTGCTGGATGTGGTAAACAATAAAAGGTAAATTGGTTGCTATGCTTATGCATTGCGCCTCTTGAATTCAGATTATTTACATATACACAAAGATTACTCTTGACACCTGCACATATGTTGAGCCCACAAGGCAGTCCAGTGGTATTTACAAATGCTCTCCTGAAGTCTTTGGAATCTGCCAGATGGCAACATTAAAATAACAAACCTCTTATCCATATAATTACCTGTAAACTACTGGCTTGAACTGTGTGTGTGTGTGTGTACATGATCGTTCAGATCTAATTTCAAATCCCTTCATTCAGACTTTATGTCATATTGCAGATCAGTTAACAGATCAGAGCCTGGTAGGTAACATTGTTACAGAGCATTAAATTCCACTGTCACGGCAAATCTACTTATTCAGAACAATGACGGGGCGCACCAGTCCCTTAGCTAGCAGTGTTTACTGAGGGTTCCATTACCTGAGGAGCGAGATTAAGTGATGGATGCACTCAATGAGGAGAGGCAGTAACATTTTAAGAAGAGCTTAGAAATCCAGGAGAAGCTCTCAGGGAGAGGCCTTGCTCAGGGGAGACTGACCTCTGAAAGAGAGTGGCTGCCAGCTCTGACTGCTGCAGCTCACTACTTTGCCAAGAAGCAAAGTTCTACTTCTAAAAGCCCACGACACATTTAATGCTTAGCAACTTAAAGTGTGTAGACCTCAGAGTATTCTCTTTCCATCCATCCATCTCCCTCTCCCTTTCTTTTCCTCCCTCATTAACTCACTCCTCAGTTTTATGGCTAATAGCTTTATTAAAATTATAATTCTGAGGACATGGATAGTCAGTCCTTGCATCCATACCTCTGTCCATGAATTTGAGAGTGGTTGCATTTCTCCAGCCCCATCCCACAGCTTTTTACCGAAAAGGGGGCGGGGAGCAGCTTTGATATTGTTTCAACTGCTGATTACCACTTTAACTGAAATAAGTTGTAGCATTTGGTTCTGTAAGCTTCTGCTAGTTCTTGGCTGACTAATAGCTCACTGGGCACAGACGTCAGTTCAACTTCTAGTTCTGATTTACATTTGATTGAGTTGTCAACTAATGTGAATTCAAAGTGAAATCGACAAAAAAGTTTAATTATAATCTCAACCAATAATCTAATTTAAAGAATATCACCAAATCTAATCAAATCAGACTTTAAATTCACTTTAAATAAAGTTTGATTTGATTTAGTCCTATTCTTTAACTTTGATTCTTGGTTGAGATGGAGACGTGAATCCAACATATAAATTATTCATTTGTAGACTAACTGAAATTTGTTTACAACCAAACACAATTCAATACCACTTTTGCGATACAGTAAATAGCCTATTAACTTGTCGACAAGTTAACAAATTATATGTTGGATTCACGTTCCAACGAAACCAAAAATAAAAATTAAAGAATAGGATTAGGTCAGTGGCTCAGATGAAACTATCCAAGTATTATGTATCATTAAAATGTTGATATTTAGTTGCATTGTCAAACAAACACAATTAAATAATAGTTTTGTAATACAGTAAATAGCCTAAAGTTAACTAATGTAACTGTATTTATTCAACCTTAAAATGAGTAACACATCCATGGCCATATTGAGGTTAGCCTACTGTAACTATAAATGTCTTCTTATGTAATCATACAAAGTGTACATGTTCAAGACCGCATGCAAAGATTGCAGGTCTGTGATCTTCACAATTGCTGTAATAATCTGCACAGAATCATGAACAACATTGATCACTTGCACTAAGTACTTTTAATTTGGTTGTACTTTTAGATGGTTGAAAGCATAGTGATAACACATTGGGAATTCAACTTCTGGCTGTCTTTTTGAGTGAGTGAATAAAGTTTGAAATCTCATTGATCAACGTCTCAACCAAATATTACCCACATTTCCACGTTGAAATGAAGTGGTGTGCCCAGTGGGATTTTTTAAATGGAGAAAGTTTATATTGTGAAGTGATGAGACTTGCATCTTGTGTGTGAGCTTTTACTTCTCAAAAACAAGTGATAATTGGTAATGGTTATATAGGGTTACATTTTAAGAGTTCAATGACAACTTTGGTAATATTATAAACCTGAAAATATGCAGGTCACCGTTTTTTTGTTCTGGAGGCAGTTCTGCAGAGTGGTCACTAGCTGGCACAGCCACAAAGTAACATATCTCATTTTAAACCTAACACTAACCGTAAACCCTAAACTTCTCCACACTACTAACCCTAATGCCTAACCCTAACCTGCCAATTTTGACATTGCAGCTGGCCTATCTCAGGGGTAAGGGAAGACCCCCATGAATTGGACAAAAATGAATGCAACTTATTGCCATTGAGCAAACCATATACACAATTGCAAATACCACTCAAATGGACAGCAGTTTATCCAAACCATATGGCAAGAGGAACATGGCAAATACCAAGTGTTATATAAATCCTCTTCAGTCTACCCCCTACTTTTTCAAACATTCTGTTAAAAATCGCGCAACATTTCAGCGTCCTGCTACTCATGCCAGGAATATAGTATATGCATATGATTAGTATGTGTGGATAGAAAACACTCTGAAGTTTCTAAAACTGGTTAAATCACGGCTGTGACTATAACAGAGCGTGTGTTTCATCGAAAAGCGCAAGAAAAACTGGTCACTGAAAGCTGAAAATAATATCCATGCACCACTTGCATGTATTATTTAAAGGACAACAAATTAAATATGGCCACGGATGCAACTCCTACAGCTTCCACACGATGTCGCCAAAAACGTCATTTTCATTGACAAAAATCATTTGAGACATGACCAATAGATCCTTCATTCCATCCAGCCTACAACAATCGATTTTGGAAGAGAGAAAAATGGACATTGTTTTCTTGAGTAGCTGCTATTGAATACAGATCACCCAGTGATCAATTTGATCGCTTATTAACGTTTACAAATACCTAAAGTTGGGTTACAAAAGTAGGTTGAAGTGTTTTGTCAAAGAATATAGGCAACTTATATAATTTTAAAAAATGACGTTGCGTGTTGGAAGAGAGCTTTTTTCCTGAACCAGACAGGCTATACAAATGGATATTTTGGGCATACGTGGATGGATTTAATCGGGAAAAAGACCCAATTGTGATGTTTATGGAACATATAGGAGTGCCAACAAAGAATATCATCAAAGGTAATGAATGTTTTATATTTTATTTCTGCGTTTTTGTGTAGCGCCGGCTACGCTAATTCTTTTGTTTACGTCCCCTTCAGGTATATTGGGGTGTTGCATGGTATCAGATAATAGCTTCTCATGCTTTCGCCGAAAAGCATTTTAAAAATCTGACTTGTTGGCTAGATTCACAACGAGTGTAGCTTTAATTCAATACCCTGCATGTGTATTTTAATGAACGTTTGAGTTTTAACGAGTACGTTTAGCATTTAGCGTAGCGCATTTGCATTTCCAGGTGCCTACTTGAGACGTCTGCGTCTCAAGTAGGATCAAGAGGATTTATACACCAAAAAATCCCAAAGATGGCGAGTGCGCTCCACCATAGATTTTGATATGGCAAATGGTCACAAAGTCAAGACCCAGGGGTCAAATTTAGAAAACCTCAAATAAAGTGCTTTTTGGGTCGTTTTTTGAATTTTTTTCCATTTTGTTTAGTCAATTATACATATGCAATAACCGTATGAAGATAATTTTGTCTTATTTTATTGAGGTTGTCTATAAGGCCTATGTTTTGTCCATTTGCAATATATGATCATAGGAAGTTGGCTTCCGAACCCAAAAGTCAGTTAACCATGGCCAAATGGCATAAGAAATGTCCAAATGCCACACATAAGTATTGAAAGTACCAAATCAGGATGTTATGTCCATTTGCCATATATGATCATAGGAAGTTGGCTTCAGAACCCAAAAGTCAGTGAACCATGTCCAAATGGCATAAGAAATGTCCAAATGGTATTTATACTGACCAAATGATATATTTCACTATGTTAAGCCTTGAATCTACCTAGAAGATCTATTTGTCATGTTTGATCATAGAAACTCATAGGAAGTAAGAATGTGGTGCAATGAGAGAGAAGTGGGACTCGTTGAAAAACGTCCAAACTTATCAGGGGTGGACACGGGTGGGGGGTGCTCCCTACCCAGCCATGGACCCCTTGCACCTCCCTAAAGGCATTAAAAACCATTTAAAAAATGTGCTCCTGGTAACCCGTTCAGATTACCAGGTGCACAGCTCTCCATTTACAATGTCTTACAATGGGCATATACCATCACAAATTGGATATGCTCTAATATACTACAGAAATGCCTCGGGATGGAAGGGCAGTGATAGTG
The DNA here is from genome assembly GCF_013265735.2 of Oncorhynchus mykiss. Classification (NCBI taxonomy): domain Eukaryota; kingdom Metazoa; phylum Chordata; class Actinopteri; order Salmoniformes; family Salmonidae; genus Oncorhynchus; species Oncorhynchus mykiss. The sequence goes on along the minus strand of NC_048576.1, from coordinate 47,496,426 downwards.
GTTCCTCTCCATCACTCGTTGGTGTTGATTTCAGCCTGTCAATTAATTCCACACGGTTAAGGTTAGACTTGCACAGATCGGAAGAACCGTAGGAATGTTTGTGTGGTTGAATTGTGCTTCTAACCTCAACGGTTCTGCCGCTGTTACCCAAAAGCACCTCATTTTTAGGTCAGGCTTAATTTGGGCCTACTTTTTTGCACGGTCGCTGCGATCAGACCGAGCGAGCTATGGTCAAGTGGGGCATCTAGTTGTACTCGGTACAGCCTAAAGACTATGGTGATGCCATTTCTGTCCCTTTCTGTGATGATTTAAGCCTCCCAATTTGGGGATTTCAGCCCTATTTAATGGTAAAGTTCACATTTCCCCTTTAGGATATGAAGAGGACCATTCAATCTTTTCATATTGATATCTGTAGAGGTACAGGTGACCCTGAACACGTGGCAAAAGGAATTTTGAAAATGGCCTGCACAGTAAACCCATGTTATCCTTAAGGAGAAACTCGGATGTGTCAGACTACATGAACCGTTGCACGCAGCTATTACCGTTTTTGACCTTTAATCCCAGAAAATGGGCCTTAACTCAAAAAGCGTTGAGGCCTCGACGCCTTTTTGTTTCTGGGCTCAAAGGCCATTTGGCCAAACCTGTGCTCACGAGTTCCGTCTTCAAAGTCCTTTCCATTTAGGAGAAATGGCCATGTCCGTTTGATGTTTTTTCCATTTGCAATAAGCAGCCAGTATATGGTGGAATTTTCCGGAACAGCGGAAAGATGACCAAAAATGTAAAATTTTATAGAATGGTAAATAAATGCCTGAGAGACTTCATTTGATGACTTCCCGGAAGATCCGGCCCTGGGGCATGACCTGATTCCGTCAGCCTATTTTAATAACACTCACGACTTCTAGTAAGGGACCGTACATTTGCAATATGGAGATCCTTATCAACCATACGGGTAATGCCATCGGCGTCCCTTATGTAAGAAATTGATCAGTTCTGCCTCCAGGAAAAGACTCATGATAATAAACATTAACCTGCTTAAATATAGTTTCAGGTTGGCTAGAGAATTACAGAAGGGCTGTTCCTTTGAACCTCAGGCAGTAGGCTCAAGCAACCCGGTTTCTCTCCCCAGTCAGAGGTAGCCTGCCTGTATCCTGCCTGTCTCCCAGACTCTGACCATAAAAAAAAAAAAAAAATAGGCTACTACACCAGAAGCATGATTTGGCCACAGAGGATGGATTGTTTTAAATGGCACTGTCTACAGTCGCTAGGGCCCACAATATTGGTAGACAGAACAAATACCAAATAGTTGATTGTTGAATTGCGACTGTCAGTGTAAAGTAGAGGCCCACCCAGGCATATGTACATTTACATTTTAGCCATTATAGGTCAGTGCCAATTGAAAGCTTGGTTTCTGACTATAATTTCCTCCTCCAGGTTTGATGGACGTCATATCATGTTTTTGTCTCGCTATTATAGGGAGACACAATTATATAGATAATGGCCCATTATATGGATCAGTTGACGTTGTTTTTATTGACCTGTTTGTCAGTGTCAGCAGAGTCGCTTGTAATTTCTGTCATATTAAAAAAGATTCTGCTAATTGACATAATGATTTGATCGTGTAGAATAGATTTGTAGTTTTAATCACATTTACAAGCTTGTAACTTAATATATGCGAGCAATAGTTGCATCTGTACACCTGCGGATATCAATTTCACACGTTTAAACTTTTGGCAGTGCTTTAGCAACCTACAGTGACAAAAAGATGTGTACATATGCAAACAGCAATTTGAAAGCAAGGAGAGAGAAAGAAAGCAGGAGCTCTGGCAGGTGGGACCTGTTTCTTCCAACCAATCAGATTAGGTTTTCATAGACTAGTATACAGACTACCTGTCAATCAGGACATGCGTTTCCACTGAGACTGATTGAGCAATGTCCCCCAATGCCCAGCTGTTACCTGTCATGGCGGGTAAGTTGAAATGTGTTTATTTTAATGCTAGGTAGCAAGCTTTTTTCTTCTTTGTAACACATTGGAAGCTATTGTCCAACTCATTATTAAGAGTTTGTAACTAACGTTGTAGTCAGATACCGAAATCTATTCGCAAGGTAAAGTTATTTTGCAAGCTGTTTTTAAGCTAGCTATCTAGCATGATTGTATATGGAGTCATAGCTAGCTAGCCAGCATAATAATTAGGAAATTAATCATTCACCTGCTAAAACGTAGCAACTGACATAAATTCATGTAAAATCCTATCTAAACCATTTTCAATTGACCGTCCCCAATCTCCAGGTGACAATCCACTCCCAGTCAGACAGGCTCCGTCCAGGCCTCAGTCAGGACCACAATACCCTGAGAGACATGAACATATAATATAGGACATATAATAATTCTGTATGCTGGAATGCATCATGCAACACAGTGAGCATCGCTCAGCTGCACCATTACATGCCAGGAGGGTGCAAGAACTGGCTGCAGAGGACCTGATGGCCAACAGGATTGTGTCCCTCCTCACCTGGGTCCTCAATTAATACTTACAAAAGTAAGTCTGTACTGCCTTGTCTCTGATTGATATATAGGGCCTTGTGTTTTGGTTAATCATGTCACGTGACATGGAGTTCAACCTTTATTTAAAGGTATACTCAACGAAGTAACATTGCATTAGCAGCACCAGATATTGTGATGAGCGAGATCAAAGACTTTGCTGTCGCACAGTCACACACAGTATCTGCGCATGAGCACGAGTTCACGTCACGCAGTTACAATGTGGAAGATAAGGGACCTAAACAGCTGAGAAGTTTAGCCTCGCGCTTCAAAGCTCTTAGTAGTTGCGGAAATTGACCCACTCAGATATTTAATTTCTGCAATTGCTGAGCGATTAACTGACGTCAGTTAAATTATTTGAATACCATTTAGTTAGTACTTTTTTATGTGAGCTCGATGTGCAGTTTCTGTCGAGATGAAGCCTGAACAGTGTGATGTTGTAGTTTCCAACAGGCTAATAGTCAACATAGTTTAGTGCAGAAAACGTAATCCATTACGCTCCCACTTAAACTTTTCTGAGCAGACATGAGAATGCCTGATTGAGAGGGAAAGAAAGCAGTTTCTTTGCCAGCCTGAAAATACATGATCTAATTGATTGATAGTTGATATTCAGCAGTCATAAAAGTATGCCTTATTTACTTTGAATAACTACTAAAATAGACAGCATAGGCAGCAGCTCTATAGAGATGAGATGATGACTTGGAATTGAATAATAAAGTCATCAAATAAAACACGTATTTTATTAAAGTAAAGTAATGTGAATAAATGAAACTACCATCAGGGGACTTTTATTAAAACTTTATTTTATTAAAACTTTCTGCATCTAGGTCATATCGCTGCCTACCTTTTAACCTTTTATCAAACTGTCCCCCTTTCCTTTTATGTCAGGTTGTCCAGCATCATCCTCATACAATTGATTTCATTTTTGGTTTAATTTTCATTTTTGGAAAATAAAATAAAGGTTAAAATCTATAGTGTAGGTCGTGTGACATGATTAACCAAAAGACAGGGCCCTATACTGTACATTAGTCACAGAGCGGGCAGTACAGACTTACTTTTGTAAGGTCCCAGGTGAGGAGGGACATTATCTTGTTGTCTGTCAGGTCATGTAGCATCAGTAATATTTGGGCACCAGTCCAAATTGTGTTATTACTTGACTGAATAGTTAAAATAAAACTGTATTCATCACATGCTTCGTAAACAACATATATACTAATGGTGAAATGCTTACTTAAGGGCCCTTCCCAACAATGCAGAGAGAAATAAGAGAGAAATTATTAAAAAGTAAAACCTGTAATAATAAATACACAATGAGTAACGATAACTTTTACAGGAGGAACTAGTACTGATTCGATGTGCAGGAGTACAAGGTGATTGAGGTAGATATGTACATCTAACTAGGACTATAAACAGTAGCAGCAGCATATGTGAGGAGTCAAAAATGTTTGTGCAAAAAGGGTCAATACAGATAGTCCGGGTAGCTATTTGGTTAACTATAACAGTCTTATGTAGTTTAGACCAATATATGTGTATTTCTGATAAAGAATTCCCTGGGGGAAAAAACACTTACAGCAGCGAGTTTCCTGAAAAGAAAGTTCTCCCTCTTTCCTCTTGTTTGCATTTTAAAGGTGACCTTTTGATGCACTCAACCACCAATCTGATATGGCCTTGTTGGTCATCTCCTAAACACATCACATGAATACAATATACAACACATCACTGTCATACAGTAGAAACTGGCAGCCATCTTTGGCCAGGTTGTTCAGCGTCCTCTCTATGGTAGCACCATCCTGAAAGGGCCTCTGTAGATTTAGAATACTTCCTTTTTAGACTGTTGATAGATTCCCTATGAGTTGATGTGTGGTTATACATTACCCACATTTGGTGAGAATTTATGACTGAACATATTCCTATTTAAAGTGAAATACCTGTGGGACTCAGTTGAAGTATGATATACTGGACATATTTGTCACACCCTGATCTATTTCACCTGTCTTTGTGCTTGTCTCCACCCCCCTCCAGGTGTCGCCAATCTTCCCCATTATCCCCAGGGTTTTTATACCTGTGTTCTGTTTGTCTGTTGCCAGTTCATTTTGTTTTGTGAAACCTACCAGTGTTTTTCCAATTGCTCCTGTCTGTTCTAGTTCCTGTTTTCTAGTGTTTCTGGGTTTTGACCATTCTCCCTGCCCTGACCCTGAGCCTGCCTGCCATTCTGTACCTTGCTACACCACACTGGATTATTGACCCCTGCCTGCTCTGACCTTGAGACAACCTGCCGTTCTGGATGCTTTGCACCCTATCTGGTTTACTGATCTTTGCCTGCCCTTGACCTGTCGTTTTGCCTGCCCCTGTACTAGTAATAAACTTTTGTTACTTACCTGAAACTTGTTAATATTGCTGAGGGAGCTGCCGGTCTTTCAAGTGGTCTTCCTTTTATGCAATCACCTCTTCTCTGTACCTAAACATCCAATATTTGTAGATTCTAGGTACAGTACTTTCAATTTTCTGAGATACTTTTACTAACCTCAGTGTAAAGTCATGACCAAAAACTTAACACATTTATTAAGACAACATTGTTAAGCCTCTTACTTGATAAGGAATGATTTCATCTGTTTTAAACAGAACTTCAGGACTTGCTCTTTGAATGTCTCGTCTATCTGGGCACCCACAAACATCAGATGTGAGGAGAGAGGAAAAAATAGATGTTAGATTATCTCTCCTGACAATGTTAACAATGGATGTATAGTACAAACTAGAGCCCTTGCTGTGGTACTTATTCAGACAAGAATGAATTATCAGGTCTGGTCAAATACACATGTACAGTAAAGTACCCAGGGATGGAAATTAAGCTAGCCCAAAGCTAGTACTTTTGAGCACCGATTTTGGACCCTGTTTAGTACAAATTGTGGTCTACTAGCCCAGCTGGCCAGTCCCCAAATCCTCAAGTTCCATCACTGAAAGTTACCTTGTAGCATCTCTAGACCACTTAGTTTGCCCCAGTTGTTGGTTAAAGAAATTCAGGCTGATGCGACAAACAGGGATACTGTAAATCTATATGATACCTGGAAGACTATAGCTGGGACAGTGGTCTGATGGCATCCATCTTAATCAGCCTCTGGATCCATCTGTCTTGTCTACACAGCCTTGTGCGGCCATTATGGGATGTTGGAGTGTGGAAGGGTGAGAGACTGTAAGGTGGTCAACTCACCCTGGTTTGTCTCTAATAACAATAATATCTATGGGTGACCCATCATCTTCACACTGGAACACATAATCTCAGTCAGATATATATTTATATATTTTTTGCATATACATACACGTATAAATACACACACTGCTCAGAAAAATAAAGGGAACACTAAAATAACACTGAATGAATTAAATATTTTTAATTTGATTAAATACTCTTTTCTTTACAGAGTTGAATGTGCTGACAACAAAATCACACAAAAATGATCAATGGAAATGAAATGTATCAACCCATTGAGGTCTTGATTTGGAGTCACACTCAAAATTAAAGTGGAAAACCACAGTACAGGCTGATCCAACTTTGATGTAATGTCCTTAAAACAAGTCAAAATGAGGCTCAGTAGTGTGTGTGGCCTCCACGTGCCTGTATGATCTCCATACAACGCCTGGGCATGCTCCTGATGAGGTGGCGGATGGTCTCCTGAGGGATCTCCTCCCAGACCTGGACTAAAGCATCCGCCAACTCCTGGACAATCTGTGGTGCAACGTGGCGTTGATGGATGGAGCGAGACATGATGTCCCAGATGTGCTCAATTGGATTCAGGTCTGGGGAACGGGCGGGCCAATCCATAGCATGAATGCCTTCCTCTTGCAGGAACTGCTGACACACTCCAGCCACATGAGGTCTAGCATTGTCTTGCATTAGGAGGAACCCAGGGCCAACCACACCAGCATATGGTCTCACAGGGGGTCTGAGGTCCTCATCTTGGTACCTAATGGCAGTCAGGCTACCTCTGGCGAGCACATGGAGGGCTGTGCGGCCCCCCAAAGAAATGCCACCCCACACCATGACTGACCCACCGCCAAACCTGTCATGCTGGAGGATGTTGCAGGCAGCAGAACGTTCTCCACAGCGTTTTCCCAGACTTAAAGGCTTTATTTGCATCAAGAAGTTCCTCCTCTGTAATTTCACCTTCACATGACTCATTCTGTATGGCTGTTAATTTTACATTATTAAAATAAAATGAAAAATCCATACAATTAGCTCCGGTTAGAGGAGATGGAGGAGACTGAAATTAAAACATATGCTTAAAGTACTTTGCTTCCTCTTTCAAAATATAATTTTGTGAATCATGGGTGACTCAGTCATTTGTAAGAAGTTTCAGTAAATTATTTTTGGTAGCATTTCTTTGTTGAAGATTAAAACATAATGTTGTGTATTTTCCCCCATATTCCATCCTATTTGCTTTAATATTATAATATATTAAACTTGATCTTTGTTGAATAAGTTACTCCATTTCTTTTTGTTTTTCCTCTAACTTATTCTGAGCCTCTGTGGTACAGTTTTTATTGCTATCTATCTGTTCTGTTAGACCTTCTATTTCCTTTGTTAGTATGGACTCCTTTGACCTAAATTGCTTTTGTTTTAGAGATGAGTACTGAATTGCATGGCCTCTAAAGGCACATTTAAAGGGGGGATTTGCTCGACCTCTTATGTCGGGAAAATGTATTTATAAATTCCTCTGTCCTAGTTAAAAACAAGTGACAAGCCAATAGGCTTTGATTACATTTCCAATATCCTCACCCACGTGGAAATTCAGTTAGAGTAATGTATATGTCAGTTATCCGATGGTCTGATCACATTCTATCCCCTATCAACACTTTTTAAACTTTTGGTGCCAACAAGAATGACATAAGAAAGAAGTCAAGACAACTATCTTGATTGAGCCTCGGCCATGTAGATCTCACTAGGTCAGGATATTTAAGCCTCCATATATTCACTAGTTCCAATATATCCATGTGACATTCCTTACAACCATCCAGGCTGTATCACAACCGGCCGTGATTGGGAGTCCCATAGGAAGGCGCACAATTGTCGCAACATCATCAGGGTTTGGCCGTTGTAGGCCGTAAACAAGAATTTGTTCTTAACCTCACTAGGGTGCTAGCGTCCCACCTGGCCAACATCCAGTGAAATTGCAGAGCGCCAAATTCAAAAACAGAAATACTCATTATAATAATTCATAAAACATACAAGTGTTATACATCGGTTTAAAGATGAACTTCATGTTAATCCAGCCACGGTGTCAGATTTCAAAAAGGCTTTACGGAAAAAGCATACCATGCGATTATCTGAGAACTGCTTCCAGCAGACAAATCATGGGTGCAGGCCAGGCAGCAGGCTGTTAGCCAGCCTGCCAGTGTAGTCTGCTACTAGCACAGTCTGTGTAGTCAGCTCAGCTATCCCCATTGAGACCGTGTCTGTGCCTCTACTTATTTTGGGCAAAACTAAACATGGCAGTGTTCGCCTTAGCAATCTCACTAGGATAAAGACCTCCTCCATTCTTGTCATTATTGAAAGAGATTGTGATACCTCACATCTTAAAATAGGGCTATTTAATGTTAGATCCCTTACTTAAAAGGCAATTATAGTCAATGAACTAATCACTGATCATAAGCTTGATGTGATTGGCCTGACTGAAACATGGCTTAAGCCTGATGAATTTACATGTTAAATGAGGCCTCACCTCCTGGCTACACTAGTGACCATATCCCCCGGGCATCCTGCAAAGGCGGAGGTGTTGCTAACATTTACAACAGCAAATTTCAATTTACAAAAAAAAATGACGTTTTCGTCTTTTGAGCTTTTAGTCATGAAATCTATGCAGCCTATTCAATCACTTTTTATAGCTACTGTTTACAGGCCTCCTGGGCCATATACAGCGTTCCTCATTGAGTTCCCTGAATTCCTATCGGACCTTGTAGTCATAGCAGATAATATTCCAATTTTTGGTGACTTTAATATTCACATGGAAAAGTCCACAGACCCACTCCAAAAGGCTTTCGGAGCCATCATCGACTCAGTGGGTTTTGTCCAACATGTCTCTGGACCTACTCACTGTCACAGTCATATTCTGGACCTAGTTTTGTCCCATGGAATAAATGTTGTGGATCTTTATGTTTTTCCTCATAATCCTGGACTATCGGACCACCCTTTTATTACGTTTGCAATTGCAACAAATAATCTGCTCAGACCCCAACGAAGGAACATCAAAAGTTGTGCTATAAATTCACAGACAACACAAAGATTCCTTGATGTCCTTCCAGACTCCCTCTGTCTACCCAAGGACGTCGGAGGACAAAAATCAGTTAACCACCTAACTGAGGAACTCAATTTAACCTGGCGCAATACCCTAGATGCAGTTGACAGTACCGTGCAGTATCGAAGAGCCCTTACTGCTGGTCGATCATCCTATTTTTCCAACTTAATTGAGGAAAATAAGAACAATCCGAAATTCCTTTTTGATACTGTCGCAAAGCTAACTAAAAAGCAGCATTCCCCAAGAGAGGATGGCTTTCACTTCAGCAGTAATAAATTCATGAACTTCTTAGAGGAAAAGATTGTGATTATTAGAAAGCAAATTACGGACTCCTCTTTAAATCTGCGTATTCCTTCAAAGCTCAGTTGTCCTGAGTCTGCACAACTCTGCCTGGACCTAGGATCAAGGGAGGCACTCAAGTGTTTTAGTACTATATCTCTTGACACAATGATGAAAATAATCATGGCCTCTAAACATGCAAGCTGCATACTGGACCCTATTCCAACTATACTACTGAAAGAGCTGCTTCCTGTGCTTGGCCATCCTATGTTGAACATAATAAACTTCTCTCTATCCACCGGATGTGTACCAAACTCACTAAAAGTAGCAGTAATAAAGCCTCTTTTGAAAAAGCCAAACCTTGACCCAGAAAATATAAAAAACGATCAGACTATATCAAATCTTCCATTCCTCAAAATCTTTAGAAAAGGCTGTTGCGCAGCAACTCACTGCCATCTTAAAGACAAACAATGTATAAGAAATGCTTCAGTCTGGTTTTCGACCCCATCATAGCACTGAGACTGCACTTGTGAAGGTGGTAAATTACATTTTATTAATGGCATCACACAGAGGCTTTGCATCTGTCCTCGTTACTCTATTTAGTCTAACTTACTGATATTGAATAATCTGTTTTTATTTTGAGGTGATTTACACCATCTTGCATCACTCTAACCCTGGAAACCTCAACCTGCCTCTCTCACACCGGAGATCCCCAGCCCCAAGGGCACCCCTACAATTAACACATACCACTACTTTCCCTAATGATACACATTTCTTTGTCTCATGCCCTTCTGCACACTTCTCACACCTAGGAAATTCCCTCCTACACACTGCTGCCACAAGCCCATAAGCTTGACACCTGTAACAATGTAATGTACTTGGCACAAAAGCTCATACGGGATAATTTATATATCCTAACATCCTGATCACCTTATCAAAATCAAAACTCAAAAGAACAGACAACGACTCATCTGTTTCACCACTCATGCCACCCTGTCTGCATAGCACCAAATCACAAGCATCACAAACACCGGGAATCTTTCCCATCAGTTGGTCAACTTTCACATTTACCGCTACCCCAGTAATCACTCCTTTCAATGGCTCCCTTTTCTTGAGCGCAAAACAATTCACATCTCTTGCCCCCATTCGCCTGCTCCCTCTGACCAGCAGAAACACAAACAAATATCACAAGACGAATTTTGATTACCCTCACTGTTTTCACCCACCCTGAAACTACAAATGGATCAGCCAAAAACCTAACTTCTACTGTCAGAGACTCGTCTTTATCCTGACACTCGGTGCAAGCCTTGGGCTCTGAGAACTTCACCACACCTACCACTTCAATTTCTCCTCCAGTCTTCAGCTCACTCTGCACTCTGCTTACACTTCCTACCATTCTTGTTTAATTAACAAACCATCTCCCTTTTGCCGCCATTTGTAACCAACTCAAGCTCACCCTCTTCCTCCCTCTCTCTTAGCCCTCCTCTGCCTCTCTTTATCCCTCCTCCTTACTCCAAGTATATGTCTCCTTATGATAATACTGCACTTCCCCTGACATACATATTGTTCTTGCCTTCTCAAGGGACACCATTTAACCGGCTGTCACAAGCTCCGTGCAATCAGCACGAACCCCTCAGGTTGTAGTGCTCAACAGTGCATCCCATTTATAAAGCAGCTGCTTCATCTTAATGTTCTTCTTTATCAATAGCTACTGTGATGCTTTTCCGTTTCGAACAAGTGCACTCTTCCAACCACCAGCCCATGTGAGCTGCCACCAACCAGTTTATGCTGGTCTATGAAAACCTAATCTGATTGGTTAGAAGAAACAGGTCCCACCTCCCAGAGTTCCTGCTCTCACTCTCTTTCTCATTTCTTGCAAATTGCTGTTTGCATATCTACAAATATTTTTTTTTGTAGCCAAATGTCTGAGTCTGTGAAATTAACACATGCAGGTGCACAGCTGCAGTAGAATTGCATGAAGTATGTTTAGAAAAGTCAAAAATGTTCCTGTGCAAAACAAGGAATAGAAACATATCTGATATAGCCTAGGCCTACTCTACTCCACTGTTTCACATCTTTTTTGCTAACTGTGATTGAGTTATATTATCAGCCGAAATTATGACTATCCAATCTACTTGTAATGTTAGGAATAGTAGGCTCTTACATACGTCTGCAAATGAGATGATGCATGAAATGCTTTATTATAAAGGTGCATTTTAATGGTGAAAATGTAATTCCGCAAAATTGAAATTCATGCGACATACACTGCTCAAAAAAATAAAGGGAACACTTAAACAACACAATGTAACTCCAAGTCAATCACACTTCTGTGAAATCAAACTGTCCACTTAAGAAGCAACACTGATTGACAATACATTTCACATGCTGTTGTGCAAATGGAATAGACAACAGGTGGAAATTATAGGAAATTAGCAAGACACCCCCAATAAAGGAGTAGTTCTGCAGGTGGTGACCACAGATCACTTCTCAGTTCCTATGCTTCCTGGCTGATGTTTTGGTCACTTTTGAATGCTGGCGGTGCTTTCACTCTAGTGGTAGCATGAGACGGAGTCTACAACCCACACAAGTGGCTCAGGTAGTGCAGCTCATCCAGGATGGCACATCAATGTGAGCTGCGTCAAGAAGGTTTGCTGTGTCTGTCAGCGTAGTGTCCAGAGCATGTAGGCGCCATCAGGAGACGTGGAGGAGGCCGTAGGAAGACAACAACCCAGCAGCAGGACCGTTACCTCTGCCTTTGTGCAGGAGGAGGAGCAGGAGGAGCACTGCCAGAGCCCTGCAAAATGACCTCCAGCAGGCCACAAATGTGCATGTGTCTGCTCAAACGGTCAGAAACAGACTACATGTTGGTGTTGAGCTTACAGCCCAACACCGTGCAGGACGTTTGGCATATGCCAGAGAACACCAAGATTGGCAAATTTGCCACTGGCGCCCTGTGCTCTTCACAGATGAAAGCAGGTTCACACTGAGCACAGATGTGACAGTCTAGAAACGCCGTGGAGAACGTTCTGCTGCCTGCAACATCCTCCAGCATGACCGGTTTGGCAGTGGGTCAGTCATGGTGTGGGGTGGCATTTATTTGGGGGGCCACACAGCCCTCCATGTGCTCGCCAGAGGTAGCCTGACTGCCATTAGGTACTGAGATGAGAGCCTCAGACCACCTGTGAGACCATATGCTGGTGCGGTTGGCCCTGGGTTCCTCCTAATGCAAGACAATGCTAGACCTCATGTGGCTGGAGTGTGTCAGCAGTTCCTGCAAGAGGAAGGCATTGATGCTATGGACTGGCCCGCCCGTTCCCCAGACCTGAATCCAATTGAGCACATCTGGGACATCATGTCTCGCTCCATCCACCAACGCCACGTTGCACCACAGATTGTCCAGGAGTTAGCGGATGCTTTAGTCCAGGTCTGGGAGGAGATCCCTCAGGAGACCGTCCGCCACCTCATCAGGAGAATGCCCAGGCGTTGTAGGGAGGTCGTACAGGTACATGTGGCCACACACACTACTGAGCCTCATTTTGACTTGTTTTAAGGACATTACATCAAAGATGGATCAGCCTGTAGTGTGGTTTTCCACTTTAATTTTGAGTGTGACTCCAAATCCAGACCTCCATCAATTTGAATTCCATTGCTCATTTTTGTGTGATTTTGTTGTCAGCACATTCAACTATTTAACGTAAAAAGTATTTAATAAGAATATTTCATTCATTCAGATCTAGGATGTGTTATTTTAGTGTTCCCTTTATTTTTTTGAGCAGTATCTTCAATATAAATTGGCCCACCTTATTAATTGATATATTGATAGGGATGCATTTGACATTGCACATTGGTAAGATTGTATGTTTTTTTTCTTTAACTTCTTAAGTCTACCCCCTCCTTTTTCGAACATTCTGTTAAAAAAAAAAAAATTCTTCTTGATTTCAATTGGGAAGGGAAAAACCATGTACTGGAATTTGTTTGTACTGTTTCTTGATAAGTAAAAGGTTAATTTATCAACTCAATTTGAATAATTCTGTCATTCTTATACCATATTTTTGTGTAATAATAGTAGCAGTTCATTCAATTGGGGGAGGCGAGGGAGGATAGGATGTTTCCCCATGATGAAAGGGGGTATGACTAAAAAGGTTTGAAGCACTGATCTAGCTAAGGATTAGCACAAATACAACCCCATGCTTCCGCCTATTTATTTATAGCCACTATACTGCATCAGTTGGGCTACAGGTGATAATGCCTATTTCTGAATAACACACCAGCCTCATTTCTCAAGGCGCAAATTATATTTTAAATGGAGTAGAAAAGTCACCAGAATGGACATTCCCACAGTTGTTCTACAAAACAAATTTCCTGCAGGGCATGCCATGCATGGTGAACGGTGCACAAACAGAATAATGGATTCTGACATTTAAATTTAGTTAAACCTCTAGTGACTCCCCATCCCGCATGTGGGAACGTAATCATCGACTGGCACTAATTAGCATAACGCAACGGACATAAATATTCCTAGAAAATATTCACATTCATGAAAATCACAAATTAATTATATTGAGACACAGCTTAGCCTTAATCACCCTGTCATCTCAGATTTTCAAAATATGCTTTACAGCCAAAGCTAGACAAGCATTTGTGTAAGTTTATCGATAGCCTAGCATAGCATTTTGTCCAGCTAGCAGCAGGTAACTTGGTCACGGAAATCAGAAAAGCAATCAAATTAAATTGTTTACCTTTGATGAGCTTCAGATGTTTTCACTCACGAGACTCCCAGTTAGATAGCAAATGTTCCTTTTTTCGCAAAATATTACTTTTGTAGGCGAAATAGCTCCGTTTGTTCTTCACGTTTGGCTGAGAAATCGCCCGGAAATTGCAGTCACGAAAACGCCGAAAAATATTCAAAATTAGCTCCATAATATCGACAGAAACATGGCAAACGTTGTTTATAATCAATCCTCAAGGTGTTTTTCAAATATCTATTTGATAATATATCCGTCGGGACAATTCGTTTTTCAGTAGGACGGATTGGAATAATGGCTACCTCTGTATTTTACGCGAGAGTCACTATGGGAGTCATCAGGTGACCACTTGCGCAATTCACTGCTCAATAGGGACGCAATGGAACGCAGCACTTTCAAAACACGAGGCACTTCCGGATTGGATTTTTCTCAGGCTTTCGCCTGCAACATCGGTTCTGTTATACTCACAGACAATATTTTTACAGTTTTGGAAACTTCAGAGTGTTTTCTATCCTAAGCTGTCAATTATGTGCATATTCTAGCATCTTGTCCTGACAAAATATCCCATTTACTACAGGGATGTTATTTTTCCAAAAATGAAAATACTGGCCCCTAATCACAACAGGTTTTAAAGAGATTCTCTGTACTAAAGTAAACAAAAACAGTTTTTAAAAAAACACTTAAAAAAATATAACAATAACGAGGCTATAAGTAGAGGTCGACTGAGTATGATTTTTCAACGCAGATACCGATACCAATTATTGGAGGAACAAAAAGGCCGATACCGATGAATCGGCCGATTTTTTAAAAATGTATTTATTTTTAATAATGACAATTACAACAATACTGAATGAACACTTATTTTAACTTAATATAATACATTAATAAAAATCAATTTAGCCTCAAATAAATAATGAAACATGTTCAATTTGGTTTAAATAATGCAAAAACAAAGTATTGGAGAAGTAAAAATGCAATATGTGCCATGTAAAAAAGCTAACGTTTGAGTTCCTTGCTCAGAACATGAGAACATATGAAAGTTGGTGGTTCCTTTTAACATGATACTTCAATATTCCAAGGTACGAGGTTTTAGGTTGTAGTTAATATAGTATTTATAGGACTATTTCTCTCTATACCATTTGTATTTCATGTACCTTTGACCTTTGGATGTTCTTATAGGCACTATAGTATTGCCAGTGTAACAGTATAGCTTCCGTCCCTCTCCTCGTCCCTACCTGGGCTCGAACTAGGAACATATCGACAACAGCCACACTCGAAGCAGCGTTACCCATCGCTCCACAAAAGCCGCGGCCCTTGCAGAGCAAGGGGAATAACTACTCCAAGTCTCAGAGCGAGTGACGTTTGAAATGCTATTCGCGCACACCCAGCTAACTAGCTAGCCATTTCACATCAGTTACACCAGCCATTATTAAGCTGATAGGCTTGAAGTCATAAACAGCGCTGTGCTTGCGAAGAGCTGCTGGCAAAACGCATGAAAGCACACAGAAATGCGAGCCTTTGGTCATTAATATGGTCGAATCCGGAAACTATCATTTAGAAAACAAAACTTTTATTTTTTCAGTGAAATACGGAACCGTTCGGTATTTTATCTAATGGGTGGCATCCCTAAGTCTAAATATTCTTGTTACATTGCACAACCTTCAATGTTGTGTCATAATTACATCAAATTCTGGCAAATTAGTTCGCAATGAGCCAGGCTGCCCAAACTGTTGCATATACCCTGACTCTGTGTGCAATGAACGCACGAGAAATGACACAATTTCACCTGGTTAATATTGCCTACTAACCTGGATTTCTTTTCGCTAAATATGCAGGTTTAAAAATATATACTTCTGTGTATTGATTTTAAGAAAGGCATTGGTGTTTATGGTTAGGTACGATTGTGCTTTTTTTGCAAATGCGCTTTTGTTAAATCATCCCCCAGCGTTGCATCGATTATATGCAATGCAGGACATGCTAGATAAACGAGTAATATCATCAACCATAACTAGTGATTATGATTGATTGATTGTTTTTTTACAAGATAAGTTTAATGCTAGCTAGCAACTTACTTTGGCTTCTACTGCATTCACGTAACAGGCAGGCTCCTCGTGGAGTGCAATGAAAGGCAGGTGGTTAGAGCATTGGACTTGTTAACTGTAAGGTTGCAAGATTGGATCCACCGAGCTGACAAGGTGAAAATCTATCATTCTGCCCCTGAACAAGGCAGTTAACCCACCGTTCCTAGGCCGTCATTGAAAATAAGAATTGTGTTCTTTAACTGGCTTGCCTAGTTAAATAAAGGTATAAAAACAATACAAAAAAATAATTTAAAAAAATCAGCGCCCCAAAATACCGATTTCCGATTGTTTTGAAAACTTGAAATCGGCCCTAATTAATCGGCCATTCCGATTAATCGGTCGACCTCTAAGTAGGCGGTACCTGGACCGAGTCAATGTACGGGGGGTACAGGTCGAGGTAATATATAACTCAAATACATAACTTGAAACATGTAGTTGTGCCACATATGGCCTTTGTATTCCAAGGACCAGGAGTGATACAGGAGTAATGAACCTAATGTTACACAAATACTACGTGTACAAAAAGGCTTACACTTACTCCTTTGTTTCTCCAAGATTGTGTCCCTATGATTTAGATACACCTAAGAAATAAGCCCAGCTCGCAGCCTCATAATAAGTGGCATAATAAGAACCTGCAATGGATACAAGCACAAGGTAAATTTTACGTTGTTTTGGTGGCCAGGCCATCAGTGCAACGCCTTGTTATCATGATATAATGAGCATTTAACATACCTTTTAGAGTATCACTCTTTTCAATGTTTGAATGAACAGCTTAGAGAAAATGTATTACAATATTTAACCTCCATGACATCTCCCTCATTAAGAATGAGAGCACAGACACATTGTGCGGGGAGGTAAATCTGTTTGTGTAAAATAGAATGCAAAATGATTATATATGTGTAGTTCAATGTTACATCTCAAATTAACAATCCCCAGAAGAATGTATTTAATTAGCTAATTATCTTTGCAAAAATGTGTCTTACTAGGTGTGTATGTATGATGCATCAGGTTTTGGACCGGGTTAGATAGCTAGCTAGTTAGTTCGTTAGTTAGTTAGTTAGCTAGTATGTTAGTTTATCACTAAAGATGGTGGTGTGCAAAACCATTAAATATACAGCTATGCATTGTATTGGCAACAACAGTACATCTCATGAACTATTGAACTATTCATGGTGCTAATTGAAACAAAGGGATTATAGAAATGGCCTGTGTATTAAATGTAACAAAAACCCATGAACAGATACCAAACAACAACATAGCTGAGCTAAAAGTAGCTAGCTGGTAGCGTGAAATAGTAGGCTAGCTCTGAGCTAGCTAACAATAGCGGTTAGCAATTAGCATTCGACCGTTAGATACACATTTGATAAAATGTTGACTTCTAAAATACATTTCATTAGCATGGTTCAGATGTGCACATGTAAATAAACTTAATGTATGCCATCTTTTGTAAAAACATTTTAAAAACATTTAAGAGCCAAAACCTTTAAAACTGAAAAAATATATATATTTGACGCCATCTTGTTACATTCAAAGTTAGCTAGCTCATATGAATGAGAAAAACTCAATAGTTTTCATTTGGTCAAAACACTTAAATTATATATCAAAACTACTAGAAAAATCATCAGAGTTTAGATAAACATGTTATCTCTAGATTTAGAAAACTAGACCATACTTATAAATGTTACAAACCTGAAAACAGGATAAATTAGGAGACACGAAGAGTGTGCTTCTTTTCACTGGGATTCTTTTCCAACACATGAAGTAGAGGCACGTGCTAGCAGCAGTTGATTGTTTACGTGACGTGCACAGCCTGGACATTTACAGAAACATGTGAATGCATAATTGGGAATTTACTATCCCAGAAATTCCTGTATCACGCAAGTGTTCTGGGATGCGTCGCAGTGTACAGAAATCCACACACTCTCATGGGAAATTCCTACCCACAACCGTGCTCCTCAAATCTAATTTTACACAGAAACTTTGCTTTTCATGTAGTGATTCAACAAATTGTCTAACTTTAATCAGTTATTTCTCAATAATAATTTTGGAAACAGACTTAAAAGGTATGCAACACATCCTCCCCCCAAAATACCTTTCTATGGATTTTATTTCAGGATGATCAGAAATGTATATTATTACCTTTATTTAACTAAGCAAGTAAGTTAAGAACAAATTCTTATTTTCAATGACAGCCTAGGAACAGTGGGTTAACTACCTTGTTCAGGGAAGAACATCAGATTTTTACCTGATCAGCTCAGGGATTCGATCTTGCAACCTTTGGTTACTAGTCCAACGCTCTAACCACTAAGCTACCTGCCGCCTGTATTTGTGTGGAATTGCACATTAGTTAGTGGATCAGGGTCCTCTTACCCCTGGAGAAGTAGATTCCATCAGTAAAACCAGACGATTGCCCTCTTTTTGTGAATACATTAGCTAATTTTACCCTCTTTCTTAAGATTCTAGTAATTATGTGTGCAATTAAAGGCAACCCTGCTGCAGTATAGGGAGTCTAGGGAGTCACATGGGGAATATAAGAGAGTTGATGCTTACACCGCTGCTATTTAGACAGGTACATTTTTTGGGCACCCTTGATAAATATTAGCAAAAAATACTATAAAATAAATAATGCAAATATTGAGCTGTATTGCATGCTCCAATTTTTTTTACAATTATATTATTTTATGCCAACACAATTGCTCAGAAAAATGTATTTTGTTTATCAAGTAATCTAAATAAATACAAATCTAAAACAATTATTGCCCCCCTGTTTCCCGTTCTCCAGTACCCTCCCCTTTCCCCTTTCAAAAATAACGACACTGAGTCTTTTCTAAAATGTTGTATAAGAATGGAGAACCCATTGGAAGGGATCTTAGACTATTCCTCTATACAGAATCTTTCCAGATCCTTGATATCCTTCATCTGCACTTATAGACTGCCCTCTTCAATTCAAACCACAGGTCCAGAGACTGAGATGGCCATTGCAAAATATTGATTTTGTTGTCAATTAACCATTTTGGGGGATTTTTATGTTTGCTTGGTGTTATTGTCTTGCTGGAAGATCCACTTGCGGCAAAGTGTCAGCCTCCTGGCAGAGGCAACCAGATTTCTGGCTAAAATGAAAACAGAAGTGCCAATAATTTTGAGAATGCTGTTTATCAACTACAGCTCAGCCCAGGTAGTGAGGGTAGGCATCACCACCTCCGCCACACTGATCCTCAACACGGGGCCCCCTGGGGTGTGTACTCAGCCCCCTCCTGTACACCCTGTTCACCCATGACTGCGTGGCCACGCATGCCTCCAACTCAATCATCCAGTTTGCTGATGACACGACAGTGGTAGGCCTGATAACCAACAATGATGTGACATCCTATGGGAAGAGGTTAGAAGCTTCAAGTTCCTCGGTGTGCCCATCACTGACCTGAAATGGTCTCACCACACCAACAAATCAAATCAAATCAAAGTGTATTTGTCACGTACGCTGAATACAACAGGTGTAGTAGACATTACAGTGAAATGCTTATTTACAGGCTCTAACCAATGCTGCAAGAAAAAAAAGAGAAAAAAGTTGTGTGTGTGTGTAGGTAAGTAAAGAAATAAAACAACAGTAAAAATACATTTGAAAAAAGAGTAGCAAGGCTATATACCTATTAGTCAGGCCTATTAAGGTAGTATGTACATGTAGGTATCGTTATAGTGACTGTGCATATATGATGAACAGAGAATAGCAGAAGCGTAAAAAGAGGGGTTGGCGGGTGGTGGGACACAATGCAGATAGCCCGGTTAGCCAATGTGCGGGAGCACTGGTTGGTCGGGACAATTTAGGTAGTATGTACATGAATGTATAGTTAAAGTGACTATGCATATAAGATAAACAGAGAGTAGCAGCAGTGTAAAAGATGGGTTGGGGGGTGGCACACAATGCAAAGAGTCCGGGTAACCATTTGGTTACCTGTTCAGGAGTCTTATGGCTAGGGGGAAAAAACTGTTGAGAAGCCTTTTTGTCTTAGACTTGGCACTCCGGTACCCCTTGCCATGCGGTAGTAGAGAGAACAGTCTATGACTGGGGTGGCTGGGGTCTTTGAGAATTTTTAGGGCCTTCTTCTGAGACCGCCTGGTGTAGAGGTCCTGGATGGCAGGCAGCTTTGCACCAGTGATGTACTGGGCCGTACGCACTACCCTCTGAAGTGCCTTGCGATCGGAGGCCGAGCAATTGCCGTACCAGGCAGTGATGCAACTGGTCAGGATGCTCTCGATGTTGCAGCTGTAGAACCTTTTGAGGACCTCAGGACCAATGCCAAATCTTTTTAGTTTCCTGAGGGGGAATAGGCTTTGTCGTGCCCTCTTCACGTCTGTCTTGGTGTGTTTGGACCAATCTAGTTTGTTGTTGATGTGGACACCAAGGAATTTGAAGCTCTCAACCATGCTGAAAAAGGCGCATCAGCGCCTGTACAACCTCGGGCAGATGAAGAAATTCAACATGGCCCATAATTTGGCATGGCCACACACACAGCCAACACTGCTGTCCCATGTTAAAGACATTAAAGGTCCCCACAGTCATCCTATTTATCATGTAAAAATAGACTTTGAATGACCAAAACACCCCTCCCAATTTTACTTCTACACTATTAAAAGGTTCGGAATTGAAGAAACTTTTCTCTCATCTCTAACAATCAGGAAGCACGACTGAACATGCTGTGTGTCAGGGAGCTTATATTAACGAGCTCTCCCTGACTGACACCTCTTTGAAATGTCTTTGTGGTCGTTGCCAGGTAACAAGGTTGAAAATGGGCCATTTGTCATTGATGACAAAGTAAACAATGGACCACGTCATTCCAAGTCTAAATAGTATACCTCAAACCATTTTCTCTGCAAAATGTTCTTATGGTCAAGACATCATGGACTGTTGGATATCAGACAAACAGCAGCAATACACAATCACATTTTTATTGTTTAGTAACTAATTACAGAATACAGTCAATTAAAACACTTTTTCACAATAATGAATGAAGCCTGAGTCACCTTAGGAGCTTAGACATAAGGGAATGTATATTAAAACAGCATACAATAAGTGTGCTGGAATGTTCAGAATTGTATGTATCGATCAGACATTTATTTGATCATTTACAAAAAGCAAGCCGAAATATTGATCAATATGAATACTTACAAGAAATAAAGATGAGAAATAATGGTGAGACAATATTAGAGCCATAAGCCTAATATAGGCACCCGGCCGCCCTACAGTGTGCAGGACCCATTGATTCGTACAATTTGTAACACTCATTTCCCGCCCAAATGCTTGAAGAAAACAATACAAAGTAACAAAATGTGATATTATATCACGTAAAGGTGAATAACTTTAGGAAATGCAACCAACTACAAAGACTGATGGGGAGGGGAGAGGGAGAGGAGGGGGACCCATATATCCTGCTTCAATCAAGCAGGTCACCCACTTGGCTTCAGTCATCCCCACGATTGAAGTGTGAGACAAATCCAGCTATGGCCTCCTTGTCAGGCCTCTCACAATGGGCAGGCAGGGGTCCTGGGATGGACAGCTCGCACAGCTTCCCCACATATGGCGCTGGATCAAGGGTGACCTCTTTGAAGACAAGATCCAGGAGACTGTCTACGTAGCCCGTAATATTTTTGAAAAGGCAAATGTTTGTTTAGTGGGTGGTAAATTTGATTTCCTTTTATTTACTGCTCTGAGCTATGATGCTATCAGTTCGTTGATGTTGTGATCTTCTCATTCTGCAATGTGTTTTCTGACATTTTTGAAGTACTCAATTTGAAATATTTGGTTGTGCACTTTTTTTCTCTCCAATGTTTGTATTTGAAAATGTTTGAAATGCTCAATTGATGCAGATTTTAAATGAATAACTTTGACTTACAAGCAGTGGTTCCCAACCAGGGGTAAGGGACCCCTGGGGATACTTAGCCTATCCACAGGGGGTACTTGAGAAGACTCATGAGACCATAGACTTACTGGTAAAATGCACATGAGGGGGTACTCCGGACAGAGTAAAATTCAGTCGGTGGTATAGTAACCCGAAAAAGGTTGGGAACCACTGATTTACAGTATGCTGTGTCTGTCTTCATATGCTTCACAGCATATCTATACATTTTTGCCTTTGGGAAAGCTGATTTCGTATCACAACATTCCTGCAGTGGTGGTTGCCTGGGAAGCTGAACACAGAGTGAATTTACTAAAATGTCTATCATTACTGCTTGATGATAGTGGAAAGACAAAAGGAGATGGAAAGTGAAATAACAATACCCCCCATGATTAGCCCCACTAACCAAAGCTACAACAACTGTAAGACAACAACCCACACAATGGAATAGCAAAATATGATTTTCAGGGGTAAATTACAAATACTATGCACACCACAACTTCTATTGTGGACAACATTCCTTTGTGACAGCAATGTGCTGGCAGTTCTCAGTGTAACGGCTTTCCTCCTGGGAAGGAGAGGCGGACCAAAATGCAGGGTGGTTATAGTTCATGTTTTTTAATAGGTAAACTCAACATGAACATAATACAAAACAATAAATGTGGCAAAACCGAAACAGCCCTATCTGGTGCAACAAACACAAAGACAGGAAACAACCACCCACAAAACCCCACACAAAACAGGCTACCTAAATATGGTTCCCATTCAGAGACAAATGACTAAAACCTGCCTCTGATTGAGAACCATATCAGGCCCAAACACATAAACAGACAAACTAGACATCCAACATAGAATGCCCACTCAGATCACACCCTGACCAAACAAAACATAGAAACATACAAAGCAAACTATGGTCAGGGTGTGACACTCAGACTCAATGTACAGTGGGGCAGAAAAGTATTTAGTCAGCCACCAATTGTCCAAGTTCTCCCACTTAAAAAGATGAGAGAGGCCTGTAATTTCCATCATAGGTACACTTCAACTATGACAGACAAAATTAGAAAAAAAATCTGGAAAATCACAATGTAGGATTTTTAATGAATTTATTTGCAAATTGTTGTCGATACACTTATTATTGAAGCCAGTGACTGATGTGGTATACTCCTCAATGTCATCGGATGAATCCTGGAACATATTCCAGTATGTGCTAGTGAAACAGTCCTGTATCTTAACATAAGCTTCATCGAACCACTTCCGTATTGAGCACTGTTAATTCCTGTTTGAGTTTTTGCTTGTAAGCAGGAATCAGTATTATACATTTATGGTCAGATTTGCCAAATGGAGGGGGAGGGCGAGTGTCGTACGTGTCTCTGTGTGTAGAGTTTTTCCTCTTCGTCGACATGCTGGTGGAAATTAGGTCAAACACATTTCCGTTTTCCAGCATTAAAGTCCACGGCCACTAGGAGAAAGCCCCTGTTTTTCGAGATGACAGTGTAATTTCGCTATCTGTGGCCGATGTGAGCAAAACAATTAAACAGGTTAGCAATTATAAGATGGAATACCAGGGCGTGTTCTTAAAGCATGTGCAGACCAGCTGGCAAGTGTCTTTACAGACATTTTCAATCTATCCATGTCCCAGTCTGTAATCCCAACATGTTTCAAGCTGACCACCATTGTCTCCGTTCTCAAGAGTGCCAGGTAAACTGTCTAAATGATCATCGCCCTGTAGCACTCACATCTGTAATTATGAAATGCTTTGAAAGGATGGGGCCGGCCCGTCAGGAAGTCCAGGATCCAGTTGCAGAGCGAGGGATCTTAGCTTGGTCCAAGGGTCCGTAGCTTGGTGATGAGCTTGGTGGGGACTATGGTGTTGAGCACTAAGCTGTAGTCACCATAACTAAGGATCTAAAATGGTCCACACACACCCTCACAGTCTTGAAGATGGAATGGCAGCACCCATTCCCCCTCAGGAGGCTGAAAAGATTTGGCATGGGCCCTCGGATCCTCAAAAAGTTCTACACCTGCACCATCGAGAGCATCTTGGGTGGCTGCATCACCGCTTGGTATCATTTTTGTTTATAATTATTTATATATTATTATTATTTTTTAAATATAAATGTATAAACAGTGCCTTGCGAAAGTACTCGGCCCCCTTGAACTTTGCGACCTTTTGCCACATTTCAGGCTTCAAACATAAAGATATAAAACTGTATTTTTTTGTGAAGAATCAACAACAAGTGGGACACAATCATGAAGTGGAACGACATTTATTGGATATTTCAAACTTTTTTAACAAATCAAAAACTGAAAAATTGGGCGTGCAAAATTATTCAGCCCCCTTAAGTTAATACTTTGTAGCGCCACCTTTTGCTGCGATTACAGCTGTAAGTCGCTTGGGGTATGTCTCTATCAGTTTTGCACATCGAGAGACTGACATTTTTTCCCATTCCTCCTTGCAAAACAGCTCGAGCTCAGTGAGGTTGGATGGAGAGCATTTGTGAACAGCAGTTTTCAGTTCTTTCCACAGATTCTCGATTGGATTCAGGTCTGGACTTTGTGTTATGGTGAGTGAATGAGGACCCAAAAGCGAACTAACTTAAACAGAGCTTCTTTAATAACCAAACATAGGTAGGCTCAGATAGACCGGCAGATTCCGACAGGACAGGACAAGGTTACAGCAAACATGACGATAGTCTGGCTCAGGCATGAAACACAACAAACAAGAATCCGACAAGGACAGGAACAGAAACAGAGAGAGATATAGGGACCTAATCAGAGGGAAAAAGGGAACAGGTGGGAAACGGGGTGAATGGGTAGTTAGAGGAGACAAGGAACAGCTGGGGGAAAGCGGGGGAGAAAAGGTAACCTAACAACGACCAGCAGAGGGAGACAGGGTGAAGGGAAAGGACAGAGACAAGACACAACATGACAGTACATGACACTTTGACTTGGCCATTCTAACACCTGGATATGTTTATTTTTGAACCATTCCATTGTAGATTTTGCTTTATGTTTTGGATCATTGTCTTGTTGGAAGACAAATCTCCGTCCCAGTCTCAGGTCTTTTGCAGACTCCATCAGGTTTTCTTCCAGAATGGTCGTGTATTTGGCCCCATCCATCTTCCCATCAATTTTAACCATCTTCCCTGTCCCAGCTGAAGAAAAGCAGGCCCAAACCATGATGCTGCCACAACCATGTTTGACAGTTGGGATGGTGTGTTCAGCTGTGTTGCTTTTACGCCAAACATAACGTTTTGCATTGTTGCCAAAAAGTTAAATTTTGGTTTCATCTGACCAGAGCACCTTCTTCCACATGTTTGGTGTGTCTCCCAGGTGGCTTGTGGCAAACTTTAAACGGCACTTTTTATGGATATCTTTCAGAAATGGCTTTCTTCTTTCCACTCTTCCATAAAGGCCAGATTTGTGCAATATACGACTGATTGTTGTCTTATGGACAGAGTCTCCCACCTCAGCTGTAGATCTCTGCAGTTCATCCAGAGTGATCATGGGCCTCTTGGCTGCATCTCTGATCAGTCTTCTCCTTGTATGAGCTGAAAGTTTAGAGGGACGGCCAGGTCTTGGTAGATTTGCAGTGGTCTGATACTCCTTCCATTTCAATATTATCACTTGCACAGTGCTCCTTGGGATGTTTAAAGCTTGGGAAATCTTTTTGTATCCAAATCCGGCTTTAAACTTCTTCACAACAGTATCTCGGACCTGCCTGGTGTGTTCCTTGTTCTTCATGATGCTCTCTGCGCTTTTAACGGACCTCTGAGACTATCACAGTGCAGGTGCATTTATACGGAGACTTGATTACACACAGGTGGATTGTATTTATCATCATTAGTCATTTAGGTCAACATTGGATCATTCAGAGATCCTCACTGAACTTCTGGAGAGAGTTTGCTGCACTGAAAGTAAAGGGGCTGAATAATTTTACACGCCCAATTTTTCAGTTTTTGATTTGTTAAAAAAGTTTGAAATATCCAATAAATGTCGTTCCACTTCATGATTGTGTCCCACTTGTTGTTGATTCTTCACAAAAAAATACAGTTTTATATCTTTATGTTTGAAGCCTGAAATGTGGCAAAAGGTCGCAAAGTTCAAGGGGGCCGAATACTTTCGCAAGGCACTGTATATATATACTTTTTAAATCAAAATACTTTTTCTGGCAGAAATGCCTTCTCAAACATGTGAACTATCATGTGCCTTCTTAACACACTTGTATGCCATTTGTAAATACAAATAAAATTGTTAAATTACGAACCTAGTTGGTTTAGCCACATAAAAGGACACCAACCTTCCTGCGTGACTGGTTGATAATGAGTGTGCTGGACATGCCGAGAGATGCGTTTGGATTGGTCTGCCATATGGCACGCTTCTGTCTATTTGAGCTGGTCATTATGACTAGATATTCCTGTTTAATGCGGCTTTTATTTATTTTTCATAGTGTATTAAAACTGCATAAGTGTTGCTCTCCATTTTCTGGAGGACCGAGTTTTAAAATCAGTGGAATTCGATTAAGGAAATGGAGAAAACACCTGTCTCCGGATTACATCTTCAAATTAAGGGCAGCCATGGCACCCGACAGGAGACGTGTACTAGCTAGCACCATTTTCATATATTACACGTTTCTAATTTTGACAGATAGAGCCATTTGCATGGATAGCTATAGCCTAATTGTCCGGGGGTGTCCTCGGAGTGGGCCACAGTGTCTCCTGACCCCTCCTGTCTCAGCCTCCAGTATTTATGCTGCAGTAGTTTATGTGTCGGGGGGCTAGGGTCAGTTTGTTATATCTGGAGTACTTCTCCTGTCCTATTCGGTGTCCTGTGTGAATCTAAGTGTGCGTTCTCTAATTCTCTCCTTCTCTCTTTCTCTCTCTCGGAGGACCTGAGCCCTAGGACCATGCCCCAGGACTACCTGACATGATGACTCCTTGCTGTCCCCAGTCCACCTGGCTGTGCTGCTGCTCCAGTTTCAACTGTTCTGCCTTATTATTATTTGACCATGCTGATCATTTATGAACATTTGAACATCTTGGCCATGTTCTGTTATAATCTCCACCCGGCACAGCCAGAAGAGGACTGGCCATCCCACATATGCTCTCTCTAATTCTCTCTTTCTTTCTCTCTCTCGGAGGACCTGAGCCCTAGGACCATGCCCCAGGAATACCTGACATGATGACTCCTTGCTGTCCCCAGTCCACCTGACTGTGCTGCTGCTCCAGTTTCAACTATTCTGCCTTATTATTATTCGACCATGCTGGTCATTTATGAACATTTGAACATCTTGACCATGTTTTGTTATAATCTCCACCCGGCACAGCCAGAAGAGGACTGGCCACCCCACATAGCCTGGTTCCTCTCTAGGTTTCTTCCTAGGTTTTGGCCTTTCTAGGGAGTTTTTCCTAGCCACCGTGCTTCTTCACCTGCATTGCTTGCTGTTTGGGGTTTTAGGCTGGGTTTCTGTACAGCACTTTGAGATATCAGCTGATGTACGAAGGGCTATATAAAATAAATTTGATTGATTGATTAATTATAGCTAGCTAACATTTAATCTTCCATATCCAAGATGGCATAACAGTCAGACGTCCTTTGTCCTCGTCTTGTCGTGTCCCGTGTATATATATATTTATATCTTTCTTCGCATATATTTTATATATTTTCATTTCCAAAAACTAAACTTCAAAACACTCTCTTGCGTCCCGCCTCACCAATTAAAAAAAATAAGTATTATTTACCTCAAATCTGAAATCCACAATAGAAGCTAGCCAGAAGCTAACCAGAAGCTAACCAGGAGCTAACCAGAAGCTAGCCAGAAGTTAGCCAGTTTACTGGCTAATGTTAGTATTCAGCTAACCACGGTTGATGGTCATCAGCTATCCTTTAGCTCGAAAAGCTATCGCCAGTTTTGTACAACGTGACTCAGACCAGAATATACCGGACCTATTTTTCTCTCCATATCCCCAGTTTTCAACCGAAAGCTCTGAACATTTACACCTGGATTTCGCAGCTAGCTAGCTGCTATTCATATGACTATTGGCTTACGTCAACCACTCCTGGGCTACAATCATCCGGACCCGTTTTACTGCTGATGTGGAGCCCCACAGGGCCTTCACGACTGTACTACCGATGTTATCTGCACGAGGGAGTTATCCAACTGGCTCCTCCGTCGCGACGTTACCTGAACAGCCATCTGCGGCCCGCTAATCGTTAGCTGTCTTATCGGCTGCTATCTTAACATTTTCTGTCAATTTTTCTTGGGCCACTATAACTATATCTATTTTGCCAATTGGATTGATCCCCTCTACCATACAGAACCCCACTAATCTACTAACGGAAACGCACAATGTGGCTAAAAACAGAACACCGTCCTATGCTAGCTTTCTACCGATGGCCCGACTAAGTGTCTGAATTGCAGTTACCCCAACCAACCTCACTACTAACTGGACCCCTAATGTCAATATGCCTTGTCCATTGCTGTTCTGGTTAGTATTTATTGGCTTATTTCACTGTAGAGCCTCTAGCCCTGCTCATTATACCTTATCCTCTTGCTCCTACTTGAGACGCAGACGTCTCATCTAGACACCTGGAAATGCAAATGCGCTACGCTAAATGCTAAATGTGCTCGTTAAAACTCAAACGTTCATTAAAACACACATGCAGGGTATTGAATTAAAGCTACACTCGTTGTGAATCTAGCCAACAAGTCAGATTTTTAAAATGCTTTTTTGGCGAAAGCATGAGAAGCTATTATCTGATAGCATGCAACACCCCAATATACCTGAAGGGGACGTAAACAAAATAATTAGCGTAGCCGGCGCTACACAAAATGCAGAAATAAAATATAAAACATTCATTACCTTTGATGATATTCTTTGTTGGCACTCCTATATGTTCCATAAACATCACAATTGGGTCTTTTTCCCGATTAAATCCGTCCATGTATGCCCAAAATATCCATTTGTATATTAATAAGCGATCAAATTGATCACTGGGCGATCTGTATTCAATAGCAGCTACTCAAGAAAACGATGTCCTTTTTCTCTCTTCCAAAATCGATTCCTGTATGCTGGACGGAATGAAGGATCTATTTGTCATTACACAAAGGATTTTTGTCAATGAAAATGACGTTTTTGGCTACATCGTGTGGAAGTTGTAGGAACTGCAAGCTCCCTGCTATATATTTTTGCTTGCAATAAACAACTCTGACTGGCGGATTAATACTTTTCTGTGGTTTTTGTGACCAGGTTTTTCTTGGAATTTCGCTTGCTGTTCACGTTCTGTTATAGTCACAGACGTTATTTAACCAGTTGTAGAAATTTCAGAGTGTTTTCTATCCACACATACTAATCATATGCATATACTATATTCCTGGCATGAGTAGCAGGACGATGAAATGTTGCGCGATTTTTAACAGAATGTTCGAAAAAGTGGGGGGTAGACTGAAGAGGTCAACCTTTCAGTTCCACCACCCACACATGCGATGACATCACCAGGTTTCAATGATGTTTCTAGAGTACGGCAGAAATTTGCTTCCTGCAACACAAACTCAAAAAAGTTCTGGGACACTGTAAAGTCCATGGAGAATAAGAACACTTCCTCCCAGCTGCCCACTGCACTGAGGATAGGAAACACTGTCACCACCGATAAATCCACTATAATTGATCATTTCAAAAAGCATTTTTCTACGGCTGGCCATGCTTTCCACCTGGCTACCCCTACCCCGGTCAACAGCACTGCACCCCCCACAGAAACTCACCCAAGCCTTCCCCATTTCTCCTTCTCCCAAATCCAGTCAGCTGATATTCTGAAAGAGCTGCAAAATCTGGAGCTCTACAAATGAGCCGGGCTAGACAATCTGGACCCTTTCTTCCTAAAATTATCTGCCGAAATTGTTGCAACCCCTATTACTAGCCTGTTCAACCTCTCTTTCGTGTAGTCTGAGATTCCCAAAGATTGGAAAGCAGCTGCAGTCATCCCCCTCTTCAAAGGGGGGGCCACTCTTGACCCAAACTGCTACAGACCTATATCTATCCTGCCATGCCTTTCTAAGGTCTTCGAAAGCCAAGTCAACAAACAGATTACCGACCATTTCGAATCCCACCATACCTTGCTCCACGCTCAAGGTCCTAAACGATATCTTAACCGCCATCGATAAGAAACAATACTGTGCAGCCGTATTCATTGACCTGGCCAAGGCTTTTGACTCTGTCAATCACCATATCCTCATCGGCAGACTCGATAGCCTTGGTTTCTCAAATGATTGCCTCGCCTGGTTCACCAACTATTTCTCTGATAGAGTTCAATGTGTCAAATCTGAGGGCCTGTTGTCCGGGCCTCTGGCAGTTTCTATGGGGGTACCAAAGGGTTAAATTCTTGGACCGACTCTTTTCTCTGTATATATCAATGATGTTGCTCTTGCTGCTGGTGAGTCTCTGATCCACCTCTACGCAGATGACACCATTCTGTATGCTTCTGGCCCTTCTTTGGACTCTGTGTGAACAACCCTCCAGACGAGCTTCAATGCCATACAACTCTCCTTCTGTGGCCTCCAATTGCTCTTAATACAAGTAAAACTAAATGCCGATCGCTGCCTGCACCTGCCGACAGTCCAACATCACTACTCTGGACGGTTCTGACTTAGAATTTGTGGACAACTACAAATACCTAGGTGTCTGGTTAGACTGTAAACTCTCCTTCCAGACTCACATCAAACATCTCCAATCCAAAGTTAAATCTAGAATTGGCTTCCTATTTCACAACAAAGCCTCCTTCACTCATGCTGCCAAACATACCCTTGTAAAACTGACCATCCTACTGATCCTCGACTTCGGCAATGTCATTTACAAAATAGCCTCCAATACCCTACTCAATAAATTGGATGCAGTCTATCACAGTGCCATCCGTTTTGTCACCAAGGCCCCATATACTACCCACCACTGCGACCTGTACGCTCTCGTTGGCTGGCCCTCGCTTCATACTCGTCGCCAAACCCACTGGCTCCAGGTCATCTACAAGACCCTGCTAGGTGAAGTCCCCCCTTATCTCACCTCGCTGGTCACCATAGCAGCACCCACCTGTAGCACGCGCTCCAGCAGGTTTATCTCTCTGGTCACCCCCAAAACCATTTCTTACTTTGGCCGCCTCTCCTTCCAGTTCTCTGCTGCCAATGACTGGGACGAACTGCAGAAATCTCTGAAACTGGAAACACTTATCCCCCTCACTAGCTTTAAGCACCAGCTGTCAGAGCAGCTCACAGATTACTGCACCTGTACATAGCCCATCTATAATTTAGCCCAAACAACTACCTCTCCCCCTACTGTATTTATTTATTTTGCTCCTTTGCACCCCATTATTTCTATCTCTACTTTGCACATTCTTCCATTGCAAATCTACCATTCCAGTGCTTTTTTATTAATTTTTTTTAACTTGCTGTATTGTATTTATTTCGCCACCATGGCCTTTTTTGCCTTTACCTCCCTTATCGCACCTCATTTGCTCACATTGTATATAGACTTATTTTCTACTGTATTATCGACTGTGTGTTTGTTTTACTCCATGTGTAACTCTGTGTTGTTGTACCTGTCGAACTGCTTTGCTTTATCTTGGCCAGGTCGCAATTGTAAACGAGAACTTGTTCTCAACTTGCCTACCTGGTTAAATAAAGGTGAAATAAAAAATAAAAAATCTACAGTACTCTGATTTCAGAGCCTTCTCGTCTGAGTGTGCCAGAGCGCACAATAACTGAAAAATTTAAGAACACTCGACACCCGTTGAATATGGCCGGTGTCAGTCAAGGTTGGCAAAAAAGTGTAAATTGTTGCCAGCAGCACAGTTGCATTCACCAATGCTCTGGATAACATGAAAACAGCCTATCCAGCTGTGCTAATTTGTATCTGGAAGTCGCTAGCAAGCTAGTCAACGTTAGCTAATTAGCTTGGGTGCTTGATTTCTGTAGTTAGGACAGAACGCTCTGATCAACCCGTAAAGAGATGGGTGGGGCCAGAGTTTAAGAGGGTTTGAATGATGCTGAATGGGTGTAGACAAAGAAGCGCTCTCAATTAGGTACCAAAACATTCAAGGCCATTTTCTCTAAAGTGGGCTTACAACTTTCAAAGCAGAATTACTTTCCCATTGTTCCTCAAATGCAGTGTATGATATACTATTTTGTAGCTCTGTGTCTCTGCTTTTATCCAATGTAAAAAACACAATTTTAAATATTGTTGCATAAGACTGAATATCTACAGCTGTACATAACATTCTTAGTATATCTTGTGTAAATTCATTCTGGTGTACATACATATAGATTGCATTTGGATTACTGTTACAGCGCTATTTGGGTTGTTAATTAGATTTGTTCCGTTTCTTGATTTATAGAATTCTTGATTTATTTTGTACTTCTTTTATTAGTTATGTACCAGATCAACATCTTATGGCATTGTCAGGAGTTAGTGACATAAGCATTTCACTGCACCTGCTAGAACATCTGCTATACTGTATATGCAACCAATAAACATACACACACACACACACACACACACACACACACACACACACACACACACACACACACACACACACACACACACACACACACACACACACACACACACACACACACGTGTACACTCCTCATTTGCTGCCGCTACTCTGTTTTCTTTTTTACTCTTATTATTATCATCTATCCTGATGTCTAGTCGCTTTAGCTTGCCTTCATGTACATATCTACCTCAAATACCTTGTACCGCTGCACATTGCTCTGGTACTGATACTTCCTGTATTTAGCTACAATCTTGTGTATTTTATTTTATTCATTGTGTTACAATTTTATTTGTATTATTACTTTTAAACTCTGCATCGTCTACACCAGTTGTATTTGGTGCATGTGACAGATACAATTTTATTTTGTTTTAGTTTTGACCCCTATCTTTCAGAGATTTTAATTCATATCTATATATTTTTTAAATGGAGCTTATGATATAGCTCAGTATTTTGTATTATTTATTTAATACAGTATTTTTTGCTCATCTTTATCAAGGGTGCTAATAATGTTGGACCTGACTGTAGATTGAGGGATCTAAAGACACAAAAGACCTAAAAATGATGAACTAGAAGACTAAGTGAAGACAATACATACTGTACAGGAACTGGCCTGCTACACTTAACACGTAACATTTTCTGAATGTGAGACACTCCTATTCATTTCAATGAAACCTGAAGGTAAGCAGCTCAGCGCGTCCAGTGTAGCAGGTAAAACGCCTACTGTTTGCCTGAGTGTACAGTAGCTCCTACAGTGATCTCCAAAAGTATTGTGACAGTGACACATGTTTTGTTGTTTTGGCTCTGTACTCCAGCATACAATTACTATGAGGTTAAAGTGCAACCTGTCAGCTTCAATTGAAGGGCATTTACATCTATATCGGATTAACCGTTTCATAATTACAGCACTTCTTGTACATGGTCCCCCATTTTTAGGGGACCAAAAGTATTGGGACAAATTCACTTATGTGTATTAAAGCAGTAAAAAAGTTAGTATTTGGACACTTTTATTGTAAATAAGAATATAATATGTTTCTAAACACTTCTACATTCATGTGGATTTTACCATGATTACGAATAGTCCAGAATGAATCGTGAAAAAATTATGATTGAGAAAGTTACAGACACACAAATAAATGATGCCAAAATGACACAATATATTTTTTACCAATCATTTCTATTGGGCAAAAAATTATCTGAAACACAACCAAAACATCCAACAAGTTTGTAGAGTCACAATCTTGATGTAATCATTACATGCTATGAATATGGGACCAAATACTTAACTATTTACTACTTTAATACTTTAAAGTGAATTCGTCCCAATACCTTTGGACAACTAAAATGGGGGGGGGGGGTCTATGTACAAAAGTGTGGTAGTTTCTTAACAGTTTACCTGATATGGATGAAAATACTCTCATATTAAAGCTGACAGTCTACTCTTTAACCTTATTGTCATATCTGCTAGGTAAAGTTCCCCCTTATCTCAGCTCACTGGTCACCATAGCATCTCCCACCTGTAGCACACGCTCCAGCAGGTATATCTCTCTAGTCACCCCCAAAACCAATTCTTTCTTTGGCCGCCTCTCTTTCCAGTTCTCTGCTGCCAATGACTGGAACGAACTACAAAAATCTCTGAAACTGGAAACACTTATCTCCCTCACTAGCTTTAAGCACCAACTGTCAGAGCAGCTCACAGATTACTGCACCTGTACATAGCCCACCTATAATTTAGCCCTATCAACTACCTCTTCCCAACTGTATTTAATGTATTTATTTATTTTGCTCCTTTGCACCCCATTATTTTTATTTCTACTTTGCACATTCTTACATTGCAAAACTACCATTCCAGTGTTTTACTTGCTATATTGTATTTACCTTGCCACCAAGGCCTTTTTTGCCTTTACCTCCCTTCTCACCTCATTTGCTCACATTGTATATAGACTTGTTTATACTTTATTATTGACTGTATGTTTGTTTTACTCCATGTGTAACTCTGTGTTGTTGTATCTGTCGAACTGCTTTGCTTTATCTTGGCCAGGTCGCAATTGTAAATGAGAACTTGTTCTCAACTTGCCTACCTGGTTAAATAAAGGTAAAATAAAATAAATAAATAAAAAATATCACTTGACACGACTTCCCCCGAAGTCGGTCCCTCTCCTTGTTCGGGTGACGTTTGGTGGTCGACGTCACCAGCTTTCTAGCCACCGCCGATCCACTTTTCATTTTCCATTTGTTCTGTCTTTGTCTTATCACACCTGGCTTCACTCAACCAATTACTTGTTTATTATTTAACCCTCTGTTCCCCATGTTGTTTTCGTTAGTGATTGTTAATTGTATTCGGTCCATGTTTGTGGGCTATCATTGTTGTCCTGTATATTTGTATTTTCTTGAGTAAAGTACATTAATTACTCATATCTGCTGTCCTGCGCCTGACTCCCTACACCAGCTACACATAGGTCCTCTACATCATTTAAAATCTAAAGTGCTGGAGTAGAGAGTCAAAACATCAAAAAATGTGTCACTGTCCCAATACTTTTGTAGCTCACTGTAAGGAAATCTTAGCTCCCATACACTTTCCCTTTAGTTAGTTCACTCGTCGTAGTACCAAATCTTAGTACTATCACTATAGGATGTGCACAAGGGCTAGGCTGCATCCCGAAACACAAACATTCATAGTGTGATTGATTTATAAATCTCATAAAAACTATAATGAAAGTCACATAACCCAATTCTGTCTGATTTAAAAAACAACAAATGTGAGCCATCTCCACTGAAACTCCCTTTCCTTTGAGTGTTCCACGGCAAAAACAAGTCAATATGCGTCCAAAGTGACAAACCTCACTCCAGTTCCTTCGCCCTCTCTCCCCTCCCCAGTCTCTGTGTGAGTTACTTGGCTTTCAGCAGCCAAAGTGAGAGTTAATGATTCATGGAAATGAGAGCAGACAGGGTTCAGGGGGGTGTTAGCCAGCCACTGATCAAGAATGACAGTGTGCTTCAGCATCCATTGGCTTCAACCCCCCCCCCCCCCCCCCCCCCCCCCCCTTTTCACCTTGTACATGAGCGAATTGTAGCAAATTACACCCTATTCCCTGCATAGGGCACTACTTTTGACCAGGGCCCTGGTCAAAGGTAGTGCACTATACATTCTTAGAAAAAAAGGTTTCATGAGGGTTCTTCAGCTGTCCCCATAGGAGAACACATTTTGGTTCCAGGTAGAATCCTTTTTGGTTCCTGGTAGAACTTTTTTGTGTTCCATGTAGAACCCTCTATGGAAATGATTCTACATAGAACACAAAAGGCTTCTATCTGGAACTTAAAGGATTCCACCTGCAACCAAAATGGGGTTTGTCAAAGGGTTATCCTATGGGGACTGCTGAATAGCACTTTTAGGTTCTAGATAACAGTTTTTTCTAAGAGTGTACAGACAATATGGTGCCATTTGGAACATAACTGAGATGTGCGTCCAGGGATTGGATGCTGTGCTTTATGCACAACCTCCACCGCCGCAGAGGATTTTCTGGAGATATGCTTAATTCAACACGCAGCAGTAAGGTCTTGTTGTCGTGTAGCTCCGACATGATAGGGTATGCTTTGGCTACATCTCATGGTCTGAAAACATGATCAGAAGGTTTCAAAGGACAGACACGGAGGCGAGGAAAGGTATTTAGATTATACTATGTTGTATATAGGATATACACGTGCTGCTGCTTGGCTGCGTGCCTTGCATGGCAAAGAGTGAAGACTCTCTGTGTCATGTATTGTCATGTTGTGTCCTGTTTCTGTCCTTTCCCTTCACCCTGTCTCCCTCTGCTGGTCGTTATTAGGTTACCTTTTCTCCCCCTCTTTCCCCCAGCTGTTCCTTGTCTCCTCCTAACTACCTCGTCACCCCTTTTCCCACCTGTTCCCTTTTTCCCTCTGATTAGGTCCCTATATCTCTCTCTGTTTCTGCTTCTGTCTTTGTCGGATTCTTGTTTGTGTTGTTCATGCCTGAACCAGACTATCGTCATGTTTGCTGCAACCTTGTCCTGTCGGAATCTGCCGGTCCATCTGAGCCTACGTTTGTTTTGTTATTAAAAAGCTCTGTTTACGTTAATTCGCTTTTGGGTCCTCATTCACGCACCGTAACACTCTGTGCATGGGGGTAATGACATGTAGAGTCTCATGAATCGAAGCCTGTGGTCGAAGCTTCTCCTTTAGGAAATGGAACGTTGAAAGAATGCTGAGAAAATGTTGAAAAGTTCCATGAAGGGGAGTACAGTCATTGGCTATAGAGGAGGAGGTGTGGGGAATTTACCCCCATTCCGCATCACTTTCTCTTGGAGAAACACTGTTCTTTTTCCTGGGGACTTATCATGGCTGTGCATGTCCGGAGTGTACACTTAAGAATTACACTTAACATCTTAATCAGATGCATAAGGAAAAGAGGTACACAGCACAACAACCGAAAAAAACTAAATGTCAATGATGTCAAAGTAGAAGAGGATGCCCTTCATAAAGCATAATGGGGTCACAAGCAATAACAATGTCTCCTCGAGAGTGTTTTGAAATGTAAAGACAATTTATGTACAAAGACAATTAAATATTATTCTCATGTACAGTACCAGTCAAACTCACCGACTAATTCAAGGTTGTTTTTTTTTCTACATTGTCGAATAATAGTGAAGCATTCTGCAGCGATATGCCATTCCATCTGGTTTGAGCTTGTCAACAGGAAAGCAGCCAATAAGTGCTCAGCACATTTGGGAACTCCTTCAAGACTGTTGGAAAAGCATTCCAGGTGAAGCTGGTTGAGAGAATGCCAAGAGTGTGCAAAGCTGTCATCAAGACAAAGGGTGGCTACTTGGAAGCATCTAAAATATAAAATATATTTTGATTTGTTTAAACACTTTTTTGGTAAGTACATAATTCCATGTGTTATTTCATAGTTTTGATGTATGAGAAAGGCTATCCCTGAATTAGCTGAACTGAGCACACATAGTACCACTATTGTAAACTATCTTACTGTCAGTGGTAAGAACCTGCCACTGTTATGGAAACTCAGCCCACTCCTACATGAGATTTGGTCATTCTGAGATGTGAAGATCTGGCTCGAAAGAACATGCTGGCTCAAAGCCACCTTGTCCAATTCACCATCCAAACTGGCTATCTCTGGCTAAATTAGCCCTATTTTTCACCCAATGTCTTCTGGAACACATTGAAAATAAAACAATAATGGAGGTCTTTATATTTGTATTCTTATTTATGGGTATGTCCTTTATAGAATTCTTTGCATCGTTCTCACACATAGCTGCTGATGCACATACACCTATGCTCATTCGCTCAGAAATTGTTGAGCTGGAAAAATAGATAACCTCTTGGAAGATGGAAAACCGTAAGAATGGCCATGGACCACTTGTTTTTGATTTTGCCGCTTTCATCAATCATGGTTATGTGAAATCAATCATGAATTAGCACCCAAGTGACTAGTCACATGCATCTGGACTGAAAAACAGACACACACACACACAGTTCCGTATGAGATGTAAACAAATTATATGGTGATTCAGAGAGTTTTCTGTGCATTCCGTGACCACACATGTTCATAATGTCACACAATAAAATTGTTCAATTCAACACGCAAACACTTTAACTAGCATTATTTCTGCACCTGCTCCATGTTAGAACCATTATAGCTGAACAATCAAAAATAACATATGCCTCTAATGAGAATCTGCTATGAAAAACCACAACATTTCTAGACCCATCTACATCTTCCATCTTGCATTGTTTTATATTTGCCTAAGATTACTAGGAGTAGACCTTGAAGTGACTTCTTATTTGTTAATTCTTTCCCTAAAACGGAGACATAGTAGTCGCGGTGTTTGGGGCTAGGCAGAGTTCCAGCTGTTTGTCCTTTCCTGGCAGCGTTGTGATGGTACAGCAGCCTCTGAGCTCTGAGAGCGGGCCAGGTAATGCTTTGAATGTTAATGAAATGTGTGCGTGTTGTCCCAGTAATTAATTGTTCGCATCACATATTTGAAAGGCCACCAGGAATGGGTCCCAGTTGCAAGTGCAATGAGCTCCCTTTTTACCGCCATCGAAAAGTCCTTTGCTTCAAGGCCAAGAAAAAGCATGTCCATTGTGCAGCTTGAAACATAGGGATGTTAGCTATACCAAACATTGTAGGTGAGTGCTGTGTGTACAAAAAGCACACACAGGCCTTGGTAGTTGTAATGAACTAGTATTATAGCAGCACATGGCTGTAGTATAGAAACGTAACACCTGTAGGCTACACAATTCCATTCAGAACCCATATAAACCCATAAAGACCAGGGTTATTCAAATCTGAACCTGAAGGCCTGTAGTACTGCTAGTTTTCCGTTCAACCCACCTGGTGTC
Organism: Oncorhynchus mykiss; assembly: GCF_013265735.2. NCBI lineage: Eukaryota > Metazoa > Chordata > Actinopteri > Salmoniformes > Salmonidae > Oncorhynchus > Oncorhynchus mykiss. The sequence continues at coordinate 47,457,678 of NC_048576.1, read as the reverse complement.
CCATGTCTAAATAAGTCCCTGGTCAGAGAGGAAGAATTTAAAATCAGCAGTGGAAGTGGCTTTGAAGTCCAGACTTAAATTCGCCTGATAGTAAACAAAAGGTTATTAAATAGGCCGACAGTAGTTATGCTGTTATACTCTTTATATTGTTTCAAGTTGCAAGATTGTTTCGGTGTATAGAAGGCCTTCGAGACTCAAAAATGAAGTGAATTACTTCGGTAACACTTTATTTGGATAGCTGTTACGGATACAGGTATCCTGTGTGTGTGTGTATGTATCCTGTGTTGTTTTCTCTCCTTCTCCCCTCACAGGTGAAAATCATCACTCCCCAATCAGTCAACAATCAATCATCAATCAGAAGACACACCTCCTCCTGTTTCCTACCCTATCACAGTTCCTTTCCCTTGGTTTAAAAACCCCATCAGTTGTTTGCTCTAGAGCTCAATCTCTCTGTAAACGCCATGTTTGTAGATCTGTGTTTCACGCTCTCTTTGTGTATTAACCTCTCTTTTGTTTGAGCACCTCCAAAGCACTTTGTCATCACCTGTGAGTATTGTTTTTGGTTATGGCGTTTGATTGCTGGTGGGAAAAGGGGAAACCAAGACAAGTCGCCCATGGGCATACACTACCCGGAGGTAGACTTTGTTAAATACACTAGTTAGAACTGGGCGGACCACCCACTGTATTTTTGGTTAGTTAGTTAGCTGTTGTTAAAATAGGCTAGTCTAGCTTAGGGGTGTTTTGGATGCTTATTGTTTCTTTCCTTGGGTCCAGCTCAGCCCCTTTTCCTGCTCCCCCCATTACTGTGTGTTTTACAATAAACCCTGAGTTTGACGGTATAATTTCAGTTGTCGTGGTTATTTCGTTCACACTTTTACTTTGTCACAATTATAATTTGCATGAGTTATGTTACGGGTCTCATTACCATCCCCCCCCTAGACTGTCGGGCCAAAAGGGATTCGTAACAATAGCATATCTGTAGCCTGTCAGTAATATTTCAACAATATATCCCGTCACTTGCATAAATTCCAAGCCCATCTATAGATTATCAACAAACAAACAAATGCCTTTTATACTTGCTTCGAGGCAAGCAACACTGAAGCATGCATAAGAGCAACAGCTGTTCTGGATGACTGTGTGATCACGCTCTCTGTAGCCGATGTGAGCAAGACCTATAAAACCTCATAAGGATCGGACCCTTTAAAAAAGAAATTAGCCTAAAATGACATACCCAAATCTAACTGCCTGTAGCTCAGGACCTGAGGCAAGGATATGCATATTCTTGATACCATTTGAAAGTTTGTGGAAATGTGAAATTAATGTTTGAGAATATAACACATTAGATCTGGTAAAAGATAATACAAAGAAAGAAACATGAATTTTTTTCATATTTGAAATGCTAGAGAACAGCCATAATGGCCTATTCCAGCTCAGGCACAATTTAGAATTTGGCCAATAGATGGCAGCAGTGTATGTGCAGTTTTAGACTGATTCAATTAACCATTGCACTTCTGTTCTGTTGTATCAAGACTACCCAAATGTTGCTTATTGTTTTATTAATACATTTTCAAGTTCATAACTGTGCACTCTGCTCAAACAATAGCATGGTATTATTTCCCTGTAATAGATGGTAAATTTGACAGTGTAGTTTGACAAGAATTTAAGCTCTCTGATCATATCAGATATGTCTATGTCCTGGGAAATGTTTTTGTTACTTACAACCTCATGCTAATCAGATTAGCCTAAGTTAGCTTAAGTTCTTTGGGGTAGTTTTATTTTCACGTCCGGATGAAAAGCATGCCCAAAGTAAACGGCCTGCTACAAAGCCATAAAAGCTAGAATATGCATATTTAGTAGATTTGGATAGAAAACACTGAAGTTTCTAAAACTGTTTGATGTACAGTGGGGCAAAAAGTATTTAGTCAGCCACCAATTGTGCAAGTTCTCCCACTTAAAAAGATGAGAGGCCTGTAATTTTTGGTACATCATAGGTACACTTCAACTATGACAGACAAAATGAGAAAAAAAATCCAGAAAATCACATTTTAAGATTTTTTATGAATTTATTTGCAATTTATGGTGGAAAACAAGTATTTGGTAATAACAAAAGTTTCTCAATACTGTTTTATACCCTTTGTTGGCAATGACAGAGGTCAAACGTTTTCCTTAAGTCTTCAAAAGGTTTTCACACACTGTTGCTGGTAATTTGGCCCATTCCTCCATGCAGTGATGTTTTAGGGCTGTTGCTGGGCAACACGGACTTTCAAATCCCTCCAAAGATTTTCTATGGGGTTGAGATCTGGAGACTGGCTAGGCCACTCCAGGACCTTGAAATGCTTCTTACGAAGCCACTCCTTCGTTGCCCGGGCGGTGTGTTTGGGATCATTGTCATGCTGAAAGACCCAGCCACGTTTCATCTTCAATGCCCTTGCTGATGGGAGGAGGTTCTCTCAAAATCTCACGATACATGGCCCCATTCATTCTTTCCTTTACACGGCTCAGTCGTCCTGGTCCCTTTGCAGAAAGAAATGATGTTTCCACCCCCATGCTTCACAGTAGGTATGGTGTTCTTTGGATGCAACTCAGCATTCTTTGTCCTCCAAACACGACGAGTTGAGTTTTTACCAAAAAGTAATATTTTGGTTTCATCTGACCATATGACATTCTCCCAATCTTCTTCTGGATCATCCAAATGCTTTCTAGCAAACTTCAGACGGGCCTGGACATGTACTGGCTTAAGCAGGGGGACATGTCTGGCACTGAAGGATTTGAGTCCCTGGCGGCGTAGTGTGTTACTGATGGTAGGCTTTGTTACTTTGGTCCCAGCTCTCTGCAGGTCATTCCCGTGTGGTTCTAGGATTTTTGCTCACCGTTCTTGTGATCATTTTGACCCCACGGGGTGAGGTCTTGCGTGGAGCCCCAGATCGAGGGAGATTATCAGTGGTCTTGTATGTCTTCCATTTCCTAATAATTGCTCCCACAGTTGATTTCTTCAAACCAAGCTGCTTACCTATTGCAGATTCAGTCTTCCCAACCTGGTGCAGGTCTACAATTTTGTTTCTGGTGTCCTTTGACAGCTCTTTGGTCTTGTCCATAGTGGAGTTTGGAGTGTGACTGTTTGAGGTTGTGGACAGGTGTCTTTTATACTGATAAGTTCAAACAGGTGCCATTAATACAGGTAACGAGTGGAGGACAGAGGAGCCTCTTGAAGAAGTTACAGGTCTGTGAGCCAGAAATCTTGTTTGTAGGTGACCAAATACTTTTTTTCCACCATAATTTGCAAATAAATAAAAAATCCTACAATGTGATTTTCTCTTTATTTTGTCTGTCATAGTTGAAGTGTACCTATGATGAAAATTTACAGGCCTCTCATCTTTTTAAGTGGGAGAACTTGCACAATTGGTGGCTGACTAAATACTTTTTTGCCCCACTGTATGTGAGTATAACAGAACTCATATGGCAGGCAAAAACCTGAGAAAAATCCAACCAGGAAGTGGGAAATCTGAGGTTGGTCGATTTTCAACTCAGCTCCTATTGAAGATACAGTGGGATATTGGTAATGTTGCACTTCCTAAGGCTTCCACTAGATGTCAACAGTCTTCAGAACCTTGTCTGATGATTATACTGTGAAGTGGGGCCGAAGGAGAAGGGAATGAGTAAGGTCGGCCATGAGCTGACCATGCTCTGACCATGCGCGTTCACATGAGAGGGAGCTCTGTTCCATCGCACTTCTGAAAACAATGGAATTCTCTGGTTGGAACATTATTGAAGATTCATGTTAACATCCTAAAGATTGATTCAATACATCGTTTGACATGTTTCTACTGACTGTTGCAGAACTTTTTGACATTTCGTCTGCTTTTAGTGAACGCGCTTTGTGACTTTGGATTTGTTTACCAAACGCGCTAACAAAAGTAACTATTTGGACATAAATGATGGACATTACCGAACAAAACAAACATTTGTGGGAGTCCTGGGAGTGCATTCCGATGAAGATCAGCAAAGGTAAGTTAAGATTTATAATGCTATTTATGACTTTTGTTGACAGCATAATATGGCGGAAATATTTGTGTCTTGATTGGGCTCTGAGCGCAGACTCAGATTATTGCATGGTTTGCTTTTTCCGTAAAGCTTTTTTGAAATCTGACACAGCGGATGCATTAAGGAGAAGTGCATCTAAAATTCCATGTACAACAGTTGTATCTTTTAGCAATGTTTATTATGAGTATTCCTGTAAATTGATGTGGCTCTATGCAAAATCAAAGGATGTTTTGGAACTTCTGAATGTAAGGCGCCAATATGAACTCAGATTTTTGGATATAAATATGAACTTTACCGAACAAAACATACATGAATTGTGTAACATGACGTCCTATGAGTGTCATCTGATTAAGATCATCAAAAGTTTGTGATTCATTTGATCTATATTTCTGCTTTTTGTGAATCTTTTCTTTGGCTGGAAAAATGGCTGTGTTATTCTGTGAATAGACACTCACCTAACATAATCGTTTGGTTGGCTTTCGTCGTAAAGCCTTTTTGAAATTGGACACTGTGGCTGGATTTACAACAAGTGTATCTTTAAAATGGTGTAAAATACATGTATGTTTGAGGAATTTTAATTATGGGATTTCTGTTTTGAATTTGGCGCCCTGCAATTTCACTGGCTGTTGAAGAGGTGGGACACTACCGTCTCACGTACCCTAGAGAGGTTAAATTCTAGCAAAACCAAATGCATGCTCTTGAACTGTTCGATGCCCGCATCCGCCCGCCCGACTAGCATCACTACTCTGGACGGTTCTGACCTAGAATACATGGGCAACTACAAATACCTAGGTGTCTGGCTAGACTGTAAACTCTCCTTCCACTCATATCAAACATCTCCAATCCAAAATCAAATCTAGAATTGGCTTTCTATTTCACAAGAAAGCCTCCTTCACTCATGCCTCCAAACTTACCCTAGTAAAACTTACTCTCCTACCGATCCTCGACTTCGGCGAGGTCATCTACAAAATAGCTTCCAATACTCTACTCAGCAAATTGGATGCAGTTTATCACAGTGCCATCCGTTTTATCACCAAAGCCCCATATACTACCCACCACTGCGACCTGTATGCTCTCGTTGGCTGGCCCTCGCTACATATCTGTCACCAATCCCACTGGCTCCAGGTCATCTATGAGTCTTTGCTAGGTAAAGCCCCGCCTTATCTCAGCTCACTGGTCAGCATAGCAACACCTACCCGTAGCACGTGCTCCAGCAGGTATATTGCACTAGTCATCCCCAAAGCCAACACTTACTTTCCTTCCATTTCTCTGCTGCTAATGACTGGAACAAATTGCAATAATCTCTGAAGCTGGAGTCTTATATCTCCCTCTCTAACTTTAAGCATCAGCTGTAAGAGCAGCTTACTGGTCATTGTATCTGTACACAGCCTATCTGTAAATAGCACACCCGACGACCTCATCCCCATATTATTACTTGCCCTTTTGCACCCCAGTATCTCTATTACTCCAGTATTAATGCTAAACAGTAATTATTTTTGCCTCTAGGGCCTATTTAAATTTTTAAGTTTATATACTATGTGGTGTCAGAGGAAGGCCCAAAAACTGGTCAAATATTCCTGTCAACCAAGTCATAGATTGTTCTCTATGCTACTGCACGGCAAGCGGTACCGGAGCACCAAGTCGTACACCAAAAGGCTCCTTAACAGCTTCTACCCCAAGCCATAAGACTCCTGAACAATTAATCAAGTGGCCACCCGAACTATTTACACTGCCCCTCCTTTTTTTACACTGCTAATCGCTGTTTATTATCTATGCATAGTCACTTTGCAAATTACCTCGCTGTCACCCCCTGGTCTATTTCACCTGTCCTTGTGATTGTCTCCACCCCCTGCAGGTGTCGATTATTTTCCCAAGTGTATTTATCCCTGTGTTTCCTGTCTCTCTGTGCCAGTTCATCTTGTATGTGTCACATGTCACGTTCTGAACTTAGTTCCTTTTTATGTCTTTGTGTTAGGTTGGTCAGGGTGTGAGTTGGGGTGGGTAGTCTGTTCTTTTTTCTATGTTATATTTCTATGTTTGGCCTAGTATGGTTCTCAATCAGAGGCAGGTGTAGTTCGTTGTCTCTGATTGAGAATCATACTTAGGTAGCTTGTTTTCCCCATTTTGGTTGTGGGTGGTTAATTTCTGTTTAGTGTCTGTTCACCTGCCAGAACTGATTCGTTTTCTCTTCGTTATTATTTTGTGTAGTGTTGTTTGTTCTATTAAAACATGACGAACACTTACCACGCTGCATTTTGGTCCTCTCCTTCCACCAACGAGAAGTGTTACAGAAACACCCACCAACTAAGGACCAAGCAGCATGGGAGGAGATTTTTGACGTTAAGGGACCCTGGGCACAGGTTGGGGAATATCGCCGCCCCAAGGAAGAACTGGAGACAGCGAGAGCTGAGCGGCGGTGATATGAGGAGGTAGCACGGCAACGCGACAGGCACAAGAGGCAGCCCCACAAAACATTTTTTGGGGGACACACGGGGAGTGTGGCGGAGTCAGATTGGAGACCTGAGCCCACTCCTCGTGCTTACCGGAGGAAGCGCAGTACTGGTCAGGCACCGTGTTATGCGTTCAAGCGCACAGTGTCGCCAGTATGCGCTCATTGCTCGGGGTGCTATAGGCAAGCCCCCCGCAAGTGACATGCGAGTGTGGGCATCCAGCCATGGCGTGTTGTGCCGGCTCAGCGTGTCTGGCCTCCGGAATGCCGTTTTGGCCTAGGGTATCCTGCGCCGGCTCTGCGTGCTGTCTCCGGGGTGCTGGGAGGGTGCAGTGCGTCCTATGCCTGCGCTCCGCCCGTGCCGGGCGAATGTGGTCATTGAGCCTAAGGGAGAGGTGCGAGTGGTATGCACCAGATCTCCAGTGCTCACCCACCGCCCGTCAGTCAGGAGCTGCCCGTCAGTCAGGAGCTGCCAGAGTCGCCCTTCACTATTTTTCACCATTCGGGACTGTTTCGGTTTTTCTTTATTCGCTTGTTCGTTTGTTTCCTGTGTTCAGTGTAATAAATATGACGAACACTTACCACCCTGCATATTCGTTTGATATTTCCTACTCCTCCTCAGAGGATTACGACAACCGTTACACAACCACGCACCACAACCGGACCAAGCAGTGTGGTAACCAGGAGCAGAGGGTTCTGGACTCCTGGACATGGGAGGAGATTTTGGACTGCAAGGGATCCTGGGAACAGGCTGAGTAATATCGCCGCCCCCGGGAAGACCTGGACGCAGCTAAAGCCGCGCAGCGGCGTTATGGAGTTAGCACGGCAGCGTAACAGGGATGAGAGGCAGCCCCAAAAAATTCTGGGAGGAGGCACACGGGGAGTGTGGCTAAGTCAGGTAGGACACCTGAGCCAACTCCCTGTGCTTACCGTGGCGAGAGGTGGACCGGACAGGCACCGTGTTATGCTGTGAGGAGCACGGTGTCCCCAGTGCGCAGGCATAGCCCGGTGCGCTACATCGCAGCTCCTCGTATCGGCCGGGCAAGAGTGGGCATCGAGCCATGAGCAATGAAGCCGGCTCAGCCAATCTGGTCTCCAGTGCGTCTCCTCGAGCCGGGTTATATGGCACCAGCCAAGTGCGTTCTGTTCCACCTCACCGCAATTGCCGGGCTACCAGCCAAGACAGGTTGTGCAGGCTTGGTGCTCGAGACCTCCAGTGCGCCTCCAAAGTCCGGTCCATCCGGTGCCTCCTCCACGCACCAGGCCTCCGGTGGCTGCCCCACGCACCAGGCTGTCCATCCGTCTCCTCCCTCCAGGTGCTCCCTCCTGTCCAGTGCTTCCGGAGTCTCCCTCCTGTCCAGTGCTTCCGGAGTCTCCCTCCTGTCCAGTGCTTCCGGAGTCTCCCTCCTGTCCAGTGCTTCCGGAGTCTCCCTCCTGTCCAGTGCTTCCGGAGTCTCCCTCCTGTCCAGTGCTTCCGGAGTCTCCCTCCTGTCCAGTGCTTCCGGAGTCTCCCTCCTGTCCAGTGCTTCCGGAGTCTCCCTCCTGTCCAGTGCTTCCGGAGTCTCCCTCCTGTCCAGTGCTTCCGGAGTCTCCCTCCAGTCAGGAGCTGCCGGAGCCGCCCGTCTATTCGGGGCCCGCTGCAAGGGTCCCCAGTCCAAGGTCTGTGGCGAGGGTTGCCGCTCCTAAGGCGCCACCTAAGTGGGCCGAGACTAAGATTGAGTGGGGTCCACATCCCATAGCCGACACCGCGGACAGATGCCCACCCAGACCCTCCCCTACTATGGTGTTAGATTTTGCGGCCAGAGTCCGCACCTTTGGGGGGGGGGGGGGTACTGTCACGTCCTGACCTTAGTTCCTTTTGTATGTTTCTATTTTAGATTGGTCAGGGCGTGAGTTGGGGTGGGCATTCTATGTTTTGTTCTTGTGTTTAGATTTCTATGTGTTTGGCCTGGTATGGTTCCCAATCAGAGGCAGCTGTCAATCGTTGTCGCTGATTGAGAACCATACTTAGGTGGCCTGTTTTCCCACTCTTGTTTACGGGTGGTTATTTTCCGTTTCAGTGTTTTTCACCATTCGGGACTGTTTCCGTTTTTCTTTATTCGCTTGTTAGTTTGTTTCCTGTGTTCAGTGTAATTAACATGACGAACACTTACCACCCTGCATATTGATCCGATATTTCCTTCTCCTCCTCAGAAGAGGAAGACGACAACCGTTACAGTCTGTTTGTCAAGTCAACCAGCGTGTTTTTACCATTCTCCTTTTGTTTCTCTCTTTTGATAGTCTTCCCAGTTTTAACCCCTGCCTGACTCTGGACTTCTTTCCCACCTACCTGATCATCGATTCTGCCTGCCCTTCGGTACCTTTTGAACTCCGAACTGGTTTTGACCCTTTTGCCTGTCCACGGCCATTCTTGTGCCTTTTCCTTCTGGATTATTAAATATGGTAAGACTCCAACCATCTTCCTCCTGTGTCTGCATCTGGGTCTCACCTTGTGTCATGATACGCGCTAACCTGTACCCCTGCATTTTGACTCGGTACCGGTACACCCTGTATATAGCCTCGTTATTGTTCTGTAATTTATTTAGTAAATATTTTCTTAACTCTATTTCTTGAACTGCATTGTTTGTTAAGGGCTTGTAAGTAAGCATTTCACGGTAACCTGCTGTGTTTGGCGCATGTGACAAATATTTTTTTAATTGATTTAAAACTAAATCAGCATCTCAGCATCTCATACAATTTAACAGCATATTTGTTGTCATTCTAGTAAACATATGCTTTGGGACTATTCAAATACAGCTATACACAAGTTGAGCTTAATTGACGGTCTACAGACTGTCTACTTCACATTAAAACATGTATCAACGGTTGAGTATGTTCAGTGCATTAACTAACACCCAAGTAACTTTCTGTATTGGAACTGTCTAAATAAAGCGAAAGACTGGTATATTGGCCATACACCACAACCCCGGAGGTGACATATTGCTATTATAAACTAGTTACCAACATAATTATAACAGTAAACAAATGATTTTGCATCATACCCACGGTATAATGTCTGATATACAATGGCTTTCACCCAATCAGTATCCAGGACCCAAAATACCCAGTTTATAATAGTTACATATACTACCAATAATATATTTAAAGCTATAATTTGATTGTTTACATACACACACATGAAACAAACAATAGACTAACAGCTAGAATACATATCACAACTGGAGCTAGTACATATCTAACAACTGGAAGGAACTGAAATGTTTAATTTATTTTGATTTTTTTTAAATGAGGGAGAACAACTATTTGCCCTAAAAAAAATGTTTTATTGTCATATACACTGGAGCCAGGAGTCATGGTTTAGTGACATATTTTGAGTCAAAATATATATTTCTTCTCCAACTTTAAATGTTATAATACAAAGTAAAGTATTATAGCTGTTCAGGGAATTACTTAAAAACAAAAATATCAAATAAATATTATCAAAAATGTACAGGGAATAGCTGTCCTGCAATTTCATGTCACTGGTGTCACCCTTAATTGAAAAAATGCAACATCCTTGACAACTTCTTCCTGGGTCAAAGGTTCATTGGAGGCGTGGCAGTTTTGAAGAGCACACGGTGAGTCTGCACTCTCTCTTCATTGAAATAATTGATCCAATCACATTATTAACCTCTCTAGGGTATGTGGGATGCTAGCGTCCAATCTGGCCAACATCCAGTGAGGTTGTAGAGCGCCAAATTCAATTACAGAAATGCTCTTTATAAAAATTCAGAAAACAAAACATATTTTACATAGGTTTAAAGATTAACTTCTTGTTAAACCAACCACAGTGTCATATTTATAAAATGCTTTTCGGCGAAAGCATACCTAGCCCAGTGCATACCTAGCCCAGTACATACCTAGCCCAGAACATAGCCCAGTTGACAAATTATTACAAACAGTAACCAGCCAAGCAGAAGCGTTACAAAACTCAGAAATAGAGATATAATTAATCCCTTACCTTTGATGATCTTCATATGGTGGCAATCAGAAGACATTCATTTACTCAATAAATGTTCCTTTTGTTCGATGAAGTCTCTTTATATCCAAAAAGCTCAGTTTTGTTAGCGCGTTTTCTTCAGTAATCCACAGGCTCAAACTCAGTCAAAACAATTCAAATTGTATCCGTAAAGTTCATAGAAACATGTCAAACGATGTTTATATTCAATCCTCAGGTTGATTTTTAGCCTAAATGATCTATTATATTTCAACCGGACAATAATGTCGTCAATATAAAAGGTAAACAAGAAATGCACGTGCCTGAAAAAACTCCGTCACTTTAGGGTCCACTCGTTCAGACTGTTCTTACTCCCTCATTTATAAGAATACAAGCCTGAAACGATTTCTAAAGACTGTTGACATCTAGTGGAAGGCATAGGAAATGCAAATGGAGTCCTAAGTCAATGGATACTGTAATGGCATTGAATTGAAAAAAAAACTACTTCCTGAATGGAAGGGGGGGGGGGGGGGTGGTGTGTTAGAATACCATTTTGGTATTTTGTATATAGTTATTCCATTCAAAATGTATAACTTCACCAATTTGGCCACTTGGGTACATTTGGGCTACTTGTGTGGGACACCTGGGTGACTTCATGATAAATGTCATGTAGCACACTCATTTCGGAAGTTTTCATTCTGAAACTTTGCACAAGTACTGATGCCCTCTTATGTGTTTCACTAAAATTGTCCCCATCATCCCATCTGAATGTTTGTTTTAAAGATTTTAAAGAAGATGATACAATAAAAAAACACACTTTTTATTTTTATTGTTGTATTATATTCTCCTACATTCAATTCACATTTACACAAACTTCAGAGTGTTTTCTTTCAAATGGTACCAAGAATATGCATACCCTTGGTTCTGTGATGTCTTCAGGTGGAAATTGAAAAAAGTAGGGGGTACCTCTAAGAGTTAAGGATCATATCACCTCCACCTTACCCGACACACTAGACCCACTACAATTTGCATACCAACGCAACAGATAGACGGATGATGCAATTAAATCACACTGCCAAATTCCATCTGGACAACAGGAATACCTATGTTAGAAGCAGCAGCTCCAGCAGCGCACCGACACCGGCCTCGGGGATGACCCGGAGGGCGAGGTGCAGGGCAATACGTCCGGAGACGGTGGAACTCCCGCAGCATTGAAGGATCCAACACGTACTCCACCGGAACCCAGCACGTCTCCTCTGGACCGTACCCCTCCCATGCCACAAGGTATTGAAGGCCCCTCGCCTGACGCCTCGAATCTAGGATGGACCAAATGGAGTATGCCAGGGCCCCCTCAATGTCTTGAGGTGGCGGAGGAACCTCCCATACCTCAGAATCCTGGAGCGGATCAACCACCACCGGCCTGAGGAGAGACACATGGAACGAGGGTTTAATTCGGTAATAGGGGGGAATCTGTAACCTGTAACACACCTCATTCACTCTCCGCAGGACTTTAAATGGCCCCACAAACCGCGGACCCAGCATCCGGCAGGGCAGGCGGAGGGGAAGGTTTCGGGTCGAGAGCCAGACTTGGTCCCCAGGTGCGAACACCAGGCCCTCACTGCGGTGACGGTCTGTGCTGGTTTTTTGGCGCAGCACGGCCGGCTGGAGGTGAATATGGGTTGCTTCCCATGTCTCCTCCGCTTGCCTGAACCAGTCGTCCACCGCAGGAGCCTCGGTCTGACTCTGATGCCACGGCGCCAGAACCGGATGGTACCCCAATACGCACTGGAAGGGGGAGAGGTTAGTGGAGGAGTGGGTTCTGCGCCATCTCTGCCCAGGGCATGAACACCGCCCACTCGTCAGGCCGGTCCTGGAAATTGGACCGCAGAAACTTTCCCACATCCTGGTTCACTCTCTCCACCTGCCCATTACTCTCGGGGTGAAAACATGAGGCAAGGCTGATCGAGACCCCCAGACGTTCCATGAACGCCCCCCAGACTCTCGAAGTGAATTAGGGACTCCGATCAGACACTATCCTCAGGCACCCCGTAGTGCCGGAAGACATATGTAAACAAGGCCTCCGCAGTCTGTAGGGCCGTAGGGAGATCGGTCAGAAAATCCACCGACAGGTGTGACCAAGGCCGTTGTGGAACGGGTAAGGGATGTAGCTTACCTCTGGGCAGGTGTCTAGGAACCTTACACTGGGCACATACCGAGCAGGAGGAAACATAAACCCTCACGTCTTTTGCCAAGGTAGGCCACCAGTACTTCCCACTCAGACAGCGCACCGTCCGACCGATCCCCGGTTGACCAGAGGGTGACGTGTGGGCCCAATAGATCAACTGGTCACAGACAGCAGATGGAATGTACAGACGCCTGACGGGACACTGGAGGGGAGCAGGCTCTGTACATAACACCTGCTAAATGTCCACGTCCAGCTCCCACACGACTGGCACTACCAGGCAGGAGGCCGTGAGTATGGGAGTCTGATCCATGGGCCGCTCCTCTGTGTCATACAGCCGTCGTCCAAGCACCCTGCTCACCAGGGACACATGCTCGGCGCGTGTATCTGAGTAGATCAGAATGTCAGCGATAGACACCACTACACCAGGTCCCTGAAAATCTTGTCTACAAATGCTTGGAAGACTGATGGAGCATTCATCAACCCGTACGGCATGACGATGTACTCATAATGCCCTGAGGTGGTACTGAACGCCATCTTCCACTCGTTCCCCTCCCGGATACACACCAGGTTGTAAGCGCTCCTGAGATCCAATTTGGTGAAGAAGCGCGCCCCGTGCATTGACTCAATCGCAGAGACGATGAGGGGTAGTGGATAACTGTACCTCACCGTGATTTGATTTAGACCTCGATAGTCAATACATGGGCGCAGACCTCCCTCCTTCTTCTTTACAAAAAAAGAAACTCGAGGAGGCGGGTGAAATGGAGGACCGGATGTACCCCTGACGAAGGGATTCAGAGACATATGTCTCCATAGCCGCCGTCTCCGCTTGTGACAGGGATATACGTGACTCCTGGCAAGTGCGGCGTCTACCAGGAGATTTATCGCACAATCCCCCCATCGATGGGGTGGTAATTGAGTAGCCTTCTGTTTTGGAGAAGGTGAGAGCCAAATCGGCATATTCAGAGGGGATGCGCAGACCTGGTCTGGACTTTCCACCATGGTAGCACCAACGGAATCCCCTGCACACCTCCCCGAGTACTCTCGTGACCACCCCGTGAGAGCCCTCTGTTGGCATGAAATAGTGGGGTCATGATGAGCTAACCAGGGAAGGCCTAGTACCACGGGAAACACAGAGGAGTCAATGAGGTAGAAACTGATTCTCTTCTCGTGACCCCCCCTGTGTCACCATGCCCAGGGAGATGGTGGCTTCCCTAATTAATCCGGACCCTAATGGTTGACTATCCAGAGCATGTACCGGGAAGAGTCTAACCACAGGAACAATGGGGATCCCTTAACTAAGGGCGAATGCTCTGTTGATAAAATTCCCAGCCACGCCTGAATCGACGAGCGCCTTTTGCTGGGAATGCGGGGAAAACTCAGGGAAAAAAACATGCACAAACAGGTGAACAACACAGGGGTGAGAATGGTGCAGACTCACCTGGGGGGACGCCAGAGAGCCCTGCCTGCTGCCTGCTGCCTGCTGCCATCAACCCGGCACCAACCGGCAGTGTGCCCTCTGCGGCCACAGATGGTGCACGTGATGGCCACTCCTCCGGCCTCCCTGAGCACAGCCTGTCCCAGCTCCATTGGCACCGGATCGGGGGTGCTGGAAGCGGGAATCGACAGAGCACTCTCTGGACGTCCGCGGGTGACCAGCAGGTTATCCAACCGAATGGACAGATCCACCAGCTGGTCAAAGGAGATGGTGGCATCCCTGCAGGCCAACTCCCGACGGACATCCTCGCGCAGGCTGCATCGGTAGTGGTTGATGAGGGCCCTGTCGTTCCAAACAAGTCCCTAGTGGACTAACAAAAGCATGACCGTTTGGTTACACAATGGGAAGGGAGGGATAGGTAAGGAGAGGGAGAGACAAAGAGAGTCAACTTATCATACATACATGTGGAAGCTACGCTCATAGGAATATGAATACTTTACACATGAATGCTCATTCAGAAAATAAATTAAATGTATATATTTACACGTAGATGTCTTTGTTGCCTCTCTGTTGAACTCGATGGGTCCTATGCTGAAGTTATCGAGGGATGTAAGACTGGTTTGTTCCCCAGAGGTAACAATTTTGATTTGATTAGATTTATTTCACCTTTTTTTAACCAGGTAGGCCAGTTGAGAACAAGTTGTCATTTACAACTGTGACCTGGCCAAGATAAAGCAGAGCAGTGCGACAAAACAACAACAGAGTTACATAAACAAACTTAGAGTCAATAACACAAAATAATAGAAAAATAGAAAAATCTATGTACAGTGCGTGCAAATGTAGAAGAGTAGGGAGGTAGGCAATAAATAGGCCCTAGAGGCGAAAATAAGTAAGTAGTAATAGAGTAATAGAGATACGGGGATGCAAAAGAGCAAGTAATAATATGAGGATGAGGTAGTCGGGTGTGCTATTTACAGATTGTATCTGTACACAGCCTATGACCGGTAAGCTGCTCTTACAGCTGATGCTTAAAGTTAGGGAGGGAGATATAAGACTCCAGCTTCAGAGATTGTTGCAATTTGTTCCAGTCATTGGCAGCAGAGAAATGGAAGGAAAGGAGGCCATAGGAAGAGTTGGCTTTGGTGATGACCAGTGCAATATACCTGCTGGAGCGCGTGCTACAGATGGGTGTTGCTATGGTGACCAGTGAGCTGGGATACGCGGGGCTTTACCTAGCAAAGACTCATAGATGACCTGGAGCCAGTGGGATTGGCGACAGATATGTAGCGAGGGCCAGCCAACGAGAGCATACAGGTCGCAGTGGTGGGTAGTATATGGGGCTTTGGTGATAAAACGGATGGCACTGTGATAGACTGCATCCAATTTGCTGAGTAGAGTGTTGGAAGCTATTTTGTAGATGACCTCGCCGAAGTCGAGGATCGGTAGGATAGTAAGTTTTACTAGGGTAAGTTTGGAGGCGTGAGTGAAGGAGGCTTTCTTGTGAAATAGAAAGCCAATTCTAGATTTGATTTTGGATTGGAGATGTTTGATATGAGTGGAAGGAGAGTTTACAGTCTAGCCAGACTTCTAGGTATTTGGAGTTGTCCACGTATTCTAGGTCAGAACCGTCCAGAGTAGTGATGCTAGTCGGGCGGGCGGATGCGGGCAGTGAATGGTTGAAGAGCATGCATTTGGTTTTGCTAGCATTTAAGAGCAGTTGGAGGCCACAGAAGGAATGATGTATGGCATTGAAACTCGTTAGGAGGTTAGTTGACACAGTGTCTTAAGAAGGACCAGATGTATACAGAATGGTGTAGTCTGCGTAGAGGTGGGTCAGGGAAACACCAGCAGCAAGAGCGACATCGTTGATATATGCAGAGAAAAGAGTCGGCCCGAGAATTGAACCCTGTGGTACCCCCATAGAGTCTGCCAGAGGTCCGGAAAACAGGCCTTCGATTTTACACACTGAACTCTATCTGCAAAGTAGTTGGTGAACCAGGCGAGGCAGTCATTTGAGAAACCAAGGCTGTTGAGTCTACCGATAAGAATACGGTGATTGACAGAGTCGAAAGCCTTGGCCAGGTCGATGAAGACGGCTGCAATGTCTTTTATCGATGGCGGATATGATATCTTTTAGTACCTTGAGCGTGGCTGAGGTGCACCCGTGACCAGCTGGGATATCGGATTGCACAGCGGAGAAGGTACGGTGGGATTCGAAATGGTCAGTGATCTGTTTATTAACTTGGCTTTCAAATACTTTAGAAAGGAAGGGCAGGATGGATATAGGTCTATAACAGTTTGGGTCTAGAGTGTCACCCCCTTTGAAGAGGGGGCTGACCACGGCAGCTTTCCAATCTTTAGAGATCTAGGATGAAAAAAGAGAGGTTGAACAGACTGGTAATAGGTGTTGCAACAATGGTGGCGGATAATTTTAGAAAGAGAGGGTCCAGATTGTCTAGCCCAGCTGATTTGTATGGGTCCAGGTTTTGCAGCTCTTTTAGAACATCTGCGATCTGGATTTGGGTGAAGGAGAAGCTGGGGAGGCTCGGGCAAGTAGCTGCGAGGGGTGCGGAGCTGTTGGCCGGGGTTAGGGTAGCCAGGCGGAAAGCATGGCCAGCCGTAGAGAAATGCTTATTGAAATGTTTGATTATCACGGATTTATCGGTGGTGACAATGTCGCCTAGCCTCAGTGCAGTGGGCAGCTGGGAGGAGGTGCTCTTGTTCTCCATGGACTTTACAGTGTCCCAAAACTTTTTGGAGTTACAGCTAAAGGAAGTAAATTTATGCTTGAAAAAGCTAGCCTTTGCTTTCCTGACTGACTGTGTGTATTGGTTCCTGACTTCCCTGAACAGTTGCATATCGCGGGGACTATTCAATGCTATTGCAGTCCGCCACAGGATGTTTTTGTGCTGGTCAAGGGCAGTCAGGTCTGGAGTGAACCAAGGGCTATATCTGTTCTTATTTCTACATTTTTGAAAGGGGCATGCTTACTTAAGATGGTGAGGAAATTACTTTTAAAAAACTACCAAACATCCTCGACTGACGGGATGAGGTAAATATCCTTCCAGGACACCTGGGCCAAGGTCGATTATAAAGGCCTGCTCGCAGAAGTGTTTTAGGGAGCGTTTGACAGTGATGAGGGGTGGTCGTTTGACTGCAGACCCATAGCGGATGCAGGCAATGAGGCAGTGATCGCTGAGATCCTGATTGAAAACAGCAGAGGTGTATTTGGAGGGCAAGTGGGTCAGAATAATATCTATGAGTGTGCTCATGTTTACGGATTTAGGGTTGTACCTGGTGGTTTCCTTGACAATTTGTGTGAGATTGAGGGGATCTAGCTTAGATTGTAGGACTGCTGGGGTGTGAAGCATATCCCAGTTTAGGTCACCTAACAGAACAAACTCTGAAGATAGATGGGGGGGCAATTCACATATGGTGTCCAGGGCACAGCTGGGAGCTGAGGAGGGTCTATAACAGTGAGAGACTTATTTCTGGAGAGATTATTTGTTTAAATTAGTAGCTCGAACTGTTTGGGCATAGACCTGGAAAGTATAACAGAACTTTGCAAGCTAACTCCTCCCCCTTTGGCAGTTCTATCTTGACAGAAAATGTTGTAATTGGGTGTGGAAATCTCAGAATGTTGGTCGGCCTTCCTAAACTAGTATTCAGACACGGCAAGGACATCAGGGTTGACAGTGTGTGCTAAATCAGTGAGTAAAACAAACTTAGGGAGGAGGCTTCTGATGTTAACATGCATGAATCCAAGGCTTTTTCGATTACTGAAGTCAACAAATGAGAGTGCCTGGGGACATGCAGGGCCCGGGTTAGCCTCCACATCACCCGAAGAACAGAGGAGAAGTAGGATGAGGGTACGGCTAAAGTCTAGCAAAACTGGTCGTCTAGTGCATTGGGACAGAGAATAAAAGGAGCAGATTTCTGGGCGTGGTAGAATAGATTCAGGGCATAATGTGCAGACAGGGGTATGGTGGGGTGCGGGTACAGTGGAGGTATCTAAGGCATGTACAGTGGGACTAGGGGCTCCACAGTAAACTTAAACAATGATAATTATCCTAGTATTGGATTTGCCCCAAACATAACACTCTGTGTTCACGACAAAAAAAACATTGAATTGCTTTGCCACATTGTTTGCAGTATTACTTTAGTGCCTTGTTGCAAACAGGATTCATGTTTTGAAATATTTTGATTCTGTACAGGCTTCCTTCATTTCACTCTGTCAATTTGGTTAGTATTGTGGAGTGACTACAATGTTGTTGTTCCATCCTCAGTTTTCTCCTATCACAGCTATTAAACTGTAACTGCTTTAATGTCCCCATTGGCCTCACAGTGAAATCCCTGATTGATTTCCTTCCTCTCCAGCAGCTGAGTTGGGAAGGATACCTGTATCTTTGTAGTGACTGGGTGTATTGATACACCATCGAAAGAGTAATTAATAACTTTACCATTCGCAAAGGGATATTCAATGTCATATTTTTGTTATCCATCTACCAATAGGAGCACTTCTTTGCAAGGCATTGGAAAACCTCCCCTGTCTTCCCAATGTACATGCTGTTAATAGTCTACAGATATCAACAAATATCACCATAACGTTGGATTTATGTTAAAAGTTTGGTGAAATATTTTTTAAATTCCCTTTGACTTTTTGCAAATCCAATCATTTTTCCACGTTGATTCAACGGCATCACATAACATTTTATTTGCTATATGCTATACATGGAAACAATGTTGATTCAACCAGTAGCTGTCAACCACAACAATATTGTAAGTAAGTAGTCAGGTGGGAAAGGACGTGAGCAGGCAGACACAATGGAAACCAACCAGCAGGAGAAACATAATTTGCGTTATGCAGTCATCAATCCCTTCAAACAACACAACCGTTTGCTTTGCTCTAGCTTGGAGCCAGCAATATCAATTTGTAATGGAATATGCTTCATAAGGCTCAAAGACAATCAATAACACTTTTAGATAACACAATTACATGACAGAATGGAGAGCCGGCCTGTTTAAAATGTAGTCCAAGATAATTGTGTCATAGTGGATCAATAGCTATTTACAAATGTAGTTATTTTTAAGTGTTCAGATTTTATGATATATCAGATGGGATTAAATAACGTCCATGAGCCATAATGATCCATTGAATGCATTATTATCGGGCCTCCCGAGTGGCGCAGCGGTCTAAGGCGTCACTGCAGACCTGGGTTCGATCCCGGGCTGTATTACAACTGGCTATGATCGGGAGTCCCATAGGGCGGCGCACAATTGACCCAGCATCATCCGGGTTAGGGGAGGGTTTCACCGGGGGGGCTTTACTTGGCTCTTCGCACTCTAGCTGCTCCTTGTGGCGGGCGGGTGCCTGCAGGCTGACCTCAGCTGTCATTTGAACAGAGTTTGAACAGAGTTTCCTCCTACACATTAGTGCAGCTGGCTTCTGGGTTAAGCGGGTGGGTGTTAAGAAGCGTGATTTGGCGGGTCATGTTTCGGAGGACACATGACTCGACCTTTGCCTTCTAAGCTCTTTGGGGAGTTGCAGCAATGAGACAAGATCGAAGTTGGGGAGAAAAAGGTGTTAAGATACAAAGAAATTAAGAAAATAAAAAGAAAGAAACTCATTATTATCATTCAGGTGCCATACAGTGGGCCATGTAATAGTGCACATGGTCCGCTCTGAAGGTTTTCTAGCAGAAAGAAAGCTCATCTACGAAAATAAAGACTTCAAATGTCTCAATTTGACTTTGTTTCATTATAACAATGAGGCCTTCATTTCCCAGTTGTATAAATTAGTGTGTCATATTACACACAAACTTATGTAACTGTGGAGTGCCATGTAAAACAAAGGGTAACATTTCTAAAGTATGTCATATCAAAAATCTGTCAATTGTGTGAGCACAAAAACAAAGAGCCAGAGAGAGAGAGGGAAAGAGAGAGAGGTATGACATTAATTTACATTTTTGTAGGGCTTGATACATTTTTCGTAACGGAAAATCAAGTCCGAATGTGGAAATTACAAATTTCAGAAGCCTTTTCAAACTTCAAATACAATACAAACTTTACATTTCCATCTAGTTAATCAATTTTTGGAATGTTTTCTAGCCGATCTTATCTAAAATCATATACCGTTTTTTGCTTCACTGTACCCAATGTGTCTGATTTCTAATTATTGTACCAATGTTTGAATATACATGTAAATCCATGTGCATTTTATAGACAGAGATGTGGGAATATGATCGCTAGTCACAATGGAATTTTGTTGTAGATGCCCCTTTTTAGACAAGCATTGGTTGGGACTAAACCCCCTTCCTCAAGACACACACACACACACACACATATAGACACACATTCTCACCCCTCCCCCATGCCTCTACTCCGCAGCCACATTGAATATTGTTCCACCCTGAGACGAGGCTGGAAATGGCAGCGCAATTAGGTCTGTCATATGCAGAGTGCTGGGAGTGAGTCACACATAGCTCCAAGCAGAAAATTAATTGAGATGATGCACCCATTAACCCTGAACCTAGAGCAAAGGATTCCAAGCTACAGGGCTCCTATTAATGGAATACCTACAGATGTAGTCTCTTAATTTTAGCCAGTTTTCTACAGCAGGAAAATAACCCTGTAGCAACAGGAAATAATTGTGTGGTTAATTATTATGTGGATTATAATTAAGACACTTTTATAGGGGTTGATATATTTTCATTAGAGAAAATCAAGTCTGAAATTTGAAAGAGGATATTCCAAACTTTAAAAGCCTTTTTAATACTGAAATACACAACAAGTTTGCATTTCCTGCTGTGCAGGAAAATTCTCCACAACAAAAGAGGGATGAAATTAAGACTCTACATCTGTATATGAATGCGACAGTTCACAATGGTCATCATTGTTATATGGTCCAATGTTCAGATGCTTGACTCTTCTTGATTGTTCTTGACTCAGGCACATAAAGGCTGTTAGTGCTTTCTAGAATTACTGGTGTACGTTGAAGTATGTGACCCCACTTTACATGCATATTTTGTATGTTATTACCTTGTTATAAGTTCAACCAACATTTGAGAGTACAATCACAGTACAAGATAAGATAATGCTCATAAACATAAATGCAACACAAATACCTGCTTATGACAACAAAACTACCAACCACAATACACTCTTGGCCATATGCTATGCAATTCTATTCAATTTGCTCCCCAGCTGGGACTATGCTGTCTATTCTATTGAATATATGACTCCTTTGACCAACTTTACTGTTTACTCTTGCAGTTTGGGGAACTACTTCAGTTCTCTGGATGTAATTTTCATGCGAATTGTGTTCTCGCGACCACACGCTCCCGCTCCTGCAGCTGTATTAGTTGACCTTTACATCATTCCCTCGAAAGCTTTGGCCAAATAGGACTGGAGTGAAATAGTCTACGCCCCAAATGGCACCCTATTCCCTAAATAATGCACTACTTTTGGAATTATGTAGGGAATAGGATGCCATTTGGGATGTAGCCATAACCTTCAGAATACAATCGTCACCCTGGGACACTCAATTGTCATGTTTCATTATTGCAATTTACATTCTCCACCTCTGAGATTTTCTAGTAAGTGTGTCCCAAAGGGCATCATATTCTCTGTACAGTGCACTACTTTTGACCAGAGCCCTATGGTTTTCCTCATGTGCCCAGAATAGGGTGCCATTTGGGGTGCAATCTCTGGATGCCTATGTGGAGTACAGGTCCTCACAATATGTAGACACCATGTGTCTCTTTTTATCATCAAAATTATGTACCAAATGTCAGCAACCTTGGCTGGCATTGCAATATGGTATGCTCTGAGAATTTCCACTTATGTGCAATTTTGTTTCGCTGATGGAATTTTGGGATCAAATCTCAATCTCTACAGTACAGTCATACCATATATTTAATATTGATTTGTTGTGTCAGACAATAACAAGGTTTCCATCTAACCTTTTTAAGTGAGTAAAGTGCATGACGGATAAAACATTTCATGACAAGTATAATGGAAACAACAAAATAAGCTAGACGAGGGGTCTTTTTGTGTCTATAAAATTAATTATGTGAGGAATGGCAGTGGAAACGCCTTGATGCGCATATTATTTAATAACCATTATATGTTGTGTGGTCCGCCCACTACGACTTGGGAAAGCATGCAGTTCATTAGCTGATGGAATAAATGCTCTTATTCTGGTGACATGATGACCAATGCTTGGTTGCCGTTTGACAAATAAAAATATTTTGTTGATGCGCCCTTGAGTATCACGGAACCCAAACCGGCTGCGCGTGTGTGCCATCGTGCACCAATACAAACTCTGAACCAATTACATTAATTTGGGGACAGGTCGAAAAGCATTAAACATTTATGGCAATTTAGCTAGTTAGCTTGCACATGCTAGCTAATTTGTCCTATTTAGCTAGCTTGCTGTTGCTAGCTAATTTTTCCTGGGATATAAACATTGAGTTGTTATTTTACGTGGGTATAACCAATGAGGAGATGGCACGTGGGTACCTGCTTATATAAACCAAAGAGGAGATGGGAGAGACAGGATCTGTGTAGGAAATAGAAAGGAGTTCAATTTTAGCCCTTGGCAACACATATGCTCGTTGGCGCACGCGAGGAGTGTGGGTGCAATAATTGAATGACATGGATTTCTAAATTTATTTTGCAACGCTCAAGCACACGACGCGAGCGGTGTGGTCAGCCTATTAGGCACTTAATCCTAATTTGCTCTGTACTCCTATGGCTGATCCTGTAAAACACACATTTGCCTGCACCTATCCAGTGTATGTGAAAGTAAAATATCTATTTTTTAGATTTTATTATCCGCAACAAGCCAATTTGATGGAAACACATCTCTGGTAGGAAAATTTGCATTTTTTTTTTGCGAATTGCGAAATTTGCGAATATTCACATCAAAATCTGTCGCCAATTGGATGGCTACAGACACTAAAACACACTGTTTGTATTCAACCATATTTTCAGTCACCTTGCCATGGTTAAATGTTCAGTTTGGCGCAAATGCTGCTATCTATCCACTGTTTCTGGTTTGGGTAGGTTTTAATAGTCACAGTGGGAACAACATCCCCTATACACTTCCTGATGAATTCAGTCACTGTGTATTTTGTATTTGTGTCAGTATATACATCAATGTTATTAACCAAGGCAACCCAGAACATATCCCAGTCCGTGTGATCAAAACAGTCGTGAAGCATGGATTCCGATTAGTCAGACCAACATTGAATAGACCTTAGCACGGGTACTTCCTGTTTGAGTTTCTGCCTATAGGAAGGGAGAAGTAAAATGGAGTCGTGATCTGATTTGCCGAATGGAGGGTTGGGGAGGGCCCTGTAGGCATCCTGGAAGACAGAATAGCAGTGGTCGAGTGTTTTCCCAGCACAAGTACTACACTCAATGTGTTGATAGAGCTTTGGTTGCGTTTTCCTCATGTTCTTTGTTAAACTATACAGGATTGCCCCCCCCCCCCCCCCCCCCCCCCCCCCCCCCAATTGTTCATTAGATCAATCTAAAACTTTGCACACACACTGCTGCCATCTAGTGGCCAAAATCGCGCCTAACCTGGATTGGTACAGCGTGACCTTTCTCTTGATATTTTTTATTTTATCATCTTTGAAATGCATGTTTTTTTCTTTGTATTATTTTTTACCAGATCTAATGTGTTATATTCTCCTACATTAATTTCTCATTTCCACAAACTTCAAAGTGTTTCCTTTCAAATGGTATCAAGATAATGAATGTCCTTGCTTCAGGTCCTGTTCTACAGGCAGTTAGATTTGTGTGTGTTGTTTTAGGCAAAAATTGAAAAAAAGGGTCCGATCCTTAAGAGATTAAAATCTCTAGCTACCATAAATGCGGCCTCGGGATATGTGGTTTCCAGTTTGCATAAAGTCCAGTGTGGTTCCTTGAGGGCTGTCGTGGTATCGGTTTGAGAGCGAATATACATGGCTGTGACTATAACCGAAAATAATTAACTTGGCATTTAATACGGTTGACATTTTATTGTGAAGTATTCTAGGTCGGTTGAACAAAATGACTTGAGTTTTGGTACGTTATCACAATTACACCATGAGTGGTTAATCATGAAACATACACCATCACCCTTCTTCCCAGAGAGTTCTTTATTCCTGTCTGCGCAATGTACTGAGAGAACCCAGCTGGCTGTATGGATGGGGACAGTATATCCGAAGAAAGCCAAGATTCTGTGAAACAGAGTGTTACAGTCCCTAATGTTTCTCTGGAAGGAGATCCTAGCCCTGAGCCCGTCTACTTCATTTTCCAGAGACTGAACATTAGCGAGTAATATACTCGGAAGCGGTGGATGGTGTGCCCGCCTCCTGAGTCGGACTAGAAGTCCACTCCGAATACCTCTTCTTCGCAGGCGGCATCTTGGAGCAGCCTCTGGGATAAGTTCAATTGCCCTGGATGGGGCAAACAAAATATCCAATTTGGGAAAGTTGTAATGCTGGTGAGTTACTGCCACTCTGATATCCAAAAGTTATTTCCAGCTGTATGTTATAAGACAAAAAACGTTCTGGACTAATAGTGTAAGAAATAACACAGAAAAAAAACGAAATACTGCAAAGTTGCTTAGGAGCTAGAAGCAGAGCTGCCATGTCTGTCAGTGCCATCTTAAAATGCTTTAGACACCCTGTAGAGTCCATGTCCCAATTAATGACTGTTCCGAGGGCAAAATGTTTGGGTGGAACTGTTTTGTACACTCAGTGTATATACTGTATTCTTGGCATAGCTCATCCTGATATATCTCATAGTGTAAATTCCATTTTCTTTCCAAATGTTAGTCTATTCACACCACGTATTTATATCCTGGATTCTAACACATGCTCACTCTAATATATTTACTCTTGATTTGTTAATTGGACTAGTTCTTTCATTTCTTGATTTCTTGTTTAGATTTTTTGTATTTGCGTATTGTTTTGTATTTGCGTGACATTCTACTGCACTGTTGGAGCTATGAACGTACAGTACCAGACAAAAGTTTGGACACACCTACTCATTCAAGGGTTTTTCTTTATTTGGACTATTTTCTACATTAGAAGCTGGGTGAGAGAATGCCACAGGTGTGCAAAGCTGTCATAAAGGCAAAGGTTGGCTACTTTGAACATATTTTGATTTGTTTAACACTTTTTGGTTACTACATGATTCCATATGTGTTCTTTCATAGTTTTGATGTCTTCACTATTATTCTACAATGTAGAAAATAGTCAAAATAAAGAAAAACCCTTGAATGAGTAGGTGTGTCCAAACTTTTGACTGGTACTGTAAGCCTTTTGCTGCACCTGCTATAAAACCTGCAAATCTATGTAAATAAACTCTGATTTCATTTCATTACCCCAAAAAAATCTGTAACGGAATTACTCTAACAGAATTAAATAGGCTACAATGGGAAATCATAGTGGTCACAAACCACAGTTGTATAATCTGCTACTGTCCTTCCTTCCACTACCATACTGTTGTATTCAGCTCATAACTGTTCTTCTTTCTCTTTCTGTCATCTGGTAGTCAAAGTAAGACTGTGAAAACAACCTCTCTCTGCACCCCTCCCCTCTCTCTCTTTCTCTGTCTCTCTCTCTCTCTCTCTTTATCTTTCTGTCACTCTCTGTCTTCAGTTAATGTCACCTCTCCTGGCTCTTACTGACACTTACCCTCTTTCCATTTACTGTAACAAGCGTTCTCACCCACTGAGTAGCAACCGACAACGGACATCCATTGATGTTGAAGAGTATAAAACATTTGGTCCACCCTGCCAGACCAAATCTGAACCAATCACAGACATCTATCAATGTTTCTCAAGTTTGGATATCACAGTACAGCCCAGTGGAGTCAGTGGTGAGTTAAGAACATTTTGAATGGGGTGGCCAAGGTGGGGAACAGACCCAGTTTAGGCGGGGCCATAACATTTTGAACCTTAATTGATTCAAGGTACAAGGTTCAAGGTGTTTTCAATATGATTCTGATATGTTTAAATGTTTCAGCTTAGGTTTGTTACATTTCCCTGTTCAAAAAAATTGTAAATCAAACCCAAAAGTCTTATTACAGTGTTTGCCGTCAAGGTCAGGATTTTATTTAAGGGTATTGCATAGAGCAGTACATTCACTTGAAAGTGCCATCCAGAGTGTGAACTATACTGTGACATTCGGGGTGGTCTCTACTTTTTTTAACGGGACCACACACAAACAAGACCAGCATAGAACAGTACGTCTTAGTTTTATTATCAGCAGTCAATCTGTGTATTGGCAGCGCTGCATATATTGTTCTCAACAAACACAGATTAATGTGCACTTAGACTGCAGAAGCATCCAATTAATTATCTTAATAATATCAGACAGACGTAATGGCACAGGAGCGGGAGACATGAGGCAATTTTAGCCCTTAATAAGGCTAATAGTTGAACATTAGCAGCGCAGTTGTTTGATTACCAAAAAGAAGAGTAACAACCAGAAATAGACAGAAAATGGAGTTCCATTATAGACTGTATAAAATCTGGTTGAAAGTTTGCTTCACAGAGCGATGTTTCAAGCTAATCTGATATGCAGTGCATGTTTTACAAAATATTAAAAACGTTATGGATGTTAAATTGCCTGCTCAGATTGTCTTTCCCACAGAATTGTCTAGATAATGGACCAGGTTTAGTGCTTTTACCATATGGTAAGTGTGTGGGTTGTTGATTTTGTCATATTGCTTTGGCTTATCTGTATTTTATAATGTTATCTCAAGGGCCGTAATTAAATTAAATGTTTGTGAAAACCGAGTTTGGTGTAAATGTAAAATTTGCACAAAATGTTGACTTGCATGTCAATGTGTTCTCCAACTCAATAAACATTTTAGAAAAAGGCTCTGTGCCATTATCCTTGCAAGGTGAGGTATTGAAAACATGGGTGTCAATAATTCTGACCCCTACCTTTTTGAGAGAAAAAAATATTACTTGTCAAACATCTCTCTAAACCATTATATTAGTATAAAATAATATCATTTCTCAATTTCTTGAGCATACAATATAGCTCAGTATTTTAATTATTTATTTTATACAGCCATTTTTGCTAATCTTTATCAAGGGTGTCAATAATTTCGGACCCCACTGTATATGGTCTAAATATACAAATCACAACTCTTATCAAATAACTTTTTTCTCCGCCATCACCTCCCTTTTCAGAGGACAAGTGAAAGGGTTTCTCTTAAATCTTAAAACACAAAGTTCCTTACCTTGAAGTTTTCTCCCTTCATACTACAAAATACTCCTAGCTTCCTTCATGCATAAGTGGCAGTTTCCAACCCTCTCCTTCACTTACAGCATCCCATCTGTCCAGGAAACCCTACATTTTACCATCTCTATATAGCCCTCCACAATAAAACAAAGCTTAATCACATGACTTTATCACATGACTTCATTAACCTAAATGTACTTTATCGAGACAAATGCACTGTCTACTTGCGGTTTATGACAAGAGGTTTTAAATTTGCAAATATCAAGTTTGGGAAAAAAGCATGATGAATCAAGCAGCAATTGCAAAGTTCTTATCTCAAACTACTTTGTAGGTCAAAATAATGTTGGACATTGCATTCAGTTTATACTTTAGTTTAAACATAATAGGCCATTAGTGAAGTTAGAGGCCTTCGCTGTGTACAATACATCGCATATCATATTACACCCCAGATGCCTTCATTTTAAAAAGTTTAGCTAATTGTGCTATTAATCATTTCAGATTAAAATGCCATTTAATGCTAACGGAATTAAATATACATTATAAATGGAAAGGCCAAAATATTCCCACCGGTGTTCTAAAAACCACATGCAGGTTCCCATCTGCAAGTATCTCCAGGTAACCAGGGACACATAAAGATATATTAATACTCAATCCTTTTAGTGTGCGTACTGCAAAATCAATACATTTCCCATAGTTACATTACATAAAATAAATGTGGATGATCTTCAAAGTCCTTAAAAAAAAACACCTCAGGCATAGCCCATCTTAGTTCCATACACGCACTATAAAAATGCAGAAAAACAATATCCTTAAACCAATTATATCTTCTTTGCAACATATTGTATAGTAATTAACAATAACTGCATACATAATCGCATAATGTAAATGTGCTCATTCAGTTTCAGCAGCACAACTTCCTGGCTTTTCAAAATGGACTCAGAAGATTAGACTTTAGAGGCCCAGTTGGGGTTTCAACTTACTGTTGAGGGTTAGAATAGTAGAAAACACACTGGTGCAATTTCGAAATTTGGTTGTGCACCAGCAGTTTTTATCTTTATACAGTGCATTCAGAAATAATTCAGACCCCTTGACTTTTTACCCAAAAATGTTTGTTACAGCCTTATTCTAAAATGGATTTTTAAAAATCCCTCATCAATCTTCGCGCAATAGTCATAATGACAAAGTGAAAACAAGTTTTAATAAGGATCAGGGTCCCGCTACCGGGAAAACTTCCGGTTAAACTGGAGGGCTCATAATTCAAATAAATTCTAATAAATATTATGGATTTAAAGATATTTGGTACAGATAAGTGTCTTATATCAGCTGAAAGCTTACATTCTTGTTAATCTAACTGCACTGTCAGATTTACAGTAGCTATTACAGCGAAAAACATGCCATGTGATTGTTTGAGGACGGCACCCCACATCAAAATATTTTTCCATCGGCACAGGTTTCATACATTCACATATAAAAAAATCTTCCTCTTATTTGTCATCCAGAGGGTCCCAGTTATAAGATGTAGTGTTGTTTTGTTAGATAAAATCCTTCTTTATATCCCAAAAAGTATGTTTAGTTGGCACCATTGATTTGAGTAATCCACTTGTTCAACTTGCAGAGAAATTAATCCGAAAATCTACCCCTAAACTTTGTTTCAACAAGTCGAAATACGTTTCTATTTACTCCTCAGATACTCCTAAAAAGTAATCAAACTATAATATTTATTTCGGAAAGAAGTATGTTGAATAGGAAACCGATTTTAGCAAGTGTGTAATTTCTTCATGGCGCGTGCAAATACAGTAGGACTCCTACTAAAACTGTTATTTCAAATTCGGTTTTGAAGTTACGAGCCTGAAACCTTGAACATACTCTTTGGAAGCCATAGGAATTGCAATATGAAATATTTTTACAATATGAGCTCTCTCTTGCATTTCTAAGAGGATGGTCTCTCAAAATAAAAATTCATTTTGGTTTTTCTTTGGATTTTCTCCTACCATATCTATTGTGTTATATTCTCCTACATTCTTTTAACATTTCTACAAACTTCAAAGTGTTTTCTTTCCCATGGTACCAATTATATGCATATCCTGTCTTCAGGGCCTGAACTACAGGCAGTTTACTTTGGGCATGTCTTTCAGGCGGAAATTGAGAAAAATAAAAACAGAAAAATCTTATTTATATAAGTATTCAGACCCTCTGCTATGAAAGTAGAAATTGAGCTCAGGTGCATCCTGTTTCCATTGATCATCATGATTGTTTCTACAACTTGGAGTCCACCTGTGGTAAATTCAATGGATTGGACATGATTTGGAAAGCACACACCTGTCTATATAAGATCCTACAGTTGACAATGCATGTCAGAGCAAAAACCAAGCCATGAGGTCAAAAGAATTGTTCATAGAGCTCCAAGACAGGATTGGGTTGAGGCACATAACTGGGGAAGGGTACCAAACATTTCTGCAGCATTGAAGGTCCCCAAGAATACAGTGGCCTCCATCATTTTTAAATGGAAGAAGTTTGGAACCAGTAAGACTGTTCCTAGAGTTGGCTGCCCGGCCAAACTGAGCAATTGGGGGAGAAGGGCCTTGGTCAGGGAGGTAACCAAGAACCCAATGAGTTCCTCTGTGGAGATAAACTTCCAGAAGGACAGCCATCTCTGCATGCCTTTACGGTAGAGTGGCCAGACAGAAGCCACTCCTCAGTAAAAGGCACGTGACTCTCAGACCATGAGAAACAAGATTCTCTGGTCTGATGAAACCAAGATTGAACTCTTGAGCCTCGATGCCAAGCTTCACGTCTGGAGGAAACATGGCACCAACCCTACGGTGGTGGCAACCTCATGCTGTGGGGATGTTTTTCAGCGGCAGAGACTGAGAGACGACTCAAGATCGAGGGAAAGATGAACTGAGCAAAGTACAGAGAGATTCTTGATGAAAACCTTCTCCAGAGCGCTCAGGATCTTAGACTGGGGAGAAGGTTCATCTTCCAGCAGGACAACGAATCTAAGCACACAGCCAAACCAACACAGGAGTCACTTCAGGACAAGACTCTTAATGACCTTGAGTGGCCCAGCCAGAGCCCAGTCTTGAACCCGATAGACCATCTCTGGAGATAGACGAAAATAGCTGTGCATCCCCATCCAACTTGACAGAGCTTGAGAGGATCTGCAGAGAAGAATGCGAGGAATTCCCCAAATACAGGCGTGACAAGCTTGTAGCGTCATACCCAAGAAGACTCGAGGCTGTAATTGATACCAAAGGTTCTTCAGAAAAGTACTGGGTAAAGGGTCCTAATACTTAAATGTGATATTTCTACAAACCTGTTTTTGCTTTTGTCATAATTGGGTATTGTGTGTACATTGACGAGGGGGAAAAAAAACTCTTTCATTCATTTTTGAATAAGGCTGTAACCTAAAAAAAATGTCTAAAAAGTCAAGGGGTCTGAATACTTTCCCATCTTTTTAGATTTATCCAAAGCGTTTGACACGGTTGATCATTAAATATGAATTTCTAAATTGCATTATTACGGTTTTCATGGTTATACATATAATTGGTTATATAGTTATGTTTATGATAGAGAACCATTTGTTTATACAAATGTCTGTGACTCTACCAGGGCCAAGATGTCCTGTGGTGAGCCAAAGAATTCAATAATTCAACCTTTGTTATCTATATCAATGACCTTGCTGCTGTGTCTTCCACTGTACTTACCATCCTCTTTGCTGATGATACCAATTTGATTTTATAGCACAATAATTTTCATTCACTAATTAATGAACCCAACTCAGGTAAAGCCACATTTTCTGAATGGTTCCATATACAAAACAAATCATGCTTTATTGTATTCACTAGTTAGAATAATAAATATTTAACAAAAAAAAAAAATAATAATAATCTCAATTGGTGGGAATTAAATGGAACAAGTCACATCCACTAGATTCCTCAAAGCTCTAATTGTTGAAAAGTTATCCGGAACAGACCATATTCAATTTGTCTGTAGCAAAGTGATAATCTGTTGGTATCATCAGTAAAGATGAGTGGTTTGGTTCATCAGGCTTGCTTTCTAAGTCTATACTATAGTTTAATTTATCAATATCTCATTTACTGTGATAATGTCTGGGCCAGTACATATTCCTCCTACCTACACAAATTACTCATCATACCAAATGCATTTGCAAGACTAGCTACCTCCTCTAATTACCTATTTACATCTCCTTTATTTAAGAAACTCAAGATCTTGTCTATTTATGAGATTAATATACGCCAATTATGCACTTTCATCTACAAATACTCATAGCTCCAAGACAGTTTATGTAAACCCTTCAATGGATTCTTGTAACGGTCGTTGGTGGAAGAAGGTGAGGACCAATGAGCAGCGTGGTAAGTGTCCATATTTTTTTTAAACAACAAAGTGAACGAACGAAACCGAAACAGTTCTGTCTGGTGCAGAATACAAAACACTCAACAGAAAATAATCACCCACAACTCAAGGGTGAAATCAGGCTGCCTAAGTATGGTTCTCAATCAGGGACAACGATTGACAGCTGCCTCTGATTGAGAATCATACCAGGTGAAATACCAAATCATAGAAAAACGAACATGGACAACCCGCCCTGAATATACCAAAACAAAGACATAACAAAAGAACTAAGGTCAGAATGTGATAATTCTTCTAAGCTAATTCTGATATCCATCTATATAACACAAGACACTGCGATAACCTTCACCCTCCCCACTGCCGCACCTCACATAATAAATGATCTATCAGATACAGAGGTACCATACTCTGGAATTATTATCTTCACATTGCCAAAACCTCCTCATCCCTCAATAACTTCAAGCAAGGACTGGGGGTCAGCCTGATGAACCAAACTATCCAATAATCCCCTCCATGTAGCCTCACACACACACACACACAATTTTTTCTTGTATGCTGAGTATATCATGTACAATTATAGTTAATATTTATGTATATATATGTTTAACTGATTTAACAAAACATTTTTTTTGTTATTTGTGGTGGTTTTCCTATAAGCCCTTTTGGGCTTCCAACCTCAGCTGCACACTGTATTTACCATTTTTTTTTATCTGTAGTGTTTTGTCTTTCACTTCTTTTCTTTTGTGCGAATAAATAAAAATAAAAACTAAGGGAGCTAACGTTAGCAGATAAGAGTAAATCAGTCTGGAAGCCATCTTTTCCACCCTTGTCTGGAAAACACTGCTTTATTAAAAATAGAATTGTCAATATATCTAACTGTGTATAAATTGTTTATGGTTGGTTCTCAGCTAGCTAGCAATCTTGCTGCCAATTTAGTGATGCTAACTAGCTAACAGCAAGCTGACAATATTGAAATGTCCATGTTGCAATACAATACACCTTGTGCTAAGCTAGCCAGTCTAATAGTGATCAATACAATTAGTGGGGTGGTTCAATTATTTATTTTTGTGTATTTGTTTGTAGGTGTTACATAATCTGATTCCACCAGCATGTTTCCAACCCCTAGCTGTGAATAAGGTGAAGGTAAATTGGCAAAAATATTTACAAGTTGACGGCTTAGTTATTTCCATTTACAGTAAGCATAAACATGAATTGGGTAATGTTTGGGTTTGTGTTTTGGGGTTGCAGGTGGTTAGATGTAGCCTGAGGACCACAGAGTACCTTCTAGACCATGTAATCAATGTAGTCTACCCCTTTTCTCTTTGTAAAACTCAGGTTATCTGAAGTCCTTCGACAGGACCTGATGAAAAATACCGCAAAGCGGCAGCCTTTTGGGTACACGAGCACGAGGGAGGGGACACAACTTGCTGCTATAGAGCACAACATGATTGTGGGGGAAAAATTAGCAACGGACACTGAAAATAATAAAATGAAGACTACAACAGTAACGATTAGGTCCCAATCGGTTGACACATTTACCAACAAAGGTGTGTTGCCCTACGTCTCTTCCACAAAAGTGTAAAATGGCAACAACATGTCTTTCCAAGATACGTGCAGTACCAGCAAATCTTCTGCAAGAGTTAAAAACAGTTGGTAGTTGGGCCCTACACACTTCGGGACAAGACCATTCACCACAAGCACTCCACGGCCCACCATGCCAAACACCATTGCCAGTGTACCGAAGCTGGATAAAGGACCATAAAATAAATATGGAGAGAGAGAGTACTGGCCGCTGCGAATGGAATGTATCGGGAGAAGAGAGAGGTGAACTGGAAGGGCTGCAAGCTATCATTCTTTCCCTATATAACCAAGGAGCTGGCGGAAAAAACAAGGCTTTTTACCTCAACAAGGAAGAGGCTGCATGAGTTGGATGTACGTTTCACACCCGCCTACCCAGCTGTTCTACACTTTACATGGAAGGGGGAAAGATAGTCATCGAAGCTCTATCGCAAGGCAATGGAATTTCTCAAGAAACACTCAGAAGGCCAGAAATAAGGGCATGGATGGCATAGCTATATTGGCCGGTGAGTTCTATACGGGCCAGTGTCTGTGTGACACTCTATCGCAAAGACACTGTGAAATGACAATTTGGCTAACTAATAGCTACAGTATTTAGCTATTTTTTAGCTACAATGCTATTTTGGTCACTGGAGGTTTAGCCAGTTGGCTACTCAGTGACTGTATTAAAGTTGCCTGGTCAAAACTACCCATAAGCAAAGATGTCGTTAAAAGTAAGTAGATAGAACTAACATCATTGACATTATTTAATTGATCTGATTTTAAAGGGTTGCATAGAATATGTTGTTCTCCACCTATCCTTTAATATTTTATTTATATTTCTTCTCTACTCTTTTAACTTATTGCCATTTGGTGCGTGAATACAAGTATTGTTAGCTATATGTTGGTTAAATAAAGGAAGAAAGGGGGTGCACACACTAAGGTGTGCTGTATATTTTCAAGTAGATGGCTAAATTGAGAAGGGGAGGAGATTGGAGGGGGGCTTGGGACTAGGGTGACCGCTTGTAAGTGTCTCTGGACCGAGTGAGGGAGGGCTTTTCTCTTTAAGTAGAAAAACAAGGGGAGAGGGGTGAGGTGGTTGTTACTGTTTTGTGTTTTGTATTGTGTCATCAGGTTCATGCAAGTGTTTTTGGCACGACAAAGGTTGAGGTTGTAATATGTGACAACATGACAGCATCAAAAATGATTGCTTTTCAATATAATTCTAACACCCAATATGCAAGTTTTGATGTCTAAATCATATACAAAGATAATTTCATGGAATATCAACGGTTCACAGAATCCTATTAAGAGGAAGAAATGTTTATGTTATCTCAAATCGCAACAAGCTTTTATAGCTGTTATCCAAGAAACTAATTTGATTGATCCAGAGGCGGCTAAATTGAAAAGGGATTGGGTTGGTCAGGTATTCCATAGCTAATTGTCAAGCAAAAAACGTGATGTTGCAATTGTGGTACATAAAAAGTTTAATTGGTCATGTAAAGGCAACATAGGGATGAGGAAGGAGGAAGGAAGAATGATTTGTGTTGAGGCTCTGGTAAATGGTAATAGGGTTAATATGTGTAATATTTATGCACTAAACAGGGAGGATCCTGGGTTTTTCCATAAGGTGTTAAGGTCATGTGAGAACTCATTGGAGCCAATACAGTGGTGGTGGGAGCCTTCAACCAGGTTCAAGATGGTATCCTGGATAAAAACGACTTATTCTAAAACTGTACCAAGGGACAGAGCAGCGATACACCTATTAATGAGGGATTTGGGTCTGGTAGATATATGGAGACTTGTCAATCCTAGAGAGAAGGAACACACATGTTATTCACATAACCTTGAATCTCATTCCAGGATACAGTAGATGTCTTCTTCATTTCAAGAGTATAACTAAAGATGTGATAGATAGTAAAACAAGGGTTATTGTTTTGACAGACCACACAACAGTGGAATTATACAGTGGGGCAAAACAATATTTAGTCAGCCACCAATTGTGCAAGTTCTCCCACTTAAAAAGATGAGGCCTGTATTTGCCATCATAGGTGCACTTCAACTATGACAGACAAAATGAGAAGAAAAAAATCCAGAAAATCACATTGTAGGATTTTAATGAATGTATTTGCAAATTATGGTGGAAAATAAGTATTTGGTCACTTACAAACAGGCAAGGTTTCTGGCTCTCACAGACCTGTAACAACTTCTTTAAGAGGCTCCTCTGTCCTTCACCTGTATTAATGGCACCTGTTTGAACTTGTTATCAGTATAAAAGACACCTGTCCACAACCTCAAACAGTCACACTCCAAACTCCACTATGGCCAAGACCAAAGAGCTGTCAAAGGACACCAGAAACAAAATTGTAGACCTGCACCAGGCTGGGAAGACTGAATCTGCAATAGGTAAGCAGCTTGGTTTGAAGAAATCAACTGTGGGAGCAATTATTAGGAAATGGCAGACATACAAGACCACTGATAATCTCCCTCGATCTGGGGCTCCACGCAAGATCTCACCCTGTGGGGTCAAAATGATCACAAGAACGGTGAGCAAAAATCCCAGAACCACACGGGGGAACCTAGTGAATGAGCTGCAGAGAGCTGGGACCAAAGTAACAAAGCCTACAATCAGTAACACACTACGCCGCCAGGGACTCAAATTCTGCAGTGCCAGACGTGTCCCCTTGCTTAAGCCAATAAATGTCCAGGCCCGTCTGAAGTTTGCTAGAGAGCATTTGGATGATCCAGAAGAAGATTGGGAGAATATCATATGGTCAGATGAAACCAAAATATAACTTTTTGGTAAAAACTCAACTCATCGTGTTTGGAGGACAAAGAATGCTGAGTTGCATCCAAAGAACACCATACCTACTGTGAAGCTTTGTGGTGGAAACATCATGCTTTGGGGCTATTTTTCTTCAAAGGGACCAGGACGACTGATCCACGTAAAGGAAAGAATGAATGGGGCCATGTATTGTGAGATTTTGAGTGAAAACCTCTTTCCATCAGCAAGGGCATTGAAGATGAAACGTGACTGAGTCTTTCAGCATGACAATTATCCCAAACACACCGCCCGGGCAACGAAGGAGTGGCTTCGTAAGAAGCATTAAGGTCCTGGAGTGACCTAGCCAGTCTCCAGATCTCAACCCCATAGAAAATCTTTGGAGGGAGTTGAAAGTCCGTGTTGCCCAGAAACAGCCCCAAAACATCACTGCTCTAGAGGAGATCTGCATGGAGGAATGGGCCAAAATACCAGCAACAGTGTGTGAAAACCTTGTGAAGACTTACAGAAAACGTTTGACCTCTGTCATTGCCAACAAAGGGTATATAACAAAGTATTGAGAGAAACTTTTGTTATTGACCAGATACTTATTGTCCATCATAATTTGCGAATAAATAATCCTACAATGTTTTTTTCTGGATTTTTTTTCTAATTTTGTCTGTCATAGTTGAAGTGTACCTATGATGAAAATTACAGGCCTCTCTCATCTTTTTAAGTGGGAGAACTTGCACAATTGGTGGCTGACTAAATAATTTTTGCCCCACTGTATATAGTAGTTGAGGCTGATATGGCTAAGAAAAGCATTATACGGAGGATGAATACGTCCTTATTCCAAGACAAAACATTTAATCTTCCCCTCAATGAAGACCTAAAAAAAAGTCAAACATTGGTTCCACTGACAAATTGAGTATAGTAAGGGAGGCCTCTAAAGCTTATGTTAAGGGCAAAATAATAGCACACACACCAGTTTAAAGAAAACGGAAGATAGAGAAAGAGTTGAAAAACTAGTCTCAAATTAAAGAGCTGGAAAAATCCTTGTTGAAACAAGTCTGATCTGAAGTTTCAGTTACATGAGATCTATAACAAAAAGGCTGAATATGCAATGTTTCGGCTGAGCACAAACTTTTATGTAAGTGGTGAAAAAACAGGTACGTTATTGGCTAGACAATTGAAACAAAAAGCCAATTTTGTAATACCAGCTGGGGAGGTACTGAATGGTACAAAAGATATCAACAATTTGTTTTGTGACTTTTATTTGACTCTTTATAAGTCTGAATGTAACTTAGACCAAGCTAAATTGAATGTCTTTATTTCAAAGATAGAGCTTCCGGGGGTGTCCCCAGATCAAATAAAGGATTTGGATGCTCCTATACTAGAATCTGAGATAAGAACAGCCATCACCTCAATGAAATCTGGAAAGTCACCAGGATTAGACGGCTTCCCAGTTGAATATTATAAGAGGAATTTTGACGTATTAGCTCCTATATTAACACAGGTGTACACAGAGGCTCTGGAACTGGAGCAGCTACCTGACACTTTTAATAAGGCACTAATCTCATTCATTCTCAAGAAGAATAGAGACCCCACTGAGCCAGGGTGTTTTCGCCCTATCAATTTAATTGGAGTTGATTGTAAGCTGCTCTCCAAAGTACTAGCCATGAGGCTGGAGGAGGTTTCACCTCATATTATTCACACAGATCAGGTGGGATTTGTAAAAAGTAAAACCTCCACAGACAATCTTAGACGTTTGCTTCACCTCATGTGGCTGAGTCAAACAGAGGACACTCAGGTGGCAGCCCTTTACCTAGATGCGGAGAAGACATTCAATAGGGTGGAGTAGAATTTTTTGACATATACCCTTGAAAAGTTTGGCTTTGGCCCTTAATCAAGTGGGTTAAGGTATTGTTCTCCAATCCAAGAGCAGCAGTTCTCACAAATAGTATGATCTCTTCCTTTTTCAGTCTGTCGAGGGGAACCCAGCAGAGTAGCCCCCTCTCACCATTCCTTTTTAGTCTATTTTTGGATCCCTTGGTAACAGCAATCAGAGCTGATTCAGGAATCAAAGGAGTGATGGGAGGTGCCAGAGAGCATAAGCTGTTTTTATATGCTGACAACATATTGTTATTTATTAGGGAACCAGTCACATCAATACCTTTGGTTTTGAACACAATTGACATGTTCTCACACATCTGGTTATAAGATGAATTGGCAGAAGTCAGAGGCTATGCCTGTATCCAAATTCTGTCTTCCTGTTGCAATTTCTTCATTACATTTCAAATGGGTACCATCAGGGATGTAATACCTGGGTAGAAAATTAAGCAACAAACTACATAATATCATGCAAATTAATATGATGCCACTACTACAACAAAAATAAAGAACAATCTTGATAAATGGAGGTTGCGTAATCTTACTTTAAGGGGTAAAATAAATACTGGATTAGACGGCTTCCCAGCCCCATAGTTTAATTATGTGTCCATGATGCTCCCTGTGACCATTTCCCCCTTACTATTTAAGCAGTACAATCAAATAATTAAGGATTATCTTTGGGATGGGAAAAAAAACAGAATAAATGTGAACAAGTTATATGCTCCGAGGGATAAAGGAGGACTAGCATTACCCAATGTAGAACAATACAACATATAATTTGAAGTAGCCAAACACTGAGCAATTATAATTCCCATTTGGGATGGACTCAGATTGAGAGGTCTATCACAGCCCCGTTTAAGCCTATTGAGGCCTTATCACAAAAAATGCTTCAGAGACAGCCAACTATAGAGGCTAACCCAATCCTACAACATTCCCGAGAGGTATGGGTTAAGATTTATAGGATGCTTGGAATTTCCCAGGATAAACAAAAATATTCTTGCATATGGCACAAGCCATCAGTTTGCATAGGAAAACATTAATTTATCTGGGAGGTATGACTTAGACAAGGCCCGCATGCACTAGGGGATCTATATGAGAAAGGAGTGCTTATGTCCTATCAGGACCTGATGGGAAAATTATATTTGCCAGATAAGGGAGATTTCTAGAAATACTTACAACTAAGGAGTTGCATGGGGTTTCTTATGAGTATTAATTCAAACCTGTTGGGGCTAGGGGGCAGCATTTTCACTTTTGGATGAAAGGCGTGCCCAGAGTAAACTGCCTCCTACTCTTTCCCAGATGGAAATATATGCATATTATTATTACTGGTGGATAGAAAACACTCAAGTTTCTTAAACTGTTTGAATTATGTCTGTGAGTATAACAGAACTCATATGGCAGACAAAAACCTGAGAAGAAATCCAAACAGGAAGTGAGAAATCAATTTAGAAAACAGTGCCATTGGATGTCCACCTTAGATATGGATGAGCATGCACTTCACCGTCTTTAGATTCTGGTTGTATGATTCTACTATAAAGGTGGGGCTCATAATAGCTCTTTGAGTGGGTGGTCTGGCAGAAAGCCTCGGTCTCATTGCGCGCAGTCACGAGAGAGTGTTCTTGTGTTCCAATGCCTTTCTTCAGACAATGAAATTCTCTGGTTGGAACCTTATTGCTGATTAATGTTTAAAACATCCTAAATATGGATTGCATACATCATTTGACTTGTTTCTACGACCTGTAACGGAACTTTTTGAGTTTTTGTCTGGAGGAATTGCTCGTGCTTTTTGAGAATTGAATGCTGGGCTGAACAAGCTAACAACAAGTGGCTAAATTATGGGCTTTTTGGAACTTTATGGAACAAATCAGTCATTTATTGTCAAACTGGGATTCCTGGAACTGCCTTCTGATGAAGATATGCAAAGGTAAGTGAAAATTTATAGTGTTTTTAGTAGCTCTGTTGACGCCAAAATTTCTTTGGGTTCTGAGCGCCGTGCTCAGATTATTATTTTTCCGTAATAAAAATACAAAAATCTGACATAGCGGTTGTATAGAGGATACGTTTACCTTTAATTCTGTGAATAACACTTGCATCTTTTATCAATGTTTATTGTGAGTATTTCTGCAAAATCACCAGATGATTTGGAATCAAAACATTACCGCACGTAACGCGCCAATGTAAACTGAGATTTTTTTTTAATATATATATATATATATATATATATATATATATATATATATGCACATTATCGAACAAAACACACAATACATGCATAACATAATGTCCTATGAGTATAATCTGATCGAGATCATCAAAGGTTAGTGATTCATTTTATCTATATTTATGCTTTTGTGACTGTGAAAAATTGCTGTGTGTGTTTTTGAATTTGGTGATCATCTATAAATATATATGTTGTGTTTTCACTGTAAAACATTTTTTTAAAATCGGACACGATGGGTAGATTAACAAGATGTTTATCTTTCATTTGCTGTATTGGACTTGTTAACCTGTAGTGACGCCCAGCCCGTGAACGGGACCGTTATCATCATCAGACACTAATTAGCATAACGCAACGGACATAAATCTTCCTAGAAAATATTCCTATTCATGAAAATCACAAGTGAAATATATTGGAACACAGCTTAGCCTTTTGTTAATCACCCTGTCATCTCAGATTTTCAAAATATGCTTTACAGTCAATTCTAGACAAGCATTTATGTAAGTTTATCATAGAATAGCATAGCATTATGCCTTGCTAGCAGCAGGCAAACTTGTCACGTAAATCAGAAAAGCAATCAAATTAAATAGTTTACCTTTGATGAACTTCGGATGTTTTCACTCACGAGACTCCCAGGTAGACAGCCAAATTTCGTTTTTCCCAAACATTATTTTTGTAGGCGAAATAGCTCTGTTTGTTCTTCACGTTTGGCTGAGAAATCGCCCGGAAATTGCGGTCACCACAACGCCGAAATCTATTCCAAATTAGCTCCATAATATCGACAGAAACATGGCAAACGTTGTTTAGAATCCATCCTCAAGGTGTTTTTCTAATATCTATTCGATAATATATCCATCGGGACAATTCCTTTTTCTCTAGGACCGATTGGAGTAATGGCTACCTCTGCACTTTATGCGAGAATGTCTCTCGTAGCCACCATGTGACCACTTACGCAACGTGTCCCCATACGGCTATTCTTCAACAGAAATGCGTAAAACTACGTCACAATGCTGTAGACACCTTGGGGAATACGTAGAAAGTGTAAGCTCGTTGATGGTACATTCAAAGCCATATAGGGAGTCATTGGAACGCAGCGCTTTCAAAACCTGGGGCACTTCTGGATATTTTTCTCAGGCTTTCGCCTGCAACATCAGTTCTGTTATACTCACAGACAATCTTTACAGTTTTGGAAACGTTAGAGTGTTTTCTATCCAAAGCTGTCAATTATATGCATATTCTAGCATCTTTTCCTGACAAAATATCCCGTTTAAAACAGGAAAGTTTTTTTTTCCAAAAATGAAAATACTGCCCCCTAACACCAAGAGGTTAATTTGTGAAAGTTAAATATTTCTAAAGAATATTTTTTTCAGCTGAATGGGAGGGTTGTTCCCTTTAGGGAACTCCTTGTGCCCCCTAGCCCCAACAGGGTTTGACCTCCAGAGAGATAAACTTGTTAGAACAGTATTTCATGTTACCAGGAATATCACACTCCGCTTCAGTGTTTTATAAAAGAGTCTCATATGCACAATATGGAAACTGTGAAAATGTAAGGTTGGGATCTCAATTGTGACATTGAGGAGGATGTATGGAAAAATGTTGTTTCCAATGTAGGGTGGTGTACCAGGGATACAAGGGGGGAATTTACACATAAGATTGTTCATAAAAACTACTAGACCCCAGTTAGATTTCATAAAAGGGGTTTATTGCAAAATAATTCATGCTGGAAATGGAAGGGTGAAGTAGGTACCTTTCTGCATGCAATGTTGGAATGTCCCATGGTGCTCCAATTTTGAAACGTTCTTAAAAATCTTGAAGAATAGGTTAGACAGCCTATCGCAGAGTTCCACAGCTGTTCTTATTGGGGGATATATCTCTTTTAGTACCAGATATTAGCGAAGAAGAGTTTGGTCTTGCCTCAGTGGGTTTTCTTACTGCGGCTAGACTCATACTACATGGAAGAGTAGAAATCAACAGATTGGCTCAAACTCATGGTGGAGACTGCATCTTTGGAATCAAGGATAGCAAAATTACAGGAGAGGAAAGGAAATTTTGTGGGAACACTTTTTATAATTATATAAGGGAATTATATAAGGGACGTGTGGGTGAGAAGCTAGCTAGGGCATAAATTAGAACAAATACACTGCTCAAAAAAATAAAAGGGAACACTTAAACAACACAATGTAACTCCAAGTCAATCACACTTCTGTGAAATCAAACTGTCCACGTAGGACGCAACACTGATTGACAATACATTTCACATGCTGTTGTGCAAATGGAATAGACGACAGGTGGAAATTATAGGCAATTAGCAAGACACCCCCAATAAAGGAATGGTTCTGCAGGTGGTGACCACAGACCACCTATCAGTTCCTTTCTGGCTGATGTTTTGGTCACTTTTGAATGCTGGCAGTGCTTTCACTCTAGTGGTAGCATGAGACGGAGTCTACAACCCACACAAGTGGCTCAGGTAGTGCAGCTCATCCAGGATGGCACATCAATGCGAGATGTGGCAAGAAGGTTTGCTGTGTCTGTCAGCGTAGTGTCCAGAGCATGGAGGCGCTACCAGGAGACAGGCCAGTACATCAGGAGACGTGGAGGAGGCCGTAGGAGGGCAACAACCCAGCAGCAGGACTGCTACCTCCGCCTTTGTGCAAGGAGGAGCAGGAGGAGCACTGCCAGAGCCCTGCAAAAGGACCTCCAGCAGGCCACAAATGTGCATGTGTCTGCTCAAACGGCCAGAAACAGACTCCATGAGGGTGGTATGAGGGCCCGACGTCCACAGGTGGGGGTTGTGCTTACAGCCCAACACCGTGCAGGACGTTTGGCATTTGCCAGAGAACACCAAGATTGGCAAATTCGCCACTGGCGCCCTGTGCTCTTCACAGATGAAAGCAGGTTCACACTGAGCACATGTGACAGACGTGACAGAGTCTGGATACGCCGTAGAGAACGTTCTGCTGCCTGTAACATCCTCCAGCATGACCGGTTTGGCGGTGGGTCAGTCATGGTGTGGGGTGGCA
The DNA here is from genome assembly GCF_013265735.2 of Oncorhynchus mykiss. NCBI lineage: Eukaryota > Metazoa > Chordata > Actinopteri > Salmoniformes > Salmonidae > Oncorhynchus > Oncorhynchus mykiss. Next base: position 47,414,519 of record NC_048576.1, on the reverse strand, counting down.
TTTCTTTGGGGGCCCGCACATCCCTCCATGTGCTCGCCAGAGGTAGCCTGACTGCCATTAGGTACCGAGATGAGATCCTCAGACCCCTTGTGAGACCATATGCCGGTGCGGTTGGCCCTGGGTTCCTCCTAATGCAAGACAATGCTAGACCTCAATGTGGCTGGAGTGTGTCAGCAGTTCCTGCAAGAGGAAGGCATTGATGCTATGGACTGGCCCGCCCTTTCCCCAGACCTGAATCCAATTGAGCACATCTGGGACATCATGTCTCGCTCCATTCACCAGACTGTCCAGGAGTTGGCGGATGCTTTAGTCCAGGTCTGGGAGGAGATTCCTCAGGAGACCATCCGCCACCTCATCAGGAGCATGCCCAGGCATTGTAGGAAGGTCATACAGGCACTTCGAGGCCACACACACTACTGAGCCTCATTTTGACTTGTTTTAAGGACATTACATCAAAGTTGGATCAGCCTGTAGTGTGGTTTTCCACTTTAATTATGAGTGTGACTCCAAATCCAGACCTCCATGGGTTGATAAATTTGATTTCCATTGATAATTTGTGTGATTTTGTTGTCAGCACATTCAACTATGTAAAGAAAAAAAGTATTTAATAAGAATATTTCATTCATTCAGATCTAGGATGTGTTATTTTAGTGTTCCCTTTATTTTTCTGAGCAGTGTATATATGTAATGGGTGTTTTATTTTAATTTTTTATTACTGTTATTTATTTTTATTTGCTGTTTAATATTCCAACTACTGATATATGGTTGAAAAGTGCTGTCTTGTTTGCTGTCTTGTTGAGTGTTATGTTTTTGTTGTTATTAGTGTTATGTAACGTCATGTTGATAAATTAATGTAAAAAATGTATTGAATAAAAATAAAAAAGGTATCCCTTCTATTATCCACCAGCATGAGAGACCATAACCGTGCCAAATTCGGAGTGAGCACAACTGCCCCCGGTCCTCTGGCACCCACACACCGTCTTTCTACAGTACCTTATTCTCTTTTTCCAGGTATTCCAACCATGTGCACTGAATGCACCCGCAATATGGGGTCTAAACAATGCTATGCACATAAAAACACCCTGTCGAGGGTTTCAAAGAGAACACTTCCTTGTCGATTTAAAAGTTACACCTACAAACCAAAATTTGACTGATCATTGATCATTAATTGATTAACATGAAACAAGGTGCTGAGAACCTGTTAAATTGACAATGAGGTTATGATTGTAATCAATGTTTGGAGAACCAGATAATTACCCATTTGTTTTTGGTCCCAGCACATTGTTTTGACAAAATGGGAACAATCTGTGCTCTACTGTTGCAATTGTTTTGTCTTTCACAATATAAATAAATCTGCCTCGCAATCAACAATTGTTACGAGCGCTGGTAAAATGGAAGCATCCTGAAACATTGCAATCTCAAATTGTTTTCCGGGAACATGTATTTTTTTGGAAATGTAACTTTACCTCTCTTTAGTTTATAGTATGATAAAGTGTCCTTCTTCCAAACATATGTACTGCTTGATATGTTTATTTTTATTATATGCAGCATGCATCCATCTTTAATCTGAGTAATTCAATTTCAGATGCAACTCTTGAGTAATGGGTTTTGCCAATGATGGACTTCTTGCACATTTTGTGACATTACAGCCTTATTCTGAAATTGATTAAATGGTTTTTCCCCTCATTAATCTGCAAACAATAATCCATAGTGATTCAGCAAAACAGGTGTTTAGACATTTTTGCAAATGTATTTAAAATAAAAAACTGAAATAACATTTACATACAGTATCGGTCACACCTACTCATTCAAGGGTTTTTCTTTATTTTTACTATTTTCTACATTGTAGAATAATAGTGAAGACATCAAAACTACGAAATAACACATGTGGAATCATGTAGTAACCAAAAAAGTGTTAAACAGATCTTTATATTTGAGATTCTTCAAAGTAGCCACCCTTTGCCTTGATGACAGCTTTGAACACTCTTGACATTCTCTGAACCAGATCATGAGGTAGTCACCTGGAATGCATTCCAATTAACAGGTGTGCCTTGTTAAAATGTAATTTGTGGAATTTCTTTTCTTCTTAATTAATGTGTTTGAGCCAAACAGTTGTGTTGTGACAAGGTAAGGGTGGTATACAGAAGATAGCCCTATTTGGTAAAATACCAAGTCCATATTATGGCAAGAACAGCTCAAATAAGCAAAGAAAAACAATAGCCCATCATTACATTAAGACATGAAGTTCAGTCAATACGGAAAATGTAAAGAACTTTGAAAGTTTCTTCAAGTGCAGTCACAAAAACCATCAAGGGCGATGATGAAACTAGTTCTCATTAGAACCGCCACAGAAAAGGTAGACCTCGAGTTACCTCTGTTGCAGAGTATACGTTTATTAGAGTTAACTGCACCTCAGACTGCAGTCCAAATAAATGCTTCACAGAGTCACAGACACATCTCAACATCAACTGTTCAGAGGAGACTGCGTGAATCAGGCCTTCATGGTCAAATTGCTGCAAAGAAACCACTACTAAAGGACTCCAATAAGCATAATAGACTTGCTTGAGCCAAGAAACACGAGCAATGGACATTAAACTGGAGGAAATCTTTCCTTTGGTCTGATGAGTCCAAATTTGAGATGTTTGGTTCTAACCACCGAGAATGCCAAGAGTGTGCAAAGCTGTCATCAAAGCTAAGCGTGGCTACTTTGAAGAATGTGAAATATAAAAAAATATATATATTGTTGGTTACTACATGATTCCATGTGTTATTTAATAGTTTTGATGTCCTCACAATAATTCTACAATGTATAAAATAGTAAAAATAAAGAATAACCCTTGAATGAGTAGGTTTGTCCAAACTTTTGACTGGTACTATAAGTATTCAGACCCTTTAGGTAATTTGTTGAAGCCCCTTTGGCAATGATTACAGCCTCGAGTCTTCTTGGGTATGAAGCTTCAAGTTTGGCACACCTGTATTTGGGGAGTTTCTCCCATTTTTCTCTGCAGATCCTCTCAAACTCTGTCAGGTTGGATGAGGAGCTGTAACGGGTGCGTGTTGGTGACAGGGAAGTCAGGCGCAGGAGAACGAACTTGGTATAAACAGAGTTGTTTTCATAAAACTCCAAAAAACAAAATATACAAAAAATAATAAAAAAGTGGGTACAAAACCCGTCACACACCGACACATGACTTGCACAATACATACAATCAAACAATCTCCGACAAGGACATGAGGGGAAACAGAGGGTTAAATACACAACATGTAATTGATGAAATTGGAACCGGGTGTGAAGGAACAAGACAAAACCAAAAAATGAAAAAAGGATAAGTTATGGCTAGAAGGTCGGTGACGTCGACGGCCGAATACCGCACGAACAAGGAGAAGGACCGACTTCGGCGGAAGTCGTGACAGGAGCACCTTGCACAGCTGTTTTTAGGTCTCTCCAGAGATGTTCGATCGGGTTCAAGTCCGGGCTCTGGCTGGGCAACTCAAGGACATTGAGACTTGTCCCAAAGCCACTCCTGCATTGTCTTGGCTGTGTGCTTAGGGTCGTTGTCCGGTTGGAAGGTGAACCTTCGCCCCAGTTTGAGTTCCTGGGCGTTACTGGAGTTCCTGAAGGTTTTCATCAAGGATCTCTCTGACTTTGCTCCGTTCATCTTTCCCTCGATCCTAACTAGTCTCCCAATCCCTGCCACTGTAAAACATACCGAAAAGCATGATGCTGTCACCACCATGCTTCACCGTAGGGATGGTGCCAGCTTTCCTCCAGATGTGACGCTTTCAGGCCAAAGAGTTCAAAACTGGTTTCATCAGACCAGACAATCTTGTTTCTCATGGTCTCAGAGTCCTTTAGGTGCCTTTTGACAAACATCAAGCGGGCTGTCAAGTGCATTTTACTGAGGTGTGGCTTCTCTCTGGCCACTCTACCATAAATGCCTGATTGCTGGAAGGCTGCAGAGATGGCTGTCCTTCTGGAAGTTTCTCCCATCTCCACAGAGGAATGCTGGAACTCTATCAGATTGACCATCAGGTCCCTGTTTACCTCCCTAACCAAGGCCCTTCTCCCTCGATTGCTCAATTTGGCCGGGCGGCCAGCTCTAGGAAGAGTCGGTGGTTCCAAACTTCGTCCATTTAAGAATGATGGAGGCCACTGTGTGGCCACTGGGGATCTTCAATGCTGCATTCTGATCAGATCAGATCTGTCTGTGCCTTGACACAATGCTGTCTCGGAGCTCTGCAGACAATTCCTTCGAACTCATGGCTTGGTTTTTGCTCTGACATTCACTGTAAACTGTGGAACAATATATAGACAGTTGTGTGTCTTTCCAAATCATGTCTAATCAATTGAATTTACCACAGGTTGTAGAAACATCGCAATAATGATCAATGGAAACAGGATGCCCCTGAGCTCAATTTCAAGTCTCATAGCAAAGGGTCTGAATACATATGTAAATAAGATAATTCTCTTTTTATTTTTCATAAATGTACAAAAAACAGTTTTCACTTTGTCATTATGAGGTATTGTGTGTAGACTGATGAGGAAAAAAATAATTTCATACATTTTTGAATTTCATACATTTTTGAATTAGGCTGTAATGTAACAAAATGTGGAAAAGGGGAAGGGGTCTGAATTCTTTCCGAATGCACTGTACATATTTTCCATATTTATTACAGTGATAATGCCCTATATAAATCAAAACTAGATGTTTAACTGATGGCTGTGCCCAGCAGGTTGTTTCTGTTTTGAAGAATGAGAGGGAGGGTCTTTGAAAATGTCCCCCAAAAAAGGAACAGGCATAAATTAAATACAAGTTTCAGTTTATTAATGTTTGTTTTGTTTAAGCCAAGTGAATGTAATTCATAATTCAATGGGAATAGAACCTACAGAGGGAATCTTTAATGATTCCCTTCTAGTATAATCCAAACACTCTTGGGCCTCCAAATTATTAATCAATATTCAGTTTCACATCATTTTATTCCTACCTTTAAAGATAAAATCTGTGATAGGGTGAACAGCGCCACTGGCCACCCCCAGGTGCATTTGTTATTGGTTTTGTTTTGTCTTTGTAATATCGCAAACGGACGTGGCAGTTTCACCACTAGGAATTCCAGCTTTAGTACCTTGATTAGACTGTGGAAGTTGTTAAAATTCACAAAAGGCTTAAAGTATTTCAACAGCAGATCCGATCCTATTGATTCAAAGAAAATAGACGAGATTCAAACCACATCCAAGTAATGAAAGCAACCATTGTAGTTCCTCTTCTCCCACTTTCAGAATACCTGTTGCCTCTGCAAATTGGTATTGTGGAATGCATTTTGAGGACGAGTGTAAATTCCCCTCCCCGGAGTGTTCACTACAGATGAATTATGTGTGTGTGAATTATGAATTATTAGACAAAGGAATATGCACAACGTGAAGGAAGAATCTATTGCAATAGGGCTGCTTTGTTAAATTACTATATTAATTAAACAGTGAGGGATGTTGTTACCGGAGTGCTAAGTCTGGGACTAAAAGGCTCATTAACAGCCTCTACCCCCAAGCCAAAAGACTGCTAAACAGTTAATCAAATGGCTAGCCAGACTATTTCCATGGGAACCCCTTATTTTATTCTTATTTTTTTCACTGACTCTCTTGCACAGGCTCGATGTACACTCACTGGACTAACCACACACCCACGCATACTACACTGACACTCCAACACACACAAAATGAACACATGCATATTGAAGCCACACACACACACACACTCACATACATACATTCACATTCCTTCACACTCTTCACGCACGCTGCTGCTACACTCTGTGTATTATCTATGCATAGTCACTTTACGACTACCCCTTACCCCCGCACATTGACTCGGTACCAGTATCCCTTGTACTTTAAGTATGTGGACATCGCTGTAGGTGTATAAAATTGAGCACACAGTCATGCAATCTCCATAGATAGACATTGGCAGTAGAATGGCCCTCATAGAAAAGATCAGTGACTTTCAACATGGCAACATCATAGGATGCCACCTTTCCAACAAGTCAGTTGGTCAAATGTATGCCCTGCTAGAGTTTCCACGGTCAACTATAAGTGCGGTTATTGTGAAGTGGAAACGTCTAGGAGCAGACCACACAAGCTCACAGAACGGGACACAGAGTGCTGAAGCACGTAGAGCATAAACATTGTTGCCATGGCGCCGACAGAGATGGCCGCCTCGCTTCGTGTTCCTAGGAAACTATGCAGTTTTTTGTTTTTTTACGTGTTATTTCTTACATTAGTACCCCAGGTCATCTTAGGTTTCATTACATACAGTCGAGAAGAACTACTGAATATAAGATCAGCGTCATCTCACCATCAGTACAACCAAGAATATGATTTTCGTGAAGCGGATCCTGTGTTCTGCCTTTCAACCAGGACAACGGAATGGATCCCAGCCGGCGACCCAAAAAAAACGACTGCGTAAAAGAGGGAAACGAGGCGGTCTTGTGGTCAGACTCCGGAGACGGGCACATCGTGCACCACTCCCTAGCATTCTTCTCACCAATGTCCAGTCTCTTGACAACAAGGTTGATGAAATCCGAGCAAGGGTAGCATTCCAGAGGGACATCAGACACTAACGTTCTTTGCTTCACGGAAACATGGCTCACTGGAGAGACGCTATCGGAGGCGGTGCAGCCAGCGGGTTTCTCCACGCATCGCGCCTACAGAAACAAACATCTTTCTGGTAAGGAGAGGGGCGGGGGCGTATGACTTATGGCTAACGAGACGTGGTGTGATCACAAACATACAGGAACTCAAATCCTTCTGTTCACCTGATTTAGAATTCCTCACAATCAAATGTCGACCGCATTATCTACCAAGAGAATTCTCTTCGATTATAATCACAGCCGTATATATTCCCCCCAAGCAGACACATCGATGGCTCTGAACAAACTTTATTTGACTCTTTGCAAACTGGAATCCATACATCCTGAGGCTGCATTCATTGTAAATGGGGATTTTAACAAGGCTAATCTGAAAACAAGACTCCCTAAATTTTATCAACATATCGATTGCGCAATCAGGGCTGGAAAAACCTTGGATCATTGTTATTCTAACTTCCGCGACGCATATAAGGCCCTGCCCCGCCCTCCTTTTGGAAAAGCTGACCACGACTCCATTTTGCTCATCCCTGCCTACAGAACGAAGCTAAAATAAGAAGCTCCCACACTGAGGTCTGTCCAACGCTGGTCCGACCAAGCTGATTCCACACTCCAAGACTGCTTCCATCACGTGGATTGGGATATGTTTCGTATTGCGTCAGATAACAACATTGACGAATACGCTGATTCGGTGTGCGAGTTCATTAGAACGTGCGTTGAAGATGTCGTTCCCATAGCAACGATTAAGACATTCCCTAACCAGAAACCGTGGATTGATGGCAGCATTCGCGTGAAACTGAAAGCGCGAAACACTGCTTTTAATCAGGGCAAGGTGACTGGTAACATGACCGAATACAAACAGTGTAACTATTCCCTCCGCAAGGCTATCAAACAAGCTAAGCGTCAGTATAGAGACAAAGTAGAATCTCAATTCAACGGCTCAGACACAAGAGGTATGTGGCAGGGTCTACAGTCAATCACGGACTACAAGAAGAAAACCAGCCCAGTCACGGACCAGGATGTCTTGCTCCCAAGCAGACTAAATAACTTTTTTTGCCCGCTTTGAGGACAATACAGTGCCACTGACACGGCCTGCAACGAAAACATGCAGACTCTCCTTCACTGCAGCCGAGGTGAGTAAAACATTTAAACGTGTTAACCCTCGCAAGGCTGCAGGCCCAGACGGCATCCCCAGCCGCGCCCTCAGAGCATGCGCAGACCAGCTGGCCGGTGTGTTTACGGACATATTCAATCAATCCCTATACCAGTCTGCTGTTCCCACATGCTTCAAGAGGGCCACCATTGTTCCTGTTCCCAAGAAAGCTAAGGTAACTGAGCTAAACGACTACTAGCACTCACTTCCGTCATCATGAAGTGCTTTGAGAGACTAGTCAAGGACCATATCACCTCCACCCTACCTGACACCCTAGACCCACTCCAATTTGCTTACCGCCCAAATAGGTCTACAGACGATGCAATCTCAACCACACTGCACACTGCCCTAACCCATCTGGACAAGAGGAATACCTATGTGAGAATGCTGTTCATCGACTACAGCTCGGCATTCAACACCATAGTACCCTCCAAACTCGTCATCAAGCTCGAGACCCTGGGTCTCGACCCCGCCCGGTACTGGACTTCCTGACGGGCCGCCCCCAGGTGGTGAGGGTAGGTAACAACATCTCCACCCCGCTGATCCTCAACACTGTGGCCCCACAAGGGTGCGTTCTGAGCCCTCTCCTGTACTCCCTGTTCACCCACGACTGCGTGGCCACGCACGCCTCCAACTCAATCATCAAGTTTGCGGACGACACAACAGTGGTAGGCTTGATTACCAACAACCACGAGACGGCCTACAGGGAGGAGGTGAGGGCCCTCGGAGTGTGGTGTCAGGAAAATAACCTCACACTCAACGTCAACAAAACTAAGGAGATGATTGTGGACTTCAGGAAACAGCAGAGGGAACACCCCCCTATCCACATCGATGGAACAGTAGTGGAGAGGGTAGTAAGTTAAGTTCCTCGGCATACACATCACAGACAAACTGAATTGGTCCACTCACACAGACAGCATCGTGAAGAAGGCGCAGCAGCGCCTCTTCAACCTCAGGAGGCTGAAGAAATTCGGCTTGTCACCAAAAGCACTCACAAACTTCTACAGATGCACAATCGAGAGCATCCTGGCGGGCTGTATCACCGCCTGGTACGGCAACTGCTCCGCCCACAACCGTAAGGCTCTTCAGAGGGTAGTAAGGTCTGCACAACGCATCACCGGGGGCAAACTACCTGCCCTCCAGGACACCTACACCACCGATGTTACAGGAAGGCCATAAAGATCATCAAGGACAACAACCACCCAAGCCACTGCCTGTTCACCCCGCTATCATCCAGAAGGCGAGGTCAGTACAGGTGCATCAAAGCTGGGACCGAGAGACTGAAAAACAGCTTCTATCTCAAGGCCATCAGACTGTTAAACAGCCACCACTAACATTGAGTGGCTGCTGCCAACACACTGACTCAACTCCAGCCACTTTAATAATGGGAATTGATGGGAAACGATGTAAAATATATCACTAGCCACTTTAAACAATGCTACCTAATATAATGTTTACATACCCTACATTATTCATCTCATATGTATACGTATATACTGTACTCTATATCATCTACTGCATCCTTATGTAATACATGTATCACTAGCCACTTTAACTATGCCACTTTGTTTACATACTCATCTCATATGTATATACTGTACTCGATACCATCTACTGTATCTTGCCTATGCTGCTCTGTACCACCACTCATCCATATATCTTTATGTACATGTACATATTCTTTATCCCCTTACACTGTGTATAAGACAGTAGTTTTGGAAAAGTAATAGATAGCTCCAATGTCTGCCGTACATGCATGTACATATTCTTATTTTGGAATGTCCGGATGATGGATGCCACGGTGAAGTGGCTCAGATCTCTACCCAGCCTCTCTCAAGATCAAACCATAGTTGACCACATGGACCACCACAGTCGCCCAAATTCAATCAGAGATTACTCTCCTTGTTCTTGGTCTTCCTCCACCTCTACCCAACCCCAGCTCCACCTCTACTCCCACCTTGACCTCTACCTCTCTCTGCCAAGTTTGCTTCCATTGTTCTCCAAACACAGGAGTACTCAACCTGTGGCCTTTTTATTCATACCAAAGTTCTGATTGCAAAGTGAACATTTACACCATTGGTGTTTGCACACGTGAAGAGTGAAAGTGATCAATTGGTAATTGAGCTTACCTTGTTGAACAGCGTTGCTTTTCATTTTTCAAGGTTGTGCCAAAGGTAGAGAATTGTGCGTTGTGTTTTGCAAAATGTTTGCTATATAATTGCAATCAGAGTCAAGCAAAACATCTACCAGTAGTATTGCATATTTTGTGTATGGTTCTGCTAAATGAGTTACAGGTTTGGGTCCTTGTGCCTCATGGGCCAGTTTCAGTGTGTAAACTATTGGGAAAAACTGTAATCTGAATAAATCTAACATTTTTTATTGTGGTTTTGTGGGGTTAATATGACATGTTCTGTGGTTCTATGCCCTTAGTCAACCTGTGTCACCAAATGTTTCCCCAGATAGCCATAAGGTTGCACTGTTTTAGTTTCCAGGTACCCCAAGCATGTCATCCATTTCTTCTCATCTGTTCTAGTGAGTAAACCTGGAGTCAAAGCATTTTGTATTGTTCTGTACTTTTCATATGGAATATATGAATTTGTGGATATCCAGCCCCCATTTGATATGATATGAATTACAATTCGTATTATGTGTTATGATTTTTCAAAATGTACAATATGTTACAAATTTGCAAAATGTACAATATCTTATGAATTAACATATTGTACATTATTCTACAACATTACAAAATGTATGATATGTTACGAATTCTAGCTCGGTGGCTAATGTTAGCTAGCCCCCTAACTTTATCCAGGCTATGGGTTAAGGTTAGGGTTAAGTTTAGGAGTTAGTTAAAGGGTTAAATTAAGGTTAGGGGAAGGGTTAGCTAACATGCTAAGTATTCTGACAGTAAGCTGCAATATTTCCAACATATCACTTCAGGTGGCTAGACATTCAGCTAAAAGCAATGCTTTCTGGCAAGAGGTTCAGGCAAGCGGAGGGTATCAATTTTAATTTGGGGTGACTGTTGTGCTACAAGGGAGTGCAGATTGCAGATTGATTGTAGACAAGAGTGTAGATTGTATACGTAGGGTTGAGGAGACTCTTTGAGACATTTGCATGAAAGTCTGCCTGAAAGTCAAAACTAATTAATTTCTGATTTATATGCAGACACATAATGAGGTAGCATGAGCCATAAATCACAATGAATTACCAAAGGGAACTCTGGGTTCTGAATGGGAATATATAACTTGTCTCTAGATTTTGCCCCTGTCGTCAATTCCTGTATGGAAATATATTTTTTGTTTTACTTTCAATAAGAGCCTAGGAACAGTGGGTTAAGTGCCTTGTTCAGTGGCAGAATGATAGATTTTTACCTTGTCAGCTCGGGGTTTTGATCTTGCAACCTTCCAGTTACTAGTCCAATGCTCTAACCACAAGGCTACCTGCCGCCCCAGGTACCTGCCGCTTCACAAGCATATAGGTGAACAATATCAATATTCTGAAGAAAGTACATCCATACATACACCCTCAAGGGTGTGCTAGGGGTGACTAACATGTTCTGTTAGCTTTCTGGGGTGCAATAAGATCGTAAAGAGGTTTCCTCAGACCAAATTATGCAAAAAGAAAAGCAGCATTTTGACCTGTGAATCATGAGACAGAGATGCCATTACAGTAGATTAGAGCTCCAACTAGAGATGTTTAGCAATCCTCACCACCACCAATGTACTGTAGGCCTTTAAAACCTTTACAAATACTCCACGTTCAGGGCCCCCCCCCCCCAGATAAAAGTGTTTCCCCATAAACATAATAAATGTTATTTGAATTACTTTGCCCGGTTTTGCCAAAGTAGCGCTGCCGAGCCTGCCAGAAGCACAGACCGGGACAGACGCTACAGTACATGCCGGATGTGCGCTCATGATCTGAGGAGGGGTGAGGAAGGGCCAAACAATGCAATTTACCTATGACTGTATTCATGATACAGCACTGCCTCGCATGCATTATTGCTTTTATAAAACTGCTACCAACATATTAAAATAACAATGAATTACATATTTTCATTCATACCTTATTTTGATAAGTCAATTCATACAATTTCATTTTTCCACCAGAAGGTATAGTCCGAACAAAAATCTGGTTGTTAGTTATTTTGGTCATGTTGCTACAGACCCAGGCGACCCAGTCGTTAGTTATTTTTGTATAGTTGAATGCAAAAGGAATGGTCGTCCATTCTAAACAAAATGGTTGCTACACAGGCTAAATAATGTTCTTGTCATTGCTAGCTAGCCAACTTCAGCTAACTCAGTCACATCAAACATTGAACCTGGAATGAGAGTAAAATAGCTGCATTTTCAGTTTGTTAGAGCTTTTTTTTGGGGGGGGGGGGCATTTACTTGGATATATCCATGATAATGACATTGATGAATGAATTTGACTGGCTCAGAAAAAGTTGTCTTGTCTCGTCTGGTGCACCATTCACTCTATGTATGGTACTACAGAGATCGAAATTCAAAAGTGTAACATTGTTTCTGAGGTTGGACAAGCAGACAGTGAGGCTTATACTAACCCCCGCAAATTAAATGCTAGGCTGGAAGCAAGGGGAAATAATGTGCGAGTGGAGATAAGTAAAAGAGATGATTCGGACAACATGAACATGATATTCTTATGGAGACACATTGATAATTTTCAGATGGAATTGTTAGCAAGCATAGGTATGTCTGTGATGGCCAATACAGCTTGGAATGCTGCTTGTACCATCAGCATACAGGATCCAAACAGCCAATTTTATATTGTAATATTTAGTAGTTAAAAATCACAAAATGCTTTCTGATTAGGCACCTAGCCAAGTAATGTCATAAGGTACTGCCTTCATTACCTTATTTAGGAAGCTCATTGGATTCCAGGGCAAGGGGTGGGGTGTTTCCAACAGAGAGGGCAAAAAGTTGTTAACTTTGGCAGACAGCAACACACTGAATAATTATAGCTAGTTTGCTAAGCTTTGATCAGCATGGAATTCCGAAGATGTCTGGGCACTGCCTAGAGCAGAAAACTGAGGACCACGCAGAGAGTGATGCCTAGCTCACCGATCAGCCTGCAGCAGGCCTGACCACCGAGGTTGAGGATCCTAGCATAAAATGTATGCCTAAGACCCACCCACCCCCACGCAGTCTTCTGACCAACAAGATCAAGAAGAGCCAGGGTCTAGCAGGCTAGCATCACAACAAGCACCTGCACCTCCGTTTTTCCAGCCACTAGTAAATACATACCTTTTTAATCTAACCAAAACTGAAACAGCGGAAGCAAATTTTTTTGCAGTTCACACATTCTTGCAAAGTGAAATCGCAACCAAAGCCAGCAAAAACAAATCACTTTTTTTCAAAGAAACAGCGGGCCTTTGACAGCAATAACAACTGTGCTGTTTGCACTGAAACATGATTACAATTTTTGGGGCATCTACAGCAATATTTAAAAATATGTTCTCCACCCTGAAGAACGTATTCAGTGAACTCAGACTATGAACACAGAGCATGTTATAATGGCGCCGGAGGGGATGGCTGCCGTTTCACGGGCTCCTAAGAAACTGTGTTATTTTGTTTTGTTTTTTTTCGCATTGTTTGTAACTCAGTTTGTACATAATGTTGCTGCTACTGTCTCTTATGACCGAAAATAGCTTCTGGACATCAGAGCAGTGATACTCACATCGAACTGGACAAAAACATTTTCTGTAATGAGTCCAACAAGAAGGATATACTGCTTTGTCGAGACAAGGCCCAAATCCCCTTCATCAGCGTGAAGAGAATATGGAGAAAAAGGGGGGCGGGGTGGGGTACCTTGTAAGAATATGCCGACGAGTAGGTAAACCACCACTACCTTCGGTATTATTGGCCAACGTGCAATCATTGGAAAACAAAAACTGGACCATCTACGATTAAGACTATCCTACCAACGGGACAGCACCGACAGCACCGAAGCATGCATGATAGCACCAGCTGTTCCCGGACGTCTGTGTGATCACACTCTCCGTAGCCAATGTGAGCAAGACCTTTAAACAGGTCAACATTCACAAAGCCATGGGGCCAGATGGATTACCAGGGTGTGTACCAAAGCATGCACGGACCAACTGGCAAGTGTCTTCACTCACATTTTGAACCTTTCCTTGACCGAGTCTGTAATGTTACAGCAGACCACCATAGTCCCTGTGACCAAGAAAGCGAAGATAACCTGCCTAAATGATTACCTCCCAGTAGCGCTCACGTCGGTAACCATGAAGTGCTTTGAAAGACTGGTCATGGCTCACATCCACACCATCATGCAGGAGTCCCTAGACCCACTCCAATTTGCATACCGCCACAACAGATCCACAGATGATGCAATCTCAATTGCACTCCACATGCCCCTTTCCAACCTGGACAAAATTAACACCTATATGAGAATGCTGTTCATTGACTAGAGCTCAGCGTTCAACACCATAGTGCCCTCAAAGCTCATCACTAAGCTAAGGAACCTGGGACTAAACATCTCCCTCTGCATCTGGATCCTGGACTTCCTGACACCCCCAGGTAGTAAGGGTAGGTAACAACACATCTGCCACTCTGATCCTCAACACGGGGGCCCCTCAGGGGTGCATGCTTAGTCCCCTCCTGTACTCCCTGTTCACCCACAACTGCATGGCCAAGCACGACTCCAAAACCATCATTAAGTTTATTGATGACACAACAGTATACCTGATCACCAACAACGATGAGACAGCCTATAGGGAGGCAGTCAGAGAGCTGGCAGTGTGGTGCCAGGACAATAACCTCTCCCTCATTATGAACAAGACAAAGGAACTGATCGTGGACTATAGGAAAAGGAAGGCCTAACAGGCTCCCATTAACATTGACGGGGCTGAAGTGGAGCGGGTCAAGAGTTACAAGTTTCTTGGTGTCCAAATCACCAACGAACCTACATGGTCCAAACACTCCAAGACAGTTTTGAAGAGGGCACGACAACACCTTGTCCCCCTCAGGAGACTGAAAAGATTTGGCATTGTAAGTTACAACCTTTATGGCCCTGGCTGCTGTGCCAGAATAATTTTTCCCTAATGTAAGCTTACGGGTTGTTTGGCTCATTTTTTAAATGTAATGTATAGTTTAGACGTTTGCTTTTTACTTCTATACATCTTTTAGATTTATCTGTGATCGTAATGTCATTAGGCTACTTGCTTTTGCTATTGACAGATATACAGCTATGTGTTATTTGACGGGTATAGGGACAATGACTAATGCAGCCCAATTGGTTGTGCTGAGGTGATACCTGGAGCAGTGTTCTCCTGGCCGTCCACTTTGGTGGTGCTGAAATTGGCAGGAGGACTGATGGTAGCCTTCTGTCCATGGATGGTCCTGAATTGATGGTTGTGGTGTGTGGTGTATGCTGTTCTAATGAGCACATCACAGGTCAGGGACTGATGTTGGGCGATTAGGCCAGGCTCACAATTGGCGTTCCAATTCATCCCAAATGTGTTCGATGGGTTGAGATCAGGGCTCTGTGCAGGCCAGTCAAGTTCTTCCACACCGAACTCGACAAAACACTTCTGTATCGACCTTGCTTTGTGCACGGGGGCAATGTCGGTTTCTGTTTTCATGCAAATTACTGATTGAACGCCTGGAAGAAATCCTCACTGTATTATCTGAAATTTGGCAGTACGCCCAAACACTTGTTTTGAGAACGATATCTCAGTTTCAAGGTCTCAGCTTGGAGAGAAGAAGCCTCGTGAGGTATTGGTATGCCATATGCATGAACCAGTATTGATCGGTCAATTGAGTGATAGTAAATGTTAATGCTAAATTAATTATGAATGATGAATAAGCTAAATCATGCAAATACGGGACGACCCCGTTAGAACTCACTTCAGACTGATACATTATGCATCTAAGTTTGACTGTGACCTATCCAGCCTTCTGTCAATAAAGTATGATTAATTTAAGATTGACTTCGAGTAACCCTGTGTAAGGATTTCCACAACAAGTCTTCCCCAAACTGTTGCCACGTTGAATGTCACTGAGCTTTCAGAAAGGCCATTCTACTGCCAATGTTTTCCTTTGGAGATTGCATGGCTGTGTGCTCGATTTTATACACCTGTCAGCAACGGGTGTGGCTGAAATAGCAGAACCCACTAATTTGAAGATGTGTCCACATACTTTTGTATGTATGATGTATATATACACTGAACAAAAATGTAAAACGCAATATGCAGCAAAGTTACTGTTTGCAAGAGCAAAATCAGTAAATTTAAATAAATGTATTAACATTACTGGGTAGGGGCATAGGCCCACCCACTGGGGAGCCATTCCCAGCCAATCAGAATGGATTTTTCCCAACAAAAGGGATATATTACAGACATAATTACTCCTCAGTTTCATCGGCTGTCTGGTTGGCTGGTCTCAGACAATGCCGCAGGTGAAGAAGCCGGATGTGGATGTCCTGCGCTGGCGTGGTTACATGTGGTCTGCGGTTGTGAGGCCAGTTGGACTTCCTGACTAATTCTCTAAAACAATGTAGGGAGGCGGCTTATGATAGAGAAATTAACATAACATTATCTGGCAACAACTCTGGTGTGCATTCCTGCAGTCAGAATGCCAATTGCATGCTCCTTCGTAACTTGAGAACTTTGTGGCGGCATTGTGTTGTGAGACAAAATTTCAAATTTATAAATGGCCTTTTAAAGTCCCCAGCACAAGTTGCACCTGTGTAATGATCATGCTGTTTAATCAGCTTCTTGATATGCCACACCTGTAAGGTGAGTGGATTATCTTGGCAAAGGAGAAATGCTCACTAATAGTTATGTAATTTATTTTAGGATAAATCATTTGAGAAAAAATATTTTTGTGCGTATGGAACATTTTGGGATCTTTTATTTCAACTCATGAAACATGGGACCAACGCTTTACATATTGTGTTTATGTTTTTTTTCAGTGTGTATATACAGTTGAAGTCGGAAGTTTACATACACCTTAGCCAAAAATATGTAAACTCAGTTTTTCACAATTTCTGACATTTAACCCGAGAAAAAAATTCCCTGTCTTAGGTCAGTTAGGATCATCACTTTACTTTAAGAATGTGAAATGTCAGAATAATAGGAGAGAGAATGATTTATTTCAGCTTTTATTTCTTTCATCACATTCCCAGTTGGTCAGAAGTTTACATACACTCAATTAGTATTTGGTAACATTGCTTTCAAATTGTTTAACTTGGGTCAAACGTTTCAGGTAGCCTTCCACAAGCTTCCCACAATAGGTTGGGTGAATTTTGGCCCATTCCTCCTGATAGAGCTGGTTAAACTGAATCAGGTTTGTAGGCCTCCTTGCTCGCACACGCTTTTCAATTCTGCCCACATATTTTCTATAGGATTGAGGTCAGGACTTTGTGATGGCCCGCCAAAACCTTGACTTTTTGTCTTTAAGCCATTTTGCCACAACTTTGGAAGTATGCTTGGGGTCATTGTCCATTTGGAAGACCCATTTGCGACCAAGCTTTAACTTCCTGACTGATGTCTTGAGATGTTGCATCAATATATCCACATAATTTTCCTGCCTCATGATGCCATCTATTTTGTGAAGTGCACCAGTCCCTCCTGCAGCAAAGCACCCCCACAACATGATGCTGTCACCCACATGCTTCATGGTTGGGATGGTGTTCTTCAGGTTGCAAGCCTCCCCCTTTTTCCTCCAAACATAACGATGGTCATTATGGCCAAACAGTTCTATTTTTGTTTCATCAGACCGGAGGACATTTCTTCAAAAGTACAATCTTTGTCCCCATGTGCAGTTGCAAACCGTAGTCTGGCTTTTATATTCCGGTTTTGGAGCAGTGGCTTCTTCCTTGCCTAGCGGCCTTTCAGGTTATGTCAATATAGGACTCGTTTTACTGTCGATATAGATACTTTTCTAACGGTTTCCTCCAGCATCTTCGCACCAAAGTACATTCATCTCTAGGAGACAGAACGCGTCTCCTTCCTGAGCGGTATGACGGCTGATATTTGCGTACTATTGTTTGTACAGATGAACGTGGTACCTTCAGGCATTTGGAAATTGCTCCCAAGGATGAACCAGACTTGTGGAAGTCTGATTTATTTTGATTTTCCCATGATGTCAAGCAAAGTGGCACTGTTTGATGGTAGGCCTTGAAATACATCCACAGGTACACCCCCAATTGACTCAAATGATGTCAATTAGCCTTTCAGAAGCTTCTAAAGCCATGACATCATTTCCTGGAATTGTCCAAGCTGTTTAAAGGCACAGTCAACTTAGTGTATGTTATCTTCTGACCCACTGGAATTGTGTTACAGGGAATTATTCTGTCTGAAATAATCTGTCTGTAAACAATTGTTGGAAAAAATACTTCTCTCATGCACAATATCGATGTCCTAACCGACTTGCTAAAACTATAGTTTGTAAACAAGAAATTTGTGGAGCAGTTGAAAAACTAGTTTTGAAAAACTCCTGACTTCAAATGTATATACAGGGAATGAGGTACAGCCTAGGCCATAGAGATGAGTTATGGGTCTATTCTCTAGTTTACAAGGTCCAAAAATGTACAATAACAGGCAACTCATATGGTGTATTTTGATCACACCATCGCATGAGCTCTCTCTCTGTCCTCCCAGCCATGGGCGTATTCATTATGGAAACCGTTTACCGTTTATAACCAAATGGAATTAAACAGAGCAAAACAAGAGTTTCTATTGGACAAATTTAGGTAGGTCCCTGTTTCGTTCCATCTCCTTCCATTTAGGTAACGTTTTGCCACAGAATTGGTGTAATGAATATGCCCCAGTTATTTTGGCTTCTGTATTTTATTTTCAGCAAGCAAGAGCAAGCTGTAGTAGTATATAAAATGCCCCAAATGTTTTTTAAGTTAACAACAAGCAATTGTAGGTCTAGTCTAGCTTTTCCTGGGACTCCACGTGCTAAAGAGGAATTATTAGGAATAAAACTGCAGTGAAAAGGCCTAGCCTAAAGATCTACCCAATGAATTTACACAGTGAAATATTTATATGAAATTACAGGCAGCCTAGGAAAAACATCTCTTGAAAAAGGAGAACAACTGGTAGACATACAGATAGTCCAGCAATCCACATGGACTGTTGTCCTCCGCATTTGGTAGAACCTCCAACACCCATTTTAATCCATTTACTTTTTTGTGCATTGAGGAACCATCTCCTTTTGACTCCAAAATTCCATTGAACTTTTCTAGACTCTTCAGCAGACAGAGACTGCAAGAAACCCTTAAATTATTGTGAAGATACCTTCTTTTTTTTAAAGCGAAATGCCCACCCAGCCGGGCTCATCAAGGAGGGAGGGAGGGCGGGAGAGGGAGAGACAGAGCGGCTTTTTTTTCTGTCCTTTTTTTTAAAGAAAAGCACATTTTTTGACCATTTAACATCAAATTAATTCAGAAATACAGTGTAGACATTGTTAATGTTCTAAATGATTATCGTAGCAGAAAACGGCTGATTTTTAATGGAATATCTACATAGAAGGCCAGCATCCCGGAGTCGCCTCTTCCCTGTTGATGTTGAGACTGGTGTTTTGCGGGTACTATTTAAAGAAGCTGCCAGTTGAGAATTTGTAAGGCATCCGTTTCTCAAACTAGACACTCTAATGTACTTGTCCCCTTGCTCAGTTGTGCACCGTGGCCTCCCACTCCTCTTTCTATTCTGGATAGAGCCAGTTTGTGCTGTTCTGTGAAGGGAGAAGTACACAGCGTTGTACAAGACCTTCAGTTTCTTGGCCATATCACGAAAGAAATAGCCTTCATTTCTCAGAACAAGAGTAGACTGACAAGTTTCAGAAGAAAGTTATTTGTTTCTGGCCATTTTGAGCCTGTAATTGAACCCACAAATGCTGATGCTCCACATACTCAACGAGTCTAAAGAAGGCCAGTTGTATTGCTTCTTTACTCAGAACAACAGTTTTCAGCTGTGCTAACATAATTACAAAAGGGTTTTCTAATGATCAATTAGCCTTTTAAAATGATACATTTGCATTAGCTAACACAATGTTGCAACACAGGAGTAATGGTATGTGATAATGGGCCTCTGTACGTCTATGTAGATATTTCATGAAAAATATGCCTTTTCCAGCTACAATAGTCCTTTACAACATTAACAATGTCTAGACTGTATTTTGGATCAAATTTATGTTATTTTAATGGACAACAAATATGTGTAGTGTATGTAATCATAAAGTGTGCATGTTCAAGATAGCATGCATAGATCATTGCAGGTCTGTGGAGAACTTCACAGTTGCTGTAATAATCTGTGCAGAATCTCAAACGGCATTGATCACTTGCACCATGCACTTTTAATGTAATCTCAACTGCAATCCAGCTATTTTGGATTTGCTATTAGATGAAGCACAGTGATATCAAAATATGTTGTTTAAATAAACAGAATATCTGACACTGTATACCAATTTGAACTGATGTGCTTTTAAATAGTTGAAAGTGCAGTGATAAATATTTACATGAAAACTAACCAAAAGTCAGACATTGTTTTCTCATTGGAATTTGGTTGTGCTCTTATATTGTTGATTTATGGCTGTCTTTATGAGTGGGTGAATATAGGGTGAATCTCATTGATCAATGTCTAAACCAAATATTATCAAATTATCCATTTTGAAATTACATAGTGTGCCCAGTGGGCAAGGTCAATAAATTAAGCCAGAATTGGATAAGTTATTTTTTGGGTTTAGTTGTGTTTTTAGTTTAGTTGTTTTGAGTTCGCTGCATGGGCATAACTGTATGATGTCACACATGTTGTGTTAAATGCATCTTAAAGTGTAAGCACATTGAAAGGATTTGAGAGACTGCTTAAATTTGAAGGGGAAAGAGGGGTGGGGGAGAAGCCTTTGTTTCGGGTTTTCTTTCCAATCCTCGGCTATGCCTGCATGTAAAATCGGTAATTATCTCCCGCATGTCAATGTGGCTCCTTTGAAAGGTGTCAGAAATCTGCCTACACAAAGAACTTGATGATTGCACTTGGGCTTTAATCACTTGGTTTCTGAAGTATTTTGCGGGTATGTAAAACTGTTGTTATTTTTCCTTCAAATATTTATTAATTTAACTCCAAAGAGGCATATTTAGTTTTTATTATTAAATGTAGAGCTCTAAAGATCATAAAAAGTAAGACTGCAGATGTGAACGGTGGTGAAAACAACTTCTTCAACAGATATTTGCTCATCTTGTTCTCGCCTGAAAGATGTGTGTTCATTCAAAAGTGTAGCTGGAGTCTGCGGGACTACTGAGTTATAAAAGTCTGTGTGCTGACCATATCCAAACACTGACCTAAGCCCTTGTCGAGTCACCTTTGCAGGATGCTCAGCTTTTTTAAATTGGCAAGTTCTGTAGGCCTATCCTCCACACATATTTTTGAAATATATGGTTTGTAGCCTAATTGTTCAATTTCTGAAAAATGTGACTTATCACATACTTTTATGAGGTCCATGTTGCTGTGTGAAGCCTTAGTCAGTCCGATTAAACTTTACTTCTTCCCTGCTTCTTTGTGTCAAAAGAAAATGGCAGACAGAGCACCAGTAGACTTTTTGTTTCCACCAACAGGTTTGGAATATGCTACACCTACTTTCATGACATATATCAAGTCTAAAATCATCTTATATAGTATACTTTGCCACTCCAGCCTTCAGGAATTGGGTTGGAAGTCAGAAAGTGGTTACAACGTTATCAAACAGCATGTCCGTAACACATTTCCAACAATCCAGTAAAACGTACCTGCCTTAGGCACCCTGCGCTCCCTACAGAGCTAGATGTTTCCTGCTAGAATAAGACCCTCCCCAATCCACAGTAGCCTAATCTCAGGCTAGCCAACTGGACCCTATCCTTCCAACCAACCCCTTAACAGCCATTACTCTACATACAGAGGTTTAGATAGCTAAGCAGTCTCTCTCACATCCAAATACCCACTCCCTTTGCCACCTCTGACCCAATCTCTCCCTTATTTCTTATGTGAACCTTATTCTCAGGGTAGGCGTACCCCGAACTGGTTGCCCGTGGGTGATTTTTTTTGGACCCCCAAGTTTTCTTTTTTAGATGTTTTGTTTATTGTTGTACATACAAGACTGTTCCAAGGTATTCCCAAGCATAATGGAGAGATATACGGTGCCCTCCATAATTATTGGGACAATGAAGCACTTTCTTATTTTGGCTCTATACATCAAAACTTTGGATTTGAATTCAAACAATACATATGTGGTTAAAGTGCAGACTGTCAGCTTTAATTAATTTGAGTGTATTTTCATCCATATCAGGTGAGCCATTTAGAAATGACAGCACTTTTTGTACATAGTCCAAAACAAACAGCCAATGCATCCAACAAAGCTTGATGTACTCATTGCATGCTATGAATATGAGACCAAATACTTAACTTTTGACTATTTTAATAGACATAAGGGATTTTGTCCCAATACTTTTTGCTCCCCTAAAATTGGGGGACTATGTACAAAAAGTGCTGTAATTTCTAAACGGTTAATGGATGAAAATACCCTCAAACTAAAGCTGAAAGTCTGCACTTTAACTTCATAGTCATTGTTTGAAAATTACATATTGGTTTCCTTACACTGTAAGCTGTCTATGGACAAGGTATGACAGCAATCCATGCTTTGGTTTAGTTTCCCTGGCACCGTAAATCCCATTCAGTCATGGGATTGATATTAGCATTTTTCGCGCATGATGTAAAAACATCTCAGTGACTTTGTTGAGCTTCACAATCAATTTAAGATACTCTTGGATGATTTGGACATGTGTGAAAAAATGCATCTGTCCCATGACTTCAATGGAATTGGTGCTACAAATGCTAAAACATTAGCATGTGGAAACAGTGCCAGGCAAAATAAACCAAAGCATGGATTGCTGTCATACCTTCTCCAAGTATTGAAAAGCTCAAAATTAGGCAAGAATCAACAGGGTGGAAATACAAACAATGAAAAGAAGACAGAAATGGTATGTGTGTATCTGTGTGTGAGAGTGTATGTGGGGGAGTGTGCGGGTGTGTTAGGAGATGAGTGTCCCTGTGTGTTTGAATGAGTCTGATGAGATGAGTGAGTAAGGAAAGCAGGTGGGAATGTCTGAGTCCAAGTGTGTCTACGATTAAGAGTTGTGTCTTAGAGAGTGAGTCTCTAAGACAGAGATAGGAAATATATATATTAAAATAATAAGATAATGTAGTGAATAAAAGCAGTGAAACATAGAAATACATTTTTTCCTATCATGAAGGAATGGTGCCCAACCCTACCTACCATAGACACCCACCTGAGTGGCCTAATGAGCCATCCTTACTCATTTGAAAGACCTAATGCAAGTAACCTAAGTAGCCAAAACAGAAAGCTGAACATGGTCAGAGACCCACTAAAGCAGCACCGCCCTCATGAGTCTGAGAATAAAATTCTCAAAGCTGCTAAGAGAACTTTGATGACCCTGTACCTCGCCGGTGGGAATTCCGGTGGAGTACCCCCACCCAGGTAGTGGCAGTGCTGGCAAAACTGGCTGCAGTAACCCATACAAGGAGGGTCACACTCAGACAATCAGAGCTGGGGCAGAATACTGTGGCCATGGCAGCACAACATAATTTCAAAGGTCTGACTGCACAGAATTGCCGGGGATGATGGTTTTCCTCGGGGGACCAGCGTGTGTCTGTGTTGCGGGGAATCTGAGCCCCATCAGCCAGGACTAGGCATTAGGTAATCAAATATTGTATCCATTTCACAGTTGTTGCTTTGGAGTAATGTTGGGGACTGTAGGTCTATATAGAGTTAGTTGGAGCTACATTATGTTTAGCAGGGAATCTATAAATGGTACAGCTAAGTGATTAACGGATATACATTTATTCTGATGGTACTGGTAGGATAAGTATATATACAAATAGTGGCAATGATAGTGGTATCTCAAAATATAACCCACCATGGTAATTGGTGACCTGAATATAGCTAGCTATAATTACAATGGTTTGGCTGATAATAGAAAAATAAGAACAGTTTTTTCATGGCTAAAGGAGAAGGACTAATATATTTATTGTTTACTGGGAACTCATTCAATATATTCTGACCAAGTGGCCTGGGAAAAAGAGTGGGATTGTGAAATCTATTTCTGTCATGGGTTAAGGAATTCAAAAGGACTTATGATCCTATTAAAAAACAAAATCTAGCTTGAAGTGCATTCTGTTAAAATAAATCCTCAAGGAAGATGGATTGCATTGAACAGGCTACTTGTTGATTAACAGATATGGCTCATATATCTATGTGGACCGAATAATGACGATCCAAACTTCTTTGAATATGTACTATAATCTAATTAGTCTCCAAGATAAAAAAAATAACTCTATATAATGGTTGGGGACTACAACACAGTTTTACGTATGTCAATAGACCATAAAGGCAAGCACACTACCAACTAACCCTCTGGTGCTTAAGTTAAGTCTACCCTCTCCTTTTTCGAACATTCTGTTAAAAATCGCGCAACATTTCAATGTCCTGCTACTCATGGCAGGAATATAGTATATGCCTATGATTAGTATGTGTGGATAGAAAACACTCTATCCACCAGTTTCTAAAACTGGTTAAATCACGGCTGTGACTATAACAGAGCGTGTGTTTCATCGAAAAGCGCAAGAAAAACTGGTCACTGAAAACTGAAAAATATATCCATGCACCACTTGCATAGTATTATTTAAGGGGCACCAAAATTAATAGGGCCAAGGATGCAATTCCTACAGCTTCCACACGATGTAGCCAAAAACGTCATTTTCATTGACAAAAATCGTATGTGCCATGACAAATAGATCCGTCATTCCATCCAGCCTACAGCAATCGATTTTGGAAGAGAGAAAAATGGACATTGTTTTCTTGAGTAGCTGCTATTGAATACAGATCGCCCAGTGATCAATTTGATCGCTTATTAACGTTTACAAATACCTAAAGTTGGGTTACAAAAGTAGGTTGAAGTGTTTTGTCAAAGAATATAAGGAACTTATATAATTTTAAAAAATGACGTTGCGTGTTGGAAGAGTGCTTTTTTCCTGAACCAGACAGTCTATACAAATGGATATTTTGGGCATACATGGACGGATTTAATCGGGAAAAGACCCAATTGTGATGTTTATGGAACATATAGGAGTGCCAACAAAGAATATCATCAAAGGTATTGAATGTTTTATATTTTATTTCTGCGTTTTTGTGTAGCGCCGGCTACGCTAATTCTTTTGTTTACGTCCCCTTCAGGTATATTGGGGTGTTGCATGCTATCAGATAACAGCTTCTCATGCTTTCGCCGAAAAGCATTTTAAAAATCTGACTTGTTGGCTAGATTCACAACGAGTGTAGCTTTAATTCAATACCCTGTATGTGAGTTTTAATGAACGTTTGAGTTTTAACGAGTACATCTAGCATTTAGCGTAGCGCATTTGCATTTCCAGGTGCCTACTTGTGACGTCTGCATCTCAAGTAGGATCAACAGGTTAACTTCTTGGTGACAGGGGGGCAGTTTCGAGTAGCTTGGATGAATAAGGTGCCCAGAGTAAACTGCCTGCTACTCTGTCCCAAATGCTAATATATGCATATTATTAGTAGTATTGGATAGAAAACACTCTGAAGTTTCTAAAACTGTTTGAATGATGTCTGAGTATAACATAACTCACATGGCAGGCGAAAACCTGAGACAAATCCAACCAGGAAGTGGGAAATCTGAGGTTTGTAGTTTTTCAACTCTTTGCCATTCCAATATACAGTGTAAATGGCGTCATATTGCTCTTCCTAAGGCTTCCACGAGATGTCAAGTCTTTCGAACGTTGTTTCAGACTTCTACTGTGAAGGAGGGGGGAATGAGAGCTGATTGAGCCAGGTGTCTGGCAGAGTGCCACAGGCTCAGAGGCGCAGTCACAAGAGTGTTAGCTCTCATTCCATTGCTTTTCTACAGACATAGGAATTCTTTGGTTGGAACATTATTGAACATTTATGATAAAAACATTTTATACTTTGTTTGACAACTTTCTACGGGCTGTAACGGAACTTTTTGAACTTTTCGTCTGACGTTCGGCTGGACCTGAACGCGCGTTTGGATTTGTTTACCAAACGCGCTAACAAAAGCAGCTATTTGGACATAAATGGACATTATCGAACAAATCAAACTTTTGTCGTGGAACTGCGATTGCTGGGAGTGCATTCTGATGAAGATCAAAGGTAAGTGAATATTTATAATGCTATTGCTGACTAATGTTGACTACACAATATCGCGGATATCTTTTTGGCTGCTTTGTTGTCTGAACGCTGTACTCAGATTATTGCATGGTTTGCTTTTTCCGAAAAGGTTTTTTGAAATCTGACAGAGCGGTTGCATTTAAGGCGAAGTATATCTCTAATTCCATGTATAACACTTGCATTTCTGTGAATTGATGTGGCTCTTTGCACAATCACCCCATGTTTTAGAACAACTGAATGTAACGCGTCAATGTAAAATTCGATTTTTTTATATAAATATGAACTTTATCGAACAAACATACATGTATTGTGTAACATGAAGTCCTATGAGTGTTATCTAATGAAGATCATCAAAGGTTAGTGATTCATTTTATCTCTGTGCCTTTTGTGACTCCTCTCTTTGGCTGGAAAAATGGCTGTGTTTCTCTGTGAGTTGGTGGTGACCTAACAATCGTTTGTGGTGCTTTCGCTGTAAAGCATTTAAAATCAGACACTGTGGCTGGATTAACGAGAATTGTATCTTTAAAATGGTGTAAAATACTTGTATGCTTGAGGAATTTTAATTGAGATTTTTGTTGTTTTGAATTTGGCGCCCTGCACATTCACTGGCTGTTGGCGAGGTGGGACGCTACCATCCCGCATATCCAAGAGAGGTAAAATCAAGCTAGTCGGATGAATTATTTTCTTGTATCCTTTTCCATTGTGCCAAAAGTGAAAAAAATATTGATTGAGGATCGAATGCGATCAGATCATCAACTTACATATCCCTCCAAATAACTATGCCAGACTTTCCATGAGGACAGGGATATTGGAAATCGAATCAGAGTTTATTGACTGACAGTACTTTCATAACAAAAACAAAATAATTCATAA
Organism: Oncorhynchus mykiss; assembly: GCF_013265735.2. Taxonomy (NCBI): domain Eukaryota; kingdom Metazoa; phylum Chordata; class Actinopteri; order Salmoniformes; family Salmonidae; genus Oncorhynchus; species Oncorhynchus mykiss. Next base: position 47,387,615 of record NC_048576.1, on the reverse strand, counting down.
CTGACTTTTTCTAGCACAATACAGCGGACCCACTTATCATATGTGATGCTTTTAAATGTGCCTTTAGATGACATTCAATTACATTTTCATCCTAAAAACTGAAACAGTATCGGTCAACTGAAAAAATACAACAGAAATAGAAAAGCTAACTTTACACATCAATGGTGTTGATACATCTACTACAAAGCACTGAATAATCTAGATGCAAAACAAAAAGGGGTTTGAGGAACTTATTCAGGAAAGATCAAGTTTCACTTACCTAAAAAAAACGTTGCAAATTGGATGGAGAACAAAACCTCAATATAGAAACATAACCAAAGAGAACCAACATAAAATTGTTACAAATGATGGAGGAATCCTTCTCACCAAACAAGATTTTTAATGAGGAACTAAAATATTCCTCCATCCTCACTTGACGATGAGTTTTATGATATTCTTCTCTCCAAAAATTGTTAAACTATCTGTGTCTTAAACAAATATTGTAAAGGCCTATTTGCTCTGGATGAACTATGGTTGGCAATTGATTCCTTTCAGAAGGGGGAAATCCCATGGCCTTGATGGCATTCCAATAGAGATATACACTATACGTGTATATAAAAAAGTATGTAGACACCCTTTAAAAATAGTGGATTCTGCTATTTCAGCCACACTTTGCTGATAGGTATATATGCTGACAGGTATATATGCTGACAGGTATATAGTGCACACAGCCATGCAATATCCATAGACAAACATTGGCAGCAGAATGGCCTTATTGAAGAGCTCAGTGACTTTCAACGTGGCACCATCATAGGATGCCACCTTTCCAATGAGTCAGTTCGTCAAATATCTGCCCTGCTAGAGCTGCCCCGGTCAACTGTAAGTGTAACTGTATTGTGAAGTGGAAACGTCTAGGAGCAACAACGGCTCAGCGCAAAGTGGTAGGCCACAAAAGCTCACAGAATGAGTGAGTAGTGCGTCAAAAGTTTCCACACTCACTACTGAGTTCCAAACTGCCTCTGGAAGCAGAGTCAGCACAATAACTGTTACACAGATTCTCTAGTGTTATCGCAGTTTACATACAGTACCAGTCAAAAGTTTGGACACACCTACTCATTCAAGGGTTTTTATTTATTTGTACAGTTTTCTATATTGTAGAATAATACTGAAGACATTAAAACAATTAAATAACTCTTAAGGAATCATGTAGTAATCAAATCAAAATATATTTTATATTTGAGATTCTTCAAAGTAGCCACCTTTGCCTTGATGACAGCTTTGCACACTCTTGGCATTCTCTCTACCAGCTTCATGCGATTGACACCTGGAATGCATTTCAATAAACAGGTGTGCCTTGTTAAAAGTTCATTTGTAAACTGTATTTCCTTCTTAATGCGTTTAAGACAATCAGTTGTGTTGTGACAAGGTACAGGGTGGTATACAGAAGATAGCCCTATTTGGTGAAAGACCAAATCCATATTATGGCAAGAACAGCACACATAAGCAAAGAGAAACGACAGTCCATCATTACTTTAAGACACGAAGGTCAGTCAATACGGAACATTTTAAGAACTTCTAAAGTTTCTTCAAGTGCAATCGCAAAAACCATCAAGCGCTATGATGAAACTGGCTCTCATGAGGACCGCCACAGAAAAGGAAGACCCAGAGTTACCTCTGCTGCGGAGGATAATTTAATTCCAGCCTCAGAAATTGCAGTCCAAATAAATGCTTCACAGAGTTCAAGTAACAGACACTATCAACTGTTCAAAGGAGACTGCATGAATCAGTCCTTTATTTATTTTATTTATTTATTTAACCAGGAAGGTCTCATTGAGATTTAAAATCTCTTTTTCAAGAGCGTCCTGGCCAAGATAGGCAGCACCAAGTCATTACAAAAATTACAGACAAACAACATGAAAAACTCACAAGTGTATAACAAAATCAAAAACAGCAAATTACAAACATTGACAGGTCAGTGAATCAGTCTCAAGATCATTCATCAGTGATTTAAAAATACCAATCGGGACAACTTCTTCCAGTTCAAAAGCATTTTGTAAGGCGTTCCAAAATGTTGGTGCAGAGTACATAAAGGCCCTTTTACCAAATTCAGTTCGGACATTTGGAACAGTTACTAGGATAAAGTCCAGAGAACAAAGAGAGTGCCCACCACATTTCTGAACAATAAAAATGCCCAAATAAAAAGTTAGTAAACCCAAAATGTCTTTGTAAATACAAGTAAACAAGTGCCTGAGACTACGAGTGACTAGAGAAGGCCAGCCAACCCTGGTACAAAGTGCAGTGGTGCGTAAGGGTTTAGCAGTTTAAAATAAATCTCAAAATGCCATGGTAAAGGGTATCAATTGATCTCAAACACTGAGCAGAAGCATTCATATATAAAATATCCCCATAATCTAGTAAAGGCATAAATGTAGCCTCCTTCTGGCTTCAAAAGAAAAACAGGCTTTATTCCTAAAATAAAATCCCAATTTCGGATTCCATTTTTTGTAAGTTGTTGAATATGCAATTTAAAAAAAGAGGCCATCAATTAAAATTCCAAGATATTGGTTGAATTGCTGCAAAGAAACCACTACTGAAGGACACAAATAATAAGAAGAGACTTGCTTGGGCTAAGAAACACGAGCAAAAAAATTAAATTATATGCTATTAATTACTCACAGACATAATTCAAACAGTTTTAGAAACTTCAGTGTTTTCTATCCAATAGTAATAACAATATGCATATATTAGCAATCTAGGACAGAGTAGGATGCAGTTCACTATGGGCACGCAATTCATCCAAAGTGAAAATACTGCCCCCTATCCTCAACAAGTTTTAAGAGGGTTTGAACGATGCTGAATGGGTGTGGGCAAAGAAGAGCTCTCCAGTAGGTACCAAAACATTTAAAGGCCATTTTCTCAATAGTGAGTTACAAGTTTGTCAACTTTCAAAGCAGAATTACAATTTCAATTACAATTTCAATTGTTCCTCAAATGCTGTGTATGACATACCTACTGTAGCTCTGTGTCTCTGCTTTTATCCAATGTAAAAAACACAATTGCTACATAAGACCGAATCAAGTCGTCGATCACATGTGCTTAACAAGTCACATAACAAGTTGCAATTATCTGTATGGTCCCTCAGTTAAGCAGTGAATTTAAAACACAGATTCAACCAAAGTCCAGGGAGGTTTTCCAATGCATCGTAAATAATAATATCCTTTCGAGCATGGCGAAGTTATCAATTACACTTTGGATGGTGTATCAATACACCCAGTCACTTCAAAGATACAGGCATCCTTCCTAACCCAGTTGCAGGAGAGGAAGGAAATCACTCAGGGAATTCACCATGAGGCCACTGGTGACTTTACAACAGTTACAGAGTTTAATGGCTGTGATAGGAGAAACCTGAGGATGAATCAAAAACATTGTAGTGACTCCACAATACTAACCTAATGACATATTGAAAAAGGGAAGTCTGTAAACAATACAAAATATTTGAAAACATGCATCCTGTTTATAATAACGCACCAAAGTCAAATCTGCAAAATATGTGGCAAAAAAAAATACTTTATGTCCTGAAGACAAAGCATTATGTTTGGGGCAAGTCCAACAAAAAACATCACCGAGTATAACATTTCATATTTTCCAGCATGGTGGTGGCTGCATCATGTTATAGGTATGCTTGTCATCGGCAAGGACTAGGCAGTTCCTTTAGGATAAAAATTAAATGAACTAAGCACAGGCAAAATCCTAGAGAAAAACCTGGTTCAGTCTGCTTTCCATCAGACACTGGGAAACAAATTCACCTTTCAGCAGCACAATAACCTACAACAAGGCCAAATATACACTGGGGTTGATTACCAAGACAACATTAAATGTTCCTGAGTGGCCTAAATACAGTTTTGACTTAAATCAGCTTGAAAATATGGTAAGACATGAAAATGGCTGTCAACAGTAGGAATGATCTACAACCAACTTGAGCTCTTAGAACCGAGCTCTTAGAGACTTACCCAGAAAGACTCAGAGATGTAATCGCTGCCAAAAGGTGACTAACATGAATTGCCTCAGGGGTGTGAATACTTATGTCAAATAGATACTTATATATTTTTTTATCAGTTTGCTAACTTTTTGATTTATCAGGTAAATCTAAAATTATAATGTATAAGTGTGATGTCAGGAAAAGTTGTATATGCTAGCTAACATTTCCAAAAGCTAACCAAACAAAACATAATTATTTTAAGTGTTTTAGCCTTCATGTGCATTAGTAGCACAATATCTAATTTATTTTCATTCGTTTTTAATTACACTTGTATGTTGACTTCTCAATATTGATGTTGGTTTTAAGTTTTGGCTGCTTAGCGGATGTACAATTGTCGTGAATTGAATTATGGGGTGTTTCAGGCCCCGGAATGAACAGAATTATACACTTGCACAAGGATTGTATCTGCCCTTATTTTAATTAACAGGGAGTCAATTCTGAGACCAAGTTATTTTCCAGATGAGCACTGTGTAGCACCACAATACACATCAAAATATAATGAACACATTCATATACACAATAAAATACACATTTTTATACACAAGAATACACGAAAAGAGTAACAATCATAAAAAAAGAGACATTGTTCAGTTAAATTGTCCCATCAACCATCTGAAATGCCCTAGAGGCACCAATTACTTCCATTTCGAAGTGTATTGTAGATCATTCCACACATAAAGGTGCAAGGAAATTAAAGGCTGATTTACCTAACTCTCTAGACACCAAAGGAGTCTCAGGGGCCTCCCGAGTGGCACAGCAGTCTAAGAGGCATCACTACAGACCTGGGATCGATCCCGGTCTGTGTCACAACCGGCGTGATGGGGCAGCGCACATTTTACCCAGAGTCGTCCAGATATGAATATTATTATCTTCATGGTGATGTTCACAAAGGTAGATACATGCAATATCCTTCTTTTGCATATTTGGGTATTATTCTACACACTGGCTATTTGTCACGATCGTCGTATGGAGTAGACCAAAGCGCAGCGTGGTTAGAATACATTCTTCTTTATTGAAGGAAGAACACAAAGCGCACTTAAACAAAATGATAAGACGATCGTGACTTCTAATGCGCCACATAACATAGACAATAACCCACGAAATACCCAAAGAAGATGGCTGCCTAAATATGGTTCCCAATCAGAGACAACGATAAACACCTGCCTCTAATTGAGAACCAATCTAGGCAACCATAGACCTACATAAACACCTAGATGGTAAACAACCCCATAAATCTACAAAACCCCTAGACAGTAGAAAACCCTAGATGAGACAAAAACACACATACCACCCTCGTCACACCCTGACCTAAACAATATATATAAAGAAAACAAAGAACTCAGGTCAGGGCATGACACTATTATTGTAATGAGCTCAGTCCCCCAACTAGACCATGGTTGGTCCAGATCAGAGCAGATCTGAAACAATCATAGATGTCTATGTTACACAGTACAGTACAGTACAGTACAGCCGAGCACAGTAGAGAACAATTTGACAGTGCATAAGCTAGATGTAAAATTAAAGAAATAAGTTGTCACTCAACTAATAAAGCCTAATATCCTGTCGTGGTAATTTCCTGTGTCATGACTGTCCTGATCAGGTCAGGTTACAGGAGACCACAACCCTACAGATTATCTCTCAACCCCAACAGAGGAGGAGAGATCTAGGGGTCTGAAGGTGTGGGGGTTTTATGACCCCTCACGCCCCAGGTAAATCTTAGGCCACACAACATTCCTGTGTCCCCTCAATATGGAAAACCAGCCTCAGAACATTAAACATGAAATAAAGGGACTTTGGAACAATGGTTTCCGTCAGCCACAATGGTGGTCATGACGATAGATGGAATATGAAAATGTCATTTTTGTTTTGTTATTAAAGGTTAATAGATGACGTTATTACGAAAACATTGTGACGTTATTACGAAAACATTGTAACGTCAACAGTTTACCTAGTATATGTTTGATGTTTATACATTGTACGTTGTGTGGAAAATGTCCAAATCAAAGAGAATGGTAAAGATGAAATGTGAAGTTAGTTGTCTAAAATTGGATTTGAGTAAAATCTAGACCTTGCCTTTTATCTTGGTACGCCCAGAGAATTACCCTAAAGGCGGTTACGCCCACTTCTGACCCGAGGGTATAAAACCTGTGAGTGAAGAATTTACAGAGGAGACTAAGTGACCCAAGCTGCAGTCGAGGTCTAAAAAGTCAACGAACCCAAAACGCAACACAAGTTTGAAGACAAAAATATTTTTCTACCCAAGGTACGGATGAGTAGCTGTGTCTAAGCAGGTGAATTCAAGTCGAACCACCTAGCCTCCACTCCCCATCGAATCGTGGTATCTACACGGTTTCATTCCTACGCTGTGAGCTCTGAGCCTGAATGGTCCACACAGAGAATCCACGGAGATCTTCCCCACATAGATCTTCCCCACATAATTACCTCATTATATTCTGACCCATAAGAGCAGCAGTTTGGGGCAAGGCTAGGGTTAGAATAAGCATAGCTGACAAATTCACCCAAATGTATGTTTCTCTCGTGTACTTTCTCTTTTAAATCCCCATTTTGGGTAACACGTGCCATGGTGTGTTATACTAAGTTATACTAGTGTTATACTAAGTTCTAATCAATAGTCTAGAATGTGTTTTTGTGTATGTATACCTTTTATCATCATTTTAGCTTTCTAGTAAATAAATTCTCAACTAAGATTGGTGTGGTACGAACTCATTGGTGAGACCCGGGTCCGTGCAGATTCCCGGATTATGCGACGTTCAGAACGAGACTGTAGAGGTAACTTGTTAATTAGCGGCTGTTGTAAAATCGATATTCTGATATTCTTTGAGTTAATTTGGGAAACAGAAACTCAATAAAACTAATTTTCCCATGGTGCCCCAGGTTAATGAGTTAATAATTGCTTGATTCAGTTAATCACGCAATTAGAAACCTTTAATCATTCAATGAGCAACAGTCGTCACATTAACTAATACAATATCACGACACCTGTATTACTAAATGATGAGAGTTACAAACCACACGAGTCAGATGTAACGCTTGTCGTCTGGGGAAGGAGAGGATGACCAAAGTGCCACATGGTAAGTGTTCATTATTTTAATTAAAGAAAGCACTGAACCAATACAAAAATAACAAAATTAACGAATGAAACGAAACAGTCCTGTCTGGTGACACACACACACACACACACACACACACACACACACACACACACACACACACACACACACACACACACACACACACACACACACACACACACACACACACACACACACACACACACACACACACACACACACACACACACACACACAAAATAACCACCCACAAAACACAATGGAAAACAGGCTACCTAAATATGGTTCTCAATCAGGGACAACGATTGACAGCTGCCTCTGATTGAGAACCATACCAGGTCAAACACAGAAATAGAAAATCATAGATAAACTAACATAGACAACCCACCCAACTCACGCCCTGACCATACTAAAACAAAAGACAAAACAAAGGAACTAAGGTCAGAACTTGAAATCAGAGTTATACTTAAACTTCATATTTTAATAATATGAGCTTCACCATAGCCCTGTGACTTTCAGATCAATTCAGTGTCTATAAATGAATTCTGAGAGTGCTTACAAAATAATACTTCATCTTTTATAGCCAAGATACACCCCTCTCAACTCACAATGACGAACCACAGATCTTAGGAACTTCACAAAGGGCCTTTTACTTGAAAGAGGAGTATCCCATAGCCAGATAGCATTAGCTATTAATGATCATTCAGTTTGGTCTCTTGGACGACATTCTAATCACAAGTATAAAATAAATAAAATATCTTATTTATCTATGTTACCTAACTAATTCTGATTCAGCTACAACAATCCTGCACGCCATTTTAACATTTGAATCATAGACGTCTATGATTGGTACAGATTTGGACCGGCCAGGGCGGACTGACCAAATTTCAAATACTTATCAATGTCCATGGACGTCCGGTGTAAGTCGGTGCTCAGTGGATGAGGATGCTTGTTACAGTAAAGGGAAAGAGGTTTGGTGGTATGTGTCATGGTAGGTGCCAGTAAGAGCTGGGAGAGGTGACATTTACTGGAGAGAGAGAAGAGAATGAGAGCGGCAGAGGGTGAGAGGGTGAATGAGAGGGAGGGGTTGTCCAGACTGTTTTCAGTGCCTTACTTTGACCACCAGAAAGGGAGAAAAAAATGGCAATGAGCTGAACATAACAGTATGCCAGAGGACAGTAGCAGGTGACCCAACTGTGGTTTGTGACTACCATGATTTCCCATTGTAGCCAATTCAATTGAAGTAATTCCGTTACTGATTTGGTAACAGAATTAATCACTTAATAATTCTTAAACAAACTTAATATCAGAAAAAACACTAACTAATTTGGTAGGTTGCAATGATGTGCGCTTAGAGTCGGGATGCAAGTTCAGGGAGTGAGTGTTTTAATAAAATAAACGGAACATAATACAAACAAGAACCACTAACAGCACACAGACAAGAAACAGAAACAATAACGCCTGGGGAAGGTACCAAAGGGAGTGACAAATATAGGGAAGATATTCAGGGAGTGATGAGTCCAGGAGAGTCTGATGACATGCAGGTGCACGTAACGATGGTGACAGGTGTGCACCATAACGAGCAGCCTGGTGATCTAGAGGCCGGAGAGGGAGCACACGTGACAAAGGTATACCTTTACTCGTCACTTCTGGGAACTGTCATTATCCTTCCTCATCAAATATCTTAAAGATATATGGGTTTTTGATAACAGAAATACAAGGCAGAATGCAATGTTTCTTAAACTTGCAAAAGGCAAATAATTTCTCCAAAATGAAATATAAGTGTTGATATTAGTTGGCAGGGGTCTTCACTACATCATTATTGTGTTTTGATGTATTTCTAATACCCTTTAAGACGTTTTCCGTTAGATGTTGTCGAAGACCACTTTTCCATCTGTTTGACCAGAAATCAAAGCTTACTTTAAGGATGGGAAATGGTTGAAATATACTGAACAAAAATATAAACGCAACATGCAACACTTTCATTGATTTTACTGAGTTACAGGCCCTAATCTATAGATTTTACATGACTGGGAATATAGATATGCATCGGTTTGTCACAGATATCTTTAAAAAAAATGGGCCTCACAATAGGCCTCAGGATCTCGTCACGGTATTTTTGTGCATTCAAATTGTGTTTGTTGTCCGTAGCTTATGCCTGCCCGTACCATAACCCCATCGCCACTATGGGGCACTCGGTTCACAATGTTAACATCAACAAACTGCTCTCCCACACGACGCCACACACGGGGTTGTGAGGCCGGTTGGTTTGCCAAATTCTATAAAACAATGTTGGAGGCGGCTTAAGGTAGAGAAACTAATATAAAATTCTCTGGCAACAGTTCTGGTGGACATTCCTACAATCAGCATACCAATTGCACGCTCCCTCAAGACTTGAGACATCTGTGGCATTGTGTTGTGTGACAAAACTGCACATTTTAGAGTGGCCTTTCAGGTGGATATATTATATATTTTTTAACCTTTATTTAAAAAACAACAAATTCTTATTTGCAATGACAGCCTACCCTGGCAAACCCGGATAACGCTGGGCCAATTGTGCGCTGCACTGTGGGACTCCCAATCACATCCGGTTGTCATACAGCCGGGTGGAGATTATAAGAGTCTTTATTGTGACCGGACTACACACAGGCTTTAGAAGAGATAACGGGACCTGTCTGCTGTCTCAGCTACTTCCTGACACCAAGGGCGTACCCAAAGGCTCAGTCCTAGGCCCCACGCTCTTCTGAATTGACATCAACAACATAGCTCAGGCAGTAGGAAGCTCTCTCATCCATTTATATGCAGATGATAGTCTTATAGTCAGCTGGCTCCTCCACGGATTTTGTGGTAAATGCTCTACAATAAAGCTTTCTTCGTGTCCAGCAAGCTTTCTCTACCCATAACATTGTTCTGAACACCTCCAAAACAAAGGTCATGTGGTTTGGTAAGAAGAATGCCCCTCTTCCCACAGGTGTTAATACTACCTCTAAGGATGCTCTCGAGCGGCGAGATGTTCTTTACCATTTTGCCATCAGATTTGCCACCAATGCACCTTATAGGACACATCACTGCACTCTACACTCATCTGTAATCTGGTCATCTCTGAATACCCGTCGCAAGACCCACTGGTTTATGCTTATTTACAAAACCTTCTTAGACCTCACTCCCCCCTATCTGAGATATCTACTGCAGCCCTCATCCTCCACATACAACACCCGTTCTGACAGTCACATTCTGTTAAAGGTCCCCAAAGCGCACACATCCCTGGGTCCTCTTTTCAGTTTGCTGCAACTAGCAATTGGAACGAGTTGCAACAAACACTCAAACTGGACAGTTTTATCTCAGTCTCTTCATTCAAAGACTCAATTATAGACACTCTTACTGACATTTGTGGCTGCGTTGTGTGATATATTGTTGTCTCTACCTTCTTGACCTTTGTGCTGTTGACTATGCCTATGTTTGTACCATGTTTTGTGCTGCTACCATGTTGTGCTGCTACCATGCTGGGTTGTCATGTGTTGCTGCCTTGCTATATTGTTGTCTTAGGTCTCTCTTTATGTAGTGTTGTCTCCCTTGTTGTGATGTGTGTTTTGTCATATATTTATATTGTATTTATTCATTTTAATCCCAGGCCCCTGTCCCCGTAGGAGGTATTTTGCCACTTGGTAGGCCATCATTGTAAATAAGAATTTGTTCTTAACTGACTTGCCTAGTTAAATAAAAGGTTAAATATATTTTTTTTATATAAAATAAATGCTGAGTGATGGGTTTTCAAAGCAGTGTGAGGCTTCTGTCACAATATTCTACTCAAATGTGAATAATTGCCAATTCAAGTTAGAATGAAAAGATGTGCTGCAGCGATAGGTGACCAGACCCCAGATATACTGATTCAACCGCTGATGAACCGGTTTTTGGTGCATCATCGGCTGTAGGTGACAACAACTAAAGTGTTCACTGCATAGTTAAAATAAGTGATCTACCTCCATAAAACATAGCTATCCACAGCTAACTTTTGTAAATGCAATAGGCCATGCAGCTGCAGGTGAAGTTTTGATTGTGGTTTGTTTTACTATCCCAGTAACAATACCTGCACAGGATTGGTACATCCGAACATCACACCTGCGGGACAGGTACACGATGGCAACAACAACTGCCCGAGTTACACCAGGAATGCACAATCCCTCCATCAGTGCTCAAACCGTACGCAATAGGCTGAGAGAGGCTGGACTGAGGGCTTGAAGGCCTGTTGCAAGGCAGGTCCTCACCAGAAATCACCGACAACAACGTCAAATATGGGCACAAACCCACCGTCGCTGGACCAGACAAGACTCGCAAAAAGTGCTCTTCACTGATGAGACGCGGTTTTGTCTCACCAGGGATGATGGTCAGATTTGCGTTTATCGCTGAAGGAATAAGCGTTACACCGAGGTCTGTACTCTGGAGCGGGATCGATTTGGTGGTGGTCTGGGGTGTGTGTCACAGCATCATCGGACTGAGCTTGTTGTCATTGCAGGCAATCTCAACGCTGTGCGTTACAGGGAAGACATCCCCCTCCCTCATGTGATACCCTTCCTGCAGGCTCATCCTGACATGACCCTCCAGCATGACAATGCTACCAGCCAATCTGCTCATTCTGCGCATTATTTCCTGCAAGACAGGAATGTCAGTGTTCTGCCATGTCCAACGAAAAGCCCGGATCTCAATCCAATTGAGCACGTCTGGGACCTGTTGGATCAGAGGGTGAGGGCTAGGGCCATTCCCCCCAGAAATGTCCGGGAACTTGCAGGTGCCTTGGTGGAAGAGTGGGGTAACATCTCACAGCAAGAACTGGCAAATCTGGTGCAGTCCATGAGGAGATGCACTGCAGTACTTAATGCAGCTGGTGGCCACATCATACTGTCTGTTACTTTTGATTTTGTTCAGGGACACATTATTCAATTTCTGCTAGTCACATGTCTGTGTAAATTGTTCAGTTTATGTCTCAGTTGTTGATTCTTGTTATGTTCATACAACTATTTACACATGTTAAGTTTGCTGAAAATAAATGCAGTTGACAGTGAGAGGATGTTTCTTCTTTTGCTGAGTTTATATATAGTTTGTTTTTTTCACAGATTTTTTAAACTGATAAAGCCCAGTTTATGTGGCACGTACACAAAGTAATATCCTTGTAAATGTGTTGCATAATGCATAACGACAGTCTCATATATTAAAACCAAAGTTTTTCATTTTTGTAAGGTCACTGTCACTTTCGGTACAAAGACACAGATAATTAGAGGTCTTTTGGAAAGAATTGACATAGACTGATGACATAGCACCGGTTTAAATGTGCCAAGAACTGCAACGCTGCTGGGTTTTTCATGCTCAACAGTTTCCTGTGTGTATAAAGAATGGTCCACCACCCGAAGGACATCCAGCCAACTTGACAACTGTGGGAAGCATTCGAGTCAAAATGGGCCAGAATCCTTGTAGAACTCTTTCAACATGTTGTCGTCCATTCCCAGACTAATTGAGGCTGTTCTGAGGGCAAAAGGGGGTGCAACTCAATAATAGGAAGGTTGCGTGACCTCATCATTGAAGAGCTGTAACAGTTTCACCCGCCTGCAGCTGGTACTGTTTGACACATTCAGTCTCATCTTATCTGAAACTCCAATAAGTTGTCTTCCATGGTATAGGATAAGTGAATGTGAGCTTGTGCCGTCCCTCCCCACTCTTACATGTACCTGCAAGGTCTTGAGGTGGTCCAGAGTTGATGACATGACACCCTTAAAGTCTACCCCCATTCCCGGTGCTGAAGTATCCATCACAACTCAGATTAGATTACTCATCTTTCAAGGCTGAGATGAGTTTTATGTGCTCTGGCATCTGAGTTGTACGTAGAAAAGCCTTTTTCCAGTGTGTCCTCTGCTCCTGCTGGATGTACAGATTTCTCCCCAAGGAAATGTTGAAAAACCTGGTTATACAGCAAAGAACAGTCTTCAATTCTCTTACAGCATATGACAGTCCTTGGGGTCTCAGGCCCCTTTGACTCCAACTCTGTGAACAACCATGAAAACGTCTCTTCAGGGTCAGACGACATCTTCTTCACGGCCAGTCTGATGTTGTCCCTGTCAGGGCTTTTCACCACCTCAACACATTGCTGCATGCCCAGGTGCTTCATTGTGCTCTTTCTCGTAGCCTTGAAAGCTGCAGCTGTGACAGCCAATACAGGGACTGGAAGGAGTGGCCGCAGCTGTCCAACCACTCCACACCACTTCCATAAGCAGCCTTCTACCCCTGTGCCTTACTACTGCCTTATATAGGAAATGGGATAAAAAACATGAAATTATCCATTAGTTGTCATAATAAAGGACTAAATAATACTGGTTCAACGACAACATTGTCATGTTGAAGGTAGAGCGTGGCCTGAGAGTCATTTTAAGAGAAAGTCCAACATATACATATTTTTAAGTGATATATACATGAACCCACAGATACTGATCAAAGTATAAGCAGGTATCACGCATCAGACACTCGCTTTAAAGTCAAATAATACCAGGCCATTTAAGGTTGACAATGTCAACTTACCTGAAAAGAAGATCAAAACACATTTTAGTTACACACAAATAACTCTCCATTGAACCACAAGCTCGCAGAACAATGACGTTTGAAGTAGGCGTCGCCATTTCTTTAAGCCAACAAAAGTTTCAGGAGTCCCAAAGACAATCTTGTATACACCTTTGGACATTTTCTTGTCCTCCATCTCACTTTGACTGCATATGCGGTTCCTTGAGAGTTCAGGAACAAACCAGATCCTTGATATCAAAGGAGAACCTACAATTCTTCAATTTTAGTCAATCACAGACTGGGAAAGGGGGATACCTAGTCAGTTGTTCAACTGAATGTATTCAACTTAAATGTGTTTTCTCCATTTATCCCAAACCCTCTGAATCAGAGGGGCTGCCTTAATCAACATCCACATCACCCAGGGAACTGTGGGTTAACTGCCTTGCTCAGGGGTAGAAAATATTTTTACCTTGTCAGCACAAGGGATTCGAATTCTAATTGCATAAATATGCTGGTGGTTTTAATTAACCTAAAAGGAAACACATACTATGGATACTGTATTTGGTTGTTAGCAATTCCAGTTACATTTACAGTTGGCAAAACATGTAGGTGGCACAAACATCATGTATCTAACATAATATTCAAACTTTCATAATTTCTCATGAAAGGGAGAGGCGGCTCAGTCAAGGAAGGCATCGTCGCGTGTTAATCCCAGACTGCGTTCAAATCATTTTAATTCAATTATATTTGTCACATGCTTTGTGAACAACAGGTATAGACTAACATTGAAATGCTTACTTAAGGGCCCTTCCCAACAATGCAGAGAGAAAGAAAATAGTGAAATAATAGACAAGTAAGAACAAGCAATAAATATACAATGAGTAATGATAACTTGGCTATATACAGTGGCAAAAAAAGTGTTTGAACACTTTGGAAATCCCTGGATTTCTGCATTAATTGGTCGTACAATTTTATCTGACCTTGATCTAGGTCACAAAATAGACAAACATGAAACAGTCTGCTTAAACTAATAACACACAAACAATTATACGTTTTCATGTCTTTATTGAACACACCGTGTAAACATTCACAGTGCAGGGTGGGAAAAGTATGTGAACCCTTGGATTTAATAACTGGTTGACCATAACCCTTGGCAGGAATAACTTCAACCAAACGTTTTCTGCAGTTGCAGACCTGCACAATGGTCAGGAGGAATTTTGGATCATTTCTCTTTACAAAACTGTTTCAGTTCAGCAATATTCTTGGGATGTCTGGTGTGAACTGCTTTCGAGGTCATGCCACAGCATCTCAAATTGGGTTTGAGGTCAGGACTCTGACTGGTCCACACCAGAAGGCGTATTATTTTCTGTTATTGATTTACTTCTGTGTTTTGGGTCCTTGTCCTGTTGCGTCACCCAACTTCTGTTGAGCTTCAATTGGCGGACAGTTTGCCTTACATTCTCCTGCAAAATGTCTTGATAAACTTTCATTTTTTCGTCGATGATAGCAAGCTGTCCAGGCCTTGAGGCTGCAAAGCAGTCCCAACCCATGATGCTCCCTCCACCATAGTTTACAGTTGGGATGAGGTTTTGAGGTTGGTATGCTGTGCCTTTTTTTCTCCACATAGTGTTGCACGTTCCTTCCACACCACTCAACTGTAGTTTCATCTGTCCACAGAATAATCTTGCCAGTAGCGCTGTGGAACATCCAGGTGCACTTTTGCAAACTTCAGACGTGCAGCAATGTTTTTTTGGACAGCAGTGGCTTTTTCTGTGGTGTCCTCCCATGAACATCATTCTTGTTTAGTGTTTTACATATCGTAGACTCGTCAACAGAGATGTTAGCATGTTCCAGAGATGTATGTAAGTCTTCAGCTGACACTAGGATTCTTAACCTCAATGAGCATTCTGCGCTGTGCTCTTGCTGTCATCTTTGCACGATGGCCACTCACAGGGAGAGTCAAAACAGTGCTGAACTTTCTACATTTATAGACAATTTGTCTTACCAGGGACTGATGAACATCAAGGCTTTTAGAGATACTTTTGTAACCCTTTCCAGGGTTAGATCTTCTGAGATGTGTTTTGTTCAAGGCATGGTTCACATCAGGTAATGCTTCTTGTGAATAGCAAAATCACAAAAAAGTGATTTTTATAGGGCAAGGCAGCTCAAAACAACATCTCCAATCTCATCTCAGTGATTGGACTCCAGGTTAGCTGACTCCTGACTCCATTAGTACTTTTTCCAACCTACACTGTGAATGTTTAAATGATGTATTCAATATAGACAAGAAAAATACAATAATTTGTGTGTTATTAGTTTAAACACACTATGTTTGTCTATTGTTAGGACTTAGATGAAGATCAGATCAAATCAAATGTGATAATTTGGTAATTCCAAAGGGTTTACATACTTTTTACCAGTACTGAGTCGATGTGCAGGAGTATGAGGAAATTGAGGTACATACACTACGTGACCAAAAGTATGTGGACACCTGCTCATTGAACATCTCATTCCAAAATCATGGACATTAATATGGAGTTGGTACCCCCTTAAAAGCCAGTCTTCACTCTTCTGGGAAGGCTTTCCACTAATGTTGGAACATTGCTGCTGGGACTTGCTTCCATTCAGCCACAAGAGCATTAATGAGGTCGGGCACTTATGTTGGGCACTGATGTTGGGCAATTAGGTCTTGGCTCGCAGTCGGCGCTCCAATTCCTCCCAAAGGTGTTCGATGGAGTTGAGGTCAGGGCTCTGTCTGTGCAGGCCATTCAAGTTCTTTCACACAATCTCTACTTGGACCTTGCTTTGTGCACAGGAAAGGGCCTTCCCCAAAGTTGGAAGCACAGAATCATCTAACATGGTATTGTATGCTGTAGCTTTATGATTTCCCTTCACTGGAACTAAGGGGCATAGCCCGAACCATAAAAAAACATCCCCAGACCATTATTCCTCCTCCAAACCTTACAGTTGGCACTATGCATTCGGGCAGGTAGCGTTCTCCTGGCATCCACCTAACCCAGATTCATCCTTCGGACTGCCAGATGGTGAAGCATGATTCATCACACCTGAGAACTTGTTTCTACTGCTCCAGAGTCCAATGGCGGTGAGCTTTACACCACTCCAGCCGACGCTTGGCTTTGCATATGGTGATCTTAGGCTTATGTGCGGCTGCTTATACGCACTACGTGCTTCAGCGCTCGGCAGGTCCCATTATGTGAGCTTGTGTGGCCTATCACTTTGCGTCTGAGCCGATGTTGCTCCTAGACATTTCCACTTCACAAAAACAGCACCTACAGTTGGCAGCTCTAGCAGGGCTTGAATTTGACAAACTGACTTTTTGGAAAGGTGGCATCATATGACGGTGCCTCGTTGAAAGTCACTGAGCTCTTCAGTAATGTCATTCTACTGCCAATGTCTGTCTTGAGAATGCATGACTATGTGCTTAGTTTTATACGCCTCTCAGCAATGGGTGTGGCTGAAAAAGCTGAATCCACTAATTTCAAGGGGTGTCAACTTACTTTTGTGTATACAGTGCATTAGCAAAATATTCGGACCCCTTGACTTTTTCCACATTTTGTTACGTTACAGCCTTATTCTAAAATGGATGAAAAAAAATACAATCTCATTTATCTACGCACAATACCCCATAATGACAAAGCAAAAACAGATTTTTTGAAATGTTAGCAAAGTTATATACAGTGAAAAATTATCAATAATACATTTTTTATTAATATAAGTATTAAGACCCTTTTCTCAGTACGTTGTTGAAGCACCTTTTGCAGTGATTAAAGGCTCGAGTCTTCTTGGATATGAGGCTACAAGCTTGGCACACCTGTATTTGGGGAGTTTCTCCCATTCTTCTCTGCATATCCTCTCAATCTCTGTCAGGTTGGATGGGGAGCGTCGCTGCACAGCTATTTTCAGGTCTCTCCAAAGATGTTCAATTGGGTTCAAGTCCGGGCTCTGGCTGGGCCACTCAAGGACATTCAGAGACTTGTCCCGAAGCCACTTTTGCGTTGTCTTGGCTTTGTGCTTAGGGTGTTGCCCTGTTGGAAGGTGAACCTTCGCCCTCAGTCTCAGGTCCTGAGCGCTCTGAAGCAGGTTTTCGTCCATAATCTCTTTACTTAGCTCTGTTCATCTTTCCCTCGATCCTAATGAGTCTCCCAGTCCCTGCCGCTGAAAAAAATCCCCACACCATGATTCTGCCACCAGCATGCTTCACCGTAGGGATGGTGCCAGGTTTCCTCCAGACATGACGCTTGGCATTCAGGCCAAAGAGTTTCATCTTGGTTTCATCAGACCAGATAATCTTGTTTCTCATGGTCTGAGAGTCCTTTAGGTGTCTTTTGTCAAACTCCAAGAGGGCTGCCATGTGCCTTTTAATGAGGTGTGGCTTCAGTCTGGCCTCTCTACCCAAAAGGCCTGATTGGTGAAGTGCTACAGAGATTGTTGTCCTTCTAGCAGGTTCTCCCATCTCCACAGAGGAATGTATTGAAGCATTGTAATGAATTAAAGTAATAGGTGGTGTGCAAATGGAGAGTCCATTAGCAGCCAGCTAATGGTGTGGCAGGGTAGCCTAGTGGTTACATTCCTGGACTAGTAACCGGAAGGTTGCAAGTTCAAACCCCCAAGCTGACAAGGTACAAATCTGTCATTCTGCCCCTGAACAGGCAGTTAACCAACTGCTGTCATTGAAAATAAGATTTTTTTCTCAACTGACTTGCCTAGTTAAATAAAGGTTAAAAAATATATATATATAAAAGTAAAATAATCCCAGAAAGGTGCCTAATCCCACTGGGCACAAACCTGTTGTTTCACCTTCATTTCACCGCCCATAAATCTATGCTATGATGTTGAATCAATGTGGAAAACTGATTGGATTTGAAAAAAGTCAACATAAGGGCATTTAGTATTTTTTACACCCAACTTTTAACCTATTGTAAATCCAATGACAGTAAAATGTTTTGTTAATTTCACATTGAATTCACGTTAGTTGAATTCACATTATTCACGTAATTACCAGTATTTTACACACAAACTGTACAGTGTATACTGGATTTGTAGTTAGTAAGCAAGAAAAAAGTACAATTATATGGAGAGTGTGTAGGGCTCACTGAGGGTGAGTGTGAACTAGAAGCGAAAACAGTTGTTGACTAGATGCAAGCTTGTCAAAGTTAAGGATATGAAAGTTTATCGGTAGAGCCACGTTCATGACTTGGCCTACCAGTATGGTCACATTGTTGATGAAGGGTGAGTCCCAAATGGCACCCTACTCATTATATATTCCGTATTCTCTATGTGCCCTGGCCAAAAGTAGTGCACTATAAAGGGAATAGGGTGTCATTTAGGATGCGGACACAGTTTATCAGTAGGGTCACATTGATGACAAAGTTTATCAGTAAGCTCACATTGATGACACACTTGATTTGTAGGGTCACATTGATGAGGGTCATATTGATGACATATTGGTAAGGCAACAAAGCAAATAATTGATGATTGATTCATGATTAATGAGTTAGAGTGACTGATTAGCGGACCAGGGATTAACTCTAATGAGATCGATTGGCTATTCAAATCGAGTCATCTGTGCAACTCAATACTGAGCTAAAGTCTAAGCATCCTAACAATTAAACCATTGAGCCAACAGTAGTCTTCCAGTGTCAGGCAACGTTACCCACCATCACCTCCGCTACACTAAAGCCTGCAAGATAGGTTTGTTAGACCCCCCCCCAAAAAAATCTAGAAAAGCTGAAGAAAATGCACTTGTAATAATGAGTAATATGCCCTTATTGACTAAGAGCTTTACCCCAGTTCCCCTGGTAATCTGTTTTGAGTTGTATTGTTGTCATCCCAGAGCGTGTCTACTCACACAGTGGGAACTATTTCCTCCCCATCAAATAATGCCATGCCATTAATTGTGCCAAGATTAATGGATGTGGTAATTAGACTGTTTTCTGAAGAGTGACTGTTAATGGTGTCTGGTGGAGTCTAGCTTTCCAAGGACATTAGCGAACGGGTGGCTGTTTGAATAGACTGATGGAGGGGAAATGGGGACACAAAACAAATACAATAAACAAACTGTCTCCTTTTTATTCCAAAACAAATCCCAACAAATCCCATTAGCCCATCATCAATTAAGACCGGGGTGGCACAAATTCTATTGTTTGCCCGGCTCTCACAGAAGGATCGGAGAAAATGGAGGCATTATGTTTGAATGTGCTTCAGGAACAATGAGGGTGTTTCTTTAAGAGGAGAATTTGGTGATTGAATTAGAATAACAACTACCAACAGTGAATGAGAAAACTTATCTCAGGGTAATTGGCTGCATTCAGTCTGTCTCTGTCATAATAATGGTTAATGTCGTCACAATGTTCAGAATTCTATGAAAAATTACAACTTTTTAAATATTATTTATGCAAAAAATAAACAGTCTAGCCATGTGTAGCTCTCTTCTTTGGCTGTGATCTAGGACACTATATTAAAATGGGTAATCTGCAGTTGAAAATATAAAGGCCTCCCGACCTCGGTTTTTGTAAAAAGCTGAGAGATTGGGCTGGAGTAACCACTCTCAAATTCATAGACATAACTAACTATGTTTGGTGTTTACTTGCATATACTTTGTTTACAAAACAAATGTGTAAACAGTAAAACAAAGCAAAACAAACGTACAGTATATCTTGGGTTCTGATGGGGTACGCCTGTTATACATAAAGGGGTTGCTCCTTAAATGGGTACGTTGGCATTTTGGCAACGAGAACCTATATCTACTTCCCCAGAGTCAAATGAACTCGTGGATACAATATTTATGTCTCTGTGTCCAGTAATAATATAGTTAAAGGTAGTTTTGTGAGCCAATGCTAACTAGAGTTAGCGCAATGACTGGAAATCTATGGATACCTACTAGCATGTTTAAAGAGATAGGGAAAGGGTCTCATTGCCAAAATCCCGAAGTATCCCTTGAAGTGCATCTGTCCAGAAGATGTACTGTAAATAACATGAGAAGAATTAAATTGACAGTTTCCAACATTTTTTAGAAGTTTGTTAGATGGTTATTTAGCTAAGTTAGAATCTCCTGGCTACCATTTTGGGGTATGTAACAATGCTAGTGTTGAATGGTGTCATTCCAAAGCATGAGGAAAGAGAGGTGGAAGGTGAAATATAAACCCGATCCTCGTGGTAGTTGTACTCCTTTAGATTGTGCCATGTGATACACAAAAGACGTTTTGCGGGTGCAAGTGATATTTTACGACATTTACACTCATTCTTAGATAAAAAGTCAGATTTTATGTTTATATGTATTTGGGAAAGTAAGTAAAATCCTTTATATTGTGGCTTAATGAACACTTCATACAGTGCCTTGCGAAAGTAATCGGCCCCTTTGAACTTTGCGACCTTTTGCCACATTTCAGGCTTCAAACATAAAGATATAAAACTTTATTTTTTTGTGAAGAATCAACAACAAGTGGGACACAATCATGAAGTGGAACGACATTTATTGGATATTTCAAACTTTTTTAACAAATCAAAAACTGAAAAATTGGGCGTGCAAAACAGTTTTATATCTTTATGTTTGAAGCCTGAAATGTGGCAAAAGGTCGCAAAGTTCAAGGGGGCCGAATACTTTCGCAAGGCACTGTATGTAATTGAAAAGTGATAGCATGGACCTTTAGTGGGATTTCAGTAATGATCTTTCCATGCATCACTTTTGGGGTAAGTCAGTAGTTTATGACTCAAAATCAAACACGGAACGCAATTAATGCAATGGGAAGCTTTACAAAAGCATTTGCACAGTAGAAGAGAAGGAAAATTGCTTATCTTACGTTTAAAAAAAGCTTGAAGTATCCCTAGCGACAGCTTTAGGAGTATACTTTCAAGAGAATTATGAACTTTATGACCTCTTAACCTTCATGTTAGAATCCAGCAGAAAACTATAAATCAGAGAAGAGGAATACCCCGGCATTCATGACCTTCATGAAAGCGATGAGGGCTCAGGACAAAGAGGAGATGTAATAGAAATTAAGCCTTGAACTGGTTCACTGGAGAGAGTAATAAGCAAATAAAATCTTCCCATTTGACATGATCATAGCAATCAGAAACTGGAGGGATAGGAGGATGAAGAGTGAGAGATCCAAGAAGGTTCAAGTGTTGTATAGAGTTTGAGGGTGGCAAGTTTATTTTTGGGCCAATACTATACGCAACTATGGTTTGTGGTCCTACCAATACCACTTGTAAAAGCAGAAACAATTTACTAGGCTACAAATGAAATAAGTTATAGACACGGTGTGGTGAAAGTGCACGGTGTTGAAGGGTGGTGAACATCGAGGGTCTTAATTGGTATGCTGGGGACATGATGATCAGGTCTTAGCTACCAGTTGACAAGTAACAATTATCTTGCTCCATAATCTCATCAAGTACCCTTTGTGCTGTAAGACCAGAGTGGGAACATTTGCTAAATCCATTGACAGAGTTAAAAATGGGATGGAAACACATATAGTGCCTTCAGAAAGTATTCACAACCCTTGGCGGTTTACCCCTTTTCTTGTGTCACATCCTGATTTAAAAATGGATTAAATGTAGATTTGTTTTGTTATAGGCCTACATACAATACTCCATAATGTCAAAGTGGAATTATGTTTTTAAACTTTTTTACAAATGAATTAAAAATGAAAAGCTGAAATGTCTTGAGTCAAGTATTCAACCCCTTAGGTATGTTCACTCCAAGATCGCATAGCAGTTCAGACGTCTTTTGTCCTCGTCTTGTCGTGTCCTGTATATATATATATATATTGTAACGACGTTCGTCTGTAGAAGGAGAAGCGGACCAAAAAGCAGCGTGGTGGTTACTCATGTTCTTTAATGGAAAATGAACGATACATGAAATAACTTAAATCTACAAAACAACAAACGGAACGTGAAAAACCTATACAGCCTATCCTGTGACAACAAACACAGTGACAGGAACAATCACCCACAAACACACAGTGAAACCCAGGCTACCTAAGTATGATTCTCAATCAGAGACAACTAATGACACCTGCCTCTGATTGAGAACCATACTAGGCCGAAAACATAGAAATGCCCCAAAACATAGAAAAACAAACATAGACTGCCCACCCAACTCACGCCCTGACCATACTAAATACAAAACAACGGAAATCAAGGTCAGAACGTGACAGTACCCCCCCCCCCCCAAAGGTGCGGACTCCGGCCGCAAAACCTTGACCTATAGGGGAGGGTCTGGGTGGGCGTCTGTCCGCGGTGGCGGCTCTGGCGCGGGACGCGGACTCCACTTCATCATTATCTTAGTCCGCCTTATTGTCCGCCTCCGTGGCTTTCTCACCATGGCCACCCCTCTCAATGACCCCACTGGACAGAGGGGCTGCTTGGGACAGAGGGGCAGCTCGGGACAGAGGTGAAGCAGCTGCTCGGGACAGAGGGACAACTGCTCGGGACAGAGGGGCAGCTGCTCGGGACAGAGGGGCGGCAGCAGCTTGGGACAGAGGGGCGATAGCAGCTCGGGACAGAGGGGCGGCAGCTGCTCTGGACAGAGGGGCAGCTGCTCGGGCGGCCCCTGGCTGACTGGCGGCACTGGCGGCCCCTGGCTTACTGGCGGCCCCTGGCTGACTGGCGGCACTGGCGGCCCCTGGCTGACTGGCGGCACTGGCGGCCCCAGGCTGACTGGCGGCACCTGGCTTACTGGCGGCCCCTGGCTGACTGGCGGCACTGGCGGCCCCTGGCTGACTGGCGGCACTGGCGGCCCCTGGCTGACTGGCGGCACTGGCGGCCCCTGGCTGACTGGCGGCACTGGCGGCCCCTGGCTTACTGGCGGACCCTGGCTGACTGGCGGCACTGGCGGCCCCTGGCTGACTGGCGGCACTGGCGGCCCCTGGCTAACTGGCGGCACTGGCGGCCCCTGGTTGACTGGCGGCACTGGCGGCCCCTGGCTGACTGGCGGCACTGGCGGCCCCTGGCTGACTGGCGGCACTGGCGGCCCCTGGCTGACTGGCGGCACTGGCGGCCCCTGGCTGACTGGCGGCACTGGCGGCGCTGGGCAGACGGGCGGCACTGGCGGCGCTGGGCAGACGGGCGGCACTGGCGGCGCTGGGCAGACGGGCGGCACTGGCGGCGCTGGGCAGACGGGCGGCACTGGCGGCGCTGGGCAGACGGGCGGCACTGGCGGCGCTGGGCAGACGGGCGGCACTGGCGGCTCCTGGCAGACGGGCGGCACTGGCGGCGCTGGACAGACGGGCGGCACTGGCGGCGCTGGGCAGACGGACGGCACTGGCGGCGCTGGAGAGGAGGAAGGCTCTGGAAGCGCCGGACTGAGTAGCTCTCGTAGTGCCGAACAGGCGGGAGACTCCGGCAGCGCTGGAGAGGAGGAAGCCCCTGTAAGGATGGGCCGGAGAGACAGCCTGGTACGGGGGGCTGCCACCGGAGGGCTGGTGCATGGAGGTGGTGACGGATAGACCGGGCCGTGCATGCGCACTGGAGCTCTTGAGCACCGAGCCTGCCCAACCTTACCCGGTTGAATGGTCCCGGTCGCCCTGCCAGTGCGGCGAGGTGGAATAGCCCGCTGGGCTATAATAGCCCGCTGGGCTATGCAGGCGAACCGGGGACACCGTGCGCAAGGCTGGTGCCATGTAAGCCGGCCCAAGGAGACGCACTGGAGACCAGATGCGTAGAGCCGGCTTCATGGCACTTGGCTCGATGCCCACTCTAGCCCGGCCGATACGCGGAGCTGGAATGTACCGCACCGGGCTGTGCACCCGCACTGGGGACACCGTGCGCTCCACCGCATAACACGGTGCCTGCCCGGTCTCTCTAGCCCCCCGGTAACCACAGGAAGTTGGCTCAGGTCTCCTACCTGGCGTAGCCATACTCCCTGTGAGCCTCCCCCCAAGAAATTTTTGGGGCTGACTCTCGGGCTTCCATCCGCTCTGCCGTGCTAGTTCCTCATAATGCCGCCTCTCTGCTTTTGCTGCCTCCCGTTACCACGCCGCTTGGTCCTGTCCTGGTGGGTGATTCTGTAACGACGTTCGTCTGTAGAAGGAGAAGCGGACCAAAAAGCAGCGTGGTGGTTACTCATGTTCTTTAATGGAAAATGAACGATACATGAAATAACTTAAATCTACAAAACAACAAACGGAACGTGAAAAACCTATACAGCCTATCCTGTGACAACAAACACAGTGACAGGAACAATCACCCACAAACACACAGTGAAACCCAGGCTACCTAAGTATGATTCTCAATCAGAGACAACTAATGACACCTGCCTCTGATTGAGAACCATACTAGGCCGAAAACATAGAAATGCCCCAAAACATAGAAAAACAAACATAGACTGCCCACCCAACTCACGCCCTGACCATACTAAATACAAAACAACGGAAATCAAGGTCAGAACGTGACAGTACCCCCCCCCCCCAAAGGTGCGGACTCCGGCCGCAAAACCTTGACCTATAGGGGAGGGTCTGGGTGGGCGTCTGTCCGCGGTGGCGGCTCTGGCGCGGGACGCGGACTCCACTTCATCATTATCTTAGTCCGCCTTATTGTCCGCCTCCGTGGCTTTCTCACCATGGCCACCCCTCTCAATGACCCCACTGGACAGAGGGGCTGCTTGGGACAGAGGGGCAGCTCGGGACAGAGGTGAAGCAGCTGCTCGGGACAGAGGGACAACTGCTCGGGACAGAGGGGCAGCTGCTCGGGACAGAGGGGCGGCAGCAGCTTGGGACAGAGGGGCGATAGCAGCTCGGGACAGAGGGGCGGCAGCTGCTCTGGACAGAGGGGCAGCTGCTCGGGCGGCCCCTGGCTGACTGGCGGCACTGGCGGCCCCTGGCTTACTGGCGGCCCCTGGCTGACTGGCGGCACTGGCGGCCCCTGGCTGACTGGCGGCACTGGCGGCCCCAGGCTGACTGGCGGCACCTGGCTTACTGGCGGCCCCTGGCTGACTGGCGGCACTGGCGGCCCCTGGCTGACTGGCGGCACTGGCGGCCCCTGGCTGACTGGCGGCACTGGCGGCCCCTGGCTGACTGGCGGCACTGGCGGCCCCTGGCTTACTGGCGGACCCTGGCTGACTGGCGGCACTGGCGGCCCCTGGCTGACTGGCGGCACTGGCGGCCCCTGGCTAACTGGCGGCACTGGCGGCCCCTGGTTGACTGGCGGCACTGGCGGCCCCTGGCTGACTGGCGGCACTGGCGGCCCCTGGCTGACTGGCGGCACTGGCGGCCCCTGGCTGACTGGCGGCACTGGCGGCCCCTGGCTGACTGGCGGCACTGGCGGCTCCTGGCAGACGGGCGGCACTGGCGGCTCCTGGCAGACGGGCGGCACTGGCGGCGCTGGGCAGACGGGCGGCACTGGCGGCGCTGGGCAGACGGGCGGCACTGGCGGCGCTGGGCAGACGGGCGGCACTGGCGGCACTGGGCAGACGGGCGGCACTGGCGGCTCCTGGCAGACGGGCGGCACTGGCGGCGCTGGACAGACGGGCGGCACTGGCGGCGCTGGGCAGACGGACGGCACTGGCGGCGCTGGAGAGGAGGAAGGCTCTGGAAGCGCCGGACTGAGTAGCTCTCGTAGTGCCGAACAGGCGGGAGACTCCGGCAGCGCTGGAGAGGAGGAAGCCCCTGTAAGGATGGGCCGGAGAGACAGCCTGGTATGGGGGGCTGCCACCGGAGGGCTGGTGCATGGAGGTGGTGACGGATAGACCGGGCCGTGCATGCGCACTGGAGCTCTTGAGCACCGAGCCTGCCCAACCTTACCCGGTTGAATGGTCCCGGTCGCCCTGCCAGTGCGGCGAGGTGGAATAGCCCGCTGGGCTATAATAGCCCGCTGGGCTATGCAGGCGAACCGGGGACACCGTGCGCAAGGCTGGTGCCATGTAAGCCGGCCCAAGGAGACGCACTGGAGACCAGATGCGTAGAGCCGGCTTCATGGCACTTGGCTCGATGCCCACTCTAGCCCGGCCGATACGCGGAGCTGGAATGTACCGCACCGGGCTGTGCACCCGCACTGGGGACACCGTGCGCTCCACCGCATAACACGGTGCCTGCCCGGTCTCTCTAGCCCCCCGGTAACCACAGGAAGTTGGCTCAGGTCTCCTACCTGGCGTAGCCATACTCCCTGTGAGCCTCCCCCCAAGAAATTTTTGGGGCTGACTCTCGGGCTTCCATCCGCTCTGCCGTGCTAGTTCCTCATAATGCCGCCTCTCTGCTTTTGCTGCCTCCCGTTACCACGCCGCTTGGTCCTGTCCTGGTGGGTGATTCTGTAACGACGTTCGTCTGTAGAAGGAGAAGCGGACCAAAAAGCAGCGTGGTGGTTACTCATGTTCTTTAATGGAAAATGAACGATACATGAAATAACTTAAATCTACAAAACAACAAACGGAACGTGAAAAACCTATACAGCCTATCCTGTGACAACAAACACAGTGACAGGAACAATCACCCACAAACACACAGTGAAACCCAGGCTACCTAAGTATGATTCTCAATCAGAGACAACTAATGACACCTGCCTCTGATTGAGAACCATACTAGGCCGAAAACATAGAAATGCCCCAAAACATAGAAAAACAAACATAGACTGCCCACCCAACTCACGCCCTGACCATACTAAATACAAAACAACGGAAATCAAGGTCAGAACGTGACATATATTTACAACTTTTTTCACATACATTTTATTTTTATTTTCCATCAACTCATCTTCAAAACACTCTCCTGCAACCCGCCTCACCAATTTATATTTATAAAAAAGTATTATTTACCTCAGATCTGTAATCCTCCAAGAAGCTAGCCAGAAACTCCAAGAAGCTAGCCAGAAACTAGCCAGAAGCTAGCCAGGAGCTAGCCCAGAAGCTAATCCAGAAGCTAATCAGAAGCTACTTAGCTTCTTTACTGGCAAATCGTTAGTATTCAGCTAACCACGGTTTGTGGTCATCAGCTATCCTTTAGCTCGAAAATCTATCGAAAATCTATCGGCAGTTTTGTACGGCGCAGCGCGGCTCGGAACGGAACATACCGGACCAATTTTTCTCTCCATGTCCCTGGATTTCAACTGCTCTCTGGACATTCATACCCGGATCTCACAGCTAGCTAGCTGCTATCCGTGTGACAGTCGGCTTTCGTCGATTCCGGAGCAAACATCGATTGTTCCGGTGCTAGCCAGCTCCGTCAATTACTCCTGAGTTCCATCATTCACTCCTGGGCTGCAGTCACCTATCCGGACCCGTTTAACTGCCTACGCGGAGCCCCCGGGCCTTCACAACTGGACTGCCGACGTTATCTACCTGAAGGAGATCCGGCTGGCTCCTCCGTCGCGACGTTACCTGAACGCCAATCTGCGGCCCACTAACCGTTAGCTGTCTTACCGGCTGCTATCTGAATAGACAATCGGACAATTTATTTATTTTTATTATTATTATGTTTTCTTCTCGGGCCTCTATAACTATATCTATTGTTCTTATTTTTGTTGTTGTTGTGTGATTTGGATTAATCCCCTCTACCACACGGAACCCCACTAATCTACTGACCGAACGCAAGAGGTGGCTAACAACAGACCTCCATCCTATGCTAGCTTGCTACCGATGGCCTGGCTAGCTGTCTAAATCGCCGTGACCCTCAACCAACCTCTCCACTCACTGGACCCTTTTGATCACTCGACTAAGCATGCCTCTCCTTAATGTCAATATGTCTTGTCCATTGCTGTTCTGGTTAGTGTTTATTGGCTTATTTCACTGTAGAGCCTCTAGTCCTGCTCACTATACCTTATCCAACCTATTAGTTCCACCACCCACACATGCAATGACATCTCCTGGTTTCAATGATGTTTCTAGAGACAATATCTCTCTCTTCATCACTCAATACCTAGGTTTACCTCCACTGTATTCACATCCTACCTTACCTTTGTCTGTACATTATACCTTGATGCTATTTTATCGCCCCCAGAAACCTCCTTTTACTCTCTGTTCCAGACGTTCTAGACGACCAATTCTTATTGCTTTTAGCCGCACCCTTATTCTACTCCTCCTATGTTCCTCTGGCGATGTAGAGGTGAATCCAGGCCCTGCAGTGCCTAGCTCCACTCCTATTCCCCAGGCGCTCTCTTTTGACGACTTCTGTAACCGTAATAGCCTTGGTTTCATGCATGTTAACATTAGAAGCCTCCTCCCTAAGTTTGTTCTATTCACTGCTTTAGCACACTCTGCCAACCCGGATGTTCTAGCTGTGTCTGAATCCTGGCTTAGGAAGACCACCAAAAATTCAGACATTTTAATTCCAAACTACAACATTTTCAGACAAGATAGAACTGCCAAAGGGGGCGGTGTTGCAATCTACTGCAAAGATAGCCTGCAGAGTTCTGTCCTACTATCCAGGTCTGTACCCAAACAATTTGAACTTCTAAAAACAAGTCTCTCACCGTTGCCGCCTGCTATAGACCACCCTCTGCCCCCAGCTGTGCTCTGGACACCATATGTGAACTGATTGCCCCCCATCTATCTTCAGAGCTCGTGCTGCTAGGCGACCTAAACTGGAACATGCTTAACACCCCAGCCATCCTACAATCTAAACTTGATGCCCTCAATCTCACACAAATTATCAATGAACCTACCAGGTACCTCCCCAAAGCCTTAAACACGGGCACCCTCATAGATATCATCCTAACCAACTTCCCCTCTAAATACACCTCTGCTGTCTTCAACCAAGATCTCAGCAATCACTGCCTCATTGCCTGCATCCGTAATGGGTCAGCGGTCAAACAACCTCCTCTCATCACTGTAAAACGCTCCCTGAAACACTTCAGCGAGCAGGCCTTTCTAATCGACCTGGCCGGGGTATCCTGGAAGGATATTGACCTCATCCCGTCAGTAGAGGATGCCTGGATATTTTTTTTAAATGCCTTCCTAACCATCTTAAATAAACATGCCCCATTCAAGAAATTTAGAACCAGGAACAGATATAGCCCTTGGTTCTCCCCAGACCTGACTGCCCTTAACCAACACAAAAACATCCTATGGCGTTCTGCATTAGCATCGAACAGCCCCCGTGATATGCAGCTGTTCAGGGAAGCTAGAAACCATTATACACAGGCAGTTAGAAAAGCAAAGGCTAGCTTTTTCAAGCAGAAATTTGCTTCTTGCAACACTAACTCAAAAAAGTTCTGGGACGCTGTAAAGTCCATGGAGAATAAGAACACCTCCTCCCAGCTGCCCACTGCACTGAAGATAGGAAACACTGTCACCACTGATAAATCCACCATAATTGAACATTTCAATAAACATTTTTCTACAGCTGGCCATGCTTTCCACCTGGCTACTCCTACCCCTGTCAACAGCACTGCACCCCCAACAGCAACTCGCCCAAGCCTTCCCCATTTCTCCTTCTCCCAAATCCATTCAGCTGATGTTCTGAAAGAGCTGCAAAATCTGGACCCCTACCAATCAGCCGGGCTAGACAATCTGGACCCTTTCTTTCTAAAATTATCTGCCGAAATTGTTGCCACCCCTATTACTAGCCTGTTCAACCTCTCTTTCGTGTCGTCTGAGATTCCCAAAGATTGGAAAGCAGCTGCGGTCATCCCCCTCTTCAAAGGGGGGGACACTCTTGACCCAAACTGCTACACACCTATATCTATCCTACCATGCCTTTCTAAGGTCTTCGAAAGCCAAGTCAACAAACAGATTACCGACCATTTCGAATCTCACCATACCTTCTCTTCTATGCAATCTGGTTTCAGAGCTGGTCATGGGTGCACCTCAGCCACGCTCAAGGTCCTAAACGATATCTTAACCGCCATCGATAAGAAACATTACTGTGCAGCCGTATTTATTTATTTATTTATTTATTTTACCTTTATTTAACCAGGTAGGCAAGTTGAGAACAAGTTCTCATTTACAATTGCGACCTGGCCAAGATAAAGCAAAGCAGTTCGACAGATACAACAACACAGAGTTACACATGGAGTAAAACAAACATACAGTCAATAATAAAGTATAAACAAGTCTATATACAATGTGAGCAAATGAGGTGAGAAGGGAGGTAAAGGCAAAAAAGGCCTTGGTGGCAAGGTAAATACAATATAGCAAGTAAAACACTGGAATGGTAGTTTTGCAATGGAAGAATGTGCAAAGTAGAAATAAAAATAATGGGGTGCAAAGGAGCAAAATAAATAAATAAATTAAATACAGTTGGGAAAGAGGTAGTTGATAGGGCTAAATTATAGGTGGGCTATGTACAGGTGCAGTAATCTGTGAGCTGCTCTGACAGTTGGTGCTTAAAGCTAGTGAGGGAGATAAGTGTTTCCAGTTTCAGAGATTTTTGTAGTTCGTTCCAGTCATTGGCAGCAGAGAACTGGAAAGAGAGGCGGCCAAAGAAAGATTTGGTTTTGGGGGTGACTAGAGAGATATACCTGCTGGAGCGTGTGCTACAGGTGGGAGATGCTATGGTGACCAGCGAGCTGAGATAAAGGGGGACTTTACCTAGCAGGGTCTTGTAGATGACATGGAGCCAGTGGGTTTGGCGACGAGTATGAAGCGAGGGCCAGCCAACGAGAGCGTACAGGTCGCAATGGTGGGTAGTATATGGGGCTTTGGTGACAAAACGGATTGCACTGTGATAGACTGCATCCAATTTGTTGAGTAGGGTATTGGAGGCTATTTTGTAAATGACATTGCCAAAGTCGAGGATTGGTAGGATGGTCAGTTTTACAAGGGTATGTTTGGCAGCATGAGTGAAGGATGCTTTGTTGCGAAATAGGAAGCCAATTCTAGATTTAACTTTGGATTGGAGATGTTTGATATGGGTCTGGAAGGAGAGTTTACAGTCTAACCAGACACCTAAGTATTTGTAGTTGTCCACGTATTCTAAGTCAGAGCCGTCCAGAGTAGTGATGTTGGACAGGCGGGTAGGTGCAGGTAGCGATCGGTTGAAGAGCATGCATTTAGTTTTACTTGTATTTAAGAGCAATTGGAGGCCACGGAAGGAGAGTTGTATGGCATTGAAGCTTGCCTGGAGGGTTGTTAACACAGTGTCCAAAGAAGGGCCGGAAGTATACAGAATGGTGTCGTCTGCGTAGAGGTGGATCAGAGACTCACCAGCAGCAAGAGCGACCTCATTGATGTATACAGAGAAGAGAGTCGGTCCAAGAATTGAACCCTGTGGCACCCCCATAGAGACTGCCAGAGGTCCGGACAACAGACCCTCCGATTTGACACACTGAACTCTATCAGAGAAGTAGTTGGTGAACCAGGCGAGGCAATCATTTGAGAAACCAAGGCTGTTGAGTCTGCCGATGAGGATGTGGTGATTGACAGAGTCGAAAGCCTTGGCCAGATCAATGAATACTGTAATTTGTAATCCTCCAAGAAGCTAGCCAGAAACTCCAGAAGCTAGCCAGAAACTAGCCAGAAGCTAGCCAGGAGCTAGCACAGAAGCTAATCCAGAAGCCAATCAGAAGCTAGTTAGCTTCTTTACTGGCAAATCGTTAGTATTCAGCTAACCACGGTTTGTGGTCATCAGCTATCCTTTAGCTCGAAAATCTATCGCCAGTTTTGTACGCCGCAGCGCGGCTCGGAACGGAACATACCGGACCAATTTTTCTCTCCATGTCCCTGGATTTCAACTGCTCTCTGGACATTCATACCCGGATCTCACAGCTAGCTAGCTGCTATCCGTGTGACAGTCGGCTTTCGTCGATTCCGGAGCAAACATCGATTGTTCCGGTGCTAGCCAGCTCCGTCAATCACTCCTGAGTTCCATCATTCACTCCTGGGCTGCAGTCACCTATCCGGACCCGTTTCACTGCCTACGCGGAGCCCCACCGGGCCTTCACAAAAAAATACAGTTTTATATCTTTATGTTTGAAGCCTGAAATGTGGCAAAAGGTTGCAAAGTTCAAGGGGGCCGAATACTTTCGCAAGGCACTGTACCCAGAGACTCATAACTGTAATTGCTGCCAATGGTGATTCTAATATGTATTGACTTGGGGGTGTGAATACGTATGTAAATGAGAGCATGTTTTCACTCATTATCTGCTTGATGGATGTGTGTATAGATGGCTAAGAAAAAAATATATTTAAGCCACTTTGAATTCAGGTTGTAACAAAAAATGTGGAATAAGTTAAGGGGTACGAATAGTTTCTAAAGGAACTGTATAAATGTATATTTTGAGGAATTATGGTGTTGACTTTAGCTGGCTTGGCTCATCTGGCATAATGGACGCAATGGTGGAGTCCCAAAAGAGCAAACCCCACCCATCTGTTACACCAGACAGACTCAACCAAACATTTAAAGGATTTGAAAGAAAACAAATACTAACTGAACCCAAGTTTTGGTTTATTCCTATGCTCTACTGAGCAAAGCTGAAGATACCCATCCATAATGTGATGTGGAATGCACACTGCAAGTATACTTTAGCTCACAGCTCAACGTAAGGAACATTAAGAGGGTCAGTGACACCATGTATGTTGGAGTTATCGATTCACACTACTTGGAGATTCTTCTCCTTGCAATATACTGCTCACACTTACCTTGAGGTAAACACAATTGGATTGAGGACATCGTTTGTTGGAGACCACATGTAATGTGTGGGTGGTCACAGAGTAGCACCAAGGAAACACATCAACAGGTGCATTCAGATGGGTAGTGTAATTCACAGCGTTAAAATGTATATACATATGTAACAGGCATCAATCACTATGCTTGACAAACAGTATAGCTTCCTCGCTCACAGGTTCTTAACGGTCCTTGATCTTTGTCCTCTCACAATCATGTGACCTTCCGCTTGACGTCTTAGCCAGCTACACTACAGAGCAGCTAGCAGTTCAATAATGCGGGTGGACACATGTCAAGCTGGCGAGTAAGGTTTCCAATCCAACACATACCATTACAAAAAAATCTACTTTCTGTACCGCAAAAAGGAAATGTATCACACTCTTTCTGGTAAGGTCAGTTTGTTGGGCTAATTTCCTATGCCCAACCAACTAATTTGAGCTCATTCAAACCACTAAAAACCTCTGAATATCTGTCCAATTCCCTCTTGGTTCTAGTTCAAAAACATGGTTACATGGTGTGTATTTGGTGGCCTGCGTAAATGATTGGCTGACACAAAGGTTGCATCTCTCAGAGGCTTCAGAGAATCTCTATTTGTTCGGGTCCTTTTGATCAAACAACCCTGAGATAACCTTGTCCTCAACAGTTTGCATGGTGTGTGAATCCTCCCATCTGTTTAACCATAAGTGAAATATATCAGAACAAGGATCTGTACAAGGAATGGGCAACTGGCGGGTCTCTGTACTTTGCTCCGTTCATCTTTCCCTCGATCCTGACTAGTCTCCCAGTCCCTGCCATTGAGAAACAGCCCCACAGCATGATGCTGCCACCACCATACTTCACTGTAGGAATGGTGCCAGGTCTCCTCCAGACATGCCAGACATTGGCATTCAGGCCAAATAGTTCAATCTTGGTTTCATCAGACGCGAGAATCGATATTTATGGACGTGACCCAGTTCTATATGTTCCGTTGCCTTGCTTGCTAGCAAACAGTTGCGACCTAGACAGCCAGAACAGCAAAGTAGCTGCATTTGCTTAAGCGGTTTTCTATTGACATTTATTTGGATACATCAATGACCTGATGTTTTGGCCGACTTTGCCTGGCATAGAAAAGTTAACATTCGCATCAGGAAATGTCAGTTTAGTGTGAACCCCTTTTAGCTCCACCCAACACAGAATTTGATGTTCTCCAGCACCCAACATCGGGACAGGTAATTATGCGCAAGGTAAGTTTTATTTAAGTAATGGGTTAACATGGATCGGACCCTGTTCCCCACCTCCCACAGCAGACCATATGATTTCCCGGACTGGGTCAACAAGAGCCTCCCCTCACTCCCTCAGGTAAGTACCGGGCAAGCAGAAGTGACTCTGCAACACACTGAATTATTCTGATATGGCACTGCAACAATAATTATTTTAAGGGAAGGCACTGCAAACAATATGGTGAAAGGCACTACAATCTCAATAGTGTGCCACACAATGTGGGACCCACCCCTGGCCCTGCTCTACTCTGCCAGCCTGAAGGCCTCTACTGCTATGCAACAAAATAGGGAGGGGGAAAGACCAACAAGACAACATATAGAGATCACCACTCAGCTCCACAGCCCCAGTTCATCATCAGCACAGCCACCCACTTCCTCACTCAAATTTGCCAGTAAGACTTCTTGTCCCACAGACACAGTCCAGTGCAAACACCCACGACATGGGTACTTGTATAGATGACCAATTTCCCCCCCCCCGGCGAGACATTCCACACTCAACATCCAGCTACCAAACAACACAAAACACAGGGCTTTTAAAAGAAATGATAGCCAATCGCCAACTCACTG
Organism: Oncorhynchus mykiss; assembly: GCF_013265735.2. Taxonomy (NCBI): domain Eukaryota; kingdom Metazoa; phylum Chordata; class Actinopteri; order Salmoniformes; family Salmonidae; genus Oncorhynchus; species Oncorhynchus mykiss. Next base: position 47,352,586 of record NC_048576.1, on the reverse strand, counting down.
TCTGATTAGCTGACTCCATGCAGGTGCTTCTGATCACACCAGCCCCGCCACCCACTTATCCACTTATCTACCAATCCATCTCGTAACAAACACTCAACACTGTTCATTAAGAGGAGACCACATTGCATATCAAACACTAGACTAGAAGCTAGCTAAATAGTTTGTTGTTAGCAAACTTCCCAATGTGACAACCGAATTCAAAGATACCAGTTGCCAAAAACAGCTGGTCAAACTAGAAACGTGAGAGGATTTGGCAGCACTGCAACAGTAGGTACCAGAGAAATTAATTGTCATCACTCACCATGTTAGGTCATCAGATACTCCAAATAAATATGTTTCAGCAAAAACAAATCAATGCTAGCAAGCTAGCTAGCTAAGTTTTTCCTTGTTGGACCTGTGTTTACAATGCATCTAATTCCGGTTTGTGTGGTTGTTGGTTGAGCTTTCTGTGACTTTGTAGCAAGTACGATCTGCATGTGTAGGTGCATATTGTGTCATGATTGCAAGGTGTCCTGATATCTTTTCCAACTGTCCCATTATCTGGTTTTAAAGGCCATTCTAGAATGCCCGTCTAGCCAATCAAACATGAGTATACAACAACGCTGTGGTATAAAGTAGGTGATATTCTGGTCCTTTTCTCTGCGTGATGCATAAGGGGCCTTTTAGTTTCAATTTGGCTCATCCTATTATTGCTGTACACAGAATTATCGCTCAGGCTGAAATAATGGAACAGCGGCGCCTTAGGAAGACAAAATGAAAGTACTGCCAACTATAAAAATAGCTAACGGGTTAAGACAGGAAATGAAGGAAAACGGTAGTTCCAAGTTCAAGTGTTGTAGTTATCCATCTGGCTAGCTGTTGTGCACTCTACATGGGAATATAATTGTTGTGATTTAAGTTGTATTGAAGATCATTGTGATTACAGGTCATATAAAGAGACTACACCTGATTATTCATGTAACACACTAAAAGGGTTGTTTATACTGGTGGCGATGGTGTTTGGACTACAAAAAAGAAACAAAGGAAAAAGTCTCATCATTGACTTGCAAGCTATGCTAGTTCCCACAATTTTATTACAACTGTGAATTTATAGTTGTGAGTACCTCCTCTGGTTTTGGAACATAAACTTCACGATTGGACTATTATTGGACATTGGACTTGTAAGCAATTGATAGCAACATTTACCTTACATAATGTCTGTTGAGCAACAGCAGCCAGAGGAGATAAAAGAAAATCCTCTCTCCGTTATGCAACATCCACAGCCTGTGGGAGACATGCCGTTTAGAGTGGAGCTATCTGCCCCCTTTACTAGGGACGGTAATTCATATTTTTCCCTCATGGATTCTCAGGTTTGAAGTAGCCTTGGTTGTATCCTAACCTAACATAAATAAAGCTAACATTTTTCCAGCTAAATTGTCCGGCTCTGCATTTGCTTACTGGCAGAGCCTTTCAGACACTACCGAACATGGATTATAACCAAACAAAGGAATGTCTTGGTGCCGTTTTTGGACAATCTAAGTTTCTGGCAACGTTCCAGACCTACACCACTGCCCACCCCCGAAAATCTAATGAGCCACCTTAATTACAGAGAATTCCCCAGTTATGGTCATGATGCAAAACAATCTGAACTTTCAGGAGATTTGTTCCTGGACTAGATTCAGCCATGGAGCTTAAGGTACATGAACATGCTGCACCAACTACATGACAAATTGTATCTCAATGTGGACGTGCCCAGCTAACAATCATCATAACTTCGCCCAGCCCCCTTATGTCTTTGACTTCCCCCACATGATGCAATCTGCCCTGCCCCTACCTCAATTCACTGAATTGTCAGTAGCCATATCAGACATAAAATCTGATCTGAGGGACATCAAATGTCTTCAGGCAAGGTAGACCGATGAGAAACTTGAACACTTGTCATATCAGTTTGCATGCCTGCAGTGTCAAGTTAATGCAGTGGGGAACAAGTCCTCTGATGAAAACTACGACAGAGGCAAAGTCCACCACAGAGACGGCGGGGATATTCACCATCAACCCCTTACGCCCTTCGTAGCCATGGAGCCCAGAACGATTAAAACAGAGACCGTCCCTGTGATGGGCTTGATGACCACAACAAAGGCCGTCTCCATGATGCCCATGAGGACTACAGCAGAGGCAGCCTGGTTGCCAGGGGGAACATGCACTGTCACTGTTGCGCTAATCGGTCCACACAGAGGGCGTGCCTCCTCAACATATCCACATTGGGGTGAGCATTCACCAAGCCCTTCCAGGCACTCTTACAGGCAGGAATCTCAAAGCTCACACTACTCCTCCCCATCATGCAGAATGCACTTTGACTCACCTAGGCGACAACATAAAAATGATGGCGCACAGCTTCAGGAAAATGGACAGTCAAATGAAATCAAATTTTATTAGTCACATGCGCCGAATACAACAGTGAAATGCAACAGTTTCACCTTACAGTGAAATGCTTACTTACGAGCCCCAAACCAACAGTGCAGTTTCAAAAAACACGGATAAGCGATAAAAGTAACAAGTAATTTAAAGAGCAGCAGTAAAAAAATGAAATAACAACATGTACGGGTGCAGGGGCACCGGTTAGTTGAGGTAGTATGTACATGTAGGTAGAGTTAATTAAAGTGACTATGCATAGATGACAACAGAGATTGGCATTGGTGTGGAGAGGTGGGCCAATGCAAACAATCTGGGTAGCCATTTGACTAGATGTTCAGGAGTCTTATGGCTTGGGGGTAGAAGCTGTTTCGAAGCCTCTCGGACCTAGACTTGGCGATCCGGTACCGCTTCCCATGTGGTAGCAGAGAGAACAGTCTATGACTAGTGTGGCTGGAGTATTTGACAATTTTTAAGGCCTTCCTCTGACACCAACTCTTATAGATGTCCTAGATGGCAGGAAGCTTGGTGATGTACTGGGACAATTGCACTACCTTTCATAGTGCCTTGCGGTCGGAGGCTAAGCAGTTGCCATACCAGGCAGTGTTGCAACCAGGATGCGCTCAAAGGTGCAGCCCTTTTGAGGATCTAAGGACCCATGTCAAATCTTTTCAGTCTCCTGAGGGGGAATAGGTTTTGTCCTGCCCGCTTCACAATTGTCATGGTGTGCTTGGACCATGTTAGTTTGTTGGTGTGGTGGACATCAAGGAACTTGAAGCTCTCAACCTGCTCCACTGCAGCCTCGTCGATGAGAATGGGGGCGTGCTCGTTCCTCTTTTTCTTATAGTCCACAATCCTCTCCTTTGTCTTGATCATGTTGAGGGAGAGATTGTTGTCCTGGCACCACACGGCCAGGTCTCTGACCTCCTCCCTATAGGCTGTCTCGTTGTTGTGTCATCAGCAAATTTAATGATGGTATTGGAGTATCTGCCTGATATAACTGGACGACATCATCGTTTACAGAGCAGACTTTGAGCAGCATCTTCCACATCTCAGGGCAATGTTCAACAGGTTCAGAGAAGGTTTTGTGGTTGAAACATTCCAAATGCCATCTTGCTAAAGCCTCTGTCACCTTCCTGGGACACCTGGTCTCCAAAGATGGAGTGCAACCTAACCCCTCCAACACAGAGCAACTACATTCATGGCCAGCTCCAACATCACCCATGGAGGTCAGAGTGTTCTTGGGCCTCTGTACATAACACAGACAGTTTGTTAAAGGGTTTTCTAAACACTCTGAAGTCCTTCATGCTCGGACACACAAGAATACTATTTTCCACTGGACTGCCAGGGAGCTTTTGAAACTCAGTGACCCCCTGTCATGGCCTTTCCCAACCAGGAAGATACATTTTGTGTTACACACAGCATGCAATCGGTGCAGTGTTGGTACAGAAAGTCAACACAAAGGAACATGTGATATTGTATGCCAGTCACACACTCAATGCAACAGAGCGCAAATGGTCTATGTTTGACAGGGACCTTTTATGCAGTTGTTTAGTCAGTGAGACACTTTTGACATTACTTGACTTTTCATTCCTTCATGATAATCACTGACATCAAGCCCCGGGTGGGGTTGAAATGGATGCCCCTGGATGACGACTGGTGCAACATTCACAAAGATGGCTCTAAGCACCTAAATGCAGATGCCTCACCAGAGACTGATACGGCACTACCCTATCCAGGCCCGATTGCTTCTGTCAAATGTAAGGTCCTGCCCAAAACCCAAAATCAGAACTATCTTACTGTTAGTAAATCCATTAGCTGCTCCTCTCTGTCTGTCACTTGCTCGCTGCACACAGCTTGCTCTTCTTGCGGTCTGAATATGGTGCTTTGAGTCTGTGAGTATCCATGGCAAAGGTTTCGCTTGGGCTGCTCTGGAAAATGAGGAGACATGAGAGAGCAGTTAGTTGTTGGCAACTTTTCATCTCTCTAAACTTGGGCAAAACTCAAGGAACATTATTTTCTGTGAAAAATTCTCCCTTGTTTTATATTTGATGAGGTTGAAGCACTTCTGATACCATGTTATGGTCTTAGTCAGATGTGACTGTACTGTGCAGCAGAGCACCCACAAATGTCTCCGCTTCAAAATGTTAGTGATCAATTTAGTGATACCGAGCCCTGTCTGTATCTTAGTTATTGATGAAAAACAGGCCCTACCCGGCCCTAACCGATGTAGAATGTTGGGGCCGTCAGGCTCGGGTCGGGTATCAGAGCTCTACTGAGTTGACTCCTGCGCACTCCTCAATGTTGCGTCACTCTACCGAGGGTGATGCAGCCATTGCAACTCTCTAACAGCCATTGCAACTTCGCTGTGGAGGAAGGTACACCACTGACTACCTCACACCTCATCCATATCCAAGCTGAGGACTGAGGCCTACGGGAAGCACAACAGGCAGATCCTGAGCTACAGAGTGTTTTCCAGTGGCTAACAGATGGACAGAAACCATTTACTAGGGAGATTCACAATGCTTCCTCTTAGATACAGTAAGTTATGGACTCAGTTCACTCACCTTGTGATTGAGGATGGCCTGCTGGGGCACAGGTTTCGTCACAGATCCACGCATAATATTCAGCTTTAGGTTGTGGTCCCACAAGGGTTAATCCCACGTGTTTAACAATACATTCATGGTCCCCCATCAGTAGGACATTATGGGTACTTTAACATTGGGCCGTCTTGTCCTTCTACCGGCCCCATATGTCAGCTGATATATCTGCCTTTTGCCAACAGTGCCCCATCTGTCAGTCAAGACGATGCCGTGTGCCACACCAACAGGCACCCCGAGTCCCAAACTCACCCTTGTAATACTTCAAGAAGATTGTTGCCAACATCATAGAGCTGCCCTGTAGTATATGGGGCTTTGGTGACAAAACGGCTGGCACTGTGATAGACTGCATCCAGTTTGTTGAGTAGAGTGTTGGAGGCTATTTTGTAAATGACATCGCCAAAGTCGAGGATTGGTAGGATAGTCAGTTTTACGAGGGTATGATTTGACAGCATGAGTGAAGGAGGCTTTGTTGCGAAATAGGAAGCCGATTCTAGATTTAATTTTGGATTGGAGATGCTTAATGTGAGTTAGTCTAACCAGACACCTAGGTATTGTAGTTGTCCACATATTCTAAGTCAGAACCGTCCAGAGTAGTGATGCTGGACAGGAGGGCAGGTGTGGGCAGCGATCGGTTGAAGAGAATGCATTTAGTTTTACTTGCATTTAAGAGCAGTTGGAGTCCACGGAAGGAGAGTTGTATGGCATTGAAGCTCGTCAGGAGGTTAGTTAACACAGTGTCCAAAGAAGGGCCAGAAGAATACAGAATGTTGTCGTCTGCGTAGAGGTGGATCAGAGAATCACCAGCAGCAAATGCGACATCATTGATGTATACAGAGAAGAAAATTGGCCCGAGATTGAAACGTGTGGCACCACCCATAGACATTGCCAGAGGTCCTGACAACAGGTCCCCGATTTGACACACTGAACTCTATCAGAGAAGTAGTTGGTGAACCAGGCGAGGCAGTGATTTGAGAAACCAAGGCTGTTGAGTCTGCCGATATAATTTTTTTAATGTATATTTTTTTACCTTTATTTAACTAGGCAAGTCAGTTAAGAACAAATTCTTATTTTCAATGACGGCCTAGGAACAGTGGGTTAACTGCCTGTTCAGGGGCAGAACGACAGATTTGTACCCGATGATTGACAGAGTCGAAAGCCTTGGCCAGGTCGATGAATACGGCTGCACTGTATTGTCTCTTATCGATGGCAGTTATGATGTCGTTTAGGACCTTGAGTGTGGCTGAGGTTCACCCATGACCAGCTCGGAAGCCAGATTGCATAGCGGAGAAGGTGTGGTGGGATTCAAAATCGTCTGTGATCTGTTTGTTAACTTGGCTTTCGAAGACCTTAGAAAGGCAGGGTAGGATAGATATAGGTCTGTAGCAGTTTGGGTCTAGAGTGTCTCCCCTTTGAAGAGGGGGATGACCGCGGCAGCTTTCCGATCTTTGGGGATCTCAGATGATACGAAAGAGCCGTTGAACAGGCTAGAAATGGGGGTTGCAACAATTTTGGCAGAACTTTTGAAAGAGAGGGTCCAGATTGTCTAGCCCGGCTGATTTGTAAAGGTCCAGATTTTGCAGTTCTTTCAGAACATCATCTATCTGTATTTGGGTGAAGTGGAAATGGTAAGGCTTGGGCAAGTTGCTGTGGGGGTGCAGGGTAGTTGACCGGGGTAGGGGTAGCGAGGTGGAAAGCATGGCCAGCCGTAGAAAAATGCTTATTGAAATTTATCGGTGGTGACAATGTTTCCTATCCTCAGTGCAATGGCCAGCTGGGAGGAGGTGCTCTTATTCTCCATGGACATAAGTTTCCCAGAACTGTTTTGAGTTTGTGCTACAGGATGTAGATTTCTGTTTGAAAAAACTAGCCTTAGCTTTCCTAACTGCCTGTGTATATTAGTTCCTAACTTCCCTGAAAAGTTGCATATCACGGGGGCAATTTGATGCTAATGCAGTACGCCGCAGGATGTTTTTGTGCTGGTCAAGGGCAGTCAGGTCTGGAGTGAACCAAGGGCTATATCTGTTCCTGGTAAAAAAAATTGGGAATGGGGCATGCTTATTTAAGATGTGAGGAAATCACTTTTAAAGAATAACCAGGCATCCTCTACTGACGGGGTGAGGGCAATATCCTTTCAGGATACCCTGGCCAGGTCGATTAGAAAGGCCTGCTCGCTGAAGGGTGAGGGTGCCTGTGTTTATGGATTTGGGGTTGTACCTGGTAGGTTCATTGATAATTTGTGTGAGATTGAGGGCATCAGGCTTAGATTGTAGGATGGCCGGAGTGTTAAGCATGTCCCGGTTTAGGTCACCAAGCAGCACGAGCTCTGAAGATAGATGGGGGGCAATTCACATATGGTGGGCAGAGGGTGGTCTACAACAAGCGGCAACGGTGAGAGACTTGTTTCTGGAAAGGTGGATTTTATAAGTAGAAGCTCAAATTGTTTTGGCACAGACCTGGATAGTATGACAGAACTCTGCAGGCTATCTCTGCAGTAGATTGCCACTCCACCCCCTTTGGCTGTTCGATCTTGTCGGAAAATGTTATAGTTAGGGATGGAAAGTTCAGGAGTGACAATAAAAGTTTTATAAAACTCCATGGACCCCTCTTGTGCAGTAGAACCCAGAATGATATTTAACCACTTGGTTATGGCGACACTGTTCTGCCGAGGACACCCAAACCAAAGTGGCTACCCCAAAGCCTAAGGAGTCTGACCCTCTCTGGAAGTTGCTATAGCCCTGCTTGGGACATTTAGCCTATGTTGGCTATTGGTTGAGACGTAGGGCCCATTCTAGCTTGGTATGTCAGGGTGGGCAATTGGAAATGTGAATTGGGCCAAGTTGGAGGTAATAATGCATTTAGGTTATAGTTTATGGAGATGCATGAATACACCACAAAAAAAGCTTGATTTTTATGTCTGTTTTAAAACAAATGTCCTGCAATTCTATGTAGTAGTGGTTTATGTTCAATACTTGGGTAATTGATTTTATAAAATATTTAATCTATGCAAATAAATTATATTATTTGATAGTTCACCTCCCTGTTTTCTTTTATTCTGTAATAGGGTATATTATAATGGCATATTGTTACGATCATTTTGGACAGCAGGTAGCCTAGCGTTTAGCGTGTTTGGCCAGTTACCGAAAGGTCCCTGGTTTGACTATCCAATCCGACAGTTTTAAAATCTGTCTGTACTCTTTAGCAAGACACATCACCCTAATTTGCTCCAGAGGGCACTATATACTATGGCTGACCCTGTAAAACAACACATTCCATTTACTGCACCTATCTGGTGTGGGTGATCTAAAGAAATAGAACTACACCAATGAACATTGTGAATCGAAGTGATATAAAGAGACTACGACTGATTATTCATGTTACACACTAACAGTGTTATAGTATTGCTAGTTGGATGGGCAGATGAACAGTCTAAATCATGTTTTGTGTTCATAAAGAAGCCCTGTAAAACCATGCAGGATCAGCAGAAGAAATTGGATAGTCATTCTATTATCATAATGACGCTATTATGCTCAGGAGAAGAAGGGGAACTGAGGAAGTCGAACATTTTCATCCATTCATTTCTATAATTCTATTTCAATGCCTGACCCACAAGGTTTTTGTCTAATCAAGTTTAATTCATAAACTACTCTGCTGAAAGAATTTGATATTAAGATTTATCTGATTTGTTTCAATCATGGTTTGATTTCAAGGACAAACAGTAGAAGAGCCTTCCATCCCAGGTTGTCTTGTGAAGCGTTTACCCATCTCTTGAATTCAATTATTCTGGTAAGAGTAGTTTGTTGATATGCATTCTGAAAAGCTTTTGTTACTGTATGCTTGAAATTGCAAAAATGGATTTCTAAAACATACGCAATTACAGGTGAAAGTATTGACTGAACAATAAGCTTGTTGATATTTGATCATCTCAAACTAGCAATCAGTGTGATATTGTTTGCTGTGTAGAAAGACCATTGAAATCACAATCACAATGCTTAGCCTCCGGTATATGCACTTGATGAGTCTTCTGGATCATTTCACAATAGCAGCCAGAGATGTCTTAACTCTCTTGCTTTGTAACGTAATACCTTTGTTCCGTGGTTGCCATGTTGCATTGAGGTTGCCTAGGCAGAGAGCCGTCTTTGCATTTTCTGAATATTGAATCATTTTAAAGTGTTTTTTGTTTGAATCTATTTACTATCTTTCTGGTTTTGAACATCCAAATATGTGGTTTCTACAGTCTCCTGACGCATTGAGAAAGACAACAAAGCATGGTGATTTCATCACTAAGGATGCGTGACGACAATGCGTGACGATTTCATCACTAAGGAGGCTTCCTCCGAAGTTATGAGCCGGCAATTTTTTCTGAATGAGAGGAGAGCTCAAAATGTACTTCAAGACCATATAGTTAATGGCTACAGGGAAGACACAGTCAGATGGCAAGGCGCCAGTGAGATGCCTTGGAGTGAACTGTGCTGCCTGCCTCTGGAGGACCTACTGGACCACTGGACCACCTCCTCTCTCTGCTCAATCCATGTCGTTCCCTCTTGACTCTCGCTCCATCTGTTGGAGGCTTGAAATAACAAAACTTTTAACTGTTGCCGAAAATTGTAGCCGAGACATACTCTGTCATATAGCATTTTTATTTTATTGTTGTTCGTTTTGCCTTTTCAAGCGCTTTGAGATTATTTCTGTAATGAAAAGCGCTATAGAAGTTGAATAAATGATTATTATTTGTAACGCCCATTTTGTTCCACCCCGGTTGCCGTTAAGGCTACACTGTGATCTTACCAGGGGGTGTAGGGGAATATGTAAGCACTCAGGACGTCCTTTGTTATAGTTTAGAGTAAAGTGAGCTCAGAAACATCTATGTAGCATACGTACAGTAAGAAAATATGCAGATCACTTGGAAAGTATTCAGACCACTACCATTTTTCCACATTGTGTTATGTTAGTCTTATTCTAAAATTGATTAAGTAAAACATTTTCCTCATCAATCTACACACAATAACCCATAACAACAAAGCGAAAACAGGTTTTTACACATTTTTGAAAATGTACTAAAAATAAAAAACAGAAATACGTTATTTACATAAGTATTCAGACCCTTTGCTATTGTTTGTGTTTCCATGTCAGACGCTTCTTGTTTTGTATCGTTCCATGTTCATTATCATTAAACTCACTAACTGTACCTGCTTCTTGACTCCCTGTGTCTACATTACAACACTGAGAAAAAAAATATGAACGCAATGTGCAACAATTTCTAAAATTTTACTGAGTTACAGTTCATTTAAGGAAATCAGTAAATTTTAATTAATTAAATTAGGTCCTAATCTAGGGATTTCACGACTGGGAATACAGATATGCATCTGTTGGTCACAGATACCTTAAAAAAAAAGTAGGGCCATGGATCAGAAAACCAGTAAGTATCTGATATGGATCTTGTCATGTTATCTTTGTACACTTCTTGGTATTAATCCGTGAAGAGCACACTTCTCCATCGTGCTAGTGGCCATCGAAGTTGAGCATTTGCCCACTGAAGTCAGTTCTGATGTCAAGACAGTTTGTGACAATTTGTGAATAAATTATTTGGTTGTGCAAACAGTTTAATCAGCAGTCCGGGTGGCTCAGACGATCCCGCAGGTAAAGAAGCCGGATGTGGAGGTCCTGGGCTGGAATGGTTACACATGGTCTGTGGTTGTGAGGCCGGTTGGATGTACTGCCAAATTCTCAAAAATGACGCTGGAGGCTGCTTATGATAGAAAAATCAACATTCAATTATCTGGCAACATCTCTGGTGGACATTCTTGCAGTCAGCATGCTAATTGCACGCTCCCTCATAACTTGAAACATCTGTGGCATTGTGTTGTGTGAATTTTTTTTGCACTGCCTTTTTTTGTCCCCCAGCACAAAGTGCACCTGTGTAATGATAATGATGTTTAATCAGCTTCTTGATCATCCATCCACCTGACAGGTGTGAAATATCTTGGCAAAGGACATATGCTCACTAACACCCTTGAAACAAAAATTTAAGAAAAATAAGCTTTGTGCATATGGACAATTTCTGCAATTGTGCATATGGACAATTTTTCAGCTCATGAAATATGGGACCAACACCTCACATGTTGCGTTTATATTTTTGTTCGGTGTATACATATGGAATAGGGTGACATTTGCAAGACAGCGCTCTTCTATCCTTTTGGACGAATGGTAGCTAACCCCCGTCATCAGACCAGCAGAGTTTGAGCTAACCATGCTCCGTTCCCCTGGACTGTGGTATAACAGTTGGATGTAACAATGTGTTCCCATTGTAGTCATACTATGTAATTGCCATGTATTTGACCCTGTATGGCTCAGTTGACAGTGCATGGTGCTTGTAACACCAAGGTTATGGGTTTTATTCGCGTGGCCACCCATATGTAAAAATCTATGCAGGAATGACTGTAAGTCACTATTGATAAAAGCATCTACTAAATGCCAAATATTATTATATGTTTTAGCAACAATACATTTTTGAAATGTATTTTACCCTTAATTTATCAGGTATGTTTACTGAGAACACATTCTCCTTTACAGCAACAACTTGAGGAATAGTTACAGGGATGATTGAGTCAATTGGAAGCTGGGGATGATTAGGTGGCCATGATGTTATGATTGGGAATTTAACCAGGACACCGAGGTTAACACCCCAACTCTTACGATAAGTGCCATAGGTTATTTTAATGACAGCAGTGAGTCAAGACACCAGTTTAAGGCCCATTCCAAAAGACAGCATCCTGCACAGGGCAATGTCCCTTATCACTGCCCTAGGGCATTGTAATATTTTTTTAGACCAGATGAAAGAGTGCCTCCTACAGGCCCTCCAACACTACTTCCAGCAGCTTCTGGTCTCCTATCCAGGGACCAACCCTGCTTAGCTTCAGTGGCAAGCCAGCAGTGGGATGCAGGGTGGTATGCTGCTGGCAAATGTAGTGTAGTGGTACCTCTTCCTTGTAGAAAATAGGATTCTTCTCCATCTTAAATGTGCAGTATCTCAGAATATTTATTAAGTATTAGGTATAATGTATATGGTTGAGTCAGATATCAATGAAAAACAAGAATGTCCATTTAATAAACAAAAAAAACACTGTCAGGACATTGTTTGGTCTGAACCAATCCTGAGAACTGTCCTGAGCCACAGAGCTAAACCAGAGATTCCTGTCCCTGCTAATATTATTTATAGGACATAAAGTGGCCGGCAGAAAAAAAAAATCATTCAATTATAATGTGATGAGAGTCTTGGTATGCGCTGAGCATGGCCACAAAGGTCAAGCAAGAGTTGGGTGAAAAACTAAAAAAAAACACTTCAACCCCTCCATCCACGAACACAGTGCACTTACTCCCCATATAAAACTATTTGAATGACAGTACAAGGCGTTACTAGACAAGTGAAAGGGATTTATTCAGATGGCGTTGAGGAGCAAAGCTGTTGTTGACCTTTAGATTTTATGGACTTGTCCAAGTTACTTCCATATTTCTAAACTTAGTCGCCCTGCACTCACGTGAGTGCTGCTCCTCCTTGGTTCTCATTCTGAATGTGCAACTTCTGTCACCTTTGTTTGTGTGTGTGTGTGTGTGTGTGTGTGTGTGTGCGTCTAGACTGGCAATTCATGTGTCTTTCTTGTGTCACATGATTTGTGATCTCCTGTCACCTTAGTGAGTGTGTGTGCTGCGTGCGTGCATGCGTGTGGTGGTAAGAGTCTAGACTGTGGCAATTCAAGCGTCTTTGGTGAAAAATGGCTGTAAAAATCTGCTTTTAAAATTTTATGGAGGTGATTGATAGTGTTGGCGGTCTTATCGAGACAGTCAGACGTTGGTTTTGCATTAGAGGCTGAGGATTAATTAACTATTGTTGCCAAGCACTCCAGAGATTGGGCACTTTGCAGTCATATTTCCCTTTCAAATCTTGAGCAATCTCAAACCTTTAAACACCAAGCATTGCATCAGCATCTGTGACTATATCACAACCAAATATAATTTTCTCTCAAATGATTACCTTTACATCTGGTCTCCCATCCGGTGACCGACCAGGTCCTGATTAGCTTCAGAGGAAAACCAGCAGTCGGATGCAGGGTGCTTTGTTACTGAATGTGCTAAAACTTGCAACTGGAAAAAAGGCAGCAAAAGCAAAGGCCAGGGTAGCATAACCAAAAATAAGGAAAATTGCAGGGAAGAGGGAAGCATTTTATTTAATTGCATTATCATTATCATTTGCATCCATTTAGAAATGTGCTCGCATTTCGAAATGTTTTTCTATCAATACTTTTGGGATTATGTTTTGCTTTCAATATCATTATTTTTGTTTGCAATATTTTTTTCTCAACTTCTGAAGTTTTGCTTGATATTAATGGCACAACAATAACTCACTCAGTAGAGGACTGCACCATATAATAACACTATTGCTCTATTTAAAGGTGTTTAAAGTGACAATCCTTAATAGGAACATTAATAAAGTGTTCTCCTCGCTACAGTTTCAGGAAAAAGCTGAGGGATGGGGCTGGAGAATTTCAAGGACTCTCAAATCCATAGACGACACTATGGATGCAAGGACTGACCATTCGTGATATCAAAGTTATAGTTTTAACCTTGTTTTTTGGCTATACAGTGGTTGTTAACATTTTACTGTGGATTAAAAACAAGCTTATATTTTGAGTTCTGATGGGGTAGAACAACTGAACTAAGCTCATGAATCATGAGTCAATGGGTGCATGTCATTATTAATACGTCCAAAAATGGATGTAGCAACTAAGAATTGACCTTCAGACAGCAGAACTATATCACCATTTGAACGTGATCCATTAACCTGCCCCAAAACATTTTATTCTGTTCACAGTTCCATGAATGTCCCGCAAAATCGTTCCCTTGTCCCGCATTTGGGCTTTTTACATGTGTTCACCCTAATTCCACCGATGGAGATATTGCTACTGCAACATGTTAACACCATCTTTTCATTTGTGAGGACAATAACATTATTTCAACCCCACATGTAATAGTGAGATTTTCACAGTTGGAGTTTTCTTACATGTCAAACTGCAAATTGGATTTTAACTTTCACATGTGGACTTGCAAGTTCACATGTTAAAAACAATCACATGTAAAAAATCTAATTTGAAGTTATATTATTGAAACATGCTTTTCACATATGAAACTGCAAATGTGACTTTCACATGAATGTTTTCCACACATGAATATGCAATTACACATATGAAATTGAGATTTTCACATGTACAGTTTTTTTTACAACCTGCAAATTAGATTTAAACATGGTTGATTTTCACATGTGAACTTGCAATTACAGTGCCATCAGAATGTATTCAGACCCCTTGACTTGTTTCACATTTTGTTAGGTTACAGCCTTTTCCTCATCAATCTACAGTACACACAATACCCCATAATGACAAAGCAACAAAAAAAAACGGAAATATTACATTTACATAAGAATTCAGACCCTTTGGCAGCAATTACAGCTTAGAGTCAGTCGTATTGGGTATGACTCTACAAGCTTGGCACACCTGTACTTGGGGAGTTTCTCCCATTCTTCTCTGTGGATCCTTTCAAGCTGTAAGGTTGAATGGGGTGCGTTTCAGGTCTCAACAGAGACATTAGATTGGGTTCAAGTCCGGGCTCTGGGTGGGCCACTCAAGGATATTCAGAGACTGGTCCCAAAGACACTCCTGCGTTGTCTTCACTGTGTGCTTAGGGCCATTGTCCTGATGGAAGGTGAACCTTTGCCCCAGTCTCAGGTTCTGAGTGCTCTGGGGCAGGTTTTCATCAAGGATTCTTTCTGTACTTTTCTCCATTCATCTTTGCCTCTCATGACTAGTCTCCCAGTCCCTGCCGCTGAAAAGCACCCCCACAGCATGATGCTGCCACCACCATGCTTCACCGTAGGGATGGTGGCAGGTTTCCTCCAGACATGACGCTTGGCATTCAGGCCAAAGAGTTGAATCTTTGGTTTCATCAGACCAGAGATTCTTGTTTCTCTTGACGCTACAAACTTAGGTGCATTTTGACAAACTCCAAGTGGGCTGTCATGTGCCTTTTACTGAGGAGTGGCTTCCGTCTGGCCTCCCTACCATAAAGGCCTGATTGGTGGAGTGCTGCAGAGATGGGTGTCCTTCTGGAAGGTCTCCACAGAGGAACTCTAGAACTCTGTTAGTGACCATCAGGTTCTTGGTCACCTCCCTGACCAAGGCCCTTCTTCCCCGATTGCTCAGTTTGGCTGGGCGGCCAGCTCTATGAATAGTCTTGGTGAATCCAAACGTATTCCATTGTGTTCCACTGTGTTCTTGGGACCCTTCAATACTGCAGAAATTCTTTGGTACCCTTCTCCAGATCTGTGTCTTGACACTATCCTGTCTCGGAGCTCTACGGACAGTTTCTTCAACCTCATGGCTTTGTTTTTGTTCTGAAATGCACTGTCAACTGTTGGACCTTTATATAGACTGGTGTGTGCCTTTCCAAATCATGTCCAATCAATTGAATTCACCACAGGTGGACTCCAAGTTGTAGAAACATCTCAAGGATGATAAATGGAAACAGGATGCACCTGAGTACAATTTTGAGTCTTATAGCAAAGGGTCTGAATTCTTATGAAAAAAGGTATTTATGTTTTTTTTGTTTTATGAATTTGCAAACATTTCTAAAAACCTGTTTTGCTTTGTTATGAGGAATTGTGTAGAGTTTTTTTTTTATGTAATCCATTTTAGAATAAGGCTGTAACGTAACAAAATGTGTAAAAAGTCAATGGGTCTGAATACTTTCCGAACGCACTGTATACATATGAAAGTGAGATTCTCACGGGAATGTTTTTCACATGTGAAACTGCATCTCTGATTTTCACATGTAAAAGTTAACAAGTGAATCAGTAAATTTCACATGTGAAACTGACATTCACATGTGAGATGAAAACAACATGTTATTCTCCTCACATGTGAAATGATGTGGTTAACATGTGAACTCTGAATTTGATACATGTGAAAATACAAATTGTAAGTTTTTTTAATCCTCACGATTACCCTCTTTATGAGAAAATGTCTGAGTAGAGCCTGTGGGCCAAAGAGAAGTGCTGCTCTCATCGGCAGTCATGCCTATTGGTTATTGACAGCTCTGTCGGTCATCACAGCCCGATCCAATGGAATGATTACAGTCCAAATGAATGATCTCATCCATGAGCAGAACAAGGGTCCAGTTCAAATACTAATTCAGATTTCCTCTTTAGAGCGAGTAAGAGGTGCGTCCCTAATGGCATCCTATTCCCTACATATTGCATTACTTTTCACCAGAGCCCAATGTGTCCTGGTCAGAGGTAATGCACTATATAGGGAATAGGGTGACATTTGGGATGCAATCTGAGAAGCTGGGGCTCCTCTCTGCAGTGAGAGGTAACAAATGGCTCAAATGACATTGCCAAGGTCACAGCCAGTGCTAGCCAGCCAGGTTATTTAATCATGTAACCATGCATCTTCTGGCTCATGGCCATACCTCAGCCCACCTTCTCTCATCAACTCTCCCAAGATCTTTGTGTCAGGCGATCAAAGATTTTGGCAACTGCCATTGGGCTAAATCCACCAATTTCATTATAAAGACACTTTTTCATACAAGATTGATAATGCCCCATCACCTTGTGAACATTTCAGTGTTATTTTAGCTGTGTAGAGAGAGCTTCTTGCCTCTGTAGTGTGTACATGTTTTGTTTTCCCCAAGGCCTGCAAGCGATCTCACCTCACCTTTCACTGTAAAGTTACACTCCTCCAACCCACTCTCATATCCTCCACATGGCTTGTTTAAGAAACACATCATGTCCAGGGGCGATTCGTCCTTTTCTGAAGTCTGCAGTTGTTCACAACATCCTATTTCAGATATCCAAAGTAATGAAAGACTATTCAGGCAGAACACCAAAAAATGTGGTAAAAAAAAATGATTGGGATAAAAGATAAATATTTAACACTAATAGTGTGTGATGGAGAGGTTTGTGAAATGTTTATGAAATAGGTCCCAAGCATCGAATACATTCTGGGTTGCGCAGGTCCTTCAGCAGTAGATATCATGGCAATAGATGGCGTGCATTTGAACAGTGTGCAATAAAGAAAAGGATCTGCATTATTTATTTATCTTTGCCAATGGTTGTGCTGGTTGCTGTCCTTATCCCAGATGTTTTTCACTGTGTTCATTTTGAATCACCGTGTGAAGAGAGAGGGCCTTTTGTGTGCAGTGTGGCTTTCCAACACCAAATACATCACATTGCCCTAAACATAGCACAAGCTTCACTGTCCCAGCAATCTATATTCATAATTTAGATGTTACCTTCTTGGTTACAATTTGCACACACCACCCAGAGACAGTTAACTGACAGTGACGATGATAGAGCAACCTGAAGCGAGTTGAGTCGCGTTTTGTGTCAGACCAGGAGTCCGAGCCGTCACCTCCTAATTATATCATTTAAATAATGACTCCACCTTGAGGGTAGGACTTTGGGATGGAACAGGGCTCATTCTTCATTTCAACCTCAATGTCAGATATTGGGATTTTTGGAAGCGCACTCTCATCAGTTTTACAGCTACTCACAATTGAGTCATAATGAGCAAGAGCATCAAGGGACTAAGCGAGCTCATTTGGTTCAGAATCAGCACGCCTCATAAATGATTTGTTTTAAGCAGCGCAATCAAGATTTGTGTAATTATCCTCTCTTAAATGGAAGATAATGTTTAGACTTTTTCTATGAAAAAGAATGGTTT
Source organism: Oncorhynchus mykiss (assembly GCF_013265735.2). Classification (NCBI taxonomy): domain Eukaryota; kingdom Metazoa; phylum Chordata; class Actinopteri; order Salmoniformes; family Salmonidae; genus Oncorhynchus; species Oncorhynchus mykiss. The sequence goes on along the minus strand of NC_048576.1, from coordinate 47,334,822 downwards.
GACATTGATACGTTCATATGTTTATAAAGGGCAGTACATTCATTATAAACTCTTCATTGAATTATTATGAGAGATTGTGCCCTAGAAAATCAACAAATGAATTCAAACTGTTTGTAATTCAATTATTCAGTCACCCTTGTTCTAGTTTAACAAAGCAAACATATTCCAGTTTAGTCACAAGCATTTGACAAAAGTAGAACCTACTGTGCGGTATACAAATCTCTAATTTTATGAGAAAGTGAGCTTGGGACTAGAAGCACAATCAAACGTTAGATCGATCCAATGTGAGATTGCTGACCATGACCAACTGTGTACAGTAAGGGATAAAATAGTAAATCCAGTCACCTAAATCACACCTGGTAATGTGATAATACATCACTGTATCTGGAGTTGAATTGTGTGGCAGTACAGGCTTATAGCTTTAGCACTAAGATATTATATGGTCCCTATAATCTTTAGACATATTGGAGCCTTTAGTATCTTATTTGCTATGTCCAAACCACCTGTATTTAATTCATTATCAATGCATATACAGTACCATTCAAATGTTTGGACACACCTACTCATTCCAGGGGTTTTCTTTATTTTTTACAACTTTCTAAATTGTAGAACAATAGTGAAGTCATCAAAACTATGAAATAACACAAATGGAATCATGTATTACCCCAAAAACTGTTAACCTAATCAAAGTTTTATACTTTAGATTCTTCAAAGTAGCCACCCTTTGCCGTGATGACAGCTTTGCACACTCTTGGCATTCTCTCTACCAGCTTCATGAGGTAGTCACTTGGAATGAATTTCAATTAATTAAAACTTCTTATGGCTTAGATCCCGCTACCGAGATCAATATGACAACAGCCAGTGAAAGTGCAGGGCGCCAAATTCAAACAACAGAAATCTCATAATTCAAATTCCTCAAACATTCAAGTATTTTACACCATTTCAAAGATAAACTTGTTGTTAATCCCACCACAGTGTCCGACTTCAAAAAGGCTTTTCGACGAAAGAACACCAAACGATTATGTTAGGTGAGTGCCTAGTCACAGAAAAACACAGCCATTTTTCCAGCCAAAGAGAGGAGTCACAAAAAGCACAAATATAGATAAAATGAATCACTAACCTTTGATGATCTTCATCAGACTTCATGTTACACAATACATGTATGTGTTGTTCGATAAAGTTCATATTTATATCCAAAAATCTCAGTTTACATTGGCGCGTTGTGTTCAGTAGTTCCAAAACATCCGGTGATTTTTCAGAGAGCCACATCAATTTACAGAAATACTCATAATAAACATTGATGAAAGATACAAGTGTTATACATGGAATTATAGATATACTTCACCTTAATGCAACCGCTAAAAAAAACATCACGGAAAAAGCACACCATGCAATAATCTGAGTACAGCACTCAGACACAAAAAACAAGCCATACAGATATCCGCCATGATGTGGAGTCAACAGAAGTCAGAAATAGCATTATAAATATTCACTTACCTTTGATGATCTTCATCAGAATGCACTCCCAGGAATCCCAGTTCCTCAATAAATGTTTTTTGTTCGATAAAGTTCATAATTTATGTCCAAATACCTCCTTGTTGTTCGCGCATTTTGTTCACAAATCCAAACTCATGAGGCGCGATCACTAGGTCCAGACGAAAAGTCAAAAAGTTCCGTTACAGTCCGTAGAAACATGTCAAACGATGTATAGAATCAATATTTAGGATGCTTTTAACATAAATCTTCAATAATGTTCCAACCGGAGAATTCCTTTGTCTTTATAAATGAAAAGGAACGCAGCTACCTCTCACGGGAGCGCACATGATCAGCTCATGGCAGACACCTGATTGAAAGAGCTCTCATTCCCTCCTCCTTCACTGTAGAAGCCTGAAACAAGGTTCTAAAGACTGTTGACATCTAGTGGAAGCCTTAGGAATATGAGTTCATATGAGTTCTGTTATACTCACAGACATCATTCAAACAGTTTTAGAAACGTCAGTGTTTTCTATCCAAATCTACTAATAATATGCATATCTTAGCTTCTGGGCCTGAGTAGCAGGCAGTTTACTCTGGGCACCTTATTCATCCAAGCTACTCAATACTGCCCCCCAGCCATAAGGAGTTTTAACAGGTGTGCCTTGTTAAAAGTTAAGTTGTATAATTTCTTTCCTTCTTAATGCGTTTGAGCCAAACAGTTGTGTTTTGACAAGGTAGAGGTGGTATACAGAAGATAGACCTATTTGATAAAAGACCAAGTCCATATTATGGCAAGAACAGCTAAAATAAGCAACGAGAATTGACAGTCCATCATAACTTTAAGACATGAAGGTCAGTCAATAGGGAAAATTTCAAAAACAAATGTGCAGTCTCAAAAACCAACAAGCACCTCAGATTGCAGCCCAAATAAATGCTTCACAGAGTTCAAGTAACAGACACATCTCATCAGTTGTTCAGAGGAGACTGCGTGAATCAGACCTTCATGGTTGAATTGCTGCAACGAAACCACTACTAAAGGACACTAATACAAATAATAGACTTGCTTGGTCCAAGAAACACAAGCAATGGTCTAATGAGTCCAAATTTGAGATTTTTGGCTCCAATCGGCATGTCTTTGTGAGACGCAGAGTAGGTGAACGGACGATCTCCGCATGTGTTGATCCCACCGTGAAGCATGGAGGAGATGGTGTGGGTATGCTTTTCTGGTGACACCGTCTGTGATATTTAATGTTCTTTATTCTTCCCACTCAACTCAACAGCCAGAGGTTGCCATCTCTCTTGATGCTGAAAAGGCTTTCAACCTGGTTGAGTGGGAATATCTATTTACAGTACTAGAGAAATTTGGATTTGGCACTTCATTCCTTTCTTGGATTTTCTACTCGTCCCCAGAGGCTTCTGTTCGCACCAACAATGTTACCTCCAGCTACCTTCCTCTTCACAGGGGGGCCAGGCAGGGTTGCTGTTTATCCCCTATCCTATATCCTATATGATATGGCTATTGATCCTCTTGCTATCGCTCTGTGGGCAGAGGAGAGGTTTAAGGGAATACTAAGAGGCGACATAACTCACAAGGTGTCCTTATTTTCAAACAATCTTCTTTTATACATCTCCAAACATGTGTCTATACCCTATCTCTTGGACATGCTACAAGGTTTTGGGACATTCTCTGGTAATAAGTTAAACCTAACAAAAAGTGTGCTGCTCCCCATTAATCAGTTATCAGAAGGAATTGGGTATGCCAACTTCCCATTTAAGGTGGAGCATCAGGTCTTTATTTATTTGGGAATAAAGGTCACAAGCTCATTATAGGCTCTGTTTAACATAATTCAAAACACTCCTGGATCGCAGTAGGCAGGATTTCATAAGGTGGTCGTCTCTTCCCATTTCATTAGCAGGTTGCATAAAATCTGTTAATAATTTCCTAGGTTTTTGTACTTATTCCAAATTATTCCCATTCTTCTGCCAAAGACAATGTTCAAACAACTGGACAGCAACATTTCCAACTTAATTTGGAATAATTCGAATCCACAAATGAGAAAGTGATTTCAGAATTGGGACCAGATTTTAAGGGAGTTCATGACAATGGGATTCAAAACATGGGTGCCAAGGTTCATGGGCAGTGGGGAGCACAGGAGTGAGACAGGAGAAGTTGGAAGGCTTGACTGTAGCTTCATGATGTCCGAAGTTGGGCCATCCATTTTTCCATTGTTTTTGTTTATATTGCTGCAGTTCTGTTTGTTTCTGTCCTATTTAATTTACTTGATCAGTATATCATTGTATGGTGCCTTGGTTGATGGGTGGGTGTTTTGGAGTGAGTGAGGGAGGGAGGGGGGGGGAGGGAGTGAGGGAGGGAGGGAAGAAGGTTTGGGTTGTACTGTTTTTGTTCTCATATTTGAAAATCTATAAATAAAGTTTAAAAAATAATAATAACAAAAGGTCCCTCAAGACAGTTGAAAGCCTTTTTGGCATCAACAGCCATTATTGATACATCTACATCTTGTTTTATATTATACTGAAACAAGTTTTTGTATTTGTTTGTAAATGTCTATTTTTAACTATGTATACTATGCTGGCATATGGAACAAAGGAGATGATTGTGGACTTCAGGAAACAGCAGAGGGAGCACCCCTCTATCCACATCGAAAGGACAGTCATCATGTTGTCTTGTTCAGTTGTCAGTTCGTTACTTAAACAAATAGTTAATGGCAATCCCAGTTAATGGGTTGTTATTTAGGCTGCATAGCTAATAGTCATCACAGTGTTATTTATTTAGACAGATCAGCTGAGTGGTGCTGTGATTGTCTTTTCAATATGCGTGAGAGTGAAAGTATTAACAACACATACCTTTGTCGTTTGTGTCTAGCCCAAAAAGTTCAATAGTCCAGCGCCCCATCTGTTGTACATCATCTGTTGATAGGCTGTCCTGTACTCTATGTAGTGCCATTCATTGCTATTTCCACCTTTCTCCTTGTCCAGGTTTCCTTCCATTTAACCCATAGTTGTGCAGGGTACGCCAGAGATAACAGGATTCATTTTTCCCACAGCTTTTCCTTTATGGGGTTTAATTCCCTGCATTTCAGGTAGAGGTCTCTGCTCATGTCGGTGTTGATGAAGATCCGATTACCCTCTTATATAAAAGGTCCGACTCCTGACTTTTTGGCTAGGATGGCCAGTCGTAGAACTTTATCTTTGTCCCTATTGTTAACATTTTGGGATGATGCCTCTTGGTTTGATGCTCGTGTCCCCTCTCGGTCAGCCTGTTTGATGTGCTTGTTTGATTGTGGTAGCCCGTGTGAAGTTCTCCTGTCCCAGTAGTTGTGGTATTACCTTTTCCAGGAATTCTTCCATTCCGGTTGTTCCACAGCTTTCGGGGGAAATTTACGAAATCAATTTCCCGAGTAATCTTTCAGTAAGTCCCATAATTATGTATATTTATTCATCCATGGCTTTCTGGAGCTTTTCACGTGTGATTTTCAACAGGGTAACCCAGTTTCGGCATCTTCCATGCATTTGCCCAGTTCTTGTAGTCATACAGAAATGATAAGTGTTGTGGATGGTTAAACTGACGACTACAGTAAGCATATACATTCCTACATTAGTCCCTAGTAACGCTAATCATAAAATCAGAGGTCCAGAATATCAACCACATTTTTTTATCACAAGGATCAGATGCAAACCACATACAGTACATGCTTGGTATGCAGTAAAAACTAAACTGTCATTTAACTCATTGACATTCCTATTTCGCACTTTGGGATTAGCAAAGGAAATAAGTGCGCTAACGTAGGCCGACCGTGCTTCTGTAATAAGGTCTTAACTAACAGATGAGCAGGGGACTTGGTTTTATGACAGCCACTAATGAAGAACAATAGAAGTTTACTTATTCTAAGTGATGTTAATACATAATTTGTGACGTCACACATTTTAGAAGTTGTCTAAATTGGATGGGGGAAAATCATAACTGCACAACGTTGAAAAAGCAGAGTAAGTGAGATAATACATGGGCCAATAGTGTGCCAACTCAAGTTAGTGATACTGAAAGTTGGAGAGAAATCATAGTGTTTTAGTTCATAGATGGCCCCAACGCCTTTGTTTTCTGGCTCTTGAACAAATTCTGCATTGAAACCTCCCATGTGTACAGAAACAGTAATACAATAAATGGGAGGAAAATGGAAATGTAACTTACATCTCCACCTCTAATTTTCCTCCTCTCTGCTTATAGCCCTGGGTCGAAAAGGATTATTCATCTCGGTTATTATTTCTCTAAGCTTTTGTCTTACAACGTGGAAGTACAGTATGTGGATTAGAATAGAATTGGTATCGAACAGTACCTCTCAAAAAAGATTGTGGTACGCAAATTCAAGTAAAATCACATTTCCCCTCATAGAGTGAAGGATGTCATATATTTTGGTGCCAGTGTGATCGATTTGACTGTCTTGCTCAAGTAGCCCAAATAATCAATTACCCAGTCACATTCAGGGCTCCAGTAAAGTACCTCTCAGGTTGAGGTGGGTGTTTTTATAACTACATTACTCTATGTTAGCGCCGAAAGTGCTAGCACCCACATAGTTTATAGGTTCTTCTCTCTGTGTTTCCCTCAAATTAGCTTTGAAGATCCAATCCCTCCATTGCATATATGTGACCTTTCTCTTTATATTCTAATCACATTCAGAAATGTACTGTCTGTCTTTATCAGATTAGGCCTTGACTGGCACCTGTTACGTTCGCCAGCAAGAAAATCAAATAATGTCGCTCAAACAGAAGGGGGAAGTAACAAAGAGCCACTTATCACAACCAAAACTAAATGGGTGGAGTTTTAGTAGGGGTCTGAAAGACTCTGAATAGTAACAACAACTGGAACCTAAAAGACACCTACCATGAGCACCCACTAAATTTGCCCAAGAAGAGGCAAACAAAATAAAAACCCACACCAAACTTAGACAGGAAACGAACCAAAAACTGGAGCAAAATGAAAACAGAGAAGATCAAATAAAGGATTGTTTTTCTAGAAATCAAATGGGGAGAGCCAACTAAAGGTGTTAACCCTGCACATCTCTGAAGACAACTGGAGTACTGGGCCAGCCACTCTTAAAAATCACCTGGGCCAGCACAGGTAAAACACCTTCTGACTAACGAGATGGACAAGCCAGCACAGGTGTAACACATACTAACGTGGCGACACCAATCGGTGCGCCCCACATGCTAACGTGGTAACGTACAACCTGAAAATATAATTGGAAAAACCAAAACCTGCAACACACCCAAGTCTACTGTTCTCTCTCTCTCCTGCTCTATCTCACTTCCCCCACAACATGATTCTGGTTATAAACTCAGCAAAAAAGAAACATCCTCACTGTCAAGTGCGTTTATTTTCAGCAAACTTAACATGTGTAAATATTTGTATGAACATAACAAGATTCAACAACTGAGACATAAACTGAAAAAGTTCCACAGACATGTGACTAACAGAAATTGAATAATGTGTCCCTGAACAAAGGTGGGGTCAAAATCAAAAGTAACAGTCAGTATCTGGTGTGGCCACCAGCTGCATTAAGTACTGCAGTGCATCTCCTCCTCATGGACTGCACCAGATTTGCCAGTACTTGCTGTGAGATGTTACCCCAGTCTTCCACCAGGGCACCTGCAAGATCCCGGACATTTTTGTGGAGAATGGCCCTAGCCCTCACCCTCCGATCCAACAGGTCCCAGACATGCTCAATGGGATTGAGATCTGGGCTCTTCGCTGGCCATGGCGGAACACTGACATTCCTGCCTTGCAGGAAATCATGCACAGAACGAGCAGTAAGGCTGGTGGCATTGTCATGCTGGAGGGTCATGTCAGGATGAGCCTGCAGGAAGGGTATCACATGAGGGAGGAGGATGTCTTCCTTGTAACGCACGGCGTTGAGATTGCCTGCAATGACAACAAGCTCCGTCTGATGATGCTGTGACATACCGCCCCAGACCATGATGGATCCTCCACCTCCAAATCGATCCCGCTCCAGAGTACAGGCCTTGGTGTAACGCTCATTTCTTCAACGATAAACGCGAATCCGACCATCACCCCTGGTGAGACAAAACCACGACTTGTCAGTGAAGAGCACTTTTTGCCAGTCCTGGCTGGTCCAGCGACGGTGGGTTTGTGCCCATATTCAACGTTGTTGCGGTGATGTCTGTTGAGGACCTGCCTTACAACAGAACTACAAGCAGTCAGTCCAGCCTCTCTCAGCCTATTGCGGACATTCTGAACACTGATGGAGGGATTGTGCATTCCTGGTGTAACTCGGGCAGTTGTTGTTGCCATCCTGTACCTGTCCCGCAGGTGTGATGTTCGGATGTACTGATTCTGTGCGGGTGTTGTTACACGTGGTCTGCCACAGCGAGGACGATCGGATGTCTGTCCTGTCTCCCTGTAGCGCTGTCTTAGACGTCTCACAGTACGGACACTGCAATTTATTGCCCTGGCCACATCTGCAGTCCTCATGCCTCCTGCAAATGTACAGGGAACATGGGCATCTTTCTTTTGGTGTTTTTCAGAGTCAGTAGAAAGGCCTCTTTTAGTATCCTAAGTTTTCATAACTGTGACCTTAATTTCCTACCGTCTGTAAGCTGTTAGTGTCTTAACGACCGTTCCACAGGTACATGTTCATTAATTGTTTATGATTCATTGAACAAGCATGGGAAACAATGTTTTAACCCTTTACAATGAAGATCTGTGAAGTTATTTGGATTTTAACAAATTATCTTAGAAAGACGATCCTGAAAAATTGACGTTTCTTTTTTTGCTGAGTTTGTATCTGGGGCCGTATTGTCCCAACATACTGCAACAACACCAATGTACTTCCTGTGATCTTTGAGTGGTTACAAGTCAGCCTCCCACTGTGGTGAGCTGGAGATACATTTTTCAAAGTGCTTCATGTGTTATTAAAAGCAAAATGGAATGCACAAAATCTTAAGTACGGATATTGGCGGTAGTGTATTAGACATTAAGAATACACTCTGTTAAATGTTTTAGCGATCAAATTAATGGAACATGGAGTGGTTGGTTGTCAACAATGCTAAAAGAGCATGGGATTTTGACTTGTACCGCAATCTGCCTCGCACAGAGAGTCCTTACATACAGATTTAACTCTTGGAGATGGCTTCTGGTTCTACCCTAGCTATAGGACTCTGGACTGTCTCTTTATTTATTTATCATAAGAATGAAGTGGCTCTGATGAAAATTTTATCCGTTGACTGTCATTTGACTTGGCTTTCCCAGCAGAATTCAAAATGATCCAACTGCATGTGTTAGTTAGAAACTATCAGTACAAGACAAGTAACCAGCTATATCGAGTTGGCCAGGCACCACAGGCTGAAATAAAAATGCTGCATCTACCATTTTTTGGTATTTATGTCAATTAGTATGAGTGCTTTCCAAAAGTAAATATAAAAATGTCAAAAACATTATGTAAATGTATATTTTCTTTCGTTTTCCATACTACTGTCACCAAGATTTAATTTATTGTAACCCTTTTTAAATGGACATACATACATACATACATAATTTCAAAGCTCACTACATTGAATTGCACATGATTTAAAAGCCCATTTCATAGAGAATGTTATACATTGGACTAAATGTAGTAAATACTTTGAAGAGTTGGTGATTGGGTCTAAATAGACATTTGGCGATTGGTTGGCTAAATTCTGTGTATTTGTCTTTAATGTAAATTTTCTGAAAGTCAGACTCTTCCCACAAGCCAACTGATTCTTCTCAGCTTCAGAAGCAACATTCACCAAAGTGTGTGTGGTTATCCTTAGATATAGTCTCCAGACTTTTACAAAGGTTGTTGATATTGTCTTTTTTTTTTATTCCATAAAAAAAAAATATTTGGTAAAATGTGCCAAAAATGCTTTTTACATACATGTCTTTAGTATTTTAGAGAGATAAAGATTTTTTTGCGTATTTATCCATAATCTGCTCACAAAAGAAGAAGAATTGTTGTCGGAGAATATATTCATGTGATCTAGAATGAGAAAGCTCTAAACCCACCTACTGTGCCTATTCTTGCATGATCAGAATATTTGTATTTTAAACAGAGTCCACCAGCACTTTGCCCATGGCCAGGAATAGCAAGTCAACATAATGTCCCGATCTCAAAGCTTTTATTTTTATGGATGTCACTGCATGTATGCACTTTCAAACCATCACAGATGCATCTACCTAAATAGTACTCTCCATGCTAAAAGACTGCTTCCCATGGATGTAAAGTATTTATAGATGATTCAAAAATCAGACACTACACTATTTGTATGGACAAGTTACTCATAGAATAATTGACTTCATATACTGTGCTCTTCCAATTAACGATGCTCTATCCTTTAAACTTAATCAATGTCAAAGGTAAGAGTTACACATTGATAAACAAATCAACATGGGGAAAGGGTAAGGAAAAGTAGTGCATTACATACAGATTAGGGTGTCATTTGGGACGCAGCCAGAGTCCCATCTCAAGTCAGTGTTCTCCTTATTGATGTCCCTGGCTGTTTACAGCTGAGAGTGTACTGTAAGTCATGGATCAATGAGGGAAAGGAAAGGCAGCCCTCCTGTAGAAAGAGAGGAAGATAAATGTTCTGTTCCTTTTCCCTTGTCCACCTTTATTGCAAATATTGAGTGTAGTTTCTGCCAATCCCATATACTTTACTATTTTAAACATTGCTGGAAATGGTGGTGGCATGGTGGTGGCAGCGTCATGCTGTGGGGAGGTTTTTCAGCGGCAGGGACTGTGAGACTAGTCAGGGTTGAGGAAAAGATGAACGGAGCAAAGTACAGAGGGATCCTTGATGAAAACCTGCTCCAGAGCACTCAGGAACTTAGACTGAGGCAATGGTTCACCTTTCAAAAGGACAACAACCCTAAGCACACAACAATTACAATGCAGGAGTCACTTTCGGGACAAGTCTCTGAATGTCCTTGAGTGGCCCAGCCAGAGCCCGGACTTGAACCTGATTGAACATCTCTGGAGAGACCTGAAAATAGCTGTGCACCGACGCTCCCCATCCAACCTGACAGAGCTTGAGAGGATCTGCAGAAAACAATGGGAGAAACTCCCCAAATACAAGTGTGCAAAGATTGTAGCGTAATACAAAGAAGACTCGAGGCTGTAATCGCTGCCAAATGTGCTTCAAAAAAGTAAAGGGTCTAAATACTTATGTAAATGTGATATTCCGTTTTTTTACTCGTAATACATTTGCAACAAAATGTGGGAAAAGTTATGGGGTCTGAATACTTTCCGAATGCACTGTATACCCCATGTGCCTTTGAGCTGAGTGTACAAAACATTGGGAACACTTTCCTAATATTGAGTTGCAACCCTTTTACTCTCAGAACAGCCTCAGTTTGTCAGGGCATTGGACTCTACAAGGTGTCAAAAGCATTCCACAGGGATGATGGCCCATGTTGACTACAATGCTTCCCACAGTTGTGTCAAGTTGGCTGGATGTCCTTTAGGTGGTGGACCATTCTTGATACACACAGGAATCTGTTGAGCATGAAAAACCCAGCAGCATTACAGTTATTGACACAAACTGGTGTGCCTGGCATCTACTACCATACCCAATTCACTTAAATCTTATGTCTTGCCCATTCACCCTGTAAACACTAAACAATACATTAAGTGCACTATAACGGTGACATACTATGCCCACAAATGGTTAGGGCCTACATAAAGATGTCCGAGATTTATTTTCCGCACCATGGAGTGAATCCTTACCACTGCTACACCTGGCTATCAGCAGAGCCTTGTTTGGCAGGCCTGCCTTTTTAAAAAACATAGCTGATATGGCTGACTTGCTAAAGAGGCTGCGAATTTTTGCAGCTTTTTGTTAAAAATCGCGCAACATTTCAACGTCCTGCTACTCATGCCAGGAATATAGTATACGCATATGATTAGTATGGGTGGATAGAAAACACTCTGAAGTTTATAAAACTGGTTAAATCATGTCTGTGACTATAACAGAACGTGTTTAGCAGGAAAAATTCCAAGGAAAACTGTTCACAAAAAATAAAATAATAATATCCCTCCGCCAGTCTCTGTATTGTCTATGGTAAGGGAAAATAGATAGGGCCCAGTTTACAATGCCTACAGCTTCCACACGATGTCACCAGTACTGTCAATTGATTAAATTTATCCTTGGTAAAATGAGGTGTAGGCACTTCCTGTCGTCGAGTACACCAGAGGAAGTTATGAAAGAGAGAATGTGGACCATGATTTCAAAACGTGCTGCTATTGAATACAGATCTCCCCGTGATCAATTTGATCGATTATTAACGTTTACTAATACCTAAAGTTGGATTACAAAAGTAGTTTGAAGTGTTTTGTCAAAGTTTATAGGTAACTTTTTTAATTTAAAAAAATGACGGTGCGTTTTGGAACGGTGCTTTTTCATGGATCAGACGAGCTTCATAAATGGACATTTTGGGTATACATGGACGGATTTAATCGAAAAAAAGACCCAATTGTGATGTTTATGGGACATATAGGAGTGCCAACAAAGAAGCTCGTCAAAGGTAATGAATGTTTTATATTTTATTTCTGCGTTTTGTGTAGTGCCGGCTACGCTAATTATTATGTTTACGTCCCCTTTGGGTATTTCGGGGGGTTGCATGCTATCAGATAATAGCTTCTCATGCTTTCGCCGAAAAGCATTTTAAAAATCTGACATGTTGGCTAGATTCACAACGAGTGTAGCTTTAATTGAGTGCCCTGCATGTGTGTTTTAATTAAAGTTTGAGTTGTATCGAGTACTATTAGTTGTCACTCTGAAATTTCCGCTGATGTTGATCCCTGTACAGGGACAGCAGCCTTAAAAAGGTTATTAATAAACAAATGTGGTTTCTACTGACAATTGAGATGTACAAACTATGGCATAAGGGCACGATGAGCAGATGAGGCAATCTATAATTTCGATTAAGACATTAATGAGCGAACTAAGACGTACTTAATCAACATAACTATTTGCTGGATTTTTTTTCTCATTTTGACTGTCATAGTTGAAGTGTACCTATGATGAAAATTACAGGCCTCTCATCTTTTTAAGTGGGAGAACTTGCACAATTGGTGGCTGACTAAATACTTTTGCCCCACTGTATCTCCTTGACATATTACATAATTTATGTAGCAGCATACAATACATTTTTGGACTCATCTTGTTGTGCTGTGCTCACTTGAACAGGAAGGTGGCTCGGAAGTCCTTTGTCATCAAAGTCTAGCAATCTCTGGATTTATAGTGCTTTCAAGACAACTGGGAACTCTGAAGAAAATAAGGTAGAATCGTGACATCCGTGATCTAAAGGGTCGAAGCTCTAGAAAGAGGCCCGAGTTCCCAACTTGGCAGTTAGCCACTGATTCCTTCCGAACCAGTCGTTGGTGAATTTGCAATTTCCAACTTGTTGTGTAATGTTTATGTCAATGGCCGATGAGCCCCGATACGTTTTATCTATTTCTCTAAATAATTGATGTCTATATGACAACAATTAAAAAGGATTTGCCACTAGATTGTCGACTTGATTTATGATGCCTTGAAGTATCATGTTGACATGATCAGTCCAATCAAAGCTACGGTAGATATAACATGATTTGACATAATTTTATCTGTGGCCAATGCCCTTGAGCCTTCTTGGATGGGCACTTATAATGTAACTCTATGGCAGCACCCAAGGGGCTTGAATTTTCTAGCTCTACCCATAAAGTTTGTGGTGACTTAGTGTCCCCAAGAGTGACAGAACACTGAGACAATCACGACGCAGCTTGAGAACATTACCAACCCCTACGCTCTATATTTTCCTCTGGCTGACCCACCACCACAGAAAGCACTGCGCTAGGTTGCAAACGGATACAGTATGTGACACGTATTAATACAAAAATAAAAAGCAAAACATGTTTATTTGTGTTATTTTTTAGCTAAAAATTTGGGACTCAAAAGCCTGAATGACGGTCTCCACTGTAGGCTGCCAAACTGCAGTATGATTAAAAACGAATCTTCAGTTGTCATTTCAGTTACGAGTCAAATTTCCACAATCATCGAATGCATGAGGAGAGTCATAAATCGACATGTGACGTGAGGGAGAAAAATTGTGTCAAAATTGTGTTACAAATAGGAAAATCTAAATTGAGAGTGTACGCTTAATGATACCAAAATGCCTGAAAGTCTGTACAACTGAAAAGGAGGAGAGGAAAATTATGATTTATTGCACATATAGATGACTGGACACAACCCTCTAACATGGGATGCTGAGAGCTCAAATAGATCACACTGGACCCAGTCCATAATCATTTGTGTCATCTCCGAGTTTCATCTCCGTGTTCTTTGATAAATATTCATGTTGCCGGCACTCTAATTGGCTCCCTGCTTATGTTAAAACAAGGCCTCTTTCAATGCAACTGATGTGATAATCATGATGTGGTTATAAAATATTAGGAACACCTTCAATGCTTCCCATAGTTGAGTTAACTTGGCTGGATGTCCTTTGGGTGATGGACCATTCTTGATGCACAAGGGAAACTGTTGAGCATGAAAAACCCAGCAGCGTTGCAGTTCTTGACACACTCCAACCGGTGCGCCTAGCATCCATTACCATACCATTCGAAGGCACTTCAGTCTTTTGTCTTGCCCATTCACCCTCTGAATGGTACACATACACAATCCATGTCTCAAGGCTTTAAAAAATCCATCTTTAACCTGTGTCCTCCACTTCATCTACACTGACTGAAGTGGAATGAATAAGGGATCATAGCTTTCACCTGGATTCACCTGGTCAGTCTAGGTAATGATAGAGCAGTGTTTAGTACACTCAGTGTATATCCATTGTTTAGCTTGAATGGAATGATCGTATCCTGTATATTTGACTGTGATATGTGGTTGTCTATCACCTAGCAATATTACAATTATATTTAACCTTTATTTTGACATAGAGTCAATGCTAAGACCAAGGTCTATTTTCCATATGAGCCCTGTATAGTACTACGATACACATCAAAATACAATAAACATATTAAACTACACATTCATATACACAATACAATACACGTTATTATACACAACACACAAAAAACAAAAAACAGACACATTATTTAATAAAATGTTCCCTTAACAACCATCTGAAATGCCCTAGAGGCACCAGTTCCTCTCATTTTAAGAAAGGAAATTAAAAGATGGTTTACTTAACTATCACCAAAGGAGTTCACAGAGATAATCAATCCTGTGAACGGGTTTGATATCTTGTCATTTAATCGCTGTAATCGCTGCCAAATGTGCTTCAAAAAAGTAAAGGGTCTAAATACTTATGTAAATGTGATATTCCGTTTTTGTATTCGTAATACATGTGCAACAAAATGTGGGAAAAGTTATGGGGTCTGAATACTTTCCGAATGCACTGTATACCCCATGTGCCTTTGAGCTGAGTGTACAAAACATTGGGAACACTTTCCTAATATTGAGTTGCAACCCTTTTACTCTCAGAACAGCCTCAGTTTGTCAGGGCATTGGACTCTACAAGGTGTCAAAAGCATTCCACAGGGATGATGGCCCATGTTGACTACAATGCTTCCCACAGTTGTGTCAAGTTGGCTGGATGTCCTTTAGGTGGTGGACCATTCTTGATACACACAGGAATCTGTTGAGCATGAAAAACCCAGCAGCATTACAGTTATTGACACAAACTGGTGTGCCTGGCATCTACTACCATACCCAATTCACTTAAATCTTATGTCTTGCCCATTCACCCTCTAAACACTAAACAATACATTAAGTGCACTATAACGGTGACATACTATGCCCACAAATGGTTAGGACCTACATAAAGATGTCCGAGATGTATTTTCCGCACCATGGAGTGAATCCTTACCACTGCTACACCTGGCTATCAGCAGAGCCTTGTTTGGCAGGCCTGCCTTTTTAAAAAACATACCTGATATGGCTGACTTGCTAAAGAGGCTGCGAATTTTTGCAGCTTTTTGTTAAAAATCGCGCAACATTTCAACGTCCTGCTACTCATGCCAGGAATATAGTATACGCATATGATTAGTATGGGTGGATAGAAAACACTCTGAAGTTTATAAAACTGGTTAAATCATGTCTGTGACTATAACAGAACGTGTTTAGCAGGAAAAATTCCAAGGAAAACTGTTCACAAAAAATACAATAATAAAATCCCTCCGCCAGTCTCTGTATTGTCTATGGTAAGGGAAAATAGATAGGGCCCAGTTTACAATGCCTACAGCTTCCACACGATGTCGCCAGTACTGTCAATTGACACACAACACACAAAAAACAGACACATTATTTAATAAAATGTTCCCTTAACAACCATCTGAAATGCCCTAGAGGTTCCTCTCATTTTAAGGAAGGAAATTAAAAGATGGTTTACTTAATGTAAAAAAAAAAAAACACTTTAAATCTTAGCTAACAACCTCAGTCATGAATTTTAAACGATTAGTAATTGTCAATCCAAATTCCAAGGTTTGTGTATGCATGGACTCGTTCTATTATAGAACCATCCGGCGAGGCCCAAGTCTATGGATTTCACATAATACAGATATGCATCTGTTGGTCACCAATAGGTTAGGGCGTGGATCGGAAAACCAGTCAGTATCTGGTGTGACCAGCATTTGCCTCATGCAACCCGACACATATATTTTGCATAGAGTTGATCAGGCTGTTGATTGTGGCCTGTGGAATGTTGTCCCACTCCTCTTCAATGGCTGTGAGAAGTTAATGGATATTTGCGGGAACTGGAAAGCGCTGTCGTACACGTCGATAAAGAGCATCCCAAGAATGCTCAATGGTGAGTATGCAGGCCATGGAAGAACTGGGACATTTTCAGCTTACAGGAATTGTGTGCAGATCCTTGCGACATGTGGCCGTGTATTATCATGCTGATGTTGATTTCCATATTTGAAATATTTCCTGATAAATGTAAAAAAAGTGGGTTATTGAGCCAACAATGAATGTGCACTTACTGTAAGTTGCTCTGGATAAGAGCATCTGCAAAATGACTAATGTTTTAAGTAGGTATCTCATTACTGTATATGAATATGATTTGTTATGTTTTTATACTGATTTCACAAATGTATAATTTGTAAATTTCTTCATAAAAAGGTAGTTATTTGTTACATTTGATAGTGTAAAACCTAGTAGAACTGCTTAGTTCTGAGAATAAGGCGGATATATAGCATTTATCAAAAAATATATAATTGTCTCTGAAATGAAAACATCAACATGTCTGTCATTGAACAACCCGATGCCATGATTACAAAGTGAAAAAACACACCAATCTCATAATTTCTTTAAAGGAAAAAAACACATTTTTATCAAGGCGAGACCCAAATGCAGACACAGGAGGCAGATGGTTGGAGTCTTACAATGTTTATTAATCCAAAGGGGTAAGCAAGAGAATGGTCGTGGACAGGCAAAAAGATCAAAATCAGATCAGAGTCCAGGAGGTACAGAGAGGCAGATAGGCTCGTGGTCAAGGCAGGCAGAATGGTCAGTCAGGCGGGTACAAAGTACTGAAACAGGCAAGGGTCAAAACCGGGAGGACTAGAAAAAGGAGAACGCAAAAAGCAGGAGAACGGGAAAAACGCTGGTTGACTTGGAAACATACAAGACTAACTGGCACAGAGAGACAGTAAACACAGGGATAAATTCACTGGGGAAAACAAGCGACACCTAGAGGGGGTGGAGACAATAACAAGGACAGCTGAAACTGATCAGGGCGTGACAGTACCCCCCCTAGGGATGCCACCTGGCGTCCTACCTGGGCACATACCTGGTTGACCGGGGTATTGGCGGTGGAAGTCCGTAATGAGGGCTGGATCCAGGAGGTCTCTAGCGGAAACCCAGCACCACTCCTCCGGGCCGTAACCCTCCCAGTCAACCAGGTACTGGAAACCCCTGCCCCGTGGTTGAATACCCATGAGACGTTTTACTGTGTAGGCCGGATGACCATCAATGACACGGGGGGGGGGGCTAGGGACAAAGAACAGTGAGACATGGGCTTAATCTTAGACACATGAAAGGTAAGGTGAATACGAAGGGTTCAGGGTAACACAAGACAGACAGCAGTGGAACTCTGAACTCTGGAGATGGGAAAAGGACCAATGAAACAAGGGGACAGTTTGCGGGACTCTACCCGAAGGGGCAGGTCCCGTGTGGACAGTCATATCTCCTGCCCAATGCGGTAGCGGGGAGCTGGGTTCCGGCGATGGTTCGCTTGACGACGATACCTGGATTTGGTCTTGAGAATAGCCGCCTTGGCTCTTCTCCAGGTACGTCGACAGTGGCGGACAAATGTCTGGGCCGAGGGTACGCTGACCTCCTGCTCTTGTTCAGGGATGAGTGGTTGGCTGATACCCCATGGAGCACTCGAAAGGGTAGAGTCCCGTGGCAGAACTGGGAAGAGTGTTCCGGGCATACTCCACCCAGACCAGTTGACGGCTCCAGGTAGTGGGATTGGTTGAGACCAGGCACCTTAAGGTGGTCTCCAGGTCTTGGTTGGCTCGCTCCAGATGACAGGCTGTCCAACGACCCAATAAGGGTGCACAATGCCTTCCAGAACTGAGACGAGAACCCCGATGGGAGACCATGTCTACTGTGAGTCCATGGATCTGGAAGACATGCTGCACCATAAGCTGGGCCGTCTCCTTAGCAGAAGGTAGTTTGGAGAGAGGGATGAAATGGGCAGCCTTGGAGAACAGGTTGACTACCGTCAGAATGAGTGTTGCTATCAGTGTCTCCTGACCCCTCCTGTCTCAGCCTCCAGTATTTATGCTGCAGTAGTTTATGTGTCGGGGGGCTAGGGTCAGTTTGTTATATCTGGAGTACTTCTCCTGTCCTATTCGGTGTCCTGTGTGAATCTAAGTGTGCTCTCTCTAATTCTCTCTTTCTTTCTCTCTCTCGGAGGACCTGAGCCCTAGGACCATGCCCCAGGAATACCTGACATGATGACTCCTTGCTGTCCCCAGTCCACCTGACTGTGCTGCTGCTCCAGTTTCAACTATTCTGCCTTATTATTATTCGACCATGCTGGTCATTTATGAACATTTGAACATCTTGACCATGTTTTGTTATAATCTCCACCCGGCACAGCCAGAAGAGGACTGGCCACCCCACATAGCCTGGTTCCTCTCTAGGTTTCTTCCTAGGTTTTGGCCTTTCTAGGGAGTTTTTCCTAGCCACCGTGCTTCTTCACCTGCATTGCTTGCTGTTTGGGGTTTTAGGCTGGGTTTCTGTACAGCACTTTGAGATATCAGCTGATGTACGAAGGGCTATATAAAATAAATTTGATTGATTGATTGATCAGATGGATGGAGCCCAGTGAGAATGTCTAGAGATATGAGACCAGGGACAATTAGGAACCGGTAGTGGCTGCAGGAGGCAAGAAGGAGCTTGCCGTGGAGTCTTGTTTTGAGCACACACAGTGCATGCGGTGACGAAGACAGAGACGTCAGGAACCATTGTGGGCCACCAGAAACGTTGTCGAAGGAAGGCTAGTGTACGACGGGACCCTGGATGACAAGTCAGCCTGGAGGAATGTAAGTAAGTAAGTATGCATACTGAATACAGGGAATATTTAAGAAGTCAGATCCACTACCATATTTACATATGCAGGGATACTGGAGTGATGGAGATAGATATCTATAGGGGTAAGGACTAAGCAACAGGATATCAGATAAATAGAGTAGCAGCAGTTCGCATGTGAGTGGATGTGCGGGTGTGTAGTCAGTATAAATGTATCTGCATATTATATGCGAGTGATCAAATTATGCAGTGAGTGTTTGTGTGTTGGAGTGATTGTGTAGGGCACTGTGAGTGTGCATAGAGACAGAGCAAATATTGAAATAAAAGTTCAATAAAAATACAAGGTAAACTCAGTCCGTGTAGTTATTTTCTTAGCTATTTGTCATTCGTAATGCTTGAGGATGGAAGCTGTTCAAGAGCCTGTTGGTGTCATACTTGATGCACCGGTACCTCTTGCCGTGCGGAAGCAGTAAAATAGTCCATGGCTTTGGTGGTTGGGGTCTTTTACGATTTTTCAGGCCTTCTTTTCACACCACCTGATATAGAGGTCCTGGATGGCAGGGAGCTCAGCCCCAGTGATGTACTGGGCTGTCCGCAGAACCCTCTGTAATCGAGAGCAATCGAGAGTGGTGCCGTTGTCATACCAAGCACAGATTCAACCACAAAGACCAGGGAGGGTTTTCAATGCCTTGTAAAGAAGGGCACCGATTGGTAGGTGTGTAAAAATGTAAAAATAAGACGCTGAATATCCCTTTGAGCATGGTGATGTTATTAATTACACTTAGGTGGTGTATCAATACACCCAGTCACTACAAAGATACAGACTTCCTTCCTAACTCAGTTATGAGAGAGGAAGGAAACTGCTCAGGGATTTCGCCATTAGGACAAATGGTGATTTTAAAACAGTTACAGGATTTAATGGTTGGGATATAAGAAAACTGAGGAGTTTTGTAGTTACTCCACAATACTAACTTAAATGAGGAATCCTGTACAGAATACAAATACCCCCAAAATGCATCCAGTTTGCAAAAAGGCACTTAAGTGCTACTGCAAAATATGTGGCAAAGAAATTAACTTTTTATCCTGAATACAAATCCAACAGAACACATCACTACAAAATGTGGAATAATTCAAGGAGTATGAATACTTTCTGAAGGCTCTGTACACTGTCTACCAGTGTGAGAGCTAGCTACACTGCATGACCAGAAGTATGTGGACACCTGCTCGTCGAACATCTCATACTGAAATTATGAACAACCTCCACTCCTCTGGGAAGGCTTTACACTAGATGTTGGAACATTGCTGCGGGGACTTGCTTCTATTCATCCACAAGAGCTTTAGTGAAGTCATGCACTTATGTTGGACAATTAGGCCTTGCTCGCAGTCGTCATTCCAATTCATCCCAAAGGCGTTCGATGAGGTTGAGGTCAGGGCTCTGTGCAGGCCAGTCAAGTTTTTCCACACTGATCTTGACAAAACCATTTCTGTATCGACCTCACTTTGTGCTTGGGGGCATTGTCTTGCTGGAACAGGAAAAGGCCTTTGATAAGGGAATGTATATGTTTAAAGTAATAATAAGAGAATCTGAATGACATTAAGAGTAATGACTAAATTATTTCACCCTAATAGTTACAGAAGCTTAGACAATGTATTTAGACATAATACTAGAATATTGTGAGACAGTGGGAACATTGTGTTTGTGTGTGATAAAGAGGAGCTGACAACAGACATGTTTTGGTACTGTGAGACCAAGGACAGGAGATAAAGTTCCTCCATCCAGGGAGGAACAGATGCGCTTGTAGACTTGTAGGCGCTTGTAGGAGTTATATAAAAGGTTTTTGCGCATTATATGATATTTAGAGCTCTCATGAATAAACTACAACAAACCTTTTGCAGAATCTTTGCCTAATTCTCATTAACCCTAGCTTTACAACCTAGGGGGAATTGGTCAAAGCTATAGTGATTGTTATCATCATTGGGATCGAAAATTCTCTTGACAGCCTTCCCCAAAATGTTGCCACAAAGTTGGAAGCACATAAATTCAAATTCCTTATATTATTAAGCAAATCAGAAGGCACAATATGCTATTTTTTTATTGATGAATAGCCAGGGGCACACTCCAACACTCAGACCTAATTTACAAATGAAGCATTTTTGTTTAGTGAGTCCTTCAGATCAGAGGCAGTAGGGATGAGCAGGGATGTTCTCTTGATAAGTGTGTGAATTGGACCATTTTCCTGTCAAAATGTAACAAGTATATTTGGGTGTCAGGGAAAATGTATGTAAGTAAAAACTATATTATTTTCTTTAGGAATGTAGTGAAGTAAAAGTAAAAGTTGGCAAAAATATAAATAGTAAAGTAATATATGGAGAAGTAGTACTTTAAAGTATTTTTACTTAAGTACTTTACACCACTGGATATTATAGTATTAATATATTATTCCCGCAGCGATCACATAACAGTGTATGCACTTACTGTACCGCAAGTCACTTTGGATAAAAGTGCCTGCACACCTTGAACATTTTCAATGCAAGGGTAGAGTTGAAACTGTAACCTATATCTCTTCATAAATCCATGTTCATACAATATTTAAATATATTTTGATGACAATATAACCTAAGTACTCTCATCCTCTTCATAATGCATTATGAGTTCATTTATAACACCTTATTGGCTATGCATAATCCAGACATAGGCCTAATGCTAGAACATTGTATGTGTTCATCAAGGAATATATTATTCTCATTCCTCTGATGCACATAACTCTTTGTCTTGCAAACCAGAGATTTCTACAATTTCCCAGCATTTCCTAAAAAGGCATAATGCTGCCTATTCATGATTTATTAATGTAGTTATAAGCAACTATGTTGTGCATTATAACGCATGCTATTGTAACAAAAACAGTCACATTTGCAGTTTGTATTAGAATAGTTGATAGCATTAGTAACATATCAATCCCATATTTTCACATATTGTTGCTATTGCGGTTGATAAACTTTCATGTTTGGCAGTTGTTGGTGTCTAAGATGCTCAGTACTTTCATGGCTCGGTAACTGAGGAAAAATAAATAATGGTAATTAGTCAGTCACTGTCACAAACCCTCACATTAGCGCTGATTAAGGGGGATGGCTGAATCTGTATTCATTTGAAGTTTCTCCTGCCAATGTTAATTAACCTCTACTAAACAAAGGCAAGTTTAAAAATGCACTTTTAATTGTGAGTGCAAGTGAGGCATTGTGTGTTAAATTATTTACATCCAATACAACTGTTTACTTGCTCCTCCCGCCTAATGGAAACAATGGCTGGTCTTATACGGACGTCAACGTGCATGTAAGTAAATGTTGAACTTAATTATATTCATGTCTTCTATGTCTCGCTTCATTAGTTAATGTAATGGCTAATCTGTCACTGGTGATGTACGGGGTTCCTCTGATATACATCATCCAATGAAATGCTTACTTGCAGGTTCCTTTTCGACAATGCAACAACAATAAGAAATAATAAAAGATGAGAATATGAACATAAAGTAAATGGCAGTAGAATAGAATAAACATTTTAGTACATGTATAATACAGGTCCAATATTTGCCCCTGCATTGAGGAAGGGAGGATGGGGGGGCAAGTGTATAAATTGAGCAGCATAATAAGAGTCTGGTAGCAGCATTTATGATTGTGTGTGTATGTGTGTGTGTGTGTGTGTGTGTGTGTGTGTGTGTGTGTCTGAGTGCACGTGTGCTAAGGTGTGGGGAATAAGAGCAGGCGGTCAGTCTAGTTCAAGCGTTCCGCAGTCTGATGGCGTGTAGATAGAAACTGTTTCTGAGCCTGTTGGTATTAGACCTCATGTTCCGATACTGTCTGGCCAACGGTAAGGGAGAGAACAGCTCGTGGCTGGGGTGTGTGGGGTCCTTGATGAAGCTGTGTGCCTTCCTCAGGCATCGTTTCGAGTAAATTTCCTGGATGGGTGGGAGCACTGTCCCAGTGATGTACTGGGCCATCTTCACCACCCGCTGAAGGGCCTTGTGGTTGTGGACGGAGCAATTCCTGTACCAGGCTGTGACACAACCGATCAGGACACTCTTGATGGTGCAGCGATAGACCGTCTGATATGCAAATTTAGTTTTAAGTTGTATTTATTTGCACACAAAAAAAACAATTGAAAGACAAACAGTGCAGATAAAGGTAAAAAGTTGTTCAGGTGAGTTTGGAAATGCAAGAGGGCGTGAAATCCACACCAAAGAAAATAGCAATATATACAGATGTGAGATCTTAATTGCAGCCAGTTTGCTACAGCAGGAAAATAATCCTGCAGCAAGAGAAAATGTTAATTATTATGTGGATTATAATTAATGGTCATTTTGGTAGGGATTTATACATTTTTCATAAGGGAAAATCAAGTGGCAATTGCAAACTTCAGAAGCCTTTATAAACCTCACACTACAAGTTTTAAATGGCCTGCATTGCAAGAAAGTTTTCCAGAGTGATCACAGAGTGATCAAATTAAGATCCTTCATATGTACAGTCGTGGCCAAAAGTTGAGAGTGACACAAATATTAATTTTCACAAGTCTGCTGCCTCAGTTTGTATGATGGCAATATGCATATACTCCAGAATGTTATTAAGAGTGATCAGATGATTTGCAATTAATTGCAAAGTCCAACTTTGCTATGCAAATGAACTGAATCCCCCAAAAACATTTCCACTGCATTTCAGCCCTGCCACAAAAGGACCATCTGACATCATGTCAGTGATTCTCTCATTAACACAGGTGTGAGTGTTGACGAGGACAAGGCTGGAGATCACTCTGTGATCTGAGGGTGGTGCTTGGAATCATTGTTCTTCCTCTGTCAACCATGGTTACCTGCAAGGAAACACGTGCCGTCATCATTGCTTTGCACAAAAAGGGCATCACATACAAGGATATTGCTGCCAGTAAGATTGCACCTAAATCAACCATTTATCGGATGATCAAGAACTTCAAGGAGAGTGGTTCAATTGTTGTGAAGAAGGCTTCAGGGTGCCCAAGAAAGTCCAGCAAGCACCAGGACCGTCTCCTAAAGTTGATTCAACTGCGGGATCGGGGCACCACCAGTACAGAACTTGCTCAGGAATAGCAGCAGGCAGGTGTGAGTTCATCTGCACGCACAGTAAGGCAAAGACTTTTGGAGGATTGCCTGGTGTCAAGAAGGGCAGTAAAGAAGCCACTTCTCTCCAGGAAAAACATCATGGACAGACTGATATTCTGCAAAAGGTACAGGGATTGGACTGCTGAGGACTGGGGTAAAGTAATTGTCTCTGATGAATCCCCTTTCCGATTGTTTGGGGCATCCGGAGAAAAGCTTGCCCAGAGAAGACAAGGTGAGCTCTATCATCAGTCCTGTGTCATGGCAATAGTAAAGCATCCTGAGACTATTCATGTGTGGGGTTGCTTCTCAGCCAAGTGAGTGGGCTCACTCACAATTTTGCCTAAGAGCACAGCCATAAATAAAGAATGGTTACAACACATCCTCCGAGAGCAACTTCTCCCGGACCATCCAGGAACAGTTTGGTGATGAACAATGCCTTTTCTAGCATGATGGAGTACCTTGCCATAAGGCAAAGATGATAACTAAGTGGCTCGGGAAACAAAACATTGATATTTTGGGTCCATTGCCAGAAAACTCCCCAGACCTTAATCCCATTGAGCACTTGTGGTCAATCCTCAAGAGGCGGGTGGGCAAACAAAAACCAATAAATTCTGACAAACTCCAAACATTGATTATGCAAGAATGGGCTGCCATCAGTCAGGATGTGGCCCAGAAGTTATTTGACAGCATACCAGGGTGGATTGCAGAGGTCTTGAACAAGAAGGGTCAACACTGCAAATATTGACTCTTTTCATCAACTTCATGTAATTCTCAATAAAAGCCTTTGACACTTAAATGCTTGTAATTATACTTCAGTATTCCATAGTAACATCTGACAAAAATATCTAAAGACACTAAAGCAGAAAACTTTGTTGAAATTAATATTTGTCATTCTCAAAATTTTTGGCCACGACTGTATGTACAAAACATTTCAATCAATTTAACAAAGCATACTAATCCAAATTGAGCATGATGAACTCAGTGCTCAGTGCTCACAAAACATGTTTGTATGTGTGTGAGTGAGTGAGTGAGTGTGTTTAAATGTTAGGAAACATGGAGGCGAGTAATGGGTAGTTTGGTTCATCAGGCTGACTCCGTCTACATTTGAAATTATTAAGGGATGATGATATTTTCGCAATGTGAAGATAAGAATTACAGAGTGCGTGTCACGGACGTCATCAGGGTGGAAATGACCGGACCAAGGTGCAGCGTGGTGTACGTACATTATCCTTTATTATGATTGTCGCCAACAAAAACAGGACCAACAAAAACAAACGTGAAGCTGACTAGGGCTATACAGGCCACTAACACAGACAACTACCCAACCAAAACAGGCTGCCTAAGTATGATTCCCAATCAGAGACAACGATAGACAGCAGTCCCTGATTGAGAACCATACCCGGACAAAACATAGAAACAGAAAACATAGAAATAAAGAAACTAGAATGCTCACCCTAGTCACACCCTGGCCTAACCAAAATAGAGAATAAAAGCCTCTCTATGGCCAGGGCGTGACAGTACCGCCCCCCAAAGTTGCAGACTCCGGCCGCAAAACCTGACTCTATAGGGGAGGGTCCGAGTGGGCATCTACTTCGGTGGCGGCTCCGGTGCGGGACGCAGACCCCGCTCCACCTCTGGCTCCCCACACTTTGGTGGCACCTCTGGACTGGGGACCCTCGCTGCAGGCCCCGGACTGGGGACCCTCGCTGCAGGCCCCGGACTCGGGGCCCTCGTTGCAAGTCCCGGACTGGGGGCCCTTGTTGCAGGCCCCGGGACTGATGACCCTCGCTGCAGGCACCGGACTGGGGACCCTCGCTGCAGGCCCCGGATTGGGGACCCTCGCTGCAGGCCCCGGACTGGGGACCCTCGTTGCAGGGCGCGGAGTGGGGACCCTCGCTGGCGGCGGCTTACCATGGATCATCACTGGAGGCTTCGTGCCATGGATCATCACTGGAGGCTTTGTGCCATGGATCATCACTGGAGTGAGGAGACGTATAGGCAGCCTGGTGCGTGGAGCTGCCACAGGGCTTACCAGGCTGGGGAGACATACTGGAGGCTTGGTTCTTGGAGTAGGCACCGGATACACTGGGCCGTGGAGGCGCACTGGACGTCTCGAGTGTAGAGCCTGCACAACCTGTCCTGGCTGGATGGTTACCTTCACCCGGCAAATGTGGGGAGCTGGAACAGGACGCACTGGGCTGTGCAGACGCACCGGAGACACAGTGCGCAGAGCCGGCGCAGGATATTTTGGGCCGAAGAGACGCACTGGAGGCCAGGCGCACTGATCCGGCACCATCCGTCCTGGCTGGATGACCACTCTAGCCCGTCCAATGCGGGGAGCTGGAATGTAGAGGACCAGGCTGTGAACAAGCACTGGAGACACCTTGCGCTCCACCGCATAACACGGTGCCTGACCAGTACCACGCTCCTTACGGTAAGCACGAGGAGTTGGCTCAGGTATGAGTCCTGACTCTGCCACACTCCTCGTGTGCCTCCCCCAATTTTTGGGGGGGGAGTGGCCTCCCGGTCTTTCGTGCCAGCCGTGACCCTGTCTAATCCTGGGCCCTTTTTCTCGCTGCCTCTGCCTTCCTCGCTGCTTCCCTGCTCCCACGGCAGGTGATCCTTTCCCTCCAGGACTCCTCCCACGTCCAGGATCCTTTCCCATTCAGGATGTCCTCCCATGTCCATTCCTCCAGAAAACGCTGCTCCTCCCGGCCACGCCGCTTGGTCCGTTTGTGGTGGTAGTTCTTTCACAGCTCTCATCGTAATGAGGATCGGACCAAAATGCAGCGTGGTAAGTGTTCATGATTCTTTATTAACCAAAAACACTTGAACAAAATAACAAAGTGGAAAAACCGAAACAGTTCTGTAAGGTCCATAAACTATACAGAAAACAGAAAATAACTTCCCACGTGTGTGGGTACTTCTGTATCTGATATTGACTGGGTAAGTGTACACATGAACAAGTGCACAGAATGACTGTCTTTCTGTTTCTTTAAGAAAGGTGGTTACATTGAGGTTATTTTGCTAGATCAAATTGCTAGACCTTTTGTTTGCTATCTGAAAGCTACTGTAGCTATTGTTGGTCCATTTTAAAAGTAACTAGGGGTCAGATGTCATCACTCTCACTTACTGCCCTGGACAACAGCTAAAGAATATCAGACATCAGTCATGGATAGTGATTGGGGATGAACTTACACCAGCTGCTGAAAGAGAGATAGGAGGTGTTGTGTCATGACTATCATTAATGTGATTGCTATTTATCGAATAATTTACTTACTAGATTGAATTATTACTTGATTAACTTAACCATGTAACAATTAACTCATTAGGAATTTGGGGCACTGTGGGAAAAGTTTGTTTAATAGGTTACCATCTCCCAAATTAACTCATACCAGTCACTAAATAATAATTTCCTCATATCAGTCTCATTCTGAATGTCGTTGACTCCTTTCATCCGAACAAACCCTGGTCTCACTGACAATTCCGTAACACACAATTTGACTTGATTATATATTTACTAACAAGCTAAGTGATAACATAAGATACACGCACAAGGTATAGGTTATTGATTGGAAACTTAATACGATGACAACAAGTCCTAATCGGACTAACACAATATGATACTTGTTACACAAGATGGAGAGTTAAAGAGAGAGAGTAAACGAGAAAGACAGAAAAGCAACACTTGAATACATTTTGGAACTACACTCGCAATAACCCCAATACCTTTCCCCGAACTGCCGCTCTTATGGGTCTTCGTCGGGTATCCCTGTTGAGCCAAGGCCTTCGTGGGCCGGGTTCCTCTTGGTGAGGAGGGTTCGATTGAGCCTTCTTATTTCCGATGGCCTTCTCCTTTCGTTCTCTGGTTTAAGTCTCTGATTGTACACAGGATGTCACACTGTCCTTCTTAGTTGTCTGTTTACTTGCACTCGTTCTGGAAGAGTGGTCTCCTGAGAATGGCTAATCATCTGTGTCGATGATCCCAGAGTGGTGATATAAGCAGTGTGTAGGACACAATTATTTGAAGAGAATAACCGGATGGTCCTACTTAAATTCACCTTCTTAGAACAGCTAATCATCCATAGCAATGATTGTTAAAAGGTTCCTTTGTCTCCTTCAACGTCGTGTTGCGTTTCGGGGTAGTGACTAATCATAGACCCCAGCTGCAGCTTGTGGTCATTCTAGTCTGATATGTTAATTCATGCTCAAACGGGTAGAAAGGGGCGTTTACATCATGCTGACACGCTCTCTTGGGCGTGGCTAGTTACGAGGCAAGGTATCACAATTTACTATGATCTCGTTAGAGAACTAAAATCACAATCTTATCGTCGCAAAAACATTCTCTTTATTCTGGATATTTAATATAATGTAAACCTGATATACCCAGTGTAAAAGCTATTGCGGTTGCCAGCAGCATATCACTCTGTCCTACTGCTGGCTTGCTTCTAAAGCTATGGCAGGGTTGGTCCTGGTCACTCCCTGGATGTGAGACCAGATGCTGCTCGAAGTAGCATTAAAGGGCCAGTAGGAGGCACCCTTTCCTCTGGTCTAAAAAAATATCCCAATGCAGTGATTGGGGACACTGCGCTGTGTAGGGTGTGGTCTTTTGGATGGGATGTTAAACGGGTGTCCTGACTCTCTGTGGTCATTAAATATCCCATGGCACTTATCGTAAGAGTAGGGGTGTTAACCCCGGTGTCCTGGCTAAACTCCCAATCTGGCTTTCATAACTTCATGGCCACCTAATCATCCCCAGCTTACAATTGGCTCCATTCCCCTGTAACTATTCCCCAGGTTGTTGCTGTAAATGAGAATGTGTTCTCAGTCAACGTACCTGGTAAAATAAGGGTTACAAAAAAAATATACAATGTTTTTGTTATAACATCTTTATAACAATTTAATTGACATCACAAATAGACATTACTTTTCCATATTCCATCTTTCATCATTCCCAACATTCGGATGTTGAAATATATTGTCCCAGTGGCCATTGTTTGATGATGTAGTTTTTGGGCAGCAAACTCTTCATAAGGCACACAGATATTCCAATCACCCAAACTAGACCCCAAAAGGAATCGTCTGCTGCCTATTGTTTACGATCGACATGAGGTGTCAAAAAACAACAAAATCATCCATCCCTCCCCTCCCCCTCTGCGGGAGAGAGAGAGCTCTGTAGAGCTGATTGACTGTAACCTGATCTTTTGGATCCTCACAGGAGAGTCATGACAGATGCTTGTTTCGAAGACTCCGGTAGCTGACATCTGTCAGAAGAATCCTGTCAAAACATAGTCTGTTCATTCTATTGTAGTTGTTTGAAACTGTGCAGTAAGTCCATTTAGTTGAATACAATAGGCGATAAAGTGGTGGATTCACCTTGTGTGAATAGTGTTCACTGACCCTCCTAGGTCTGTAATTATGTCTTTAAAGTGGCAATCAACAGTTGAAACAACGCGTAAACCCCACCCCTGTTTCGGTAAAAAGCTGAGGGATGGGGCTGGAGAAATGTAACCACTGTCATAGTCATAGACATAGCTATGGGTGCAAGGACTAACCAAAAATGTACAGAGTATGGCAACTGCAGATTGCCTCTTGATACTAGACATCCCGGATCCGGGATCGTAAATACAGCCTCAAGCCCATTATCATAATGCAACGTTAACTATTCATGAAAATCGCAAATGAAATGAAATAAATATGCTAGCTCTCAAGCTTATCCTTTTGTTAACCAGTTGCATCTCTAGGGGCTCTATTTCATTTTTGGATAAAAAACGTTCCCGTTTTAAGCGCAATATTTTGTCACGAAAAGATGCTCGACTATGCATATTCTTTATTCAGTTTTGTAAAGAAAACACTCTGAAGTTTCAGAATCTGCAAAGATTTTGTCTGTAAGTGCCCCAGAACTCATTCTACATTTTTTTTCTACTGTGTTATTGACTTGTTAATTGTTTACTCCATGTGTAACTCTGTGTTGTCTGTTCACACTGCTATGCCTTATCTTGGCCAGGTCGCAGTTGCAAATGAGAACTTGTTCTCAACTAGCCTACCTGGTTAAATAAAGGTGAAATAAAAAAAAATAAAAAAAAATACAGGCGAAACCAAGATGATACGTCAAACAGGAAATGAGCAGAATTTCTGAAGCTCTGTTTTCTAATGTCTCCTTATATGGCTGTGAATGCGACAGGAATAAGCTTAGACCTTCTGCCGTTTCCCCAAGATGTCGGCAGCATTGTGACGTATTTGTAGGCATATCATTGGAAGATTGGCCATAAGAGACTACATTTTCCAGGGGTCCGCCCGGTGTCCTTTGTCTAAATTTGTGCGTAATCTTCAGGTGCGGGCATTTTCTCCTGGGATTCAGGAGAGAAAGCACACTTCCACGAATGATATATCATCGAAGAGATATGTGAAAAACACCTTGAGGATTGATTCTAAACAACGTTTGCCATGTTTTCAGTCGATATTATGGAGTTAATTTGGAAAAAAGTTCGCGTTTTGAGGACTGAATTTTCGGGTTTTTTTGGTAGCCAAATGTGATGTACAAAACGGAGCTATTTCTAATACACAAAGAATCTTTTTGGAAAAACTGAGCATCTGCTATCTAACTGAGAGTCTCCTCATTGAAAACATCTGAAGTTCTTCAAAGGTAAATGATTTTATTTGAAGGCTTTTATGTTTTTGTTGAAATGTTGCGTGCTGGATGCTAACGCTAATGCTAACGCTAAATGCTAACACTAAATGCTACGCTAGCTAGCTACTTTTACACAAATGATTGTTTTCCTATGATTGAGAAGCATATTTTGAAAATCTGAGATGACAGTGTTGTTTACAAAAGGCTAAGCTTGAGAGATGGCATATTTATTTCATTTCACTTGCGATTTTCATGCATAGTTAACGTTGTGTTATGCTAATGAGCTTGCTGATAGATTTACACAATCCTGGATACAGGGTTTTTTTCATAGCTAAACGTGACGCAGAAAACGGAGCGATTTGTCCTAAACAAATAATCTTTCAGGAAAAACTGAACATTTGCTATCTGAGAGTCTCCTCATTGAAAACATCTGAAGTTCTTCAAAGGTAAATGATTTTATTTGAATGCTTTTCTGTTTTTTTGTGTAAATGTTGCCAGCTGAATGCTAATGCTAAATGCTACGCTAAATGCTACATTAGCCATCAATACTGTTACACAAATGCTTGTTTTGCAATGGTTGAGAAGCATATTTTGAAAATCTGAGATGACAGTGTTGTTAACAAAAGGCTAAGCTTGAGAGCTAGCATATTTTTTTCATTTCATTTGCGATTTTCATGAATAGTTAACGTTGCGTTGTGGTAATGAGCTTGAGACTGTATTCACGATCCCGGATCCAGGATGGGGAGATCAGAAAGGTTAACAACACTGTCATCTCAGATTTTCAAAATATGCTTTTCAACCATAGCAAAACAAGCATTTGTGTAAGAGTATTGATAGCTAGCGTAGCATTTAGCGTAGCATTCAGCAGGCAACATTTTCACAAAAACATGAAAAGCATTCAAATAAAATAATTTACCTTTGAAGAACTTCGGATGTTTTCAATGAGGAGACTCTCAGTTAGATAGCAAATGTTCAGTTTTTCCAAAAAGATTCTTTGTGTAGGAGAAATCGCTCCGTTTTGTTCATCGCGTTTGGCTACCAAAAAAGAACGAAAATTCAGTCATCAAAACGCCAAACTTTTTTCCAAATTAACTCCATAATATCGACTGAAACATGGCAAACGTTGTTTAGAATCAATCCTCAAGGTGTTTTTCACATATCTCTTCGATGATATATCGTTCGTGGAAGTCTGGTTTCTCCTCTGAATCACATGGAAGAATACTTGCACCTGGAGATTACGCACCAATTTCGACGCAGGACACCAGGCGGACACCTGGTAAATGTGGTCTCTTATGGTCAATCTTCCAATGATATGCCTACAAATACGTCACAATGCTGCAAACACCTTGGGGAAACGACAGAAAGTGTAGGCTCATTCCTTGCGCATTCACAGCGTGTGTTTTCTTTCCAAAGCTGTCAATTATATGCATAGTCGAGCATCTATTCGTGATAAAATATCTTGTTTAAAA
Organism: Oncorhynchus mykiss; assembly: GCF_013265735.2. Taxonomy (NCBI): domain Eukaryota; kingdom Metazoa; phylum Chordata; class Actinopteri; order Salmoniformes; family Salmonidae; genus Oncorhynchus; species Oncorhynchus mykiss. The sequence continues at coordinate 47,302,540 of NC_048576.1, read as the reverse complement.
CGAGAACGTTTTTCATCCAAAAATGAAATACTGCCCCTAGAGTTTCAACAGGTTTAAGTGAACCACATCATTTGAATGTTTTGGGGTGAATGCCCTGTGGGTTTTGGCAAAAGTAAAACAAAGTTGGTGTTACACAGAAAGTATGCCCTGTACCAAAGATGTCATTGTAATTGTGATAATCTTATGATACAGTACGAACACACTTGTATGTCATTAAAAGGCCACGGGACTCCTTTCAAACAAAAGTAATGCTAGGTGAGATAATTGAGGCAAGCCATTCAACCACAAGCAGAGAAATTGTGCAAGTGTGTGTGTGAGTAAAAGAGAATAATCTGTGAATCATCAAAGGGTGTTTTTCAACATTAAAAACTGTGTTGTGAAGCCACCTGTGGAAGTCCTTTGGTCCCTATACAGTGCCTTGCGAAAGTATTCGGTGCCTTGAACTTTGCGACCTTTTGCCACACTTCAGGCTTCAAACATAAAGATATAAAACTGTATTTGTTTGTGAAGAATCAACAACAAGTGGGACACAATCATGAAGTGGAACGACATTTTTTTGATATTTCAAACTTTTTTAACAAATCAAAAACTGAAAAATTGGGCGTGCAAAATTATTCAGCCCCTTAACTTTAAGTGCAGCAAACTCTCTCCAGAAGTTCAGTGAGGATCTCTGAATGATCCAATGTTGACCTAAATGACTAATGATGATAAATCCAATCCACCTGTGTGTAATCAAGTCTCCGTGTAAATGCACCTGCACTGTGATAGTCTCAGAGGTTCGTTAAAAGCGCAGAGAGCATCATGAAGAACAAGGAACACACCAGGCAGGTCCGAGATACTGTTGTGAAGAAGTTTAAAGCCGGATTTGGATACAAAAAGATTTCCCAAGCTTTAAACATCCCAAGGTGCACTGTGCAAGCGATAATATTGAAATGGAAGGAGTATCAGACCATTGCAAATCTACCAAGACCTGGCCGTCCCTCTAAACTTTCAGCTCATACAAGGAGAAGACTGATCAGAGATGCAGCCAAGAGGCCCATGATCACTCTGGATGAACTGCAGAGATCTACAGCTGAGGTGGGAGACTCTGTCCATAGGACAACAATCAGTCGTATATTGCACACATCTGACCTTTATGGAAGAGTGGCAAGAAGAAAGACATTTCTTAAAGATATCCATGAAAAGTGTCGTTTAAAGTTTGCCACAAGCCACCTGGGAGACACACCAAACATGTGGAAGAAGGTGCTCTGGTCAGATGAAACCTAAATGTAACTTTTTGGCAACAATGCAAAACGTTATGTTTGGCGTAAAAGCAACACAGCTGAACACACCATCCCCACTGTCAAACATGGTGGTGGCAGCATCATGGTTTGGGCCTGCTTTTCTTCAGCAGGGACAGGGAAGATGGTTAAAATTGATGGGAAGATGGATGGAGCCAAATACAGGACCATTCTGGAAGAAAACCTGATGGAGTCTGCAAAAGACCTGAGACTGGGACGGAGATTTGTCTTCCAACAAGACAATGATCCAAAACATAAAGCAAAATCTACAATGGAACGGTTCAAAAATAAACATATCCAGGTGTTAGAATGGCCAAGTCAAAGTCCAGACCTGAATCCAATCGAGAATCTGTGGAAAGAACTGAAAACTGCTGTTCACAAATGCTCTCCATCCAACCTCACTGAGCTCGAGCTGTTTTGCAAGGAGGAATTGGAAAAAAAATTCAGTCTCTCGATGTGCAAAACTGATAGAGACATACCCCAAGCTACTTACAGCTGTAATCGCAGCAAAAGGTGGCGCTACAAAGTATTAACTTAAGGGGGCTGAATAATTTTGCACGCCCAATTTTTCCGTTTTTGATTTCTTAAAAAAGTTTGAAATATCCAATAAATGTCGTTCCACTTCATGATTGTGTCCCACTTGTTGTTGATTCTTCACAAAAAATACAGTTTTATATCTTTATGTTTGAAGCCTGAAATGTGGCAAAAGGTCGCAAAGTTCAAGGGGGCCGAATACTTTCGCAAGGCACTGTATACATTTCAGTTTTGCCATTGGCATTCTTATCGTGATTACACACGCTAGTTACCATTGTACTTGATTTAGTTTCATAATTGATTTTTGGTGTGGGAATTCTGTTGAAATATGCAGGACATGCCATCACTTTGCATTTGACATCTTATATAACACGACATCGGGCTGGCAATATCAGATAGAAATCAGTATGATTCAACAACTCAATTTGGAGGAAATTATGATATTGCAATATGATCAATATTGTCCATGTTGTGTTAAAATGCCAAACTGCGTAAGGCTTTTTTCTGAAATGTCATTTGAGGTAAGTTTCTCTGTGTCTAAAGTGGTCTGCGTTAACCCACTCTTCTCAAGAAAGAAAACACTTTTTTATACCATCCTTTGCTTGCTAAAATATTAATTGTTTAGAATTAATATAATTTCTTATGAAGTAAATATACATCCTACTCCATTAGTGGAGCGGAATTTCAACAAGCCCTTAGAAAAACAAGAACTCCGTCCTATTGTTGAAGTCAGTAGTTTGTTCTTCTGTTTGACAGACTAGTCAACATGATGAACTAAACATGTATGACAGCAGCACAAAACAAAACAAATTATGAATGTACTTCTGCCACCAGATCAGAGGAAACAGGCTATATGGACACAATGACGCTGACTTCTGGACACAAGTGACTGACACAACAGTTCATACACTACATATACAAAAGTATGTGGACATACCCTCAAATTAGTGTAATCGGCTATTTCAGCCACACCCATTGCTGACAGGTGTCTAAAATCGAGTACACAGCCATGCAATCTCCATAGACAAACATTGGCAGTAGAAAAGCCTTACTAAAGAGCTCAGTGACTTTCAAAGTGGCACCCTCATAGGATGTCAGCTTTCAAACAAGTCAGTTTGTCAAATTTCTGCCCTGATAGGGCAGCCCCGGGCTGCCCCGGTCAACTGTAAATGATGTTATTGTGAAGTGAAAACGTTTAGGAGCAACCACGGCTCAGCCACAAAGTAGTAGGTCTCACAGAACGAGATCACTGAGTGCTGAAGAGCGTAGTATGTAAAAAAAAATGTCTGTCCTCGGTTGCAACACTCACTACCAGGTTCCAAATAGCCTCTGGAAGCAATGTCAGCACAAGAACAGATCACCATGAGCAATGCCAAGCGTCAACTGGAGTGGTGTAAAGCTCGCCGCCATTGGACTCTGGAGCAGTGGAAACGCGTTCTCTGGAGTGATGAATCACGCTTCACCATCTGGTAGTCTGATGGATGAATCTGGGTTTGACAGATGTCAGGAGAATGCTAACTGCCGAATGCATATTGCCAACTGTAAAGTTTGGTGGAGGATGTATAATGATCTGGGGCTGTTTTTGATGGTTTTGGCTATGCCCCTTAGTTCCAGTGAAGGGAAACATTCATGCTACAGCCTACAATGACATTCTAGATGATTCTGTGCTTCCAACTTTGTGGCAACAGTTTGCAGAAGGCCCTATCCTGTTTCAGCATGACAATGCCCCCATGCACAAAGCGAGGTCCATTCAGAAATGGTTTGTCAAGATTGGTGTGGAAGAACTTGACTGGCCTGTACAGAGCCCTGAACTCAATCCCATCGACCACCTTTGAAACATTCGACTGCGAGCCAGGCCTAATTGCCCAACATCAGTGCCCTATCTGAACGGAAGCAAGTCCACGCAGCAATGTTCCAACATCTAGTGGAAAGCCTTCTCATAAGAGTGGAGGCTGTTATAGCAGCAAAGGGGGGGACCAACTCCATATTAATGCCCATGATTTTGGAATTAGATGTTCGACAAGCAGGTTTCCACATACTTTTGGTCATGTAGTGTATATAGAAGCTCTGGTAGAGACTAGATAAATGACTGTAAAAGGGAGAGACTTTGCTTACATCATAAAATTAAGGCACCCAAATCTACATGAGCGTTAAGCCTATTGTTGTTTTACAGTATATTTAGCTGTTGTTTTAGCACTGATGCACAATGCAGTTTGGAATATTCACTACATTTGGATAATATCCCATGCCCCAAAGTATGTACTTTGAGACTGACAACATTGGTGGCCTAAAATGGAGTGCAGGCATGTAAGTGTGTCAATCCAAAAGGGTACCAAACCCTTATACTATTCTGCATGATAATATGCCCCTGCATTCTCTCATGCTGGAAGACCAAAGTGGCTTCACCTAACATTATAGAACAAGACAGGCCGAAGAGATGCAATATTTTAGGACAAGGCATTCATATTCCCAGCAGACCTTTGTGAGCTGGCAATAACGAATGTTGTTCAATGCTACCACAAGTGAGATATGTGGTGTAGGCTTCTACATTTGGAGGTGAAAGATACTCTGATTATCAGTGGCAATATTAATGTGGGCTTGGGGACCGTGTGAAGCACATCACTCAAAGATTTGGAAGCCTATGACCTGAGGATGACACAGCTTTCCCCAGAAGGGGAATGGATCACTGCTATCTGCAATCCTAATAATGTAAGGTGTACTGTATAAAGATGGTTCATTGCTGTGATATAATTATTTGGACTCTACAGCACATCTAGGAATTTTGAACCCTTATGATAGTGATCATTACCTCTGGCCTATGGGTGGATTGTTGGAGCCTAGACGAATCTTAGAATGGAGCCAGAATGGAGCCAAATGATATGCACGAAGTGGCAAGTTCAATGAGAAAACAAATTGGAGTCCCCATTTGCACATCGAAACTTTCTCTCCACTTGGAAGTGAATGGAGCAGCTGTGCTGTGAGGACATCTGCTTAGCCAACAACAGTGGTTGTTTATATGCTATGGTGTTTTGAATTATGCTATTTTTAGGCTCCATAAGATTTATTTCCTGTAATGTTACATTAAATCTCTTCTTCACAAACTGACAACAATTGGAACCAGATAGCCTAACCTTTTCAGTAACTCTCTTTGCAACTGGAGTAAGGCTCATGTTTAAGTGATGTTTAGCATATCAGAGCTCACTAGATAATACTGTACTAGATAAGAGACAGGGTTGAATCAGAAATTACAATAATATACTTATGAAATACAGTGTATTATCTAACATTAAACATCCTGTTTGGACCCCAAGATGAGTAATTGCAGCAGCTAATGGGGATCCTAATAAATACTAAACATTAGGATGGAAATTATTGCATTAGCTCTGATCATAAAGTTGATCCCTAACGGTTATGAACCACCTAAATAGTAATTGTCATTCAAAATAAATATAATGACCTCTTCATATCATCGGCATCTTATGATCGTTTTGATAAATGTTTATTTATTGAAATTAAGACTTTTACATATTGCTCACCTTGAATTTCGGATTTAAAAGCAATTCCATTCGTTATAGAACCAACGAATTCATAGGCTTCATGCAACATGTACAAATTGTACACACGCACACTGTCCACCTCATTGGATAAAGTATGCATCGCACGCGCGTCAGGCCGGAGGGTACCACGTGATTAAGATTTGGTTGATTGATGCGGCGTTCAGCATTTTGTTGAATTCTGAGAGTGAGGGAGAAGGATCTTGGTAGCAACTGTCTTTGTGAAAGTAGCTTTATGGGACACAACACATACGAGAACGAATGAGCAATTTTTCTTTCTTTCCTTCATTAGAGGAGTGCCAAAGAATGGTCAACACAAGGCAGGCTATTGCGAAACAGTCCGTGAGTTTGGAACCACAGCTAGGGGATGGATTTGGACTACTAACGTTACTGCGGATTGAGTGAAAATGGTCAACATTGTTGTGACTCGGGACTTCTAGAATATAAAGGCGATGAGAATTAAGGGAGCCTAACATCGAAATGTGGTAGGCATATTATGTGGACTGCCGTTTTCAATTTGGGAACTAGATGAACTATCAAATCACCGCATGAAACGCATTCAGTGATTTGGGTTTGGAATCGCAGAATTACCCGAGATTAGTCGAGTGTTTCTTTCGTATACATTGTTACGTGTGGAATAGCCTTTTTTTTTTGCTTACTGGAGGTTCCTCTCGCCTGTGCACTGGAACTTTAACAAAGGCATGAGACACCCGGCAAAAGGCACGCGTTGTTGAACCCTAGCCCGTGTTCCCTACCGCGCAGTAAAAACCGATGGATGGTCTCCATTGTCAGTTGGCTACATTGTTGCATCGGGGCTTGGTTAAATGTTCTGTTTAATTGGCTCCGTATCATGGAAAACTACACCCACTGTCCAGTTGTAGGTTTCAGGACCTTTTGGATAACACGTTTATCAATTTTAGGCGCTGCAGTTTATAGCCTACCAGCATCAGATACCTCCGCATTTAGCGTAGTCAACTGAACGGCGAGGAATTTCACATCAATAGTTATTTTTATTGCAATGTGTGAGTACAATTGCGCATGTGTTGAATTATTTAACCCGTGGACTTTGCTACATATTTGGAACATGCATGGAGGACTATTTAATTGAGGGCACAATTGGAAACAGACGCGTGGGAGTCTCGAGCCACTTGATCCTGATACCTGTAACTTCTCCGGCTTGGAGCCCCTTTTATAAAAATACGTTCGTTCATCGTGCCTTACATTTTGTTTTCATTAAGCCAGTCAGACAATTGTAGGACTTGACACGATCTATTCAGCAGCCTAGTCTACAGCCCCACATCTTGTAAACAATTCAACGTTAGACTCTTGAAGAACCTGCCATAGACCTAACACCGGTCGGAAGCTATATTGGAAGACTCCTGTATTCAAGACTGCTTACTGGATTTACTGAGATCTACGATGTCAATTTCACCATACCGCAGAGGAACTCTTCTGCTCTGTGTGGCGCTCATTACTAATGGTAAGTGCCTAACCAAGTGACACACAGTATACTTCAGAATGATGATTAGCTGGATGTCTGAACTCCATGATGTGTAGGCCTACATCTCGGTGGAGTTGGGTTGCGACGACTGTGGGCGGCGCCTGTTTGATTGTTATAGGTAGGCAATTTCAAGCGAGATGCGATTGAGATTTCAGAGTAGAAAACACTGTTGCAGTGTCGCCTAATCGCAACTGCCCCCACCAACCAACTTATCATTTAGACAACTGCTTATATGGCATCGATATGAGTCAAACATTTGATTATACAGTCAAAATTGACTACAGAATGTAAATTGGATGACACTTACTATAGTTTTGTAGGCTACCTGAGTATATAACTACATACATCGGGGATTGGCAACTCCAGTCCTCGGGGCCTGATTGGTGTCAGTTTTTCCCCCAGCCCCAACTAACACATCTGACTCCAATAATCAACTAATCATGATTTTAAGTTTAGAATGTGAGGGGGTTCATTTCATCCTGCCCTCAGCTGGCAGCACACATGTAGTAATCAATTCTGAACTGCATGCAACCTGATAGTAATGCCCGTGGTAAATGTGGTTTGACTCTGGATGTCCATATGGGGCTAGTTAGAGACCATCTGTAAATTGCACAATGGACATGTTTAAAAATCCAATACCTCCAAATTTCAGTGACGCAAACCAACTATACATTAAAATGGAAGCATTGAAGGCATTTGAGAACTAAAATGTGTGCAACATCAAAATATTGTCTCATTTACGTTGTGTAATTTATTGATGGCCCTAACTAGCCCCAGAGATAGACTATCCAAAGTCAAACCATATTTGCCAGTCGGCTGAAGAGAGAATATTTGTCTTAGTCTTCCCACCTGTGAACACACACACACACACACACATCAAACCACACCCAGAATCCAACGCTCATTTGAATTCGGTAATGGTCATTTGAATTCGGTAATGGCCGCTAGCATTTTTTTAATGAATCAAATCTAAAATGAGGCCAAAGCAGGAAGTTCAGCTTATCTTTAAATTTGGATTTGTTATTCTGCACACACAAAGCGTAATATAGGAGCTAACAGATGCAGGTAAGGATTAAGTTATTAATGCAAGTGAGGTATACAACCAGTTGAATGCTTTCATTTGCAATGAATGGTACTGGGCAAGTACAATTGAGGGTCCACAAACAGCATCTCTCCACAAGGTGGGAGCAGGGCTGTGTAGCTTGCCACACTTTAATAGCAGGTTTTTGTAGCCTATGTTTTTAGGAGCTCTAGTCTATGTTTTTAGGAGCTCTCAATTTCACTAGTCTCCGTATTTTCTGAACCGATTTAAGAAAAAATAATAATAATTCAAATACCGTATAAATATTTCTGGTGTGCTCTCCCATTCAGGTTTTGGATGCCCCATTTGCAGTAATGCACAAAGAGGGATGCACTACAACACACTGAAATAAGGCTTTGGTCTGCAAAGTCATTAGTTTGCATTCTATTCCTTAGTCAGTATTGCATCACATTGATAAGGACATTTTTGGACTCACTTTTTGTGCTGTGCTCACTTGAACAGGAAGGTGTTAAAAAAAAAAAAAAAACTATTTTTTACCCCTTTTTCTCCCCAATTTCGTGGTATCCAATTGTTGTCGTGGTATACTATCTTGTCTCATTGCTACAACTCCCGTACGGGCTCGGGAGAGACGAAGGCTGAATGTCATGCGTCCTCCGATACACCAGCCTGCTTCGTACTGCTTCTTAACACAGCGCGCGTCCAAACCGGAAGCCAGCTGCACCAATGTGTCGGAGGGCACTGCGCCCGGCCCGCGATGAGACAAGGATCCCTACCGGCCAATCCCTCCCTAACTCGGACGACGCTAGGCCAATTGTGCGTCGCCCCACGGACCTCCTGGTCGCGGCCGGTTACAACAGAGCCTGGGCGCGAACCCAGGGACTCTGATGGCACAGCTGGCGCTGCAGTACAGCGCCCTTAACCACTGCGCCACCCGGGAGGGCTTCAAGTTAAATAGTTTTGAACGAGGCACAAATCATCCTTCATTGACAGCATGGCCAATGTTGAATGTTTATAATTTTAAACTTGGAAAATAACCCCTTAATCCCAGATTTGGGACAACACAGCCACTGTCACTGGTCCAAACCACTCGTTGAATTTGTGATTTCTAACTTGTGTAATGTTTATGGCTGATGAGCACCGATATGTTTTAACTATACTTTCTCTTCATTATTTCTCTCCATTTGCACATTTTTGGGGAATATTCAGAGGTGGAAACGTTCCGTGGGAATTAATGGAAATACATGCAAATTAATACCATTTTAATGTAATGTTTTTGCATTAGATATATTTATCATATGGAGACAATACCCTTGTATTGGTCAGCCTGTTGTGTGCTTTGGTGTGTGTGTTCACAAACAAGGACCAGTTGCGGTCTGAGGAGGCTGATGTTGGTGGGATTTGGAGGATGATGGAGGCAATGGGAAAGAGCCTCAGATCCACAAAGTCCCTTCCACCGGGTGGCTGATGAGATGCAGTGGGGCAAAAAAGTATTTAGTCAGCCACTAATTGTGCAAGTTCTCTCACTTAAGAAAAATCCAGAAAATCACATTGTAGGATTTTTAATGAATTTATTTGCAAATTATGGTGGAAAAAAAGTGTTTGGTCAATAACAAAAGTTTATCTCAATACTTTGTTATATACCCTTTGTTGGCAATGACAGAGGTCAAATGTTTTCTGTAAGTCTTCACAAGGTTTTCACACACTGTTGCTGGTATTTTGGCCCATTCCTCCATGCAGATCTCCTCTAGAGCAGTAACGTTTTGGGGCTGTTGCTGGGCAACATGGACTTTCAACTCCCTCCAAAGATGTTCTATGGGGTTGAGATCTGGAGACTGGCTAGGCCACTCCAGGACCTTGAAATGCTTCTTACTAAGCCACTCCTTCGTTGCCCGGTCGGTGTGTTTGGGATCATTGTCATGCTGAAAGACCCAGCCACGTTTAATCTTCAATGCCCTTGCTGATGGAAGAAGGTTTTCACTCAATCTCACGATACATGGCCCCATTCATTCTTTCCTTTACACGGATCAGTCGTCCTGGTCCCTTTGCAGAAAAACAGCCCCAAAGCATGATGTTTCCACCCCAATGCTTCACAGTAGGTATGGTGTTCTTTGGATGCAACTCGTCGTGTTTGGAGGACAAAGAATGCTGAGTTGAGTTTTTACCAAAAAGTTATATTTTGGTTTCATCTGACATTCTCCCAATCTTCTTCTGGATCATCCAAATGCTCTCTAGCAAACTTCAGACAGTCCTGGACATGTGTCCCCCTGCTTTTTTTATTTTATTTTTTTATTTTACCTTTATTTAACCAGGCAAGTCAGTTAAGAACAAATTCTTATTTTCAATGACGGCCTGGGAACAGTGGGTTAACTGCCTGTTCAGGGGCAGAACGACAGATTTGTACCTTGTCAGCTCGGGGGTTTGAACTCACAACCTTCCGGTTACTAGTCCAACGCTCTAACCACTAGGCTACCCTGCCGCCCCGCTTAAGCCAGTACGTCTGGCACTGCAGGATTTGAGTCCCTGGCGGCAGTGTTACTGATGGTAGGCTTTGTTACTTTGGTCCCAGCTCTCTGCAGGTCATTCACTAGGTCCCCCCGTGTGGTTCTGGGATTTTTGCTCACCGTTCACTTGTGATCATTTTGACCCCACGGGGTGAGATCTTGTGTGGAGCCCCAGATCGAGGGAGATTATCAGTGGTCTTGTATGTCTTCCATTTCCTAATAATTGCTCCCACAGTTGATTTCTTCAAACCAAGCTGCTTACCTATTGCAGATTCAGTCTTCTCAGCCTGGTGCAGGTCTACAATTTTGTTTCTGGTGTCCTTTGACAGCTCTTTTGTCTTGACCCTAGTGGAGTTCTGCCTTCTTCTTGCCTTCTTCTTGATCTTTGCCCCTGATAGGATGCTCTTGCCAGCATACTTGGGGTCCAACATGTACGCTGCGGCGTGTATGGGCTTCAGGCAGAAGTCTTCATGCTTTTTGATTTATTTCAGAACTGCAGTTTCCTCTGGCGCAACAGTGATGTGGGCAGGGGAGTACAGTTTTCTCTTACATCTGCAAGCATTCTGAACATCAGACAAGATGGCATTGTCTCCCTTGATCTGTGCAATGGCTATTGTTATATGTTTTAAGCTGCTTTACCTCTCTCTCCCCCAATACATAATCCAGGAGGATCCTCTTGATGGGGCTGTCCATGTCGGCAGACTGAGATATGGCCATTTCTTGGAGAGACTCGTTTCCCTCCAGGAGACTGTCAAACATGTTGACAACACCACCCTAATCGGTGATGCTGGGCAGCTTCAATGTGGTGCTTTTATTCTTCTCACTTTGCTTGGTGAGATAGATTGCTGCTAGAACTTGATGACCCTTCACATCCCTAACCATTTCCTTGACTCTCTTGCAGAAGTGTATCCATTGTTTTCAGTGCTATGATGTCCTTGTGGAGCAGATTCAATACAATGGTTGTGATGTGAGGGTAGGACTCCACTTTAGACCAAGCAGCCTTCATGTTTGCAGCATTGTCTGTCACAAGTGAAAATACCTTCTGTGGTCCATTGATGACTGCCTTCAGCTCATCTGCAATGTAGAGACCCGTGTCTCTTGTCTGTGCTTTTGTAGAATACTGGTTGAGGGGTGGAGATGAAGTTAATTATTCATTGCCCACGAACATTCGACCACCCATCAGAGATGATTCAATACAGTCTGCTTTCTCTATGATTGGCTTGACTTTCACTTGAACTCTGTTGAACTCTGCATCCAGCAAATTAGTAGATAAAGCATGTCTGGTTGGAGGGGTGTATGCTGGGCAAAGAACATTCAGAAATCCCTTCCAATACACATTGGCTGTGAGCATTGGAGGTGAACCAGTTGCATACACAGCTCGAGCAAGACATTCATCAGCATTTCTCTGACTACGTTCCTCCATTGAGGCAAAAAACCTTCTGATTCCAGGAGGACCACGAGCTGTTGCTCTCGATAAGGTGTCGGATTCATCATTTTCAACTTGAATAGAAGTAAAGGGACTTTTGTCAGAAGTTGCGATTGCTGAGGGAACTTTAAGCACTTGGCCAGATGATTCTGGAGCTTCACATGATTTGTCACAGTATTTACAAATGCACACAGCTTTTCCTTCGACATTCGCTGCAGTGAAAGGTCTCCACACATCAGAGTGCCCGTGGCATTTTCCTGTAAAGATTAGGGAAAAAATGAGTAAAAAAACACACTACAATTCCATGTACAGCTAAAGTTAGATTAAACATTTCCTTTGTAAGATAAATGTTTTAAAATTAATTATGTATGGAAACAGGTGAATTAACACTCAGTTAGCAGGCTCAAGCAAACTAAAACCCACATGGTAGCAAAAACTAACTAGCGGAAATTAACGAGTTTGAAATAATTTAAACAGTTTGCTGTAGGCTACTGTTTACTAGTTAACAAAAAAATGGTATGTCATGAAATATATTCACCCCACCCAGTATTGTAATCAAAACTTACCAGAAAGCATGTAGTCCTTGGCTCAGACAGTGTAGTAGTGCTCAATAGCATCTCATTAGTGTGCAAGATCTTGAGAATCAGCTGTACATTTGAAGAGTGTGATGGAAGAATGCACGGGTTGCAATTCCATTGAATTGGGGATAGTTTAACCAAAATATGCCTGAAGACCTAGTATTGCCTTGTCCATCACACAAAAAGGTTCACTGTTATAAGCTAATTTTTTTAATATATATTTTTTTATGAATTTAAGAAAAATTCCCAGGCTTAACTTCCCAAAGAGATTTTCCTGGAAAGTTTTACCCTTTGCAATAACAAGGACTAAAAAGGATTTGCCAGTAGATTGTCAACTTGATTAATGATGGTTGCTAGCTAAGATTTTGAAAGTATGATGTTGACATGACTAGGCCAATCAAAGCTACGGTACATATGTGATTTGACGTCATTTTATCTGTGGCCAATGACCTTGAGCCTTCTTGGATGGGCACTTCTATGGCAGCAGCCAAAGGGCTAGAATTTTCAATGTCTCCTCTTACACTTGTCAGTGAGGTGAAGTCCCCATGAGTGACAGAACACTGAGCCAATCATGGCGTAACACTCTGTATTGTCTGCTGGCTTGCCCCACCACGACGGGAAACCATGCTAGGCCTGATCACCGACAACGACGAGACGGCCTATAGGGAGGAAGCCAGACAACTGGCCGGGTGGTGCCAGAATAACAACCTATCCCTCAACGTAACCAAGACTAAGGAGATGATTGTGGACTACAGAAAAAGGAGCACCGAGCACATCCCCATTCTCATCGACGGGACTGGAGTGGAGCAGGTTGATAGCTTCAAGTTCCTTGGTGTCCACATCAACAAAAAGCTCTTATTTTCAGATTTATTTTTACTGTTTTATTTCTTTACTTACCTACACACACACACATACCCTTTTTTCCCGCACTGTTGGTGAGAGTCTGTATGTAAGCATTTCACTGTAATTACTGTTGTATTTGGCGCACGTGACAAATAAACTGATTTGAAGCCCTGAGCTAGGAATAAATACCTGCAATTAGAAGCTGCCTTACAACATGGTCTTTGTTTTCTTGAGTATGCAGCTTTATTATTTGGAAACTGATGTGACAAGTATCAATGCCAAAAAAACAGGCAAGCCCCCCCCCCCCCCCCCACACACACACACACACGCACGTTCCCTGAATGACGGGTCACCACTGTGTATGGCCACAATTTGCCTCATGCAGTGCAACACATCCCCTTGCATATCGTTGATTGTGGCCCGTGGAAAGTTTCATCAGCTGTCTGGGTGGCTGGTCTCAGACGATACCGCAGGTGAAGAAGCCGGCTGTGGAGGTCCTGGGCTGGTTTGGTTACACCGGTTGGATGTACTGCCAAATTCTCTAAAACAAAGTGGCTTATTTTAGGGAAATTAACATAAAATGATCTGGCAACAGCTCTGGTGGACATTCCTGCAATCAGCCAGCATACCAATTGCACACTCCCTCAACTTGAGAGATCTGTGGCATTGACTTTTATTTCCCCCAGCACAAGGTGCAACTGTGTAATGGTCATGCTTTTTGTTATGCCACACCTGTCAGGTGGATGGATTATCTTGGCAATGGAGAAATACTCACTAACCAGGATGTAAACAAATTAGTGCACCTATTATTATTATTATTATTATTATTATTATTATTTTTTTTTTAAATTTTTTTTTTGTGTGTATGGAACAGTTCTGGGATCTTTTATTTCAGCTTATGAACATTTCAGCTTATGAGCGTTTTACATGTTGCGTTTTATTTTTGTTCAGTATATTTACCCTCTTTGTTTCCCTGTCTGGTGTGGTTTGTAAACAACTTGTACACGTCTCTGAAAAAATTGAGTGAATTTGAGGGATTTCATTTTGCTACAGTAAATCCTTTGTCAGTAAAATAAAATGTGATATTGTGGTGTATAAGATAAGCCCAAAATAAATGTGGCATGTTTAAAATAGTTTATTCTTTATTTTCATGCTGCACCTTAGTGTAAGAACATACCTATGACGCATGCAATGAGTATTAAATCAATTGGATTGGTCTGTCAGTTTTATTTATCACAGTATTGATATTCTAATGCAGGCTTATTTAGGTAGGGGTGATTCAAAAGAATGAGTCACCCTTTTCTCTCTGTCATAGTACGTTTTAAAATTAGTCTAATCAACTTTGCATTTTATGAACACACATTTTGTCTTGGATGGGATCAGACTACCTGTTTTGTCGGACAACTATTCATTGTGACGGTGGAAGTGTGGCATTTTCCAACAGCAAGTTTTCTTTTTTTATTGTGCCGAAATATGTCAGTACACATCCAAAGAACACCAGTATAAAAGCCATGTTATGACAGGTGCCAGGTTATGTCTCCCTAAATCCTCAGGACAGCCCTCATCTGTCAGTGGTTGAAAGTAATGTTAGGAGACATTAAAAGGTAGTCTCCTGAACATGCATGCACTGCCATCAGTTTCTTAAAATAATGGTGGGCAGCAACCGGAAGATCATGACAATAGATATTTGGTTAACACTGAATCTAAAGTGTATAGTGCCGTCCTGGAACCTATTAACACCATTCCATAGGTTGGCCATACTTTCTGGCTCATCTTCAACTGTTTTAACTGCCCCTTTTACTCCATAGTTCCCACACAAACACCCCTATCCAGTCAACCAATGGTGTTGTCTACTTAGCCACAAGGTATGACTTATTGTTATTTGCTATTCAATTGATTGGTGTAGCATTATTAAAATAAATTGCACATTGCATTTCCATAATTTGCTGTAATGTATGCATTCACATGAAACATCCAATGTGTCAAAGTAATCTGCTTGCCACTTCACAGAAATGATTATACAGTAAGGCCTAGTCGTTAATGCTTGAAGACTGTTCTACTGTTTTCTGAATGCCGTCAAGCATGTCTTAAAAAAAAAGCATCAGTTAGGCATGAATATGTAGCACGTACCATGTTTACTAGTGTTGTGTATCTGAGTTGTCCTTCCCCTGTGGATCGATTTGTCTGAGACCTCTTTCACTCTGCGCTGCACAACATGCCTGAGGTGGTACTGTTAGCAAAGTCATGTTTGGTTGGCATACCTCCCGCCACAAGCCCATTTACACAGAGCATACAGACACTGGATATGGACTATAGCTACTACACTGCAGTCTCAGTCCAGGGGCCTCATTTTATAACCGTACGTGTGCTATTTCTGAGAAGACTGCGCGCTCCCCAAAATATTGATTTAGAATCTTGGCGCACGCCTTGCATGCACATGTTTCCCGTTATAAATTAGACCTTTTGTAAAACTGCGTGCGTGAACAAACAACACCTTAATAACGGCCATCATTCACATTTCTATTAGAGGTAGACCGATTTAATTAAGGTCGATTTCAAGTTGTCATAACAATCGGTAATCGTCATTTTTGGACACCGATCATGGCCGATTACATTGCACTCCATGAGGAGACTGCGTGGCAGGCTGACTACCTGTTACGCGAGTGCAGCAAGGAGCCAAGGTAAGGTGCTAGCTAGCATTAAACGTATCTTATAAAAAAACAATCGATCTTAACCTCTCTGCGCAAAGAACCCGTTAGCGGGATGAAATTCAACAAAATACGGTGATCGCTACGTAAATAGTCATATTAAGCCTAGAGTCTTGCTAATCCAACTGCGGTGTCAGATTTAAAAAAGGATTTACTGTGAAATAATATGATGCGATTATCTAAGGATGGAGCCCCATTAAAAAAAACTATTTCAACCAGCACAGGCGTAACAAAATCACAAACTGCAATAAAATAAATAGTTTACCTTTGACGATCTTTCTCTGTTTGCAATCCCAATGCTCATTGTTACACAATGAATGGTCTTTTGTTTGATAAAATCCATTTTTTTATAGCCTAACACGCAACATTTTGTGAACTGCTTGTGTCGTGAATTCCGTCTCATTCCATATTCGACGACACATTCGAGGTAAATACACATACAAAATGTGACTTTTCCAGTCATGTTTGGTTTCATTGCAATCAACTGGTTTGTAACGCAACCAAACCTGATGGGTAATTTCGCGGGACGTATTGACTGAAAGAAACCGATTTGAAGACAAGTAATGACATCATTGTGCACCAATGATTTGCCCGCTGTTTTGTTGATTGACTGTATTTTAACCCAATGACCACTGATCGTCTTGAAATCTAGCTGGGTAGATAGCCAATGAGCTGAGGTAAACGGCAACATGTAATGTTTGTGTTGGAAGACCAACCCATGTAGTAAACTCCGGCGTAAAGAGGTTAATTCGCCATTGACGAGTCATACCGGAAGGTGCAACGCATGTTACGCACAGCATTGTTTTCGTAAAGCGCATATTCAGCTGTTTATATATCAATCAGTATGGCGACTAAGTCAGGGAAAGCTAAATTTAAATCAAGATATACAGATGTACACACAATTGTAGAAATTGATCGAGGACGATTCATTTAGCGATTCCCAAATGGAGAGGACATCGTTTTGGACTGGTAAGTTCTTCTCATGCTAATGCCGTTGTTTTGAAATTAGTAATATAAAATATTATTTGTGAAATTAAATAGCCTATTTGAGGCTGTTGAGTGGAGGGCAGGCCCACAACAATGGCCAAAGTGAAATGGAGACAGTAGATACAGCTGGTCTATAATAATATATTCAACCTTATGTCCCCTGTACACTCTCTCTCATATATATATATATATATAAATAAATAAATAAATAAATAAATAAATAAATAAATAAATGTTTATTATACCTGTTGATAGGGCTCATATGTGAAACTATTCTAACTGAACATTTTCTTTCACAGTGACACTGACTCCGAATGGGAGCCCCCAGTGCCAAGGTGTCCATCCCCCACTGAAGCTGGTTCATCCAGCTCCTGCCACAAGTGGTGTTCGTCTGCCCAAATATATTTCTGCAGGCATGGATGTGCCTCAGGGCCAAAAGAGCACAGCATGGATGCGTCGCTGTGTTCTTTGCAAAATTAAGTCCCCCATCACTTGCACCACATGCTTGGTGACCCTATGCTTTACAGTAGAACGAGACTGCTATGGCACCTGGTATCAGCAGCACAATATTGTGTAGAGGACTAAGGGTCTTCCAAATATTGAAAGTGTTATTTTGTGTGTGTGTGTGTATATATATATATATATATATATATATATATATATATATATATATATATATATATATATATATATATATATATATATATATATATATATATATATATATATATATATATATATATTCATGTTTTTTCTCCATTTTTTGGGGGGGGTGTGTTAAAATACCATTTTGGTATTTTGTATATAGTTATTCCATTCAAAATGTATAACTTCACCAATTTGGCCACTTGGGTACATTTGCGCTACTTGTGTGGGACACCTGGGTGACTTCATGATAAATGTCATGTAGCACACTCATTTCGGAAGTTATCATTCTGAAACTTTTCACAAGTTCTGTTGCCCTCTTATGTGTTTCACTGAAATTGTCCCCATCATCCTATCTGAATGTTTGTTTTATCCTGTTCATTTTAAAGATGATACAACAATAAAAAGAAAAAACACATGTTTTTTTTCATTGTATTATCTAAACCAGATCTATTGTGTTATATTCTCCTACATTCAATTCACAGTTACACAAACTTCAAAGTGTTTTCTTTCAAATGGTACCAAGAATATGCATATCCTTGGTTCTGTGCCTGAGCTACAGGCAGTTAGATTTGGGTATGTCTTCAGGCGGAAATTGGCGGAATCACAGCCTACTTCGCCAAACGGGTGATTTAACAAGTGCATTCATGAAAAACGCACTCTCGTTGCACCAATGTGTACCTAACCATAAACATCAATGCCTTTCTTAAAATCAAAACACAAGTATATATTTTTAAATCTGCATATTTAGTTAATATTCCCTGCTAACATTAATTTATTTTAACTAGGGACATTGTGTAACTTCTCTTGCGTTCTGTGTAAGCAGAGTCAGGGCATATGCAGCAGTTTGAGCCTGCCTGGCTCATTGTGAATTGTGTGAAGATCTTTTCTTCCTAACAAAGACCGTAATTAATTTGCCAGAATTGTACATAATTATAACATTGAATGTTGTGCAATGTAACAGCAATATTTAGACTTATGGATGATACCCGTTAGATTAAAATACGGAATAGTTCCGTATTTTACTGAAAGAATAAACATTTTGTTTTCGAAATGATACTTTCCCGGTATTAATGACCTAAGGCTCATATTTCTGTGTTATTGTAATTAAGTCTATGATTTGATATTTGATAGAGCAGTCTGACTGAATGGTGGTAGGCAGCAGCCGGCTCATAAGCATTCATTCAAACTACACTTTCCTGCATTTGCCAGCAGCTCTTCGCTGTGCTTCAAGCATTGTGCTGTTCATGACTTCAAGCCTATCAACTCCCGAGATTAGGCTAGCAATACTAAAGTACCTAAGAGCGTCCAATATTCAAAGGTATATGAAATACAAATGGTATAGAGAGTCCTATAATAACTACAATCTAAAACTTCTTACCCGGGAATATTGAAGACTCATGTTAAAAGGAACCACCAGCTTTCATATGTTCTGAGCAAATAACTTAAACGTTAGCTTTTTTACATGGCACATATTGATTGCACTTTTACTTTCTTCTCCAACACTTTGTTTTTGCATTATTTAAACCAAATTGAATGTTTATTTGAGACTAAATTGATTTTATTGATGTATTATATTAAGTTAAAATAAGTCTTTCAGTATTGTTGTAATTGTCATTATTTTTTCTATATATATTTTTTTAAATCGGCCGATTTAATCCGTATCCGCTTTTTTTTGGTCCTCCAATCGGTATCCGCATTAAAATCATAATCAGTCGACCTCTAATTTCTATGGTGACAATAACACCCTTATTTTTTGTAGGTCTTATACTTCGGAAGTATTGGAATTAGGCCATCTAAAGGAAATAATATATTAATGGTGAACTTGATCAAATGTTAACCCCAACCAAAAAACTAATCTTGGTCATCTGGGAATTTTTTTTAAACTTATTTTTCCATTTATAGACACAATTGTCATTTAAAAAAAAAAAACAACTATATGCATTCAGCTTCACTGATGCTTTAAATGCTCTGTTTGATTAAATAAGACGCAAATGACTCGGGAGTCAGAGGGGGAGAGAACCTGACCTGACCCCCCTCCTCCTGCTGGCTTTTGCAGATCCTCCCATTACGCTCTGGAAGTTGCCGGTAATAGGCTACACGAGAATTCGGCAACCTTTCTCATGTGGAATGCCAATTTCTTACCATGTCTACAGATCTGCGTGCCAGTTATGGTTTTCATATACACATTTTCATGAAACAGTTTTATTTATAATACCATCATATCTCAATCATTGTAATGTGATTAATCAAACTTCTATCCAAATTAAACAAACCTAAAAAGTAACTTTTGCCATTGCCAACTATGTAGAAATAGTCTACATTAAGCCAACAAATAAAAACATTTTTTAAAAATATCTTATAAATCACATGGCCTGTAACTTGAAACATTGTACAACTATCAACTGATGGTTTCGGCCTGAAACTTTCAACATTGTATAAAATATTATGGGCCCTCAGTTTCCTGTTCCAGTGAGCTCGGGACAGAGGTCGACCGATTATGATTGTCCAACGCCGATACTCATTTTTGGAGGACAAAAATAATAAATATATGTATTTGTAATAATGGCAGTTATAACAATACTGAATGAACACTTATTTTAACTTTAATATTATACATCAATAAAATAAATTTGGACTCAAATAAATAATGAAATATGTTCAATTTGGTTTAAATAATGCAAAAACAAAGTGTTGGAGAAGAAAGTAAAAGTGCAATATGTGCTATGTAAGAAAGCTAATGTTTAAGTTCCTTGCTCAGAACATGAGAACATATGAATGCTGGTGGTTCCTTTTAACATGAGTCTTCAATATTCCCAGGTAAGAAGTTTTAGGTTGTAGTTATTATAGGAATTATAGGACTGTTTCTCTCTATACCATTTGTATTTCATATACCTTTGACTATTGGATGTTCTTATAGGCACTTTAGTATTGCCAGTGTAACAGTATAGCTTTCGTACCTCTCCTCGCTCCCACCTGGGCTCGAACCAGGAACACAACGACAACAGCCACCCTCGAAGCAGCGTTACCCATGCAGAGCAAGGGGAACAATTCCTCCAAGTCTCAGAGTGAGTGAAGTTTGAAATGCTATTAGCGCGCACCCCGCTAACTAGCTAGCCATTTCACATCACATAGTTACACCAGCCTAATCTCAGGAGTTGATAGGCTTGAAGTTATAAACAGCAGAGCTGCTGGCAAAACGCACACAAGTGCTGTTTGAATGAATGCTTATGAGCCTGCTGTTGCCTATCATCGCTCAGTCAGACTGCTCTATCAAATCATAGACTTAATTATAACGTAACACACAGAAATGCGAGCCATATGTCATTAATGTCGAATCCGGAAACTATCATCTCGAAAACAAGACGTTTATTCTTTCAGTGAAATACACGGGTTGCATCCATCAGTCTAAATATTGCTGTTAGATTACACAACCTTCAATGTTGTGTCATAATTACGTCAAATTCTGGCAAATTAGTTTGCAATGAGCCAGGCGGCTCAAACTGTTGCATATATCCTGACTTTGCGTGCAATGAACGCAAGAGAAGTGACACCATTTCACCTGGTTAATATTGCCTGCTAACCTGGATTTCTTTTAGCTAAATATGCATGTTTAAAAATATATACTTGTGTATCGATTTTAAGAAAGGCATTGGTGTTTATGGTTAGGTATACGTTGGAGCAACGACAGTCCTTTTTCACGAATGCGCACTGCATCGATTATATGCAATGCAGGACACGCTAGATAAACTAGTAATATCATCAACCATGTGTAGTTATAACTAGTGATTATGATTGATTAAGTTTAATGTTTCACGGAAACATGGCTGTCTCGGGATATGGCTGTCTCCCAGCACAGCCACTGGGATTCTTTGTGTATTGTGCCGACAGGAATAAACATCTCTCTGTGAAGAAGGGCGAGGGTGTATGTTTCATGATTAACAACTGATGGTGTAGTTGTAACAACATACAGGAACTCAAGTCCTTTTGTTCAATCGACCTAGAATTCCTCACAATCAAATGCCGACCGTATTATCTTTAGGGAATCCTCCTCGGTTTTTGTCACAGCCGTGTATATCCCCCACAACGGCCCTCAAGGAACTTCACTGGACTTTATGCAAACTAGAAACCATATATCCTGAGGCTGCATTTATTGTAGCTGGGGATTTTAACAAAGCAAATTTGAGAACAAGGCTACCTAAATTCTATCAGCAAATTGACTGTAGCACTGGTAAAACACTGGATCACTGCTACTCTAACTTCATGCATGCAAGGCCCTCCCCCGCCCTCCCTTCGGCAAATCCGACCACAACTCCATTTTGCTACTACCATCCTATAGGCAGAAACTCAAACAGGATGTACCCGTGCTAAGGACTATTCAACGCTGGTCTGACTAATCGGAATCCACGCTTCAAGATTGTTTTGATCATGTGGACTGAAACATGTTCCGGGTAGCTTCAAAGAATACATTTCAGGTATATACTGAGTCGATGAGTGAGTTTATAAGGAAATGTATAGGAGATGTTTTAACTACTGTGACAAATCTACCCTAACCAGAAACTGTAGTTAGATGGTGGTATTCGCGCAAAACTGAAAGCACAAACCACCACATTTTAACCATGGAAAGGTGACTGGGAATATGGCGTAATACAATGTAGTTATTCTCCAAGGCAATCAAACAAACAAATGTCAGTATAGAGATAAATTGGAGTCGTAATTCAAAGGCTCCAACACGAGATGTACAGTGCCTTGCGAAAGTATTCGGCCCCCTTGAACTTTGCGACCTTTTGCCACATTTCAGGCTTCAAACATAAATATATAAAACTGTATTTTTTGTGAAGAATCAACAACAAGTGGGACACAATCATGAAGTGGAACGACATTTATTGGATATTTCAAACTTTTTTAACAAATCAAAAACTGAAAAATTGGGCGTGCAAAATTATTCAGCCCCTTTACTTTCAGTGCAGCAAACTCTCTCCAGAAGTTCAGTGAGGATCTCTGAATGATCCAATGTTGACCTAAATGACTAATGATGATAAATACAATCCACCTGTGTGTAATCAAGTCTCTGTATAATTGCACCTGCACTGTGATAGTCTCAGAGGTCCGTTAAAAGCGCATAGAGCATCATGAAGAACAAGGAACACACCAGGCAGGTCCGAGATACTGTTGTGAAGAAGTTTAAAGCCGGATTTGGATACAAAAAGATTTCCCAAGCTTTAAACATCCCAAGGAGCACTGTGCAAGCGATAATATTGAAATGGAAGGAGTATCAGACCACTGCAAATCTACCAAGACCTGGCCGTCCCTCTAAACTTTCAGCTCATACAAGGAGAAGACTGATCAGAGATGCAGCCAAGAGGCCCATGATCACTCTGGATGAACTGCAGAGATCTACAGCTGGTGTGGGAGACTCTGTCCATAGGACAACAATCAGTCGTATATTGCACACATCTGACCTTTATGGAAGAGTGGCAAGAAGAAAGACATTTCTTAAAGATATCCATAAAAAGTGTTGTTTAAAGTTTGCCACAAGCCACCTGGGAGACACACCAAACATGTGGAAGAAGGTGCTCTGGTCAGATGAAACCAAAATTGAACTTTTTGGCAACAATGCAAAACGTTATGTTTGGCGTAAAAGCAACACAGCTGAACACACCATCCCCACTGTCAAACATGGTGGTGGCAGCATCATGGTTTGGGCCTGCTTTTCTTCAGCAGGGACAGGGAAGATGGTTAGAATTGATGGGAAGATGGATGGAGCCAAATACAGGACCATTCTGGAAGAAAACCTGATGTAGTCTGCAAAAGACCTGAGACTGGGACGGAGATTTGTCTTCCAACAAGACAATGATCCAAAACATAAAGCAAAATCTACAATGGAATGGTTCAACAATAAACATATCCAGGTGTTAGAATGGCCAAGTCAAAGTCCAGACCTGAATCCAATCGAGAATCTGTGGAAAGAACTGAAAACTGCTGTTCACAAATGCTCTCCATCCAACCTCACTGAGCTCGAGCTGTTTTGTAAGGAGGAATGGGAAAAAATGTCAGTCTCTCGATGTGCAAAACTGATAGAGACATACCCCAAGCGACTTACAGCTGTAATCACAGCAAAAGGTGGCTCTACAAAGTATTAACTTAAGGGGGCTGAATAATTTTGCACGCCCAATTTTTCAGTTTTTGATTTGTTAAAAAAGTTTGAAATATCCAATAAATGTCGTTCCACTTCATGATTGTGTCCCACTTGTTGTTGATTCTTCACAAAAAAAAATACGTTTTATTTCTTTAGGTTTGAAGCCTGAAATGTGGCAAAAGGTCGCAAAGTTCAAGGGGGCCGAATACTTTCGCAAGGCACTGTATGTGGCAGGGTCTACAGACAATCACAGACTACAAAAAGAGAATCAGCCACGTCGCGGATACCGTCTTGCTTCCAGACAAACTAAACACCTTCTTTGCCCGCTTTGAGGATAATATAGTGCCACCAACGCGGTCCGCGTGAGAGGTAGCTGCGTTCCTAAAGACATTGCATTTCTAAAGTCAAAGGAATATTCCGGTTGGAACATTATTGAAGATTTATGTTAACATCCTAAAGATTGATTCTATACATCGTTTGTTATGTTTCTACAAACTGTAATATAACTTTTTTGACATTTCGTCTGAACAAGTGATCGCTCATTATGCATTTGGATTACTGGGCTAAACGCGCAAACAAAAAGGAGGTATTTGGACAAAAATTATGGACTTTATCGAACAAAACAAACATTTATTGTGGAACTGGGATTCCTGGGAGTGCATTCCGAACAAGATCATCAAAGGTAAGTGAATATTTATAACGCTATTTCTGACTTTTCTGACACCTCTCCTTCTTTGGAAAATGGCTGGATGTTTTTCTGTGACTAGCTCTGACCTAACATAATCGCAAGGTGTGCTTTTGCCGTAAAGCCATTTTGAAATCTGACATAGCGGTTGCATTAAGGAGAGGTTTATCTATATTGCCATGTATAACACTTGTATCTTTTATCAATGTGTATTATGAGTATTTCTGTAATTTGATGTGGCTCTCTGCACTTTCACCAGATGTTTGTTTGAGACAATGCATTTCTGATCATAACACACCAATTTCAAATGAGGTTTTTGGACATAAATATTAACTATCAAACAATACACACATTTATTGTGTAGCATAAAGTCCTGTGAGTGCCATCTGATGAAGATCATCAAAGGTTAGTGATTAATTTAATCGCTATTTCTGATTTTTGTGAGCCCTCTCATTGGCTGAAAAATGGCTATGGTTTTCTGTGACTAGGTGCTGACCTAACATAATCGTTTGGTGTGCTTTTGACGTAAAGCATATTTGAAATCGGACACTGTGGCTGGATTTACAAGAAGTTTATCTTTAAAATGGTGTAAAATACTTGTATGTTTGATTAATTTTAATTATGGGATTTCTGTTTTGAATTTGGCGCCCTGCAGTTTCACTGGCTGTTGGCGAGTTGGGACGCTACCATCCCGCATATCCCAGAGAAGTTAACTCTCGCAAGGTGGCCGGCCCAGACGGCATCCCTAGCCGCGTCCTCCGAGCATGCGTAGACCAGCTTGCTGGTATGTTTACGGACATGTTCAATCTCTCCCTATCCCAGTCTGCTGTCTCCACATGCTTCAAGATGGCCACCATTGTCCCTGAAACCAAGAGGGCAAAGGTAACTGAACTAAATGACTATCGCCTTGTAGCACTCAGTTCTGTCATCATTAAGTGATTTGAGAGGCTACTCAAGGATCATATCGCACATGCTCAGCCACCTCCTGTACTTCCTGTAAACCCATGACTGCGTGACCACACGCCTCCAACTCAATCATCAAGATTGCAGACACAACAGTAGTAGGCTTCATTATCAACAATGACGAGACCCTAGACTGTCTGATGTGCTACAAGCCCACATAGAGGTATCCACAGACACCATTAAAATGGCTTGGGAACAAGAACTTGGTTCAGAAATCTCAGATGAGGACTGGGTAGAAGCTCTCAGGAATATAAACCACAGTTCAGTGAATGCCAGACACAACCTTGTACAGTTTAAGGTGATACACAGGTTACATTACTCAAAAGTAAAACTGCATAAAATATTCCCGGACACATCACCGCTGTGTGAGAGGTGCAAGCAGGACGAGGGGACGTTGACCCACTTATTCTGGACATGTCCTAAGTTACATGTTTTACTGGGCTCTCATTTTTGATTACTTATCTAGAGCCTTTGATAGAGTTCTAGCCCCAGATCCGTTGATTGCTCTGTTTGGTACAGTTGATGGGAATAACCACGAAGGGAAAGCTGTCTCTCTTTGTACTCTATTAGCCAAAATAGATAGCCATCTTGCAATTTTGGAAATTGGACAATGTACCTACCTTGTAAATGTGGTTACGGGATTTAGGGAATGTAATACATATGGAAGAGATACCATACAATACTTCCAATAGAAGTCCAATGTTTTACAAAATATGGCAGCCGATACTGGATAAATGGTCTAGTCCCGCTTCATAACTGGGTTGACAATCTGCTGCTACTCTGTGCTGTACTCCACTCAATATTTATTTTTGGCTGAACTACACTGCTTGTAATGACTATATGCTGTATTCTTATACATGTACCACCTAATAGGACTTTGTTTTATTTTGTGTATGTGTGAGTTAAGTTTTGTTTTGTCCTCTAAATTGGCCATCCCATTCAACAGTACAATTAATGTCATTGTTAGTATTGCTGTCTTTTTTATTAGATTTTTATTGGAAAATAATAAACATGTTATTTAAAAAAACAATGACGAGACCGCCTACAGGGAGGAGGTGAGGACTCTGAGTATGGTGTCAGGAATATAACCTCACTCAACGTCAACAAAACAAAGGAGATGATCGTGGGCTTCAGGAAACAGCAGAGGGAGCACCCCCCCTATCCACATCAACGGGACAACAGGAGAAGGTGGAAAGCTTCAAATTCCTCGGCTGGCAAACTACCTGTCCTCCACGACACTACAGCACCCGATGTCACAGGAAGGCCAAAAAGATCAAGGACCACAACCACCCGAGCCACTGCCTGTTCACCCTGCTACCATCCAGAAGGCGAGGTCAGCACAGGTGCATGAAAGCTGGGACCGAGAGACTGAAAAACAGCTTCTATCTCAAGGCCATCAGACTGTTAACCTCTAGTGACACCCCATCCCGTGAACGGGACTGTTTTCATCATCTTACACTAATTAGCATAACGCAACGGGCATAAATCTTCCTAGAAAATATTCCTATTCATGAAAATCACAAGTGAAATATATTGGAACACAGTTTAGCCTTTTGTTAATCACCCTGTCATCTCAGATTTTCAAAATATGCTTTACAGCCAACGATAGACAAGCATTTGTGTAAGTTTATAATAGCCTAGCATAGCATTATGCCTTGCTAGCAGCAAGCAACCTTGTCACAGAAATCAGAAAAGCAATCCAATTAAATTGTTTACCTTTGATGAACTTCGGATGTTTTCACTCACGAGACTCCCAGGTAGATAGCCAAAGTTCATTTTTTCCCAAAATATTTTTTTTGTAGGCAAAATGTTCTTCACGTTTGTCTGAGAAATCGCCCGGAAATTGCGTTCACCACGATGCCAATTTTTTTTCTCCAAATTAGCTCCATAATATCGACAGAAACATGGCAAACGTTGTTTAGAATCCGTCCTCAAGGTGTTTTTCTAATATCTATTCGATAATATATCCGTCGGGACAATTCCTTTTTCTCTAGGACCGATTGGAGTAATGGCTACCTCTGCACTTTACACGAGAATCTCTCTCGGAGCCACCATGTGACCACTTACGCAATGTGCCCCCATACGGCTATTCTTCAACAGAAATGCATAAAACTACGTCACAATGCTGTAGACACCTTGGGGAATACGTAGAAAGCGTAAGCTCATTGATGGTACATTCACAGCCATATAGGGAGTCATTGGAACGCAGCGCTTTCAAAACCTGGGGCACTTCCGGATTGGATTTTTCTCAGGCTTTTGCTTGCAACATCAGTTCTGTTTTACTCACAGACAATATCTTTACAGTTTTGGAAACATTAGAGTGTTTTCTATCAAAAGATGCCAATTATATGCATGTTCTAGCATCTTTTCCTGACAAAATATCCCGTTTAAAACGGAAACGGAAAATACTGCCCCCTAACACCAACAGGTTAAACAGCCATCACTAGCACAGAGGCTGCTGCCTACATAGACTTGAAATAATTGGCCACTTAAATAAATGGATCACTAGTCACTTTAATGCCATTTTAATAATGCTTTCATATCTTGCAATACATTACTAAAGTTCTACTGTTACATTGATGCTGTTGACCCGGATCACTGGTTGCCGTGGAAAAGGAGGAGGTCAAAAGAGGGGTGAGTGTAATGGATGTGAAATGGCTAGCTAGTTAGCGGTGTTCGCGCTAAATAGCATTTTAATCGGTGACGTCACTTGCTCTGAGACCTTGAAGTAGTAGTTCCCCTTCCTCTGCAAGAGCCGTGGCTTTTGTGGAGCGATGGGTAACGATCTTTCTAGGGTGACTGTTGTTGATGTGTGCAGAGGGTCCCTGGTTCGCGCCTGGGTATGGGCGAGTGGACGGTCTAAAGTTATGTGTGTATATGTATTTTATACCATCTATCTTGCTTATGCCGCTCTGTCATTGCTCATCCATACATTTATATGTATAAGTTCTTATTCTATTCATTTACTGAGATTTGTGTGTATTAGGTAGTTGTTGTGGAATTGTTAGATGTTGCTCAACTGTCGGAATCAGAAGCACAAGCATTTCGCTACACTCGCAATAACATCTGTGTGCATGTGATGTGATTTGAAGCGTGCTACATGGCAGATCAGCCCATCCATTATCTCAGCCAATCATGGCTAGCGAGAAAGTTTTCGTATTTTTCTGTAGTTAAACCAATTAATTTAAAGTGTTTATTCCTATTTAGATGGCATACAAGTTTAAGGCACATGCAAGTCCACATGTTCCAAAAGGTATTTCTGCCCCCAAAAAAACATTTTTTTTCGTCTTTAACTTTTATTGTAGGAACACAAAGAA
Source organism: Oncorhynchus mykiss (assembly GCF_013265735.2). Taxonomy (NCBI): domain Eukaryota; kingdom Metazoa; phylum Chordata; class Actinopteri; order Salmoniformes; family Salmonidae; genus Oncorhynchus; species Oncorhynchus mykiss. The sequence goes on along the minus strand of NC_048576.1, from coordinate 47,273,837 downwards.
AGTACAAATAAAGTCACAAAAAAAAGAAAATGATCTGGCAGTTACAGTGCACTTCATACCTTCTTCATCATGTCAATGTAACTAATATAATGATATCTTTGAATTAGTCCTTTTCCAAGTACGAAACTCATTTTTCCCAGTATTCTTGACCTCTCCTGTTGAGTACTTAAAGCAAAGGTCATACGCTCCATGTGGTGTATTTCTTCTACAAAGTCTATCCATTGTGTCACGGTCTTTTTGTAACCATTTCCTAGTGATAGACCTTTTACTGGCTGCCAGTAGGACCTTAAAGAGGTACTTTTCTCTATTGTGTAAGTTATCAGGCATTTCACCCATGTACAAAGAAATGAATGTTTGTTCTATGTCAAATCCCATTATTTTTCCAATGTCAGATCTTATTTCTCCCCAGCAAGTTTCAATTGCGGGGCAAATCCAGAAGATATGAGAGTGGTCCACCCTCAATTGACCGCATTCTCTCCAACAAGGGTGTAGTGAGCCCGTCTGTTTTGATTTCAGTTTAGGTGTTATGAAGAAACGTATAACATTCTTCCAACAGAATTCTCCCCATGACCTTGAGTTGGTGGAGCTATGTTGAGTCTCTAATATGTTCAACCATGTTTCATCAGTTATTTCAATGTTAAGTTCCTCCTCTCATTTCTTTTTAATATAGTTTGTAGAATGTTTATTTGAGGATTGAATACCCAAGTAGAGATTTGAATTTGTTTTTTTGTTACTCCCCAAGTTGTATGCGTTAGTGAATACTTGGATTAATTTTGGAGCTGCTCGGGGGTCAGTCACTTTTATCTCCCTTAAGAAATAGTGTCGAACTTGTAGGCATCTGTAAAAATCTTGTTTATCCAAGCCATGTTTTTTACTTAGGTCCTGGAAGTTATCTAGGTTCCCATTCCTTATAATTGTACTGAATGATGTGATGCCTTTCTGCGTCCATTGTTTAAACCTGCTGTCCTGAGTTGCAGGGATGAAGCTCGGGTCGTATGCGGGCCAACTCAGCAGTTTGATCTCTCTGTCTAAATTATTTTGCTTAACTACCCTAAACCATGTCTTCAGAGAGAAATCCACTGATTTTGTCTATTGTATATTTATTTTACCATCTCTTTATTTCCCAGTACTGACTGTATGGGTATCTCTGTCAGAGTAGTCTCGATGTCTTTCCATTTGGATTCGTATTCTGAATTGCACCAACACACCAGGGGTCTCAATTGGGCTGACACATAATCATCTTTTAGGTTTGGTAAGGCCATACCCCCACAGTTGTTTGGTAAGTGTAATTTTGAATATCTAGTTCTTGGTCTCTTACTGTTCCAGATTAACCTTGATATCAGTTTATCCCATTCCCTAAATTGTTTAGGTGGGATTTCTATGGGCAGTGATTTGAACAAATACAGTAACCTTGGCACGATGTTCATTTTGATTGTTTCAATTCTACTACTTTGATCTAAGGGAAGTGAATTCCACCTCTCTAGGTCATCATATATGTTCTTGTTAATGTGATCATAATTCATGCAATGAAGTTTGGGTATATCTTTTGGTAAATTTACTCCCAGATATTTAATGGATGAAGAGGTCCAGGTGAAGTAATACCTACGTTAACAGGTTTTTGACTTTCTCTTTGACTGAGAATTTCAGGAACCGTACTACTATGGATCTTGGTGGGGTGCTGCTGGGGGGTTTTGAGGCCAGAGCTCGGTGTGCTCTCTCGATTCCCAGGTCAGTGTCGTCTTCAAGTATGCCCTTGAATAGACCCTCCACGAAGTTGGCCATAGAGTCTTTTTCTGTGGCCTTTACTACGTTATAAAGTCTGATGTTGTTTTGACGTGAGAAACCTTTGAGTTCTGTCACTTTTGTCTGTAGTGCGTGTTGGCTTTTCAGTGACTGTTCAAGTATTTCTTTGACTGCGGAGATCCATGTGTCCGTTTCCCCAACGCGCTGTTCTGCGTCTCCCATTCTTGTAGATATGCTGTGAGGTTCTAATTTGTTTTCTTCCAGTTTCTGGTTAATGTCCTTCTTGAACTCATTTAGGTATTTTCTTACATCTTCTCGAAGTTCCTCTCGTAAGCCTGTGAGCGCCTTGCGCAATTCCTCCTTCATCACCTCACAAAATGAGGGTTCTTTTGCTGCTGCTATCTTATTTGTGTTAGCATTAGCCATTTCGGGTTCATCGACGATTATTACGGGCTGTTGTTGTTTCCTTTTTTGCCCTTTTCCATTTTGCGCAAGGTATTATAATGCTCGGAGTAAATACTTGAATTTAGGGGGGGAAATACCCAACCGATGTGCAGTACAAAAAAACATTTCCTAAGTTGCGTCACCGGAAGCCCCCCAAAAAAGCATTTTGATCACGTTTTTCCCTTTAATGCAGAGTGGTTATCGAAAGAGGGCTGGAAAGATTAAGTACATTGAACTACTGTCATTCTCAATATATTTGAAAACAGACTTTGTTTGCTTGCTGTTTTGAGGTGAAAAGCTGTTGAGCTTCTCAAAGTAATGTTATTGGTGGTGGTGCGTTAAGCCAATCAGAAATACTATCAGCTCCCCAAATGGGCACATTGATATGCCTATATTTGCCCGCAGGCCAGGTAGCCTACAGGCCTACTTCCATGCGTAATCAGGTGTGCTTCCTTACTCAACATTGACAGGAGCGCTCCAAACAAAGAAAAAATGACTAAACTGACAACTTGTAAATATAATGAAATAAACCTAAACTTGTTCCTCACAAGTGTAGCACAGGTTGTGTGCTCTGCAAAAAAAGTGTCCACTCTGACAATGAGAACTGTAAGAGACTGAAACAATAATATATTGAATGATTTAACTGAAATTAACGTAACCAGACATTGTAGATTAGGAATTATTTGTAAATGTACTACTGGTGATGCATGAACTGATAGACACTAACAATCAAAATGCAAACAATTCACACATTGACCGGATGAAATAATGAATGTGCACAAATTGGCGTGAGAGTGTATACTGGAGAGAGACGTGCATTGTGCATCTTAGCCACACTCCCCTTCTTGGACTGTGCCCTCCCCGTGGCCCCCGCAATGGATTAGATGGGTGCGAATCAGTGTCTTGTGTGCAATAAAATGTATACATTACCAGTCAAAAGTTTGGACACCTACTCATTCAAGAGTTTTTCTTTCTATTTACTATTTTCTACGTTGTAGAATACTAGTTAAATAAAATCTATGAAATTACACATGGCGTCATGTAGTAACCAAAAAACAAATCAATATATTTTATAATTGAGATTATTTAAAGTAGCCACCCTTTGCCTTGACAGCTTTGCACCTTGTACCGGGGACAATAAATTGGCACTCAATGTGCAGTTTTGTCACAACACAATGCCACAGATGTTTTGAGGGAGCGTTCAATTGGCATGTTAATTTCTCTACCATAAGATGCATTCAATGTCATTTTAGAGAATTTGGCAGTATGCCTAACTGCAGAACTGTACTCAGTAAGTTCTTTTGAAATTGTTGCTTATTGAGTTTATTTTTATTCAGTATAATTTACACTGCTGTTTGCCAGTGGGATATTTTCAGTATTTTAGACCTTAGTTTCTTTCCCTGACAGGAGAAACCATTTCACAGTTCTAATTTTAAGCCTTTTAAAGTGGAAATCGGCAGTTTAAACAATAACAAAGCGTTGTTTTGCTAATAGACTAATCTATGGAAGGAAGAACTGACCATCTGAAATTATGGTTAAAACTATGTTTTAAGGCTGGCTGTACTGCATTTACTTTGTTTACAAACATTGGATTAAAACAAGTTTATATTTTGGGTTCTGATGGGGTATGACAGTTGAACTAAGCTTGAGGTATTCTTTAAGAATCAATGTGTATATTAAATTAAAAGTTCAAAAATGAATGCAGATACCGTAACTTCGCCATTTTTCTAAATTTGATATGTCAAAGTGACGGTCTGTGCTTCTAGTTTAGTCAGATGTGTTACTTTATCAGCACCATTATTACTCTTTTCCAGATGGGTTTAAATTCGGTTTGATCCGAAAGGGTCTTAAATCTCAAATGGTACCTGAGGTTTTATAGTGAAAACGTCCTCCTTTGAAAGCCTGCCATTGACATGCGTTAAAGGCACATCACAGATATTTTCATGTGAAGGTGGATAGTTGCGAGCCACCCGCTGACACGCCAGCACTTTGAAATTGCTAAGTAGTATTGTGACAGCATTAGGGGCTTGGAATTCTCAGGAGTACTGGTGCCTTCATATGTGGCGTGACACTGGACCCCCAACCATGGACTTGAGGGCTTAATGGACTTTTTTTCTGAAAGAAGCACACGTTGTTTACGTGCATTGCACATTACCCGTTGCATGATAGACCTCTAGCAATAATTTTAATCTACAAGTATCCCAAGAATGAATGCATTTTCTGACGTGTTCTTTTATGCCAGCTGAGGTGGTCTTAATGGCAATCCACAGTTGCCTTCCTCCATATTGAAAACGTCTTTCTGCTTTAAGTCGTCTTTTATATAATGCAAAAGAACACCTTGCAAAAGTTGCACCCCCCCAGTCCACAGGGACTCTAATGTATCCCGCAGTTGTCAAGTTGGCAGCAGGTCCATTGGGTTGTGGACCATTCTTGATACACATGGTAAACTGTTGAGCGTGAAGGGAAAAACCCAGCAGCATTGCAGTTCTTTACACAAGTGCGCTTGTCACCTACTACCATACCCAATTCAAAGGCACTTAAATATTGTCTTCCACTCTCAGCTTCTGAACGGCACGCACATACACAATCCATGTCTCAAGGCTTAAAAATCCTTCTTTAACATGTCTCCTTTTCTTCATCTACACTGATTTGAAGTGGATTTAAGTGACATCAGAAAGGCATCCGAGCTTTCAGCTGAATTCACCAGGTCAGTCTGTCATGGAAAGAGCAGGTGTCCTTTAATATTATTTACACTCAGTGGAAAATGATCCTCCGCCAGGCAAGATGTCTTGGCTGTCTGTTTAACCATCATAGAAAACAAAGGTTAACATGGTCTACTTTCTTAAGCTTTTACCTGCAGCAAGCTGTTCACTATTTGGCCATGAGCCTAACTGTAAGATCATGTAACTACTTTCTAGGATTTGCAGATGTAATCAAGTATCATGCAGCATTTGCATTACATGGAGCAGTAGTCCTATTTTGATAATTGGGCAAACAGACATGAGAGCTGCTGGCAGATGATTTTGTGGGCAATACAAGAAATTAACATTCTGTTAGAATACAGTAGAAGAATGGATGTCTGACTTCTAAGACTGTAACCTTCATTCACTGCACCAGTTTAGCTCAACCACTCTGACATCCAGATCATTGGGATTGTCATCTTGACAAGAGATGCTTATTTTGGGGAAAAGGAGATAAATAATTGGGCTTTTGCAGCAGAAAAATGATAAGCAAATATGAAATAGCTGTTTGTGAAAGGCTGTGAAATGGCAGTAAGGGCAATAATTAAGACTACTGGAGTGGAACACAGATTAATGTGGAAAACTGTATAACCTCCCTTTAGTGTAGACTTTTATCCAATGACTTAAAAGGAGCAATTGGTTGAGTGTTTCCATTAAACTGCACCATTTGACTATTTATCTTGTAGGGAACTGGATCTTCCCTCTCCCAGTACATCAGAACAAAACCACATACAATCTAGGGATATTTTATCTGCTGCACTGCAGTGGGCCTTGCTGGTTTGTGCAGAGTTCACCAACCTAAGTAAGACTTCTTCTCATTTAACATGGTAGATTGGAAAGACTTGCAGTTTGAGAATTGGGCTGGACCAGCTCTGCAGAATAAGAGTGGGTAGATGAGACCACTCTTTGGTAGTCTGCTTGGTTACCATCCTCCTAATCTCTTTATGACTAAGCGTGACGGCGACCTGGGCTTAGTGCGCCAGTGTAGTCTCAGCATGATTCACAATCCTAAAAGCCTTACTCCAAGGCTGGTGTTGCTGCCTGGGAAAGCCTCTGTGCCGGGTCTTGGTTGACACCACTAAATGCATAACTTTTATTTAAATGTGAGACCTTGTCTACGACAATGACATTGTATTAAATGTGGTACACATACAAAGTATTTCCATAATAGGTGGAAGGTATTTAGTTCACTGTTGATGTTACATGCTGTCATTTCATTCATCTTTTATCCTCTCTTTTTTTCCCCCCACTGAATTACGTTAGTTCTTGTACTGCCTAATGATGGACTCATCACATATACAGTAAGTCACACCCCAGGCATAATGCTTTGGGGACTATTCCAGAAAGATGAACTGCACTTCCATATAGTTGAATATCAACTTAAATGTTGCCAATGCGCTTTAAATCATGCAAAACCTACATCGCAACCCTTTAGTGAAATTTATGAGACTGAACTAATGATTAAATTACATTTAACCTCTTTCTGCTGAGATATCACTAACGGGATCGATATGACAACAGCCAGTGAAAGTGTAGGGCGCCAAATTCAAAACAGAAATCCCATAATTAAAATTCCTCAAACATAGAAGTATTTTACACCATTTTAAAGATACACTTCTTGTTAATCCCACCACAGTGTCCGATTTCAAAAAGGCTTTACGACGAAAGCAAACCAAACGATTATGTTAGGTGAGTGCCTAGTCACAGAAAAACACAGCCATTTTTCCAGCCAAAGAGAGGAGTCACAAAAGCAGAAATGGAGAGAAATGAATCACTAACCTTTGATCTTCATCAGATGACACTCATAGGACGTCATGTTACACAATACATGTATATTTTGTTCGATAAAGTTCATATTTATATCAAAATCTCAGTATACATTGGCGCGTTATGTTCAGTAGTTCCAAAACATCCGGTGATTTTGCAGAGCGCCACATCAATTTACAGAAATACTCATAATAAACATTGATAAAAGAAGTCAGATTTCAAAAAAGTTTTACCGAAAAAGCACACCAAGCTATAAATCTGAGTACAGCTCTGAGACCAAAACAACCCAAACAGATATCCGCCATGTTGTGTAGTCAACAGAAGTCAGAAATGGCATTATACATATTCACTTACCTTTGATCTTCATCAGAATGCACTCCCAGGAATCCCATTTTCACAAATGTTTTTTTCTTTCGATAATGTCCATTTATGTCCAAATACCTCCTTTTTGTTTGCGCGTTTGGCCCAGTAATTCGAGGCGCAATTACTAGGTGCAGACAAAAAGTCAAAGTTCAGTTAGTCTGTAGAAACATGTCAAACGATGTATAGAATCAATATTTAGGATGTTTTTAACATAAATCTTCAGTGTTGCAACCGGAGAATTCCTTAGTCTGTAGAAATGCTATGGAACTCAAGGTAACTCTCACGTGAAAGCGCGTGGCCAGCTCGTGGCCAGCTCGTGGCCAGCTCGTGGCCAGCTCGTGGCTCTCTGGCAGACTTCTCACTCATTCCCTTCTCATTTGCCCTCACTTCACAGTAGAAGCATCAAACAAGGTTCTAACGACTGCTGACATTTAGTGGAAGCCTTAGGAAGTGCAATTTGACCCCATAGACACTGTGCATTTGTTAGGGAATGAGTTGAAAAAGTACAAACCTCAGATTTCCCACTTCCTGGTTGTTGTTTTTTTCTCAGGTTTTTGCCTGCCAAATGAGTTCTGTTATACTCAGACATCATTCAAACAGTTTTAGAAACTTCAGTGTTTTGCTATCCAGATCTACTAATTATATGCATATAGTAGCAACTGGGCCTGAGTAGCAGATAGTTTACTCTGGGCACCTTATTCATCTAAGCTACTCAATACTGCCCCCAGCCATAAATTAAAGGAAATATTTACAGATTCTTGATATAAATCTACTGTGGTTCAAGTTCACACTCTGAAAAGTAGCAGTTACTGCCTTTTTACTTTCCCAAAGGTTATAGACACTTTCTTAGTGGTGTGAGACTGAGTCTACTTTTGTTTGAAGTAGTTTGATCAGTCTGTGTGTACTCTTTATACTGCATAGTTTATATGTGCATATTCAGACAACACAAATGTGCATGTGTTGTCAAAGCAAAGCACTGATTACAGGGGATACTGTCCCTTAGGTAAAGCTGGGTGACATAGTTATCATTAATCTGAATCATAACAATACATGCATTGTGTTTAGCTTTGCGCTAGTGTTGAAGTCTTGAAATCAGTGAAACCTCTTTCAATGAGTTTCATTGGTAGGTGTCTTTATGGCTTTCACATTTGCATAATGTTTTCTGTGCCTTTCTGAGAAGTTAGTCTGCCAGAAATGGGGATAACGGTTGTAGACTGAACAGTATAGATCAGAAGAAACATTTGAGACCCTGAGTTTGGGTCCTTCGAACGTCCTGTCTTAGCATGTGTTCAGTCCACAGCAATAAAAATGACACTTCAAAACAAATAATCAAATTAGTTTCTGCTTTCTTTGTATCTGACCATCTGTGTTCGAACGTGGATGCAAATATGGCAGGTTGGCTGAGGACTGCCAATAATAAAGTTTGTAAGTGGTTTTTTTTCGTGCCTGTCTTCAATTTTTTTTATTTGGTTGATAGCAATTCAATTCCTCAACTCCAGTACCCGGTAGAGGCTTGTGGCACTGTAAATTTAAGTAGCTGCATGGTAGCGTGAGCAAGAGATGCTCTTCTTGGAAACAGGAGGCTTAATTTGTTCATAAATTAATACCCCCCCCCCCCCCCCCCCCCCCCCACCGGACTGGGATTGTCCGTAGTTTCATGCAATCTTTCTAAAGATTTCTCTTAAATGTTAAAGCTACCTTTTATCCCCAACCCCACAGTTGTCTTAAGAGTTGATTTTGTAGAGATTATTTTCCCACATTGCTCTATGTAGGCCTATAGTCAGGCTTACGAAGGTTTTCCATCTTGTTCTCTATTGTTCCTCAAGCAAGGAGTGAGGCTGTTGACATCACAGATTCCCATTAGACCAACTTCTTCTTGAATGCCCTACTCCTTGAAGTTTGCAGTTTGTCAAAATGTAAAAAACATTTTTTGCCTTTATTGTACTGTACATACTTGATATCGCTTTTCAACAGTTAAAGTAAAAAAAAATGTTTACCATATTGATGGCACTTGAAAAAGCAGTCAGATCTGGAATGGGTGTCTAGGGAACTAACTTCCCTTATTTTAGAGATGCAATTTAATCGTCCTCTCCCTAGGAAGCATGTCTTTAATCGACAAAGATTGTGTTCTCAATGAATACACACCAGGTGTCCCATATTAAAGACGCATCTCCCTCTGAGCTTGTTGATGTTTGTTTATTTAATGTTGAGGTGTCGGTCTGCCTTCTGCTCCACGACATGCTCCAAAGAAAAACTGCAGGGGAGGCTGGCAAGTGTCTGTCTGTGATGTGTGGACTTCTGTCAGAAGGCAACTTGTTCCCTGTACCATAATAACTGCATTTTGGCCATGTGCTGAATACAGTCTCAAAGACTCCAAATCCACAATACAACATAAGAACAAACATCCAAACTCCTAATGTATATCTTACCCCCCTCTCACGTGTGCTTTGGGAGTTGTTGATGATGTCTGCAGAGAGAATGACTGACTTGTACTGCTATAGCCTGCAGTTCCCTGGCCAGCTGGGAGCAAGATAGGACTACCTGACCGAAAAATAGATTTCTGAGAAGGACAGGCCACATTATGAGCCATTTTTATAGTTGAGTGGAGATTTGGCAGTGTTGAGATTCTGACACTCCTCCGGTAGAAACAAAATTAACCCGAGTAAAGTGTGTTTCCAAATGAAAGATGAGCACTCCATCCCTGAAATAAGCACTTTCACCCCTGGGAAATCAATCTCTGAGGCAACTAGGAGGGCAACATGTGTCGGACTCCAAATTACAGTAGACCACACATCCCATAACCTGGAAGGACACATTTTTCATGAACCCCTTCTCCTCGTGCATGCACGTGTGCACACACACATGCCTACGCATGCATAAACACACACTAGGTCAGCGCTTCCCAAACTCAGGCATCAGGTCCCCAAGGGGTGCACTTTTGGTTTTTGTCGTAGCTCTACATAGCTGATTCAAATAATCAACTCATCAAGCTTTGATTGTTTGAATCCTCTGTGTAGTGCTAGGACAAAAAACAAAATGTGCACATTTTGAGATCCCCAGGACTGAGTTTGGGAAACGCTGCACTAAGTGGTGCTGTGGAGTCAATTTTTCGTCCCACAATCTACTGTTATCATAGCCATGAAAGAGTATTAAAACAAAGCCAAGATGCTTTTGGTTCTACAGTCGCCATTTCTTTCTTAGCCTGAGGGCATGTAGTTGTGCTTTTTAATTTGGTAATTAGTAGGTTTTAGATAAGACTGGACAGCAATGTTCAAATTCTGTTTCATGCAACAAATGTGCATTGACTTGTTTTTTTTCCATTTGTCATTTGCTAGAGGAAATCTGATGGTGAAACATCGAGCCAAATATTCTGCTCATTTGTGCATGGTCTGACCTTTTTCTTGGGACGGCTTTAAAATAAATGATGTAAGCACTTAACATTTGATTACAGCACATGCGATCTCGGCATTAACTAGCCTAAGCTCCAAGTCCTTAGAATCATAATATATGTTGATGTGCAGAAATGCATCTGACTTTCTCTGAAGTTATTGAACCAATCTGGCAACCTCAGTTAATTCACTTTTAATATATGCATGGGCCTCAGTGCAATAGCATTGAATCGGCGTAATCACATCTTGCTCAGCACGGGAGAGCGATTGTCTTCCTATGTGCTCTGACCTTTTTTGTTTTATATATTCATGAACATTTCTAAAGACTTTGGCTCACCTACCCTGTTCAGAGCTGCAAACTGAAGTTGATCTCACTTGTGTACAACAACGCAACCTGCTTAAAAGGCTATTCAAACATTTTTTTTTCTGATGTTATACCCTTCGTCCATTGACAAGATCCATTGAGCTCCAGGAATGTGTAGGTCACATTTTAATATAGACCTTTCCAATGAATTGGGAAAAGCTCTTCAGTAACTAGATTTATCTAGAGCGGTTTCCCCCAATAAACTCAACTGGATCAACTCGAATCAAACCTTGCTGGTTATTTCTCGATATCCAGACAATGTCAACTCAGTCTGGAGAAGGAATCCAAACCATCTGCTACCTGCTAATCTGGAGAGTATGTTTGGGAAGTTAGGAGTCACAATGCTAGCCAGCAGATCCAACCCACTTGCTTACATCTGCACTAGGGTCAGACATCATTCATGTGTAGATTAAGACACTGCGGAGCTCGGCGTGGTATGGCTTGGTAAACGCACTTCAATCCAGGGATGAGGGATGCAGTGTACTCAGTTGTCTCGTTACACCGAGAAGATTGACTGCTACTCACCAAGAAGATTCAACGACTGCTAGTTGTTACATTTGGGATCAGGGGACAATTCAGAGTACAACACATTTTTCATCCCTGAATTTGAGGTACTTTTCCCAAGCCATGTCTCGCGGTGTCTTAATATACACAGGAATGTTGTTCGACCCTAGTGCAGCTGTAAGCAAGCGGGTCGGATCTGCTGGCTATCTCGAGGCCTTCCTATTGTCAAGGAGGCTGTTCCAACTTTCATTTGATGTGTGGCTTTGTTAACCGCAGAGGATGGGTTTGCTGCTTGCATGTGGGGCTTTGCTCTCACACCACTGCCAAGCGCCATCACTGATGCAAGTGTGATGCTTTTTCAACTGGGCTAGACTGGAATCCATCGACACAAGGTTCTGTTGGACATGGCCATGTAAAAATTAAGTGGTTGTGAATTCGTAATGAATCCTTGGTCAAGAGGAAGCCAAGGCAGGAGGAGCCACTTTTTAAAATGTTGCAGTGTTTTCAAAATATATCCAGATATTTTCATTAGTCCTCATGTCAAGGAGTAATCACAAGTTGGTAGCTAATTTATGCTTTTTTGTCTACTGTCATACCGAAATGATGTAGGCGATGTAAATCTACAAAACCTCCGTTTCAGTCCGAGGAAAACACCTTGACCAAACCGGCTCCACATGCATCCGCCATCATGGCATGTTGATTTTTGTCTATCACCATCCAACACGTTCATGACATGCAGGTTAAAATACCAAAACCAACTATATTAATTTGGGGACAGGTCACAACATTCATGGACATTTAGCTAGCTTGCTGTTGCTAGATAATTTGTCAGGGAGAAAGTGGGTTGTTTTACCTGAAATGCATATGGTCTTTTTTTTTCTTGCTGGATCTTTAGAATTTTGACTCATTTTGAGTCATATAAAATCAAATCGTATGTTCTCTACTCTAACAATTAATCCACAGATAAAAGTAGAAACTTAGTTATTTTTCTTGGATGAACGAGGAGAGATGAATCATTCTTCTGGTGGTTGAAAGAGGTGTTGGTCCCATGTTTCCTGAGCTGAAATAAAAGTTCCCAGAAATGTTCCATACACAAATTTTTCTCTCAAATTTGGTGCACAAATTTCACCTTTGCCAAGACAATCCATCCACCTGACAGGTATGGCATATCAAGAAGCTGGTTAAACAGCATGATCATTATACAGGTGCACCTGCTTGGGACAAAAGGACACTCAAAAAATGTGCAGTTTTGTCAACACAGTTACCCGCAAAACACTAGTCTCAACAGTAAAGAGGCGACTCTGGGATGCTGGCCTTCTAGGCAGAGTTCCTCTCCTCTGTCCAGTGTCTGTGTTCTTTTGCCCAACTTAATATTTTATTTTTATTGGCCAGTCTGAGATATGGCTTTTTCTTTGCAACTCTGCCTAGAAGGCCAGCAGCCCAGAGTAGCTTCTTCACTGTTGACGTTGAGAATGGTGTTTTGCAGGTACTATTTAATGAAGCTGACATTTAAGGACTTGTGAGATGTGTTTCTCAAACTAGACACTCAAATGTGCTTATCCTCTTGCTCAGTTGTACACCAGTTCCCACTCTTTATATTCTGGTTAGGGCCAGTTCTGTGTAGGGAGTAGTACACAGCATTGTACGCGATCTTCAGTTTCTTGGAAATTTCTCACATAGAATGGCCTTCGTTTCTCAGAACAAGAATAGACTGATGAATTTCAGATTAAAGGTCTGTTTCTGGCCATTTTGAGCCTGTAATCGAACCCACAAATGCTGATGCTCCAGATACTCAACTAGTCTAAAGAAGTTTATTTTATCAGGACAACAGTTTTCAGCTGTGCTAATATATTTTCAAAATGGTTTTCTAATGATCAATTAGCCTTTTTAAAATGATAAACTTGGATTAGCTAACAGAACGTGCCATTGGAACACAGGAGTGATGGTTGCTGATAATGGGTTAATGTAAATCTGCTGTTTCCAGCTACAATTGTCATTTACAACATTAACAATGTTTACACTTTCTGATCAATTTGATATTTTAATGGTCAAAAAATGGGCTTTTCTTTCAAAAACAAGGACATTTCTATGTGACCCCCCCCCCCCCCCCCAAACGTTTTAACGGTAGTGTACCTCTGCTGTAGAGGATATGTTCATTAGGGTAGCCAGCCTCAGAAATTGCAGCCCAAATGAATGCTTCAGAGCTCAAGTAACAGACACATCTTAACATTAACTGTTCAAAGGAGACTGCGTGAATCTGGCCTTCATGGTTGAATTGTTGCAAAGAAACCACTACCAAAGGACACCAATAAGAATAATAGACTTGCTTGGGCCAAGAAATACGAGCAATGGACATTAACCAGTGGAAGTCTGTCCTTTTTGGTCAGTGATTGCTTTGAAATCTAAATAAATCAACTAAATAACACTTATCCAGCATTGCTTCCACAGCATTCTGCAGCGATACGCCATCCCATCTGGTTCGCGCTCATTTGTTTTCCCAACAAGACAATGACCCAACACACCATCAGGCTGTGTTAGGGCTATTTGACCAAGAAGGAGAGTGATAGAGTGCTTCATCAGATGACCTGGGCTCCACAATCACCCGACCTTAACCCAATTGAGATAGTTTGGGATGAGTTGGACAAGCAGCCAACAAGTGTTCAGCATATGTGGGAACTACTTCAAGACTGTTGGAAAAGCATTCCAGGTGAAGCTCTTTGAGAGAATGCCAAGAGTGCAAAGCTGTCATCAAGGCAAAGGGTTTCTACTTTCAAGAATCTCAAATCTACTTTTTTTTGGTAACGAAATGATTCCATATGTGTTTTTGCATAGTTTTCATATCTTCACTGTTATTTTACAATGTGAAAAATACAAAAAATTAAACCCTCTGATTAGGTGTGTCCAAACTTTTGACTGGTACTGTAGTTGAATGCATATTCAATAAGGGTGTGCATGCATTTTTACTGAGCTTGTTTTGGCTGGTTTTCATGAGGTTACAGATGGAAAAGCAATCTGTATACCCTTCCGTTTGGGACTTACAGTTGAAGTCTGATGTTTATATACAGTGGGGCAAAAAAGTATTTAGTCAGCCACCAATTGTGCAAGTTATCCCACTTAAAAAGATGAGAGGCCTGTAAATTTCATGATAGGTACACTTCAACTATGACAGAAAATCACATTTTTAATGAATTTATTTGCAAATTATGGTGGAAAATAAGTATTTGGTCACCTACAAACAAGCAAGATTTCTGGCTCTCACAGACCTGTAACTTCTTCTTTAAGAGGCTCCTCTGTCCTCCACTCGTTACCTGTATTAATGGCACCTGTTTGAACTTGTTATCAGTATAAAAGACACCTGTCCACAACCTGAAACAGTCACACTCCAAACTCCACTATGGCCAAGACCAAAGAGCTGTCAAAGGATGCCAGAAACAAAGTCTGCAATAGGTAAGCAGCTTGGTTTGAAGAAATCAACTGGGAGTGCATTTATTAGGAAATGTAAGACATACAAGACCACTGATAATCTCCCTCCATCTGGGGCTCCATACAAGATCTCACCCCGTGGGGTCAAAATGATCACAAGAACGGTGAGCAAAAATCCCAGAACCACACGGGGGGACCTAGTGAATGACCTGCAGAGAGCTGGGACCAAAGTAAAAAACCCTACCATCAGTAACACACTAGGGACTCAAATCCTGCAGTGCCAGACGTGTCCCCCTGCTTAAGCCAGTACATGTCCAGGCCCGTCTGAAGTTTGCTAGAGAGAATTTGGATGATCCAGAAGAAGATTGGGAGAATGTCATATGGTCAGATGAAACCATAATATATCTTTTTGGTAAAAACTCAACTCGTCGTGTTCGGAGGATAAAGAATGCTGAGTTGCATCCAAAGAACACCATACCTACTGTGAAGCATGAGGGTGGAAACATCATGCTTTGGGGCTGTTTTTTCTACAAAGGGACCAGGACGACTGATCCGTGTAAAGGAAAGAATGAATGGGGCCATGTATCGTGAGATTTTGAGTGAAAACCTCCTTCCATCAGCAAGGGCATTGAAGATGAAACGTGGCTGGGTCTTTCAGCATGACAATGATCCCAAACACACCGCCCGGGGCAACGAAGGAGTGGCTTCGTAAGAAGCATTTCTAGGTCCTGGAGTGGCCTAGTCAGTCTCCAGATCTCAACCCCATAGAACATCTTTGGAGGGAGTTGAAAGTACATGTTGCCCAGCAACAGCCCCAAAACATCACTGCTCTAGAGGAGATCTACATGGAGGAATGGGCTAAAATACCAACAACAGTGTGTGAAAACCTTGTGAAGACTTACAGAAAGCGTTTGACCTCTGTCATTGCCAACAAAGGGTATATAACAAAGTATTGAGATAAACTTTTGTTATTGACCAAATACTTATTTTCCACCATAATATGCAAATCAATTCATTCAAAATCCTACAATGTGATTTTCTGGATTTTTTCTCTCTCACTTTGTCTGTCATAGTTGAAGTGTACCTATGATGAAAATTACAGGCCTCTCTCATCTTTTTAAGTGGGAGAACTTGCACAATTGGGGGCTGACTAAATACTTTTTTGCCTCACTGTACACTTAGGTTGGAGTCATGAACTCGTTTTTGAACCACTCCACAAATTTCTTATCAAACTATAGTTTTGGTAAGTTGGTTAGGACAGTTGTTTACAGACAGATTATTTAACTATTATTTAATAATTCACTATCACAATTCCAGTCGGTCAGAAGTTTACATGCTCTAAGGTTACTGTGCCTTTAAACAACTTGGACAAGTCCAGAAAAAGCTTCTGATAGGCTAATTTACATCATTTGAGTCAATTGGAGGTGTACATGTGGATGTATTTCAATGACTACCTTCAAACTCAGTGCCTCTTTGCTTGACATCATGGGAAAATCAAAAGAAATCAGCCAAGACTGCAGAAAAACAATTGTAGACCTCCACAAGTCTGGTTCATCCTTGGGAGCAATTTCCAAATGCTTGAAGGTACCATGTTCATCTACACAAACAATGGTACGCAAGTATAAACACCATGGGACCACGCAGCTGTCATACCGATCAGGAAGGAGACGTGTTCTGTCTCCTAGAGATGAATGTACTTTGGTGCGAAAAGTGCAACTCAATCCCAGAACAACAGCAAAGGACCTTGTGGAGATGCTGGAGGAGACAGGTACAAAAGTATCTACAGTATATCCACAGTAAAACGAGTCCTATGTCGACATAACCTGAAAGGCCGCTCAGCAAGAAAGAATCCACTGCTCCAAAACCGGCAATAAAAAAGCCAGACTATGGTTTGCAACTGCACATGGGGACGAATATTGTACTTTTTGGACAAATGTCCTCTGGTCTGATGAAACGAAAATATAACTGTTTGGCGATCATGACATTGTTATGCTTTGTGGATAAAGGGGGAGGCTTGTAAGCCGAGGACCACCACCCCAACCGTGAAGAATGGGAGTGGCATCATGTTGTGGGGGTGCTTTGCTGCAAGAGGGACTGGTGGACTTCACAAAATAGATGGCATCATGAAGATGGAAAATTATGTGGATATATTGAAGCAACATCTCAAAAAAATCAATCAGGAAGTTAAAGCTTGGTCGCAAATGGCTCTTCCAAATGGACAATGATCCCAAGCATACTTCCAAAGTTGTGGCAAAATGGCTTAAGGCACTCGAAGTCAAGGTATTGGAGGGCCATCACAAAGCCCCGACCTCAATCGTATAGAGGATTTGTAGGCAGTACTGAAAAAGTGCGTGCGAGCAAAGAGGCCTACCAACCTGACTCTGTTACACCAGGAGAAATTGGCCAGATTTCACCCAATTTATTGTGGGAAGCTTGTGGAAGGCTACCTGAAACATTTGCACCAAGTTGAACAATTTTAAAAGCAATGCTACCAAATAATAATTGAGTGTAGAGGTCAACTGATTAATTGGCATGGCTGATTTAATTAGGTGCCGATTTTCAAGTATTCATAACAATCGGTAATCTGTATTTTTGGATGCCGATTATGGCAGATTACATTGCATTCCACGAGGAAACTGCGTGACAGGCTTGACCACCTGTTATGCGAGTGCAGCAAGGAGCCAACGTTGCTAGTTAGCATTTAAACTGATTTATTTTTTTATAAGAAATCTTCACACAATTACTAGTTAACTATAAATTGTTGATGATATTACTAGGTTAACTAGCTTGTCCTGCGTTGCATATAATCAATGCGGTTCCTGTGAATTTTTTTTATCGAATCACTGTCTGTTTTGCAAAACGGGGGATGATTTAACAAAAGCGCATTCATGAAAAAAGCACAATCATTGCAAGAATGTACCTAACCATTAATATCAATGCCTTTCTTAAAATCAATACACAAGTGTTTTTTTAAATTAAAACCTGCATATTTAGTTAAAATAAATTAATGTTAGCATGCAGTATTAACTATGGAAATTGTCACTTCTCTTGCGTTCATTGCACGCAGAGTCAGGGTATATGCAACATTTTGGGCTGCCTGGCTCATTTTGAACTAATTTGACATAATTATGACATAACATTGAAGGTTTTGCAATGTAATATTTAGACTTAGGGTTGCCGCCCATTTGATAAAGTAGAGAATTGTTCCGTATTTCACTGAAAAAAGTAAACGTTTTGTTTTTGAAATGATAGTTTCTGGATTTATCCATATTAATGGCTCAAATTTCTGTGTTTATTATAATTAAGTCTACGATTTGATAGATCAGTCTGACTGAACGGTGGTAGGCAGTAGCAGGTTCATAAGCATTCATTCAAATTTTACTGCGTTTTCCAGCAGCTCTTAGCACTTGTGGGTGGAGCAGTTGCCATACCAGGCGGTGATGCAGCCCGACAGGATGATCTCGTTGTTGGTAATCAAGCCTACCACTGTAGTGTCGTCTGCAAACTTGATGATTGAGTTGGAAGCGTGCATGGCCACGCAGTCGTGGGTTAACAGGGAGTACAGAAGAGGGGGCCCCAGTGTTGAGGATCAGCGGGGTGGAGATGTTGTTACCTACCCTCACCAACTGGGGGCGGACCGTCAGGAAGTCCAGTGCCCAGTTGCACAGGGCGGAGTCGAGACCCAGGGTCTCGAGCTTGATGACGAGTTTGGAGGGTACTATGGTGTTAAATGCTGAGCTGTTGTCGATGAACAGCATTGTGGCTGTAGAATTGCGGCCATA
The DNA here is from genome assembly GCF_013265735.2 of Oncorhynchus mykiss. Lineage (NCBI taxonomy): Eukaryota > Metazoa > Chordata > Actinopteri > Salmoniformes > Salmonidae > Oncorhynchus > Oncorhynchus mykiss. The sequence goes on along the minus strand of NC_048576.1, from coordinate 47,255,317 downwards.
TTTGCAGAAAGAATACCACCAGATGGGTAACTAAAGAAAGACATGAACACCTCCTGTGGGGAAAGTGATTACTTATGCTGAATACTGTGCAGGTTTTGCTAGTATCCACCGCCCATTCTAGATGTCCTGGGCCCTGTTTACCAAACACATCTTAAGGCTAAGTTCATCGTTAGAAGCTTTGTAGGAGCATCGTTAAATCTCAGAGCTGTTTCCCAAAACCATTGTTATTAGGTTGCACTTGAGCTCTATATGCCTGCCTCAGACCTCTCTCAGCTACAGTTCCTTCAAATTTTTATTACACTTTGTTCCAGCCTGAATTCAAAATGGATATGTTTTTTTTCTCACCATCTATACACAATTCCCCATTATGAAAAGTGAAAAAAATGTAGACACTAGCAAATATCTAATTAACGTAAGTATTCACACCTCTTTGACGCTCCAAATTCAACTCCTGTGCATCAAATTTCCTTTCATCATCCTTGATGTCACAATTTCTAATGGAGTCCTGGTTGCCAATTCAATTGTTTTGACATGGTCTAGAAAGAAAAACATCTGTCTATATAAGGTCCCACAGTTTAAAAGTGCATGTCAGTGCAGAACCTAAATCATCAAGCTAAAGGAACTGTCTTTAACTCTGAAACTTGTGATAAATCATATATCTGTGGCAAGGTATAAAACATTTCTAGTTTAACATTTTTCCATCTTTGGGAAATGGAGAAAAAAATATGGAACTATCCAGACTCTACCTTGACTTGAACATCCGACAAAACTGAGCAACTGGGCACGAATCTGACAGAATATCCAGTTCTGTCAGATTGGTCATTGTGTTCCTGGTCACCTCCCTGACCAAGGTCCCTTCTTTTGCCCGGTTGCTCAGTTTGGTCGGATGGCCGAGTCTGGATAGTTCCATATCTTTATTTTTTCCATTTCTCAAAGATGGAAAAATTCCTTGGCTGAGATGGGAAAACCTGTCTGAAGGACAATGGTGTCTACAGCACTTCACAAATCTGGGCTCCAAGGGAGAGGGGACAGATGTAAACCACTCCTGAGGAAAATGGCACTTGACCGCACACCTGGAGTTTGCAGAAAGGTCAAAGATTGTGGTCTGATGAGTCTCAAATTGTGCTCTTTGGCCTGAATGCAAAGCGCTGTCTGGAGAGAACCAGGCACAGCTAATCACCTGTCGATCACCATCCCAACCGTGAAGCATTGTGGTGGCAGCATGCTATGTGGATGCTTTTCAGCGGCAGGGACTGGAAGACAGGTAGAAGGAGCAATGAATGAAGCCAAATACAGGGATATCCTTGAACCTGCAAACAACCTAAGACTGGCTTGAAGATTTACGTTCCAACAGGACAAAGACCCCAAGTATACAGCCAAAGTAATGCTGGAATGGCTTTCTTGAGTGACCCAGCCAAAGCCAAGACTTGAATCCCATTGTAAGTCTTTGGAAAGACTCAAAGATTGCTGTTCACCTCCGCTCCCTTTTGAACTTCATAGAGCTTAAGAAAATAGGTGAATGGGAGAAAATCCAGATGTGCAAAGCTGATTCAGACATACCCAAGATGACTCTAAACTGTAATCACTGCCAAAGCTGTTTCTACAAAGTATTGACTCAGGGTTTGTATACTTATCTAAAAGAGATGTGTATTTCATTTTCAATACATTTGCTAAGATTTTTATACATAATTTAACTGTCATTGTGGGGTATTGTTTGTAGATGAGTGATATACATTTTATTTTATTGAATCCATTTTGAAATCTGTCTGTAACACAAAAAAATGCGGAATAAATCCAGGGGTATTTGTATTTCTGGTGCCTACAGAATCTATTCACACCTTGACTTTTTCCACTTTTTTTTTACTACCTGCATTTTAAATGGATTCAATGTAGATGTAGTATCACAGGCCTACACACAATACCTCGATGTCAAAGTGGAATTACGTTTTACATTTTGACAGATTTTAATTTGTGAAAAGCGGAAATGTTGAGTAAGTATTCATCACCTTTGTTATGAAAAGCCTAAATAAAGAAGTTTAGTAGTAAAAATGTGCCTAAGTCACAAGTTGCATGTATTCTGTGTGCAATATGACTACCTGGTCTTTATCCCAACACACACAATTATCTGTAAGGTCCCTCAGTTGAGCAGTGAATTTCAACCACAGACCAGGGAGGTTTTCCAATGCCTTGCAAAAAAGGGCACCTATTGGTAGATGGGTAAACATGGAAAAAGCAGACATTGAATATTCTTTTAGCATGGTGAAGTTAGTAATTACCCTTTGGATGGTGTATCAATACACCCTGTCACTACAAAGATGCAGGTGTCCTTCCTAATTTGGTTGTCAGAGAGGACGGGAACTGCTCAGGGATTTCACCATGCAACGACATTGTAGTTACTCCACAATACTAACCTAATTGACAGAGTGAAAGGGAAGCTTGTACAGAATACATTTTTTACAACATGCATCCTGTGTGCATTAAGGGACTAAAGTAAAACTGCAAAGAAATGAACTTAATGTGCTCAATACAAAGTGTGTATTTGTATTTATTATGGATCCCCATCATCTGCTGCCAAGGCATCAGCTACTCTTCCTGGGGTCCAGCAAAATTAAGGCTGTTATGTTTTTTTTAAAACATTACAATACATCCACAACACATTGTGTGCTCTCAGGCCCCTATTCTACTACCACATACCTACTACACAAAATCCATGTTTACGTGTGTGTATAGTGCATATGTTATTGTGTGTTTTGTATGTATGTTTGTTGCGTCACAGTCCCCTCTGCTCCATAAGGTGTATTTTTATCTGTTTATTAAATCTAATTTTACTGCTTGATGAGTTACTTAATGTGGAATATTGTTCCATGGCTCTATGTAGTACTGTGTGCCTCCCATAGTCTGTTCTGGACTTGGACTGTGAAGAAACCTCTGATGGCATGCCTTGCGTGGATGTCTGCGCTGTATGCCAGTAGTTCAAACACACAGCTCGGCACATTCAACATGTCTGTTTTTCCCTCACAAAGTGTAAGCTACAAAGCTTGCCAGACAGTTTACGTTCTTCCGATAAAGAATCAGGGAGGCACTGGTACCATTTTAAGAATCTTTAGTAGAAGATATTTTGCCTGTAAAACTGATACAGAAAGGAGAAAATGTATTATAAAAATCAATATACATTCACACAAATGAATACAAATAAGGAACTGCATTTGAATTAGCAAAAGCATTTCCGGATAACTCAAAAGTGCTTCGACTTATCTTTAACCAAGGCCTAGTAAGATGGAAAAGTACTGCTTGTTTGTCTGTTCCTCGGATTGTCCTGACAGGAAATAGCTCTGCACCGACAGTTAGCAAATTAAAAGCTATAATTCCCAAATTCGCCACTAGATGACAATATAATACTTTGTACAGAACAATGTCAATACCTCTCACAAATACAAGTGTGATGAAGTTAATCTCTCCTCCACTTTGAGCCAGGAGAGTTTGACATGCATTATTATTGTTGGCTCTCTGTGTACATCCAAGGGCCAGCCGTGCTTACCTTTTCTGAGCCAATTGCAATTTTTCCTATCCCTCTTTTTGGCACCTGACCACACGACTGAACGGTAGTCCAGGTGTGACAAAAACTAGGGCCTGTAGGACCTGCCTTGTTGGTAGTGCTGTTAAGAAGGCAGCGTAGTGCTTTATTATGGACCTACTTCTCCCCATCTTAGCTACAGTTGTATCAACATGTTTTGACCATGACAGTTCAAAATTCAGGGTTACTCCAAACAGTTCAGTCACCTCAACTTGCTCATTTCCCACATTATTTATTACAAGATTAGTTCAGGTTTATGGTTTAGTTAATGATTTGTCCCAAATAAAAGCTTTTAGGTTTTTAATTATTTAGGAGTAATTGATTCCTTGCTACCCACTCTGAAACTAACTGCAACTCTTAAGTGTTGCAGACATTTCAGTCGCTGTAGTAGCTTACATGTATAGTGTTGAGTCATCCGCTTTACTCAAAGCCAGTGGCGTGTCATTAGTAAATATTGAAAAAAGTATGGGGCCTTTACAGCTGCCCTGGAGAATTCCTGATTCGTGTTGGAGAGGCTTCCATTGAAGAAAACCCTCTGTCTTCTGTTAGACAGGTAACAATCTAGTAGGGGGTTGTAAAACAATAACACAAGTTCTTCCAGCAACAGACTATGATCAATAAAGTCAAGATCTTTTTATCAATTTCTCAATTATCAATAATTTGTGTAAATGCTGTGCTTGTTGAATGACCTTCCCTATAAGCGTGCTGAAAGTCTGTCAATTTATTTACTGTAAAATAGTATTGAATCTGGAAAACGCCATTTTTCCAAATGTTTACTAAGGGTTGCTAACAGGGTGATTTGGTTGGCTGTTTGAGCCAGTAAAGGGGATTTTACTATTCTTAGGTAGCGGAATTACTTTTGCTTCCCTCCATGTTGGAAGGCGCACACTTTTTTTTGTAGGCTTAAGTTGAAGAAATATCAAATGGGAGTGGCAATATCGTCTGCTATTATCCTCAGTAATTTTCCATCCAAGTTGTCAGACCCCGGTGGCGTGTTACTTACTTATTTTTGTCACACTCACTTTACGGAATTCGAACTAACAATGCTGGTCTTTTAAGAATTTGAGCAGATATACTTGGATGTGTTGTGTCAGCGTGTGTTGCTGGCACGTCATGCTTAAGTTTGCTAATCTTGCCAATGAAAAATCATTAAAGTAGTTTTCAATATTAGTGGGTTTTGTGATGAATGAGCCATCTGCTTCAATGAATAATGGAGCGGAGTTCGCCTTTTTTGCCCACAATTTCATTTAAGATGCTCCAAAGCTTTTTACTATCATTCTTTGTCATTTTATCTTTGTTTCATAGTGTAGTCTTGATCTTTGTTTCACAGGGATTTATGTTTGAGGCAAATCCAATACCACACATTACTAAGTACCAATCTTCATATTTTCAAGCATTTTGGCGGCTGCATCATGTTATGGATATGCTTGTCATCGGTAATGACTACGGAGTTTTTTAGGATAAAAATAAATGGAATACCCAATTTTCACCCAATTTATTGTGGGAAGCTTGTGGAAGGCTACCTGAAACATTTGCACCAAGTTGAACAATTTTAAAAGCAATGCTACCAAATAATAATTGAGTGTAGAGGTCAACTGATTAATTGGCATGGCTGATTTAATTAGGTGCCGATTTTCAAGTATTCATAACAATCGGTAATCTGTATTTTTGGATGCCGATTATGGCAGATTACATTGCATTCCACGAGGAAACTGCGTGACAGGCTTGACCACCTGTTATGCGAGTGCAGCAAGGAGCCAACGTTGCTAGTTAGCATTTAAACTGATTTATTTTTTTATAAGAAATCTTCACACAATTACTAGTTAACTATAAATTGTTGATGATATTACTAGGTTAACTAGCTTGTCCTGCGTTGCATATAATCAATGCGGTTCCTGTGAATTTTTTTTATCGAATCACTGTCTGTTTTGCAAAACGGGGGATGATTTAACAAAAGCGCATTCATGAAAAAAGCACAATCATTGCAAGAATGTACCTAACCATTAATATCAATGCCTTTCTTAAAATCAATACACAAGTGTTTTTTTAAATTAAAACCTGCATATTTAGTTAAAATAAATTAATGTTAGCATGCAGTATTAACTATGGAAATTGTCACTTCTCTTGCGTTCATTGCACGCAGAGTCAGGGTATATGCAACATTTTGGGCTGCCTGGCTCATTTTGAACTAATTTGACATAATTATGACATAACATTGAAGGTTTTGCAATGTAATATTTAGACTTAGGGTTGCCGCCCATTTGATAAAGTAGAGAATTGTTCCGTATTTCACTGAAAAAAGTAAACGTTTTGTTTTTGAAATGATAGTTTCTGGATTTATCCATATTAATGGCTCAAATTTCTGTGTTTATTATAATTAAGTCTACGATTTGATAGATCAGTCTGACTGAACGGTGGTAGGCAGTAGCAGGTTCATAAGCATTCATTCAAATTTTACTGCGTTTTCCAGCAGCTCTTAGCACTTGTGGGTGGAGCAGTTGCCATACCAGGCGGTGATGCAGCCCGACAGGATGATCTCGTTGTTGGTAATCAAGCCTACCACTGTAGTGTCGTCTGCAAACTTGATGATTGAGTTGGAAGCGTGCATGGCCACGCAGTCGTGGGTTAACAGGGAGTACAGAAGAGGGGGCCCCAGTGTTGAGGATCAGCGGGGTGGAGATGTTGTTACCTACCCTCACCAACTGGGGGCGGACCGTCAGGAAGTCCAGTGCCCAGTTGCACAGGGCGGAGTCGAGACCCAGGGTCTCGAGCTTGATGACGAGTTTGGAGGGTACTATGGTGTTAAATGCTGAGCTGTTGTCGATGAACAGCATTGTGGCTGTAGAATTGCGGCCATATTTGCAGAAAGAATACCACCAGATGGGTAACTAAAGAAAGACATGAACACCTCCTGTGGGGAAAGTGATTACTTATGCTGAATACTGTGCAGGTTTTGCTAGTATCCACCGCCCATTCTAGATGTCCTGGGCCCTGTTTACCAAACACATCTTAAGGCTAAGTTCATCGTTAGAAGCTTTGTAGGAGCATCGTTAAATCTCAGAGCTGTTTCCCAAAACCATTGTTATTAGGTTGCACTTGAGCTCTATATGCCTGCCTCAGACCTCTCTCAGCTACAGTTCCTTCAAATTTTTATTACACTTTGTTCCAGCCTGAATTCAAAATGGATATGTTTTTTTTCTCACCATCTATACACAATTCCCCATTATGAAAAGTGAAAAAAATGTAGACACTAGCAAATATCTAATTAACGTAAGTATTCACACCTCTTTGACGCTCCAAATTCAACTCCTGTGCATCAAATTTCCTTTCATCATCCTTGATGTCACAATTTCTAATGGAGTCCTGGTTGCCAATTCAATTGTTTTGACATGGTCTAGAAAGAAAAACATCTGTCTATATAAGGTCCCACAGTTTAAAAGTGCATGTCAGTGCAGAACCTAAATCATCAAGCTAAAGGAACTGTCTTTAACTCTGAAACTTGTGATAAATCATATATCTGTGGCAAGGTATAAAACATTTCTAGTTTAACATTTTTCCATCTTTGGGAAATGGAGAAAAAAATATGGAACTATCCAGACTCTACCTTGACTTGAACATCCGACAAAACTGAGCAACTGGGCACGAATCTGACAGAATATCCAGTTCTGTCAGATTGGTCATTGTGTTCCTGGTCACCTCCCTGACCAAGGTCCCTTCTTTTGCCCGGTTGCTCAGTTTGGTCGGATGGCCGAGTCTGGATAGTTCCATATCTTTATTTTTTCCATTTCTCAAAGATGGAAAAATTCCTTGGCTGAGATGGGAAAACCTGTCTGAAGGACAATGGTGTCTACAGCACTTCACAAATCTGGGCTCCAAGGGAGAGGGGACAGATGTAAACCACTCCTGAGGAAAATGGCACTTGACCGCACACCTGGAGTTTGCAGAAAGGTCAAAGATTGTGGTCTGATGAGTCTCAAATTGTGCTCTTTGGCCTGAATGCAAAGCGCTGTCTGGAGAGAACCAGGCACAGCTAATCACCTGTCGATCACCATCCCAACCGTGAAGCATTGTGGTGGCAGCATGCTATGTGGATGCTTTTCAGCGGCAGGGACTGGAAGACAGGTAGAAGGAGCAATGAATGAAGCCAAATACAGGGATATCCTTGAACCTGCAAACAACCTAAGACTGGCTTGAAGATTTACGTTCCAACAGGACAAAGACCCCAAGTATACAGCCAAAGTAATGCTGGAATGGCTTTCTTGAGTGACCCAGCCAAAGCCAAGACTTGAATCCCATTGTAAGTCTTTGGAAAGACTCAAAGATTGCTGTTCACCTCCGCTCCCTTTTGAACTTCATAGAGCTTAAGAAAATAGGTGAATGGGAGAAAATCCAGATGTGCAAAGCTGATTCAGACATACCCAAGATGACTCTAAACTGTAATCACTGCCAAAGCTGTTTCTACAAAGTATTGACTCAGGGTTTGTATACTTATCTAAAAGAGATGTGTATTTCATTTTCAATACATTTGCTAAGATTTTTATACATAATTTAACTGTCATTGTGGGGTATTGTTTGTAGATGAGTGATATACATTTTATTTTATTGAATCCATTTTGAAATCTGTCTGTAACACAAAAAAATGCGGAATAAATCCAGGGGTATTTGTATTTCTGGTGCCTACAGAATCTATTCACACCTTGACTTTTTCCACTTTTTTTTTACTACCTGCATTTTAAATGGATTCAATGTAGATGTAGTATCACAGGCCTACACACAATACCTCGATGTCAAAGTGGAATTACGTTTTACATTTTGACAGATTTTAATTTGTGAAAAGCGGAAATGTTGAGTAAGTATTCATCACCTTTGTTATGAAAAGCCTAAATAAAGAAGTTTAGTAGTAAAAATGTGCCTAAGTCACAAGTTGCATGTATTCTGTGTGCAATATGACTACCTGGTCTTTATCCCAACACACACAATTATCTGTAAGGTCCCTCAGTTGAGCAGTGAATTTCAACCACAGACCAGGGAGGTTTTCCAATGCCTTGCAAAAAAGGGCACCTATTGGTAGATGGGTAAACATGGAAAAAGCAGACATTGAATATTCTTTTAGCATGGTGAAGTTAGTAATTACCCTTTGGATGGTGTATCAATACACCCTGTCACTACAAAGATGCAGGTGTCCTTCCTAATTTGGTTGTCAGAGAGGACGGGAACTGCTCAGGGATTTCACCATGCAACGACATTGTAGTTACTCCACAATACTAACCTAATTGACAGAGTGAAAGGGAAGCTTGTACAGAATACATTTTTTACAACATGCATCCTGTGTGCATTAAGGGACTAAAGTAAAACTGCAAAGAAATGAACTTAATGTGCTCAATACAAAGTGTGTATTTGTATTTATTATGGATCCCCATCATCTGCTGCCAAGGCATCAGCTACTCTTCCTGGGGTCCAGCAAAATTAAGGCTGTTATGTTTTTTTTAAAACATTACAATACATCCACAACACATTGTGTGCTCTCAGGCCCCTATTCTACTACCACATACCTACTACACAAAATCCATGTTTACGTGTGTGTATAGTGCATATGTTATTGTGTGTTTTGTATGTATGTTTGTTGCGTCACAGTCCCCTCTGCTCCATAAGGTGTATTTTTATCTGTTTATTAAATCTAATTTTACTGCTTGATGAGTTACTTAATGTGGAATATTGTTCCATGGCTCTATGTAGTACTGTGTGCCTCCCATAGTCTGTTCTGGACTTGGACTGTGAAGAAACCTCTGATGGCATGCCTTGCGTGGATGTCTGCGCTGTATGCCAGTAGTTCAAACACACAGCTCGGCACATTCAACATGTCTGTTTTTCCCTCACAAAGTGTAAGCTACAAAGCTTGCCAGACAGTTTACGTTCTTCCGATAAAGAATCAGGGAGGCACTGGTACCATTTTAAGAATCTTTAGTAGAAGATATTTTGCCTGTAAAACTGATACAGAAAGGAGAAAATGTATTATAAAAATCAATATACATTCACACAAATGAATACAAATAAGGAACTGCATTTGAATTAGCAAAAGCATTTCCGGATAACTCAAAAGTGCTTCGACTTATCTTTAACCAAGGCCTAGTAAGATGGAAAAGTACTGCTTGTTTGTCTGTTCCTCGGATTGTCCTGACAGGAAATAGCTCTGCACCGACAGTTAGCAAATTAAAAGCTATAATTCCCAAATTCGCCACTAGATGACAATATAATACTTTGTACAGAACAATGTCAATACCTCTCACAAATACAAGTGTGATGAAGTTAATCTCTCCTCCACTTTGAGCCAGGAGAGTTTGACATGCATTATTATTGTTGGCTCTCTGTGTACATCCAAGGGCCAGCCGTGCTTACCTTTTCTGAGCCAATTGCAATTTTTCCTATCCCTCTTTTTGGCACCTGACCACACGACTGAACGGTAGTCCAGGTGTGACAAAAACTAGGGCCTGTAGGACCTGCCTTGTTGGTAGTGCTGTTAAGAAGGCAGCGTAGTGCTTTATTATGGACCTACTTCTCCCCATCTTAGCTACAGTTGTATCAACATGTTTTGACCATGACAGTTCAAAATTCAGGGTTACTCCAAACAGTTCAGTCACCTCAACTTGCTCATTTCCCACATTATTTATTACAAGATTAGTTCAGGTTTATGGTTTAGTTAATGATTTGTCCCAAATAAAAGCTTTTAGGTTTTTAATTATTTAGGAGTAATTGATTCCTTGCTACCCACTCTGAAACTAACTGCAACTCTTAAGTGTTGCAGACATTTCAGTCGCTGTAGTAGCTTACATGTATAGTGTTGAGTCATCCGCTTTACTCAAAGCCAGTGGCGTGTCATTAGTAAATATTGAAAAAAGTATGGGGCCTTTACAGCTGCCCTGGAGAATTCCTGATTCGTGTTGGAGAGGCTTCCATTGAAGAAAACCCTCTGTCTTCTGTTAGACAGGTAACAATCTAGTAGGGGGTTGTAAAACAATAACACAAGTTCTTCCAGCAACAGACTATGATCAATAAAGTCAAGATCTTTTTATCAATTTCTCAATTATCAATAATTTGTGTAAATGCTGTGCTTGTTGAATGACCTTCCCTATAAGCGTGCTGAAAGTCTGTCAATTTATTTACTGTAAAATAGTATTGAATCTGGAAAACGCCATTTTTCCAAATGTTTACTAAGGGTTGCTAACAGGGTGATTTGGTTGGCTGTTTGAGCCAGTAAAGGGGATTTTACTATTCTTAGGTAGCGGAATTACTTTTGCTTCCCTCCATGTTGGAAGGCGCACACTTTTTTTTGTAGGCTTAAGTTGAAGAAATATCAAATGGGAGTGGCAATATCGTCTGCTATTATCCTCAGTAATTTTCCATCCAAGTTGTCAGACCCCGGTGGCGTGTTACTTACTTATTTTTGTCACACTCACTTTACGGAATTCGAACTAACAATGCTGGTCTTTTAAGAATTTGAGCAGATATACTTGGATGTGTTGTGTCAGCGTGTGTTGCTGGCACGTCATGCTTAAGTTTGCTAATCTTGCCAATGAAAAATCATTAAAGTAGTTTTCAATATTAGTGGGTTTTGTGATGAATGAGCCATCTGCTTCAATGAATAATGGAGCGGAGTTCGCCTTTTTTGCCCACAATTTCATTTAAGATGCTCCAAAGCTTTTTACTATCATTCTTTGTCATTTTATCTTTGTTTCATAGTGTAGTCTTGATCTTTGTTTCACAGGGATTTATGTTTGAGGCAAATCCAATACCACACATTACTAAGTACCAATCTTCATATTTTCAAGCATTTTGGCGGCTGCATCATGTTATGGATATGCTTGTCATCGGTAATGACTACGGAGTTTTTTAGGATAAAAATAAATGGAATAGAGCTCAGCACAGGCAAAATTCTAGTGGAGAAAGTAGTTTACTCTGCTTTCTTGGAGGCAAATTAAATGCACACCTGTTTAGGTGAGGTGTTGCCTAGCGGAGTAGAACACTTGAAAAAAAAGGAGAGCTGCACGCTCTAGGAGCTCAGATGCAATAATTTAATAACCAATGTTTTGACTGGCAAGCTGTCTTCATCAGGGTACAAGTCCATTTTCCAACAGACACTGGGAGACACATTCAATAAACTTAAACACAAAGCCAAATATACACTGGAGTTGCTGAACAACATTGAATGTTCCTGGGTGGACTAGTTACAGTTTTGACTTAAATTGTCTAGAAAATCTGTGGTAAGACTTGAATGTCTGTCCAGCAATAATCAACAACCAACATGATAAACCAGATTTTTTTAGTGTGCATATATTGTACAATCCATGTGTGCAAAGCTCTTAGACTTACCCAGAAAGACTCAGTTAGGGCTGATCCCATTTAGTCGACTGGCCAATTGTTTGATTGATAGACTGTTGGTTGACCAAGATTTCTTTAGTCGAGCAGTGCACAAGATACCTGTCTGATTCGTGCCTGTCTTAGTGGACTAATCCATTGTGGAGGCTACGGGGATGGCACAGTCTATCACTCTAAGATGTAATACTGAAATTGTATATATTTAAATTATGTAAAAATAATGGTGTAACACTATTAAATCAAATATTTTATAACATTTGCTTTCTCCCTTGTTGGATATGGTCGCTGTCCGCGGTTCTGAAACAATCTTCAGTGCGCAGTAGAATTGGGAAAGTGGGATACCTAGTCAGTTGTACAACTAAAATTGATTCCGCATTTAATCCAACCCTTCTGAATCAGAAAGGATTGATGCCTTTCCCTATGTTGCTATGTGCATAATAGAAAAATTAGAACAATATGGTGGAGGCAGTAGTGACGAGGAAAGAGCCCTTGCCTTAAGCCATATTCAGATGGTATTTGTTTTACTGGGGGTGGTCGGATAATGTAATTATGTGATGTGCACATCTGTAATTTTAGTATCATCCGAATCTGCATGTCAGTCATTTGTACATGGCAGGAGAGTAACAATTCCAGCCAGAATAACCTATTGTTTTTTGGCTAACAACAATTGCGAGAGCAAACCCCAACTTAACCTTTTTCACATGAGTTCCAAATATCTCTAACGGTCGCCCCAGCGTGAGTTGTTTTATGCACGTGATGTCAGAATGCACTGTTCCAAAATGCGATTTCTTATGCAATAGGACAGTTAGCCTGCTAATTATCTATAGCCTATGTTTCAACTTGTCAATTTCAAATGATTTTCTAACAGTTTGAATTGAGGTGTGTTCCGCCTCATTAATTCGCATATCTAGCCCATTTCAGTGTTGCGGATAACTTATTTTAGGCTTTACTGAGCCGGACAAACTTCCCTCTTCCCGGAGAGCCCTTCCCCATTATTTCCGCACATCAACAATGCAGACATTTGCACAGTCTTTCACAAAACTGGCATATTTTCTGCCTCTCACATTTTAGCATTTTTGTTTTCCTTACAAATAGTAACTTTGGACATTCCTATCAAAGTAAGTGCATTTCTGTAAATTGTTTTGTCGTTTCTACTGTAGCATACAGTTCCATGAAAGCCTTTGACAACTCTAGAATTTCAGTGTTTATTTTTCTGTACTTTTTTTCATCAAGCAAATTCACCTCACCTAATTTTTTTGTTTGATTAATTGATAAACGACATTCAAAGTGCAGTGACTTTCCATTGCGGAACGGTGTATTTTATGCGTGTTGCAGTCTGATTTCAAAGCTGTCATTAGCGTCATGCTAAATTTTGCCTTTGTGTTATGGTAACTTGGAAACTGCACCATATGCAATGGCCTATGTGTTTGGGAATATTCAGGCAATAGATAGATGCTGAGAAGGGCCATTGCATATTTATGAGTGTACTCTGTTTCATATTCCCACTTCTCATGTTAGTCAAGTTTTACAAGCATGAACAGTGCCTTGACAAATTAGAGCATTGGCATGCTTTGGGGTATTAGGCATTGACAGTTGTGTTTCTGCCTCCAAAAACAATTGTTTTCAAACCCTTAGTGACTTATTGAACAATGTAGGCCTAGAGCAAGTCAGGGCATTTGTCATTATAAATATTGACATTCAAAACTATGTCAATGGGCTTTTTCAAAGTGCCAGTTTCTCAATTTGTCCTTGAGCACTAAAGTGCACAGGCTTTCAAAGTAAACACATCTAACAGCAGTCTATGGGGGAATGTGGTAGACTTGCTTTGGAACTCTGTACCTGAGCTGAAAAATATAACGGTTTAAGCTCTTGGCAGATGTAACTTGCACCAGTAATGATTAAACCTGGATGGTGCCTGATAGCCTTGTCATTGTTCCGGCATAAGGCCTTTAATTATTTTTTAAAAAGAAATGTATCTGCTTTTCGCTCCACTAAGCATGGCTGATATAAAAACAGATATCCATTGGCTCATGACATCGTTGTTTTCTCCTCCTTTATTGGAAAGCTGTTCATTAGTGTCGATTGATGTCCAGGGATGGCGTGAGCTCCGCTCGGATGAAAAGCCTCCTTCGTTTCACAGCAGCCCATCAAAAGGCAGGTGTTCCATGTGTGCCGCCACCACCTCATCCCACCAACCGCGAGGCACACACCCGTGTTAGGCTCTCTCGTGGGGGCTCATATCATTGGTTTAAGCACAATCTACCACAGACTAGCAGCACCAGATCTAGAACCACTTTGGTGAAACTAGAGGTGACTTCCACCAATCAGTCTACAACACAAGAACCAAGAAAGAGACTGTCTCTGGGTTATATCGTCGTACTGGTGTCAAAATCTGAGATGATATTGACACACGGGGTAGAGACAAAAAAGTAGGCTATGTTTCCACTTTATTTTATAGTCTTACTTGCCTCTGCCAATCCTAAGTTTGTCCACCGTCATGCAGTTCTTTGATTAGCATTATTAGCCAGCAGCTTTCCAAGAGCAGCTGTTTCAGCTTTTTTATTAAATGGAAAATCTACATTAACCAATTTATCAGCAACCATCACTCCTGTGTTCTAATGCCACGTTGTGTTAGCTTATCCAAGTTTATCAAGGGCAGCAGCCAGTAGTTACCTCTTCACTGTTGACGTTGAGACTGGTGTTTTGCGGGTACTATTTAATGAAGCTGCCAGTTGAGGATTTGTGAGGTGTTTGTTTTTCAAACTAGACACTCGAATGTACTTGTCCTCTTGCTCAGTTGTGCACCTGGAACTCCCACTCTTTCTATTCTGGTTAGTGCCAGTTCGCACTGTTCTGTGAAGGGAATAGTACACAGCATTGTATGAGATCTTCAGTTTCTGGCAATTTCTCACAAAGGTCTTTGTTTCTGACCATTTTGAGCCTGTAATCGAACCCACAAATGCTGATGCTCCAGATACTCAACTAGTCTAAAGAAGGCCCGTTTTATTCCTTCAATCAGAACCATAGTTTTCAGCTGTGCTAACGTAATTGCAAAAGGGTTTTCTAAATAATCAATTAGCCTTTTAAAATTATAAACTTGGATTAGCTAACACAATGTGCTGTTGGAACACAGGAGTGATGTTTGCTGATAATGCACCTCTGTACTCCTATGTAGATATTTTGTGAGAAATCTGCCGTTTCCAGCAACAATAGTCATTTACAACATTAACAATGTCTACAAAGTTTTCATCAGCGCGAGTACTACAGTGAATGTGTTGATAGAACCTTGGTAGCGTTTTCCTCAAATTTGCTTTAAAATCCCCAGCTACAATAAATGCAGCCTCAGGATATGTAGTCCAGTGAAGTTCCTTGAAGGCCGTGGTGGTATCCCCTTGAGGGGGAATATACACGGCTGTGACTAGCCGAAGAGAATTCTCTTGGGCGGTAATACAGACGGCATTTGATTGTGAGGTATTCTTGGTCGGGTGAACAAAAGGACTTGAGTATCTGTATGTTATCTCAATCACACCATGAATAGTTAATCACAACACATATCCCCCCTGCCTTCTTCCCGGAGAGTTCTTTATTCCTGTATGCGTGATATACTGAGAACCCAGCTGGCTGTATGGACAAATACAGTATATCCCGAAAGAGCCATGTTTCTGTTTTACAGAGTATGTTACAATCCCTGATGTCTCTCTGGAAGGATATCCTTGCCCTGAGCACATCAACTTTATTATCCAGAGTGTGAACATTAGTGAGTAATATACTCGGAAGTAGTGGGTGGTGTGCGCGCCTCATGAATCGGTCTAGAATCCCTCTTCTCCGCTGGTGGTGTTTTGGATCAGTCTCTGGAATTAGTTAAAGTGCCCTGGGGGGTACGAACAAAGGATCCGATTCGGGAAAGTCGTGTTCCTGGTCGTAATGCTGGGGAGTTGCCGCCGCTCTGATATCCAAAAGTAATTCCCGGCTATATGTAATAACACAAAACAAATCTGGGCTGATAATGTAAGAAATTAAACAAACTAAATACTGCAAAGTTGCCGAGGAGCTAGAAGCACGGCTGCCCTATCTATTGGCACCATTTTCTAGTACTTTATGAACACACCCGTAGCATAAACCAGCCTTTAGTCTTAATCTTTGGTTGTTTAGTACATAGCCTCACCTGTGAATCCTTAAGCTTTAGCCCTACCCAGCTCTTTAAGAGCGTGTGAATGACGCTGAATGGGTGTAGACAAAGAAGAGCTCTCCAGTTGGTGTACCAAAACATTCTCAAGGGCTATTATCTCAAAAGTGAGGTTAGAAGTTTATCTACTTTTAAAGCAGAATGATTTCCCCCTTGTTCCTCAAATGTAGTGTGTGATTTACTATTTTCTAGCTCGGAGTCTACTTTTATCCAATGTAGCAAAATTGGAAATTGTGTTTTTTTACAAGACTGAATCGAGCCAGTTGGTCACAGGTAGTGCACTACTTTTGACCAGGGCGCTATCGGCTCTGTTCAAAAGTAATGCACTATATAGGGAATAGGATGATATTTGGGATGAAGGTATACACCGACCTACTTCCGGCACCGACAGAGATGGCCGCCTCGCATCGCGTTCCTAGGAAACTATGCAGTTTTTAGTTTTTTTTAACGTGTTATTTCTTACATTGGTACCCCAGGTAATCTTAGGTTTCATTACATACAGTCGGGAAGAACTACTGAATATGAGAGCAACGTCAACTCACCATCAGTACGACCAGGAAGATGACTTTCCCGAAGCGGATCCTGTGTTCTGCCTTTCACCCAGGACAACGGAATAGATCCCAGCCAACGACCCAAAACAAAGACATCGTAAAAGAGGGAAACTAAGCGGTCTTCTGGTCAGGCTCCGGAGATGGGCACATCGTGCACCACTCCCTAGCATACTTCTCGCCAATGTCCAGTCTCTTGACAACAAGGTTGATGAAATCCGAGCAAGGGTAGCATTCCAGAGGGACATCAGAGACTGTAACGTTCTTTGCTTCACGGAAACATGGTTCGCTCGAGAGACGCTAACGGAATCGGTGCAGCCAGCTGGTTTCTTCACGCATCGCGCCGACAGAAACAAACATCTTTCTGGTAAGAAGAGGGGCGGGGGCGTATGCCTTATGGTTAACGAGACGTGGTGTAGTCACAACAACATGCAGGAACTCAAGTCCTTCTGTTCACCTGATTTAGAATTCCTCACAATCAAATGTCGACTGCATTATCTACCAAGGGAATTCTCTTCGATTATAATCACAGCCGTATATATTCCCCCCCGCCAAGCAGACACATCGATGGCTCTGAACGAACTTTATTTGAATCTAGGTAAACTGCAAAACACATCCTGAGGCTGCATTCACTGTAGCTGGGGATTTTAACAAGGCTAATCTGAAAACAAGACTCCCTAAATTGTATCAGCATATCGATTGCGCTACCAGGACTGGTAAAACCCTGGATCATTGCTATTCTAACTTCCGCGATGCATATATGGCCCTCCCATGCCCTCCTTTTGGAAAAGCTGACCACGACTCCATTTTGTTGCTCCCTGCCTACAGACAGAAGCTAAAACAAGAAGCTCCTGCGCTCAGGTCTGTTCAACGCTGGTCCGACCAATCTGATTCCACGCTCAAAGACTGCTTCCATCACGTGGACTGGGATATGTTCCGCACTGCGTCAAACAACAACATTGACGAATACGCTGATTCGGTGAGCGAGTTCATTAGAAAGTACATTGAAGATGGCGTTCCCACAGTAACGATTAAAACATTCCCAAACCAGAAACCGTGGATTGATGGCATCATTCGCGTGAAACTGAAAGCACGAACCACTGCTTTTAACCAGGGCAAGGTGGCCGGAAACATGACCGAATACAAACAGTGTAGCTATTCCCTCCGCAAGGCAATCAAAGAAGCTAAGCATCAGTAAAGAGACAAAGTAGAGTCACAATTCAACGGCTCAGACACAAGAGGTATGTGGCAGGGTCTACAGTCAATCACGGATTACAAAAAGAAAACTAGCCCCGTCACGGACCAGGATGTATTGCTCCCAGGCAGACTAAATAACTTTTTGGCCCACTTTGAGGACAATACAGTGCCACTGACACGGCCCGCAACCAAAACATGTGGACTCTCCTTCACTGCAGCCGACGTGAGAAAAACATTTAAACGTGTTAACCCTCGCAAGGCTGCAGGCCCAGACGGCATCCCCAGCCGCATCCTCAGAGCATGTTCTGACCAGCTGGCTGGTGTGTTTACGGACATATTCAATCAATCCTTATCCCAGTCTGCTGTTCCCACATGCTTCAAGAGGGCCACCATTGTTCCTGTTCCCAAGAAAGCTAAGGTAACTGAGCTAAACGACTACCGCCCCGTAGCACTCACTTCCGTCATCATGTGAAGTGCTTTGAGAGACTAGTCAAGGACCATATCACCTCCACCATACCTGACACCCTAGACCCACTCCAATTTGCTTACCGCCCAAATAGGTCCACAGAGGAGGCAATCTCAACCACACTGCACACTTCCCTAACCCATCTGGACAAGAGGAATACCTATGTGAGAATGCTGTTCATCGACTACAGCTCAGCATTTAACACCATAGTACCCTCCAAACTCGTCATCAAGCTCGAGACCCTGGGTCTCGAACCCGCCCTGTGCAACTGGGTACTGGACTTCCTGACGGGCCGCCCCCAGGTCGTGAGGGTAGGTAACAACATCTACACCCCGCTGATCCTCAACACTGGGGCCCCACAAGGGTGCGTTCTGAGCCCTCTCCTGTACTCCCTGTTCACCCACGACTGCGTGGCCATGCACGCCTCCAACTCAATCATCAAGTTTGCGGAGGACACTACAGTGGTAGGCTTGATTACCAACAACGACGAGACGGCCTACAGGGAAGAGGTGAGGGCCCTCAGAGTGTGGTGTCAGGAAAATAACCTCACACTCTATGTCAACAAAACTAAGGAGATGATTGTCGACTTCAGGAAACAGCAGAGGGAACACCCCCTATCCACATCGATGGGACAGTAGTGGAGAGGGTAGTAAGTTTTAAGTTCCTCGGCGTACACATCACAGACAAACTGAATTGGTCCACCCACACAGACAGCATCGTGAAGAAGGCGCAGCAGCGCCTCTTCAACCTCAGGAGTTTGAAGAAATTCGGCTTGCCACCAAAAGCACTCACAAACTTCTACAGATGCACAATCGAGAGCATCCTGTCGGGCTGTATCACCGCCTGGTACGGCAACTGCTCCGCCCACAACCGTAAGGCTCTCCAGAGGGTAGTGAGGTCTGCACAACGCATCACCGGGGCAAACTACCTGCCCTCCAGGACACATACACCACCCGATGTCACAGGGAGGCCATAAAGATCATCAAGGACAACAACCACCCAAGCCACTGCCTGTTCACCCCGCTATCGTCCAGAAGGCGAGGTCAGTACAGGTGCATCAAAGCAGGGACCGAGAGACTGAAAAACAGCATCTATCTCAAGGCCATCAGACTGTTAAACAGCCACCACTAACATTGAGTGGCTGCTGCCAACACACTGACTCAACTCCAGCCGCTTTAATAATGGGAATTGATGGAAATTGATGTAAAATATATCACTAGCCACTTTAAATAATGCTACTTAATATAATGTTTACATACCCTACATTACTCATCTCATACGTATATGTATATACTGTACTCTATATCATCTACTGAATCTTTATGTAATACATGTATCACTAGCCACTTTAAATTATGCCACTTTGTTTACATTCCCTACAATTCTCATCTCATATGTATATACTGTACTCGATATCATCTACTGGATCTTGCCTATGCCGTTCTGTACCATCACTCATTCATATATCTTTATGTACATATTTTTTTATCCCTTTACACTTGTGTGTATAAGGTAGTTGTTA
This sequence comes from Oncorhynchus mykiss, assembly GCF_013265735.2. Lineage (NCBI taxonomy): Eukaryota > Metazoa > Chordata > Actinopteri > Salmoniformes > Salmonidae > Oncorhynchus > Oncorhynchus mykiss. The sequence continues at coordinate 47,235,451 of NC_048576.1, read as the reverse complement.
TGAAATGTTTAGGTTAGATTACTCGTTGGTTATTACTGCATTGTCGGAACTAGAAGCACAAGCATTTCGCTACACTCGCATTAACATCTGCTAACCATGTGTATGTGACAAATAGATTTGATTTGATTTGTGTTGTGGTGATAAGTGTTCCTGATGAGAGGGAGGGAGAGCTGGCTGTGTTTAACCCTCTGGGCTTGACATGCTGATGCTGGGTTTATGATTAAGAGCTAGCTCAGCAGCCCTGGCCCACTCTCTCTACCACACAGCCCTCTGTGTCCCCCCTGGGCTCTTTGTGTGTGTGTGGGGGGAGGCGGCTCCGTGGCCACGGAATGTCGGTGTGTCCCTCTAAGCTGGCTTTGGTCATGCGACACATCAGTGGGGAGACTTTGGGGTCAGTTGTTGTTTGATGTGCCAGCAGGGCTGTACAGCAAGATTGCATAACCTTTAAATTCTGTACATGCCACTGCTATGGACCCCCAGCCAAGAGCTTTACTATTATTTAGACTTACTGAAAGAATTTGAGTTTGAAAGTAGCATGGAACAGAGCAATGTTTGTCAGCATTTTTTTATTTTCATGAGCAGAGGACCTAAGTGGATCAAGACACTGTCAGGGCTATGTCCCAAATGGCACACAATAACCTACAAGTGCTTTACTGTTGACCAGAGTGCTATGGGTATACAGCATCTCCCTCCTTCTGGCTATATTGACTTTCAAGGACACCTTTCTCCAATGGCACCAGTTGTAGGCTAGGTGATGGCTGTTTCTTTTTTGTGAAAACCAGAGCCATACCTGACTCCAATTTCCAGGTAATTCAACATACTCTATATAGCCATTGAATTAGGCTATACGTTATATATCTCTGGAAAAGGGAGTATTTACGGATTATTGACGTACATAGATATGATTAATAGGATGTTATATGTGTTTAGACCACTGAAATTGTTAAATGTGCCACTGTAAACCACAGAAGATGAGAATTACAAATCTGGCGTTTGGTTTTACAGTGAACTACGCAGTGAAGATTACTGCATACAGCAGTAGAGATGGTTTGGTACCTCTTACTAAGCAACACAATTTCACTCAGTAAGGTCTCCTATTTTCAACTAGTATTTCCATTTATCAATTTAAATGATCACTTCCTCTTATCTGATTACCCACTGGACACTTTTTGTCCAACCCCCAATCAGCGACGCTCAGTGTTTATTGGACTGGCCATTTCCTCTCATTGGACATAGCCTGGGGGCTGTTCCAAGGTGCAGTGGTGACTGGATAAGTGGCAAACCGCCACACTTGGTGGCGCACACAATGAACACTTAATTTTATTTTCATTATTTTAATTACACAGTGAAAGTGCAGGTCCCTGCCCCCTGTTTACTTCCTGTAGTGTCGCACACACCATTTTCATCATGTGAGTGCTGTGGGTCCTGACCATTTTGAAACGATTCCGAGGTTGTCAAGAGAAAAAAATGAAATGATGACACCATTTCATATGGGCCGGAGTACTCGATACATTTTTCTTTTTTTCCCTCTTGTGCTTCACACACACACACACACACACACACACACACACACACACACACACACACACACACACACACACACACACACACACACACACACACACAAAAATATACCCCACCTTTCACGCCCACAGACGTTAGCTAGATGTAACGTTAAGTGCTTAACTGTAAGTGTTTGCCAATCGTTTCTATTCTGTCGAAGTGACCTTAATTAGAGCTAAAATGTATAAAAACATGGAAAGCAGTCCCAACCATGTCACAATTTCTCTTCCTCTTCAAATTCTGTTTCTGTTGGAAACTGCATACAGTCCACATATTTGTTCTGGTTCCAACCTCTACTGACAGTAAACTTGGCATGTTACATGATACATTGGCGTGCATTGCACCCAACTAGGATTTTAATGTTCCTTCTCTGTAGTTCATCATCCTTTTGAGTAGTACATTTTAACATGGTACAGTACCTTAAGTATTCATACCCCTTGACCGATTCCACATTTTGTTGTTATAGCCTGAATTCAAAAGGGATTATATTATTTTCTCACCCATCTACACACAATACCCCTAATTACAAAGTGAACTAAATGTTTTTTAGAAATGTTTGCAAATTGATGGAAAAATGAAATGCAGAAATATTTAATTTACATAACTATTCAGTCATCACACATTAGAAGCACCTTTTGGCAGTGATTACAGCTGTGGGTCTTACTGGGTAAGTTCCTAAGAGCTTTGCACAACTGGATTGTACAATACTTGCACATTCTTAAAATAATTCTTCAAGCTTGTTGAAGTTGGTTGTTGACCATTGCTAGACAGCCATTTTCAAGTCTTGCCATATATTTTCCAAGCTGATTTAAGTCACAACTAACTAATCCACAGTGTATGTGTGGGGTACAGAGATGAGGTAGTCATTCAAAAACCATGTTAAAGTCCATGCAATTTGTGACTTGTTAAGCAAATTTTTACTCCTGAATTTATTTAGGCTTGCCATAACAAAGGGGTTGAATACTTATTGACTCAAAACATTTCAGATTTTCAAAAACATAATTACACTTGACATGATGCGGTATTATGTGTGTGTGTAGGCCAGTGACTCAGTCTCAATTTAATCAATTTTATATTCAAGCTGTAACAACAAAATTTGGAACAAATGTAGAGGTGGGAATACTTTCTGAAGGCATTGTGTATCTAGCTATTCTGAAAGAGGACAAACTAGTCTTGTAAAAGGCCAAACAAACCAGCCGAAGATAACAACCCATCCTCCCTTCTGCCTGAGGGCTTGGGACCCTCTTAATATGTCCATCTCCAAAAGCACAGAAATCAGAGATGCTAAACTACACTGGAGAGGAGTAGATCTGGGCTAACTGCGTGCCTCCTAAGTGCACTAAAAGAAAACAAATCTGATGTCAATAGTTTTTTGGCATCACTCATCATAAAACCTTTTATTCCGAGGTTCCCCAGGCTTCAGTAAAAGCCTTTTCATTCAATGCCTTTTTCTTAGCAAGCCCAAGATTAGAAAGGACTACCCTACCCCATTGCTTTTCTCTGTAACCCCCCCCCCCCTCCCCTTTCCCTACTTCACATAATGTATTGTCAAGAGGACATTGTTGGTAGTTTTTGTGTCATTTTTATACAACCCTTTTGAATTAGATTTGTCTTTAATTTTCTCTCGTCTGTAGAGAACAAGTGGAGCGAACTGTGAATCCAGAGGGCTCGCTTTTCCCGTGTTCATTGAAGGTCTAGAGTGTGTCCCAAATGGTACCCTATTTCTTACATAGTGAACAACTTTTGACCAGGGCTGGGTCAATAGGGCTCTGGTCAAAAGTAGTGTAGGGAATAGAGTTAAATTTGGGATGCAGACCTAGTCCACCAGAAACACATTGGAGTACAGCTAATGCCTGCTGTAACAAAAACTTATGGGATGTGGTGCAGCACGCCCTTAGGGTTTTCTGGTTGACAATGTTTGCATCCCAAATGGCACCCTATTTCCTACATAGTACACTACTTTTGACCAGAGCCAAGATCCCTGCTATGTGGGCAAAGGCCAGGCCGTGGGTATCATTTTCAAGAATGACAAAATTGATCACTAACATTTTGAAGTTGAGCCATTTTGCTTTGCTCTGCTTTGCAGTTTCTCTGTAGTCTTACTGCAATTATAACACGGTGGTGTCAGAAGTTCTTCAACCTTGTCAAATATTACTAGAACATTAACCGTCGACAGAGATTTCTCCGAAAATAATGCTCTGAGTTTTGTCTGAGTTTAGAGTGACAAAGTAGCTATCTAACAGCTCTCACGTCTAGTAATTGAGCAGTCCCACACAGAGTGCATGGAATGGGGTCAGCGAAGGGAGCTGGGGGGCAGATAGGGTGCACTGGCTGTAGCTTTGACACCCCCTGCTGTAGAGAGACCTCCAAGGTTTATGATGATAGGTCCTCCAAGGGTTATTATTTTGTGAAAGTACCTCCAGGGTATGTGGGACGCTAGCGTCCCACCTGGCCAACATCCAGTCAGATTGCAGAGAGCCAAATTCAAATACAGAAATACTCATTATAAAAATTCAGAAAAGATACAACTATTTTACATAGGTTTAAAGATTAACTTCTTGTGAATCCAACCATGGTGTCAGATTTAAAAAATACTTTACGGCGAAAGCATACCTTACAATTAAGGTATGCCCAGTAGTCAAATCATTACAAACAATAACCAGCCAAGTAGAAGAGTTAGACAAGTCAGAAATAGAGAGAAAATGAATCACACCTTTGATCTTCATATGGTTGCATTCAGAAGACATTCATTTATTCAATAAATGTTCCTTTTGTTCGATAGTCTCTCTTTATATTCGAAAACCTCTGTTTTGTTTGCTCAAACGCAGTCACAACAGGCAGACAAAAAATCCAAATTGTATCCGTAAAGTTCATAGAAACATGTCAAACGATGTTTATATTATATCCTCAGAATGTTTTTAGCCGAAATATATAATATTTCAACCGGACAATAACGTTGTCAATATAAAAGGTAAACAAGAAAGGCACTCTCTCGGTCGCGTGCATGAAAAAGCTCTGTGACACGTCAGGGTCCACTCATTCAGACTGCTCTTACTCCCTTATTTTTCAGAATACAAGACTGCAACAATTTCTAAAGACTGTTGACATCTAGTGGAAGGCATAGGAACTGCAATTTGATACTGGATACTGTAATGGCTTTGAATAGAAAACTACAAAAAAAGAAAAATTCTACTTCCTGAATTGATTTTTCTCAGGTTTTCGCCTGCCAAATCAGTTCTGTTATACTCTGACACTATTTTAACAGTTTTTGGAAACTTTTGTGTTTTCTATCCGAATCTACCAATTATATGCATATCCTATCTTCTGGGCCTGAGTAGAAAGCAGTTTAATTTGGGCATGCTTTTCATCCAAAATTCCAAATGCTGCTCCATTCCCTAGAGAAGTTAACCAATGATTTGGAGACCTGATTTTGTATTTTTGGCTCTGAGCACAAAAATACACGTGGTCATCTCGACAATTAGCGGTTGCAACTAGTAGTTGGTCAGACCTAGTTTGCTATAGGCATATATTTCTACAATAGAGGAAGTTCAGATACATTATACAGTCGGAGGGAACATTTTCCCTGTTCAATTACATTTGGCTTAGATGATATACTGAACAAAAATATAAACACAAAATTTTTACCGAGTTGGAGTTCATATAAGGAAATCAGTGACTAATATATAGATTTCACATGACTGGGCATAGGCCCACCCACTTAGGAGCCAGCCCAGCCGATCACAAGAGTTTCCCCCCCACAAATAGCTAAATTACAAACAAATATGCCTCCGTTTCATCAGCTGTCCGGTTGACTGGTCGTAGACGAAGCCGGATGTGGAGGTCTTAGGCTGGCATGGTTGGTTACAGGTGCGGTTGTGAGGCTGTTTTGACAAACTGCCAAATTCTCAAAAATATTGGCAATAGCCCGTGTTGGAAAAAGTACCCAATTGTCATACTTGAGTCATTTCCTATTAAGGTATCCTTACTTTTACTCAAGTAAAAGTCCCCCAGTAAAATACTGCTTGAGTAAAAGCAAAGGTTGGTTTAAAATATACTTAAGTATCAAAAGTAAAAGTATAAATAATTTCAAATTTCTTATTAAGCAAAACGGACAGCACAATCTTGTTTTTTTAAATGCACGGCTAGCCAGGGGCACACTCCAACATAATTTACAAAAAAAGCATTTGTATTTAGTTAGTCCTCCAGTTCAGATGCAGTAGAGATGACCAGGGATTCTATTTAAGTGCCTAAATTAGACAATTTTCCTGTCCTGCTATGCGTTCAAAATGTAGTACTTTTGCGATTCAGGGGAAATATATGGAGTAGCAAGTACATTATTTCCTTAAGGAATGTAGTGGAGTAAGAGTAAATTGTTAAATATAAATAGTAAAGTACAGATTTCCCCCCCCCCCCAAAAAAATAACTTTAGTAGTACTTTCAAGTATTTTTATGTAAGTACTTTACACCCCGGGCACAGCTCTGGTGGACAAAATCTCTAAATTCTTTGGCAACAGCTCTGGTGGACATTGCTGCAGTTAGCATGCCAATTGCAATTGTATTACTCCCTTTCCTTAGAGGTCATATTGTTTTCCCTTATCTTCTGTGTGAGTGCTTTGTTCATGCATGTGAATGTGTGTGTGATCTTGATTGTGCTCCTCGGAAGTTTTGTGAGTTGGGTAAATGTACAGCAGTGGTCACCAACCTTTTCTGGGTCAAGATGACTTTCTGAGTCAAAATGCAAGCCGAGATCTATCGCTCAGTTCTCTAGCAATGAGGTTTGTGCAGTATGCTATAGGCCCAATACATTATCACTGCATATTGGCTACGCTTGAATTGCCCTGCCGTGTTGTTCTTCTCAGACCAGTGTTGAAATATAATTTCAAAATGATCACACTGGTAATAGATCATTTGTTGTATTACTTGTAAGGCACAGCTGAGTGATCATAATAATTAACTTTTTGTTATTATTGGAGGGATGGTCTGCATCTGATGGTCAGTCTCAGGGGAGGGAGCAGTGGTGAGGCTGCCTCTCACCCGACTCACCGTCCCTCTCTCCTTCCCTTCGCTGAGGAAACGGGACAGTCTTCCTTCTGATGGTGAAACTTTAGTTGCACTGTATTATGTCTGCCTCATGCACTAATTCATGTTACTCCTATGATAAACAACAATTAATTATGCAAGGTTATTAAACCACTTTGCTATACTCATTCATTGCAGTTGCAGTGCTGGTTGTAGCGTGAGTGGAAGTAGGGATGAAGTTTTGATAGTGCTAAATAACAACTTAAACCTGAACTTACTCGTAGAGTCATGGTTTTAAGTTTTTACATCTCTCACTAACTTTGCTTTGCGTTCGAGGCTTCTCTACAGTCTATGGTTCGAGGAAACTGTGCAGACACAGTGATCTGAACTATCTGATTGGCCAGCAGAAGGCCTATAGGTACACTTGACTTGCTCCCTGGGCCGGCCTGGGAGGCGGATTTCTATCTTCAGACACATGAAATGGTTAAAAATGACAACACACTGCCTTCCTGACGCTAGGGCTGCTGAATCAAGTGCACCTACTGCCAAACAGAGCGAAAACATATTATTATTTTTTTGACCGGTCGGTGACCATTGATGTTCAGTATTAATTTTGGTTTTGTGTGTGTACTATTCTGTGAAGCTTTATCTTTAGTGTGTGTGTGTGTGTGTGTGCACTCGTGCGCATGCACCCTTGCATACGTCTCATCTGTCAAGTCTCTTGCCCCATCCCAAGACTTGAATTACTGTCCATTCTCTTCAAGTGTGTCCCGGCACCTCTGAAACCTGCTCTCTTTGCCTCTGCGTCTCCTCCGCGAAGCCTGAAAAGGAACCCAGCTAAATTACATGCTGCCCACAGAATTTATCGTTGCAATGTTTGGCTTTAAAGCCCTGTGTTGCTCTCCCCCTTGGAACAGATCTGGTGGTGGACTTTGTAAGGTAGCAAGGCTATCACTTCTCAGCTCTTTTGTGTAAATATTTCAACCGGAGCTCTATATTGTTAGGAAATTACGTTTCATACTTGCAAATCTGGCAGGTGAGGTTATGTTTTTCTGTCTTCTCAGTAAGAAGGCATTACTCAGGCAGATATTATGTTAACTCTCAAAGGCCTCTCGCTCACTCTCTCACACCCACACACAATGGAACTCAGTCACTGTGTCTCTGGGAGACATCTAAACCACAATTCTTCATTTGTGGCAAGGGTACATATTCTACTCACAAAAACAATGTTTACAGTGTGACATAACAAGAAACCCAACCACATAAACTGAAACATGCACTCTTTCATTGTTGAGAGGAATGCTCTTTTTATATGACTACAGCTTTCGGTTCCATTGGACCCTCTGTGTCCAGGAATTTCTTAAATTAATTTGTCTCAATACACCAACAAAATGGAGACTGCGTCGAGCAAACCAACCAAACCCTAGCGAGCAAGAGCTGAATTTCAGCTGTGCAAAGCTAGTCTACCTTCTCTGTCAAGGTGGTCCCGACTTTGGGTCCGTAGACAGGCTTCTCTTCAATCATGCTCTTCAGGCTGTCGTACCCAGTTGGTGTGAAGAGCTTGGTTCTTCTCTCTGCACAAGGGTAAGCACCCTGAACAGATGCTCTGTTGATTGGGCAGTCTGTCTTCAGTGTGCATCCCAATTGGCATCCTAATCTCTACATAGTGCACTACTTTTGACGAGGGCCCATGGGACCATTTGGGACGCATCCATAGTGTTTAATGGCTCAGTGTTAAGTTACTGTATGTTGATACCCGCAAGCCTGTTCTCTCCATATCTGATAGTCGTTACTGCTGCCTTTGTTATTAGTTTAGATTATGTGCCCGTGTGTGGTATGTATTAATGCGCCCGTGTGCTCTTACACAGGGTTGGGATATCAGGCAGATTATATTCCATGGTCAATTTTTATGCACTGCAAAGAATGTATCCCACTCTGCCAATTTCACCTTGTCTCATGCAAGCCGAAAGCCAGACATCGATCAAATGAGATGTCCCTGCACCAAATATCCCTTGTTTTCTAACGACGTATTTGTTTTTTTTGTATGGATGCTCGAAATGACTTTACATTAAAAGCTGATATTGAAATGCCATTATATCAATGTATTGATCTTCATTGGCTGTATGTTTAGCGTTAATTAACCGTGACCGTTAGGCTTGGGCGGTGTTCCCTGTATACTGGGGTATTTGAAAAAATAACGTCAGCTAGGGAGCCAGCCAGCTAATGTTAGCTAGCTAGTTAACAGTACACTTTAGCTTGAAATGAAACCACTTTCTGTCAAAATTAGAAACGTATATCTGAATGTACCTAGCTATCTTACCTGTATACATCATCATACATGACTGACGCATCTCTCTTTCAGGAATGCCATACCAGGGTTGCCCATAGTTTGAAGATGTAATCCGGAGACATGTGTTTTCTCCATCTCTTTAGCTATCCTACTCTAATTCCACTGATTTTCAAAACTTGATCCTCCAGAAAGTGGAGAGCAACACTTATGCTGCTCCACAACACAATACATTTTAAAAAAGCCGCGTTCGACAGGACTACCAACAGACTGACGAGTTTAAATAGACAGCAGCCTTCAATATGGCTGGACAATCCAAACTCCTCTCTCGGCATGTCCAGCCAACTCATTATCTCAGCCAATAATTGCAAGTGGGAAGGTTTGTGCTCTTTTTCTGTGGCTTAACCAACAAGGCTCCTAATTTTAAAAAATATTTGTATTTACAGATGGTATACAAGTTTGTTATTAAGGCACATGAAAGTTTATGTGTTAAAGGCATTTCTGCCAAAAAACGCATTGATTAAAAAAGAATAATACTTTTGAACTGTTCTCCTGTGAAGTCGTGACTAGCGTCATACGCCTAGTTTCCTGAATAAGCATTTTCTATGCATTCATAAATCAACCAAAATAAGTTAGCCATTTTGATGTAAGAAAAAAATGTATATGGCTACAGTGGCTATGTTGAGTGTAAAAGTGATCATTTGAAACGGGTCCTTTATGCTAGATTTTGTTATTTGGCAACTAGTTGTGTATTTTATATGAATGTCTTCAATCAAAATATACACTGAATGAACAAAACATTAAGAACACATCCTATTATTAAGTTACACACTCAGAACAGCCTCAATTTGACGGGCATGGACTCTATAAGGTGTTGAAAGCGTTCCACAGGGATGCTGGCCTATGTTGGCTCCAATGCTTCCCACAGTTGTCAAGTTGACTGGATATCATTTGGATGTTGGGCCATTATTGATGCACACCTGTTGCAGTTCTTGACACAAACCGATGTACATGGCAACTACTACCATACACTGTTTAAAAGCACATATTTTCTTGCCCATTCCCCCTCTGAATGGCACACATACACATTCCATATCTCTATTGTCTCTACAAATTATAATTTTTAACCTGGATTTAACAAGTGACATCATTAAGGGATCCAGCTTTCACCTGGTCAGTCTGTCATTGAAAGAGCAGGTGTTCATAATGTTTGGTGCACTCGGTGTATATGGGCTGCATGATACTACTATAGGCTATGGATGATTTGAGGAAGTCGCAAAGAAGCATGCACTTTGTTCCTTGCCTCAGGCTTCACACGCTATCTCTCATCAAGTGATCATATTTTCAGGCATCAGCCTATTCTCAATTTAATCTCGTCTTTACTAATATGTAAAAATTTGTTTTGATTTAGAATGGCCAATTTTTAAGGACACATTATTAACCTGTTGATCCTACTTGAGACGCAGACGTCTCAAGTAGGCACCTGGAAATGCAAATGCGCTACGCTAAATGCTAAATGTACTCGTTAAAACTCAAACGGTCATTAAAACACACATACAGGGTATTGAATTAAAGCTACACTCGTTGTGAATCTAGCCAACAAGTCAGATTTTTAAAATGCTTTTCGGCGAAAGCATGAGAAGCTATTATCTGATAGCATGCAACACCCCAAAATGCCTGAAGGCGACGTAAACAAAAGAATTAGCGTAGCCGGCGCTACACAAAGAACCTGAAATAAAATATAAAACATTCATTACCTTTGACGAGCTTCTTTCTTGGCACTCCTATATGCCCCATAAACATCACTATTGGGTATTTTTTTTCGATTAAATCGGTCCATATATACCCAAAATAGCCATCTATGGAAACTGTGTAATTCAGAAAAAACATTGTTTCAAAACGCTGCGTCATTTTTTTTAATTAAAAAAGTCGACGATAAACTTTCACAAAACACTTCGAAATACTTTTGTAATCCAACTTTAGGTATTAGTAAACGTTTATAATCTATCAAAATGATCACGGGGCGATGTGTATTCAATAGCTCCACGTCTTCAAATCATGGTCGAAAATCTCTCCTCCAAAACATCCTGTCGGATACCGGAAGAAATTGAATGTCTTTCCTTTGTTTGACTAAGAAATAACTCTCAGGAAAATGACGTCAATGGCGACATCGTGTGGAATCTGTAGGAATTGCCCTATTTAATTTGGTGTCCTTTAAACAATACATGCAAGTGGCGCATGGATAGTATTGTCAGCTTTCAGTGACCAGTTTTTCTTGCGCTTTTCGATGAAACACACGCTCTGTTATAGTCACAGCCGTGACTTAACCAGTTTTAGAAACTTCAGAGTGTTTTCTATCCACACATACTAATCATATGCATATACTATATTCCTGGCATGAGTAGCAGGACGCTGAAATGTTGCGCGATTTTTAACAAAATGTTCGAAAAAGGAGGGGGTAGACTTAAGAGGTTTTAAATGTCTGTTAGTCACATGTCTGTGGAACTTGTTCCTTATGTTCATACACATTTTTACACATGTTAAATTTGCTGAAAATATATGCAGTGTACAGTGAGAACATTTATTTTTTTGCTGAGTTTAGATGAGAACTCTCTTGGTAGATAGTGTCGTCTACAGCTTATCATAAGGTACTCTACCTCAGGCTAGCTGTACCTTGACTTATTTAATATTAGACATTGCGCCAGCTGTTATTGACAAAAAGACACACACCCCTCGTCTTTCCAGGGTCAGCGTCTCTGTTCTGCCGGTGCATGGAGAATCCCGCTAGCTCTATATTGTCCGTATCGTTGTTCAGCCGAGTCTCTGTGAATCATAAGATGTTACGGTTTTTGATGTCCCGTTGGTAGGATAATTTTAATCGTAGGTCATCAATTGTCTTATCCAATGATTTCACATTAGCAAGAATAACGGATGGCAGTGGGAGATTAATTGCTTGCGTACAGATTCTCTTTTTACTAGGTTTATTTTCCAATAAAAAGACAGCGATACAAACATTGACATTCATTGTACTGTTGAATGGGATGGCCAATTTAGAGGACAAAACCTAACTCAAACATACACAAAATAAGAACACTAAATTCTATTAGGTGGTATATGTATAAGAATACAGTATACAGCATATATTACAAGCAGTGTAGTTAAGCCAAAAATAAATATTGAGTGGAGTACAGCCCAGAGTAGCAGCAGATCATCAATCCAGTTATGAAGCGGGACTAGACCATTTATCCAGTATCGGCTGCCATATTTGTAAAACATGACTTCTATTGGAGTTATTGTATCAAATCTTTTCCGTATGTATTACATTCCCTAAATCCCGTTACCATATTTCAATGGTAGGTACTAGAGGTCGACCGATTATGATTTTTCAACACCGATACCGATTATTGGAGGACCATAAAAGCCGATACCGATTAATCGGCCGATTTTTATTATTTATTTGTAATAATGACAATTACAACAATACTGAATGAACACTTATTTTAACTTAATATAATACATCAATAAAATCAATTTAGTCTCAAGTAAATAATGAAACATGTCCAATTTGGTTTAAATAATGCAAAAACAAAGTGTTGGAGAAGAAAGTAAAAGTGCAATATGTGCTATGTAAGAAAGCTAACGCTTCAGTTCCTTGCTCAGAACATGAACATATGAAAGCTGGTGGTTCCTTTTAACATGAGTCTTCAATATTCCCAGGTAAGAATTTTTAGGTTGTAGTTATTATAGGACTATTTCCCTCTATATCATTTGTATTTAATTAACCTTTGACTATTGGATGTTCTTATAGGCACTTTAGTATTGCCAGTGTAACAGTATAGCTTCCGTCCCTCTCCTCACTCCTCCCTTGGCTCGAACCAGCAACACAACGACAACAGCCACCATCGAAGCAACGTTACCCATGCAGAGCAAGGGGAACAACTACTAGAAGGCTCAGCGCAAGTGATGTTTGAAACGCTATTAGCGCGCACTAACTTGCTAGCCATTTCACTTTGGTTACACCAGCCTCATCTTGGGAGTTGATAGGCTTGAAGTCATAAACAGCGCAATGCTTAATGCACAACAAAGAGCTGCTGACAAAACGCACAAAAGTGCTGTTTGAATGAATGTTTACGCGCCTGCTTCTGCCTACCACCACTCAGTCAGATACTTAGATACTTGCATGATTGTATGCTCAGTCAGATTATATGCAACGCAGGACACGCTAGATAATATCTAGTAATATCATCAACCATGTGTAGTTAACTAGTGATTGTGATTGATTGTTTTTTATAAGATAAGTTTAATGCTAGATAGCAACTTACCTTGGCTTACTGCATTCGTGTGGAGTGCAACGAGAGAGAGGCAGGTTGTTCTTGCGTTGGACTAGTTAACTGTAAGGTTGCAAGATTGTATCCCCCGACCTGACAATGTGAAAATCTGTCATTCTGCCCCTGAACGAGGCAGTTAACCCACTGTTCCTAGGCCGTCATTAAAAATAAGAATGTGTTCTAAACTGACTTGCCTAGTTAAATAAAGCTATAATTTTTTTTATTTTTAATCGGCAAATCGGCGCCCAAAAATTCTGATTGTTATGAACTTTAAATCGGCCCTAATTAATCGGCCATTCCGATTAATCGGTCGACCTCTAGTAGGTACAGTCTCCAATTTCCAAAATTGCAATATGAGCCTTTTGGCTAATTGAGTGCAAAGGGAGACCGCCTTCCCCTCCGGGTTTTTCCCATCAACTCTACCAAACAGAGCGATCAATGGGTCTGGGGCTATAACTCTATCGAAGGCTTTAGATAAGCAATCAAAAATGAGAGCCCAGTAAGCATGTAACTTAGGACATGTCCAAAATAAGTGGGTCAACGTTCCCTCATCCTGCTTGCACCTCTCACACAGTGATGAGGTGTCCGCCTACAGATTCTCAGAAGGCTGCCTGGTCTGCAGCCTCTTTTCCTGCGTCTTTACTTCACGCAAAAGTTGTGGATCTGGGCCTGTTCCAGTGAAAACAGGATATCCTTCTCATCGGACTCGTTATAGGAAAATGTTTCTTCCAGTCAGCGGTGAGTAATCGCTGTTCTGATATCCGGTAGTTATTTTCAGTCATGAGAGACGGTAGCGGCAAAATGTACACAATACCTTTTTAAAAGTTACACAACGCAAAAAAACTAACAAGATGGCACAATTGGTTGGGAGAAATGTAAAACGTTGATACAAGTGTCGTGTGCTGGCAGTCAATCGCGTAACCGCTGACTCCCAAACTGGGCCATTCAGTGTTGTTGTTAATGTATATAGGTAGTAGGCCAAGCTGTAGCATTAGCAATGTCTTTCAAGAGGAGACAACTCACAAATATGGAAATTTTATACATTTTATAAAGATTTTATAAATTCTGACAAGGAGTCTGAGTATGAAAATATAATCAGATTGTGACAGTGAGGAGCTGCCCCCCATCCTTGTAGACATTGAGAACCCTGAATCTGAGGCCTCCTTGTCCACTGACGAAGTTCCAGGTCCCTTTTGAAGATGCTGGTGGTAAGGGAGGCCGACTGACAGTGGATGAAGTACATTAGGTCTGTTGTAGCTGGTAGGCTACCAGCCATTTCACCCCTCCTGGCCCTGCTGTTTGCTTTGATGCGTCCCAGTCTGGAATGCAAAGCTCCTTGCCTTTTCGCTCTGAGGCAGAGCGCTTTAAGGTGTTTTTGACAGAGGAGCTAGTGGGAGACATGGTACTGGAGAACAATCGCTATGCCTTGGCGCTATAGGAGAAGAGCGGGCCAAGAGTGTGGGGGAATCTTGTGAAATGTATTCCTTCCTGGTGACAGTCCTTCTCATGGGAATAGTAAAGAATAACTCCCTAAGAAAATAGTGGAGCACAGATCCTATGTTTGCAACTCTCTTCTTTGACACCCTCTTTTCCCAAGACCGCTTTCTAGTTCTGCTGCGATGCCTGCATTTCATCAACAATGTTACTGCCAACCTAAATATGAATGTTCCTAAGTCTGACATCGGCATTTGGTCGGGTCTTTGTGCCACACAAGGACCTAGGCATTGAGACCCTGATGTTATGGAAGGCTAGGCTGGTGTTCCATCAATATATTCCCTCTAAAAGGCACAGGTTTGGGGTCAAGTTCCTTTGTGTGCAACATGAAGACAGGATTTGTCCAGGACATTATAGCCTACACAGGGTCCACCACTGACATCCAACATTGAGGGGCTCGGGGTGTCCGGGTTCACGGTGATGACAATGCTGGCTCCTCATCTCAGCAAGGGACGCTCTTCCAGCGTCTGTTCTCCAAATGCACAGGGGCCTGTGGCACAGCTTGCTCGAACAGGAAGGGGATTCCGTCATTCGGATGCAGAGGGGAGGTGGAGTTCAAGGAGAATGGTCAACAGCTGGCAGTAAAGTGGCATGAGAAACGAGACGTCCATGTCCTCTCCACAATCCATACAGCAACCATGTTGGCCACAGGGAAGGTGGACCACCTGACGGGAGAGAGAAAGATCAAACCAGACTTTGTGCTTGACTTTAGTGTCAAAATGGGAGCAGTGGATAAGAAGGACATGATAAACAGCTTTGTGGGAATGCGCTCAGAAAACTACCAAGTGGCATTATATAATTTTCCATCTGCTCGACACTGCTGCCCTGAATGGACACACATTTCACTGCCAACTACCAGGTGAGATGATTACTGAACAAGGTATTTTTTGTAATTGAAGGTATAGTTCCATTATGCAATTATAGTGACTCTCTCACCCACCTACCCACTGCGTCATCCTCTCCCTTCCCTCAACCTCCCCATTCGCTCTCCCCCATAGGTAAAGGAACTACCTACCAAAAGTACAGAGAACCTAATGAGAGCTGCTGGGGGAGCACCACACCCTTTGGCGCTGGGGGCCGTCCTGCTGCAGACAATCCTCTACGCCTCCCTGCGAAGTCCCTCAAAGTACTGCTCAAGGTAGTCACACATGGAGGCACTGCAAAGTCTGCCTGTCTGGCACCAGGAGAAGGAAGCAGAGATTGACAGAGCATATGTTTTTAGCTTGTGACACCTCTGCTTCACCATGCTTTGGAGAGTACCATATGCTTAAGCACTATTGAGCACATCTACAGGTGATCTGCCATGATACTATGCCTTTGGAGGTGGGGGGTGGAAATGCAGTAGTTCAGTCTGCATGAAATATGGGTTATGCATATTATGCATATTCAAGTTTTCCTCTAATAAAACAAGCTTTTGTTGTTGTTCAACCTCCACCAATACTTCAATAAAATATGCCTATATGTAATTTGTCATCTGTGTTTTCATGCTGTGTTTTCATCCAGTAAAACTGCTAAAGAATGTATGCTAGCATACAAAAGCTGGCCTCAATCTTCAGCTCGAAAGATGTCCCGTTCCAGTTATGATGTTCAATATTGTTTGTGTGTGGTTTCTGAAAGTAAAGGTTAAAGATGAATTATTAGTTATTAGAATGCAATATCTGGATATAACAAAACAATATTAAAAAGTAACACGATATAAAAATAATGAACTGCGTTGACAATCACAAATGAGTTATTTAACAGTAAGAAAAAGGAACTGTTGAGCTCTACAAGGTGGCAGGGCAGAACAGAGCTATGCTAAACAGGCCAAATGAAAACAAACCATGGTCATAAGGCTTCAATGTAGCTTCAAAATACAACACAAGCTAATACTTCTCTGACACAATTAGCATCGTTTTACAGAGATAATAGAATGTAGCTAGCTTTATAAGCACCATAAAGGTTATGAAATGAGTAACGTTAGCTCGCATGGCCACGGTTATAAGGAGTACACACAAATATACTATGTTCCATACATAGTGTGCTACAGTAGAAACGACAACACCACATACAGTATCTGTTATAACGTAAGAAGGAACACATGTCCAAAGTTATCATATAGTAATGAAAAACAACAATGAAGGCGAAGCGGGCACCAGCAGGAAAATGTTTCTGCTGCGCCTATTCTGACTGGAGATGCGCAAATGTCTTTATACTTGATCTGCGGAAACAATGGGGAAGTGCTTGGGGAAGTTTGTCCGGAACAGTTATGCCTTGAAAATGTCTGCATAAGTGACATGGCCTACTTTTATGCAAATTAATGAGGTGGAACACACCTCAATTCAAACTGTAGGAAATACAACTTGTTAAATAATTTGAAATTGACAAATTCAAACAGCCTAATAATAGTTTGGGGGCAGCGTGGATGAACTGTCCTGTTGCGTAACAATCACATTTTGGAACAGTGAGCACATTCTGACATCACGTGCATAAACTCACGCTGGGGCGACTGTTAGATATATTTGGAACTCGCATGAAAAGTTGAATACATTTGCAAACATTTCTGAAATTAGTTTTTGCTTTGTCATTATGGGGTATAGTGTGTAGATTTGAGGGGAAAAAAACAATTGAATCCATTTTAGATTAAGGCTATTACCTAACAAAATGTGGAAAAAGCCAAGGGGTCTGATTACTTTCCGAATGCGCCATGTTCTCCCCCAGACTCATGGATAGAAAGTTTGGAGTGTAGCATAATGTAACCAGTCCATCCAGTGTGCATAATAATACAGTCCACACTGTTTAATTTCGGAGTATATGATATCCACCAAAGATATCGTAAATCCGTTTTTTTTCATTGTTTTTCTGCCATGCATAATATGCGGTAGGCTATTAGGCAGTGTATTGTATAATGACAATGATTATTTTAATTGTTTTTTTGGTGGAGCTTGGGCTCATATAGGCCTATGGATAAGCGGTAATATGCATATGGTTGTTTTGAATGAATCATAACCTTAAAAAACGCTGTCCATTTAGTTGTTTGGCCACATTTCCAGTGTGTTTAACAACTTGCCTGCTGTCTCAATGGCAGACCTGGGTTAAATGGTATTTGCTTTCTGGGTGATTCTCATGAAACCAGTTTTAACCATGGCAGTAGCAAATTGAATTAGAAAACCATGATGCATCTGCAAAAATCAGCTATCATTCTGAAGACTAAGATGCCTTGCTTATGGCACAGTATGTTATTTTAAATGTATTTTCATCCAAAGTTCTCATTACCGAAATGCATCCTGATTTTAAATTCTCAGGTCATTTTATAACGTTTTGCTTTAGAAAACCTTTAGAAAAACTTATTTGAATAAAACAAAATATGTAGCTGTAGTTTGTCCATAGATCATACAAATGGTATGCTAGTTGAAGTTTACATTAAACTATAATATTTATTACGTAAAAACAGTGTCTGTGGACATCCTCATTACTGTAACACTTTAAGTTTCTGTAAAAACTGCAATCATTTTTTCAATAGTGTTAGTCACCTATGATGCATTATCTAGATGAGTAGTCCTTAGATGAGCACAAGTTCATTTAATTTCTTTACGTACAGTTTCATTCAGAATTTTACATACACCTTAGCCAAATACATTTAAACTAAATATTTCACAATTCCTGACATTTAATCCTAGTAAAAATTCCCTGTTTTAGGTCAGTTAGGATCACCACTTTGTTTTAACAATGTGAAATGTCAGAATAATAGTAGAGAGAATGATTTATAAAAAAATATATATATTTCATCACATTCACAGTGGGTCAGAAGTTTACATACACTCAATTATTATTTGGTAGCATTGCCTTTACATTGTTTAACTTGGGTCAAATGTTTCGGGTAGCCTTCCACAAGCTTCCCACAATAAGTTGGGTGAATTTTGCCCCATTCCTCCTGACAGAGCTGGTGTAACTGAGTCAGGTTTGTAAACCTCCTTGCTCGCACAGGCTTTTAACAGTTCTGCCCACAAATATTCCCACAAATATTCTATAGGATTGAGGTCAGGGCTTTGTGGTCAGGGCTTTGTGATGGCCACTCCAATATCTTGACTTTGTTGTCCTTAAGCCATCAGACTGTTAAACAGCCACCACTAACATTGAGTGGCTGCTGCCAACATACTGGCTCAACTCCAGCCACTTTAATAATGGAAATTGATGTAAAAAATGTATCACTAGCCACTTTAAACAATGCCACTTAATATAATGTTTACATACCCTACATTACTCATCTCATATGTATATGTATATACTGTACTCTATATCATCTACTGCATCTTTATGTAATACATGTATCACTAGCCACTTTAAACTGACACTTTGTTTACATACCCTACATTACTCATCTCATATGTATATACTGTACTCGATACCATCTACTGCATCTTGCCTATGCCGTTCTGTACCATCACTCATTCATATATCTTTATTTAGATGTCCTTTATCCCTTTACACTTATGTGTATAAGGTAGTAGTTGTGGAATGGTTAGGTTAGATTACTCTTTGGTTATTACTGCATTGTCGAAACTAGAAGCACAAGCATTTCGCTACACTCGCATTAACATCTGCTAACCGTGTGTATGTGACAAATAAGATTTGATTTTGCCATAATTTTGGAAATATGCTTGGGGTCCATTGTCCATTTGGGAGACCCATCTGCGACCAAGCTTTAACTTCCTGACTGATGTCTTGAGATGTTGCTTCAATATATCCACATCATTTTCCATTCTCATGATTCCATCTATTTTGTGACGTGCACCAGTCCCTCCTGCAGCAAATCATCCCCACAACATGATCCTGCCACCCCCGTGCTTCATGGTTGGGATGGTGTTCTTTGGCTTGCAAGCCTCCCCATTTTTCCTCCAAGCATAACGATGGCCATTATGGCCAAACAGTTCATTTTTTGTTTCATTTGAAGTCGGAAGTTTACACACACTAAGGTTGTAGTCATTAACTTGTTTTTCAACCACACCACACATTTCTTGTTAACAAACTATAGTTTTGGCAAGTCGGTTAGGACATCTATTTTGTGCATGACACAAGTAATTGTTCCAACAATTGTTTACAGACAGATTATTTCACTCATTCACTGTATCACAATTCCAGTGGGTCAGAAGTTTACATACACTAAGTTGACTGTGCCTGTTAACAGCTTGGAAAATTCCAGAAAATGATGTCATGGCTCTAGAAGCTTCTGATAGGCTAATTGACATAATTTGAGTCAATTGGAGGTGTACCTGTGGATGTATTTCAAGGCCTACCTTCAAACTCAGTGCCTCCTTTGCTTGAAATCATGGGAAAATCAGAAGAAATCAGCCAAGACCCCAGAAAATAAATTGTAGACCTCCACAAGTCTGGTTCATCCTTGAGAGTAATTTCCAAACTCCTGAAGGTACCACGTTCATCTGTACAAACAATAGTACGTTAGTATAAACATCATGGGACCACGCAGCCGTCATACCACTCAGGAAGGAGGTGCTTTCTGTCTCCTTGAGATGAACGTACTTTGGTGCGAAAATGCCAAACATTCCCAGAACAACAGCAAAAGTCCTTGTGAAGATGCCGGAGGAAACAGGTACAAAAGTATCTATAGCCACAGTAAAACAAGTCCAATATTAACATAACCTGAAAGGCCTATCAGCAAAGAAGAAGCCACTGCCCCAAAACCACCATAAAAATGCCAGACTACAGTTTGCTACTGCGCAGTACAGATTGTACTTTTTGGAGGCATGTCCTCTGGTCTGATAACAAAAATAGAACTGTTTGGCCATAATGACCATTGTTATGTTTTGGAGGAAAAGCGGGAGGCTTGCAAGCCAAATAACACCATCCCAACCGTGAAGCACGGGGGTAGCAGCATCATGTTGTGGGGGTGCTTTGCTGCAGGAGGGACTGGTGCACTTCACAAAATCTGTTATCTGTGGAAAAATCGTACTATACGATATATCGGTAAAAACACAATATTGTCTGATAATATTTGTGAATCGGTCGGGCTCTATCCAATAGATCATAAAACTCTAACCAGTTCCTGTCAATTGCTTTGTGCTACCAAAAAAAGATGTGAGGCCAACAAATCTTATATGCAGAAACTCTCACAGCTTCCAAAGTTCTGAAACCAATATCTGATGTAAACTGGACACAAGGGTGTTAAGTTTATGGCCTCTGTCTACTGTCAGTTTGGTGCCTATTTTGTTTGTCTCGTCTCGAGAATCTGGTAGTGCTTGGCCTCTCTTTTTCATCAGCGCTCACTAGTGGAACCTTGAAGCTCAAGCCCTGACCAATCTATTTGATTGGAGAGAATACGACGTCAATACCAGATAACGGATGGGACGAGACAGCCCCTCCCTCTAGCTCTCTCACCCTCCTCTTCCCTCCATTCCCTGCTAGCACCTCTTTCTGATTTTCTGTGGTTTTTGTCTGTGTCCCCACATGTGCATGTGCTTTTGTGATCATATACATGCACAAAGCCTGTGTGAAGAGGGTGAGTTGTTGTGGAAGTGGGGGTGTGTGTGGCTCACACTGGCTAGTGCTGATATACTAAACAGCGAGCTATGACTAAGGTGATGCAAGTTTCTGTAAAGCACGTGCCTCAGTCTTATCTGATCCCCACCTGTGATCCCCATCTATGTTTAATTCCTTAAGCGCATTGAGGGAATGTTTAATCACAGTGTAAGGTGTATTGGCAGCCACATAGTGGACTTTTCCTTTTTCCACTAACCATGGTAGTGTCCCTATTCATTATATAGTGTACTACTTTTGACCAGGAACCATAGGGCTATGGTCAAAAGTAGTGCACTATATAGGGAATAAGGTACCATTTGGGACATAGACCATATCACTGATCTCTTTAGTCTGCCTTGCAATCTGTATCAGCGTCTGCTGAAAAGGTCAGGGTTCGTAGACCTTGATTTTATGTAATTTCTCTCAACAGGGAATTGATCTGGGTGCTGATGGCTATGATAAAGGCCCGGCTCCTAGTGCGTTTGGTCTGTAAATGTTTTGCTAGCTTATTTAATTTTCTTATTTCAATGGGTTTTAAGTCAACCTGATAAACATGGAGGCTTACATTATCCCCTGGTAAGAGTCGGTGGCCTTGCCATACATAGCCACAAAACAGTATACAGTGTTTACTTTTGGCTAATGCAATCAAATCAATTAAAATGTTATTAGTCACATACACATATTTAGTTGATGTTATTGTGAAATGCTTGTGTTCCTAGCTCCAACAGTGCAGTAGTATCTAACAATACACAACAACACACAAATCTAAAAGTAAAAGAATGGAATTAAGACATTTATAAATATTAGTACGAGCAATGTCAGAATGGCATTGACTAAATTACAGTAGAATAGAATACAGTATATACATATGAAATGAGGAATGCAGTATGTAAATATTATTAACCTTTCTAGTGCAGGGTTTCCGCTAGCGGAACACCTCGACAACATTCCGCTGAAAAGGCAGCAACTTTCACAAATTAACAAATCCAATACATCAAATGAAAGAGAAACTTCTTGTTAATCTACCCATCGTGTCCGATTTCAAAAATGCTTTTCAGCTAGAGCACAACATTTGATTATGTTAGAGCATCGCCCAAGTCGAAAAAACACAGCAATTTTTCCAGCCAATGATAGGAGTCACAAAAAGCATAAATATAGATACATTTAATCACTAACCTTTGATGATCTTCATCAGATGACACTCATAGGACATCATGTTACACAATAAATGTATGTTTTGTTTGATAATGTGCATATTTATATCGAAAAACCTCAGTTTACATTGGCGCGTTACGTGCAGTAATATTTTGATTCCAAAACATCCGGTGATTTTGCAGAAATACTAATAATAAACATTGATACTAGTGTTTTTCACAGAATTAAAGATAGACTACTCCTTAATGCAACCGCTGTGTCAGATTTAAAAAAAACTTTACGGAAAAAGCATCATCTGAGAAAGGTGCTCAGAACCCAAAACAGCCAGAGGAATAGCCGCCATTTTGGAATCAACAAGGTTAGAAACAACACCATAAATATTCACTTACCTTTGATGATCTTCATCAGAAGGCACTCCCAGGAATCCCAGTTCGACAATAAATGACTGATTTGTTCCATAAAGTTCCATCATTTATGTCCAAATAGCCACTTGTTGTTAGTGTGTTCAGCCCAGTAATCCATCTTTATGAGGCGGGAGCATTTCATCCAGACAAAAACTCGAAAAGTTCCGTTATAGTCCTTTAGAAACATGTGAAACGATGTTTGAAATCAATCGTTAGGATGTTTTTAACATAAAACATCAATCATTTTCCAACCGGAGAATTCCTTTGTCTTCAGAAAAAGCACTGGAATACGAGGTAACTCTGTCGGGAGCGTGCGTCATGAGACCAAGGCTCTCTGCCAGACCACTGACTCAGAGGTCTCATGAGCCCCTCCTTTATAGTAGAATCCTCATTCAAGTTTCAAAAGACAGTTGACATCTAGTGGAGGCCCTAGGAAGTGCAACCTCATCCATAGGGGCGGCAGGGTAGCCTAGAAGGTTGCAAGTTCAAATCCCCGAGCTGACAATGTACAAATCTGTCGTTCTGCCCCTGAACAGGCAGTTAACCCACTGTTCCTAGGCCATCATTGAAAATAAGAATTTGTTCTTAACTGACTTGCCTAGTTAAATAAAGGTAAAAATAAAAATATCTCAATGTGTACTCGGTAGGCCAAGCTTTGAAAAACTACAAACCTCAGATGTCCCACTTCCTGGTTTGATTTTTCTCAGGTTTTTGCCTGCCATATGAGTTCTGTTATACTCACAGACATCATTCAAACTGTTTTAGAAACTTCAGAGTGTTTCCCATCCAATACTAATAATAATATGCATAAATTAGCATCTGAGACAGAGTAGGAGGCAGTTAGTTCACTCTGGGCACGCTATTCATCCAAAAGTGAAAATGCTGCCCCTAATCCCAAAAAGGTTAAAGTGACCAGTGATTCCTTTTCTATGTACATAGGGCAGCAGCCTCTAAGGTGCAGGGTTGATTGAGTGACCTGGTGGTAACCGGCTAGTGATGGCTATTTAACAGTCTGATGGCCTTGAGATAGAAGCTGTTTTTCAGTCTCTCGGTCCCAGTGTTGATGCAACTGTACTAGAGGTCGACCGATTATGGTTTTTCAACGCCGATACCAATTATTGGAGGACCAAAAAAAAGCTGACACTGATTAATCGGCCGATTTTTATTTATGTATTTGTAATAATGACTATTACAACAATACTGAATGATCACTTTTAGTTTAACTTAATACATCAATACAATCAATTGTCGCCTCAAATAAATAATCAAACATGTTCAATTTGGTTTAAATAATGCAAAAACAAAGTGTTGGAGAAGAAAGTAAAAATGCAATATGTGCCATGTTAAAAAGCTAACGTTTAAGTTCCTTGCTCGGAACATGAGAACATATGAAAGCTGGTGGTTCCTTTTAACATGAGTCTTCAATATTCCCAGGTAAGAAGTTTTAGGTTGGGCCTCCCGGGTGGCGCAGTGGTTAAGGGCCATCAGAGACTCTGGGTTCGCGCCCAAGCTCTGTCGTAACCGGCCGCGAACGGGAGGTCCGTGGGGCGACACACAATTGGCCTAGCGTCGTCCGGGTTAGGGAGGGTTTGGCCGGTAGGGAAATCCTTGTCTCATCGTGCACCAGCGACTCCTGTGGCAGGCCGGGCACAGAGCGCGCTAACCAAGGTTGCCAGGTGCACAGTGTTTCCTCCGACACATTTGTGCAGCTGGCTTCCGGGTTGGATTTGCCCTGTGTTAAGAAGCAGTGCGGCTTGGTTGGGTTGTGTATCGGAGGACGCATGACTTTCAACCTTCGTCTCTCCCGAGCCCGTACGGGAGTTGTAGCGATGAGACAAGATAGTAGCTACTAAAACAATTGGATACCACGAAATTAGGAAGAAAAAGGGGTAAAAAAAAAGAAATAAGTTTTAGGTTGTAGGAATTATAGGACTATTTCTCTTTATACCATTTGTATTTCATATACCTTTGACTATTGTATCTTCTTATAGGCACTTTAGTATTGCCTGTGTAACAGAATAGCTTCCGTCCCTCTCCTCGCCCCTACCTTGGCTCGAACCAGGAACACATCGACAACAGCTACCCTCGAAGCATCATTACCCATCGCTCCACAAAAGCCGCGGCACTTGCAGAGCGAGGGGAACAACTACTTCAAGGTCTCAGAGCGAGTGACGTCACCAATTGAAACGCTATTAACGTGCTAACTAACTCGGGAGTTTATAGGCTTGAAGCACAGCGAAGAGCTGCTGGCAAACGCACAAAAGTGCTGTTTGAATGAATGCTTACGAGCCTGCTGCTGCCCACCACCGCTCAGTCAGACTGCTCTATCAAATATCAAATCATATACTTAATTATAACATAACACACAGAAATACGAGCCTTAGGTCATTAATATGGTCAAATCCGGAAACTATAATTTTGAAAACAAAATGTTTATTCTTTCAGTGAAATACGGAACCGTTCCTTATTTTATCTAACGGGTGGCATCCCTAAGTCTAAATATTCCTGTTACATTGCACAACCTTCAATGTTATTTCATAATTACGTAAAATTCTGGCAAATTAGTTCAACGAGCCAGGCGGCCCAAACTGCTGCATATACCCTGACTCTGTTGCACAGAACGCAAGAGAAGTGACACAATTTCCCTTGTTAAAATAAATTAATGTTAGCAAGCAATATTAACTAAATATGCAGATTTAAAAATATATACTTGTGTATTGATTTTAAGAAAGGCATTGATGTTTACGGTTAGATACACATTGGTGCAACGACAGTGCTTTTTTCGCAAATGCCCTTGTTAAATTACCCGTTTGGCGAAGTAGGCTATGATTCAATGATAAATTAACAGGCACCGCACTGATTATATGCAATGCAGGACAAGCTAGATAAACGAGTAATATCATCAACCATGTGTAGTTAACTCGTGATTGTTAAGATTTATTGTTTTTTATAAGAAATGTTTAATGCTAGCTAGCACCTTACCTTGGCTCCTTGCTGCACGCGCATAACAGGTAGTCAGCCTGCCATGCAGTCTCCTCGTGGAGTGCAATGTAATCAGCCATGATCGGTGTCCAAAAATTCCAATTACCAATTGTTATGACAACTTGAAATCAGCTCTAATTAATCGGCCATTCTGATTAATCGGTCAACCTCTAACCTGTACTGACCTTGCCTTCTGGATGATAGTGGGGTGAGCAGACGGTGGGACGGGTGGTTTTGATGTCCTTGATGATTTTTTGGGCTTTCCTGTGGGTGGGGGGGATTCCAGAAAGCCCTTGTTAGTCATCCAGAGTTTAGCGGACTCCACAGACTCGTGGGCTTCTGTCCCAAATGGCACTCTATTCCCTATATAGTGCCCTACTTTTGACCAGAGCCCTATGGGCCCATAAAACTAGATGAACTCGGTCCATTTTCTGCCTCCTCATTAAAAAGTGGTTATACTTTAACTAGCACCTCCGGTGTCCCAAAGCTGGGCTGTGTAGGCTGCTCTGCAGGTTTTTTTTTTGTGTTTCCCAGAGCCCATTGCATCGGCGACGCCAAGCTGATTGGCGTCCACAGCGCCGGTAATTAAGGGGTTGGATCGACTTTGCAGAGATTTTGCCCTTAGGCCATAGTCACAGACACCCTATAAATTCAGTCTAACCACCCACCCCTCGCCTCCCCTTACTTTCCCTACCTCCTTAACAGGCAGCCAACATGGTCATTTACTTTGATTGTATCCCTTTGTGCACTCCGCTAAAAGACAAACACCACTTAAATTGAGTGATTGCCCTCTTCAGACAAGGCAACACATTTTACTTTGTCTTGGTGATGGCATTTTTTTCCGCTGGCCCTCTCCAGTAATAGTCATCGCCTTTGAAGTGTTGTCTCTCTGCCATTCTATGTCATGATGGAATGACTGTCTCATCTTAATGACTTGTTTTCCCCGGGTTATTTTACATAGCTATATTTGAAATGATAACGATAGTCTTTGATATGTTTGTTGCCTGGAAACGGTTGCTGTATGTATTTGGCTAATATAAGGCATAGGTTTGTTGATAAAACTCTGACCTGTCAATGATAAATTGTCTTAAAGGACCTTGCTAAATGCACTGTGTGGATTATGAACCACACAACATATTCCTCAATACATTAGCCATGTTTTTGCAACTCGCAATGTGGCCAAGTCAAAAGGTGAGATATGGGCACATACAATGATATTCTTTACCGAAAGAAGCATCACTATTATTATGCAGCTCCTCTCCTGCCACATAACATTTGTCATTGCCATATCATGTTTGGCATGAAAAATTCCTTCCGAGAGCGTTCTGTAAATGAAAATTTCCTCCTAAGCACTATAGATGGCCATATTTGGACATTATCCAAAGACAAAGTGCTGGAACATTAAATGGTTACCCGGGGAGTATATTTTCCTTTCTCTTAGCCTCTGATTGATCAATGCCCCGGCCAATGTGCTTGTGCCGTTTAGCAGGGCCAAACGTTCATGTCCTGAATGTTAAAAACCTGGCACAGTCCTACCACTTAAGCCCCTTCCACTCTCTCCAGAGGGGGGTGTGATGCCAGGCGGCGGCTGATGTCATCGCTGTATGTTCCAAATCCTCCCCATTCTTTTCCCCCTTCCTATCCCCCATGGCCACCTCCCTGATGCAGAGTCTGATTTCAGAGATTCACCTAGAGTACATCCCTTTTCATTCTTAAAGTCAAATCTGACTGTAGGCAAACACTTTAATGAATGAATGCACCAGATATTGTGCATACTTAAAAATAAGCCCCCAAAACATGTTAAAACTAAGGGTGTAGAAGTTATTTATTCTGTTTTCCTAACCACAATTGATCTATTTAGGTTGTAGCCTTAGTACAAATGCTGTCAATTCTTTGATTGTATACATTAGCTTGTTATAGTGGACTGTAAATGTATTTCAATTTCCTGATTGATGGCTCCTCTCTTTATAAGCGATTTGTAATGCACACGGCAGGCTATGTAAATGAGCTGGCACGTGTGTTTGTCGGGCAGGTATGACCTTTTTCACTGATCGTTGGTTACCTTGACCTTTCCCGATAAGGGGCGTAGCGATTCCCACACCAGGTGTTGCTGAACTTTGTACTGGCCTACTCCAACACCGTGGAGAGGCTGCCATTTCCTCTGCTAGCTGTTGACCTTTTAATGATAATTTGCTGTACAGATATAAATGGAGATATTTTATGGCAAGGGGTGTGTGACACCCTTTGTCTACCAATTTAGCCTGCCCACTTGATTAGTAAAGTAGACTCTCAATATTTATCTTCCCCATATGCCAAAGTGTATGGTTTATCGCCAGATTTGCTGAGGTCTGACGAGCTCATATCCTATAAGTTGTAATGTCCCGCAATGACAATGATGAGAATACAGACTCTGTTTTTTGTAATGCTTAATAACGCAGTAAACATTTTGAATTTTGGTTGACATTGTGATAATTTTAATGCAATTAATTCATTAAACTCTTTAGACCCCAATATAATTATAGAATGCTTCTGAGAATTTAAGATGAAGCTCATTTTCTCACAGATTTCAAACAGACAAATGACAATTACAAGTTAACTTAGTTTTAAAGAGTGCAACCTCATCTTTAATGACACCACATTCATGTCAATAGGAAGAACACTGATTTTGTCTTCCATTGTGTAAAGACCCACTATACTCAACACAACAAAAAACCCTAGACTATTTAAAAAGAAAATACATTTATTTTGATTTTCTCATGATGTCAAGCAAAGAGGCACTGAGTAAAGTCATGATATAATTTTCTGGAATTTTCCAAGCTCTTTAAAAGGCACAGTCAATTTAGTGTATGTGAACTTCTGACCTACTGGAATTGTGATACAGTGAATTATAAGTGAATTATAAGTGAAATAATCTGTTGGTAAACAATTGTTGGAAAAATTACTTGTCATGCACAAACCGACTTGCACAAACCTAACCGACTTGCCAAAACTATAGTTTTGTTATCAAGAAATTTGTGGTGGTTGAAAAATTGTTTTCATGACTCAAACCTAAGTGTATGTAAACTTCCGACTTCAACTGTATGTAAAGACGAGATTAAATCAAGTATAGTCTGATGGGTGACAATATTAGCATATCACTTGTGAATTATATATTATCACTTGTGAATGATGCCCAGCGTAAGGCAAGAAACAATGCATACTTTTTATTCCCCAAACTTTTTCAAATCATAGTCCCACACCTCATGTAGCCTAGCTCAGAGGCCTATTTGTTTTGATAAGATTTGTATCACAACTAATGTGGCCGAATAATGTCTTAAAATTAAGCACATTAATCCGCTTTACAATGGGTGTTTCAATTTTGGGGAAGCAAATTTTCACCATAAAAATGCACCTTTATAATAAAAGCATTGAACATTCACACTTAGTCTACTGCCGTGTGCGCATTGCTGCGCTTATAATGTGAAGAAATACTCTTAATAGTTTACCAACATTTTAAGGTAAACGTTCTGATCTGTTGCGTCAGCATCATTGCTTAAAAATTGTTCTGATGCTAGTGGTTGTATTGATTTAGGGATCTATCGCATCCCACAAATGTCCCAGACTAATTATCGCACAGAATAGGTAAACTTTTGTACTATGGGGGACAGCAGATTGACATAGGCTAGTGTTTTTGCTGTTTGTTAGGCCTTCTCATCTTGTTGACTGATGAAAAGTAAATGTGCACAGTTCCAATATCTTCAATAAGCACCTTAGAATTGGAAAAGGACGTGGGAAGTTGCGTCCCAGATGGGTCTTCACTTGTAGCCTGTGAGAAAGACCTGATCACTTGTGAGAGGTGCTTCAGATGACGCAGCATGCAGGGAGAAGGGAATGAAAATTATTATGTTCAGCCCAAGGGCACAATGGCCACTGGCCGCAAAAGGCATGGATTATTTTAGGGGGCATTACGGCTACACAAAGGGGATGCCGCCGGGAAATTCTAGGCGTTATCAAGTGCTTGTCAAATTGTAAATGAGAGACTGACGAAGTGTGTACAGCTACCACAAAAAGTTAAAAAGTACATTTGATTAAATAACTGACTCAGAATATACCAAGTTTAATATATTATACTTAATGTTCTGTATTTATATGTAAATATTTGTATCTTAAATGTGACCAGGGGACAATATTCAGAGTATTTCAAAACCCACACAAAGTAGGCTATTTGATTGACAACGATTCTTACAATGTAAACTCTCTCAATAAGATTTAGTGCAGACTAGGCCTGACACAAAATAGAAATAGTATCCTACTTTGACAACAATTCAGTGAATGCAACAAGTGTTAGAGACAGATTATGAGAGAAGATACAAAATGCAATTGTAAAGAGAATAGATTTGTAGGACAAATTCATTTTTCACACTGTCACTTTAGTGTTTGCGTTTAGCCTATAACATGTCATGGAACTTCTGGAAGCACGGCAACATCCTATTTCCATGAGACAGAGCAATCATTCGCTCTCCGCCGCTGATGTGCTCGCCTGTACCAATCAAGTTATCATGACACGACCAGCTAATCTGTGAGCTATTCCCCAAGTTTCACAGCATCGAGCATTAACAACACCAAACATATATCTGCTGTTTTACTAATTTCACTCACCTCGACAACATCGCTTTGTGCAAGGACGTGTGCGAATCCGTATCACCATCCAACATAGATAGAGCCTCTTTCACAGTGAAAAGCTGTCTGCTTCGCCACCTTCATTTTGAATAATAAAGTTGAAAAAACTTTGAAAAGTCAAATGACATCATTCCCTGTTTCTGGTTGACAACAGCCATGCAAATATTCCAACAGGTTGTTAGCAAGTTAATTCATGTTAGAAAAACACGTCTGTTCGCGGAAGCTATAGTAATTCAAAGAAAGTCTGTCGACAGCCGCTATTGGGTTTAAAGGGTTTCAAGAGGAATGTGTTTCTGCTCTAAAAGTCTTACAAACACACAAAAGCTGTTGTTAGCGATTCTTTGTTTAAGGTCAGACCAATTTTGACAAATATACTACAACATTAAGCAAACAAATGCATATATTATGTTTTGTTTTCAGCTAAACAGTGACTGATGAGACATTCATAAATATGGGAGTGAGATGATTAGGCTATAGTGGTTGTTTGCTTGCCGCTTGTACTTACAATTAAATAAATTGTTCAACCTCTTGTCAACAATGCTTTTTTTCTCTCTCTCCTTTCTTTTACATGACCTTCCTTTGTTGTCACTGCTATGCCAACTGAATAGGTGAGTCATTTACGTTTTGTTTGGAAGACATGACATTTTCAAAGGTTGAACATCATTTAAGAAACACCAACAATGTGGTTTTCAACACAAAATTGGCCTTGGAGCCAAGTTGCATCGTCATGGTAGGGACTCGATTGATAAGTGAAAACAAATTAGCCTTTTGAACTGTTGGTAGCCTTGGGCAGGATATGGGCAATAGGCTAAGGTAGAAATTAAGATAGCCAGCCATTTGTTACGTAAAAGACACATTGGTGTGCCAATTGGTGAATTTATGTTTTAAGCGTTATTGTTGCCATGTCAGAATTTGATCTTAGCACAGCATGCCTTGACTTACATTTTTTAGCAGGTAAACTTGTTTTGTGGAGTCCAAGGTGGTTGAGCATCTTATTCTTGGTATATTACATCCCAGAGAGTCAGTTTTTTTTGAGAAGCTTACAGTAAGACCTTCTCTCGAGTTCACTCTGGTAGTAATGATGCAAATTTAATTATTTTGTAATGGAAGTCAAATGCTTTCAAACTAGTGTTGCTTAAGTCACTTAGCTAGTGTTCCATGTTGATTCATCATTTTCTTGCCAATGGGCCTGAGGATTATAGTCCATCTCCTTTTAACAGGAAATAATCTAATGTTGAATGTATAGACACATTAGGCTGATACTTTATTTTTAACACTATCTCAAAATATAACATCTGGTTCAAGGCCTTTTCCGGCATGTGTTTTGTGTACATAACTAGCTTCTACATAATATGTTGGGCTTGTTCAAACCATCTAATAAAGGAGCTGTTGTGCTTTCTTACAATTTGATTAAAAAACACATCCATAATATTTTATAATACTTGAATGCAATAAGAGAATACTCCCTCAAACCAAAACGTCAAGGTTACAGCAGCCATAACATTTGGAGCTTACTGCGGGCTTATGTGCATTTTACAAATTGCTTGTTTTCAGGCTCTCAGGGCCAATGGGAATTAGGGGTAAATGGTCTGATCTTCAAACATGGCAGATGAGATTCTCCCTTTGGTGCCTGGTAGCTTTGCAGAAACAAATTCAAAATGGAGCGTGTTTACGTTGAAGGTTTCAGTTAGTCATTGGTAAAACTTCTCTATGAACATTCTCACTTGGTTGTGACATTTAGTCTCATGTGTCATGTACCAGTGATCTGTTTGACCCACCTTCGGAGTCAGCCTGCCTCAAAGGAGCACCATGTTGATACTTGACAGTTTCATATGCCCTCTGTTGTGAAGCGACACACTGATGTTTGACATCTGATCTCGACACCCCTGAAAAATGTAGCAGCTCTGTGTCTCCTCCTTGTCTGACAGGGCTCCCTGGAACTGCTACTGCCTCAGGTTGGGATTCAGGGGAAGGGAGGGGGATAAAAATAGAGTCTAAATCATAAGATTAAGCTCCCGCAACAGGGCCTGGGCCCAAATGTGCAGATGTGAGCAGAAAGCCCCAAAAGTAATTTCACAGATTGGTAGATGTAGCTGCTCTGCTCTGCACCTTAGCCCTAGTGTTCCCTGTACTGGGACAGAAATCAAAACCTGCCCTCAGCTCCTTCGTCTTCACGGACCAACCTGATCTTGATATTAATAGCTTCTAAATGAATTTGCACCCCTGTAGGTATCTCTGCGTCATCCCTTTATCTCTCTTACATTGGCCAATCTTCGTATTATCTCTTGTAATTCTGAACATGTTGTTAAGCATATACAAGACAGTGACCAGGCTCATTTTCTCAAGCCAATTCAGACGTAATATGACTGACTGTGGTTTCCCGCTTGAAAGTGGATTGCACGGCTATGGCACGGAGACGTCTTTGATGTGCTAATGACTTGGAGTTTCTTGCTAGGCAGACGGTTTGAGAATCTGAAGATGTCTACTTTAGCGCAATTAATGCTGCTTTAATAACTGCAGACAGAGGAAATGGAGAAAGATAACGAGAGAAGTTATGTTTCATGTTTTTTATGTTAGTGCGAAAGAGTCCAATAACCTTTTTGTTTAAGTAATCTTCAGGAAACCGTTGAATAGAGGCCTAATCATATAGTGGAGAAGGCGACGAGAAGAACATAGCCCTAGCTACTTGACCAGATGACATTTAGTAAGGAAAACCTTTTATCTCCAAATTTAATGTGATTATCTCCTTTTACTAACCCTGTTTTCTGACCTGCGGGACTTAGTTTCTTCACAATGATTTGCACTGCCATTTCTCTTTAGGAGCAATTACTCAGGACTTAGGGTGGCAACATCCCTTTTCCCTTTTTAATTAACCGCAACGGCGTCCAATGGGAGCTGATCAGACGGATTGCGGGATGCGAGTGCTCTTCAATGGCTTTTTGGAAGTCCTCTAAGCATGCTGGCAGATGATCGCCTTGGCGTCGAGGCAAGCTAAAATAAACATCCTGCTTGGGTTTTCCTCTGTAAATCTCCACCATATTCTACGCCGAAGACCAAGGGCTCACATAGAAGAACAGAGGACCTCCATCAGCGCTGAGTTGATGCCTTTTGTCTGCTCCCCTTCCAACTTAAATGGAATCGTGGAGAACTGAGGCGATGGCGGGAGGCTTCTTTCACAGTTAGCAACGGGACTCAAACACAGGCACCCCCCACACCGTAAAAAACACATTTTAATCGTTAACGGGTGTGAAATGGTCATAGATTGAAATTTTAAGGTTGCGGCATTAAACAGCACCTTTTTTTTGTTTTTACCCAAATTGGGGAAGTATAAATGGATTGGACATGACTGGCTAACAAGTCTGAATCGCCATGAGAAATGCAAAGGTTAGAGGTTCAACTTTGATTGGATTATCTAGCAATTTTGTTGGATCTCTAGACTAGATCATTTGCCGGTCCACTTTACATTTGGTTATAATAAGGATGTTTGGATTTAGTCCAAGCTTGTGCTTTTATAGCAACAGTTCCAATCCAATTTTCCTCTGATAAGCATTCCAACATTAGTGTCTGCATTGACAGGATCATGGTGAGTGGATTTCAGCATCTATGTTAAGTATCATATTAGTTATACCTGTCATACAATTTTGCTTTCTCAATCATTGATAGTGGCTGCTCAGTTTTTATGGCCCTTATGTGTTAAATGTCCTATTCTATCTACATTTTAATATAGTATGTTAAAGGAGTAGCTAGATGTTTTCATACCTTAGATGTACAGTGCCTTGCGAAAGTATTCGTCCCCCTTGAACTTTGCGACCTTTTGCCACATTTCAGGCTTCAAACATAAAGATATAAAACTGTATTTTTTTGTGAAGAATCAACAACAAGTGGGACACAATCATGAAGTGGAACGACATTTATTGGATATTTCAAACTTTTTTAACAAATCAAAAACTGAAAAATTGGGCGTGCAAAATTATTCAGCCCCCTTAAGTTAATACTTTGTAGCGCCACCTTTTGCTGCGATTACAGCTGTAAGTCGCTTGGGGTATGTCTCTATCAGTTTTGCACATCGAGAGACTGAAATGTTTTCCCATTCCTCCTTGCAAAACAGCTCGAGCTCAGTGAGGTTGGATGGAGAGCATTTGTGAACAGCAGTTTTCAGTTCTTTCCACAGATTCTCGATTGGATTCAGGTCTGGACTTTTGACTTGGCCATTCTAACACCTGGATATGTTTATTTTTGAACCATTCCATTGTAGATTTTGCTTTATGTTTTGGATCATTGTCTTGTTGGAAGACAAATCTCCGTCCCAGTCTCAGGTCTTTTGCAGACTCCATCAGGTTTTCTTCCAGAATGGTCCTGTATTTGGCTCCATCTTCCCATCAATTTTAACCATCGTGCCTGTCCCTGCTGAAGAAAAGCAGGCCCAAACCATGATGCTGCCACCACCATGTTTGACAGTGGGGATGGTGTGTTCAGGGTGATGAGCTGTGTTGCTTTTACACCAAACATAACATTTTGCATTGTTGCCAAAAAGTTCAATTTTGGTTTCATCTGACCAGAGCACCTTCTTCCACATGTTTGGTGTGTCTCCCAGGTGGCTTGTGGCAAACTTTAAACAACACTTTTTATGGATATCTTTAAGAAATGGCTTTCTTCTTGCCACTCTTCCATAAAGGCCAGATTTGTGCAATATACGACTGATTG
Organism: Oncorhynchus mykiss; assembly: GCF_013265735.2. Classification (NCBI taxonomy): domain Eukaryota; kingdom Metazoa; phylum Chordata; class Actinopteri; order Salmoniformes; family Salmonidae; genus Oncorhynchus; species Oncorhynchus mykiss. The sequence continues at coordinate 47,200,340 of NC_048576.1, read as the reverse complement.
TTGTCCTATGGACAGAGTCTCCCACCTCAGCTGTAGATCTCTGCAGTTCATCCAGAGTGATCATGGGCCTCTTGGCTGCATCTCTGATCAGTCTTCTCCTTGTATGAGCTGAAAGTTTAGAGGGACGGCCAGGTCTTGGTAGATTTGCAGTGGTCTGATACTCCTTCCATTTCAATATTATCGCTTGCACAGTGCTCCTTGGGATGTTTAAAGCTTGGGAAATCTTTTTGTATCCAAATCCGTCTTTAAACTTCTTCACAACAGTATCTCGGACCTGCCTGGTGTGTTCCTTGTTCTTCATGATGCTCTCTGCGCTTTTAACAGACCTCTGAGACTATCACAGTGCAGGTGCATTTATACGGAGACTTGATTACACACAGGTGGATTGTATTTATCATCATTAGTCATTTAGGTCAACATTGGATCATTCAGAGATCCTCACTGAACTTCTGGAGAGAGTTTGCTGCACTGAAAGTAAAGGGGCTGAATAATTTTGCATGCCCAATTTTTCCGTTTTTGATTTGTTAAAAAAGTTTGAAATACCCAATAAATGTCTTTCCACTTCATGATTGTGTCCCACTTGTTGTTGATTCTTCACAAAAAAATACAGTTTTATATCTTTATGTTTGAAGCCTGAAATGTGGCAAAAGGTCGCAAAGTTCAAGGGGGCCAAATACTTTCGCAAGGCACTGTAGTTCAAAAGTCAAACTGCATCCATGTTCCATGCCATATGTTGTCGATCCTGCTGTATGCTTTATGAGATGTCTGGCCCTTAATCCTTTATTAATGACATAGATTGCAAACCTCTAATTCCATCTTTATTGAAACGGTTTTCGATATAGCGCAATATACACAACAAACATCTAAATCCATGTAGATCAATTTGAGATATGAAAACATCCGACACATTTTGATTTAGGCCTTTAAAACTTCTTAGGGCTGCAATCCCGTTAACTGGATCGATATGACATCAGCCAGTGAAAGTGTAGGGCGCCAAATTCAAAACAACAGAAATCTCATAATTAAAATTCCTCCTTGTATCTTATACTGTTTTAAAGGTAATCTTGTTGTTAATCCCACCACAGTGTCCAATTTCAAATAGGCTTTACATCGAAAACACCACAAACGATTATGAAAAATTCTGCCATTTTTCCAGCCAAAGAGAGGAGTCACAAAAAGCACGAATAGAGATAAAATGAATCACTAACTTTTGATGATCTTCATCAGATGACACTCATAGGACTTCATGTTACACAATACATGTATGTTTTGTTCGAGAAAGTTAATATTTATATCAAAAAAATCTCAGTATACATCACTAGTTCCAAAAATATCCAGTGATATTGCAGAGAGCCACATCATTTTACAGAAATACTCATTATAAATGTCAATAAATACAATTGTTAGACATGGAAATATATACCTGTGCTCAGATTTTCTTTTTTTTTAATCTGCCATGTTGGAGTCAACAGAAATCAGAAATAACATTATAAATATTCCCTTACCTTTGATGATCTTCATCAGAATGCACTCCCAGGAATCCTAGTTCCACAATAAATGTTTGTTTTGTTCGATAATGTCCATTATTTATGTCCAAGTAGCTACTATTGTTAGCGCGTTTAGTACACAAATCCAAACGCTCATGCAGGTCCAGCCGAACGTCGGACGAAAACTTCGAAAGGTTATATTACAGGTCGAAGAAACTTGTCAAACTAAGTAGAGAATCAATCTTTAGTATGTTGTTATCATAAATCTTCAATAACGTTCCAACCGGAGAATTCCATTGTCTGTAGAATAGCCATGGAATGCAGGTTGCTATCATGTGAAATGACCTGGCACTCTGCCAGACCACTGACTCAAACAGCTCCCATCCGGCTCCACATCACAGTAGAAGTCTCATTCAAGTTTCTAAAGACGGTTGACATCTAGTGGAAGCCTTAGAAAGTGCAACAAACTCAGATTTCCCACTTCCTGTTTGGATTTCATCTCAGGTTTTTGCCTGCCATATGAGTTATGTTATAGTCTCAGACATCATTCAAACAGTTTTAGAAACTTCAGTGTTTTCTATCCAATACTAATAATAATAATATGTATATATTAGCAACTGGTACTGAGGAGCAGGCTGTTTATTCTGGGCACCTTTCATCCAAGCTACTCAATACTGCCCCTGCAGCCATAAGAAGTAACTATGCTTTTCATTGCTACAGTTCCATGAGGCCCTCTCTCAGTCCTCCATTTTTCCCTCTTCCCAAATCCCCTGCAATGAATCAAATGGCCTAGCAAGAGCGCTCACTCCCCGAAAATCCTCTCATGATGTGTACTCAGATGATGACGCACCACTCCACCCCGTGTGCTTCTTAGGCGCCTTCTTGCCTCTCATCCCAGAGTCAATTTAAGTTTATTCTGCATGAGACTTATCCAATAGGGAGGAGGGATCTTCAAAAGCAACCGATATTCAAAAGACCTTTCAAAAGACATTTATTTTTCAAAGCGCTCCTTGAAAGCATGTTTCATATGGGCTAATAAGATCAGATACCGGGATTATTGCTAAGTAACTTTCACTTTATGTATCTTCGTCACCGTGACTAGTGCTTTTCTTGATTTGTCAAAATGTACCCTTGGATTTACCACTCAACACTGGAAATTCAGATTCAAAACTCTTCTGTTCTTTGTTGCCAGTGTGGTTAACACTGTGCAGTGGTATATATTGCTGCTATGTTTTACAGACAAAAAGGAGCAACAATTGTAATTCTTTAATAGGAATTGAACAGCCCAAATCTTAAATCTAATAGTAAGTCTTATTTCAATTACTCAATGCCAGTGGTGTAAAGTACTTAAGTAAAAATACGTTAAAGTACTACTTAAGTCGTTTTTTGTGGTATCTGTACTTTAATATTTATATTTTTGCCAACGTTTACTTTTACTTCACTACATTCCTAAAGAAAATAATGTACTTTTTACTCCATACATTTTTTACTGACACCCAAAAGAACTCATTACGTTTAGACAGGAAAATGGTCCATTTCACACACTTATCAAGAGAACATCCCTGGTCATCCCTACTGCCTCTGATCTGGTGGACTCACTAAACACACATGCTTCGTTTGTAAATTATGTCTGACTGTTGGAGTGTGCCCCTGGATATCCGGTAATAAATTACAAAAATACAATTGTGCTGTCTGGTTTGCTTAATATAAGGAATCTGCAATGGTTTATACTTTTACTTTTCATACTTAAGTATATTTAAAACCAAATACATTTAGACTTTTACTCAAGTAGTATTTTACAGGGTGACTTTCACTTAAGTCTTTTTTTTATTAATGTATCTTTACTTTTACTCAAGTATGACAATTGGGTACTTTTTCCATCACTGCTCATTGTCGATTTTAACCTGAATGCCTGCAATGCTCTGCCCCATCAATATAATTTTTCCCGCAACAGTTAAAATGACCAAAAGCATTGTGCTTTCTTTTCAAGCCATTGGTCCTTGCCAAAATGAAACCATTACTCTTCCGTTGATTTTCATTTCTTTCTTTACGGTTTCATTTCATTTCTACGGTCTCTTTTAATTAAGTGATGCAGCATGTCCTTTATGACCATCATCCCACAGACCTTGTACTCTGGAGAGAACACCGTTGTTTGTTTGTCTCACGTTGTCTCTGCCGTTTCCTATCCAGCTTCATGGTAATGCACTGTGGCGAAGTATGAAATAGTAATGTTTTCAAGTGATACTGATTCATATGGGCCTGTTTTTATGTTTATTTTCACAATTGAAACTATGTGAAAAGCAAAGAATATTAATTATTCAGCCACAGATGCCATTATTTTCTAACTATATGGAAAGGGTAAACTGGTTAAGGATGTTGCAAGTGGCCATTTGTGGTCGTTCTCCGGACTCCTCCGTAGACTTAATTGGATCTTGCAGGCGCATTTTGTTTGATTGGCAGCAATTAATGACTTATTTTAGGTGTGAACTTCATATCTACTGATCAGTTTGTACTGCAGCACTCATTTGTAGCTAGGTGCGCTGCTCATGACCCAGACCTCTGCCTCACCTTCTGTAGCATCACTGCTGCTAACAAATTCAAGGATTTCCATAGAGTAGCTTTAGCACAGAACATGAAGAACATAATTACCTAATCTTCTCTGCTGCAAAGAGGTGCAGTTTAACTAAACATCGAAGTTGTAAACGCCAACTTCACTGTCTTTTCCTGATTTAATACACTACACATACAATGTGTGTTTGTGTTTTAGCATTGATGTCTGCCGGTGCATTTGTGGACATATCTGCATGCGTGTGTCTTTGAGAAGATGGAATTACTAGTGCAGCTCCCATAAACGTGTGATGGTAGAATATAGAATGAACGCCCCTTGTATTCATTCCTCCCAGAAACACTCTCTTTAAAGAGCACAGCAAAGTCCCTTGCTGCTTGTTGATTCTAGGTTGTTTTTCCCCCGTTTTTTCCCTGCTACTTTGACTTTGATTGCATTGTTTTGCAAATGTTTCTCTCCTAGGAGAGAAAATCTGCCACATAACAAAGAAAGTCTGTAGCGTGGCACTTCTAAGGCGGAGTAGTCGGCCATTCAGAATTCATTAGAGTTTGAGGGAGTGGAAACGGGAGTGGACATCTTACAGGTTCGGACTGTTTTGACAACGATGTGAACAGCCACTTTGAATTAAACGTGCACAAGTGCACCGGGGCCGTGGGATGGCGGTTCACTGGTGGAACACCTTGCCATCAGTGATACTGTTGTGTTCACCTCACAGAGGTTTCCACACTGATCCAGTTGAAGTTGATAATACTGAAATCATATCATTTATCCTTTAATGTTCAATGGCTTTTGACAGTACGTCCTTCTGGGTCACATTGAAAGTATTTTCTGATTTCTATATGACATTTGTTCATTATTAAGAATATCAACTTCTATAGCTTTTTGATATCTCAAATTTTTTGGGGAATAATTTAGGGTTTTTGTCCTCAATCCTCTTTGGCACGGTCACATAATGGCCCTCTTAATGAACACTACAGGCCTGTCACAAGTTATCACAAATTGATTTGAACGTTTTTGTTAAATGTACAATAGTTTCTGACAAAGTCCTTTAGCTGGTTCAAAGACATAAAATAACTTATAAAAAACTCTCCCCCTCAGAACAATTGTGAAAGGCACGGTGAGTAGGCTTTAGCTGCATAAAGGAAGGAGCTAGGAAGGAGCTAGGAGGCCTTAACTGCATAAATGTTTTACCTGCGATGCGGAGGCACACTACCGAGTCTGGCCCCTACAATGAAAACATTTATAAAGTAGATGACCTCGGACAACGCCACCAACAGTAGCCCCTCAGCAGTGCTTTCTTGGAGGGTAAGAATCTATAAATAGCTTAAATGGAAGCATGGTATCCCTAAGAATTCTGGAGATCTGGAGGAGTGACAAAGGTAAGCTAGTGGGGAAACATATCAAATGCCAAGTGTTAGATTCCTGCTCCTTTGAGCTGCAGACGGGTACTAAGAATCACTGCTGCGCATTATGACTGCGTTACTGTATACGTCTGGCAGTCAAGAGAAGCCGGCAGATTTTAAATGAGAGAGATTGCCGGCAAGCAGATATTCAGGCATGTTTCAAAACTTTTAGACTACTTGCTTGGAAACCCCTAATCCTTTGGCTGTATCTGTGATTGAGTTGGAGTGGCAGACAAGCTACCTACTGTAAATGAGCAAATGTTCACAATATTAAGTCTATGTGTGGCTCAACTGCCAAAACTGAGATTATTCTATGACGTTACATTATTTAAGAACATTTGGCTGACATGGTTAATCACGGTAGGGCTGAGATACGGTAGGGCAGAGATTGAGATATGAAGACTTTATTATAAAATAAATGACTCTTCCACGAAAATGTGCATTTTGAAATCATAACTGTCACGCAGATTGGTAGAAATGGTCAAATAAATTGGCACTCCAAATTGAAAAGAGTCTATAGGGTGTCTATATATGGATAAATACAAGTTTTAAAAAAAATTGTTGGTCGATCGAGATTTTCTTTTGTCGGCGACAGCCCCAAATCATATTCTAATAAACATCAATTGAAATATCCGTAGCTTGGCACAACACACTCTATCTAGTTAAATTAACCTAGGACTGTATTCGAGTGAAAGTGCCACGAATAATGTTGAAAGCTCATGATTTATGTAGTTTTGATCCAATATGGTCAACTCCATTACCATCCATCAAATCATCAATGTACTGTCTGGTTCAGATTAGTGTTTGAAACTCACACAGTGCCCACTGGGCAGTGAGAACAGTTTGCGCAACATTTCGAAAGATTGGAAATCATCCAATGAAAAGTGAAACTAATCACCTGTAGTGAGGGGTTAGGTGTTACAACATAACCATGGGAACCCTCCCCTAAAAGTGTTTTGTTTTAGGCGTGTCAGCACTCTTGACACCCACTCCCCCCATTTAACACCTCCTCCAACTTTGTTTTCGATCTCTCTTTCTCTCTATGTATTTCTTTCTTCTCTCTGTCTCTTGGTCTCTTGTCTTCTCTACTCCACAATTGTGTGTTGTGGATATGCAGTTGAAACCAGACAGGGACAAGGAAAGCTGATTCTAATGCAGCAGTTACATTGATATCCTATAATGTTGTGACAGTATGATTTACCTTTCAGGGTTTATTGCCCGACTACATCTATTGTATTAGCCTGATTGCCTACCAGTTCAAATTAATAAGTTTATGCTGCTTTTAGTTTTGTATTACTTTGTGTTCCCTTTAAGTTTAAGTAATTGTGAGGTTGTATATCAATTGTTATTTGGTATCAGGTTCAGTGAGACTCAATAGGATTTGTTTAAAATGTGTTACCTGACATCCTTTGAAATATAAGAAAGAGATACCAAAATATGTCTTAATTATAAAGAGGTTTGTGTTCTCTGTAGATTTGTGCTTGCTAGAAACCTAGCCATCTGAGTAATATCACTGTCAATAAGTATATATATATTTTTCAGACCAACTGAACTGTCAGTATTGCCTTGTATAGATTTATACTTCACTTCAGCCAGGAACTGAACTACCAAACACTGGGAAAACACCCAAAGCTCGGTTCTGTGAGTAATGAAACCAGCCTAGGTCAGATAAAAGTGCATGAGATGCTATGTTTCTCGAGCGACACTTCAATTTCAGGACCGAAGAGTTTGAAACGTTTCAGTTGGCAACTGTCTGATTCATACGGAGTCTTGTTTACCTTTGGGTTACAGCAGACAGTGCTGCTGTCAGGTCCTCTTATAAATCATGATGGAGTACTGTTCTCGTCTGAGCGGTATCACTGTCTAGGATAGTCTTTACACGCTGTTCAGAGAGAAAATAGAGCCATTAATAAGAAGCACCGGTCTCTGTTCGCGAAGGAGAAAGGAGGAAATATCAAGATGGCCGTGACAGATGGGCTTTTTACAAGAACATGATATGGTCTGCACTTTATTGGATTTCTGTAAACAGAGAAATCCAGGTGCTTGCTGTGTTGACTGATGCCAGGACTGCTGGCAAGCTCTCCAGCCACCTGTATTATGCCCCAGTCACTGTCACGCACAGTACATACACAAACCTTTAACCACCTTTAACCAGGCTTTTTTTAACATTTTTACTAATACAGTTCTCATAATATATCCCAAATCCCCACATTTCTTCCATTTAACAATGATGGAAGCCACTGTGTTCCTGGGGACTTTCAATGCTGCAGAAATGTTTTGGTACCCTTCCCTGGACCTGTTCCTCGACACAATCCTGTCTCAGGGCGCTATGGACAATTACTTTGACCTTATGGCTTGGTTTTTGCTCTGATATGCACTGTCAGCTGTGGGACCTTATATAGACGTGCTCAAATTTGTTGGTACCCTTCCACAAAAAATGAACAATGCACAATTTTCTCTGAAATAACTTCAAACTGACAAAAGTAATTGGCATCCACCATTGTTTATTCCATATTTAATAGATATCAGACTTTGCTTTAGATTTTTTATTCAACATAATATTGTAAATAATAAAACTAGTAAATGGCATGGACAAAAATGATGGGACCCTTAACCTAATAATTTGTTACACAACCTTTTAGAGGCAATCACTACAATCAAATGTTTTCTTTAGCTCTTTCACTGAGACTTCAGCATCTGTTAACCTCTCTAGGATAGTGGGACAGTCGCGTCTCACTTGGCCAAAAGCCAGGGAAAATGCCAGCGGCAAATTCAAATAAATTGATATAAAAATCAAACTTTCTTGAAATCACATGTGTAAGATACTAAATTAAAGCTACACTCGTTGTGAATCCAGCCAACATGTCAGATTTTAAAAAGGCTTTTCGGCGAAAGCATAAGATGCTACTATCTGATGATAGCACAACAGTAAACAAAGAGAGTAGCATATTTCAACCCTGCAGGCGCTACACAAAATGCAGAAATAAAATATAAATCATGCCTTACCGAGCTTCTTTTGTTGGCACTCCAATATGTTCCATAAACATCACAAATGGTCCTTTTGTTCGATTAATTCCGTCCATATATATCCAAAATATCCATTTATTTGCCGCGTTTGATCCAGAAAAAAACAGCTTCCAATTTGCGCAAAGTCACTACAAAATATCTCAAAAGTTACCTGTAAACTTTGCCAAAACATTTCAAAATACTTTTGTAATACAACTTTAGGTATTTTTAAACATTAATAATCGATCAAATTGAAGACTGGTCTATTTGTTCAATAGAGGACAACAGGAAACTTACGCTACTTTTTCAAATCTTGGCCAACTCTCAACAGTGTTACCCTTTTCTAAGATGGCCGTACTTCTTCATTGCACAAAGGAATAACTTCAACCAAATTCCAAAGACTGGTGATATCCAGTGGAAGCGGTAGGAACTGCAAACAAGTGCCTAAGAAATATCGTTTCCCCATGAGAACTCAATGAACAGACAGTGACCTCAAAAATAAATAATTCTGAATGGTTAGTCCTCGGGGTTTTGCCTGCTACATAAGTTCTGTTTTTCTCACAGACATGATTCAAACAGTTTTAGAAACTTCAGAGTGTTTTCCATCCAAATCTACTAACAATATGCATATATTATATTCTTGCATGAGCAGCAGGAAGTTGAAATTAGGCACGCTATTTATCCAAAAGTGAAAATGCTTCCCTCTATACCAAAGAGGTAACAGGTAGTTTGGCCCACTCTTCCTGATTGATGGGTTACTTCTCCAGACTGCAATTTTCCGCTCTTTCCATAGATGTTCAATAGGATTCAGATCAGGACTCATAGAAGGCCACTTCAGTATAGTCCAATGTTTTGTTCTTATCCATTCTTGGGTGCTTTTAGCTGTGTGTTTTGGGTCATTATCCTGTTGGAGAACACATGACCTGCGACTGAGACAGAGCTTTCTGACACTGGGCAGTACGTTTCGCTCCAGAATCCCTTGATAGTCTTGAGATTTTCATTGTGCCCTGCACAGATTCAAGGCACCCTGTGCCAGGCGCAGCAAAGCAGCCCCAAAACATAACCGAGCCTCCTCCATGCTTCACTGTAGGTATGGTGTTCTTTTCTTTGACAGCTTAATTTTTTCGTCTGTGAACATCGAGCTGATGTGACTTGCCAAAAAGCTCCAGTTTTGACTCATCTGTCCAAAAGGCATTCTGCTAGAAGGATTGTGGCTTGTCAATATGCATTTTAGCAAATTCCAGTCTGGCTTTTTTATGTTTTTCTTTCAAAAGTGGAGTCCTCCTGAGCCTTCTACCATGGAGCCCACTTTCACTCATAAAGTGACGGATGGTCCGATCAGAAACTGACATACAAGCTGATCTACAAGGTGAAGGTATCTCTTTGGCAGTTAACCTTGGTTCTTTTTCTACCATTCGCACTATCTTTCTGTTCAATCTGGGGTCAATTTTCCGCTCCCAGGGAAGTTGGCTACAGTTCCATGGACCTTAAACTTCCTAATGATATTTGCAACTGCTGTCACAGGAACATGAAGCTGCTTGGATATGGTCTTGTAGGCTTTACCTTTACCATGCTTCTTTCTGATCTCCTCAGACAAATCTCTCCTTTGCATTCTCTGGTCCAATGTTCTGTGTGGCACACACAATGATACCAAACAGCACAGTGACTACTCTTCTCAATTTAAATAGACTGAATGACTGATTACAAGATTGGAGATGTGTGATACTAATTAAAGAAACAAATTAGTTTGAAATATCACTATAATACAATTATTTCTTATCTTTTCTAAGGGGTACCAAAAACTGTGTCCAGGCCAATTTTGAATATCTTTGTAGAATAAGCAATAATTAATCTCTTTCCACAGCTTCGTTGCTTTATTCTATGACATACCGAAGGCATGCAAGTATACATGATAAAATAGCTTTTAATTGTATCACTTTTCAGGAGGAATTAAGCATTATTTCAATGGGCTGTAAGGGTACCAACATTTTTTTAGCACGTCTGTATAGACAGGTGTGTGCCTTTCCAAATCATGTCCAATGAATTGAATTTACCACAGAAGGACTCCAAGTTGTAGAAACATCTCAAGGATGATCAATGGAAATAGGATGCACCTGAGTTCAATTTCGAGTCTCATAGCAAAAGGTCTGAATACTTATGTATATGTGATATCTCAGTGTTTTATTTTTAATGCATTGGCAAAAATGTCTAAAAATCTGTTTTCATTTTGTGGTATTGTGTGTCGATTGATGAGGGGGAAAAATACAATTTAATCAAAGGCTTTAACGTAACAAAATGTGAAAGAAGCCAAGGGGTCTGAATACTTTCCAAATACACTCAGAGATTCACATTGCAACATGCACCATACATGTGCATTTATTAGGATCCGCATTAGCTGCTGCCAAGGCAGCTGTTCTTCCTGGGGTACAAACAGGATTAAAACAATTGCATCAAAACAAAACAGCCTACATCATAAATAAAACAGTACATCATACAAGACATTATTACATTATTACTCTGTTATTATAAATGTACAAAATAAAATCCACTAACACAATACCATAATACTAAAGCATTACAATGCGTGTTTCTCTTCACGGTCCGCGTTGTGCCGTAAGGTGTTGTTTTAAAAAATCTGAAAACAGAGTAGCGCTTTATCACAGACAGACCTCTCCCCATCTTAGCTACCGTTGCATCAATATGTTTTGATTATGTCAGATTACACTTAATTTCACTTGCTCTGGTAACTGACAACTTCCTAATATTGAGTTGCAGCTACCTTTTAGGTATGCCAAACTCTGTGATTTACGTTAGAGGGTTCTTTTAAAGAACACCCTCTGTGTTCTGTTAGATAGGTAACTCTTGATCCATAATATGGCATAGGAAGTAATGCCATAACACAAGTTTTTTTTCCATCAGCAGACTTTTATCGAAAATGTCAAAAGCTGCACTGAACAAGACAGCTCCCACAATCTTAGCAATTTCTTTCAGCCAATCATCTGTCATTTGTGTTAGTGCCGTACATGTTGAGTGCCCTTCCCTATAAGTGTGCTGAGAGTCAGTTGTTAGTTTGTTTACAAATGTAAGAAATAGAAAATGATCTAATGAACAAAAAAATCTGACACAGGTGAATAGAACTTGATCTCGTCAATTACCCACAGGAGGCTGAAAAGATTTGGCATGGGCCCCTCAGATCCTCAAAAAGTTTTACAACTGCACCATTGAAAGAATTTTGACTGGAAGCATCACCGCTTAGGGTAGCAACTGCTTGGCATCCGACCACAAGGCGCTACAGACTGTAGTGCATACGGCCCAGTACATCACTGGGGCCGAGCTCCCTGCAATCTAGGACCTCTATGCCAGGCGTCAGGTGTCAGAGAAAGGCCCTAAAAATGTTCTGGCTCCAGCCACCCAAGTAATAGACTGTTCTCTCTGCTACCGCACTGCAGCGGTACTGATGCACTAAGCACATTGACTGGTACCCTGTGTAAATAGTCAAGTTACTTATTGCATATTGATTACTTTTATTATTACGTGTTTTACTTTTCTATTCTTTCTTTTCTTTCACTCTGCATTGTTGGGAAGGGCCCGTAAGTAAGCATTTCACTGTTAGTCTACACCTGTTGTTAATGAAGCATCTGACAAATACAATTTGATTTCACCTACTCTATTTCATGAAAGGTAATGTTGCAATTTCTAATGAAGAGCAATTAAAAATGCTTTCCCTTGTAGTGAATGGAGCCTGTAAGGGTGGCATCTCAGTAAAGTTATCATATTCCTGGCAGAGGTCTGCCTTAGGGCTTTTTCCTCATACCACTGCTAATAAACGTTGCATAAAATAATCAAAGACATCACATTCATTACAGACAATTACACCCCGTTTATACAAACAGAATGTGACGGGGGTTGAGTCAACGGTAATTACCGGGACATATATAATTATGCCCACAAACAGTAGTTCAAGTTCAAACGTACAGAGCTCAAAACTTGCATCTGACAGGTAAGCCAATGGTCATAATGGTACACAGAGGGATTATTGCGTGTACTATTTAATTAAGCTGCCAGTTGAGGACTTGTGTGGCGTCTGTTTCTCAAACTAGAGACACTAATGTACCTGTCCTCTAGCTCAGTTGTGCACCGGGGCCTCTCACTCTTTCTATTCTGGCCAGTTTGCGCTGTTCTGTGAAGGGAGTCGTACACAGCGTTGCACGAGATCTTCAGTTTCTTGGCAATTTCTTGCATGGAATGGCCTTCATTTCTCAGAACAAGAATAGACTGTCGAGTTTCAGATGACAGGTATTTGTTTCTAGACATGTTGATCCTGTAATCGAACCCACAAATGCTGATGCTCCAGATACTCAACGAGTCTAAAGAAGGCCAGTTGTATTCCTTCTTTAATCTGGACAACAGTTTTCAGCTATGCTAACATAGTTGCAAAAGGGTTTTCTAATGATCAATTAGCCTTTTAAAATTATAAACTTGGATTAGCTAACACAATGTGCCATTGGAACACAGGAGTGATGGTTGCTGATAATGGGCCTCTGTACGGCTATGTAGATATTCCATTAAAACAAATCTACTGTTTACAGCTACAATAGTCATTTACAACATTAACAATGCCTACACTGTACTTCTGATCAATTTGATGTCATTTTAATGGACAAAAATGTGTTTTTCTTTAAAAAACAAGGCCATTTGGCTGCTAATACTCAACATACATACTGTATGGTTTGTAATATTTTCAACTTATAATAGTTATTATACTGTAATAATCAGCATCATATACACATATACATATACACGTAAAGTAGGCATGAAAGATCAAACTGAAATTAATCAATCTCCACAACACAATTATCCAAAATAAAATCTAATCGTGGCTACCTCTCTCCTGCATTAAGTTAACACATGCAATACACCCTATAGACTTAAGCTGCTATCATTTTATCAGTGATCATATAAGATCATTCAGATAGATTCACACTGACAGATCATCAGGTTATGAACTCTATGGGCTTGGAGAGGTACTTGTCACTCTTACCTGTTGGTTTGTCTGTTCATGGCTGTCAGTCTCCTGCCATGATCATGATCGCGCCAAGCAAAGTCTTAACACATGGATCACACCTTCATGAGCCATGATCACTGTGATGAAGTTAGACATCTAAGTTGAAAGCACTCAAATTTGCCAGCTAGTTTGCTAGCGGTGGTGTGCGGGCAGTTGCCAAGAACCTCACTTACAGTCCTTTGTCCTTTTTTCTCTTCTTGACTGGTGGCACATCCATTGCTAACTTGCTGACCCTATGATAAATAAAGGTTAAAATAAAATAAAAAATAGCAAAGACAGTGATTGTGCACACTAGCAAGTATTATTTGCTTCAAAACATTCACTATCAGTTTCACAGCCGTAACTACCCAGCGTTCGCTACAGTAGTTACATAAAACCTGACACAGGAAAAAAATTACTGAACTGTAAACGCTAACTAGCTACTAGCCAGGAGAAAGCTTATAGCTGCTCATGTTCGTTCTAACACTTTTTACTCAAACTTACTTTGTTCTTACCAGTAATAATTACTTTACCCGGTGCAGTGAGTAATGATGGTGGTGCTGCAGTGACTTTTCTCACTCACACATCAGCGGAGGCATTTTCAAAACAAAAGTCCAACGAATCTGGCGACTCGTTTTTCTAAATAAAAGTCTCCCATTTTTATACTGTCCCCCCAGCTCCTATGCCCTTGTGACCACGTTCTGGGTCTGAAAACATCTGACAAACTTTGATTTTGGAGTGTAATGTTGCTTTTCTAGTTGACATTCTGCCTTAGCTCAAATAAAATAAAATGTTTTGCATGGATCATGAAGGTCAACAGACTGCAGTCACAAACAGAGCATTGAGATGCTTCGAATGCCAAGGCAGAGTTCTGTATTGATCGTACACTGAGCTTATTAGCGGCATAAAGCCACCATGTTGTTTGTGAAGGTCTGAGGAGAGGCTGCATCCCAAATGGCTTCCTATTCCCTATATAGTGCACTACTTTTGACCAGAACCCATTGGGTAGTGCACTATATAGGGTACCATTTGGGATGTTACCATAATCTATGAGCTATCGAATGACAGAAAATAATAAAATATGAATGGCAAGGCCTTTGTAAAGAGGACAAGCGGCTGCAGAGGTAATTCTTATGGGGATGCTTTGCTAGTCACACAGCGCTTATTAAATCGTGACGTGTGTTTCATTCAAATATGGGGACGGTAAAAGATGTGGGTGAGGTGGGGAGTAGACTAATATACTAAATGGGAGGTCATGTTTGTTTTAATTTAGTGCATGGCCCTGAGTTGTCATCGTCTTTGTAGACTCTTGTCTGGAAAATAGGTATCTAAGCAAAGCTACAGTATGTACTCAAGACCAGGATGTATTGACTTCGTCATGCACACATTGGATGTAGTTAGGGCAAATATAAACTAGAGATTCCTTTTGGAAATCGTCAAGATGTTCTACACAAACATCCTGCTGTGGGTGAACTACTGCATCTGAGAATGACTCGCCTCCGGATGGATACTGACCATACAGATGCATTGGCACTTTCATGGTCTTATTGGGGTTACTCTACAGCTAAAACGCATACACAAAACTGACTTGTTGTGACATTTACTGTATTAACTGACTTCACATGCAGTATTATATACTTTGAATTAGTTTAGAAAGGGAATTGAATTGGCTTGTTGAATGTGTAATGCTAAAGTGTAATTATTTCGCCACTATGGCCTATTTATTGCCTTACCTCCTTCATCTTCCTACATTTGCACACACTGTACATAGGTTTTTCTATTATGTTATTGACTGTACGTTTGTTTATCACATATGTAACTCTGTGTTGTTTTTGTCGCACTGCTTTGCTTTATCTTGGCCAGGTCGCAGATGTAAATGAGAACTTGTTCTCAACTGGCCTACCTGGTTAAATAAAGGTGATATCAAAAAAAAAATAATCTCAGGCTCTATTTTTAAAGGTATATAATGGGCACATACTGTATTGTGCAATGGGATACATCTGCAGGGGCAAGGGCACATACAGTAGGATATAGAGCTACATCAGATGTGTAGCTGTGATAGGTCCCCAAATAGCCTAGGTTCCCAAATGAGAATTAGTTGAAGATGTAGAGCAGATGGCATGGGAAAGCTCTAACTAAATCTGACAACTATTACGAGGGTCAAAGTGTAGCTGATCCCTAGGAAGTTGAGTGAACATGCACTGCAAGATTGGCAATTGATGTCGTTTTTTTTGGCTGTCTTTACTCAATGATTTGTGCATGATCACTGGAGCATGTCATGCCAACTACAGTAGATGGCTGGTTGGTAATGGCTTGCTACGATAGTAGCCATAGAGGATATTTTTTTTAAAATAGATGATCAATGAAATAGTTAATCAAATTTGTCATGTTTATACTGTGACTTTCTCTTATTTCCCAATACTCCTTTGTGGATACACTACAGGTTTATTTGAAATACATTATGCAACAACAAAGATGTATGACTTAAGTCGCTTTGTATATAAGCATCTGCTAAATGGCATATATTATTGTGAAATTTGCCCCAGCTACACATGTATTTTGGCTATGCCATACGGTATATTCTATATGTAGAACTTAGTTTTAACTGAAGTAAAAGATACCCAAGGATGACAGCACTTTGTGTTTTTCTTTCTCTAACAGAGGGACTGCTATGAGCAAAATGTCTAGCGTATGGTAAACAAATCACTTAAGCAAAGTGAGTCTCTTCGGCATCAGTCTTGCAATGTGTTTAGTTGCTCTGGGCTACATGCTACTACAGATTAGTCTTCTGTCATGTCAATATTTTATTTGATGACAGCTACCCACAATTACCTGTTAAGGTTAGGATACATACTTGGGTGTAAAAAAAAAATGGAGAGAGGGAAAGGGAACACTGGTATTGATCTCCATTCTCCAGCAAATATCCATTATCTCCACCAAAGTTTATTTGAACATGGATCGCTTCATGTAACTCGTCTTTCAATTTCAGTGATCATTTAATCTGGAAATACAATGACACAATGTCTTACTGAAGTTAACGACATATGTTCAATTAAGAACAGAGGCGATAATACTTCATCAAACATCACACCAATTGAAACGGTAGCGATAATGCCGAAGTGAACTGCCAATTTATATTCATAAAGTTTAAAATGGATAAACTTTTGCAAATAACTAATGGCATGATAGTAATACACATAAGTACCTCGTTTGAGAGGTAGATACATTTCTATTTCACCAGTTCAGTGGCCAAGTGTAAAATCTACACAAGCTCTGTGGATGGGAAAGAGATGCATCACTTCATTTCCACTTATTTTGAAAGCTAAGATATTACAATGGAGTACTGGAGAATATTCAATGACAGTTTACAGGATTGTCAATCCCAGCACTCTACAATAGTTAATTTGTTGGTAGTTGATTGATACGACAAACACACAACAGTACTAGCAGGGGAACAAAGTGAAAATGGTAGGGCATTTGTTTAATTTGTTACTGATAGTTTTGTAGGGGACCAAAACTACTCTGTATGGCATTGTCAGCCTGTATTTACTTATAAATACATAGGAAACAGCGAGCCGAACACAATACATCGTAATTAAATGAATATATACACCACCAAAGCCATTTTAGCTTCATCTTTGCCATGACTCATGGAGAATTTCAAGATTGATCACAATCAACAGAAGTGCCTAGCTTTTGAGGGAAGGAATAATTCACACAGGGACATTTTGTTCTTAAACACAGAATGATTAACCAGAGACAAATGTATTCTCCTCTGCGCTCTGGCTGCTAAACTTTGTGGAATAATCCAATTAACAAGTAGAAGAAATACATTATGCACCGCAATAAGTGGAATTGCTAACTTGATGAGTCTGAGGAAAATGTTGCCTTGCGTCTCAAGCCCCTGAGGACCAACATTTCTTAGAACTGTAACTAAGCTGCTAATGATTGCAGCAATAGAACAAATGCTTTCCGATACCCATAAACCATTGTTCAGGGTCTGGTTCATCATCATTTTCATATCCCTATTTCACAATGGAATATTTTCAGACCAGACAGTTTTTTAAAATCAAAATGGCACCCCTCACCAGGACTCTACTATTTTATTTAAATGAACAATTATCAAACTGAATTAAATATAATCTGCAAATAGTTCCAAGGGACTCCATTAACATGCTGACAGCACTGTCTCTATTTTAGTGTTGGTGTATAGATGTTTTTATTGTTAAGTGAAAACAGGACAAAAACATACATCTGCTTTCAGAAATGTGGCACAAAAAAAACAGTTGAAGTGTAATTGAAGTTTGAAAAATAATAAATGTTTGATCAATAGAGGACTGCTTTTGTACTTTCATTGACTGTCATCATCACTGAAGTAACCTTGAGGGAAATCAGCCTGTATACTGGCTCTGACTCACGTTGGATTGACAAAAGTTTCTTCACCAGACAAACAAAGTACCGTTTGTCAATGCATCTTTGCTCCCTCTCACTCTCTTGCCATTCTCTACTGTTCCAAATCCTCAGCTTGGTGTTTCTTCCCCCCTTGCTGTGCTGTCAGGGCCTGTGTGGCATTGAGAGGAGAGGCCTCTCTTTCTAACAGACTCCCCAGTGCATGGAAAATTATTGCTTTGCCCTCGCCGCTGTAGGTCAGACATGCAGCGAGAGCAGGCTGGGAGAATGACAGAGATGAGGAGATCATGCAATCCAATGGGCCTCTGCCGCCTGCCTATCTGCCTGCCGCCTGAGCCTCTTTTTGGAGAGGCCCAGGATTGACGGAGGTTGTGCTCCCTGGTCCAGTCATCAGTGATTTCTTTTTTTTAAAGAAGCTTTACGGGCGTCCCTTCGGAGAAACAAACACTGCGGTGTCATAAGGTCAATCAATCAATCAATCAATCAATCAATCAAATTTATTTTATATAGCCCTTCGTACATCAGCTGATATCTCAAAGTGCTGTACAGAAACCCAGCCTAAAACCCCAAACAGCAAGCAATGCAGGTGAAGAAGCACGGTGGCTAGGAAAAACTCCCTAGAAAGGCCAAAACCTAGGAAGAAACCTAGAGAGGAACCAGGCTATGTGGGGTGGCCAGTCCTCTTCTGGCTGTGCCGGGTGGAGATTATAACAAAACATGGTCAAGATGTTCAAATGTTCATAAATGACCAGCATGGTCGAATAATAATAAGGCAGAATAGTTGAAACTGGAGCAGCAGCACAGTCAGGTGGACTGGGGACAGCAAGGAGTCATCATGTCAGGTATTCCTGGGGCATGGTCCTAGGGCTCAGGTCCTCCGAGAGAGAGAAAGAAAGAGAGAATTAGAGAGAGCATATGTGGGATGGCCAGTCCTCTTCTGGCTGTGCCGGGTGGAGATTATAACAGAACATGGCCAAGATGTTCAAATGTTCATAAATGATCAGCATGGTCGAATAATAATAAGGCAGAACAGTTGAAACTGGAGCAGCAGCACAGCCAGGTGGACTGGGGACAGCAAGGAGTCATCATGTCAGGTAGTCCTGGGGCATGGTCCTAGGGCTCAGGTCCTCCGAGAGAGAGAAAGAGAGAAGGAGAGAATTAGAGAACGCACACTTAGATTCACACAGGACACCGAATAGGACAGGAGAAGTACTCCAGATATAACAAACTGACCCTAGCCCCCCGACACATAAACTACTGCAGCATAAATACTGGAGGCTGAGACAGGAGGGGTCAGGAGACACTGTGGCCCACTCCGAGGACACCCCCGGACAGGGCCAAACAGGAAGGATATAACCCCACCCACTTTGCCAAAGCACAGCCCCCACACCACTAGAGGGATATCTTCAACCACCAACTTACCATCCTGAGACAAGGCTGAGTATAGCCCACAAAGACCTCCGCCACGGCACAACTTAAGGGGGGGGGGGGGGGGCGCCAACCCAGACAGGATGACCACATCAGTGACTCAACCCACTCAGGTGACGCACCTCCTCCAGGGACGGCATGAGAGAGCCCCAGTAAAGCCAGTGACTCAGCCCCTGTAATAGGGTTAGAGGCAGAGAATCCCAGTGGAAAGAGGGGAACCGGCCAGGCAGAGACAGCAAGGGTGGTTCGTTGCTCCAGAGCCTTTCCGTTCACCCTCCCACTCCTGGGCCAGACTACACTCAATCATATGACCCACTGAAGAGATGAGTCTTCAGTAGAGACTTAAAGGTTGAGACCGAGTTTGCGTCTCTGACATGGGTAGGCAGACCGTTCCATAAAAATGGAGCTCTATAGGAGAAAGCCCTGCCTCCAGCTGTTTGCTTAAAAATTCTAGGGACAATTAGGAGGCCTGCGTCTTGTGACCGTAGCGTACGTGTAGGTATGTACGGCAGGACCAAATCAGAGAGATAGATAGGAGCAAGCCCATGTAATGCTTTGTAGGTTAGCAGTAAAACCTTGAAATCAGCCCTTGCTTTGACAGGAAGCCAGTGTAGAGAGGCTAGCACTGGAGTAATATGATCAAATTTTTTGGTTCTAGTCAGGATTCTAGTGAAATGAAGACTGACAGATGGGGGTTTTGGTTTCTGTCTGGCTTCTGTCTGCTGGTGTCTGAAGAGAACCGGGCCAGTGGCTCCATTATCCATCCGGTTCAGCTAAGGTGAATGAGATGCCAGTGACATTGTCCACTAAGCCCTCACAGGCAAGGGCTCACTATAATATCACAACTTTAATCAACGCAGACTCCACTTCGTCTTCCTAGTCATCAAAGTAGACTCACTTTTTGAGTGTAACCATCGTTCTCTTGCAGTCGCACTGATTTAAAAAAGAAAGTTATTGCCTCTATATTTTATTTTCCTGTGCTATCCTTTCCATTTATAGACATCTATGAAAGTGTGCTATTCTGTTGCTGGCAGCTGGTTGGACTGTATGCTTCACTATTTTAATCAATCACAAAAAGTAAAGGACAAGGTTAATGACATCAATGTTGCCCCTCCCCTATTGTACCTTGCCCAAGGCCAGCGTGGATATCCAGTGACGGGTGAAAAGCAGGAACACTAGGGTAGTTTTATTTATCCTTAAATAACGTCATAACGACCCAACATATAACAGTGAAGTGTAAAGTAGGAAACAACTGATTCCCACATCAACTTGAGTCCTTAATGGGGCTGAGCTATTAAAATTGTCTGCACTCTGCAGATCTCTGTGGTAAAAAATAGACCAATACAAATAATGTTGTTAAAAAAATGTCCCTCGTGCTATGCGGTTTTGGGAGGCAACCGTTGCATACGGATGTGCTGCAGTAACATGATGATGCTTGTGATTAGACTTTAGATTTAGTCTGTGATGCAGATCCAGGATTTGGGAGGGATAAGGGGGTTTACTTTTGCCCATTGGTCATGGTCTGGATTTAAGACAGATTTTTTTTACAGAGGGTTTGGGTTTTTGGAAATGGCCAATTTTGGTTGGAGCCCACTGGGCGCACAACGTCATTGCATCTTGGAAATGTGGGTAATATTTGGTTAAGATGTTGATCAAGGAGATTTCAACCTTTATTCACCCACTCAAAAAGTCCAGAAGTTTGTTGATTTCCCAATGTGTTATCATTATGCTTTCAACCATCTAAAAGCACAACCAAATTCCAATGGAAAAACAATGTCTGATGTTTGTTTAGTTGTCATCGAAATGCGTTATCACTGCGCTTTCAGCCATTTAAAACCACAACTAAGCCATTTAAAATACAACTTCAAATATTTTGTATTTATACAACATTTTAATGCGTTATCACTGTGCTTAATCTAATAGCACAACCAATTGACCTGGATTGCAGTTGAGATTATTTTAAAAGTAAATAGTGACAGAGATCAATGCTTTTCAAGATTCTGCACAGATTATTACAGCAAATAAAATAAAATGTTATATACATATATAGCACATGTTATTGCAGGTGTAGCGAAATGCTTGTGTTCCCAGCCTTCCTCCGTTGCCCAGCCTTCCTATTTTTGCAGGAATCTCCTGGCGAATGATTTTGCCAAAGATTGTATCTCTGCCGGGCTGGGCAACCTGAGCTTTTGCTATCATAGTAGGATCTAACAATTCACAACAATACACACATCTAAAAGTAAAATAATGGAATTAAGAAAAATATACAGTGCCTTCGGAAAGTATTCAGACCCATTGAATTTTGTCCATATGTGACAAATATGTAAACAACAACAAAAAAATTACTCATGGAACTGTGAGGTCGTCCCAATGTTTCCTATAGGGGAAATATAGGCATGTCTGTCTATTTTGCCAAATATCTCGCAATGTGTATGTTTCTATTTTTTTCAAGTCAGACACAGTTTTAATTAGGATAATCTCATTTTTGTAATCATGTAAGTCTTGGCAGCGAGCTCGGTTTTTGTCAAATGCTAGCCCCAAAATACTTTTTGCCCTTTGAACGCTGAGCTCCTTCCATTGTTTTTCTATAATGTACTGGGGCCAAGCTTCCTGTCAACCAGGACCTCTATACTAGGTGGTGTCAGAGGAAGGCCCAAAGAATTGTCAGGCACACCACATTATAGACTGTTCTCTCTGCTATCTCAAGTCAAGTTTTACCGGAGTGCCAAGTCTAGGTCCTAAAGGCTCCTTTACAGCTTCTACACTGCTGCTACTCTGTTTATTTTCTATGCATATTCACTTTACCCCTTCCTACATGTACATATTACCTCGACTAACCTGTACCCCTTCACATTGCTCGGTACCCCCTTTATATCTTTAAATACAGTGCTTTGCAATTTAAATATATTTTTATTTGGATTTCATGTAATGGACATACACAAAATAGTCCAAATTGGGGAAGTGAAACGGAAAAAATAACTTGTTTAAAATATTTTTAACGGAAATGTGGTGTGTGCATATGTATTCAACCCCTTTGCTATGAAGCCTCTAAATAAGATCTGGTGCAACCAATTACCTTCAGAAGTCACATAATTAGTTAGATTGCACACAGGTGGACTTTATTTAACTGTCACATGATCTCAGTAGATGTACACCTGTTCTGAAAGGCCCCAGACTCTGCAACACCACTAAGCAAGGGACATCACCAAGCAAGCGGCACCATGAAGTCCAAGGAGCTTTCCAAACAGGCCAGGGACAAAGTTGTGGAGAACTACAGATCAGGGTTGGGGTTATAACAAAAGAATGTCAAGCTTTGAACATCCCACGGAGCACCATTAAATCCATTATTAGATAATGGAAAGAATATGGTACCACAACAAACCTGCCAAGAGAGGGCCGCCTACCAAAACTCACGGACCAGGCAAGGAGGGCATTAATCAGAGTGGCAACAAAGATAATAAAGAGAACCCTGAAGGAGCTGCAAAGCTCCACAGCGGAAATTGTAGTATCTGTCCATAGGATCACTTTAAGTTGTACACTCCACAGAGTTTGGTTTTACTGATGATTGGCCAGAAAAAAAAGCCATTGCTTAAGAAAAAAATTTGCAAACACGTTTGGTGTTTGCCAAAAGGCATGTGGGAGACTCCCCAAACATATGGAAGAAGGTACTTAGATGAGACTAAAATTGAGACTTATGGCAATCAAGGAAAACGCTATGTCTGGCGCAAACACAACACCTCTCATCACCCCGAAAACAACATCATGCTGTGGGGATGTTTTTCATTGGCAGGGACTGGGAAACTGGTCAGAATTGACGGAATGATGGATGGCGCTAAATACAGGGAAATTCTTGAGGGAAACCTGTTTCAGTCTTCAGGAGATTTGAGACTGGGATAGAGGTTCACCTTCCAGCAGGACAATGACCCTAAGCGTACTGCTAAAGCAACACTCGAGTGGTTTAATGGGAAATATTTAAATGTCTTGGAATGGCCTAGTCAAAGCCCAGACCTCAATCCAATTGAGAATCTGTGGTATGACTTGAAGATTGCTGTACACCAGTGGAACCCATCCAACTTGAAGGAGCTGGAGCAGTTTTGCCTTGAAGAATGGGCAAAAATCCTAGTGGCTAGATGTGCCAAGCTTATAGAGACATACCCCAAGTGACTTGCAGCTGTCATTGCTGCAAAAGGTGGCTCTACAAAGTATTGACTTTGGGGTGTGAATAGTTATGCATGCTCAAGTTTTCAGTTTTTTGTCTTATTTCTTGTTTGTTTCACAAGCAAACATATTTTGCATCTTCAAAGTGGTAGGCATGTTGTGTAAATCAAATTATGCAAACCCCCCAAAATCCATTTTAATTTCAAGTTGTAAGGCAACAAAATAGGAAAAATGCCAAGGGGGGTGAATAATTTTGCAAGCCACTGTAACCTTGTTATTGTTATTTTATTGTCCCTTTTTTAAGTTTAGTTTATTTAATAAATATTTTATTTTAACTGCATTGTTGATTAAGGGCTTGTAAGTAAATATTTCCATGGTGAGGTCTACACCTGTTTTCGGCACATGTGAAAAATACAATTTGATTTGAATTTAACAACACAGTGCTAAATCTAAGCTCTGGCGTTAGCGCTATATGTTTGGGGGTGTCAGAAATTCAATAACAAGACTAAATCAAACTTTAAATAAACTTAGATTTTTGGTTGAGCTGGAGATGTGAATCCAGCATGTCAGTTATTAATTTGTGGACAAACTGGAATTAAAGCCAGACTAAGCCAGCGGCACAGACCAAACTATCCAAGCAGAAGTGATATCTCATTTGGTTGCGTTGACAACCAAACACAATTCAATATCCAGTTTGTATACAAATGATTAATTTATATATTGGATTCACTCCATCTCAACCAAAAACCTAAGTTAAAGAATAGGACTAAATCTAATCAAACTTTAAATGCATTTGATTAAGTAAAAATGTTTTTGGTTGAGATGGAGCCACGAATCCAACATATTAATGATTAACTTGTAGATTAAATTTTAGATCAACCAAAGCTAGAAACCCTAGGCCTTCATGTATTGTTTATTTTTTGTTGAACCCTTGGTTGAGTTTTAAACAGTAGCTACAAATAGCTACAAATGCTATACAATGCATTCAGAAAGTATTCAGACCCCTTGATTTTTTCCACATTTTGTTACATTACAGCCGTATTCTAAAAATTATTAAATTGTCATTCTACACACAGTACCCCATAATGACAAAGCAAAAACTGGTTTTTAGAAATGTTTGCAAATGTATAAAAACAAAAAAATGTCACACAAATAGTATTCAGAACCTTTACTCAGTACTTTGTTGAAGCACCTTTGGCAACGATTACTGCCTCGAGTCTTCTTGGGTATGACGCTATAAGCTTGGCACACCTGTATTTGGGTAGTTTCTCCCATTATTCTCTGAAGATCCTCTTAAGCTCTGTCAGGTTGGATGGGGAGCGTTGCTGCACAGCTATTTTCAGGTCTCTCCAAAGATGTTCGATCGGGTTCATGTCTTGGCTCTGGCTGGGCCTCTCAAGGACATCCCGAGACTTGTCCCGAAGCCACTCCTGCGTTGTCTTGGCTGTGTGCTTAGGGTATTTTTCATTTTGGAAGGTAAACCTTCGCCCCAGTCTGAGGTCCTGAGCGCTCTGGAGCAGGTTTTCGCCAAGGATACCTCTGTACTTTGCTCCGTAAATGTTTCCCTCGATCCTGACTAGTCTCCCAGTCCCCGCCACTGAAAAACATCCCCACAGTATTATGCTGCCACCACCATGCTTCACCGTAGGGCTGGTGCCAGGTTTCCGGCAGATGTGACGCTTGACATTCAGGCCAAAGAGTTCAATCTTGGTTTCATCAGATCAGAGAATCTGGTTTCTCGTGTCTTTTAGCAAACCAAGCGGGCTGTCATGTGCCTTTTTTTACTGAGAAGTGGCTTCTGTCTGGGCACTCTACCATAAAACCCTGTTTGGTGGAGTTCTGTGGAGATGTTTGTCCTTCTGGAAGGTTCTCCCATCTCCACAGAGGAACTCTGGAGCTCTGTCAGAGTGACCATTCGGTTATTTTTCACATCCCTGACTAAGGCCTTTCTCCCCCAATTGCTCAGTTTGGCCAGGCGGCCAGCTCTAGGAAGAGTCTTGGTGGTTCCAAACTTCTTCTATTTAAGAATGATGGAGGACACTATTTTTGCATCAACATGCACTGTCAACTGTGCGACCTAATATAGACTGGTGTGTACCTTTCCAAACCATGTCCAATCAATTGAAATGACCACAGGTGGACTCCAATCAAGTTGTAGAAACATCACAAAGATGATCAATGGAAACAAGATGCACCTGAGCTCCATTTCGAGTCTCATAGCAAACGGTCTGATTACATATTTAAAAAGGTATTTCTGTTTTTTATTTTTAATACATTAGCAAACATTTCTAAAACCTGTCTTTGCTTTGTCATTATGGGGTATTGTGTGTAGATGGATGAGGATTTTTTATTTAATCCATTTTAGAATTAAGCTGTAAAATAACAAAGTGTGAAAGTCAAGGCGTCTAAATACTTTCCAAATATCAGAAGTATGGTTAAAGTGTGGTTACAGTTCATTTGTGCTTTTAAACATACCCGTTCAACTGACTTTGATAGCAACAGTGAATATATTTTGTCTCATCATTTCGAAGATAGCACATTGGTAGTAGTCAGGGACAAATGTAAAAGATAAACTGAGCTTGTTTAAAACCCTTGATCTACAAGTAGCTGTAGATCAACTCTCCAGTAGGAGTTGCTGCCCGGCTATTGTTGATTTGTTGTTGTAGTAGATATAATGTTGAACATCTGACTTTGTTTCAAAGGTACACATTCCACATATTTTGAATTTGTCCATGTTGAAAATTGGTTACGATGATGCCATAATCCTGTGGTTGAAGTTTCACCCTCCAATTTTTTTTTCACAATGGGTTTTTTATTTAGATTCAACAATACGTTGAAAAATTACATTGGAACAATGTATATTCAACCAGTTTGTGGCCAGTGGGAGGTATTTCAATTGAATGGATTACAAGTTGGCAAAAACCCTATTGGATCTCACAACTCTACTGTATAGTGCCCTGAGTAGAGTGAGCAAGCAATACAGCCAATTGGAAGAAGAAAGTAGGCCAATAAGGCGCTAGAATGACACGAGACCAATTGATCTCACAGCCCCATGCCTTAATTTCTTAGTTTGCTCTAACAGCCAGTAAATGCTTCCTTGACACAGGAGGCAGCTGAGGGAAGAACAGTTCATAATTATGGCCAGGATGGCGCAAATGGAATGGCATCAAACACCTGGAAACCATGTGTTTGATATATTTAATGCAATTCCACTCATTCTGCTCCGGTCATTACCACGAGCCCATTCTCCTCAATTAAGGTGCTGCCAACCTCCTGTGTTCCTGGTAGATTAGAGATATACAGTCGTTTTGAACAGCGACCAAGTTCATCCTTCCCCTTTCTGTTTGCTTCTCTCTCTCTCCATATATATATATATATGATTGGGTCATTTATATTCATCAAGTGGTGTTGTCACATCTGCTGAGTTGCAATCACAACCGTAATGAATTGCATTTGATGATCCCAATTACTGACTGCGGATGCAATAATTCTTCTTTTGGGCACATGTTTCTAAACTTGATGACATGCAGTCTGCGTTTGTAAGGAGATACGACAATGTGTATGATTTATATTGCTTTTCCAAAAATCCATTTTTCTTGTCAAATTGATTCATATTGTTTCCCCTAAAAAAAGCTAATTTCAAATACAGACATTTAGTGTGCAGTTTGAACCTTTCTAACACTCAGTTATCTGTCAACAATCAGTTGTCATAAACATGCATTAGTAAAATCTTGGTAGGAAGTTTTCAAAGAATTGTCATATCTCACTGTTGGGGGTACATGCCACCCAACCCTGAGGACAATGACAGGATGCATAGATATCAAGTGAGTGTTCAAAAGTGCATGGCAGCTGTGTTGACAGAGTGCAAGGCAAAATAGGCTCAAACAGGATTATTCACGATGGGATTAGTTTATTGGAGTTTGTTGGAGGAAGAAATGCAAATGCCAGCAGAACTAATCTAAGAAATCAACCGGCTTAGTTGGAGCAAACACAATTATGGAGTCAATTACCAGACAGAATGGACAGTGCATTTCCCATTACCTGTTGCAGCGTTTGTCATGTCAATTATATCTTGAAGGTAACACTTTGTTTATAACATGGACCGACACCGTTAACGTCTGATAAATGTGTGATGTCTGTAACATGTTTAAAGTTGGCGTTTGTTTGGGAAAGTATCAATGATGTTGAAATTAGCATGCCACTTCATCTGTGGTTTTACTGTAAGGTCTTGACTGGAAACTTTGAGATGTGGAGAGGTACATAAAATGCACCAGGCCAGGCTATTGCGGAACACCAAGGCTCGGCAAATATTTTTTGCCAACTGTTGCATGACCTTGTAGTCAACTGTGAAGGCGGATATCGTTTCTTTATTGTGATACAGTGATATGACTGCTCTGACTGTTGCTTGCTGCAGTAGGTGCCTGGAGCGATAGGTGTAGTGATTTAGAAATCGATTATGTATGTTCTTGCACCTTGAGGAGTCAATTTGGTGACATAAAGATGACTTCGGAAGTTAGGATTCACATTAACACCTTACACTCGGGGAAATTGGCCTATATGGATGGATAGGGCTGAATTGAAATGCTTCTTACAGAAGAAATATGGAAAGCATATGCATAACCGTTGTAGCAATTAAAAGGGAACAGTTGGAGATTATGGGAACATGATTATACAAAAGGTGAGGTCACAACAGTTCACAAGACTGAATACAAATATTTCGCTGTTGATTTTATGTGCGTTTTACTTTACTTTTCACCGCAAATCTGAAAATACTCTGGATACATTCAGTAACATGATAATAGTATTCTTGGAAAATTTGGGGTAGGTGCAACATAAAAATAATTCTTAGGGTATGATTGAGAGGACTAACTGGTGTCTCCAAGTGGTCATACACCTCCATAGTGTGCACCAAGTAATTTCCTAAGTAATGTCAATGCACTTTTATGACTCAAAGAAGCATACGGTGCTATAAGGTGCTTTTTTTTTTTGCTCTCCTAGCAGTGCCGTTGAGGAACTAGAGCAAGCACACTTGTGTTGTTTGGAACAAAGCCCTGTATCCCCTCCTTTAAACAATTACTGTTGTTCTCAATGCAATCCAAAAATGGTCCATTTATAAATCGCAATCTGCATCAGGTGGGCATCATTTGAAAGCTTCTTCTATTGACAACATGACTAGCCAAATGATAAAATACGATCTTACAGTGTTAGGCCAATTTTGGTACGCATAGAATGGAGTCATGGGTGCATTTAGATGAGTGGTCCGTGGCAAATTTTCTTCGCAATACAACAAACAGGCTCATTTTGTTCAAGACAACCCAGGGAATAACTCCATGTACATCAAACATAGTGATCATACACATTGACATTAGATTACATGAGTTTAATGATATTGAAATGTGAAGTGCACATTGCGTTTGTTTGGCCACCAAATATGTATTTTTATGGAAGTTCAGTGAATGAAGTTCAATATACCCTTATTATTTTGGCGTACAGCAAGTAATATATACCCTTGTTGGAGCTTTCTCAGAACTCATCTTACCTTCCCTTTGAAGAAAATAAATCACACAGTTGTTTCCTGGCTATGACTTTTTGTTGTGGAGTGACTCAATGTCAAAGCCCCAGGGTTATATGTATCAATTGTGCATTACCCAGAAATCTCCTACCCACAGCTGGCATGTACAGAGCTGCTGCTAGCTACCACTGCTATTGGGAGTGGAAATGCTCAACTGGATTGGCAGAGAGGTGGAAAGCAAAGAGGTGGAAAGCAGAGAGGTGGAAACCCCCAGACAGAGCCTTTTCTCCTAACAGAAACTAAATGGAAACCTTTGAATTGCTTGATATTAATTTAGAGTGGCAACCTATTTTCCTGTGGGAATGGGGTACAAGCATATTTGCATACATTTCCCATGGGGCCACATCCCAGGCCACTACCAATTCAGGCAGTGCATAAGCAGGGGACCACCCTGTCGGAAATGATTAAATTGGCCACAAACACAGATGTCTGCCATTGTTAACCCTTTCATGTGCAAATACAGTGAGGCACCTTGCAAAATGAATATGATGAATCATACTTTCACAACCAGCACTGGTAGTGGCACAGGGTGACACTCCAGGCAACACAATCCAAAAAGCAAGGTTATAGAATTACAATGCCCAAATATTTAATTAAATGAATGCTGATCTTTTTCTTTGTCCAGGTGGACATGTCATTGCATTCGGCTGTATTAATGCATATTATCTATATCAACTGCCTATTTCTCAGGGCAATCATGGTTAAACCAGAGGGTGGAATGTGGGTCAGTCATGTCAGACAGAGTTATAGTCCAGTGGGAAACCCAGCTCAGGCACCACAGAATAACACAGCGCTTGGGATATTGGTTGTCCATATATGGATTCCTAATAAATCTGGATGATCTCTCTTTGCTTAATGGCAAAGACGCATTACATTTGGTTGGGGTAAATACTTCTCATTGACATTGGGTTAACGTGTATCCCAAATAAATCAAATGTAAATATATCCATTGTAAGACCCCTACATTCACTGAATAAGCTTTAAAATACCATATTCCCATTTTATTGGTTCTTGAAGTCATACACATGGTGATATACACTGCTCCAAAAAATAAAGGGAACACTAAAATAACACGTCCTAGATCTGAATGAATGAAATATTCTTATTAAATACTTTTTTCTTTACATAGTTGAATGTGCTGACAACAAAATCACAAAACAATTATCAATGGAAATCAAATTTATCAACCCATGGAGGTCTGGATTTGGAGTCACACTCAAAATTAATGTGGAAAACCACAATACAGGCTGATCCAACTTTGATGTAATGTCCTTAAAAAAGTCAAAATGTGGCTCAGTAGTGTGTGGCTTCCACGTGCCTGTATGACCTCCCTACAACGCCTGGGCATGCTCCTGATGAGGTGGCGGATGGTCTCCTGAGGGATCTCCTCCCAGACCTGGACTAAAGCATCCGCCAACTCCTGGACAGTATGTGGTGCAATGTGGTGTTGGTGGATGGAGCGAGCCATGATGTCCCAGATGTGCTCAATTGGATTCAGTTCTGGCGAACGGGTGGGCCAGTCCATAGCATCGATGCCTTCCTCTTGCAGGAACTGCTGACACACTCCAGCCACATGAGGTCTAGCATTGTCTTGCATTAGGAGGAACCCAGGGCCAACCGCACCAGCATATGGTCTCACAAGGGGTCTGAGGATCTCATCTCGGTACCTAATGGCAGTCAGGCTACCTCTGGCGAGCACATGGAGGGCTGTGCGGCCCACCAAAGAAATGCCACCCCACACCATGACTGACCCACCGCCAAACCGGTCATGCTGGAGGATGTTGCAGGCAGCAGAACGTTCTCCACGGCATCTCCAGACTCTGTCACGTCTGTCACATGTGCTCAGTGTGAACCTGTTTTCATCTGTGAAGAGCACAGGTTGCCAGTGGCGAATTTGCCTGTGGACGTCGGGCCCTCATACCACCCTCATGGAGTCTGTTTCTGACCGTTTGAGCAGACACATGCACATTTGTGGCCTGCTGGAGGTCATTTTGCAGGGCTCTGGCAGTGCTCCTCCTGCTCCTCCTTGCACAACGGCAGAGGTAGCGGTCCTGCTGCTAGGTTGTTGCCCTCCTAAGTCTCCTCCACGTCTCCTGATGTACTGGCCTAACTCCTGGTAGCGCCTCCATGCTCTGGACACTACGCTGACAGACACAGCAAACCTTCTTGCCACAGCTCGCATTGATGTGTCATCCTGGATGAGCTGCACTACCTGAGCCACTTGTGTGGGTTGTAGACTCCGTCTCATGCTACCACTAGAGTGAAAGCACCGCCAGCATTCAAAAGTGACCAAAACATCAGCCAGGAAGCATAGGAACTGATAGGTGGTCTGTGGTCACCACCTGCAGAACCACTCCTTTATTGGGGGTGTCTTGCTAATTGCCTATAATTTCCACCTTTTGTCTATTCCATTTGCACAACAGCATGTGAAATTTATTGTCAATCAGTGTTGCTTCCTAAGTGGACAGTTGATTTCACAGAAGTGTGATTGACTTGGAGTTACATTGTGTTGTTTAAGTGTTCCCTTTATTTTTTTGAGCAGTGTATGATGAGACTTGTGATTTGCTCTAGGCAGTGTGACATGACATCATGATCTGGTTCACAGTCAGTGTTAATCCTACTGCTATGTCAATACACATTAGGTACAATGTACATTACGTATCGCCTGGATTATGACTCCAAAAATATTGCGACATTATTATACTGTAATAGACAAGAACTTAACCTTTCTAATGATACCCTGTTTATGTTTCAACTCCACTAATTGTGTGTAGAGCTAACACTACTAAAATGGGAGTATCAATGAAAATTGATTCTGGAAAATTGCCCTGTTTCTGTCCATGGAGGCATTACGGTACCATGTACCTCTAACAACATTTTAGCCACAGACTATTATGCTGTCTAGTTTGTGTTTTATAAACGTGCAATGAGCATAAAAATACTAATTCATATAAAGAACTGGTAACTCATTCTGAGAAATGAGCATCTCCTTATCACGGTAGGCCTCTCGATTTCAACATGTAAACATGAGGTTCAAACAGTTGGAGTCCGACATTACGGTGTGTTCATAACAATTCAACTGTTCTACTTGAAATATAAAATAGCTGGTTACTCACTAGCACGTGGGCTTGTGTTTATGCGATTGTTTATGAGACCTGTGTTTAGTGGATGTGCATGGAACTCATTCTGAGAAATGAGCATCTCCTTATCACGGTAGGCCTCTCGATTTCAACATGTAAACATGAGGTTCAAACAGTTGGAGACCGACATTACGGTGTGTTCATAACAATTCAACTGTTCTACTTGAAATATAAAATAGCTGGTTACTCACTAGCACGTGGGCTTGTGTTTATGCGATTGTTTATGAGACCTGTGTTTAGTGGATGTGCATGGTTCTGTTTAAATGTATAACAAAAAGGGCATTTTTATAGAAAACCAGATCAGTGATTATTGCAACAAAAAAAAGCAGGTTTGACTTTTTTGATAAAATATCATTATTAGTGGCTCTTATGGTTGTGGAAGGCTTTTATTTAGCCTAGGTAGAATTTTACAATAGCTTAATTCAATGTTTTATTGTGCAACAAATCTTCAGAGAATACTTACAAAAATGTACTAGATGTACAGTTGAAGTTGTAAGTTTACATACACCTTAGCTAAATCCTTAGCTAATCCTAGTAATAATTCCCTGTCTTAGGTCAGTTATTATCACCACTTTATTTTAAGAATGGGAAATGTCAGAATAATAATGGAGTATGATTTATTTCAGCTTGTATTTCTTTCATCACATTCCCTGTGGGTCAGAAGTTTACCTACACTCAATTACTATTTGGTAGCATTGCCTTTAAATTGTTTAACTTGGGTCAAACGTTGGGGGTACACAATAAGTTGGGTGAATTTTGGCCCATTTCTCCTGACAGAGCTGGTGTAACTGAGTCAGGTTTGTAGGCCTCCTTGCTCTCACACACTTTTTCAGTTCTGCCCACAAATGTTCTATAGGATTGAGGTCGGGGCTTTGTGATGGCCACTCCAATGTGGACTTTGTTGTCCTTAAGCCATTTTGCCACAACATTGGAAGTATGCTTGGAGTCATTGTCCACTTGGAAAACCCATTTGCGACCAAGCTTTAACTTCCAGACTGATGTCTTGAGGTGATGCTTCAATGTCCACATAATTTTCCATCTCATGATGCCATCTATTTTGTGAAGTGCACCAGTCCCTCCTGCAGCAAAGCACCCCCACAACATGATGCTACCACCCCTGACTTCACGTTTGGGATTGTGTTCTTCGGCTTGCTAGCCTCCCCTTTTTCCTCCAAACATAACAATGGTCATTATGGCCAAACAGTTCTATTTCTGTTTCATCAAACCAGAGGACATTTCTCAAAAAAGTACGATCTTTGCCCCCATGTGCAGTTGCAGTAGTCTGGCTCTTTTTTGGCGGTTTTCCTTGCTGAGCGGCCTTTCAGGTTATGTTGATATAGGACTTGTTTTACTGTGGATATAGATACTTTTGTACCTGTTTCCTCCAGCATCTACACAAGGTCCTTTGCTTTTGTTCTGGGATTGATTTGCACTTTTCGCATCAAAGTATGTTCATCTCTAGGAGACAGAAAATGTCTCCTTCCTGAGCGGTATGACGGCTGCATGGTCCCATTGTGTTTATACTTGGGTACTATTGTTTGTACAGATGAACATGGTTCCTTTAGGCATTTGGAAATTGCTCCTAAGGATGAACCAGACTTGTGGAGGTCTTGGCTGATTTCTTTTGATTTTCCCATGATGTCAAGCAAAGAGGCACTGAGTTTGAAGGTAGGCCTTGAAATACATCCACCGGTACTCCTTCGATTGACTCAAATGATGTCAATTAGCCTATCAGAAGCTTCTAAAGGGATAGGCGTCCCGCTCGCGGGAAACAAGCTGACAACTTCTGGTGAAATTGGAGGGCGCGCAATTCAAATAAATAATCATAATATTAAACATTCATGAACATACATATATGTTAATCTAACGCCGTTGTCCGATTTCAAAAAGGCTGTACATTCGAAAGCATACCATGCGATTGTCTGAGGACGGTGCCCCATATCAACATGTTTTTCAACCAGCACAGGCTTCATAAAATCACAAATAGCGATGAAATAAATCACTTCTTTGTTTGCAATCCCAAGGGTCTCAGCTACAACATGAATGGTCGTTTTGTTAGATAAAATCCTTCCTTATATCCAAAAAAGTATGTTTAGTTGGCGCCATCGATTTCAGTAATCCACTCGTTCAACATATAGACAAATGTGTCCAAAAACTACCGCTAAACTTCGTCCAAACAAGTCAAACAACGTTTCTATTCAATCCTCAGGTACTCTAAAATGTAAATAAACAATAATATTTCATACGGAAAGTAGTACGTTCAATAGGATAGGAAAATTTGTAAGTGCGCGCCCTCTCCCTCGCGCGCCGAAAGACTGATAATTGTTCCGGTGCTCTTCTCACAAAAACTCCAAATACTTTTTCATTTTTCAAAAAACAAGCATGAAACCTTGAATAAAGACTGTTGACATCTAGTGGAAGCCATAGGAATTGCAATATGGGAGACGGATTTACAAAGAAACAATAGGTTCCCATTATAAGAGCATGGGAGCTCAAAAAAATATCTGGTTGGATTTCCTTCTGATTTTTGCCTGCCATATCTATTCTGTTATAGTCTCAGACATTATTTTAACAGTTTTAAGAACTTCAAAGTGTTTCCTATCCAATGTTACCAATTATTTGCATATCCTGGCTTCTGGGCCTGAGTAACAGCAGTTTACTTAGGGCACATACGTCAGGCAACAAACTTAGGAAACTGGACCCTATCCCTAAGAAGATTGTATGTACATTTCTGACCCACTGGAATTTAGATACAGTGAAATAATCTGTCAGTAAACAATTGTTGGAAAGATGACTTGTGTCATGTACAAAGTAGATGTCCCAACCGACTTGCCAAAACTATAGTTGGTTAACAAGAAAATTGTGGAGTGGTTGAAAAACACATTTTAATGACTCCAACCTAAGTGTATGTAAACTTCAACTGTATATCATAAATCGCCCATACATTTGAAAAAAATATTGCCCAGCCATTCCAGTTATAAGTACTTGACAAGGAAACAAGTTTTTTCTTGACAAGGAAGCTACAGACAATGTGATATCCTGTTTTCATAGAGAAAGTAGGATACTTATGCGATGGAGGAAATTCCATAGTAATGGAATTATGCTGAGACTCCAATTTTTTACTTTCAAATGTATACCAAACAATAAACATTGATTTCAAAGTTGAACAGACCATATGCTCCACATGAGTTGTATGGTTTGTGTTTGGCATACATTTTGAAGAGGAACTGAATGTAATAAGACATTTCTCCTTTTGAAAATGGCCTATGTGGTATCGATATGAGTCAAACATTTATTATAGTGTCAAAATTGACTACAAAGAGTAAATAGGGTAATTTGTCAAAGTCAGTCTTGTCCAAAATTGAGATTTGTGAGATAATTGGGAGAAAAATGCTATGTCACCGAATAAAGGGTACCGTAACAGTGTTCCTTGGGTTGGGTTTGTTTCATGCCTGTGCACATGCCCACAGCTGGCAGCACCCAAGTAATCATCACTTCGAAGCACAGCTGCTTGATCCGATCGTAATGCCCATGGTCAATTTGGTTTGACATTTGATATCCCTATGGGGCTAGCAAGGGATCATCAGTAAATGACACAATGAACTTGGGGCAATATTTTTAAATGTCAATAGCTCCAAATGTCAATGAATTAAAAACCTCAAACCAACTATAAATTGCAGAAATGTATATACAAATATTGAAAGCATTTAATGAGACAAGTAAAAGTTGTCCCATTTACATTGCGTAATTTATTGACATCCCTAACTAGCCCCACATCTAGACTATCCAAAGTCAAACCAATTTTGCCACTGTCGCACACCAGCCGACGGAAGCTAATTGGCGAAAGAAGTTGGTTTGTTGCTAGCTGGTCTTGGCTACTTCCAGACACATTGAATCGAATCAAGCCCTGGGTTAGACTGATCTGGTTTGACTGTTTCAAGTTATCTAGAAGGGCGAGGGACTGTAACTGTGTATTGTTTTGGCAGAGTGAAAGTATAACTGCTTCCCACGTTCGAACACACACACACACACACACACACACACACACACACACACACACACACACACACACACACACAAGAGACACACACACAAGAGACACACACACACACACACACACACACACACGAGACACACACACACACACACACACACACACACACACACACACACACACACACACACACACGAGACACCCACATCAAAGCACACCTCCAAAATCTCCTAATGTGGAGAATTGAAATCAAAACTAAATTGGGAAGTTCATCCCCCCTTTACAGTAAAAAATCGGGAGTCTCGGCGTAATTCCGTTACTGTGGAATTGCCAATATGATAAAACAGAGATGCAGGACTGATGTTTGTTGAACACAGTCACAAGTAATTTAGGGTTTTCAGTTGGATAAGGGCAATGCAGTTTTAATTCTTTACACACAACTTCCTATCTGCTCATGCCATCCTGACAACTGTTATTGGGCCTTTCCTCTTTTGTTCTCTATTGTTCCTCAAGCAAGGGGGAGGGCGATTACATCACAAATTTCCATCAGACCAACTCCTTTCACCTATCCCTTACAAAAATGGTGGTGACCAAAAACACATGATAGTACCATGCTAGTACAATGAAAAAGTACCATGGTTTTGTAGAGAAACATGATAGCATGGTGGTAGTTTACAATGTATTATGATGGTCCCACTGTTTTTCAGATAAAGTGACCAAAAATATGGTAATTTCTAGTACTCACATAATGCAACATTGACTACTCGCACTGCAATGGGCAAAGCGTAGGCCTAGTATTATCTTAAACCCCTTTAGCTCAAAGTGAAAAACCATAACACACATGGTCTAATAGTGTAGTGTACACTCTTAAACCTTCGGAAACTGGATAGGGTATGGTGAGAAGAACCGTGAAGTTTTCAAATAGTTAGTTTGTCTGGTGTGTCTCTTTTCAATACAGTTTTCAGTTGGCTCTCTCTCATTCAACTGACTTGGCTACTCTTATACAATTCTAGATATCCAACATACCTTTTTACAAATTGTTTTTAATTAGTATTAATTATCATCATATGTCATAGAAACATTTATCATGTAATTCTCAACATGTTCCTAAAAACAGCAAGTGACAATGTTTCCATTTGTTTACAATCTGTGTGAACATTTCTTGGTCAACTGTAAGTGCTGTTATTGTGAACTGGAAATGTCTAGGAGCAACAACAGCTCATCCGCTAAGTGGTAGACCACACAAGCTCACAGAACGGGACCGCTGAAGTGCGTAGTGCGTAAAAATCGTCTGTCCTCAGTAACACTTACTCCCAAGTTCCAAACTGCCTTTGGAAGCAACGTCAGCACAAGAACTGTTCGTCGGGAGCTTCATGAAATGGGTTTCCATGGCCGACCAGCCACAGAAAAGCCTAAGATCACCATGAGAAATGCCAAGTGTCAGCTGGAGGGGTGTAAAGCTCACCGCCATTGGACTCTGGAGCAGTGGAAACACGTTGTGAATCACACTTAACCATCTGGCAGTCCGACGGACAAATCTGGGATTGGCGGATGCCAGGAGAACGTTACTTGCCCAAATGCGTAGTGCCAACTGGCTGATTTTCATGGTTTGGGCTAGGCCCCTTAGTTCCAGTGGAGGGAAATCTTAATGCTACAGCATGCAATGACATTGTAGACGATTCTGTGCTTCCAACTTTGTGGCAACAGTTTGGAGAAAGCCCTTTCCTGTTTCAGCATGACAATGCCCCTGTGCACAAAGCGAGATACTTAAATTATTACATAAATTATTTGTTGAGATTGTTGTGGAACTTGACTGGCCTGCACAAAGCCCTGACCTCAAGCCCATTGAACACTTTTTGGATGAATTGGAACACCGACTGCGAGCCATGCCAAATCACCCAACCTCACAAATGCTCTTGTGGCTGAATGGAAGTAAGTCCCCAGAGCAATGTTCCAACTTTTAGTGGAAAGCCTTCCCAGAAGAGTGGAGGCTGTCATAGCTGCGAAGGGGGGCACCAATTCCATATTAATGATCATGATTTTGGAATGAGATGTTCGACGAGCAGGTGTCCACTTACTTTTTGTCATGTAGTGTACCTCACATTCTCCCACATTTCAGGTTTGCAACACAGGGTACCCAAACATGAGCTAAAATTGGTACTAGTTATTGGTACTAAAATTGGTACTAGTTATTATTACTAGAAATTATTACCCATTTTTCATATCAGCTTTCCCTTTTTGTTTGATGTAACAGAGAAACTAGTACCTACAATAGTAGCTTGCCTCTGACTTTTCAGAAATCTGCCCAAACTGGTATATCAATTCCTCAATATAATACCAACCAACCTCTTTTGACCCTGGGGAGTTTATTTATTTAATGCATTATACTGCAACTGTGCTATGGTAACGCACAATTAATAATGATGGTACCATATGATAATTTTTGTTACCGTTTATCATTGTGCGTTATCCTTGTAGAATGGTATTTCCATGACCCACATCTATACCATGGTAAAAATGGGGCAATGCCATGGTATTATTTAGGTCCATGGCAGATCCATCATACTTCAAAGCTAAAAACATGATACATTTCCATGATTGATGTATATCATGGTATAAATGATGCCATACCATGGTAATATTTAGGTACAATGGCAGTACCATGGTAGTAGCATCATACATCAAGGCTAAAACCATGGTACATTTCCATTTTTCAGACCATACCATGGTATAAGTGAAAGTACAATAGTAGGACCATGGTATAAATTAATGTATATGGTACATTTGTGTTAGGGTTTAGTGTGTGTACTTTATTGTGTTTAAACTTGGGATATCGCTTTTCAGTAGTAAAGGCTAAAGTGCTCAACTCGAGTCTTGTTGTCGTAATTTCAGCTTGTTTGCTGAGAAATGCTGTGCTGTTATCAAAACGAATTCTCTTCCTAGTTTACCCCACTTAAAATCTATTTTTGTTTATTAAAATACCAAAAAATACGGCAAATAGTAAGTAAAAGAAGCACCAATATTACCTTAGAGGACTGAAGTTTCTGACTGTTTATTCTGTTTGTGTTACCATTGTACTCAACCATTTTTTTCCGACCTTTTAAGAAAACCAACAAATATTTATGGTTCAAATGTACCTACTTCACAGTCAGGATGACCTCTGATTTCAAAGCAGATCAAAGAGTGTTTGTGTTGGCCTCCCGAGTGGCGCAGCGGTCTAATACAGTGCTTGAGGCGTCACTACAGACCCGGGTTCGTTCCCATGTGGCGGCACACAATTGGCCCAGCGTCGTCCAGGTTACTGGAGGGTTTGGCCGGCAGGGATGTCCTTGTCCCATCGTGCTCTGGCGGCTCCTTGTGGCGGCCCATATAGCCCTGCACACCAGCTTTGCACTCTTATTGGTCAGTCTAATCTTGCTGGCTTAACCATCTGGTTGCAGCCTCACTACACACCCAAAAAGAGAGGAGGACGGAAAGAGGGACAGTAAGTGAGAGGAATACAGAGGAAAGGGGGGAAGCTTTTGTTTTCCCTTTCGACAGGGTGATTCAGTTAGCTTACAGTAATTGTATGGGGTGGAGGGGGTGGGAGAGAGGAGGAGGAGGAGGGTGTTGGTGGAAATGGTCCTTCCATCTAATTGCGGTCTTTAGATGATACTGTAAATGTTATACTTATTGTAGAAATACCCTTTACTCTTTGCAAGCCGTGAGAGTGAATGAATTTGAATCTGCTCCCTGCCGTTGTCAGAGCTAATGCGTCTGACTCAATGGAGAAGGCTAATAACACATAATTACCCAACATTATGAGCTTCCTGTCAGTTTGCCTGCCATGTTTAATATGTGCATCTCATATGGTTATTGTGAACACTCAGTCACAATAGCACTCTCTCATATTACGCTGTATCATTACCCATGGTACTGAATGGCCATTATTTACTTGAGTAAACTCACTTTCCTGGCCACCCTTTTGGCTTAAAATTACCATCTGCCCTATTGGATTCTCTGTGGAGTTCCCATTGTATAGTAAGTTCTTGGTTTTTATGTGTAATCTTATAAGTGGTGGTGGTTTTAGAGGATGCAATTGTTACATTCTCCCTTTCAATGTTTTTATGGATATCTACATTTAAAAATGTTTGTCTACCTTGGTAGAATTGAGATGCTGCCTTCATCAAATGCTGCCTTTATCAAGTTTTATTGGATAACACCGATGACACTGATGACCAGGGAATAATGTTGGCATCCAACTCATCTGTGACTTGACAACTGTGTTGATAGTACCGTAATAGTGTCAGCTAAATTAATTCCTTATTTTATCGGCTAATTCCAACCATAATCCAACAGTGCCTAGCACACAGTGTTTCTTCTAAACCATCGCAAACTGAGGTCAAATATAGTTCAACAATCAGCATCCAATTGATTTGGAATTCAGCTCTCTCTTTTGAAAGTATACTGTGTGTACAATTCAAACTGAAAGTGCATATGTCATTCATTGCTTTTTTTTGTCCTGCAATCATCTAGAAGCTATAACCTGCTATTTGAATTCAGGACATGTATTCGCTTAGCTGTAAATTGCAGGTTAGACCAAACAATAACCTATAAGCAACAACTTTCATACGTTTTTTATATTGTGGATATTAATTGCTGGTAATTTTGGGTAAGAAGGCCAATAAGAAATTGAGGCATCTGAATTGCCTCTTTGGCACTAAATCAACCCAAGGCCTGGGTTTTGTCATCTGGACCCGAACTGAGGATCCACATTGAAACGGCCCTGAAAGAACTTCAGGACTCTATGTAAACTGGAAACCACATATCCTGAAGCTGCATTTATTGTAGCTGGGGATTTTAACAAAGCTAATCTGAAAACAAGACTCCCTACATTTTATCAGAATATCGAATGCATTACCTGGGCTAGCAGCATTCTGGATCATTGCTACTCTAACTTCCGCGACTCATACAAAGCCCTCCCTCGCCCTCCTTTCGGCAAATCTGACCACGACTCCATTTTGTTGCTCCCAGCCTAGTGACAGAAACTAAAACAGGAAACGCTCGTGCTCAGGTCTGTTCAACGCTGGTCCGACCAATCAGATTCCACGCTTCAAGATTGCTTCGATCACATGGACTGGGATATGTTCCGAATAGCCTCAGACAACAACATTGATGTATACGCTGATTCGGTGAGCGAGTTTATTAGCAAGTGCATCGGTGATGTTGTACCCACCGTGACCATTAAAACCTTCACCAACCAGAAACCGTGGATTGATGGCAGCATTCGCGCAAAACTGAAAGTGCGAACCATTTCTTTTAATCATGGCAAGGCGACTGGAAACATGACCGAATACAAACAGTGTAGCTATTCCCTCCGCAAGGCAATCAAACAAGCTAAGCGTCAGTATAGAGACAAAGTAGAGTCACAATTTAATGGCTCAGACATGAGACGTATGTGGCAGGGTCTACAGTCAATCACAAAAAGAAAACCAATCCCGTCACAGACACCGACGTCTTGCTCCCAGACAAACCTAACAACTTATTTGCTCGCTTTGAGGACAATACATTGCCACTTGACATGGCCCGCTACCAAAACCTGCGGGCTATCCTTCACCGCAGCCAACGTGAGTAAAACATTTGAACGTGTTAACCCGTAAGCTATTCAATCAATCCCTATCCCAGTCTGCTGTTCCCACATGCTTCAATTGTTCATTGTTCCTGTTCCCAAGAAGGCTAAGGTAACTGAGTTAAATGACTATCGCCCCGTAGCACTCACTTCCGTCATCATGAAGTGCTTTGAGAGACTAGTCAAGGATCATATCAACTCCACCCTGCCTGACACTCTAGACCCATTCCAATTTTCTTACCGCCCCCAATATGTCCACAGACGATGCAATCACACTGCACACTGGACTAACCCATCTGGACAAGAGGAATACCTTTGTGAGAATGCTGTTCATTGATTACAGCTCAGCATTTAACACCATAGTACTCTCCAAACTCGTCACTAAGCTCGAGACCCTGGGTCTCAACCCCGCCCTGTGCAACTGGGTCCTGGACTTTCTTACGGGCCGCCCCCAGGTGATGAGGGTAGGAAACATCTCCACCCCGCTGATCC
The DNA here is from genome assembly GCF_013265735.2 of Oncorhynchus mykiss. Classification (NCBI taxonomy): domain Eukaryota; kingdom Metazoa; phylum Chordata; class Actinopteri; order Salmoniformes; family Salmonidae; genus Oncorhynchus; species Oncorhynchus mykiss. The sequence continues at coordinate 47,158,032 of NC_048576.1, read as the reverse complement.
TCAACACTGGGACCCCACAAGGGTGCGTTCTCAGCCCTCTCCTGTACTCCCTGTTCACGCATGACTGCGTGGCCATGCACGCCTCATCAAGTTTGCAGACGATACTACAGTGGTAGGCTTGATTACCAACACTAACGAGACGGCTTACAGGGAGGAGGTGAGGACCCTTGGAGTGTGGTGTCAGGAAAATAACCGCACACTCAACGTCAACAAAACAAAGGAGATGATTGTGGACTTCAGGAAACAGCAGAGGGAGCACCCCTATATCCACATAGACGGGACAGTAGTGGAGAAGGTGGAAAGTTTTAAGTTCCTCGGCGTACACACCACGGACTAACTGAAATGGTCCACCCACACAGCCAGCATGGTGAAGAAGGCGCAACAGCGCCTCTTCAACCTCAGGAGGCTGAAGAAATTTGGCTCGTCACCGAAACACTCACAAACTTTTACAATCGAGAGCATCCTGTCGGGCTGTATCACAACCGTCAGGCTCTCCAGAGGGTAGTGAGGTCTGCATAGCACATCACCGTGGGCAAACTACCTGCCCTCCAGGACACCAACACCCCTTGATGACACCCCCCGAACATAATCAAGGACAACAACCAACCGAGCCGCTGCCTGTTCACCCTGCCATCATCCAGAAGGCGAGGTCAGTACAGGTGCATCAAAGCTGGGACCGAGAGACTGAAAAACAGCTTCTATCTCAAGGCCATCAGACTGTTAAACAGCCATCACTAATATTGAGTGACTGCTGCCAACATACTGACTCAAATCTTTAGCCACTTTAATAATACAAAATTGGATGTAATAAATGTATCACTAGCCACTTTAAACAATGCCACTTTATATAATCTTTACATTACATTACTCATCTCATATGTATATACTGTACTCTATACCATCTACTGCATCTTGCCTATGCCGCACGGCCATCGCTCAACCATATATTTATATGTACATATTCATTTCTTTACACTTGTGTGTATAAGGTAGTTGTTGTGAAATTGTTAGATTACTTGTTAGATATTACTGCACGGTCGGAACTAGAAGCACAAGCATTTCGCTACATGCGCATTAACATCTGCCAACCATGTGTATGTGACCAATAAAAATTGATTTGATTTGTTTAAAGACGTAAGATTTCTATTATGGCTGGCATAGAGCAAATCCTTGGCATAGAGGTAGTGCAATATACTGAGAGAGCCTGGGCTTTCTGGCTTTAGAACATCAAGAAAACGAGGCTTGGTTGCAGATTATAGACGGGCACAAAGAGAATATTCTGTCTGGTAGAGATATGAAGCTCCTATCTGAGGAACAGTTGGCCAATGCAATTAGGCCCATTCTACAGGAAGAGTTGGGCGTGCACAGAGAAATGAAGATTTGGAGAACAGGGAGGGGATCAGTGGGTCAAAGAGGACAAGATGGGGGTCAGGAAATCAAGCCCAGTGGTGTTGTTTAACTCCCTAAATCAGCTTTTCTTTTGGCTGAAACCAATTCAATATCGCTTCAACACAGTGTTCTAACACGATAAGGATAAACATGTTTTTTCCAAAGTAGAGGGAGAATGTCCCAACGAGTCAATTGACAAACAATTGCATCGAAAAACTAAAATGCATATATTTACAGTTCGGAAACAACAGCTGTTCCAGAGATTGATGGTACTGCTGATAAATCCCAGAAGGGTGGTCCCCAGCTGTGGAAGCGATTAAGTGACTGTGGTGGTGACACCGGCAGGCTGCAGACACACACACAGCTGGTGACATGGATGGATTACAACGGTAGAAAAATGTGATACATCCTACCATAATTAAAAAAGAGACTACTATAACACACTGTACCGTTTGTTCACAGATGTGTATGGGACTTTGTGGCTTTACACGCTGTGGCTACTGCTTGTTCGGTTTACAGACTAGGCTCAAGTCAATAAGGAAGACTTTTTGGCATGTTCTTTCATACAATTTTTATTCAGTCACAGTGATGAATGGAGTTCTTAAAGATTTGGCAACAGATGTTTAAATCAAGCAGACAAAAATCTGTGACATGCTGCCTCAAGGTCAAGTTGAATCTGGGCCTGTTTTGGGAGATTTTCCTCTTTTTCATTAGGTTTGACCTTTTCTGCCACTGTTTTTAGCAACAACATACTGTGCCTTCGGAAAGTATTCAGACCCCTTGTCTTTTTTCAGCCTTATTCTAAAATGTATTAAATACAAGAAAATCCTCAGCAATCTACACACAATACCCCATAATGACAAAGTGAAAACAGGATTTTAGATTTTTTTGTAAATGTATACAATTCTGAAACTGAAATACCTTATTAACTTAAGTATTTCCATTGATCATCATTGATGTTACTACAACTTGAATGGAGTCCACCTGTGGTAAATTCAATTGATTGGACATGATTTGGAAAGGCACACACCTGTCTATATAAAGTCCCACAGTTGACAGTGCATGTCAGAGCAAAAACCAAGCCATGAGGTCGAAGGAATTGTCCGTAGACTTCCCGAGACAGGATTGTGTTGAGGCACAGATCTGGAGAAGGGTAACAAAACATTTCTGCAGCATTTAAGGTCCCCAAGAACACAGTGGCCTCCATCATTCTTAAATTGAACAGGTTTGGAACCACCAAGAACCTGATGGTCACTCTAACAGAGCTCTAGAGTTCCTCTGTGGACATGGGAGAAACTTCCAGAAGGACAACCATCTCTGCAGCACTCCACCATTCAGGCCTTTATGGTAGAGTGGCAAGACGGAAGCCACTCCTCAGTAAAAAGCACATGACAGCCCGTTTTGAGTTTGCCAATCGAGTCTCTCAGACTATGAGAAACAAGATTCTCTGGTCTGATGAAACCAAGATTGAACTATTTGGCCTGAATGACAATTGCCACTTCTGGATGAAACCTGGCACCATGCCTACGGTGAAGCATGGTGGTGGCAGCATCATGCTGTGTTTTTTTTTCAGCAGCAGAGACTTGGAGACTAGTCAGGATCGATTGAAAGATGAACGGAGCAAAGTACAGAGAGATCCTTGATCAAAACTTTCTCCAGAGCCCTCAGGACCTCAGACTGGGGTGAAGGTTCACCTTCCAACAGGACAATGACCCTAAGCACACAGCCAAGACAATGCTGGAGTGGCTTCTGGACAAGTCTTTGAATGTCCTTGAGTGGCCCAGCCAGAGCCTGGACTTGAACCCGATCTAACATCTCTGGAGAGACCTGAAAATAGCTGTGCAGCAACACTCCCCATTCAACCTGACAGAGCTTTAGGAGATCAGCAGAGAACAATGGGAGAAACTCCCCAAATAAAGGTGTGCCAAGCTTGTAGTGTAATTCCCAATAAGACTCAAGGCTGTAATCACTGCGAAAGGTGCTTCAGCAAGGTACTGAGTAAAGGGTCTGAATAGTTATGTAAATGTGATATTTGATTATTTTTTATTTTTTTTTCATTTTTATAAATGAGCAAACATTTCTAAAAACCTGTTATTGCTTTCTCATTATGCGGTCTTGTCTAGATTTAAAAATGAAAATAAAAATCTTATCAATACATTTTATAATAATGCTGAAATGTAACAAAATGTTTAAAAAGACAAGGGATCTTAATATTATCAGAACCTGGTTCTTTGGCAGTAATTTACAATGGCAGTTCATGATAGACTAAGTTAGTTCACCCGTTAGAATTGCCTTTTTAATCTGTCTTTTGACTGTATTTTACCGACTATCTACAAATACTTTCTTGTTTTTTCTCAGTGGACAATATTGCCTGTCACAATGTCATCACATCAAAGTACTTCTATTGGCACTCGTGCCAAGACAGCAAGACAAATAAATGTCACATACCACTCTGGCTGCTGTACCCAGGTAGCTCTTATCCATTTACCTGTCTTTTTGTGAATCTGGAGACATTGAAGTGGCCTTGGCTGGGGCTGGGCAATATGGCCAAAATATCATATGGTATTTTCCTCATTTTTGACGGTATTTGATGTTTTTGGTTAATACAAGTAGTAGTGCGTGATCCTAGGGTGGCAACACATATATTGTTTTATACTGTTCAATTCAACTTCAACCTAAATAATTTCCTGCATTTCCATCAATCGCTGCATTTCCTGCACTCATTTGAGATCATTTCCACACTGCCACGATATGGGCAAAAGTACTAGGCCTTATTTTTAACCAAATGTTGCAATTGCGATTTAGATCAAAACACTTGGGTGAACTTTTGGAATCATGGAACTATAATGTTTATTATAATTCCATAGTTATAATATAAATAATAGTGGGCACGTTGCATACAGTGTTTGAAATGACAATGAATTAAAATGCCATAGACAAGTTAACAGGGTAGGAACCAAAGTGTTGATCAGTGTTTGCTAGGGGACCCTATAATCTTTGGCCACATTAAATCTTTATTTATTTCGCCAACATATTCATGCTTTGCTTATATCTCGTTAATCAAGGAGGAACTGTTGCACAAACCACATGCTGATTTAAGCCTCCACCGGTACTGGTATCAGGCTGTATGAGTTAGCTACATTTGTACTCAGTACTTTTATTAGCTAGTTAGCTAGCCAGCTATCTAGTGATTAGCATTAGTGGATAACACAATATAACTTAACTTGCTAAGAAAATACAAACTAGCTGTTTGCAAATATAAGAAACACAAACTAATTTTGTAATTATAGATCCCTTGTGGATTTATATTAAGATCAAAGTGGAAACAACATCGTTGTCATCAACATTGCTGCATGTGCTGCGTTGACCATGCAGACTGAACGAAAGTGTCTCATGGTCAAGCACCAACAAATGCGCTCCTTGAGTGACGGGGTGGGACTAGGTCTGTGTGGAAAGCGGCATGGAGAGAGAGAGAGAGCGGAGAGAGATGACTCAAGTAGCGGAGTAAACTATAAAAATGGACGTTACACACGGCGTATCACATTTAACAAACCAAACATTGAAATACTGTAATAGAAGGTAAAGGAAAATCCCAATCCGGTCCGTGCATAAGTGCCAGTATATAGTAAAATACGGTATACTGCCCATCCCTAGTTGGGACTTGCATTAAACACAAAGGGTGAGAGGTTGTGTACCCATGCAGTAACGTTCACGTCTTCATGGTGAAGAGAGACCTTGATTGACCTTGAAGAGAGACCTTGATACTTTATTTCGAATGGATCAGATATTTTACTAACTTAACGGGAATATTACATTGTGGCCCATTGACTGTGGAGAGGTTGTTGTATAAACTTTAATTTCACAAAACAAGTAACTATTCTAACAGCTGGAGGTTATAGTTTGAAAGCCAGGTGATATCTGCAATCCCGTACATCACGTATATTGGACCCTTGAAAGCTGTAACCTAAATCCTGCAACCTGAATTCGACCATAGTATTTACCAGCAAAAGCATAATTTTTCTCATCCCCCAACTAATAAGCTACTTACACATCTGGCAACAACAACACAATTAGTTGTAGAAACAAGTAGTTGGCCGGGGGAAGTAGTTAAGCAGGAGTCCATGAATAGGAGGAAGTCAAAGGTCACGGTTGAAACTGACAAGGGGTGTTGCTATGGTGATGTGAAATAGCCATGCGAGCTCTGACACGGTCGATCAGCAAAGGCATCTGCAGCGGTGCTCATTAACGTGACCTTTCATTGTCTCTGCTCTCAAATCCACCGGGAAGCCAGTTTCGCTGCAGACCAAACACATTTGATTGCCAGGGCCACGCTAACACAGCTAATCTACAGGGGCCAGCAAAGTGCCTCACATTGCACCTTGACCTCATCAAGCACATATCCCCAGTGTTACGCTGCACCCTCATCTGCATCACCCCTGCAGATGAGACTCAAGAAAAATGTTGAAAGACGTAATTTTTTCTGATGAACAAATCTATAAATGGCTTGCGATATACAGTCATTGGATATATTTAATCATTTTTGTTCTATGTTATAGGCCCTGAGATTAATTTGGTGAGTGGACATTCTTGCATTACAATTGTTTCTTTAATCTGTTTGTAACAATGAATGCAACAGGGCATCACATCATTAGTGTCATCTTAGGGATTTCACTTTCTCTGCGCTGTCTCTGAATAAAATCCTTGCTAATAAAACCATAGATTAGATGATGTAATTATCATGCGTGCAGATAGACCTAAGTGTTGTAATCCTACTATTGTACCCAAGCTGATACGTGTGGAATTTGCATTTTAAAGCTTCTCCTTGTTCATTCACACATTACCCTACCATGACTTTAGTTCCTAATGCCTGACTGATCCAGCCAATAGCCTTGGGCAGTATACCGTATATACCATATATCGGGGTATTTGGAATAAACACGGGATGGTTTATCAATACCGTCAAATATTTCTTCGAATTTTTTTAATACATTTAATATTTGTAGCTACTTTTTAAGTAAATACCTGCAGTCAACTTGTGCAACTTGTGCAACTGTCACATTATGTCGTTTAGGTTAGTGGTGTTTGTTTACAAGCCCACAACAATGAGAGACCAGAGCCTTGTGTAAGTCACTCACTGTTGTGCAGTATGCGCCAGGTGATCTAATTACAGTATGGAATTCACAACTAAATGTTTGCCAGCTAGATATCGTATTACTATTAAGGGAATGGACTAAATGCTAAATCCTCTGCATTTGTGCATTTGGTTTGCTAATTTAGTAGCCAGTTAGCTAGCTAGCTAAGTGGCTAGCTTCTATCAAAATTAAACATTCTCTTGTAACAGCAGATAAACTCCTCCTGGGTCAAGAGCCTTGCTGGCTAATATCCGTATTGTGTGTGCAGCAAACTGTGAGTAGATTATTTGAGTTACTTGTTTAGTTTAGGTCAGAAACTGTATAACATGTTTGCAATGCGCTCGTAAGCATTCTCTATGAGGATTCCTTATTACTTGTTAGCATTTTATTAGCATTCTGGTAAGTGATGTTTTTTGGGCATTTATTATTAGTACTTTTTAAATAAATACCTGCAGTCAATTTGTGCACTAGGTAATAGATAAAGCAGATTGCGTTCGTCATTTCGCCCGTTAGATAGTTTTCCGTTATGAAACTTAACCGGCACTAGATTCACAAAACAGCGGTTTGAGCCAATCATGTGTGTTTGTTTACAAAGAACCACAAACAAAATGGTAGCTTCGTGAGTTGAGTCATCTCTGCAGTGCAACTTAAGTGAGGAGATCATGTTACACTTGTACGAATTTCACTACTAATGCCAGCTATATATCTTATAACTATTGAGTTAACATCTAAGATATGCCAAATAAATTATCTCGAGCTGAGTTTTGCAAACTTGCTAACGTTTGGTGAAAGAAATAGCTCCCCTTGGGTGCACTACCGGTAATACTGTATATCCTGGGATGGCACAGCCACGGTATGGAAGTCTGGATACCGCCCAACTCTACAAGATAATTTACCCCCCAACCATCTCACATGTTCCCATTATTTCAAAATGTCTGATATTTGTAGAAATGGTCTAAAGTGTAAAAACACTCCACACAAAGGCGGTGCATCGCTCTCCTGTCTATCAGGACAATCTTGGAAACCGCTTTAGCACTCCAAAGCCCTAGTGATATAGTGGTGGTGTGAAGATGAAGAATGGATAAGAGCAGGCTTAGCCCAGTATGACCTCAAAACAGTGGCAGTTTCCCAGATGTCACACTATTCCCTATGTACAGCACTTCTTTTGACCAATGCCAGTCACTGCTCAAATATCACCTGCATGGGTGGTATTTAAGGGTTTGTAAGAGTTTATAAATAGTTTATAGGCTATTATTAATTGGTTTATGAGTACAGATATAACTCGTTGGTTGAAAATGTGATTGTCATGTTGATGCGGGACAAATCCATGAGATGTGGCTAAACTGTTTTCTTTTTTCAACTGATAAACTAATTCAATATATTAAACCATGAACTACTTAGACCTTTTTACAATACCTTCATATAAAGTGCTATGTGAGCAATATTTGATCAGCACGGAAAACACATGATACTGCCCAAAACAGATGGTATGTGGTTCAATATTATGCGAGCATGATCTGCCACAATACTGATAAACTAATTCAATAAATTAAACCATGAACTACTTAGACCTTTTTACAATAACTTCATATATATTCAGCTAAATCTAGGGTTTGGCAAAAAATATTAAATATTGAAGGTAATTGACTGCATTTTCTACATAATTTAAAAACGCAAATGCAATTTGGAAAAGAACAAAAACAAGCTAAATAGACTCCAGCCATTATCACCTTGTTGCTGTAGCTTCATTCACCTCAGTCAATAGGGGACAACATTCTACAAACACATGTCAATCAAGAATTAGCTGCCTGTTATGCACTAGCTCAGCACCGGGATTACAACTCTAGTTTAGTTTCATGTCAAGTTAAACAGCAGTTACCTATCCAAAGCCATCTACTACAGCCATCGTATGCAAAGTGTTGATACAAAGTCCCGCTGTTCCCTGCAACCGCATCGGTGGCGAAGAGAGAGGTTTGGCTCTTGTCAAAGCTGTCCTAAATTAGCCCAATGATGTTTCTATGGGCTCATTTTGGACCTAAGCTTGTCGCCTGCCTTCCGCACTTTGGAACAACTGCTTTTGTTAGGGCGGAGACATGAGCATGTTGTTGTTATTAAATATAGATCTCTGCTCTCCATGAAGTCAGCCAGACATACAAACAGCCTTCCCTCCCGCTCCCAGGCGTCCGGATAGCCTTAAAGTCAACCTCTTACTATTAAACTGCGTTTGCCTTTTAATAGGGATTGGAATGCTTTTAGTAGCCTATTTTAAATTGTTGTTGTTGAGCTAGGGTATGCAAACTGCCATAACCTGCCATATCAAATTGATGTTGAACAGCATGTCCATTTTCAACCACCTACATGCCTTGCTCATGTGCTGTGCCTCCTAACATGTAGTGAAACTACCATTCCTATGAGAGCCATAGGTACAGAAAGTATTTTATGTGATTTGTTTTTGCAGCAAGAGAAGTACAGAGGAAGAGGTGGATCCTGTTTATTTGTATTGAGGCCAAGTGGAACAGTGAACAGAACACGACTGGCTGTCAGATGTACTCCCGCAGGCTTGCTAGGAGAGGAAGGCATGGCCAGACTTCTTGGTGTACTACTGTATGTTTTAGTTTCTGTCCCAAAAATGTGTTGTTTTGGCAACAGAATGCAATGTTGCACGCTTTGATTCTGTGAAGGATCAAGATTGCGTGGTCTCCTCAACAGAAACACACACAAACATGATTGTAGACACGCACGTGAACATACAGATACACACACACTGTTCTTGTCCTGTCTCGACACTCACATTGTTCCCCTTCCAAGAACTCGAAGGTAACCTGCCAAAATGACTATCGCACTCACATCTGCACTCACATCTGTAATGATAGTGCTTTGAAAGGCTGGTCATGGCACACAACACCGTCATCCCAGACACCCTGGACCCACTCAAATTTGCATACCGCTCCGACAGATCCACAGATGACGCAATCAAACTACTCTCTCTCACCTTGTCAAGAGGAATACCTGTGTGAGAATGCTGTTCAATGACTATAGCTCAGCGTTCGTCATAGTCCTCTACAAGCTCGGCACCCTGAGACTGAACACCTCCCTCTGCGACTGTATCCTGGACTTTCTGACAGGCCACCCCCAGGTGGTGAGGGTAGGGTAGTACCTTCACCTCGCTGACCCGCAACACGGGGGCCTCGCCGAGGTGTGTGCTTGTCCACCTCCTGTAAGCCTTGTTCACCCACGACTGCGTGGCCATGTGTGACTCCAACACAATCATTAAGTTTGCTGAAGACATGACGGTGGTAGGCTTGATAACCGACAGCGATGAGACAGCCTACAGGGAGGAGTTCAGAGACAGGACACCATCCACAGCATGCTCCCATCCACATTGACAGGGCTGTAGTGGAGCGGGCCAAGCGCTTCAAGTTCCTCTGTCTACATCACTGTAGGGTTCACATGGTCCACACACACCAGTGAAGTCGTGAAGGGCGCAAAACAGTGCCTCTTCTCCTTCAGGAGAAGAGATCAGATCCTGAAGAAGTTCTACAGCTGCATCATTGAGAGCTTCTTGACCGGCTGCATCACCGCATGGTATGGCAACTGTACAACCCTCGACCGCAAATCTCTACAGAGGGTGGTGCGGACAGCCCAGTGCATCATAACATTGTAAGTAATCATTTCACTGTAAGGTTGTTCACAGTAACCTGTTGTATTCGGCGCACGTGACAAATAACATTAGATTTGACAGAGACAGAGAGACGGGCAGAAAGACACTCACAGCCTTGCTCCAGCTGTTGTTCCAAACATCCCGGTTAATCCTTGTGAACGCGTAACATGTTGGCTCGAACCTAGCTTTGGCGTCTCCACTCTAAGATACATTGTAAAAACAAATCTGAGGTGAATTGGAAAAAATTAAAAATACTACTGTATACTTATATAATAAAATGTATAATAATGAGTACAAGTCGTTACAATGATTTGTTAATTTCATTGTACCCCAAAAAAGGAAACATAATTGAGGGTAACGAAAGAGAGAATTTAATGATTTTAATAATATTTTTTATTTTGTAAAAATTTAGATTTTTTTTAATCCATTTTGTACATTTGAAAAAATGAAAGTATATTTTTATTTTAGTATTAAAAAGCTTGTTGCGCCATGAGATGTAATGGATCATGATGAACGGATATCAAAACTGTCAGGCAAATTTGCTTTCAATGATCCGACCACCCACTTCCACCATCACCATTCTTAATGACAGAGACAAATTCAGCATCATGCAATGCTTGTAGTTCTACCTCCAGGTAGGCTACTGCTGGTAGATTGAGCACTGTGCGCAAGAAAGCCTGCCAAAGTGGGTTAAAATGGCAAATTATAAAATGCATTAAACAATGTTAAACATTAAGAACTTTTGAAACAGCAATGTTGGGTTTACTAAATATTTATGACATCACTTCTATTTAATCATATTATTAGTAAATCAAAACCAATGTTTATGGTTATTATTATTTCCCTTGACTTTATTTGTGTAAAGTTTTATTTACTAAAAAACAAAGTTGCATCTAAAAATAATAAGTGTCTTGTTGTTGCCTTAAAGTAGATTCAACTCTTCCATTTTTTACAGTGTAATGAAACCATCTGTAGATTTATTTGCATTCTGCTTCAGTTTCTCAACATTCTCTATTGCTTTACCCCGGGCTTCCCTGACATTGCCACATTGCTCTCCCATTTCTTGCAAGCCCATGAAGCTCTGTCAGTTAACCTTTTTGTTTTACACCTTTTCTCTTTGATCACTGGAGCGTGGTGGCCATCTAGCCCCAATCACCTTCACCATACCTTCTCCATTCCCAACGTAAAAAAAGCCCCTCTAAAATGTCATTATTTTCGGATTGCTGCCGGACCTCCATAGTTACAGTGCTGGACAAATTGTGAATATGACAAACATCTATTATGACGACATTGGAATAAAAATGGGGAGGGGTTATCGCATCTGTGCCAAGCTTTGTGTGCTGTGCTAAAACCCATCAGAGGGGACTGTGTGGTATGAATATAAATGGATTAGTGGTAGATTACTCCCAAGGCCGGTGAGACCTTAGCTCACATGTTGTGTTTCTTGTTGGTCACATATACAATAAGCCCATACAGCAGAGGGATATCAAGAGGTGAACTGATCTTTTATTTATATAAAGAAATACACCATTTACAGATGCATCATTTTACACCCTATACTTATTGAACCACCTCCATCCCTTTAACAACAAAAGCAGCATACATACAAAAATAAAATACATTTACAATTGGAAATAATATATAAATATGCACACAAGTACACATACACACAAATAAAAAATATCACAACATGCCCTCCCTTCCTTCCCACACCCTCCCGTAACCCCTTGGCCAAAATTCTTACTCCTGATCAATAGAAGGCAACTGTTCAAAAAAGGAAATTAAAGGCTGCCATCTCAAGAAAAGGTTATCAGTACATCCTTTGACTGTATAATAATGTATAATAATTTTTTCTAAGTGTAGAAAATACATTAGATATTTCAACCAGTATGATGGAGTGGGAGGTTTGTAGGATTTCCAGTTAAACAAGATCTGCCGGTGGGCTATAAGGGAGGCAAACGCTACAACGTCCGCTTTACTTTTAGTGAAACTATGCAACAAAGATGGAACTCCACATATAGCTATTAGAGGACAAGGTCAATATCTAGAACGTTAGAGAGAGTATTAAAAAAGGATGACCAATACTCAGACAGCCGAGAACACGACTTAAACATATGGGAGTGGTCTGCCGGAATGAATGAACATCTATCACGTGTCGTTCGTGTCTGGGAGGAATTTACTACATTTTTCTTTGGTATAGTGAATTCTGTGCAAGACTTTGAACTGAATTAAACTTAACCTCCACACGAGGATGTGGAGTTAACCCTAAGAATTGACTCCTCCCACCAGTCATCTTCAAGGTCAAGTTCACTACCCCAGTCTGTTTTGATTTTGTTTATTGGAGAGGGTTCAGAGGACAGTATAATGTCATATAATCTAGAAATCAGACCTGGCTGATTCCACGGGAGGAACAAAATCTCCTCTAGCAACGTCTTGGGAGGTAGAGGAGAGTTGGGAAAATAAGAGCGGAAAAAAGTTACAGGCTTAAAAGTAGCGAAAAAGATTTGAATGAGCCAGACTAGATTTAGCTACGAGATCATTAAAACTGACAAACTTCCCATCTAAAAATAAATCTTTGAAACAAACCAAACCTCTCTCATGCCACAAAACAAAAGCCTGGTCAAGTTTGGAGGGTACAAATAGGTGGTTGTTACAGATAGGGCTTAGAAGAGAAAGGGCAGAAAGTCTAAAATGTTGACCAAATTGTCTCCAGATCTTCAAAGTAGAGCACACAATGGGATTTCCAGTATACTTTGAAGGAGACGAGGACAGTGGGGCACAAGCAACAGCAGAAAGGGTGGATGATTGGCAGGAGTGCGCCTCTAATGAGCACCAGTTGGTACCTGGAGCATTACACCAGACCGTAATCTTTTGAATATAGGCTGCCCAATAGTAAAGCAGTACATTTGGAAGTGCCAATCCTCCATCTTGTCTCCTTCTTTGAAGTATTGCTCTACATATCCTAGGTGATTTGCCTGCCCAGATAAAATGACTGATGAGCCTATCCAACTTTGTAAAAAATGATTAAGGAAAAAAATACATTGAAAAAGGTACAGAAACCTAGGTAAAATATTAATTGTAACAGATTGGATTCTGCCAGATAATGAGAGAGGCAGACTATACCAGCATTGTAAGTCTGCTTTAACTCTTGTGACTAGGCTTGCAAAGTTAGTTTTATGGAGGGTAGCCAGAGAGTGTGTTATATTCACACCCAAATAGGAAAAACCAGAGGGTGACAGATGGAAATGCAGGGCTCTAAGGGGAATTTGCTTGGCAGCAGGGTTGATTGGAAAACATTAACTTTTCTCAATGTTCAATTTGTAACCTGAAAATGATCCAAACGTGTTTAAAACATGCATTGTTATCGACAGAGTTCACAGGTTTAGTGATATATAATATTAGATAATCTGCTTACACTGCCACTTTGTGCTCTTCACCAGCTCTGTGGATTCCACTGAATGATGGTGATAATTTTAAGGCCAAGGGAAGCTGTTCTATCGCAAGAGCAAAAAGTAGCTGGGACATAGGGCACCCTTGACGGGTCCCTCTGGAGAGGGGGAAGTATTTTGAATGTTAGTGTGTACGCTAGCTGTAGGAGCAGAATATAGCAGACGTATCCATGAGATGAAATTGGACCCAAAACCACATTTTCCCAAAATCGTAAATAGATAATCACACTCCACCCGGTTCGAAAGCCTTCTCAGCATCAAGGGAAACAACAATTTTGGGGTCTGGAGGGATAGGAGAGAGTATAATGTTCAAAAGCCGTCGTACATTGGAAAACAGTTGTCGCCCTTTGATGAAACCCATTACATTATCAGATATGGCATCCTGAAGGCAGGGTTCCAAATGGCATGCTAGAACCTTAGGTAATAATTTAACATCAGCGTTCAAAAGTGAAATGGGCCGATATCCACCACATTCCGACAAATCTTTATCTTAAGTATAAGTGATATGGAGGCTTGGGTTAGCGTCGGGGGGGGCCCTGTGATAACGAGTCGGTGAATATATTTAATAGTAATGGGACGAGTCGATCTGAGAATTCTTTGAAAGAATCGACAGGGAAGCCATCAGGGCCTGGGGCCTTGCCACTTTGCATTGACGTTAGACCCTTTGTTATCTCATCAAGATGCCGAGGGTTGTCCAGAACTTTACTCATGCCCATATCAATGGATGGGATATCCAAGTTATCTAAAAAGTTGTCCATAGCCGTATTATCTGATGGGTGTTCAGCTTTTTAGAGGTTAGAATAAAATGCCACAGGTTGAATTAATATTAGAGGGATCACTTGTAAGATTACGGGAGGAGTCATATACCTGAGAGATGAGATGCTGACTGGCATTTAAGTTGGTGTGCCAAAAGGCAGCTGGCCTTGTCACCAAATTCATAGTACGTCCACTTTGTTCGTTGCAACAGAAACTCTGCTATATCAGTGAAAAGCAGATTAAATTGTGTTTGAAGTTTCAGCCTCTCTGCATATAATTCAGGGGATGAATATTGAATATTGCCGGTCTATTGCCAGGATTGAGTCCACCAGTTCCGGATGATTCAGTTTTCTTTGTATGACATAATGATCTTTCCGCCTAGTACAGCTTTCGAAGTCTCCCAAAGAAGAGGGAGGTGTCATCATTTTTATTAGTTTGAATGAATACATCTATGTTGGTCGAAATAAAGTCACAGAAATCTTTGTTAGACAATGGGGCCGTGTTAAATCTCCAATTCGACAGATTTATTTTGGCATTCGGAGTAAGTGCTAAGTCCAGAATGGTCCGAAATCACTATCGCAGAATATTCTGTGGGTTTCACTGAGGGGAGAAGGGCTCTATCTAAAAAAAGTAGTCTATGCACGAGTAGGCTTGATGAACATGAGAAATGTAAGATACGTTTTTTTTTGATCGGGTGGAGAAAGCGCCATGGATCAACAAAACCCATTTGTGTCATGAATGTATCCCGGAAGGAGTAAGGGTTCTGGAATTAGACCGGTCAAGTCTTGGTTCAATAACACAGTTAAGGTCCCCGCTGAAGATGAGGTGGTGGGTGTCAAGATTAGGGAGAGAGGCTTAAAGATATTTCATAAATCTAGTGTCACTCTAGTTAGGGGACGTAAACATTTGCAAGTACTACAGGGGTTTGGAAGAGGGTGCCACTAGCTATTGTACAACGTCTATGATCTGAAATTATCTGTGACGGTGAAAACTGTACTCATTTGTGAATCACTATTGCTGTTCCCCTGTCTTTGCTATTAAAATTAGAATGAAAAAGCTGTCCAACCCATGCTTTACACAATCTAGTATGGTCGTTAACACGTAGGTGTGTTTCTTGAAGAAATGCGATATCAGTATTCAAGCTCTTCAGATGTGAAAAAAGTCTGGAGCGCTTAATTTGCCAACCACAACCGTGAATGTTCCATGTCACCAGTCTGACTGGGAGCCCTAAAGAACCTTCCTGAAGCCAAATGAAAAAGAAAGAGGAAAAGAGAGATTGAGAGAGGAGCAGCATGAGCAACACATCTAAATTAAAAAATTAAAAATCTTCTTCTTCTAAAAAAGAAAAGAAAAGCAGAGCACAATCTTTTGATAATGCCAACATATCCCCCCCACCACCACCCCCAACATTCCCGACACACATAAAAATAAAAATGATAGTACAACACCATTCAAAGGAAAAATACAAATAAAAATGATAGTACAACACCCTTCAAAGGAAAAATACAAATCCTATCTCTTACTCAGCATCCGTTGATTACCCTACATGTGCAGTGAGGCCAAAACAACCTAGGAAAGAAGTTACATACGCCCTTGAAATTATTATTTTTTTATATATCAATATGCAAGTGTACATTTTGGGTGCCGGTCACACTTTAAACTAGAGTAAAACCTTCAGCTTCAGTTATTGAAAAATGTTAACAGCGATTTGGTGGCATTTCAGTGGCCATAAAATGAATGCAGTCCACTAGGTGTCGCCACAGGGCTGAGTAATGAGAAAGGTTTGAAATTAACCAGTAGGCTATGAAAAGGGTCAACGCCTGTATTGGTAAATTGTTAAGAATCGTTAGGAGGGAACAATTCAAGAAAAGTATACAAACAGACCATTAGCAATTTGGATATCTACAATTAAGCAAACTAACCGTGGGTCTAAACTCTTCATCTAGTGCAACAATTAAACAAGAGTACAATAGGAAGAGAGGAGTGGTAGTATTAGACTCCAATGTCTTAGTGGAGTCCAAGATGAAGTGAATGTAACTGAGCCCATCAGTGACCAAACTCATCAATCATGACCAACGTAAACCACGGTAGTTGAGTGTCCATAAAAATAAAGAGTAAAAAATACAATAAAAAAATGTTATATATCAAGCAGACCCCAATGAAAAATGTATATACACAAATATTGGTGGACAGGATCGGTGACTAACTAGCTAGTGTAGGCTATAGATTGCCATTAGTGGAGCAGCAAGTTCAAAGCCTAAGTAAAATGAACGAAATCTAATTGCTGCGCTTTTACCTAACATTTTTTTTTTTTAAGAAACTTAAGATCAAATGGAAATTTAAAAATGTGTTAGACAGTATAGTATGGCATTGTCAACAACAGAAACAAGTTATGTGCTGCTTCAAACATACCTACTGTAGCCAGCAAGCTTTAGCTTAGAATTGTTTCACGAGAAACTAATCGATAGATGGCCATAGATGTATGTAGTAGAGGTCGACCGATTAATTGGAATAGCTGATTAATTAGGGCCGATTTCAAGTTTTCATAGCAATCGGTATTCTGCATTTTTGGACACCGATTATGGCTGATTACATTGCACTCCATGAGGAGACTAAGTGGCAGGCTGACTACCTGTTATGCAAGGGCAGCAAGGAGCCAAGGTAAGGTGCTAGTTAGCATTTAACTTACCTTGTAAAAAAAACTGTCAATCTTAACATAATCACTAGTTAACTACACATGGTTGATGACATTACTAGTTTATCTAGCTTGTCCTGCGTTGCATATAATCGATGCGGTGCCTGTTAATTTATCATTGAATCACAGCCTACTTCGCCAAACGGGTGATTTAACAAGCGCATTCGCGAAAAAAGCACTGTCGTTGCACCAATGTGTACATTACCATAAACATCAATGCCTTTCTTAAAATAAATACACAAGTATATATTTTTTAAACCTGCATATTTAGTTAATATTGCCTACTAAAATTAATTTATTTTAACTAGGGAAATTGTGTCACTTATCTTGCGTTCTGTGCAAGCAGAGTCAGAGTATATGAGGCCGTTTGGGCCGCCTGGCTCGTTGCGAACTGTGTGAAGACCAGTTACGTATTTCACTGAAAGAATAAACGTTTTGTTTTCGAAATGATAGTTTCCGGATTTGACCTTGTTAATGACCTAAGGCTCGTATTTCTGTGTGTTATTATATTATAATTAAGTCTATGATTTGATAGAGTAGTCTGACTGAGCGGAGGTAGGCAGCAGCAGGCTCGTAAGCATTCATTCAAACAGCACTTTCCTGCATTTGTCAGCAGCTCTTCGCTGTGCTTCAAGCATTGCGCTGTTCATGACTTCAAGCCTATCAACTCCAGAGATTAGGCTGGCAATACTAAAGTACCTATTAGAACATCCAATAGTCAAAGGTTTATGAAATACAAATGGTACAGAGAGAAATAGTCCTATAATAACTACAACCTAAAACTTCCTAAAACCACCAGCTTTCATATGTTCTGAGCAAGGAACTAAAACGTTTGTTTTTTTACATGGCACATATTGCACTTTTAATTTCTTCAACACTTTGTTTTTGCATTATTTAAACCAAATTGAACATGTGTCATTATTTATTTGAAACTAAATTGATTTTATTGATGTATTACATTAAGTTAAAATACGTGTTCATTCAGTATTGTTGAAATTGTCATTATTACATATATACAAATCAGCCGATTAATTGGTATCGGCTTTTTTTGGTCCTCCAATAATCGGTATCGGCATTGAAAAATCATAATCCGTCGACCTCTAGTATGTAGCCTAGTGTCCAGACGGTCACTAGAACTAACGTTACTCACATAATATAGACAGGTGAGAAATCATCCCAATTCAGGCATTTTATGTATTTCAGGCATTCAATGTATGCGCTGTCGGTAGAAGGACTCAGCTTCTTCAGGATTTTCAAAAAATGTAACCTTTAAAGGTGACATGGAGTCGGGCAGGATAAATCAGCCCAAAGCAGATTCCCTTCTTGTACAGAGTGGACTTGATGTCGTTGAATGCGGCCCGTTTCTTCACCAGGCTAGCACTGAAACCCTGGTAGAACTTGATCTTGTGGCCTGGGAAAGGATGTCTCCATGTTCCCTTGCCCCCCGAAGTACGAGCTTATTTTCTTTGTATCGATGGAACCGCACTATGATGGGACGTGGTCGGCCGCCTGGGCGAGGTTTCGGTGCATGGCTGCGGTGAGCTCAATCAAGTTCAGGGAGATTGAGAAAAGACTCATCGCCCAAAACTTCCTTGAACAGCTCCGCCATGACCTGGTTGGATGACCTGTCTCAGAATCCTCTGGCAGTTCAATCACGTGGATATTCTGGTGTTTTCAACGTAAAATCTTCCACTTGTAGCTGTAGAGACTTGTTGGCGGTGACCACATTGTCAAGCCTGGTTTCCAGTGTAGTGAGTTTATCGCTGTGGCCGGAGAGCCCAGCCTCAACTTCAGCCAGTGTGGTAATGTGAGATGCCACAGAACCCCGGATGGTTTCCATGGTTGCCTGACTTAGAGCCAGTGCAGCCGCCAGTGAATTATTCAGCAATTCGGTGAGTGCTGCTGCCATGTCAATAGCCATGTCACCCGGAGTGGCTATTGAAGCCTTCAATGAAGGTGGGGTGGTAGCCATTTTAGCTGAAGTTGATTTGGTGGAATGTGTTTTTTCCAAAGCGTGTGACTGGTTTGGTCATGCTAATTTAGGTACCCTCCATTACTGACTTTTTAGGTCATGAGAAGTATGAATTTAGGCAAAATGTAGGATTATTTACAAAAGTTATCATAAAAGAGACCTCGTGTGACTTCTTTCTACATTGCTCACCCGGAAGCCCCCCGGGTGAACTGATCTTATGGGGAAATTGGCCCGAATAGGAATCAATATTAAAGCCCACTCATTGGCTTGTGATGTGTCAAGGATTTCATTAACATTATTGTGTATTATACATGCTCATCTGTGACCTTCCCACTGAGTTTTTGGATGATGTGTTTGGAATTAGCTGCATGTGTTAGATATGTATGTTGGCTCTGCATAGTTTCTTTGCTAATCTGGCCTAATTATGAGTCTTATGTTAGTGTATGCATCCATCTTCTTCCCCTATAAGGTTCATTCTTTGTATTAACCAAGCGTGTGGAAAATATATGATGATATCTGGATGAACAATTATCAAGTGAAAACTGCAGTTTTCACTACATTAATCATCACAATGATACTGTTCACAATCAGTGAACATCCTCTAAGAATAGTGGAATAATCATGCTATATTTAGTCATAACTCTAACACCTTTGCTTTTCTTACACTTAGTCATACTGTACAAAGCTGGATGCATGTTTGTGACGGCAATCTCCATTTCACAACATTTGAGCAACATATAGCCTGCTGAATCTAAACTGCAAAAGGAGAACACTGCCAATAGTATTATAGCAGTGGTATCAGGTTCAACCATGTAATGCCCTGCTGTGCCTACTTTCGCCCTCCACCTCAGGACAAATATTAAAGCCAATAATATACTGTATGACTTTAGCTGAGAAGGACATGAAGGGACAACTGAAGCATTCAGTAGAGTGATTAAATGACCCAGCAATCGGCTGTAATAGCATTATTAGCAATACCATTTAGGCAGCTGGAACATTAAATAAAGGTCAATCTCGTACCAGCCCCATTACCAACTGCATAGGTAGAGAATTGCCAACAGCGTGAATACAGCACCACCAAAATACCTGCTTTTTGGATGTGATCTAAAATGTATGCTCTGTGTTAGTTTAATTCACTCTGGACAGTGGACACCAAAGTGAATGCTGACTGATACTGTGCATAGTGATATTCTGATACTTCTATACTAAGAGCACACTTCTTGTAGCTCTGATTATCTCTAACATTTTGTCTAGTCCCTAAATTTAGAATGGTTCAGGTTCATTTGGTTTATATCATAAATGCAGTTTTCAATATTATAAAAACAATTGTATTAAGCCCATTGAAAAATACCTTGTGAGAAAATGTATCTGAGATTCAATGGGCATACAATATGATCAACTGTTATATCAACATGAGAGATCCCACTGTTGCCAAGATCTTGCTAAAACCACACTCCTATTGCTTCGGGACTAAGTACCTGTTCTTTGCTTCTCCTATTTCACATCTCCCATGTGTTTACTGCATTCAAAATGACATAAAAAGCACAAATCAAATTTGATTTGAGTTTCTTCTTCTCTATGCTGCTTGTTGTTATTGTTGCCATCATTGTCAGCCCCCATACCTAAGCCTAATTGACTGTTTATTTGTGTCCCCTTCTGGGACTTTCAATCAGGATATGATTGTGTTTTAATTGTGAAGTATTTTGGGGTTCTATTTCTCCAAAGCAAATATGTCACTGTTGGCAGGTGATGCTGAAATGAATTCTGATCATACACTGTTTCCAGCCCTTTCAAATCTGCATGCCGATTAGACACAGGTGATTAATTAATTTGCCTTCTACCGCGTGCTCCTCATTCGCTCCACTGATGTCACCTACTCATATTCTCTAAGTGGAACAAGGGCCACATTTCATTACGCCTTCATTACAATATACTGTACTGGAACATTTTTAGTTTAATAGATTTTTATCCCCATATCTATTCATGTAATTGGAATATTTCACATCTCCGTCTCCTTCGTGCCTGAAAGGATATCATGTGGATGCTAAGAATCTTGTCAGCGTGGTTGCCGGTGCCAAAGCAAGTAAATGTGGCCAGATTAATTTGGGGGGAACTAAATTAGGATTTATCCTAGAGGATTAGGATAATTTACTCAAAGTGTCTTTCACTTTTACTGATTGTATTAATTGTATTTTGTCTGAATCAAGTCATGCATTGCTTGTAGAGATTATTCAGGGGGACCTTTATCCAATTATTTGTATATACTCCCTTGTGGGGTATAACATTGTATTTCCCATTTTCAGGACACCATTTTGATGGGAAAACTAAGCAAAATGCAGTGAGATTCCGTCATAAATTGTAAATGTGCTCATAACTCAATGACCTTTTCTTGTTTTCTCAATCTAAAGCCCCATAGCCTCATTCACCATCCCATTTATTTCTGCTCTGTTTATGCCCAGGCAGTACTGTTGTGGCACTAGGTGTTGAATAAAATTGTTTGCTTACTCTCCCTGAGGTGACCGATGCAAAACACACAGCTCGGGGGAGGCCAACACACACTCAGACACTCACACTATAGCCTCCGTGCTATAAAGCTGCACATCGCCACTTCGAGGCCCTCTGGCACGGTGCCTTCCCCTTGGATCTCAATCCCCTTCACACTGCTTAGGTTTGAATGGCAGCTACTGATGTGGCCCCATACTCCAGCGTTGGATACATGGGCACATAACTGGTCCAGAATAATCCACCAAAATTAGATTCCTCACAGCCACACTCAACAGGAGTTGCAGACATTCTAAGACAAAAACAAGACGGTTTCCGTGTAATCAAATTGTCAGCCAAAATGTGTGACTTGCACACACACATACTGTCATAAATGTTTTCACAACATTCGAGAGATAATTTTGTATTCGTTTCAATGTGGTATATTTTCTCACAGTGAAATGAGAGTTAGGAATAGTGCTTGGATTATGTTGGGCACGGTCTACAGCCCACACATCTGAATTTTATTTTTCAAACACTATGCTTTTACAGTCTGAAAATCAGTCTAAGGCTGACAATTATACTCCTGTCCCTTATGGAAAAAATACTCAATTTTATTCAGGTACTGTATTCTACCAACATTTGTTTGTTGGATTTTTTGTTTGAACCGGTGAATCACCCACTGTTATTTCATTGCAATTGCTCACTTGGTACTTGACTGTGTCTGAATAGTGTGATAATAGGTTTGATTTTCTTTTGCCAATTCTTTCTCTTCCTGCTATTTCCAAAGTGGTAACAGATGCTAGCTTTGTTTTTATTATCTTGAGTGTAGCTTCCTGATTTAAAATATATGTCTGCCTTTTAATAGGCATAATCACATAGCTGCTCAAGTGCTGACTCTCCAAAAGAAGTCAGCACGGGATCCTTCCTGTTTTTGCAAGTCATTGCTGAGGCCATAGGGTAGAGTGATAGGTACATGCTGCTTCTGAAATGGCACCCTATACCCTATATAGTGCACCACTTTTACCAGATAGTGAGTAAGATAACATTTCAGATGCAGCCACAGTACTTTCAACTGATGTAACCACTCTGTTCAAAGTGGCGATACCTGTATTTAGTTTGTCCTATTTCCTTATTTTGTGCAACATTACACTATAAAGGCTCCCTGGCACCAGAAACAGCAAGTCCTAATCAGGCATACACTTGACGTTCTCAAGGAGGAAAACACTAGATCAGCTCTCCTAGATAAACTGTCATTGTAGCGATCTGTTGCGTCAGTCTTCACAATTTATACTAGTGAAGAGAACATGGGGGACAAAGAGAATGGGCCGAAAACTTAACAGTTTCCCTATTATCAAATTGTCAGCCAAAATGTGTCATGGTGATTTTTGGCAGCACATACGGCGTGATAGGGATTTTTGGCCAAACATAAACCTGGTCCCTATCCTGGCCTTGCACCACAGTCAAACTTTGGGCTTGGCACAATGCCACCTGTAATGCTTGACTAGACCCCTCGTGCACAGCAGCCATTTTGCCTTAGACAGTATTACTGATATCTATATCGGCCGTGAATGCAATGACAAAATACTGTGAGCATGCGTGCTGACTTTGTAAAATAGGCATACATCTTATTCAGGTCTGCTCTTTGTGTTCATGAAAATACAGTTGTATAAGGGCGAAATTTAGATGGCAAGAAGTGCAAACTCATTATCAAGATGGCAACTGTAATTGCAGGTTGCCATGCAACTGAATGTATCCTCAGCTATGAATTGTCTGTGTCAGAATATATCAAGGTTAAGATAAGAAAGGCTCTCCTTTGCATATGCATAAAGGGTAACACTTTACATAGTTGCCCTAAGTACTATGTAACTACACAGTAATAACTGTAGTAACAGTAGTTACTCAGGTAACAAATGTAAATACATGCTAATAAGGTTGTAGCACTATCAGTTATTACACAACTGGAAGAAGGTGTAATTACACATCAACTTGCTGAAGGTACTTCAACAAGTGTAATTACTGATGTTATTACTAATTTTCTTGTTCCGCTATGTAACAGTCTTGTAAATGCACGTTTAAATGACTAAAATGTAATAATTCAAACCAAAAATCTGACCTTGTTACATGTAACTACAAAGTGCCACTACCATCAAACCCACATGTCATACCAGGGTTGATAAATAAGCTAGCACAGGGCTCCCCAACCCGGTTCCCGGAGAGCTACCAGGAACCGGGTTGGTGAACCGGGATGGTTTTCAATCCATCCCCAGTTGTAACTAACCTGATTCAGCTTATCAACCAGCTAATTATTAGAATCAGATGCGCTAGATGAGGGTTGGAGCGAGAACCTATAGGACGGTAGCTCTCCAGGAACAGGGTTGGAGTCCCCCTGGGCTAGGACCTGGTAAAAACAATTGTAAGAAGGTACACCCTGTCATTAACTACCAGTTGTATTAGTTTCTTTCTCTGTTATGACTTGGCTCAAAGGCTGTACTTAATTTAAGAACAATGTAGTATACTTAAGCAATAAGGCACAAGGGGGTGTGGTATATCGTCAGCAGCATACCACCCTGCATCCCTTTGTTGCGTTGATTCTGAAGCTAAGCAGGGTTGGTCCTGGTCAGTCCCTGGATGGGAAACCACATGCTGCTGGAAGTGGTGTTGGAGGGCCAGTCGGAGGCACCCTTTCCTCTGGTCTAAAAAAATATCCCAATGCCCCAAGGCAGTGATTGGGGACATTGCCCTGTGTAGGGTGCGCTCTTTCGGATGGGATGTTAAACGGGTGTCCTGACTCTCTGTGGTAGCTAAATATCCCATGGCACTTATCGATTACCAACAACGACGAGACGGCCGACAGGGAGGAGGTAAGGGCCCTCGGAGTGTGGTGTCAGGAAAATAACCTCACACTCAACGTCAACAAAGCAAAGGAGATGATCATAGACTTCAGGAAACAGCAGAGGGAGCACCACTTTGTCCACATCGACGGGACAGTAGTGGAGAGGGTAGTAAGTTTTAAGTTCCTCGGCATACACATCACGGACAAACTGAATTAGTCCACTCACACAGACAGCGTGGTGAAGAAGGCGCAGCAGCGCCTATTCAACCTCAGGAGGCTGAAGAAATTCAACAAAAGCACTCACAAACTTTTACAGATGCACAATCGAGAGCATCCTGTCGGGCTGTCTCACCGCCTGGTATGGCAACTGCTCCGCCCACAAACCTAAAGGCTCTATGGAGGGTAGTGAGGTCTGCACAACGCATCACCGGGGGCAAACTACCTGCCCTCCATGACACCTACACCACCCGATGTCACAGGAAGGCAGGAAGGCCACAAAGATCATCAAGGACAACCACCCGAGCCACTGCCTGTTCACCCCACTATCATCCAGAAGGCGAGGTCAGTACAGGTGCATCAAAGCAGGGACCAAGAAACTGAAAAACAGCTTCTATCACAAGACTGTTAAATAGCCATCACTAACGTTGAGTGGCTGCTACCAACATACTGACTCAACTCCAGCCACTTTAATAATGAAAACATTGATGTAAAAAATGTATCACTAGCCACTTTAAACAATGCCACTTAATATAATGTTGACATACCCTACATTACTCATCTCATATGTGTATACTGTACTCGATACCATCTACTGCATCTTGCCTATGCCGTTCTGTACCATCACTCATTCATATATCTTTATGTACATATTATTCATTCCTTTACACTTGTATGTATAAGGTAGTTGTTATGAAATTTTTAGGTTAGATTACTCGTTGGTTATTACTGCATTGTCGGAACTAGAAGCACAAGCATTTCGCTACACTCGCATTAACATCTGCAAACCATGTGTATGTGACAAATACGATTTGATTTGATTTGAAGAGTAGGGGTGTTAACCCTGGTGTCCTGGCTAAAATCTGATCTTCATACTGTACCATCATGGCCACCTAATCCCCAGTTTACAATTGGCTCATTCATCCCCCCTCCTCTCCCATGTAACTATTCCCCAGGTCGTTGCTGTAAATGAGAATGTGTTCTCAGTCAAATTACACTGTAAAATAAAATTAAAATATGGCCAATATATTACAGCTAAGGGCTGTTCTTACGCACAACGCAAAGCGGAGTGCCTGGATACTGCCCTTAGCTGTGGTATATTGGCCATATACCACAAACCTCCGAGGTGCCTTATTGCTATTATAAACTGGCAGGGGTGGAAAAAGTACTCAATTGTCATACTTGAGTAAAAGTAAAGATACCTTATTAGAACATGACAAAAGTGAAAGTCACCAGTAAAATACAACTTGAGTAAAAGTCTGAAAGTATTTGTTTTTAAATATACTTAAATTTCAAAAGTAAATGTAATTGCTAAAAAATGCTTAAGTAACAAAAGTAAAACTAGTAATAATTTCTTATTCCTTATATTAAGTCAAGCAGACGACACAATATATATATATTTTACATTTATGTATAGCCAAGGGCACACTCCCAACACTCAGACATCATTTACAAATAAAGCATTTGTCTTTAGTGAGTCTGCCAGATCAGAGACAGTGGGGATGACCAGGGATGTTTTCTTGACAAGTCTGTGAATTGGAACATTCCCTGTGCTGCTAAGCATTCAAAATGTAACGAGTACTTTTGTGTGTCAGGGAAAATGTATGGAGTAAAAAGTACATAATTTTCTTTAGGAATGTAGTGAAATAAAGGTTGTCAAAAATATAAATAGTAAATTACAAATACTTCAACAAATTTAGTAGTACATTAAAGTATTTTTACTTAAGTACTTTATACCACTGTAAACTGGTTACCAATGTAATTGGTATTATACCCATGGTATACGGTGTGATATACCATGGCTGTCAGCCCATCAGCATTCAGGGCTCGAACCACCCAGTTTATAATTGTAATTATTATTTACCTACCCAGGAGCAAGCAACTTAATGTGAAACCCAGTAGGGTATAACCTTTATAAATGTTTTGTAGTTACAATGTAAGAACCTTTGCAGACAGACAATAGGCTAACCAGGAGAAAGTAGCAAACAGGAGAACATTTGGTATAACCCTTTTCGTTTCATTGTACTTACAATGTAACAATCTTTACCCATTTCTGTAATTACTATTTTTACTAAAACATAC
Organism: Oncorhynchus mykiss; assembly: GCF_013265735.2. Lineage (NCBI taxonomy): Eukaryota > Metazoa > Chordata > Actinopteri > Salmoniformes > Salmonidae > Oncorhynchus > Oncorhynchus mykiss. The sequence continues at coordinate 47,131,363 of NC_048576.1, read as the reverse complement.
TAACACATTTCCCCATTATTCCCTAATGTAGCCAGCTAGTTAGCTAAGCACAGGCACAATGTCAACACATTTTACAACTTGATCAATACATGTTACTAAATCATTATCAAAACTCATTAAACATTTAGTTTACAATGTATTTAGACTTTCATTGTCCTATTGCACATTAAAAACCTTTAAAAACACAACAAATTAAGAGACATAAATAGCATGTGGCGTCCATTTTGGTACCAAATGAGTGTGAGAGGTCAGTGTGATGTCACTTCCTGATGACAGCCCAGTTTTTTTCTGACTACTTATTTGTATTTTGAATGTGCAAACATACAATGTCAATCACTAAATAGTCATTTGTTTTTAAATGTTTTTTGTAGAAGTGAGAGTCACCAGAAAGTGATATCACACTGGCCTCTCACACTCTCCTTTTCAGCCAGAATGCAAGCCATATGCTATTTCTGTCTCTTAATTTGTCATGATTTTATGAAGTTTTGTCATGTGTAAAAGTGCAATGTATGTCTGAAAATACTGAAATAACATTGTTAACTAAATGTTTAATAAGTTTGACGATGATTTTGGAACGTTTATTGACCGAGTTAGAAAACGTGATGACATTGTGCCAGTGCTTAGCTAGCTAGTTAGCTACATTAGTAAATAATAGCCAAATGCTAGCTAGCTAAAATACTTATTGCTTTGAGTCTGAAATGGGAAATTACATTTGAATGGTTTGAATATGAATCTTTGTCAAATACATTGAAGAGAAATGCAACTGAAAAATGTTTTCCTGTGTTCTTAATTCTCCTGGTTATAGCCTATTGCCTGCAAAGGTTGTTACAATGTAACTATAAAGTAATTAAAAATGTCACTTCACTTGTCTTCCTCCTGGGTAAGTACATTGTAAATACATGTACTCTACATGACCAAAAGTATGCTCGTCAAACATCTCATTCCAGTGGGCCTTTTGAGTGGCACCAGTGTTAGCTGTGCAACTAGAGATCCTGGTTCGAGTCCGGGCTCTGTCGCAGCCGGCCACGACCGGGGAACCATGGGGTGGCACACAATTGACCCAGCGTCGTCCGGGTTAGGGGAGGGTTTGGCTGGCAGGGATGTTCTTGTCCCATCGCGCACTAGCGACTCCTGTGGCAGATCGGGCGCAGTGTTCCCTCCGACACATTGTTGCGCCTGGCTTCCGGGTTCAGCAGGCATTGTGTCAAGAAACAGTCAGGCTTGGCTGGGTAGTGTTTCGGAGGACACGTGGCTCTCGACCTTCGCCTCTCCCGAGTCCGTACGGTAGTTGCAATGATGGGACAAGACTGTTACTACCAATTGGGTACCACTAAAAGGTGTAGAAAAAATGGGTTGTTACCTTAGGAACATAGTTCTTCATTACAGGTAAAGATATTGCACAGCACTACAAAACACAGAGCCAAACAGCCCTACTAGAGTCCTTTCACCAACAGAAACTACCCTCCTTTAGCCTATTGAAGACTTTCTGGACACTTTTAGGATACCTTGTGAGCATTTGGATTGAGTTTGCTGTCACAGGCCCAGGGGAATAGTAAAGGTGGTGTAACCCTTGGCCTTGGAATTAACAATCTGTAAACTCTGACCCGATTGATGCATGTGTTTTATGTATTGTCGTTTTGAAGGCAGAGGCTTAACCTCATTGCCAGGAGTTGGGATCCAGGGCTTTCTCCTTTGGCTTTATTGAGCCACAGGTCGGCTTAAGACAGTCAGAGAGTAATCATAATGAATCTCTTCAGTTAGTTTGGGTGCATCCTCTTTTCCTCCTGAATGCACTTTGTGAATGTTAACCGTGGAGCTAGACAGGCCACTTGGGAGCCTCAGTAAACACGTGGCGGTGTCATCTCATGTGAATTTCTCGCCATGTTTCATTAGGTGAACCTGAAGCTGTGGTTTTCCTTGCCTCCCATATAATTTGAGGTCCTGGAAAAGCCACAAAGATCTCTTGTTCTTCCACCACAGTGACTTCACTAATATCCTGATAAAACTTTCGAGGTTGTTGTCAGTAGTTTTCCTGTAAACAAGCCAAGTGTGTTTTTTCCCATTGTAAGTCTGTCATGGTGGTGTTGCTCCACCGACCATGTTATTAGGGGCAATGGATAGGCCTGTATATAGCTAGCTTCTTGAAGTCCCACTGAGTCTGCACAACGATTGAACATTGTTTACCTATTGCTGTTTTTCTTTTTATGAGTTTTTTTCTCCATTGTCTTGATAATCAATGAGAACTGTTCCTGATACCAGCTTTCTGAAAAGTAAATGCCAAATTTCAAGCCGCCAAGTTGCATGTGAAAACCGACTCGATGCCCAAACATGAACCTCACCCTTATCCTTCTGTAAGGGTAAAGGACTCTTGTAGACCCCAGGCAGTGAAACATTGTGGTAATGATGACAGGAGCCACAAGCACAGGGTATTTATTTAGATTTTATGGCCTGAAATAGGCCAGTGGGGTTAACCACATCACACGATGGGAGTCATTACACCATCTAATCCTCTCAGCCACTGATTGCTCGCAGCATTTAGAAATGGAGTCCCCCATTATCTGCTCCAAGTGCCCATATCAATCAGCCCTGAGGTGATGGATCCATGGCAATAACAACCTGCTGTACTCTGGGCTCTGTTGGGGCTAGAATGCGCTAATTAATGGAATGCACAAATTAATAGTTAGTGCACTCATATTTCACTTGTGCGTTAAGTTTCCCTCCATTTGATCACCATAAACTGACTGTTTCATACACGCGTGTTGTGTGCGGTGTTTCCAAAAGGGATGGCTCCAGGCATAAGTGACATAAGCGGTCGTTCAGGGCCCCAGGCTGCTAGCCCCCCCCCCCAAAAAAAACAACTTAGAATAGTAGAATACATAAGGTGTAAGTTCAAAATTTGGTTGTGCATCAGCTACTTTTTTTTATCTTGAGTCGCTCAATTAGCCATGTCAGCTAAAAATGTTTGATTTGTAAGTTAGTCTAGCCAGCTATCTAAACTTGTAGTAATCATGGCCGAATACCGACCAGGCACTCAGGGTCCCAATTTGATTTTGTTAGTAACTCTCACTCCGATATCATTAACATGGCATAAGTCATGGCAAAATTAGTAAATTTGCAGGAAATTCACTTATAAAAAAATATATAAATAATTGCCCCTTTTTCTTCCCAATTTCATGATGTTCAATTGTGATCCAAATGCGATATTGTCTCATCGCTGCAACTCCCTCGGGAGAGACGAAGGTCAAGTCAAGTGTCCTCCAAAACATGACCCGCCAAACCACACTTCTTAACACCCGCCTGCTTAACCCAGAAGCCAGCTGCACCAATGTGTCGGAGGAAACACCGTTCAACTGCAGGCGCCCAGCCCACCACAAGGAGTTGGGTAGAATGCGATGAGCCAAGTAAAGCCCCCTCGGACAAACACTCCCCTAACCCGGACAACACTGGGCCAGTTGTGCGCCACCCTATGGGACTCCCGTTTGCGGCCGGCTGTGGCACAGCCTGGGATCGAACCCGGGTCTGTAGTGATGCCTCAAGCACTGCAATGTACTACCTTAGACCACTGTGCCACTCCGGAGGCAGGAAATGTACTTTAAAACCTATATTTTCTCTCCGCCGTCAAGAGTGCGGGCCACTCAAATATTTTTCCTGCGAAGTGGTGGGGGGCCCCCAACCTAATCTCGCTTAGGGCTCCCAAAAGGCTATAGCCGGCCCAGTCCCCTATAGCAGAATGTCAAGACTGCGATTTGACTGTATGAGCCACCAATGCACCATATGTGAAAAGGAGATTTATTATTGGAACCGAGCAGTGGAGGTTGGAGTATCATTTTTCTGTCGATGTTTGTTTGTCCTTAATGTAGAAGCAGATGAAGGCCCTTGAGTGACCTCCCATCAGGTGCACAAAGCCTGTAGTTCCTCTGAAAACAGTCGTGGGATGACCCATCTGTGCTCTCTCTTTCCACTAAGGCTTTGAGGTCATTAAAATGGTAATTTGACCTCCACGCCACAATGTTTTTGTGATGGCCCCTGATCGTTTTACTCGACTTGTAAGCGCTAATGACTCAAAGGAAATCATTTGTTTCTTCTACGCTTTATTTTTACATCAGTTTAATATATTTAAGTGTGATATATATTCTCTCTGTGACCTCACAGGAAGAAGACGTTGGAATTAACACTGCTTTATTCAATTTGTGTCATCTGCATTAATATTCCCTCGGCTTAGCCAGTGAGCTTATCTGGTTAATAATGTGTCCATGGGTGATCACTATCTCTGTACTGTAAAGCTTTGGGTCTTGGCCATCTCTGCCCTCGCTCAATGAACCTTGCTGTAGTCACACACCCAATTAGTGCATGGGCACTATAGTGCTCTGCTTCTCTTTGTGTAGTACCATACATGGGAAAGACTGTTCTATGTGAATCTATGTGGGCAAACTTGTCTTTATTGTGTGTACCCTCACATTTCCATAATTCCCTGAGCTGCATATACACACTTATAAAAAAACAAACATAATATCTAAAACCTAAAAGGGTCCTTTGGCTGGCCCAATACGAGAACCCTCTGAAGAACCCTTGTTGGTTCCAAGTAGAACCCTTTTGGTTTCCATGAAGAGCCCTTTCCACAGAGGGTCCTTTGTGGAACCAAAGAGGGCTCTCCTATGGGGACAGCCGAAGAACCCTGTAACCAATCAGGGGCGTTATAATGTACACAGTTGCTAAGCCGATTAGGGCTTCGGGTATTAAGAAGGGTGAACTGTGATATGTTTAAATGGTTAAGAGCATGCTTTGCACATGGCAGAAAGCAAACAATGAAATGTACTTGCCTGAAAATGAACAGACTCATATTGGCAGATGTTAATACCAGTGAGATATAGAAATGGCTAAATGTAGTAGTACAAATAAGTTTAGAAGTTTTATTAATTGATACTTTATGTAACGTTCTCATGGCATATGAATAATGATGACACCATACAAGCATCAGTTTACTAGCAGACAGGCGTGCACTGGCACTGTGTGTGTGTGTGTGTGTGTGTGTGTGTGTGTGTGTGTGTGTGTGTGTGTGTGTGTGTGTGTGTGTGTGTGTGTGTGTGTGTGGAGGTGGGGTCCAGTTCCAGACAAAGGGCCCCCTTGGGAAGACTCAAACTGGAGACCCCCAGAAACTCGACCCACAATAATGAGCAGTAAAATGTGTCTTAGTCTTTTGGAAATCACTTAGGAGGATTCCTCCCTCTTCCTAAGGTACATCCCCAGACTGGCCACAATAAAACATTTAAAACAAATTCACCTCGCTCTGAATAATTTACAGTGGCAAAAACTGTTAATGTGGTCACAGTCTGACATTTGAAGAGGCTTGCCTTGGTGTGAGTGTTTTGCGTGAATGTTAGTGTCTCAACCCAGCAGAATCTGACTGGCATGCTGGGGGCCCCTGCTCAGGAGGGGGTGTTTGAGTGGGTATCAGGTGCATTGTGGGACACAAAACAGAGTCGTTTTTTTCTTTATTTTTTTCCCTGTGACATGCAGATTTTGTTGTTGTTTATGGACCGCCTTTGTTTTCTCCCCTGCTAGGGAGCTGTACTCATGCATATGATATTTCACAAAACATAGTGCGCTTTAAATGCCATCAGCATGTTTCTCACACATGTTAGATTTAATGCATACACAGTTTGTGGGATTGTAGGGGCTGACGTTTTGCACAGTCCCATATGACTCACACTCGGTAAAAGAATATCACTTCTGAACAGAGCTGACATTATAAACTCAGCAAAAAATAATCGTCCTCACACTATTTTCAGCAAATTTAACATGTGTAAATATTTGTATGAACATAACAAGATTCAACAACTGAGACATAAACTGAACAAGTTCCACAGACATGTGACTAACAGAAATAGAATAATGTGTCCCTGAACAAAGGAGGGGTCAAAATCAAAAGTAACAGTCAGTATCTGGTGTGGCCACCAGCTGCATTAAGTACTGCATCTCCTCCTCATGGACTGCACCATATTTGCCAGTTCTTGCTGTGAGATGTTACCCCACTCTTCCACCAGGCAAGTTCCCGGACATTTCTGGGGGGAATGGCCCTAGCCCTCACCCTCCGATCCTACAGGTCCCAGACGTGCTCAATGGGATTGAGATCCAGGCTCTTCACTGGCCATGGCAGAACACTGACATTCCTGTCTTGCAGGAAATCACGCACAGAACGAGTAGAATGGCTGGTGGCATTGTCATGCCGGAGGGTCATGTCAGGATGAGCCTGTAGGAAGGGTACCACATGAGGGAGGAGTATGTCTTCTCTGTAACGCACAGCGTTGAGATTGCCTGCAATGACAACAAGCTCAGTCCGATGATGTTGTGACACACCACCCCAGACCATGACAGACCCTCCACCTCCAAATCGATCCTGCTCCAGAGTACAGGCCTCTGTGTAACTCTGATTCCTTCGACGATAAAAGCAAATCCAACCATCACCCCTGGTGAGACAAACCTGCGACTCGTCAGTGAAGAGCACTTTTTGCTGGTCCTGTCTGGTCCAGCGATGGTGGGTTTGTGACCCTAGGCGACATTGTTGCCGGAGATGTCTGGTGAGGACCTGCCTTACAACAGGCCTACAAGCCTTCAGTCCAGCCTCTCTCAGCCTATTGTGGAATGTCTGAGCACTAATACAGGGATTGTGCGTTCCTGGTGTAACTCGGGCAGTTGTTGTTGCCATCCTGCACCTGTCCCACAGGTGTGATGTTCGGATGTACCGATCCTGTGCAGGTGGTGTTTCACGTGGTCTGTCACTGTGAGGACGATCAGCTGTCCATCCTGTCTCCCTGTAGCGCTGTCTTGGGCGTCTCAGTACAGACATTGCAATTTATTGCCCTGCCCATATCTGTAGTCCTCATGCCTCCTTGCAGTATTCCAGGAAGCACGTTCACACAGATGAGCAGGGACACTGGGCATCTTTCTTTTGGTGTTTTTCAGAGTCAGTAGAAAGACCTCTTTAGTGTCCTAAGTTTTCATAACTGTGACCTTAATTGCTTACCGTCTGTAAGCTGTTAGTGTCTTAAGGACCGTTCCACAGGTGCATGTTCATTAATTGTTTATGATTCATTGAACAAGCATGGGAAACAGTCTTTAAACCTTTTACAATGAAGATCTGTGAAGTTATTTGGATTTTTTACTGATTATCTTTTAAAGACAGGGTCCTGAAAAAGGGACGTTAATTTTTTTGCTGAGTTTATAATAATGAGTGTATAAAAAGCATACTTACATCCGTTTCAGACCAGGAGATAATGTCAGTAAAAAAGATAATATACTAAGAGGCCATTTCTGCATTTGCTTATACATTCTTCAACTTTAGTTCTGAATGACATACTTGTAAATCAATTGTGTTTTTCCAGCTCTACTGGCGAATACCTGTAAATTGCTTGTTAAGGAATGCCTTCAAGATGAAGTCAATCCTAAACAACTGCTGTTATGCAGCATAAATACCAAAGTCTACAGCTATTATGCTTTCTTTATATATAATGCATTCGGAAAGTATTCAGACCCTTTCACTTTTTGCACATTTTGTTAGGTTACAGCCTTATTCTAAAATGGATTGAATTAAATAAAAATACTCATCAATCTACATACAATACCCCATAATGACAAAGCGAAAACAGGTTTAGATTTTCTTGGAAATACCTTATTGACTTAATTTATGACCCTTTGCTTTGAGACTCGAAATTGAGCTCCGGTGCATCCTGTTTCCATTGATTATCCTTGAGATGTTTCTACAACTTAATTGGAGTCCACCTGGGGTAAATTCAGTTGATTGGACATGATTTGTAAAGGCACACACCTGTCTATATTAGTCCCACAGTTGACAGTGCATGTCAGAGCAAAAACCAAGCCATGACGTCGAAGGAATTGTCCGTACAGCTCCGAGACTGTATTGTGTTGAGGCACATCACTGGGGATTGGTGCCAAAATACTTCTGCATTATTGAAGGTCCCCAAGAACACAGTGGCCTCCATCATTCTTAAATGGAAGAAGGTTGGAACCACCAAGACTCTTCCTAGAGCTGCCTGGCCAAACTGAGCAATTTGGGGAGTCAGGCCTTAGTCAGGGAGGTCACACTGAAGATGGGAGAACCTTCCAGAGGGACAACCATCTCTGCAGTACTCCACCAGTCAGGCCTTTATGGTTGAGTGGCCAGATGGAAGCCACTCCTCAGTAAAAGGCACATGACAGCCCGCTTGGAGTTTGCCAAAAGGCACCTAAAGGACTAGCTGTCCAGCAATGCTCCCCATCCCAGCCTGACAGAGCTTAAGATGATCTGCAGAGAAGAATGGGAGAAACTCCCCAAATACAGTTGTGCCAAGCTTCTAGTGTCATACCCAAGAAGACTCAAGGCTTTAATCTCTGCCAAAGGTGCTTCAACAAAGTACTGAGTAAAGGGTCTAAATACTTATGTAAATTACATATTTCCATTTTTTATATATGTATACAATCTAAAAACCAGTTTTTGCATTATCATTATGGGTTATTGTGTATAGATTGATGAGGGGTGGTAATTTAATCCATTTTAGAATAAGGCTCTAACGTAACAAAATGTGGGGAAAAAAGTACACTGACATATTGACTAACCACTTAGCAGCCCATTTGTATACTGAGTCGAGCTGGGGGGGATATGGGAGCAACTCTTTCAGGGCAGAAGTAATTCAGCTGTGTTTACACTAATGGGTTCAATCATCAGTGAAATGACCAGGCAAAGAACACAGGCCAGCTATCTCCAGAGCTGTCACCCGTGGGTGCTACTGCTGGGATTCGGGGCTCACCTCCTCATGACCTTTTAATGGGCCTCGCGAGCTCATTTCAATGCGTCAAATCTGGCCGGATGTACGTAAGGTATTGTAGATTATAGCCCTAACTCTCTCAGATAACATATGAAAACTAAAACAGGCCATATGATTGTCTGATGGGGTCAATTCAAATACGAGTGTGAATTCACTGTAGAATAACTTTGCGACATCTTTGACCAGATGATTGATTAGTCCAGATCTTGAACATGCTCAACATTGAGGGTTTAGACCTTTTGAATCGGCAACATATCGCCACCAGTTTGTGTTTCAGGTACTGCAGTATTATCTTTGTTTCTGTGGGTTGCCCCTCGGGACCACCGTAAATCATCACCTGACAGCAGACCATGTTGCCCCTCTAGGCCTCCAGACTAATCCTTTGTTGACCACTGCTCCCAGCCGTCAGAAAGGAGAAGGTCAGAGACTCCAAGTCATCCCCCTGCGGAATCTGGTTTACTCATAATAAATTAAAGTGGATTAAGGGGGCCTGTTGCTGTAGAGCTAATTGAACTTGGCTCTAATCCGATCAGATTTGTCAGGTGTGCCAGCAGCTGCCATACGCCTTTCCTGGGATGCACCACGGTGACCCCTGAAGAGAGAAGCGCCGTTAAACAGGAGGACGACCAGGCAGACTGGATGTGTGCTGTTAAATAGTTCATTAAGGCTGTTTTTTTAACCTCTTTGTTCTCTTTAGACACATCTACATTAACCTTCCGGGTTTTCGGAGAACACTAAAAGCACAGGGCACAGTTTGTTACAATCCAGCTGTTTTCTTCTTTCTATTTCCCTCCTCCAGGTCTTACTTCCTGTGCTTTGGACCCTATTTCTTCCCCATAGGAATGGAGGTGGGAGCGCTGTCTTACCAGCACTATTAGTGTCTCTGTCATGCATAGCCATGCTTTACACTCCAGAAAATGTGCCAATTTTCTCATTGTAAGGACTGAGTGCTGCTGTTGGGTTTCGTAATTAAGATCCAATTTAGATTGCAGAGACTTTCCCACACTGCAAAGTGTTTTAAAGAATAGGATTAGTAAACCATACAGAGGAGACTAGCGTGTTATTAGCTTCAATGTAGAGGCAGGTTCAGCAACTTGTTCTCAGCCACCTTTGAAGCAGTGTTGGCGGGAGCTCATGTGCTCTTGGTGATTGTGGTTTCAAGCCATGTAACTACTGACTGAATGCTCCTGCAGAGTCTTTCTACCCATTGTCTTTGTTTCTATGACCCATATCACACTGGACTGAATATTATAGGAATGTAATTGGCTGACCCTGTTTGTCTTCACTCTTCAAGCCGAGAAAGTCGCCTGTGGTTTCCTCACAGAAGTTAACTCAGACAAGGAAATGGCAAAAAAAACTTGATTGAATCCTACACAGAATAAATGCTCATTTTCTGTTGTGGGGATAAACGTTAAAAACGTCAACATAACTAACTATATGTCAATCAAATGGCTTCAAACATGTAGACTACTACATTATATTATTTATGCCTGAACCTTATGTCCTTTGTCCAGGTGGAATGGGGCTCATATTGGTAGCATTTATGATTATTGCTACAGGAGACAGCAAACAGTTACACATGAGTAGTCTATACTATTCCAAGGTTATTTCACCCTACAGTCACATGCACTCAGTCTGTATGATAGAAATCCTGATTGACAGACTTAGAAGTAGAGAAAGAGCGAAAGGAGGATCGACTTTGATTACAGCATGAATAAAGATTTTTTTTTTTAAAGGGACAGCATATGAAATTGCCTCCCTGGCGACCCTTGCTACCTTCCAATATACTCCACTTTCTGAATTACCCAAAGGGTGAAACATTCAGGGACCGTGTGTGTGTGTGTGTGTATGTGTGTGTGTGTGTGTGTGTGTGTTTGTGTGTGTGTGAATGCCTGTGTGTGTGTGTGAATGTCCGTGTGTTTATTCGTGTGTTTGTGTGTCCATGTGTGTGTGTGTCCCTCTCTCTGTGTCTCTCTTTCTGTGTGTGTGCCTCCGTCTGTGCAGGCTTGAAGTCCCTCTGAATCCTAAATGAAGATAATACAGCGACTGATGCAGGCTGGACCAGGCTCATCTGCTGGGCTGGACTGTTCCCTTTAGCTCAGCCATGTGTTAATGAGCCCATGTGGGCTCCAGGGCAGTACTCCAAAAGAGGGAGAGAGAAAAGACAGATGTTTTCAGTCTATTACTGTATATGCCATTTAGCAGACACTTTTATCCAAAGCGACTTAGTCATGCCTGCATAAATATTTTTTATTTTACTTATGGGTTGTCCCGGGAAACGAACCCACTATCCTTGCGTTGCTTGCCCCAAAGCTGGGGAACAATACTATAAGGGGGAGAAGAAAAAAGGAAACATTTTGTGTTCTTCATAATAAAATAGTTTATTATAAAGCGTTTATTATGATAAGCTGAACATTTTCAGAAGAGTGGAGCCGAAGGTCCCCCAGAAATTCCACAAATATACTTAACAAGGCACACCTGTTAATGAAAATGCATTCCAGGTGACTATCTCATGAAGCTGGTTTAGAGAATGCCAAGTGTGCAAAGCTGTCATCAAGGCAAAGGGTGGCTACTTTGAAGAATCTCAAATATAAAATATATTTAGATTTGTTTAACACTTTTTTGGTTACTACATGATTCCATATGTGTTATTTTATAGTTTTGAATTCTTCACCATTATTCTACAATGTACAAAATAGTACAAATAAAGAGAAATCCTTGAATGAGTAGGTGTGTCCTACCTTTTGACTGGTACTGTATGTTCTGATACCACGGCTGTCAGACAACCAGCATTCAGGGCTCAAACCACCGATTTGTGTATATCACATATTTTGAGAGACACATACACTACATTATCAAATGTACAATACTCAATTGCATCTTCTCTTCATGCTTTGAGTCCACAGTCAGCACACGGCTTCGGGCTTTGTGTGAACAAGCCCCACAAATAAATCATTGCACTGCACACAGTTTTCATTGGCCTTGTTTTGTATGCACTTGCCAACTTGACACTTTTCCCGAGTGCGAGCTGTGGTGTTTGGGGAAGAGGGAGAGGATTACCTGCTGCCTTTACGGCCTGCTTGCCGGCTGTAGCTTCTTTCTTGGCGTTCATGTGGTTCCCACGAAGCTCACATGCCAGATCCAGTGAGATGCGTGGTGCTGAGGATGCAAACACTCTTATTTTACATCTGTACACTGTGAGTGTTGCTTTACCACACTCCGTCACTGATGTGGAGTACAGCTCCGCTGATATGTTTTGCACGGTAGGGGGGAGCTCCCGCCTGTTTGTATACTGTTCTGAGCAGGCTAATCTTCTTTGCAATCAATTTGTCTGCCAGGGAAATTGATGTGAAGAAGTTGTCCATGGTCATATTTCTGCCAGAAGTCTCAAAACCCCAGTCTCAGACAGTTGCTCACCTGCTGGCCTGGTTTCATCTTTCCCCTGATATGGAAAGCCATTTAGCAAGTACGTTGTTTCGATATCGGCGGCTAATCAAAACTTAGTCACATCCACGATTATCAGTTTCTATCGCGCATTCATCCATTGACGACATAATATCATATTGTAATTGAACTTGTATTATGTTACTCGTTTTTGCTGGGTAGCAAGAGCAAAGCTGCCGCTTGAGTGCTTGTGTGCGTAATGCATGGACAGCACAGAAATCGGAGAAAAAAAGCTGCACCTCTTGAGTTTTGAGTTTTTTGACAAATGTGTCAAACTGTAGAATATGCTATTTCAGATGCTATTTCGAAATCACAATGTTTTACCTGCATGTGAGGATTTGATAAAGTAATATGTCTTTCCCTGCATCTGTCAATTATAAGTGTCTCAATAATTGTCTCAATTATATTATCTCTTTATGTATAATTTGACAACTGATAAGCCTAATATTATCACTCTTTTTTTTGGGGGGGGGGGGGGGGGGGGGGGGGATTTACCCCTTTTTTCTCCCCAATTTCGTGGTTTTCAATTGTTTAGTAGCTACTCTCTTGTCTCATCGCTACAACTCCCGTATGGGCTCGGGAGAGACGAAGGTTGAAAGTCATGCGTCCTCCGATACACAACCCAACCAAGCCGCACTGCTTCTTAACACAGCGCCATCCAACCCGGAAGCCAGCCGTACCAATGTGTCGGAGGAAACACTGTGCAACTGGCGCACTGCGCCCGGCCCGCCACAGGAGTCGCTGGTGCACGATGAGACAAGGATTTCGCTACCGGCCAAACCCTCCCTAACCCGGACGACGCTAGGCCAATTGTGCGACGCCCCACGGACCTCCCTGTCGCGGCCGGTCACGACAGAGCCTGAGCGCAAACCCAGAGTCTCTGGTGGCACAGCTGGCGCTGCAGTACAGTGCCCTTAACCACTGCGCCACCCGGGAGGCTAGATTATTGATCTTGTCTATAGGCTAACTCTTATTATGTGTGAAATTAGTTTTGGTATAGTTTAGCTGTAGTTTCGACGGGCCGGCTGTGCAGGCTGACTGACATTGTTTGTTTCCTGCTCAAAAACTTTGATAGAGTCAAGGATACTGTGCACTAGGAAAGTTTTCAGACCCTTTTTACTTTTTCCACTTTTTCTTTTACTTTTTCCACTTTTTCTTTACTTTACTTTATTCTAAAATATATATATTTTTAAATATAAATCTACACACAATAACTCATCATGGCAAAGCAAAAACAGTTTTTTAAATGTTTTATATTTGCAAGTTTTATTAAAAAAAAACTGAAATATCACATTTACGTAAGTATTCAGACCCATTACTCAGTACTTTGTTGAAGCACCTTTGGCAGCGATTACAGCCTTGAGTCGTCATGGGTATGAATCTACAAACTTGGCACACCTGTATTTGGGGAGTTTCTCCTATTCTTCTCTGCAAATCCTCTCAAGTTCTGTCAGGTTGGATGGGGAGCATCGCTGCACAGCTATTTTCAGGTCTTTCCAGCGATGTTCATTCAGGTTCAAGTCCGGGCTCTGGCTGAGCCACTAAAGGACATTCAGAGACATGTCCCGAAGCCCCTCCTGCTTTGTCTTGGCTGTGTGCTTAGGGTCGTTGTCTTGTTGAAAGGGGAACCTTCACCCAGTCTGAGGTCCTGAGTGTTTTGGAGCAGGTTTTCATCAAGGATCTCTCTCTACTTTGCTCTGTTCACCTTTCCCTTGATCCTGACTAGTATCCCAGTCCCTGCTCCTGAAAACATGCCCACAGCATGATGCTGCCATCACTCTGCTTCACATTAGGGATGGTGCCAGGTTTTCTCCAGACGTGACACTTGGCATTCAGGCCAAAACATTCAATCTTGGTTTCATCAGACAATAAAATATTGTATCTCATGGTCTGAGGGTCGTTTAGGTGCCTTTTTACTGATGAGTGGTTTCTGTATGGCCACTCTGCCATAAAGGCCTGATTGGTGGAGTGTTTTAGAGATGGTTATCCTTCTGAAAGGTTTTCCCATCTCCACAGAGGAACTCTGGAGCTCTGTCAGAGTGACCATCGGGTTCTTGGTCACCTCCCTGACCTAGGCCCTTCTCCCCCAATTGCTCAGTTTGGCCGGGCAGCCAGCTCTAGGAAGAGTCTTGATTGTTCCAAACTTCTTCCATTTAAGAATGATGGGGGCCACCTGTCATGTATTGTCATGTTGTGTCTTTCTGTCCTTTCCTTTCACCCTGTCTCCCTCTGCTGGTCGTACTAGGTTACCGTTTCTGTCCCTCTTTCCCCCAGCTGTTCCTTGTCTTCTCTGACTACCTCATTCACCCCTTTTCCCACCTGTTCCCTTTTTCCCTCTGATTAGGTCCCTATATCTCTCTCTGTTTCTGCTCCTGTCTTTGTCGGATTCTTGTTTGTGTGTCTCATGCCTGAACCAGACTATCATCGTGTTTGCTGCAACCTTGTCCTGTCCTGTCGGAATCTACCTGTCCATCTGAGCCCACGTGTGTTCATCATTAAAGAAAATCTGTTTGTTAATTCGCTTTTGGGTCCTCATTCACGCACCGTGACAGAAGAATCCGACCAAGAATGGACCCTGGCCACCCAAGTCTCCAACCTCACAGAACAGGTTCACCATCTCCGCCTCGATCCACCGGCCACTTCCAGGGCTTTCGAATCTCCGGAGCCCAGAATCAATAACCCGCCGTGTTACTCTGGGGAGCCCACTGAATGCCGCTCGTTCCTCACCCAGTGTGATATTGTGTTTTCTCTCCAGCCCAACACTTACGCCAGGAGCACTGCTCGTGTCGCCTACGTCATATCTCTCCTTACTGGACGGGCTCGTGAGTGGGGCACGGCAATCTGGGAGGCAAGGGCTGAGTGTACTAACCAGTATCAGGACTTTAAGGAGGAGATGATACGGGTTTTTGATCGATCTGTTTTTGGGGAGGAGGCTTCCAGGGCCCTGTCTTCCCTATGTCAAGGCAATCGATCCATAACAGACTACTCTATTGAGTTTCGCACTCTTGCTGCCTCCAGTGGCTGGAACGAGCCGGCTTTGCTCGCTCGTCTTCTGGAGGGTCTCCGCGCAGAGGTAAAGGATGAGATTCTCTCCCGGGAGGTTCCTTCCAGCGTGGATTCCTTGATTGAACTCGCTATTTGCATTGAGCGACGGGTTGATCTTCGTCACCGAGCTCGTGGAAAGGAGCTCGCGTTCTCCGTTGCCCCCCTCTCCGCATCACTACCATCTTCCTCTGCCGGCTCGGGAGCTGAGCCTATGCAGCTGGGAGGTATCCGCATCTCGACTAAGGAGAGGGAACGGAGAATCACCAACCGCCTCTGTCTCTATTGCGGTTCTGCTGGTCATTTTGTCACTTCATGTCCAGTAAAAGCCAGAGCTCATCAGTAAGCGGAGGGCTACTGGTGAGCGCTACTACTCCTGTCTCTCCTTCAAGATCCTGCACTACCTTGTCGGTCCATCTACGCTGGACCGGTTCGTCAGCTTCCTGCAGTGCCTTAATAGACTCTGGGGCGGAGGGCTGTTTTATGGACGAGACCTGGGCTCGGGAACATGACATTCCTCTCAGACAGTTAAGGGAGTCCACGGCCTTGTTCGCCCTGGATGGTAGTCCTCTCCCCAGGATTCAGCGTGAGACGCTACCTTTAACCCTCACTGTTTCTGGTAATCATAGCGAAACCATTTCTTTTTTAATTTTTCGTTCACCTTTTACACCTGTTGTTTTGGGCCATCCCTGGCTAGTTTGTCATAATCCTTCCATTAATTGGTCTAGTAATTCTATCCTCTCCTGGAACGTCTCTTGTCATGTGAAATGTTTAATGTCTGCTATCCCTCCTGTTTCCTCTGTCTCTTCTTCACAGGAGGAGCCTGGTGATTTGACAGGGGTGCCGGAGGAATATCACGATCTGCGCACGGTGTTCAGTCGGTCCAGGGCCACCTCTCTTCCTCCACACCGGTCGTATGATTGTAGTATTGATCTCCTTCCGGGAACCACTCCCCCCCGGGGTAGACTATACTCTCTGTCGGCTCCCGAACGTAAGGCTCTCGAGGATTATTTGTCTGTAGCTCTTGACGCCGGTACCATAGTCCCCTCCTCCTCTCCCGCCGGAGCGGGGTTTTTTTTTGTCAAGAAGAAGGACGGGTCTCTGCGCCCCTGCATAGATTATCGAGGGCTGAATGACATAACAGTGAAGAATCGCTATCCGCTTCCTCTTATGTCTTCAGCCTTCGAGATCCTGCAGGGAGCCAGGTTTTTCACTAAGTTGGACCTTCGTAACGCTTACCATCTCGTGCGCATCAGGGAGGGGGACGAGTGGAAGACGGCGTTTAACACTCCGTTAGGGCACTTTGAATACCGGGTTCTTCCTTTCGGCCTCGCTAACGCTCCAGCTGTCTTTCAGGCATTAGTCAATGATGTCCTGAGAGACATGCTGAACATCTTTGTTTTCGTTTACCTTGACGATATCCTGATTTTTTCACCGTCACTCCAGATTCATGTTCAGCACGTTCGACGTGTCCTCCAGCGCCTTTTAGAGAATTGTCTTTTTGTGAAGGCTGAGAAGTGCACTTTTCATGCCTCCTCCGTCACATTTCTCGGTTCTGTTATTTCCGCTGAAGGCATTAAGATGGATCCCGCTAAGGTCCAAGCTGTCATTGATTGGCCCGCCCCTAAGTCACGCGTCGAGCTGCAGCGCTTTCTCGGCTTCGCGAACTTCTATCGTCGTTTCATCCGTAATTTCGGTCAGGTGGCAGCTCCTCTCACAGCCCTTACTTCTGTCAAGACGTGCTTTAAGTGGTCCGTTTCCGCCCAGGGAGCTTTTGATCTCCTCAAGAATCGTTTTACATCCGCTCCTATCCTTGTTACACCTGACGTCTCTAGACAGTTCGTTGTCGAGGTTGACGCGTCAGAGGTGGGCGTGGGAGCCATTCTTTCTCAGCGCTCCCTCTCTGACGACAAGGTCCACCCATGCGCGTATTTTTCTCATCGCCTGTCGCCGTCGGAACGTAACTATGATGTGGGAAACCGCGAACTGCTCGCCATCCGGTTAGCCCTAGGCGAATGGCGACAGTGGTTGGAGGGGGCGACCGTTCCTTTTGTCGTTTGGACTGACCATAGGAACCTTGAGTACATCCGTTCTGCCAAACGACTTAATGCGCGTCAGGCGCGTTGGGCGCTGTTTTTCGCTCGTTTCGAGTTCGTGATTTCTTATCGTCCGGGCTCTAAGAACACCAAGCCTGATGCTTTATCTCGTCTCTTCAGTTCTTCAGTAGCCTCCACTGACCCCGAGGGGATTCTCCCTGAGGGGCGTGTTGTCGGGTTGACTGTCTGGGGAATTGAGAGGCAGGTAAAGCAAGCGCTCACTCACACTCCGTCGCCGCGCGCTTGTCCTAGGAACCTTCTTTTCGTTCCCGTTCCTACTCGTCTGGCCGTTCTTCAGTGGGCTCACTCTGCCAAGTTAGCCGGCCACCCTGGCGTTCGGGGTACGCTTGCTTCCATTCGCCAGCGTTTTTGGTGGCCCACCCGGGAGCATGACACGCGTCGTTTCGTGGCTGCTTGTTCGGTCTGCGCGCAGACTAAGTCCGGTAACTCCCCTCCTGCCGGCCGTCTCAGGCCGCTTCCCATTCCCTCTCGACCGTGGTCTCACATCGCCTTAGATTTTGTCACCGGACTGCCTTCGTCAGCGGGGAAGACTGTTATTCTTACGGTTGTCGATAGGTTCTCTAAGGCGGCTCATTTCATTCCCCTTGCTAAGCTTCCTTCTGCTAAAGAGACGGCACAAATCATCATCGAGAATGTTTTCAGAATTCATGGCCTTCCGTCAGACGTCGTTTCGGACAGAGGTCCGCAATTCACGTCTCAATTTTGGAGGGAGTTTTGCCGTTTGATTGGGGCTTCCGTCAGTCTCTCTTCCGGCTTTCACCCCCAGTCTAACGGTCAAGCAGAACGGGCCAATCAGACTATTGGTCGCATCTTACGCAGTCTTTCTTTTCGCAACCCTGCGTCTTGGTCAGAACAGCTCCCCTGGGCAGAATACGCCCACAACTCGCTTCCTTCGTCTGCGACCGGGCTATCTCCTTTTCAGAGTAGCCTCGGGTACCAGCCTCCGCTGTTCTCATCTCAGTTCGCCGAGTCCAGCGTCCCCTCCGCTCAGGCTTTTGTCCAACGCTGCGAGCGCACCTGGAAGAGGGTCAGGTCTGCACTTTGCCGTTATAGGACGCAGACTGTGAGGGCTGCTAATAAACGTAGAACTAAGAGTCCTAGATATTGTCGCGGTCAGAGAGTTTGGCTCTCCACTCAGAACCTTCCCCTTAAGACGGCTTCTCGCAAGTTGACCCCGCGGTTCATTGGTCCGTTCCGTATTTCTCGGGTCATTAATCCTGTCGCAGTTCGACTTCTTCTTCCGCGATACCTTCGTCGCGTCCACCCGGTCTTCCATGTCTCCTGTATCAAGCCCGTTCTTCGCGCCCCCGCTCGTCTCCCCCCCCCCCCCCCCATCCTTGTCGAGGGCGCACCCATCTACAGGGTCCGTAGGATTTTGGACATGCGTCCTCGGGGCCGTGGTCACCAGTACCTCGTAGATTGGGAGGGGTACGGTCCTGAGGAGAGGAGTTGGGTTCCCTCTCGGGACGTGCTGGACCGTGCGCTGATCGAGGATTTCCTCCGTTGCCGCCAGGTTTCCTCCTCGAGTGCGCCAGGAGGCGCTCGGTGAGTGGGGGGGTACTGTCATGTATTGTCATGTTGTGTCTTTCTGTCCTTTCCTTTCACCCTGTCTCCCTCTGCTGGTCGTACTAGGTTACCGTTTCTGTCCCTCTTTCCCCCAGCTGTTCCTTGTCTTCTCTGACTACCTCATTCACCCCTTTTCCCACCTGTTCCCTTTTTCCCTCTGATTAGGTCCCTATATCTCTCTCTGTTTCTGCTCCTGTCTTTGTCGGATTCTTGTTTGTGTGTCTCATGCCTGAACCAGACTATCATCGTGTTTGCTGCAACCTTGTCCTGTCCTGTCGGAATCTACCTGTCCATCTGAGCCCACGTGTGTTCATCATTAAAGAAACTCTGTTTGTTAATTCGCTTTTGGGTCCTCATTCACGCACCGTGACACCACCGTGTTCTTGGGGACCTTCAATGCTGCAGAAATGTTTTGGTACCCTTCTCCAGATCTGTGCCTCAACACAATCCTGTCTCGGAGCTGTACAGACAAGTTATTCAACTTCATGGCTTGGTTTTTGCTCTGACATGCACTTTGAAGTGGGGGACCTTATATAGACAGGTGTGTGACTTTCCAAATAATGTCCAATCAATTGAATTTACTACAGGTGGACTCCAATCAAGTTGTAGAAACATCTCAAGGATGATCAAATAAAACAGGATGCACCTGTGCTCAATTTTGAGTTTCATAGCAAAGTGTCTGAATACTTATGTAAATAAGTTATTTCGGTTTTTATTTTTATTTCATCCATTTTAGAATAAGCCTGTAACGTAAGAGGTCTGGATACTTTCCGAATGCAATGTATGTTTTGCATTGTTTTAAAGGCCTACTGCAATATATAGCATGTTTTTGTTTCCCTTACAATACATTTGATTAGTAATAAGACTTATAGTAAATAAAACAGTCCTGTAACAGCTTCTTTTTACAAAGTAAAACATAAGATAATAGTATCAACCTGCAAGCCATGCCGTCAAATTATTAACATGAGCGACAACACTGATAAATAGGTATAACAAAACTCATCATTACACTATTGTTGTTCTAAATTAAATCAACCTCTTCACCCTCATCATTCAGTTAGGCCTAATTTTAAATTTGATTGTTTAGTTACTTGCACAATTATCAATTAGAGTTGTCCACGGACCTGCATTGGACAATTCTCCATCCCTAACAAAAATGAGGGTATGTTTTCTAAATGAACACAACAGTTCAAATGTCATAGGCCTATGCTTGTTTTTCCATGATCTTGTCATAATACATAGGCCTATGCTTGTTTTTCCATGATCTTGTCATAATACATAGGCCTATGTTTGTTTTTCCATGATCTTGTCATAATACATAGGCCTATGCTTGTTTTTCCATGATCTTGTCATAATACATAGGCGTATGCTTGTTTTTCCATGATCTTGTCATAATACATAGGCCTATGCTTGTTTTTCCATGATCTTGTCATAATACATAGAACGTGGAATACGTGGAATACAGGAAAAGGAGGGACGAGCTCACCCCCATTCTCATCAAAGGGGCTGAAGTGGAGCAGGTTGAGAGCTTCAAGTTCCAACAAACTATCATGGTCCAAACACACAAAGACAGTCGTGTAGAGGGCACAGTGCTTATTCCTACTCAGGAGACTGAAAAGATTCAGCATGGGTCCTCAAATCCTCAAAAAGTTCTACAGTTGCACCATCGAGAGCATCCTGACTTGTTGCATCACCGCCTGGTATGGCAACTGCTCGGCCGCAAGGCGCTACAGAGGGTAGTTCATAAGGCCCAGTACATCACTGGGGCCAAGCTTCCTGCTATCTAGCACCTGTATACCAGGCGGTGTCAGAAGCAGGCCTTAATAATTGCCAAAGACTCCAGCCACCCTAGTCATCTAGTCATAGTCTGTTGCAGGGCAAGAGGTACTGGAGTGCCAGGTCTAGGTCCATAAGGTTCCTTAACAGCTTCTACCCCCAAGCCATAAGACTGCTGAACAGCTAATCAAATGGCTACCCAAACAAATGTATTATGCTGCTGGTACTCATTGTTTATTATTTATGCATAGTT
Organism: Oncorhynchus mykiss; assembly: GCF_013265735.2. Lineage (NCBI taxonomy): Eukaryota > Metazoa > Chordata > Actinopteri > Salmoniformes > Salmonidae > Oncorhynchus > Oncorhynchus mykiss. Next base: position 47,110,343 of record NC_048576.1, on the reverse strand, counting down.
ACTTTACGCCTACCTACATTTGACATATTACCTCAATTACCTTGACTAACAAGGTACCCCCGCGCAGTTTCTTGGTAATGCTACCCCGTGTATATATAGCCTCGTTATTATTAGTTTATTGTTACTTAATTTTTTTTAAACTTGAGTTTATTTAGTAAATCATTTTCTTATTTTTCTTAACAGCATTGTTGGTTATGGGCTTGTGTTTAAGCATTGCACTGTAAGGTCTACACCTGTTTTTATTCGGCGCATGTGACAGATAAGATTTTATTTTTGATTTGATATTGAGAACACAATGCAAATATGTGGATTAGGAGCATAAAGTGTGCTTTATTGTGGAAGTAGACACTGTATTGTAGGTAGAACAAAGCTAGATTAATATGTTTTCTCATTAGTCCTACCGAGTGTCATAACATGCCTAACCGGGAATGCATTTCTTCCCATGAAATTAGTTGCCATTAGCCATAGCAACAGCAGGATTTGAAGAGTCATTATGCTCGTTGTCATGACACTTGTATACCATGTGGGTGAAACGAAGAAATACTGTAAATAAATAAATCTATCTGACTGGTGGGAGATACACTTCACAGTTGCACTCCACAACATCAAATATAGTCTTTTGCACTGCCTGGTACATAAGTAGCATAATTGAGATACTTATTTGCTTTTGTTCCACTCTACCCCTTGTACTAGATGCAAGTAACCTGCAAATGTAATCGTTCAAGTGGCAAGTACCACTTGAGCCATTGAGGAAAGTCACTTTTTTTGAGCGTTGCTAGCTTCCCTTTCCCTCTCAATTAGCCATAGGCACTAGCTCGCCTCCAGCCCATAGGGAGACATGAGGATGATTAAACCAAAAGCACATGAGCCGCGTTATTGTCTGTTGGACAATCAATGAATTTCTGATCATGAGGATGCATTTTTTTCCCCATCATTACCATGTTTGTGGCCCGATGGGGAGTCTTTGGTGAGTCAATTATGTTTGCCGAAGAAATGCACCCCGATGTTGATTTAGTTTATCATCTCATTTTATTGTCAATTCAAAATGCCACAAATCATTAGCTGAATTTGTGGCACATTGTGAAATATAATCCAAGTCTGCCACTACTGTCACTTTGAATCCTTGTGACTGGGTTCACTGTCGTGGGTGTGCTTCTCTCGGGACCTGGATGTAAAGTTGCAACTCGCTGGGATGTCCCTCAAGGCATGTCATTATTTGTTAAAACCCTACTGTAGATACAAAATGTTGCGTGTGCCATTTGCTATGCACTTGGAATGGCAAAGTGAATGCTCTATTCTTTCCATTCTCTTCTCCTTATGGTAGTCATAGGCAGTAAGCAATGCGTACATGAGCGCGCACACACACACACACACACACACACACACACACACAAATGAGCACTTTCACTCACTGAATGCAGGCTGTGATTGATAGGTTGTTGCAATATGGTAATAGCTAAACAGATTGCTGCAGCTGGGTACATATGGCCTTTGGGAAACTCTTGGTCTTGTGTGCTAGCCCTGCAAATGCCCCCCCCCCCTCACTCTGCTTACAAGAAAAACCCACAAACAACCAATACATGCACTATAAGCATCTGAAGACTTTAAATGTAAATGCTGTTTTTTTTCTTCTACACTAATCAATTAATGTGAGTTATTTCAGGGTAATTCAGTTTGGTTCGCCTCAAACTGTGTGCCAAAGAAAGGGCCCTCTGTTTTCCAAGCATAAGTCAATGCCTTCCCAGTATCTTTTATAATATTCCTTCACTCTGGCGTATCATGCAACGTTAACCTTTTGGCAGGGAAGACTGTGGGCCACTTTTAACAGTCCCAATATTCTTCTGCCTTCTGAGAATGGCTGCCAGAATCATTATCCTTGTCTTGAGAGTTGAGTCTAGTATTCTTACCCTGTGTGGCTCAGTTGGTAGAGCATGGCGCTAGGGTTGTGGTTTTGATTCCCACAGGGGACCAGTACAAAAATGCATGCACTCACTACTGTAAATCGCTCTGGATTAGAGCCTCTGCTGAATGACTAAAATGTAAATATACAGTGGTCGCTTACAGTTGAAGTCGGAAGATTACATGCCCTTAGCCAAATACATTATATTTGATCCAAGTAAAAATTCCCTGTGTTGTAAACGGAACATGTAGAGTGTTGGTCCCATGTTTCATGAGCTGAAATAAAAGATCCAAAAAATGTTCCATTCACACAAAAAGCTTATTTCTCTCAGATTTTGTGCACACATTTTTTACATCACTGTTATTTAGTGTTTTTGCTTTGCCGAGATAATCCATCCACCTGACAGGTGTGGCATATCAAGAAGCTGATTAAACAGTACGATCATTACACAGGTGCACCTTGTGCTGGGGACAATAAAAGGCTACTAAAATGTTTAGTTTTGTTACACAACACAAAGCCACATACTTCTCAAGTTTTGAGGGAGCTTGCAATTCGCATGCTGACTGCAGGAATGTCCACCAGAGCTTTTGCCAGAGAATTGAATGTTAATTTTGCTTATGCGGCCTCCAACGTCATTTTAGAGAATTTGTCAGTACATCCAAATGGCCTCACAACCGCAGACCATGTGTAACCACGCCGGCTCAGGACCGCCACATCCGTCGTCTTCACCTGCGGGATCGTCTGAGTCCAGCCACTCCGACAGCTGATGAAACTGTGGGTTTGCACAACCAAATAATTTATACACAAACTGTCAGAAACCGTCTCATGGAGGCTTGATCAACTCTCTGCGACGCAGATGTGTCACACTGCGTGAGGCAAATGGTGATAACGTCAGATACTGACTGGTTTTCTGATCCATGTCCCTAACTTTTTTAAGGTACACTAGAAATACAAAAGTATGTTGACAATCCTTCAAATTAGTGGATTCGGCTAGTTCAGCCACACCCGTTGCAGACAGGTGTATAAAATCAAACACACAGCCATGCAATATCCATAGACAAACATTGGCAGTAGAATGGCCTGACTGAAGAGCTCAGTGACCTACAACGTGGCACCGTCATAGCATGCCACCTTTCCAACAACACATTTCTGCCCTGCTAAAGCTGTCCCGGTGAACTGTAAGTGCTGTTATTGTGAAGGGGATACGTCTAGGAGCAATAATGGCCGAGGCAATGTGGTAGGCCACACAAGCGCACAGAAGGGGACCGCATAGCATGTAAAAATTGTCTGTTCTCGGTTGCAACACTCACAACCAAGTTCCAAACTGCCTCTGGAAGCAACGTTTGTCGGGAGCTTCATGAAATGGATTTCCATTGCCGAGCAGCCGCACATAAGCCTAAAATCACTGTGCTTAATTCCGAGCGTTGGCTCGAGTGATTTAAAACTCACCGCCATTGGACTCTGGATTTTTACTGTTTCACCATGACAATGCCCCTGTGCACAAAGCGAGGTCCATGCAGAAATGTAACTTTTTTCTTGTTTTTTTCTCAAAATAAACATGTTAACTTTCTTGTGCCTTAATAAGAAATGTGTATGCCATCTGTAAATACGAATAGAATTGTTAAATTAGGAGTCTAGTTGGTTTAGCCATGGAAAAAGACAGCAACCTTAATGCTAGCCATGACTGGCTGAGATGATGAGTGGGCTGGACATGCCAGCAGATGAGTTCGGATTGGTCTGCCATGCAGCATGCTTCTGTCTGTAAGATGAGTGGGTCAGTATGTGTAGGTAATCCTTTCTAACACATCTTTTTTGAAAGATAACACGTAGTAGAACTGCATAATTGTTGCTCTCCACTTTCTGGAGGACCGAGTTTTAAAATCAGTGGAATTAGAGTATGATAGCTAAGGAGATTCTTGCATTTAATTGCAAATATGCAGACAGTTGAAAAGAGAAGACACACAAGGCTGTTGTATAAAACACCTGTCTCCGAATTAAATCTTCAAACTAAGGGGAACAATAGCATCCGTGACAGAGAGGGAGAAGCATCCCTCCATGTATAAGATACGGGTAAGATATTCTAGCTAGCTACATTTTCAGATATAACACATTTCTAATTTTGTCAAAAAGTGGTTTTAATTTCAATTGAAAGTGTACTGTTAGCTAGCGTTTGCTGGCAGGCTCACTAGCTAACATTACGTGTCTGATCTGTGTAGTAATATTATTCATATCTGAGCCATTTGCTTTGCTATTTATAGCCTAATGTTAGCTAGCTAACATTGAACCTGGTTGGTTCTCTAACTGCAGATTTATGCAGGGTAGTAACATTATGAGTTGGAATTATGGTTCATTGTTTAGCTAGTTACATGTCTAAACAGAAGATTCAACTATACAAGTAACTATTTCAATAGAATGTTCACAACTGTCGATAGAAGTCGCTGGTAAATTCGCTACTCCGATTTCAGAACACTCTCGTCTGAGTGTGCCAGAGTGCAGAATAACTGACATATTTACGAACTATCAACACCCATTGAGTATGGCCGGTGTCAGTAAACATTGGCAAAAAAAACGTAATTAAATTGTTGCCAGCCGCACAGTTGCAGTCACTGACGCTCTGGATAACATGAAAACAGCCTTACCAGCTCTCCTAGGGTGAGTAAATTGGTCAGAGTGAGCGGTTCTCTAATTTGTGTCTGAAAGTAGCTAGCCAGTTAACTTGGGTTCTTGACTGCTGCTGTTAGGTCAGAACTCTCGGATCAACCCTCCTCCTCGGACAGAGTGTCCAGTGTGCGCTTTGAACACTCCGAGAGCGAAATTTTTCAGTTTTTGATTTGTTAAAAAAGTTTGAAATATCCAATAAATGTCGTTCCACTTCATGATTGTGTCCCACTTGTTGTTGATTCTTCACAAAAAAAAACAGTTTTATATCTTCATGTTTGAAGCCTGAAATGTGGCAAAAGGTCGCAAAGTTCAAGGGGGCCGAATACTTTCGCAAGGCACTGTATCACTGGGGCTGAGCTCCCTGCCAACCCAGGACCTCTACACCAGGCGGCATCAGAGAAAGGTCGAAAACATTGTCATACTCTAGCCACCCAAGCCATAGACTGTTCTCTCTGCTACCACACGGCAAGCGGTACCAGTGAAGTCTGGAAGCAAAAGGACCCTGAACAGCTTCTACCCCCAGGCCATAAGACTACTAAACAAGGCTGCTAAATAGCTAATCAAATGGCTACCCAGACTACTTGCATTGACCCTTTATTTTTTACTAACTCTCCTGCACTGCCTCTATGCACAAACAGTGGACTCGACTAACACATACTTACACACACAGTTTCACACTCGCCACATACACTGTTGCTACTGCTCCACATACGCTGCGTCTACAGTTCAGTCTATCTATTCTGTTGCCTAGTCACTTTACCCCAACCTATATAAACTCAGCAAGAAAAGAAACGTCTCACTCTCACTGTCAACTGCATTTATTTTCAGCAAACTTAACATGTGTAATATTTTTAATTTTATAACAAAATTCAACAACTGAGACATAAACTGAACAAGTTCCACAGATGTGACTAACATAAATGGAAGAATGTGTCCCTGAACAAAGGAGGGGGGTCAAAATCAAAAGTAACAGTCAGTATCTGGTGTGGCCACCAGCTGCATTAAGTACTGCAGTGCGTCTCCTCCTCATGGACTGCACCAGATTTGCCAGTCCTTGCTGTGAGATGTTTCCCCACTCTTCCACCAAGGCACCTGCAAGTTCCCGGACATTTCTGGGGGTAATGGCCCTAGCCCTCACCCTGCGATCCAACAGGTCCCAGAAGTGCTCAATGGGATTGAGATCCGGGCTCTTCGCTGGCCATGACAGAACACTGACATTCCTGTCTTGCAGGAAATCACGCACAGAACGAGCAGTATGGCTGGTGGCATTGTCATGCTGGAGGGGCATGTCAGAATGAGCCTGCAGGAAGGGTACCACATGAGGGAGGAGTATGTCTTCCCTGTAATGCACAGCAATGAGATTGCCTGCAATGACAACAAGCTCAGTCCGATGATGCTGTGACACACCACCCCAGACCATGACGGACCCTCCACCTCCAAATTGATCCTGCTCCAGAGTACAGGCCTCGGTGTAACGCTCATTCCTTTGACGATAAACGCAGATCCAACTATCACCTCTGGTGAGACAAAACCATGACTCGTCAGTGAAGAGCACTTTTTGCCGGTCCTGTCTTGTCCAGCGATGGTGGGTTTGTGCCCATAGGCGACATCGTTGTCGGTGATGTCTGGTGAGAACCTTACAACAGGCCTACAAGCCCTCAGTCTATAGCGGATAGTCTGAGCACTGATGGAGGGATTGTCTGTTCCTGGTGTAACCCGGGCAGTTGTTATTGCCATCCTGTACCTGTCCTGCAGGTGTGACGTTCGGATGTACTGATACTGTGCAGATGTTGTTACATGTGGTCTGCCACTTCGAGGACGATCAAGAGACGTCCTGTCTCCCTGTAGCGCTGTCTTAGGCATCTCACAGTAGGGACATTGAAATGTATTTCCCTGGCCACATCTGCAGTCCTCATGCCTCCTTGCAGCATGCCTAAGGCACGTTCACGAAAATAAGCAGCGACCCTGGGCATCTTTCTTTTGGTGCTTTTCAGAGTCAGTAGAAAGGCCTCTTTAGTGTCCTATGTTTTGATAACACTGGTCTTAATTGCCTACCTTTTGTAAGCTGTTTGTGTCTTTACAACTGTTCCACAGGTGCATGTTCATTCATCGTTTATGGTTCATTGAACAACCATGGGAAACAGTGTTTAAACCCTTTGCAATGAAGATATGCGAAGTTATTTGGATTTTTACAAATTGTCTTTTAAAGACAGGGTCCTGAAAAAGGGATGTTTATTTTTTTGCTGATTTTAAAAATCCTAAATGTGATTTTCTGGATTTTTCTTCTCATTTTGTCTGTCTTATTTGAAGTGTAACTATGATGAAAATTACAGGCCTCTCTCATCTTTTTAAGTGGGAGAACTTGCACAATTGGTGGCTGACTAAATACGTTTTTGCCCCACTGTATATATGCTTCATACTGTAGCTACCTCAATTACCTCATACCCTTGCATATTGACTCAGTACTGGTACTCCCTGTATATAGCTATGTTCTTTTTTACTCGTTATTGTTCTTTTTTATTCACTGTTTATTTATTCCTCGTGTCACTTTTAACATTTTTATTTGATATTCTTTGTCTTTATCTTTAACTCTGCATTGCTATAAAATGACTCATAAGTACGCATTTCACTGTTAGTCTACATCTGTTGTTTATGAAGCACTTGACATATAACATTTGATTTGATTAAGAAACCCCAGGTCTGAGTAACAAGGGTCAAGAGGTTGCACTCGCACTGCGTTCCCCAGACATCGGCTCTCATTTTATACCACATCAGACCCAGCAGCGCACTCTTTGATTCATCATCTCTGCATTATGTTCCGAGGGTAAAAATAACCTGCAGTTCACCAAAGGCGTGCAGTGCACTGAATGTTATTATGAAAATGGAGGAGTGATTGTCACAGTATGAAATGTCATGTCGACGTCATCCGTGTTCATATCTGTGAAGTGAAGCAATGTTCCTCCCAGCTTAGAAACATTTGTAGATTACAAACCAGAGCCTAGTTTCCTGTATGGAGTGTGGTTTTCACCTATTTTGCCCCATAAGGTTAAGGATATCCAAATATGTGTCCCCTTTCAAGAAGCTAGGCATATATCGCACTTCACTACTTCACAGGAGAGGCATTTGAATGTAATTTTTTCATTTGAATGTAATTTGAATGTCATGTGCATTTGATCCACCTCTGCAAAACAAGGCTTTGAAAACGTAGGTGGAGATGATGCATTGTCCTTTGCAATGGTTAAAATATTCTTGCTTTGTAGTATAATATATGTGACCCGATTCAGGAAACTAGGCGTATGTCGCAAGTCACGACTTCACAGGAGAGCGGTTTGAAAGTAAACGTTTTCTGAATCTGAGACTTTCATGTGCCTTAATAACAAATATGTATGCATCTGTAAATACACTGCTCAAAAAATAAAGGGATCACGTAAACTACACAATGTAACTCCAAGTCAATCACACTTCTGTGAAATCAAACTGTCCACTTAGGAAGCAACACTGATTGACAATCAATTTCACATGCTGTTGTGCAAATGGAATATACAACAGGTGGAAATTATAGGCAATTAGCAAGACACCCCCAATAAAGAAGTGGTTCTGCAGGTGGGGACCACAGACCACTTCTCAGTTCCTATGCTTCATGGCTGATGTTTTGGTCACTTTTGAATGCTGTCGGTGCTTTCACTAGTGGTAGCATGAGACGGAGTCTACAACCCACACAAGTGGCTCAGGTAGTGCAGCTCAGACAGGCCAGTACATCAGGAGACGTGGAGGAGGCCGTAGGAGGGCAACAACCCAGCAGCAGGACCGCTACCTCCACCTTTGTGCAAGGAGGAGCACTGCCAGAGCCCTGCAAAATGACCTCCAGCAGGCCACAAATGTGCATGTGTCTGCTCAAATGGTCAGAAACAGACTCCATGAGGGTGGTATGAGGGCCACACACACTACTGAGCTTCATTTTGACTTGTTTTAAGGACATTACATCACAGTTGGATCAGCCTGTAGTGTGGTTTTCCACTTTAATTTTGAGTGTGACTCCAAATCCAGACCTCCATGGGTTGCTAAATTTGATTTCCATTGATCATTTTTGTGTGATTTCGTTGTCAGCATATTCAACTATGTAAAGAAAAAAATATTTAATAAGAATATTCAGATCTAGGATGTGTTCCCTTTATTTTTTTGAGCAGTGTACAAATACAAATGTTACATTACAAGCCCGGTTGGTTTATCAATGGAAAAAAGTAGGAATCTTCCCATTAGCCATGATTGACTGAGATAATGGATGAGCTGGACATTTTATTTAACCAGGTAGACTATTTGAGAACAAGTTCTCATTTGCAACTGCGACCTGGCCAAGATAAAGCAAAGCAATTTGACAATTTGACATACAACAACACAGAGTTACACATGGAATAAACAAACAAACAGTCAATAATACAGTTAAAAAAATCTATATACAGTATGTGCAAATGAGGTAGGATAGGGGAGGTAAGGCAATAAATTGGCCATGGTGGCGAAGTAATTACAAAAGAGCAATAAACACTGAAATGGTAGATGTGCAGAAGATGAATGTGCAAGTTGAGATACTGGGGTGCAAAGGAGTAAGCTAAATAAATAAATACAGTATGGGGATGAGGTAGTTGGATGGGCTATTTACAGATGGGCTATGTACAGGTGCAGTGATCTGTGAGCTGCTCTGACAGCTGGTGCTTAAAGCTAGTGAGGGAGGTAAGAGTCTCCAGCTTCAGAGATTTTTGCAGTTTGTTCCAGTCATTGGCAGCAGAGAATTGGAAGGAGACAGGCAGCCAAAGGAAGAATTGGCTTTGGGGAATTGGCTTTGGGGGTTTGGGGGTGACCAGTGAGATATACCTGCTGGAGCGTGTGCTACAGGTGGGTGCTGCTATGGTGACCAATGAGCTGAGATAAGACAGGGCTTTACCTAGCAGAGACTTGTAGATGACCTGGGGCCAGTGGGTTTGGCGACGAGTATGAAGCGAGGGCCAGCCAACGAGAGCGTACAGGTCGCAGTATGGGGCTTTGGTGACAAAACTGATGACACTGTGATAGACTGAATCCAATTTGTTGAGTAGAATGTTGGAGGCTATTTTGTAAATGACATCGCCGAAGTTGAGGATCGGTAGGATGGTCAGACTTACTAGGGTATGTTTGGCAGCATCGGCGAATGATGCTTTGTTGCGAAATAGGAAGCCGATTCTAGATTTCGTTTTGGATTGGAGATGCTTAATGTGAGTCTGGAAGGAGAGTTTACAGTCTAACCAGACACCTAGGTATTTGTAGTAGTCCACATATTCTAGGTCAGAATCATCCAGAGTAGTGATGCTGGACGGGCGGGCAGGTGCGGGCAGCGATCGGGTGAAGAGCATACATTTAGTTTTACTTTCATTTAAGAGCAGTTGGAGGCCACGGCAGGAGAGTTGTATGGCATTGAAGCTCGTCTGGAGGTTAGTTAGCACAGTGTCCAAAGAAGGGGCAGAAGTATACAGAATGGTGTCGTCTGCGTAGAGGTGGATCAGAGAATCAGAGAATCACCAGCAGCAAGAGCGACATCATTGATGTATACAGAGAAGAGAGTCGACCCGAGAATGGAACCATGTGGCACTGCCACAGAGACTGCCAGAGGTCTGGACAACAGACACTCCAATTTGACACACTGATCTCTATCAGAGAAATAGTTGCCGAACCAGGCGAGGCAATCATTTGAGAAACCAAAGCTGTTGAGTCTGCCGATAAGAATGTGGTGATTGACCGAGTCCGAAGCCTTGGCCAGGTCGATAAATTCTGCTGCACAGTAATGTCTCTTATCGATGGCGGTTATGATATCGTTTAGGACCTTGAGCGTGGCTGAGGTGCACCTATGAACAGCTCTGAAACCAGATTGCATAGCGGTGAAGGTATGGTGGGATTCGAAATGGTCGGCGATCTGTTTGTTAACTTGGCTTTCGAAGACCTTAGAATGGCAGGGTAGGATAGATATAGGTCTGTAGCAGTTTGGGTCTAGACTGTCTCCCCCTTTGAAGAGGGGGATGAACGCAGCAGCTTTCCGATCTTTGGGAATCTCAGACGAGACGAAAGAGAGGTTGAACAGGCTATTAATAGGGGTTGCAACAATTTTGGAAGATACTTTTAGAAAGAGAGGGTACAGATTGTCTAGCCCGGCTGATTTGTAGGGGTCCAGATTTTGCAGCTCTTTGAGACCATCAGGAGAAATGGGGAGGCTTGGGCGAGTTGTTGTGGGGGGTGGATGGCTGTTGATCGGGGTAGGGCTAGGGGTAGCCAGGTGGAAAGCATGGCCAGCCGTAGAAAAATGCTTGTTAAAATTCACAATTATAGTTGATTTATCGGTGGGGAAAGTGTTTCCTAGCCTCAGTGCAGTAGGGAGGAGGTGCTCTTATACTCCTTGGACTTTACAGTGTCCCAGAAATTTGAGTTTGTGCTACAGGATGCAAATTTCTGCTTGAAAAAGCTAGCCTTAGCTTTCCTAACTGCCTATGTGTATTGGTTCCTACCTTCCCTGAAAAGTTGCATATCATGGGGGCTATTCGATGCTAATGCAGAACGCTGTAGGATGTTTTTGAGCTGGTCAAGGGCAGTCAGGTCTGGAGAGAACCAAGGACTATATCTGTTCCTGATTCTAACTTTTCTGAATGGGGCATGCTTATTTAAGATGGTGAGGAAGGCACTTTTAAAGAACAACCAGGCATCCTCTACGGACGGGATGAGGTCAATATCCTTCCAGGACACCCGGGCCAGGTCGATTAGAAAGGCCTGCTCGCTGAAGTGTTTTAGGGAGCTTTTGACAGTGATGAGGGGTGGTTGTTTGACCACAGACCCATTATGGATGCAGGCAATGAGGCAGTGATCGCTGAGATCTTGGTTGAAAACAGCAGAGGTGTATTTGAAGGGCAAGTTGGTTAGGATGATATCTATGAGGGTGCCCGTGTTTACGGATTTGGGGTTGTATCTGGTGGGTTAATTGATAATTTGTGTGAGATTGAGGGCATCTAACTTAGATTGTAGGGTGGCCGGGGTGTTAAGCATGTCCCAGTTTAGGTCACCTAGCAGCACGAGCTCAGAAGATAGATGGGGTGCAATTCACATATGGTGTCCAGGGCACAGCTGGGGGCAGAGGGTGGTCTATAGCAGGTGGCAACGGTGAGAGACTTGTTTCTGGAAAGGTGGATTTTTAAAAGTGGAAGCTCGAATTGTTTGGGTACAGACCTGGATAGTAAGACAGAACTCTGCAAGCTATCTCTGCAGTTGATTGCAATACCGCCCCCTTTGGCAGTTCTAATTTGTCGTAAAATGTTACAGTTAGGGATGGAAATTTCAGAGTTTTTGGTGTTCTTCCTAAGCCAGGATTCAGACATGGCTAGAACATCTGGGTTGGCAGAGTGTGCTAAAGCAGTGAATAAAACAAACTTAGGGAGGAGGCTTCTAATGTTGACATGCATGAAATCAAGGCTTATATGTTTCCAGAAGTCAACAAATGAGAGCACATGCGGAGTAGGAGTGGAGCTAGGCACCGCAGGGCCTGGATTATCCTCTACATAACCAGAGAAACAGAGGAGGAGTAGGATAAGGGTACGGCTAAAGGCTATCAGAACGGGTCATCTAGTACATTAGGAACAGAGAGTAAAGGGAGCAGGTTTCTCGGCGCAATAGAATAGATTCAAGGCATAATGTACAAACAAAGGTCTGGTAGTATGTGAGTACATTGGAGGTAAACCTAGCCATTGAGTAATGATGAGAGAGATATTGTCTCTAGAGATGTTTAAACCAGGTGATGTCACTGCATATGTGGGAGGTGGAACTAAATGGTTGGTTAAGGCATATTGAGCAGGGCTAGAGGCTCTACAGTGAAATAAGACATGGGTCAGCTAACAGTCCAATATGCTCTAGACAGCTAGCGGGCTGCGGCTAGCAGATAGCGGGCTGCGGCTAGCAGGCTAGCAGATGGGCATTGAGGGGACTTCACGATGTAGCACTGGGTTCGTCAACTAGGTTTGGCTTAGTTAATAGTTAATAGTCGGCGGGCCAGAACAAATTAGAATATAATATTAGCACAATAAATAGGCCTACACTACAAAATGAACAAAATGTTTAACACATTTGATTAGTACATGATTTGATTAAGTTCATAAAATCACCAATATCTCTATTCAATTATAATTTTTTTATTTCTCTGTGCATTGATTGGTGGGGAAAAACAGACCTACATAGCCTACTGTAGTCTACACTACTTTTTTAATGTCAACATTTGTTCAGAACAATTAGCTTGAAGGCAAGAGAACATGTTGCTCTCAAAAAGTATCAGGGGAAAGGTGGATAATGAAAATCTAAGTTTCAAAGTTTCAGGGAAGAATGGACAGAGAGAGATGCATTCATCTGACCATATTTCTCCAATGCCAAGCCAGTGTGTCCTATTTGCAATTAAAATGTCGCTGTTTGCAAATAATTCAATCTCAGATGGCATTATGAATCTAAGCATGGTACTTTCAAAGTGGCCTTCCTGACACAGACAAGCTACAAACACGGTAGCAGAATCCTCCTTCGTGGCGTTTTCCCTGGCTATTGATGAGAGTACTGACAACACCAATGTAGCACAGTTGTGCGTATATGTCCGTTATGTTCATGGAAATTACTTTAAAGAAGAGCTACTGGCACTGATTCCCTTCGAAGGACACACCACCGGGGACATTCAATTCACAAAGCTGGAAGAATGGTACACGCAGCATGGCTTGTCATTTGAAAAAGTCAACTTTGTGGTCACCGATGGGGCTCCTGCTATGGTGGGCAGACACAGGGGCCTGGTCAGCAGGTCGAAGGAAATCGCCCCACAAATGAATGGCTTGCGTTGTCTCACCCATCAGAGTGTGCGGTGTGCCAGACTAAACGGTGAGCTAAAAGATGTGATGGATAAAGTAATGCGCATAATCAAACTTTGTCAGGGGGACATCAAGCACACAACACTGTCTTTTCCGCAAGCTTGTGACAAAATTAGAGGAGGCCATCCACAATCTCCTGCTTCACAACAACGTGCCCTGGCTGAGTAAAGGAAAGGCTCTAGAGTGATTCTGTGAGCTGCATGACCAGGTTGTGGATTTTGTCCGAAAAAGCTAAATGAGGGCAGCAGCTGACCACCTTTGTATTCTGGAAATTCCTCTCTAATGTAGATTTTTTGGGCTGACATATTCTGGCACTTAAACGGGTTAAATCTGCAGTTACAAGGAAGAGGGAAAACAGTCGTGGACATTGTGGAAAAACTTGAGGGCTTTACTAGGAAGCTTGAGTTGTTCGATTTGGACTTTTCCTCTGGAAGGCTACTGCACTTCAGCACACTAAAGAAACAACAGGCAGAGGTACCAGGCCGCAGCATTGTCAGATGTGATGGAAGATTTCATCAAGCAACTGAGAGACAACTGCTCCACCATATTTGAAGACTACAGCAAGCCCAAGGATATAATTGTGTTTGTACGTGATCCTTTCGCAGTCCGCCCAGGTGGGGAATTCTCCCTCACTAAGAAAACGATACCCTCGCTGGTTGAGGCCGAATTCAAACTGAGCTGATTAAATTCCAAACATCAGGCCAAATCAGGGATGCGCTCAGGAGTGCTGAGTCCTTGTGTGTGTTTTGGGTGGCATGCTCAGAGGAATACATCACATTAAAGAAACTTGCCTTTTATGTGCTAACAATGTTTGGATCGACTTACACCTGCAAGTCCTCCTTTTCCTCTATGAATGCAATCAAGACTCACGACAGGAACCGGTTTTCACTTAAGTCAATCGAGGACTGCCTGCGCATCAAAATCACATCTCTCTCTCCCGACATCCACAAGATTGTGTCCGAGGGGAAATGCAACTTTTCCCATTAAGTAACTTAGTAAATTAAGTGTTTAATAAAAAGTAATATAGGCTACTAACATTATTGTGATTATTATTATTATTATTATTATTATTATTTGTGCTTATCCATGGCTATTTTAGGTCTCATGCTGACAGTATTTTGTGTTAGTTTTGTTGTTACAGGAGCAGGTTATCCTGAGACTTCCGATACAGGGATACAGACATTCAGACACAAAAATATTTTTTTTTCTTTAAATGATTGTTTCATGTAGAATGCTACCTTTTTAGCCAGTTGTAATTTTAAGTAGCCCTAGTAAATAAATACAAATCCCACTTCTATTAGGCAATTTTTATTTTCTTGTGAAAAAAGCTGTTAAGCCACATAGCCTACCTCAGCCAGCTAAGTTATTTTATATGGCTCTTTGCTCGGAAGAAATAGACTCCAATTATGCCCTCTTGTTTGTAAAGTCAAATTAAAATGAAGATTATTGTTGAAATTAGTTACTCGACTGGTGTAGTTTTTCTCCATCTGTTGCTTGGCGCCACTTGCATAACAAGTTAGCTATATTTTCAGCACCAGGCGCTGTTCACATCCTATTGATTGCACTGCGGTGTCAGCTTTACATTTCAGCACCTTAAAAAAATGTCCGTTGCCTGCTTTATTAGTTGACTGTCTCCGTGATTTTCTCCCCTCATGAATGAAGTTAAAATGTAACTTTTGTATTATTTAGGTAGGGTCACATCCTTCTTGGGACATTGCATTTGAGACTTTTTGCATCTCAGGTCCAAGAAAAAACATATTCATAATTACTTTGGGGGGCTTTGGGGTGGCAAGGAATATTGCTGGCGGACCGCCAGTTGGGAAACCCTGGTCTTGCATCATTTTCAGATATTATATGTTTCTAATTTAGTCAAACTAGTACTGTTAGCTTGCTAGGAAACATTAGCTTGTTGGCTTGCTAGCTAACATTACTTGTGTGTAGTGTAGTGTAGTAATATTATTTGTATCTCAGAAATCCATTTGCATTGCTAGTTATAGCCTAATGTTAGCTAGCTAGTTAACATTAAACCTAGTTGGTTAGCTTTAGCTACCTGCAGATTCATAACATGCATGTTGGTTAGCTATGACAATCCGTTTGTACTGTATGGGTTGGTATTATGGTAAATTGTTTAGCTAGCTAGCGAGCTACATGTCGAAACAAAGTACTCCGCTTTCCCTTTTGTGATAGCAATTTAATCCCCCCTCATAATCAGAACACATCTCGTGTGAGATATAAATATCATACAAGGAGATTTACTATGACTTTGGCAGTGCATGATTGGACGAAGCAAGTCTCAGATCCTCGGAAGCATCTTGGCATCTGAGAGAATTGTTTTCAATCTAATTTCCTGCAAAAATGGCACAGAGCTACTTTTTGTTGTTGCAGCTTTAAAGCTAATATCCTGAAATTCTACACACTTTGCCATAAAGCAGGGAAAACGTAGCAGTTGTAAAGCTTACATTACAGTGCATTTATAGAAAATATTGAGTTGAACTGTTGAGTTGGATGCTAATATCCCTGTGAGCCTTCCAGCCTCATATTGCCCATGGTTATTAAGAACATAAATTGTAGATTAATAAAAGTACATTATACTTTTTTGTATTACACCCTCTTATTCCACAGATCCCTTGGCTAATATTTGTTATTTGTTATTGTTTTGATATTTAGAAATCATGCCACGGACCTTACTTTGACATCCCTGAGCAGCAGGATTCAGGATATGTGACTCAACACCTGGTTTCAGTCTTATGTAGCAACATTTTTAAATGAAAGTAGAGACTCAGAGCTACAAAATGGTATATCATACACTGCATTTGAGGAACAATGGGAAAGTTGATCAAATTGCAAACTCACTTTTGAGAAAATGGTCTTTGAATGATTTGGTATCTAGTGAAGAGCTCTTCTTTGTCTACATCCATTCAGCATCATTCACATCCTCTTAAGCTTTAGCCCCACCCATTTCGTTTCGCTCTCGGAGCGCACACTTGACGCTCTTGCCGATGATTTGTTTACCTCTGGATAACATGAAAACAGCCTTACCAGCTCAGCTGGTAATAATTTCATTACGCTTTTTTGCAGACATTTACTGACACCGGCCATATTCAATGGGTGTTGTACACATGTCACATAACGTTAGCTAACAGGTCAGCCGGCTAAGGTTAGCTAGTTAAACAACAATGAACAGTGTCAACAAATGCCACAGTGCTGGGAGGTAACCAACCAGGTTCAATGTTAGCTAGCTAACATTAGGCTCTAACTAAAAAAGCAAACGGCTCTGGGAAACGAATAAGGTCAGCTAGGGAGCAAGCCAGCTAATGTTAGCCAGCTAGCTAACAGTACACTTTAGCTTAAGACATATACAATTGAAGTCGGAAGTTTACATACACTTAGGTTGGAGTCATTAAAACTCATTTTTCAACCACTCCACACATTTCTTGTTATTAACAAACTATAGTTTTGGCAAGTTGGTTAGGACATCTACTTTGAGCATAACACAAGTAATTTTTCCAACAATTGTTTACAGACAGATTATTTAACTTAGAATTCACTGTATCACAGTTCCAGTGGGTCAGAAGTTTACATACACTAAGTTGACTGTGCCTTTAAACAGCTTGGGAAATTATGGAATGTCTTTAGAATCTTCTGATAGGCTAATTGATCAAAAGAAATCAGCCAAGATGTCAAAAAAATACCTCCAAGTCTGGTTCAGGCGTTTGGAAATTGCTCCCAAGGATGAAGGTATCACTTTCATCTGTACAAACTCATTTTCAACCACTCCACACATTTCTTGTTAACAAGCTATAGTTTTGGCAAGTCGGTTAGGACATCTACTTTGTGCATGACACAAGTAATTGAAGGTACCACGTTCATCTGCACAAACAATAGTACGCAAGTATAAACACCATGGAACCACGCAGCCGTCATACCTCTCCTACTGTCTCCTAAAGATTAACGTACTTTGGTGCGAAAAGTGCAAATCAATCCCAGAACAACAGCAAATGACTTTGTGAAAATGCAGGTGGAAACAGGTACAAAAGTATCTATAGCCACAGTAAAATGAGTCTTATATCGACATAACCTGAAAGGCCGCTCAGCAAAGAAGAATCCACTGCTCCAGAACCGCCAGATAAAAGCCAGACTATAGTTTGCAACTGCACATGGGAACAAAGATTGTACCTTTTGGAGAAATGCCCTCTCGTCTGATGAAACAGAAATAGGACTGTTTGGCCATAATCACCATCGTTATGTTTGGGGGGAAAAGGAGGATGCTTGCAAGCCGAAAAAAAAAACATCCCAACCGTGAAGCACGGGGGTGGCAGCATCATGTTGTGTGGGTGCTTTGCTGCAGGAGTGACTGGGGCACTTCACAAATAGATGGCATAATGAGGATGGAAGATTATGTGGATATATTGAAGCAACATCTCAAGACATCAGTCAGGAAGTTAAAGCTTGGTCGCAAATGTGTCTTCCAAATGGACAATGACCCCCCCCCAAGCATACTTCCAAAGTTGTGGCAAAATTGCTTAAGGACAGCAAAGTCAAGGTATTGGAGTGGCCATCACAAAGCCCTGACCTCAATTATGTAGGAAATTTGTGGGCAGAACTGAAAAAGCGTGTGCGAGCAAGCAAGGAGGCCTACAAACCCGACTCAGTTACACCAGCTCTGTCAGGAGGAATGGGCCAAAATTCTCCCAACTTATTGTGGGAAGCTTGTGGAAGACTACCTGAAATGTTTGACCAAGTTTAACATTTTAAAGGCAATGCTACCAAATACTAATTGAGTGTATGTAAACCTCTGTAAATGTGATGAAAGAAATACAAGCTGAAATAAATTATTCTCTCTACTATTTTTCTGACATTTCACATTCTTAAAATAAAGTGGTGATCCTAACTGCCCTAAAATGGGGAATTTCTATGAGGATTAAATATCAGGAATTGTGAAAAACTGAGTTTAAATGTATTTGGCTAAGGTGTATGTAAACTTCCGACTTCAACTGTAGCTAGCTAGCTTGGTAAACAATGTACCGAGCTAGGTAAACAATGTTTTAAGATCATACACATCACGTAACGTTAGCTAACGACCAACCAGCTGATATTAGCTAGTTAAGCAACAAAGTGCCAATAATGCCACAGTGCTGGGAGCTAATCAACCATGTTCAGTGTTAGCTAGCTAACATTAGGCTCTAACTAGAAAAGCAAATTGCTCTGGGAAATGAATATTAACGTCAGGTAGGGAGGCAGCCAGCTAATGCTAGCTAGCTAGCTAACATTACACTTTAGCTTGAAATTTAACCTCTTTCTGTGTAATATCTGAAAATGTAGCTAGCTCACCTTACACTACCTTACCTGTATACATCATCATGCATGATGAACGCATCTCCCTATCAGGAATGACGGTTGCCCTTAGTTTGAAGATGTAATCCGGAGACAGGTGATTTCTCCATCTCTTTAGCTGTCATACTCTAATTCCAGACGGTGGAGAGCAACACTTATGCAGCTTCACTACACAACAAAATATTTTAAAAGCCTTGTTCGACAGGATTACCAACACAGACTGACAAGCTCAAATAGACAGAAGATTCTAATGGCAGACCAATCCGAACTCCTCTCTCGGCATGTCCAGTCCACTCATTGTCTCAGCCAATCATGGCTAGTGGGAAGGTTGCAAACTTTTTCTGTGGCTTTACAAACAAGGCTTGTAATTTAACAATTGTATTCATATTTACAGATGGCATACACGTGTGTTATTAAGGCACATAAAAGTTCACATGTTCAAGAAGGCATTTTTATTAATGTTTACGTTCAAACTGCCCTCCTGTGAGGTCATGACTTGTGATATACGCCTAGTTTCCTGAATTGGGTCACATATATTATACTACAAAGAAAGAATATTCTAACCATTGCACAGGACAATGCATCATCTCCACCTACGTTTTCAAAGCCTTGTTTTGCAGAGATGGATCAAATGCATGATGCAAGCAGATGAAAAGCAGGGCTTTGAAGGTGGATGTGGGCTGCCACAGACCTTTCAGGCCTCTAATTCCAGTTTAAGAAAATAAGAGAAGGCTCTGAAACCTTTTGATGCCACGTGGCCAAAGGGGTTCAGGCCTGGTGTAATGATCAAAAGAGCTTGCTGTCAGAGCATTCATAAACTAATTTGTCTCACACAGGTCACGCCAGCAGGCCTACATCTTATTTATTGGATTGTTAGACCTCACAGGCAAGCACTCACAGGCTCATTTTGACTGGGGAGCCAAAGTCGAGGCTCTTGTTTTAATGAATCTCAGGAGAAGTCTAGGAGAAGCTAGACCAAACCTTTTCACTAGCGTTGCAGAGAGACAGAAGCCATCGGCTAAATTTGTCAAAAGCATCAGCATGGTTCTCTCCACTTATCCTTGGTCCAGGAAGTACTTTGTTGACAGATTGACTTCCCCTTTCTATTACCTACCATTCTTTCATATATCATGTCATCAATTCACATCAATTGTTCGAGACCAGTCATTGTTTAGATTGTCCAGTCATCTGCTACACGTCATTCAGGCTCATTGAACCATGTCGCAGTGGGTTTTATGATTGTCAAATGAACCCCCAAAATAAAAGTGTTCCCCAAGGCTATGTTTTGTTGCTTTTGTGTGGAGGACTGTCATTCATTTTCTATCAACCATCATGTTTCAAGGCAGTTCTAGACATATTAGCTCCTGGTGTTCATGAAGATTGAATCCAATAATGAGCTTGGTAAGGAGTCTCCTTCCAATAGATACATTGGAGGAGGGGACTAAGAAGTCTATCCACTTACGTCTGTCCTACTCATATTGAGAATACATTGTGCACTGTTTAAAATTCAAATAAAATGTACTGAGAGAACAAGAAGACTCCATAGAACCAATACGTAGATCATGTTTAGTGTCATGGCAAATACTGTATGTTGGACAATTTCTTGAATAAGTACAAATCCAGAACCAATGACTTTTTAGAGCTGATAGTCCTTATATTAAAACAAACCAAAACAACCGTGCTTCCTTTATAACACGAGTTGTAACACGAGTTGTAATTTTTCTAGGTTATCAATTCATCTAAAACCACTCTACCAAAAATGTGTCGATGAAACTGTGGATAGTGTCTACGCTACAGGCCAAACAAGATGTTAACTCAACAACCGAATTCCTCCTCATCTCCAAAGTACTATTACCTTAAAATTACGAATCGTGTGCCGATGTTTGGTGTTTTTGTCTTCTCAACAGAATGAAATAAAAGGGGGAACTCATTAGAAAGTTGAACCTGTGGTGCCAATTAGGGGCTAAGCCATATGTACTGTAATTACCAGATGCTCGCACGCTTCCCTACGGGTAACTTTCTGGGGAAAGAAATGGGCCATCAGTACATCTCCAGAGTATGAGCCTTGAAATTTTAAACAGTGGAT
Source organism: Oncorhynchus mykiss (assembly GCF_013265735.2). NCBI lineage: Eukaryota > Metazoa > Chordata > Actinopteri > Salmoniformes > Salmonidae > Oncorhynchus > Oncorhynchus mykiss. Next base: position 47,089,456 of record NC_048576.1, on the reverse strand, counting down.
GTGCTCTTGGACTCCCTCGAGCACATGCCCAGGCCGTTATGCAAACCGAAACGACGTGAGCAGGTAGTTTACCTAGATAATCATTTTCTATTACTATCAGTGTAGATCAAAAGAATAGGTAGTATGCAGGCTTACTTCACGCGAATGTAGCTCAGCCTCAGTGGGGTCTGTCCATTCATCGAGTCTTGTGGACAGTACAGGGTATCCAATGCAGCTGCATATCCAGTATATTAAAAGAAGGTATCTTTTGGGATCAAAACACTTGGCTTAATGATCGGCTACATTTTTCACACAGTGAAGTAGTTGATAGAGCCACTCGTGACAGACGCTACAATACATTTTACTGATGGGGATTGCAGTAAATGGATCCAGGCCTACACAATGTACATATTGTCTGTATTAATGGGTTGTGACAATAGATACCCTCTTACATTATTAACAATTGATTAGTGTTATCCATTTGTTTTGCATTAGACGTAGGCCAAGACGTAGGGACTGTGAAGAGACACAGAAATGTTTATGCATTTTGGAATGTATTTTGCATAGTATTATGTATGTTATACAGTGCATTCGAAAAGTATTCAGACTCCTTGACTTTTTCCACATTTTCTTATGTTACAGGATAATTCTAAAATGTATTAAATATTTGTTTTTCCTTCTCAACGACAAAGCAAAAACTGTTTTTAGACATTTAGATATACACTGCTTAAAAAAATAAAGGGAACACTTAAACAACACAATGTAACTCCAAGTCAATCCCACTTCTGTGAAATCAAACTGTCCACTTAGGAAGCAACACTGATTGACAATAAATTCCACATGTTGTTGTGCAAATGGAAGACAACAGGTGGAAATTATAGGCAATTAGCAAGACTCCCCCAATAAAGGAGTGGTTCTGCAGGTAGGGGACCACAGACCACTTCTCAGTTCCTTTGCTTCCTGGCTGATGTTTTGGCCACTTTTGAATGCTGGCGGTGCTTTCACTCTAGTGGTAGCATGAGACAGAGTCTACAACCCACACAAGTGGCTCAGGTAGTGCAGCTCATCCAGGATGGCACATCAATGCGAGCTGTGGCAAGAAGGTTTGCTGTGTCTGTCAGCGTAGTGTCCAGAGCATGGAGGCGCTACCAGGAGACAGGCCAGTACATCAGGAGAAGTGGAGGAGGCCGTAGGAGGGCAACAACCCAGCAGCAGGACAGCTACCTCCACCTTTGTGCAAGGAGGAACAGGAGGAGCACTGCCAGAGCCCTGCAAAATGACCTCCAGCAGGCCACAAATGTGCATGTGTCTGCTCAAACGGTCAGAAACAGACTCCATGAGGGTGGTATGAGGGCCCGACGTCCACAGGTGGGGGTTGTGCTTACAGCCCAAAACCGTGCAGGACGTTTGGCATTTGCCAGAGAACACCAAGATTGGCAAATTCGCCACTAGCGCCCTGTGCTCTTCACAGATGAAAGCAGGTTCACACTGAGCACATGTGACAGACGTGACAGAGTCTGGAGACGCCGTGGAGAACGTTCTGCTGCCTGCAACATCCTCCAGCATGACCGGTTTGGCGGTGGGTCAGTCATGGTGTGGGGTGGCATTTATTTGGGGGGCCGCACAGCCCTCCATGTGCTCGCCAGAGGTAGTCGAGATGAGATCCTCAGACCCCTTGTGAGACCATATGCTGGTGCGGTTGTCCCTGGGTTCCTCCTAATGCAAGACAATGCTAGACCTCATGTGGCTGGAGTGTGTCGGCAGTTCCTGCAAGAGGAAGGCATTGATGCTATGGACTGGCCCGCCCGTTCCCCAGACCTGAATCCAATTGAGCACATCTGGGACATCCACCAACTGTCCAGGAGTTGCCGGATGCTTTAGTCCAGGTCTGGGGGGAAATCCCTTAGGAGACCATCCGACACCTCATCAGGAGCATGCCCAGGCATTGTAGGGAGGTCATACAGGCACGTGGAGGCGTGTGACTCCAAATCCAGAACTCCGTGGGTTGATAAATTTGATTTCCATTGATAATTTTTGTGTGATTTTGTTGTCAGCTCATTCAACTATGTAAAGAAAAAAAAATGTAATAAGAATAATTCATTCTTTCAGATCTAGGATGTGTTATTTTAGTGTTCCCTTTATTTTTTTGAGAAGTGTATATATATATGGCGGTTCTGGAGCAGTGGTGTTACGGTGCGTGAATGAGGACCCAAAAGCGAATTAACGTAAACAGAGCTTCTTTAATAACAAAACAAAACGTAGGCTCAGATGGACCGGCAGGTTCCGACAGGACAGGACAAGGTTGCAGCAAACATGACGATAGTCTGGTTCAGGCATGAACAACACAAACAAGAATCCGACAAAGACAGGAGCAGAAACAGAGAGAGATATAGAGGACTAATCAGAGGGAAAAAGGGAACAGGTGGGAAAAGGGGTGACGAGGTAGTTAGGAGGAGACAAGGCACAGCTGGGGGAAAGAGGGGGAGAAAAGGTAACCTAACAACGACCAGCAGAGGGAGACAGGGTGAAGGGAAAGGACAGAAACAAGACACAACATGACAGTACATGACAGTACCCCTCCACTCACCGAGCGCCTCCTGGCGCACTCGAGGAGGAAACCTGGCGGCAACGGAGGAAATCCTCGATCAGCGCACGGTCCAGCACGTCCCGAGAGGGAACCCAACTCCTCTCCTCAGGACCGTACCCCTCCCAATCTACTAGGTACTGATGACCACGGCCCCGAGGACGCATGTCCAAAATCCTACGGACCCTGTAGATGGGTGCGCCCTCGACAAGGATGGGGGGGGGGGGGGGGAAGACGAGCGGGGGCGCGAAGAACGGGCTTGACACAGGAGACATGGAAGACCGGGTGGACGCGACGAAGATATAGCGGAAGAAGAAGTCGAACTGCGACAGGATTAATGATCCGAGAAATACGGAATGGACCAATGAACCGCGGGGTCAACTTGCGAGAAGTGGTCTTAAGGGGAAGGTTCTGAGTGGAGAGCCAAACTCTCTGACCGCGACAATATCTAGGACTCTTAGTTCTACGCTTATTAGCAGTCCTCACAGTCTGCGCCCTATAACGGCAAAGTGCAGACCTGACCCTCTTCCAGGTGCGCTCGCAACGTTGGACAAAAGCCTGAGCGGAGGGGACGCTGGACTCGGCGAACTGAGATGAGAACAGCGGAGGCTGGTACCCGAGGCTACTCTGAAAAGGAGATAGCCCGGTCGCAGACGAAGGAAGCGAGTTGTGGGCGTATTCTGCCCAGGGGAGCTGTTCTGACCAAGACGCAGGGTTGCGAAAAGAAAGACTGCGTAAGATGCGACCAATAGTCTGATTGGCCCGTTCTGCTTGACCGTTAGACTGGGGGTGAAAGCCGGAAGAGAGACTGACGGAAGCCCCAATCAAACGGCAAAACTCCCTCCAAAATTGAGACGTGAATTGCGGACCTCTGTCCGAAACGACGTCTGACGGAAGGCCATGAATTCTGAAAACATTCTCGATGATGATTTGTGCCGTCTCTTTAGCAGAAGGAAGCTTAGCAAGGGGAATAAAATGAGCCGCCTTAGAGAACCTGTCGACAACCGTAAGAATAACAGTCTTCCCCGCTGACGAAGGCAGTCCGGTGACAAAATCTAAGGCGATGTGAGACCACGGTCGAGATGCGGATACCTCCCAGCTGCATAGGCTCAGCACCCGAGCCGGCAGAGGAAGATGGTAGTGATGCGGAGAGGGGGGCAACGGAGAACGCGAGCTCCTTTCCACGAGCTCGGTGACGAAGATCAACCCGTCGCTCAATGCGAATAGCGAGTTCAATCAAGGAATCCACGCTGGAAGGAACCTCCCGGGAGAGAATCTCATCCTTTACCTCTGCGCGGAGACCCTCCAGAAAACGAGCGAGCAAAGCCGGCTCGTTCCAGCCACTGGAGGCAGCAAGAGTGCGAAACTCAATAGAGTAGTCTGTTATGGATCGATTACCCTGACATAGGGAAGACAGGGCCCTGGAAGCCTCCTCCCCAAAAACAGATCGATCAAAAACCCGTATCATCTCCTCCTTAAAGTCCTGATACTGGTTAGTACACTCAGCCCTTGCCTCCCAGATTGCCGTGCCCCACTCACGAGCCCGTCCAGTAAGGAGAGATATGACGTAGGCGACACGAGCAGTGCTCCTGGAGTAAGTGTTGGGCTGGAGAGAAAACACAATATCACACTGGGTGAGGAACGAGCGGCATTCAGTGGGCTCCCCAGAGTAACACGGCGGGTTATTGATTCTGGGCTCCGGAGATTCGAAAGCCCTGGAAGTGGCCGGTGGATCGAGGCGGAGATGGTGAACCTGTTCTGTGAGGTTGGAGACTTGGGTGGCCAGGGTCTCAACGGCATGTCGAGCAGCAGACAATTCCTGCTTGTGTCTGCCTAGCATCGCTCCCTGGATCTCGACGGCTGAGTGGAGAGGATCCGAAGTCGCTGGGTCCATTCTTGGTCGGATTCTTCTGTTACGGTGCGTGAATGAGGACCCAAAAGCGAATTAACGTAAACAGAGCTTCTTTAATAACAAAACAAAACGTAGGCTCAGATGGACCGGCAGGTTCCGACAGGACAGGACAAGGTTGCAGCAAACATGACGATAGTCTGGTTCAGGCATGAACAACACAAACAAGAATCCGACAAAGACAGGAGCAGAAACAGAGAGAGATATAGAGGACTAATCAGAGGGAAAAAGGGAACAGGTGGGAAAAGGGGTGACGAGGTAGTTAGGAGGAGACAAGGCACAGCTGGGGGAAAGAGGGGGAGAAAAGGTAACCTAACAACGACCAGCAGAGGGAGACAGGGTGAAGGGAAAGGACAGAAACAAGACACAACATGACAGTACATGACAAGTGGCTTCTTCCTTGTTGAGCTGCCTTTCAGGTTATGTCGATATAGGACTCGATTTACTGTGGATATAGATACTTTTGTATCTGTTTCCGCCTGCATTTTCGCAAAGTCATTTGCTGTTGTTCTGGGATTGATTTGCACTTTTCACACGTTCATCTCTAGAAGACAGAGCGCGTCTCCTCCCTGAGCGGTATGATGGCTGCATGGTCCCATGGTGTTTATACTTGCATACTATTGCTTGTACAGATGAACGTGGTACCTTCAGGCGTTTGGATATTGCTCCCAAGTATGAACCAGACTTGTGGAGGTCTACACTTTTTTTCTGAGGTCATGGCTGATTTTTTTTGATTTTCTCATGATGTCATGTAAAGAGGTACTGAGTTTGAAGGTAGGCCTTGAAATACATCCACCTACAATTGACTCAAATGACACAAATTATGTCAATTAGCCTATCAGAAGCTTCTAAAGCCACTTAATTTGATGGAATGTTCTAAGCTGTTTAAAGGCACAGTCAACTTAGTGTATGTAAACTTCTGACCCACTGGAATTGTGATACAGTGAATTATAAGTGAAATAATCTGTCTGTAAACAATTGTTGGAAACATTTCTTGTGTCATGCACAAAGTAGATGTCCTAACCGACTTGCCAAAACTATAGTTTGTTAACAAGAAATTTGTGGAGTGGTTGAAAAAATAGGTTTAGTGACTCCAACCTAAGTGTATGTAAACTTCCGACTTCAACTGTATGTATATGTGTCAAAAGTATGGACACACCTACTCATTCAAGGGTTCTCAGTATTTTTACTAAATAAAGTAAAGAGTAACGATTACTTCGCTATATACACAGGTTAACGGTATCTAGGCGATGTGCAGGGGTGCAAGGTAATTGAGGTATAGTACCAGTCAAATATTTGGACACACCTACTCATTCAAGGTTTTTTTTGTTTTTAACTATTTTCTACATTGTAGAATATTTAAGACATCAAAACTATGAAATAACACATATGGAATAATGTAATAACCAAAAAAGTGTTAAACAAATCAAAACATATTTTATATTTGAAATTCTTCAAAGTAGCCACCCTTTGCCTTGATGACAGATTTGCACACTTGGCAAAGGAAGAGCCACCTTCAACATCAAACACTTTGGAATCTTTCTTGTCTTTTTGGCAAATGGTTCTCGTCTTGCAAAGATACTTCAGGGGGGGACTATGGACAGTAAAATCTGACTGTCTGTTCTCCACAGCTTGACATTAAATTGTATGTTAACTTCAGTTTTGCACCTAATGGCTCTGTTTTGACACAGATGCCACCAAGTATTTTGATGATTTATTTTTCATTTCTTTGATTCATACATTTCCAACATTGAATGACAGGTATTTGATGTTGGGCACTGGGAGGCCAGGAGAGATTTAAAGCAGAAACAAGACGTTTATTTTTCTTAGTGCTGACAGTATTTGACTGACAGTAGACTTAGTGCTGACAGTAGACTGGATGATGTCACTGCCTCTGCAGCCACGGTTAAACAATAATCTTTACTTTACATGTTTCCGGGACTTTTTGGAGGGAGTGAAGTTCCATCGGAATAGTGTATCTAAATCAATAAATACATGCAATGATAAGAGGATATCATCAATATTGCATGCAAGCTTCCCAGCAGTGTCAACATCGATCCTATTGAGATTCAACAGCCTTTGATTTCATTCATTAACCAGTCTTTATGGTCTCCCCAAATGCTCTCCGGACATCTCAAGGGAGCAGACAATGGCATCTGGATGGGTAATTTAATTGGACACATGCTGCTCCATTCTCTGAAAGTATGGGGACAAGATGAGAAATATAACATAAATGCATAGAAGGTTAATCCAGATAAGCATAAGTGTTTTCCCCCCAAGAATCATTTTGGATTACAGGCTCCGTGGACTATGGCAGGAGGACCAGCGTGAAGCACATCAGAGCCTCTGTTTGCTCTGTCTGCCCATACACCCTGTCATCTCCACCTCAACACATAGCTACCCGGAGAGAGAATTCTATAGCCAGCCACTATGTAGGGCTGCAATCCATTTCGACAATTGGACTAATTACAAAGAAACGACGAGTGAATGCAAGCAATTACTGAAAGTTATTTTTATCACCTGTGTTTAAAAAAAATAATGTTTTATCCCGACTGGGTAATCAGCACATTAGCCTGTAATTGAATAGGCACTAAAATGCATATTTCCTGCATAACGTTATTATATCTCATCTTGGAACGCAATGTGATACTCTGCTCAAGCCTAAATATAATAGAAATACCATAATGGATTCTTGTGATAAGTAATCTGTGCATTTACCAGATGTAATTTCAAGTGTATGTCTTTTTTTTAAGTGCTTTACAATCAGGTATAGAGCAGTTAGTCTATGTCCCTTGTGTATTTCTTATCATTTTCTGCTTTCCTTTGACAGCAATTAGATCAGTCTCATCATTATTCAATATAGAGTCTACTGTTCAATGGGTCTCTCCTGGGTTGTTTTCTTTCTTATAACCCTATATCCTTATTACCCTGGTGCAGTATTCTCCCATCTCACTGTTAAATGTTTGAGAAGAAAGTAGAACAGAGAAACCACCCACATTGTTATTGTTGGACAATTGTCATTTTGTGACAGTCCCTTCAGTATGAATTCTGTCCTTTGTCCATACGTCCTCTCCATTACTGTCCCTTTGTACGTGTTCTGACCTTTCTCAATACATTATACCCTTCTTGTTTCCGAGGTGCAATGTCCAACAGTTAGGTTGAATTCTTATTTGTAATGGCTGCTGAACTCAAGTGTATATCAACCTACCACTTTCAAAATGACATGAACATTTTTGATTTTGACATTCATAGCATTTTTTAAAGTCATATTTTGGACATCACCTTTCTTTCTTAAAGCTCCAGGACATTCAATAACAGTGGTTGGTTCAATGGTGGGTATTCCAAGATGAGAATGCAAGCTCTTGGCCAACTGTGTTGTCTATGCTGAAATATCTGTGGCTGCAACTTTGAAGTCTTAAAATGTCTTATAAAACATTTTGAAGGCTTTTAAATAATTTACAGCCACTGTCAATGTTGTTCTCCTTACTCTTTGTACAAGTTCATTACAGCGGCAAAGAAACAATGATTCTCCTTCAAAGGGGAAGGTGTTTTTTTTTATGGTGAATCTTATTGCGTCACCTGTTTCATTCGTCTCTACTCTCCCCGGGTTGAACCCTGCATGCAGTCTCTTGAATCAAATGAGACCTCAATTATAGACCATAGATCAGGGCTACCCAACCCTCTTCCTGGAGATCTACTGAAAATCCATATTGCGATAAATATACACATTTTTGGTGAAAATTATAAATCATCTACAGTGCCTTGCGAAAGTATTCGGCCCCCTTGAACTTTGCGACCTTTTGCCACATTTCAGGCTTCAAACATAAAGATATAAAACTGTATTTTTTTGTGAAGAATCAACAAGTGGGACACAATCATGAAGTGGAACAACATTTATTGGATATTTCAAACTTTTTTAACAAATCAAAAACTGAAAAATTGGGCGTGCAAAATTATTCAGCCCCTTTACTTTCAGTGCAGCAAACTCTCTCCAGAAGTTCAGTGAGGATCTCTGAATGATCCAATGTTGACCTAAATGACTAATGATGATAAATACAATCCACCTGTGTGTAATCAAGTCTCCGTATAAATGCACCTGCACTGTGATAGTCTCAGAGGTCCGTTAAAAGCGCAGAGAGCATCATGAAGAACAAGGAACACACCAGGCAGGTCCGAGATACTCTTGTGAAGAAGTTTAAAGCCGGATTCGGATACAAAAATATTTCCCAAGCTTTAAACATCCCAAGGAGCACTGTGCAAGCGATAATATTGAAATGGAAGGAGTATCAGACCACTGCAAATCTACCAAGACCTGGCCGTCCCTCTAAACTTTCAGCTCATACAAGGAGAAGACTGATCAGAGATGCAGCCAAGAGGCCCATGATCACTCTGGATGAACTGCAGAGATCTACAGCTGAGGTGGGAGACTCTGTCCATAGGACAACAATCAGTCGTATATTGCACAAATCTGGCCTTTATGGAAGAGTGGCAAGAAGAAAGCCATTTCTTAAAGATATCCATAAAAAGTGTTGTTTAAAGTTTGCCACAAGCCACCTGGGAGACACACCAAACATGTGGAAGAAGGTGCTCTGGTCAGATGAAACCAAAATTGAACTTTTTGGCAACAATGCAAAATGTTATGTTTGGCGTAAAAGCAACACAGCTGAACACACCATCCCCACTGTCAAACATGGTGGTGGCAGCATCATGGTTTGGGACTGCTTTTCTTCAGCAGGGACAGGGAAGATGGTTAAAATTGATGGGAAGATGGATGGAGCCAAATACAGGACCATTCTGGAAGAAAACCTGATGGAGTCTGCAAAAGACCTGAGACTGGGACGGAGATTTGTCTTCCAACAAGACAATGATTCAAAACATAAAGCAAAATCTACAATGGAATGGTTCAAAAATAAACATATCCAGGTGTTAGAATGGCCAAGTCAAAGTCCAGACCTAAATCCAATCGAGAATCTGTGGAAAGAACTGAAAACTGCTGTTCACAAATGCTCTCCATCCAACCTCACTGAGCTCGAGCTGTTTTGGAGGAATGGGATAAAATGTCAGTCTCTCGATGTGCAAAACTGATAGAGACATACCCCAAGCGACTTACAGCTGTAATCGCAGCAAAAGGTGGCGCTACAAAGTATTAACTTAAGGGGGCTGAATAATTTTGCACGCCCAATTTTTCAGTTTTTGATTTGTTAAAAAAGTTTGAAATATCCAATAAATGTCGTTCCACTTAATGATTGTGTCCCACTTGTTGTTGATTCTTCACAAAAAAATACAGTTTTATATCTTTATGTTTGAAGCCTGAAATGTGGCAAAAGTTCGCAAAGTTCAAGGGGGACGAATACTTTCGCAAGGCACTGTATATATTACAATAAAACATTTTTTGGGGGGAAGTGCTGGCCAATATGGATAAAATGTAACATAAATGTAACACATTTTGCTATTTTATAATAACAATAAATACAACAGTTAAAAAAAACAAAAACATTTCTTAACACTAGAACCTTTAAAGCAGCAATTTCGACTGCTCATGAATGTATTTATTTTTATTACTCTGTCATTTTAAGTCATGCCCTCCTCCGTCCTTGACTTTTCCTAAATAATTATATATAACACACTGCCGTTGTTAGAATCTCAATATCACAAACAGAACTGGAGTTATAACCAGTTTTAGTAGGGCATGTCATTTTTTGAATGGTTTTGCCTCATTTCCCCTCCTCCTCCTGATAGGGCCTGCTCTGCTCCTCCTGACATGAAGGGGCCGTGCCCAGTTGATAATCGCCCTGATAATTGCCTCAACTGATCCCCAACTATACTGAAGTAAATTTCACACGAGATTAAATAAATGAACTAAAGTATGATGGGGGAGAATGGGTGAGTTGATGAGCGAGAGGAAGCGAACTATGCATAATTATGTAATCACCAATTGTGAATAAAGAACAGTGCAGGCTATTGTATTGATCTAATCTAATTTATAATCTCAAAATGGTATGGACCCTGTATCAGTCCACCAAATCCAATCAGTTTTATCAGTCTACTCTGGCCAACTTGGAGTACACAGTGAGAGCGTGCGTAATTTACGATGGCAAGAAGACCAAGACGAATGGATGCACATGCTGTGTTAGCATTGCCACAACATCTGAATGAAAACGACTCAGAGGGTGGGAAGAAATAATCATGGCATTTCTGATGATTATTATTCTGTTTCTGAGCCTCTGTATGCACTGAGCGGGTGCCTGTGCCACCACCAAACCGCAGTGAAATGAAACTGAGAGAGAGGAAGGGACTGTACCGTACCATTTGGATAGAACAAGCCGGTGACCATGCTAAGAGATGATTATCAGCACAAAATGTAATCTGAGAGAGCAGGCCCTACATCTCAAGCAAAAAACATCAGCAACGCACTCACCAGCTTTCGTTGTTTTTGTGACATGAAAAATGCTCCAGCTGATACCATTGCTGGAAGAAGCACAACATGACAATAATTGACTACTGTCATATCGACACTTATAATGCTAGTATTGCTTTTGTGCTGATTTTCACTATCAAGCACACTTCACTCTTATGTTTAGGCTACTTTTATTTATCTGTTATTTTACCAGGTAAGTTGACTGAGAACACGTTCTCATTTGCAGCAACGACCTGGGGAATAGTTACAGGGGATGAATGAGCCAATTGTAAACTGGGGATTAATATGTGACCGTGATGTTTTGAGGGCCAGATTGGGAATTTAGCCAGGACACCAGGGTTAACACCCCTACTCTTACGGTAAGTGCCGTGGGATCTTTTAATGACCTCAGAGAGTCAGGACACCCGTTTAACATCCCATCCGAAAGACGGCACCCTACACAGGGCAGTGTACCCAATCACTGCCCTGGGGCATTGGGATATTTTTTTAGACCAGAGGAAAGAGTGCCTCTTACTGGCCCTCCAACACCACTTCCAGCAGCATCTGGTCTCCCATCCAGGAACTGACCAGGACCAACCCTGCTTAGCTTCAGAAGCAAGTCAGCAGTGGTATGCAGGGTGATATGTTGCTGGTCAACATCTACTGATGTTTGTGTTTAGGGTACTAATGTTTTCATCATTTGACCGCGTGTCTTGCTGATCGTGCGTCTTGGTGGTTGGGGTATTTTTTTAAATGTTTTTTTAAATACAAATAAGCTGTTACCACGTTCCAACGCATACAGTATGTGCTCTGTTTCATAGTTGTTGCAAAGGCACTCCATGAATAAATTGTATTGAACACTTTAAATATATATATATATATATACATATATATATAGTCTGCAGTAACAAATGTATTTATTACACTGTTATAATGTTGCAGTCGGGATGACTGCACATTAGCTTGAAGGGGGGTCCCCCTAGGCCCAGTGGTGCTAGTGTTAATGGACAGTTAACTTTACATTAGTGGCAGGAGACCATTTTTTCCCCAGTGCCAGGTAAGACAACTGAGATTGTATTTTGATGTGCAACTGGCAAAATAGGATCCAGAATTATCATATTTCTTTATGGCTCATCAGAGATTTTGCTGACATCTTTGTGACTCTCTATAATTAGAACAACTATAGTTGCTTTGAAAACGGTCTTTTTCCCTCAATTGCATTTTCAGCAACGATCATAATATGCTTCTCAAAATGCATTTCTCCCTCCTCCGTGAGCACTGTGGGGAGAGGGAGTGAGAGTGGCTCGCTCACACAGCAGCCGACAGCAAAACAGGGACTGGCAGATACTTTCATTGCAGGAATCAACATAATGCATAGGCTATTACTGTTAACCAAATAATGGTTTTAGAACAATCTACAGGAACGTTAGGTAGCAAAATTACCCACGTACTCATTGTTGGTGTTGGGAATTTTTGGTTTATTGTACCAGCTCTAGTAGACCTACAGCTGATGCAACATCTAAGCATTAGTCTTCAGTAATATATTAAGGGGCTTATTAACAGAGGTCATTGGTTCCAGCTGTTACCTTTGGCTTCTTTTGTCTGTGATAGTTTCCTCATGAGGGTGGCAAAAGGCCCCCTGTAGAATTAGATTAGAAAGGCTAATCAGATCTCCTCATTGCAAAACTGTCTGATGTCCCACAAACTAGAACCATTATGTCAAAAATGTATATTGGCTTGTGACCTGTGTACGGCTTAGACTATGTATTGGTTGATGGATATTGCTCATGTGACTAAAAAGCTATTTCCCAAGGGATGTATGTGTGTATTTTAATTTTCAGTCAGTGTGCTTTTGGGATTTGAGGTTTGTGGATGCCTTGTGGTGGCAGGTAGCCTAGTGGTTAGAGCGTTGGGCCAGTAACCGAAAGGTTGCTGGGTTGAATCCCCAAGCTGACAAGGTAAAAAATCCCCAAGCTGACAAGGTATCTTTCTTCCCCTGAACAAGGCAGTTTTAACCCACTGTTCACCGGTAGGCCATCATTGTAAATAAGAATTTGTTCTTAAACTGACTTGCCTAGTTAAATAAAGGTTAAATAATAATAATAAATTGGTGGATCATGGGATGATTTTGTGTGACATGATTGGCTCAATGAGAGCAATATTTGAGATGAAGAACTCTTGAGCACTTCACTCATTCTCACTGAGGCCTTATTTGCTTCAGGGTTCAACATGTGGATTGATTTGAGAGAATGTATTGTGCCTTCTTTCCTTTAATTGTGTATTAGATGTTTTGGAATCTGAATTGCAATATTGCTGAGTGCAAATAAGTCTCACCTCATTTGTGGCGAGAAGGACAGCCCAAGACAGCATGATTTGTATTTTTGCTGGCTACATGTGACTTTGTGCAGAACGTCATGTTGTTCTGACTGGGAGTTCTGTACCGAGCTATTTGTTTAGCTGTTTGTGTTCAGGTACAAGGACAATAGAAAAAACAAACATGGAACCAACTTATTAAACTGTTATTGGTTCTTGAGGGTGAGTTTCTTCATGCCAAATAAGAGCTTTGGCGAAGAAGAGATTGCATGTAAGTCACTTTAGGTAAATCAAAACAACATTTGTTCTGTTATTAATTTCCATTTTCTATAAAAGTACGTAGGGTTAGACCCGTATTGCTACAAGCTGCAAGCACAAGACATGTAAGAAAATTACCAGCCAACACAAAAACATGGCTTTCGCGGTTAAAACATGGTTCTTAAAAGTCATTTTTCGACTTAGCGCAACAACCTACAGCACAATACCCCATCACGTGATGCAGCAAAATCCGTTAAGTGAATGAGCCTCACCAACATCCCCCTGCCTTTTCCTCATTGAGCGAAATGCCTGGGATTGATATAGGCACATAATCGCCCTGCCAGGTGGTTCTGAAATGTAATTTAAATAGAGTAGCACCCCTTCTCAATGTTTTCTCTAGACTCCAAGTTGTCATGTTCCATCAGGTAGCGGCAAATTCATCATTAACATGACACCTTTATTGCCGCAATCTCTGCCATTACTCTCTCTGCCAATGTTTCTGCTGAAAAGGAATGATATTAAAGCCCTTCAATCCCCGTGATGCCCTTACCTGCAAAGTGTTTACGCTGGAGCCCGAGTGCTCCCGGCGGCTTCTTCCCCCCTTTAAATACTGCATGGGGGCCATCAATACACGCGCCATACGATACACAATGGGGAAAAGCTCCATTAGGACAGACCAGGAACACGGAGGTCCAATCTCGTATTGATTCCCAGGGCAGACTTGATAGCCGGCCCCACTATACTCTGAAACTCAATACACTGGCTCCAGCTATTAGGGCCTCTTTATTTTTCTACTGTCTGATGGCCCACAGTCATGGCCTGCTTTCTATGCATAAGTTGACACGTGGCCCCCAATGGCTTCCAGGCCAGCTCATTTACTTGTATGTTTTTCCATTTTTATTTAGTAATTTATCTGTAAGGGGACTTTTGATGTCTTTGTGTCTGCGTGTCTGAGTCTCTCGGTGTCTCCTCGCACCCTGTTGAGCGTCTCACTTGACAGCCACAACGCACAAATCGGAATGCAATATGTGGATCCAGTTTACTGTGTGTGGCGATGGACAGACCGTTGGTACTATTCAACAGACTATACAGTTGGCACAATTCACACATCAAACATGCCAAAGCCTCTTGTGACAAATTCTCTCTGATCTATCATCGTGATGGCCAGCTGTCAAGCTCCTTTACACACACACACACACACACAAACATGGGGGGGTCAAGTGGTGTGTTAACAAAAAACGATCCCTCACAACAGCACCTGACCCCAGCCGCCAGTGCATGTGAGTAATCGGTCTGTTCTCTACTTCATAGAGTGAATTACAGCCAGAGATTTAACTGCTGTCAGCCACATGGCCTTTGTCGAAATCAAAGCAACGTTTCCAGAATATTCCCAGTTAGACACCAGGATTCAGGTGCATCAGCATTAGAACTGCTAGAGGTGCTCGTCAAGCCCCTTTCTTGGGAGAGGCCCCCGGACGGGAAACCGATGACAGATTGGAATTTCCAAGTAAAATTACATTTTCAATTGAGGATGCAGATGACACTAATATTACACTTTGCTTGGCAGCGCTTAAGCACTCGTGAGGAGAGAAGAGTGTTGGGTCCGTAGAGAGACGCAGCCAATCACATCGCTCTCTCCAGACCCGAACGCATCAAAGGAACCGTGCGGTAGCGCTTTGATTGGTTGACTGTCTTGACAGGGAAGACATATGATCAGCGATGAGGTATGTACTGCTCGGAATAGAGGGGCCGTTATAGATGTTTGTTTTGGTTTTGTCGCTCATTTTCTTTCCCCTCCATCTGTTTGATGTGCAAATGCAGATCTTGATGCCTCGGGATTTTTAGTAGAGAACACAAAGCAGATTCTTTTTAACCCCCTATAGTCTTTGTTTTTGTATTCCAAATAGTTGTCAATGCCCCAGATTTGCTCATTGTTTCATCGCTCATTTATTAACGTATTGATGATTATTCATGTTTCGGCATAATAAGATGTGTGTTTCGTCGGCAAATGTCAAAATTCTTTGTATGATATACTCGTGACTACCAAAGTGGTAAATCATATTAGCTGGCATTATCGGTGGTTCAAGTGAATTCCTGTGACACCTTGGCTTATTATGTTTGTGTAATCTTTACTTAAGTTTCTCAAGTTCATTAGTAGACTAATTAACCACAAGCAATTCATCGTCTGTCAAAATCCTGATAATCAAGATGCCTTAAAGCGATAGTATAGACAGTTGTTGTTGCAAATGAGGGATTCTGTATTACTTGTTGGCTATAAGGGACCATTTCTCAAATACACTTAACCATATGACCAAATATTTGGCCGATAAACGCACACCTACAGTAGATCAAAGTTTTGTGTTTCAACAATATATATATAAACTCGGCAAAAAAATAAATGTCCCTTTTTCAGGACCCTGTCTTTCAAAGATAATTAGTAAAAATCCAAATAACTTCACAGATCTTAATGTAAAGGGTTTAAAATCTGTTTCTCATGCTTGTTCAATCATGAACAATTAATGAACTTGCACCTGTGGAACGGTCGTTAAGACCCTAACAGCATTCAGACGGTAGGCAATTAAGGTCACAGTTATGAAAACATGATACTAAAGAGGCCTTTCTACTGAAAACACCAAAAGAAAGATGTCCAGGGTCCCTGCTCATCTGTGTGAATGTGCCTTAGGCATGCTGCAAGGAGGCATGAAGACTGAAGATGTGGCCAGGGCAATAAATTGCAATGTCCGTACTGTGAGACGCCTAAGACAGCGCTACAGGGAGACAGGACGGACAGCTGATTGTCCTCGCAGTGGCAGACCACATATAACAACACCTGCACAGGATCGGTACATCCGGACATCACACCTGCGGGACAGGTACAGGATGTTACACCAGGAACGCATAATCCCATCATCAGTGCTCAGACTGTCCACAATAGGCTGAGAGAGGCTGGACTGAGGGCTTGTAGGCCTGTTGTAAGGCAGGTCCTCACCAGACATCACCGACAACAACGTCGCCTATAGGCAACCCACCATTGCTGGACCAGACGGGACTGACAAAAAGTGCTTTTCACTGACAAGCTGTGGTTTTGTCTCACCACGGGCGATGGGCGGATTCGCGCTTATCGTCGGAGGAATTACATTAGCATTACACCGAGGCCTGTACTCGATTTGGAGGTGAAGGGTCCGTCATGGTCTGGGGCGGTGCGTCACAGCATCATCGGACTGAGCTTGTTGTCATTGCAGGCAATCACAATGCTGTGAGTTACAAGGAAGACATCCTCCTCCCTCATGTGGTACCCTTCCTGCACGCTCTTCCTGACATGACCCTCCAGCATGACAATGCCACCAGCCGTACTGCTCATGATTTCCTGCAAGCCAGTGGGGTAACATCTCACTGCTAGAACTGGCAAATCTGGTGCAGTCCTTGAGGAGGAGACCCACTGCAGTACTTAATGCAGCTGGTGGCCACACCAGATACAGCCTGTTACTTTTGATTTTGACCCCCTCCTTTGTTCAGTTACACATTATTCAATTTCTGTTAGTCACATGTCCGTGGAACTTGTTCAGTTTATGTCTCAGTTGTTTAATCTTGTTATGTTCATAAAAATATTTACACATGTTAAGTTTGCTGAAAATAAAAACAGTTGACAGTGAGAGGACGTTTCCTTTTATGCTGAGTTTATAAAATATATTTTTACTACCAATGCACCATCAATGTCTTCCCTCATATGATGCCTTTTCAGGGGTTTCATAGAAAAACCCAATGATGTAATTATGGGCTTATCTCTATTTTACAATGACTCTGCATACTTTAACTCCTTAAAATAATAGCTAGATCGCACCACTTATTTCCACTCATTTTATGGATTACACGGATTAGATTGTCCTGAGTGAGTGTGAAATATGGGAAAGAATGTGTCACGGCCATTGGGCCCCTCTTCACCCAGATATGACGCAGCCAGAGAAAGGAGGTAGAGCCAGCCGCATAAGACCCATCGACCCCCTTCAAGGTCACTGCCAGCCCTGCAATTATGATTGGCGCCATCTTTGGTGGGAATACTAGTCACCCACCTGCCCCCCGCCCACTATACCCCAGAGCTTACAGGGTTTCCAAAAGCACCGGCCAACAAAGCATCTCCACAGTTCCCGGAGTGCTCGAGTCAGCTCGTCTGAAATTGGACGCACATGAGGGACCAGCAAATGGAGCCTTCCAAGGCTTTAGTCAAGGCTGTTGAATTAAACATGAAACCGGCCACTGCTCCTCAAAAACGTTTTTTTTTTTGTGGGTGTAAGAATGTGAAATCTGACTTTGTGTGATCTTTGTCTTTTTGGGGAAATTTGTTTGGGGGATCTTATGAATGGCATTATGCTTTTACATTATTTGGCATAAAGTATTCCAGCTTTTGTAATCATATATGTCCTGGATTGAATTGCAAATGTCAAGAGGTTTGAATACATTGAATACATTAATATGTTGAATACATCTTACGCTGCACCTACCAAACCATGAAAGATGGGATTTGAACACGATGTAATCAAAAAACAATACTATCTAGAGGTTGATGATCACCCTGATGTGACAGCTAGTGACGGTACAAGTCCCCACTTGTCACTGATCCTCATTAAGTTTTCCTCTTCTGTCCCTCCCCTTCCACCTCTGAAAAAACATACTTTTCTGCAAAGTCATCTATTTTTCCTACATCTCCGAATAAAGTGCTTCAATGGGGCATCTCTTCTCCATTGATCACCATGCGAGTGAGCTGCAGAGAAGTCGAGCCTGTCTGCCTGTCAGTCTGTCTTTCTGGGGCTCAGACAGATATCACAGTTCTCCTGTGATCAGATTATGGGGGTTCAGTTTAGGATTTAGACGTGTCGTCGTTGCGATGAGTGGAGGTGGAAATTTGCACTCAGGTTGCGGAGTGAGTGCCTGAGCACAAATTATACCAGCATGCACGAGGGTTGGTTGCCATTGGCTCGTTAAGTTTCGAGAGGGAAGAGATCAGAGACCGAGAGCACTGAGAGAGCGATTCCTGCTCCAAAGTAACCGTCAGCTTCTTGAACGCAGCTTTACTGAAAGATTGATGCAGATCCACGTGAAAAGGGCGGTAGACAAAGGGTTTCGGAAACCCTTAAACTTCTTTTGAAGGGTCTTTGCTGAAGGTGAGATGTGAATACATGAAGGTAATAGAGCTAGAGACCAACTTTTGATAGAACTAGGAGCTAGTGCATTTGTTGTACCCTGAATATGGCATTCTTTTGTCAGATTGTTTTGATGTTGTGTTGAGCAGACTTCTGTTTCCTTTTTCTCCTGGCCGTGCACATATAATCAGATGTTTGGCGAGACGTCTGCTCCCTGCGACCGCTTGGCCTACAGAGGGGGGCGCAAGGCAGGTGCTATGGCCTGACATTTAAATGTCCAGTCACCCCTTCTGGTCTAATCCGCCTTTTGTGAGCGATTAGCAATATCCTGGTAACTCCACTTCAGGGAAGCGGGCCAAACAGGGAGGCTGGGAGGGGTCAGGCATGAGCAAGGACAATGCCCCAACACTAACTACGCTGTCTAATTTCATTACCCTCGCCTTGCTAGCAGCAGCAGTGGTGTGTGTGGGGTGGGGGACTGGAAGAGAGGGAGGGGGATATTCGATTTTTAGGGAGATAGACGGGACCGACAGGTGCAGCGGGATACAGTAATGTGCAATAAAAAGAGGGAGCAGGGTCGCTCCTCGCCCAAAATAACGCGATTAGGCGAGGGGGTTCAATTAGATATTAAGCGAGCAGCATAATGTTACCCACTCTTTCTGGAGGTTGATATGGAGGCTGTGTGCTTGTAAACAATTGTGTGATCCCGGGTTGGCCCGCATCTCCTCTGCTCAGTCGATATCGCAGCTGACAAAATGAGACTCTTAAATCCACCCCGCAGCACTCTACTAGAGACAGAAAGAGAGGTGGAGGGATGGAGAGAGAGGTAGTAAAGAGGAGTTTTTATTATTTTAACTCCAGCCGTCTAGTTGTGGTCTTATCACGCCGGCCTACGATTCTCACGTTTTAAACCCAGTGTGAGCTCTGAAAGCCGTTTGTTTGGGTGGTGGCAGACCTCTCTTCCACTTTTGAAATGCGCTATTAGATGCTCCTCCGTTTTGGCTAGAATATTTCTGGGAGGCTGGCTGAAGGCCCATGCCCTTGGCTTTGTTGTCAGCTGGTCTGCTACACTGTTTCCCCTCTCTGAATATCAAATGGGTAGTTCTAGGCTAATGTTGTTAGCTCATACATTATTCATGCACAGGAGCCATACAGTATATTCATACATTCTTTAAATAATTGTGGTCTCCCTTTGATTAAATA
This sequence comes from Oncorhynchus mykiss, assembly GCF_013265735.2. Taxonomy (NCBI): domain Eukaryota; kingdom Metazoa; phylum Chordata; class Actinopteri; order Salmoniformes; family Salmonidae; genus Oncorhynchus; species Oncorhynchus mykiss. The sequence goes on along the minus strand of NC_048576.1, from coordinate 47,069,675 downwards.
TTAATTGTTGTTTTTTCTCTGTGTTTCTCCTCTCTTCCGGTTCTGCCTCTCCCTCCTGCTGTGCACACTACCTGGCACAGGTAAGACCCCATTCTTCGGACAAAACTATAAGAGTGGACGTTAACTTAACTTGGCCCTTTTTAATGCATTGTATTTGTTTTATCTCTGTCCTAGTTTTAATCCTATTGATTATTTGATGGTCCACTGTCTCAGTGGTTCGAACATAAGTTAGCCTTATCTATTCATTGTGTGTGTGTTTGTTTGTGTGTGTGTGTGTGTGTGTGTGTGTGTGTGTGTGTGTGTGTGTGTGGCTGAGTTATCTATTTATGCTTTGTCATTGTATGGTTTGTGCTATGTGTTCCTGTGTCTGTGTGTGTGTGTGTGTCCCCTCTCCTCAGAACGTTGATTGATTTGTGCCTTTGCATAATGCGATTATGATTGATTAGCGTTACATGCTGACCACACCGCTCGCGTTGCAAAATAAATGTAAACATACAGAGTGTACTTTTAAAGGGAGTGCTCCTAATCTCAGCTTGTTTCCTGTATAAAAGACACCTGTCCACAGAAGCAATCAATCAATCAGATTCCAAACTCTCCACCACGGCCAAGACCAAAGAACTCTCCAAGGATGTCAGGGACAAGATTGTAGACCTACACAAGGCTAGAATGGCCTACAAGACCATCGCCAAGCAGCTTGGTGAGAAGGTGACAACAGTTGGTGCGATTATTCGCAAATGGAAGAAACACAAAAGAACGTTCAATCTCCCTCGGCCTGGGGCTCCGTGCAAGATCTCACCTCGTGGAGTTGCAACGATCATGAGAACGGTGAGGAATCAGCCCAGAACTACACAGGAGGATCTTGTCAATGATCTCAAGGCAGCTGGGACCATAGTCACCAAGAAAATAATTGGTAACACACTACGCCGCGAAGGACTGAAATCCTGCAGCGCCCGCAAGGTCCCCCTGCTCAAGAAAGCACATATACAGTGGGGAGAGTATTTGATACACTGCCGATTTTGCAGGTTTTCCTACTTACAAAGCATGTAGAGGTCTGGCATTTTTATCATTGGTACACTTCAACTGTGAGAGACGGAATCTAAAACAAAAATCCAGAAAATCACATTGTATGATTTTTAAATAATTAATTAGCATTTTATTGCAAGACATAAGTATTTGATACATCAGAAAAGCAGAACTTAATATTTGGTACGAAACCTTTGTTTGCAATTACAGAGATCATATGTTTTCTGTAGTTCTTGACCAGGTTTGCACACACTGCAGCAGGGATTTTGGCCCACTCCTCCATACAGACCTTCTCCAGATCCTTCAGGTTTCAGGGCTGTCGCTGGGCAATACGGACTTTCAGCTCCCTCCAAAGATTGTGTATTGGGTTCAGGTCTGGAGACTGGCTAGGCCACTCCAGGACCTTGAGATGCTTCTTACGGAGCCACTCCTTAGTTGCCCTGGTTGTGTGTTTCAGGCCGTTGTCATGCTGGAAGACCCAGCCACGACCCATCTTCAATGCTCTTACTGAGGGAAGGAGGTTGTTGGCCAAGATCTCGCGATACATGGCCCCATCCATCCTCCCCTCAATAAGGTGCAGTCGTCCTGTCCCCTTTGCAGAAAAGCATCCCCAAAGAATGATGTTTCCACCTCCATGCTTTACGGTTGGGATGATGTTCTTGGGGTTGTACTCATCCTTCTTCTTCCTCCAAACACGGCGAGTGGAGTTTAGGCCAAAAATCTCTATTTTTGTCTCATCAGACCACATGACCTTCTCCCATTCCTCCTCTGGATCATCCAGATCGTAATTGGCAAACTTCAGACGGGCCTGGACATGCGCTGGCTTGAGCAGGGGGACCTTGCGTGTGCTTCAGGATTTTAATCCATGATGGCGTAGTGTGCTACTAATGGTTTTCTTTGAGACTGTGGTCCCAGCTCTCTTCTGCTCATTGACCAGGTCCTGCAATGTAGTTCTGGGCTGATCCCTCACCTTCCTCATGATCATTGATGCCCCACGAGGTGAGATATTGCATGGAGCCCCAGACTGAGGGTGATTGACTGTCAACTTGAACTTCTTCCATTTTCTAATAATTGCAGTGTTGCCTTCTCACCAAACTGCTTGCCTATTGTCCTGTAGCCCATCCCAGCCCTGTGCAGGTCTACCTGATGTCCTTACACAGCTCTCTGGTCTTGGCCATTGTGGAGAGGTTGGAGTCTGTTTGATTGAGTGTGTGGACAGGTGTCTTTTATACAGGTAACGAGTTCAAACAGGTGCAGTTAATACAGGTAATGAGTGGAAAACAAGAGGGCTTCTTAAAGAAAAACTAACAGGTCTGTGAGAGCCGGAATTCTTACTGGTTGGTAGTTGATCCAATAGTCATGTCATGCAATAAAATGCTAATTAATTACTTAAAAATCATACAATGTGATTTTCTGGATTTTTGTTTTAGATTCCGTCTCTCACAGTTGAAGTGCACCTATGATAAAAATGACAGACTTGAATTACATGCTTTGTAAGTAGGAAAACCTGCAAAATCGGCAGTGTATCAAATACTTGTTCTCCCCACTGTACATGCCCATCTGAAGTTTGCCAATGAACATCTGAATGATTCAGATGACAACTGGGTGAAAGTGTTGTGGTCAGACGAGACCAAAATGGAGCTCTTTTAGCATCAACTCAACTCGCTGTGTTTGGAGGAGGAGGAATGCTGCCTATGACCCCAAGAACATCATCCCCACCATCAAACATGGAGGTGGAAACATTCTGCTTTGGGGACAACTTCACCGCATCAAAGGGGCAATGGACGGGGCCATGTACCGTCATATCTTGGGTGAGAACCTCCTTCCCTCAGCCAGGGCATTGAAAATGGGTCGTGGACGGGTATTCCAGCTTGACAATGACCCAAAACTCACGGCCAAGGCAAGAAAGGAGTGGCTCAAGAAGAAGCACATTAAGGTCCTGGAGTGGCATAGCCAGTCTCCAGACCTTAATCCCATAGAAAATCTGTGGAGGGAGCTGAAGGTTCGAGTTGCCAAACGTCAGCCTCGAAACCTTAATGACTTGGAGAAGATCTGCAAAGAGGAGTGGGACAGAATCCCTCCTGAGATGTGTGCAAACCTGGTGGCCAACTACCAGAAACGCCTGACCTCTGTGATTGCCAACAAGTGTTTTGCCACCAAGTTCTAAGTCATTTTTTGCAGAGGGGTCAAATACTTATTTCCCTCATTAAAATGCAAATCAATTTATAACATTTTTGACATGCGTTTTTCTGGATTTTTTTTATTGTTATTCTGTCTCTCACTGTTCAAATAAACCTACCATTACAATTATAGACTGATCATTTTTTTGTCAGTGGGCAAACGTACAAAATCAGCAGGGGATCAAATACTTTTTTCTCTCACTCTACATGTTATTCAATTACTGCACTCACACTGCTAGCACGTGCCAAGGAGCCTCTGCGTTGCCAAGGGCTAAAATAGAAGTCAGTACTATTTGTGACGCTGAACGCGGTGCAAGTCCTGCCTCTCCAATCTCCTCATTGGTTTATAGAAGCAGATACCCACGTGCCATCTCCTCATTGGTAATACCCACGTGGGGGATTGAAAGATGAACTGAGTTTGGTCGGTCGTCGTGGTAACTATGAGATGCCAATCGCCATATAAAGTCTAAAGAAGAAAAAGACTGTAAGGAGGTGACTAGAGATGACTAGAAACAATTCGGTTGATCGTTTTATGTGTAGATTAATTGTCGGAGTAGAGGACCTTGTTCATTTCAGGTAAAATAACAACTCAACGTTTATATCCCAGGACAAATTAGCTAGCAACTGCAAGCTAACTAGCTAAATTGCCATAAATGTTTAATGCTTTTTGACCTGTCCCCAAATTAATATAATTGGTTCAGAGTTTGTTTTGATATTTTAGCCTGCGTGTCGTGATCGCGTTTGGTTTGGGGGGACAAAATCAATTTGCGCACGATAGTGCACATGCGCAGCCGGTTTGGGTATGGTGTTAGGCTTTATGCGCTCTGTTGTGCAATTAGCACTTTTAATGGCCTGTCAATTAACAGACTTGCTTCCCACAAGTCATCCAACACAAGCATGATCACAGCAACGACGCCACCCATACCACCAACTCACTTATATTCTGCCGTGAATTGCTTTCCGTTAACCGTGCCAAAATCAGAAAATCGGTAGGCCTTAAAATGTAACCCCAGAACAATCCAACATGCAATTTCTGTCTGCAATTTTCACCTGTTCTTTACTGCCTAAACAAGAGCGAGGAAGAGGTAAAAGTCTCACCCAATGGTGAAAGAGAGAGAGGCATGGAAGAAAATAGATGTAGTGAGAGAGAGGGGGTGGTGTAGATTCCGTGATGTGCAGTCGGGGCTCTAGCCTCTGACCACGGGTCGGACAGATGGACCAAGGTCCTCCGAGCCTTTCCTAAGCGTGTTTGCTTTGCTGATGTGTTTTGCTGGCGGTGGAGGCCACGAAGGCAATGGAAGCACGAAAGTGGCTGGGGCCACGTTGGCGGAGACAGGTGGCCTCCCTCCGCCTGCATGCGTTCTGTGTTTGTGGCCGATCGGTTTCCCGCCGTGAGGTGAAAGGCTAAAGTGTAGCAACGCCTCCAACTCTTGTTGGATTTGCACACTGCCCCCCCCCCCTCCTCCCTATTTCTTATCTAGTGTGTTTTATTTGATTTGACCAGTCACTGTCTGAAAAATACTATTCCCCTTAAACGTGCAGGAAGTCATGATATACACAATGTGTATAAGTTGAGACGACTGCCTTATTATACCTGAAGATGATAAAGACATATCTTGACAGGTAATAACCACACATCCACAATCTTCAGTTGAAATAGTGACATGAACAGGAGGAGGATAATTTATCAGTGATATGAGATTTTTGGGATGCTATGCAGACAATGCTGGCCTATATTACAGTAGGAAAGCCTCCCCCTATTTGGGCCCCATTTTCCACTACATAGATCATCAGGCCTTCATTACTGGCCTGCCACTTTGTGGGGACGTTACCTCGGTACCATCCCCCTTATCCCCTCCATCTTCTCTCCTCTGTTTCTCTGTCGCTCTATCTCTCCCTCCTTCTCTTTCGCCCTACACCCCCTCCTCTTCCCTCCATCCTCTCCACTCCTCCGTCAAAACCATGTTAATGTGAAATTCTTGGGCTTTTTCAGCCATGTATCAGTTGAAGAGTTACACGTTCATTACAATCTTGACAGTGAGGACCAAGGTGTGGGGAGCGATGGCACACACGCTGCACTTCAATCAGCCTGCCGCATCCTTGGGAGAGATGGAGGAGAAGAGATATGGAGGGAGAAAGAGAAAAGGGGTAGAGATGCAGGAGCAGTGAGAGGGAGGAATGGAGAGTGGAGAGAGAGAGAGGAGAGAGAGGGAGAGTGATGACGGGAGAGAGAAAGTGAGAGGGCAAGAAGGAGGAAGAATGAGAGTGAGTGGAGTGAGATGGAGAGAGAGACAGAGAAGAGTGAGGCAGGGTGGAAGAGAGAAATGGAGAGAGGGAGGAAGGGGAGGGCACAGTTGTATACAATGTGAGTGTACAGTTCTTCTACAGTAAAAAAAACTCATCAATAATATGTGATTGTATAAGCTTAACATTGTCCCATCTTTATATTGCACCTCATAAGCATTTATAGACTACACCACATCTGCATGCAGATTGTCCATGTCCATTTTAGTGGATCCCATTTAAATGGAATAATCCCTGTTAGAAATGTTAATACCACACACACATCCATTTAGCGATGTAGAGATCCTATATTCTATAAAAGTATAGAATATCGCATTTTGAATTTATTCCATCCATCCTGTTTTCACCTGCTAAAACAAAGGATAAATGACATTTTTTAAAGAATGCGATTGGAGGGTGTATTTCTGAATGTTTAGACAGAGATCAGGCCTATGATCCTAGATCAGCACTCCTATTCTGAGAGGCTTGCTATATACGGCCCCTTGACTACTTTCCCCCAAAGAGAGCACTTCACTCCCACACCATGATGTCACTACACTGACATACACTAAATGGCCAAAAGTATGTGTACACCCCTTCAGATTCTGCTATTTCAGTCACACCCGTTGCTGACAGATGTATCAAATCGAGCACACCGCCATGCAATCTCCATAGACAAACATTGACAGTAGAATGGCCCATACTGAAGAGCTCAGTGACTTTCAATGTGGTACCGTAATAGGATGCCACCTTAACAAGTCAGTTCATCAAATTTCTTCCCTGCTAGAGCTGCCCCGGTCACCTGTAAGCGCTGTTATTGTGAAGTGGAAACGTCTAGGAGCAACAACGGCTCAGCCGCAAAATGATGGGCCACACAAGCTCACAAAACGGGACTGCCAAGTGCTGAAGCCTGTAGCACATAAACATCACCTGTCCTCGGTTGCACCACTCACTGCTGAGTTCCAAACTGCCCCTGGAAGCAAGGTCAGCACAATAACTGTTCATCAGGAGCTTCATGAAATAGATTTCCATGGCCAAGCAGCTGCACACAAGCCTAAGATCACCATGTACAATGCCAAGCATTGGCTGCAGTGGTGTACAATGTGCCTCCATTCGACTCTAGAGCAGTGGAAACCCTTTCCCTAGAGTGATAAATCTGAGTTTGGCAGATGCCAGGAGAATGCTACCTGCCTGATTGCATAGTGCCAACTTCAAAGTTTGGTGGAGGAGAATTAATGGTCTAGGGTTGTTTTTCATGGTTCAGGCTAGGCCCCTTAGTTTCAGTGAAGGGAAATCTTAATGCTACAGCATACCACAGGAGGTTTAGTTGCACATTAATTGGGAAGGACCGGCTCGTTGTAACGGTTGGAGCGGAATACGTGGAATGGTATCAAATATATCAAGCCGTCTCTCACAGTTGAAGTGTACCTATGATAAAAATGACAGACCTCTACATGCTTTGTAAGTAGGAAAACCTGCAAAATCGGCAGTGTATCAAATACTTGTTCTCCCCACTGTACGTAACAAAATGTGGAAAAACTCAAGGGGTCTGAATAATTTCCAAATGCACTGTACAATAACCCATCTTTTTAAAGTGGAATTATGTTTTTCAAAATGTTTTCAAATTCATAACTGAAAGTTGAAATGTCTTGAGTTAGCAAGTATTCAACCTCTTTGTTGTGGCAACCGTAAAGTTAAGGAGTACATTTTTGCTTTACAAGTCACATATTACTTATTATTATTATTAATCATTATTTCATGTGTGCAGTAATAGTGTTTAATAATATATATTTTTAACTACCTCATCTCTTTACCCCACACATATGCATCGTCTCTCAGTCGAACAGTGAATTTCAAGCACAGATTGAACCAAAGAGACCAGGGAGGTTTTCCAATGCTTCGCAAAGAAGGGCACCTATTGGTAGATGGGTAAACATTTTCTAAAGCAGCCATTTAATATCCCTTTGAGCATGGTGAAGTTATTAATTGCACTTTGGATGGTGTACCAATACACCCAATCACTACAAAGATACAGGCGTCCTTCCTAACTCAGTTGTCGGAGAGGAAGAAAAACACAGGTATTTCACCGTGAGGCCAATGGTGACTTTACAACAGTTACAGAGTTTAATGGCTGTGATAGGAGATTACTGAGGATGGATCAACAACATTGTAGCTACTCCACATTACTTACCTAATTGACACAGTGAAAAGAAGGAAGTCTGTACAAAATAAAAATATCCTAAAACATGCATCCTGTTTGCAACAAGGCACTGTAGTAATACTACAAATGTGGCAAAGCAATTACATTTTTGACCTGAATAGAAAGTGTTATGCTTGGGGCAAATTCAACACAATGCATTAATGAGTAACACACTCCATATTTTCAATCATAGTGGTGGCTGCATCATGTTATGATTATGCTTGTAATCGTTAAGGACTGGGGAGTTTTTCAGAATAAAAAAGAAATGGAATGAAGCTAAGCACAGGCCAAATCCTAGAAGAAAACCTGGTTCAGTCTGCTTTCCACCAGACACTGAGAGATGAATTCACCTTTCAGCTAGACAATAAATAACCTAAAAGACAGTGAATGTTCCTGATTGGCCGAGTTGCAGTTTTGACTTAAATCTACTGGAAAGTCAATGGCAAGACCTAGAAATGGTTGTCTAGCAATGACAGCGCTTGAAGAATTTTGAAAAGAATAATGAGCAAATGTTGCGCAATCCAGGTGTGGAAAGCTCTTAGAAACATACCCAGAAAGACTCACAGTAGTAATCACTGCCAAAGGTGCTTCTATAAAGTATTCACACAGTTTGAATACTTACAGTATGAAAAAAAATGTTCAATACATTTGGAACAATTTCTAAAAACATGTTTTCATTTTTTAATTATGTGGTATTGTATATAGATAGGTGATGAAAAACATTTTTTATCCATTTTAAATTCAGGCTGTAACAACAACATGTGGAATAAGTCAAGGGGTAATGAAAACCTTCATTTGAAATTGTCACCGGATGCATTTGCTCCATTGATTACGTTTTTGTTGGCGGTTCGCTCTGATTCTTTGCACATTTACAATGAAATACATTATCCTATGGCTCACTCCTGATATAGCAATGGTCCATTTGGTAACAACTCACTTTAAAGGGGCACTATCTATAACTATCTATAACATTAACATTATGTTGTGCTAAACTTCCCCATTAAGACACCATTCATAACTCACACAAAGGAGACACGTCATGAGAGCTCACGACAACCCACCTTCCCATATTACAGATGACATAACTCTGTCACTTAATGGACACCTGTGTCATGAGGGGTCATGACAACCAACCTTCCTCTTATGAAGATGATATAACCCTTATGACAGATGACATAACCCTGCCACCAAGCTAAAACGATAAAACCCTGAGATGTCATGCCCCATTGAATTGATAGCAGTTTCATGCTTCATGTGGAATTGATACCAGGTATGACAGGTGTGTGCTTGGTTGTTATGACAGAGATTGTGTCACAGCCATCTCAGTGTTTTGTGTGTGTAATGAATATGTATGCGTGGGCTTAAGTATACACATAACCTCAGCAAAAAAATAAACTCACTGTCAACTGCGTTTGTTTTCAGCAAACATAACATGCGTAAATATTTGTATGAACATAAGATTCAACAACTGAGACATAAACTGAACAAGTTCCACAGACATGTGACTAACATAAATTGAATAATGTGTCCCTGAACAAAGGGCGGGTGGGTCAAAATCAAAAGTAACAGTCAGTTTCTGCAGTGCATCTCCTCCTCATGGACTGCACCATATTTGCCAGTTCTTGCTGTGAGATGTTACCCCACTCTTCCACCAAGGCACCTGCAAGTTCCCGGACATTTCTGGGGGGAATGGCCCTAGCCCTCACCCTCTGATCCAACAGGTCCTAGACATGCTCAATGGGATTGAGATCCGGGAACTTCGCTGGCCATGGCATAACATTGACATTCCTGTCTTGCAGGAAATCACGCACAGAACGAGCAGTATGGCTGGTGGCCATCCTGTACCTGTCCCGCAGGTGTGATGTTCGGATGTACCAATCCTGTGCAGGTGTTGTTACATGTGGTCTGCCACTGTGAGGACGATCAGCTGTCCGTTCTGTCTCCCTGTAGCGCTGTCTTAGGCGTCTCACAGTACGAACATTGCAATTTATTGCCCTGGCAACATCTGCAGTCCTCATGCCTCCTTGCATCATGCCTAAGGCACATTCATGCAGATGAGTCAGATGAGTCAGTTGAAAGGCCTCTTTAGTGTCCTAAGTTTTCCTAACTGTGACCTTAAATACCTACCGTCTGTAAGCTGTTAGTGTCTTAACGACCGTTAGACTTTTGCATGTTCATTAATTGTTTATGGTTAATTGAACAAGCATGGGAAACAGAGTTTAAACCCTTTACAATGAAGATCTGTTATTTGTATTTTTACAAGGCATGCTTCCTGGCGTGCGGTGTAGTGTCTAGCGGGTACAGTGTGGGCGACTCGGAGGCTCAGTGGCGGCCCCCGGTGACCTGACAAACAGCAGCTGTGACAGGGTCGTTGACAAGGCTGTCACTATTCCTGACCGACAGACATGCAGGCCCTTCCTGTCAGACATCATTTGGGAGGGGGGAGGGGGGGGCAGTCACGGAGAGTGGGAGCATACAGAGAGGGAGAGGTAATAGGCACGTGCACTGATTTTCATTGTCGTTGCATTGTGAAGCAGTGAGTAAATTACTCACTGGCATTTGACACACACACACAGGTATTTGAGCATTGCAAGGATGTTTTCTTAGTTGGTCTCATCTCATTCTAGCTCTTGCTTTGAAACGCAGAAATGAATGTGTTGTGACATCGCTCTGAGTCTTTTTGGCTGTTCAGATGACTCAGCATCTACATTGTGTTTGTGACACAAGGCTGCGTGTCTGTGGGTAACCTGTTCAAGAGCTCTGATTGCAATGACGCTCAATGATCAGATATTTTTTTTACAGATTGAAGGTTTTTTCTCATAGCAAGGATATTCCTCCAGACTGATACAGAACTTTGTTTTGGCCACAACAAAGCTTTTGTTGTTCTCTTTTGTGCTAGGGTACTTGGGTTTTGGCCCTCAAAAAGAAATTGGACTTTTATACACTTTATACAAGATTCATTCACTTCTTTATTTTTCTAAAGGTAGCCCATTGTTCTAATTGCTGGTTTGGGATGAAAACATTTGTGGTTGGAGACGTACAGACATACAAGCATTTGTGGTAAGAGATACTTGAGTTGTCTGAAATGTATTTGGATGCTCATTACAAACCGGCCTGATCAAAAAGAGCTGCGTGTGTGTCCGTGTCATATCTTTAGAATTAGTAGGCTTCATTTTTTACATTTGTTGAAATAAGTTAAGCTTTGAAGATAAAAAATGGTATTAAATGAATTGGGAGACCAAGGTAATGACATTGTAATTTCAGCAAAGCAATTGACCTGATTTATCAGATTTATCACTATCAAACAAACCATTTAATGTGTAGAAGCAATATACTAGTGGTAGTGTAGTAGCAACATAATAGTAGTTGCAGCAGCAATTATAGCGTGTATAATAGCGATACGTCTCAAGCCCACTTAACACACATTTTACCCCATCTCTAATGGATGAAGGTCATCATTTTAGCACGTTGTGTTCTGCTCTGAGAGCATTTCCCCTTTCCTCGCTTCCTTTCTTCTTCTCCTTCTCTTTCTCTCCTCCTTCTTTCCATGTGTTTTGTATGGCGGGCACATCCCTGGGAGACCCAACTCTCGCAGTAGCTTTTATTAGCAGTGGAGTAATCAAAAATGCATCTTTCCTAGGCGCCATGCAGCCTCGGCGCTTGAACAACACTACAGCCCTCGCTACGTGCATCTTTTGGGGCCTGGCTCTCCTCCCCCACAAGTGTTCCTCCAAAAAGAGAGTACAAGCTGCGAGCTGCAATAACAAACGCAGGCTAAAAGAGGACTGTGAGGACCCAATCTCACTTTCAAGAACTTCCTTTCATTTGGATCCAGGAGGGGTCAATTTGGTTCAACATGCTGCTGTATGCTGGCACTAAAACAATGGGCCTCGTTATGGAAGACTGTGGTCTTGATGTATAGAGATGCTCAACTTTAGACATGTTTTTGAGCCTGTAAGTAATGAATAATGATATGGATTTATACAGGCTGGTGCTTTTTTGTAAACTCAAAGTGCTTTGCATTGTATGGAGGCATCTCAACCAATGTTGTCATTTGGAAAGGGAAGTGGGCCTACTACAAGCATCAGTTTGTATTATAGCCCATTAAACCTAATCCAGTGTATAATCTAGCATTATACACTGCCTTCACAAAGTGTTCATACCCGTTGATTTATTCCACATTTTGTTTGTTACAGCTTGATTCAAAATGGATTTGGTTTCTCAACCATCTACACACAATACCCCATAATGACAAAGTGATTCTTTTTTTTTTTTTTTACAGAATTATCTAATTTAAATAAGTGTTCACACCCCAGAGTCAATACATGTTCGAAGCACCTTTGGCAGCGATTACTGCTGTGAGTCTTTCTGGGTAAGTCTAAGAGCTTTCCACACCTGGGCGCCTGTATCTTTGTAGTGATTGGGTGTATTAATACAACATCCCAAGTGCAATTAGTAACTTCACCATGATCAAAGGGATATTCTGCTTTTTTACCCACCTACCAATAAGTTGCCCTTCTTTGTGAGGCATTGGAAAACCTCCCTGGTCTTTGGGGTTGAATCTGTTTAAGAGTCACTGCTCGAATGAGGGACCTTACAGATAATTGTATTTATGGGGTATAATAGATGAGGTAGTCATTAAAAAAGCATTTTAAACACTATTATTGCACATAGTGAGTCCATGCAATGTATTATGTGACTTGTTAAGCATATTCTTACTCCTGAACTTATTTAGGCTTGCCATAACAAAGAAGTTGAATACATTCACTCGTGACATTTCAGCTTTAAATTTCAGTCAATGTAAATAGTCCGGGTGGCCATTTGATTAATTGTTCAGCAGTCTTATTGCTTGAGGGTAGAAGCTGTTAAGGAGCCTTTTGGACCTAGAATTGGCGCTCCGGTACCGCTTACCGTGCTGTAGCAGAGAGAACAGTCTATGACTTGGATGGCTGGATTCTTTGACAATTTTATGCAAATACTGTTGATCAGTATAATTAACTAAGTCCCATGAAATCAACCAAAACAAGCTCACAAATTCAAGGCATGCACACACCCGTATTGAATATGCATTCACCTCTGTTGTGAATAGGCCTATGCTACATCTTTATTTACCAAGTTTATCAATAGAGATTTACCATTCAAATAAATTATTACCATTATGTTGTTGCATAGTTAGATTGGTAAAACCTTTTATAAAATTGATTGTATGATTGTATAATTGATTCATCAATGCACACTTAAAAACATCTAAGCTTTAAAATCGAATGATATTGAATTCAAAAGATCTGTCTGGTATCGAGTATCGTGATACTTTACATGACCAAAAGTGTGTGGACACCTGCTCGTCGAACATCTCATTCCAAAATCATGCGTATTAATATGGAGTTGGTCCCCCCTTTGCTGCTATAACAGCCCCCACTCTTCTTTGAAGGCTTTCCACTGGATGTTGTAACATTGCTGCGGAGACTTGCTTCCATTCAGCCGCAAGAGCATTAGTGAGGTTAGGCGATTAGGCCTGGCTCACAGTCAGCATTCCAATTCATCCCAAAGGTGTTCGATGGGGTAAAGGTCAGGGCTCTAAGCAGGCCAGTCAAGTGTTTACACACCGATCTCAACAAACCATTTCTGTATAGACCTCGCTTTGTGCACGGGGGCATTGTCATGCTGAAACAGGAAAGGGCCTTCCCCAAACTGTTGCTACAAAGTTGGAAGCACCGAATTGTCTAGTATGTCATTGTATGCTGTAGCGTTATGTTTTCTCTTCGCTGGTACTAAGGGGCCCCAGACCATTATTCCTCATCCACCAAACTTTACACTTGGCACTATGCATTCGGGCAGGTAGTGTTCTCCTGGCATGCGCTAAACCCAGATTCTGTGAGCTTGTGTGGCCTACCACTTCGCGACTGAGCTGTTGTTTCCACTTCACAATAACAGCACTTACAGTTAACCTGGGCAATTCTAGCAGGGCAGAAATTTGATGAACTTACTTGTTGGAAAGGTGGCTTCCTATGACGGTGCCACTTTGAAAGTTACTGAGCTCTTCAGTAAGGCCATTCTACTGCCAATGTTTGTCTATGGATATTGCATGGCTGTGTACTCAATTTTATACACCTGTCAGCAACGGGTGTGGCTGAAATAGCCGAATCCACACATTTTAAGTAGTTTTCACATAGTTTTGGATATATAGTGTTCTAAACCTGGTATCGAAGTCAGAATTCTGGTATCATGACAACACTAGCAAAGACTAGCAGCCTGTTCTCGGGACACAAGTGAAATTGGTCAAAGGGAAGGTCTGGAGTTTGTCTGTGGATTGAAAGGCAACACTGTTGCTAATAAATTAGCTGGGAACACTGTCTGTTAATGATTTAGTTGAGCACAGAGCAGCACCATGGGAGAGAGTGAGAGAGACAGGGATGGAGACCGAGTTAGAGAGAGAGAGCAAGGATGTGGGCAGCTGTCAGTAATTTTAATGATGAGAGAGAGTTATGCGAAAGATCAAACCAGCAGCATGGCTTCGCTGTTTTCACCAGTGCCCTATGATAATAGGTGTGTGTTTACTGGTCTGTGTGCTTCGTAGAAACATTGAGACAAAGGGAGTGCGTCTGTAGAGAGTAAGAGTGTTTGTGGCATCTTAATAGTCGCAATCTGGTTCATCACTTATCGGCTCCCACTACCCCATTTCTGGTAAGCTCCTTAGGGAACATCTGAGCTCCACGTACTGAAGTGAATGACACTTTATAGACAGTTGACACATCCAGCCTGAGCTTTCACCACAATGTAAATAGAATCTCTCACCAGTATGACTTGTGGTTATAATAATATTCTTGGCTGCCGTGCAGTAACCGCAAGCCTTTATCTAGGCAATTTTGGCAATACTATTGTTGAATAGTGTTCATAATACACTTGTGTTCATAATGTGATTATCGGCTAGGCTATGCTATGTTTTGCAGCTTAATTGCTAGAAAGAGATGTTCTGCAGACTTGCTGGATGGGGTTAGGGATTGGAGAGATATTTAAGCTTTTGTGATGTAAAGCCAGTTACAACAATATGTTTGATATTACAATGCCATGATGAATAATTAATTCCTTGCATCTCAGGTACACCTTCTCCCGAGTAGATTGTTTCCCAAAGATATGGGGAGAAAAAAGGATGTGCATACATTACAAATGTTATCCAAACACTTTGCTGAGAAGGCAGGCCAAGCCGATTCCTCCCCAATCTCTCACAGCTGTTGCCATGAATAATTGACACCCCCTTCCTGGTTCTGCCCAAGTTGCATCCTGGGACCTCATCGGAGGAACACTCCCGTAATTACAACAAGCAGAAATCTTTTTGTTCCCCGGGTGTTTGCGGACACATTTTAAGCGAGGACCATTACACAGAGTTGCACAGTCGTCTTGTCATTGTGGGGACAATGTGACGCAGTTTACATCCTGAGTACAGTCATACTGTATGTCATGCCAGAGGTATGGAATTATTCAGAGTTGACCACTTAACTGAAATCCTTTTCAGCGCTGATTGTTTTTTTTTCCCCCCGGTTAGTGGGGATGGTTTTAGCTGCCGACTAATTCGAAATCTTTACTTGACTGAGTCATTTCAGCACTTATGGTGGATGAGTGAGGGGCTGTGCTTGATTTACTGATGTAATAAGAGCTAGGGTTTGAAATCTTGTTGAGGTAATAGTTTTATTTAAAACCTATAATGTTTTTCTATCCCTCATTCATTAGGTGTTATGGAATTTCTTATTTTGCCATTTTCTTGCTTACCGTCAATGATTTGATGCCCCTGTAAGTACCCAAGGACACTTCAGACAAACCTGTACTGACAGCTGCGATGCAACAATTATCATATCAAGTTCTCGCTAATAGCATGCTTGTTTACATGGTAATTGCTCAATTAGACGTCTGAAAACAGGATTGGAAAATGTGAGGACGACTGACAGATCACTAGCTAATTAGCAGCAACTAAAATTACATGTATAGTTATTTTTCCCAACTTGGTAAGCCCTCCAAATACAAATACTGTATTTAGCGAGAATGTTAGGATCGTGGTGAGTCGTGTCCTACCCAGTAGTCACTCCAGGGAGATTTGAGGCAGGTTGACAACTGACGTGATTCCCAAAGTTTAGCCTCCCCCTTTATTCTAAGAGCTTTTGAAGAAGGCCAAGGAACGGTAAAGCCGTCAGAGCTCGCTCCGCTAATCTCTCTTACACACCTTTTATCACCATGACAGAGCGGGAGATGTGATAGACCGCTCCACAACAGGCCAGGAAAGCCATCTGTCAAAACCGCAAGCAGTGTTTTTCCAAATGTCTGGCTTCTATAGTGCAAGGAGGACACTGCTTAACAGGACTAGAGCACTCGCTGCACATTGAAAGACCTTCCCTGTGGCTAGCAAGGAGCTTTTAAATGAATGGTTTCTTCCAAACCAGAAATATAATGTAGCTATGTCCTGCTCTGGGATATTTGTGGCTTTTGACAAAAGCAGTCGGTGATTGGGTTGGCTTTGGGCATTGGTGTAGGATGTCCATCTTGAAGAGGAGAAATTTGTGGAATGAACTCAATTTCTCCTCACTGTACAAACATGCATTTCAGTAGTTTGCAAAAAACAATTCTAGAACTACTATGTGCTCCACTTCTGTTTTTAGTTCTTCAGAAGATGAACAATATATGATTAGAGTGCTCCAAAACATCTGATGGTGATCATGATCCTCCCCATTTGCAGTGGTTCTCCAAAGAGAATGAGCTTTGATTGTGTTTGGATATGAAGTCTCAAGCCATCTTTCCTCAACAGTAGACATTAGCATCGTTATGGTCTCCTGTGTAGGTGCTCAAGAAGGCTTATCCACATGTAATGGACCGAAAACAAGTGCGCAACCCTCTTCCCTACTGTGGCCCATTAGAGAACAAAGCTCAATCCAGCATATGACATCCACTTTGTAAGGCATCCATGTTAGTCAGATCCTTAGCATCCTCTATTCCCTGGTCTCAGCCATTTGATAAAAAAAACAGTGCTGCCTCTGCAATTTCCCCTCTCCTATCCATTTTTCAAAACTGTGGTTTTAATATCTCCCATGATGGAGTATTGTAAGTGAATGCTAACCTAGACGTGTCTTAAAGTGGAGGGCTCATTGCGCTCCATTAGCCCTCAGTGCAAACTGTTCACCCAAACCTTTGTAAAGTAGCAAGAAAATGTATCGGGAGAGAGGTCTCCCTGGCTTTTGTATACCTCCACATCGCAATGGGCTCTACATAAAAGTTCTATTCACTTAGAGTGCTCTTAAAAGTTAAAACCCTGGACTATTGTTCTTTGGTCTCAATCAATAAAACATATGCTCCTCTTGTAGGCATTTCATGAATATTTAATCTCCCTGCTTGTTTCCTTTTATCTGCCAGTCTCTAAAGAAAGATCAAGAAATGTTCCCCCAACCATTGACTTTAAATGGTTTGCTTTTATCTATCTCATTTCAAGTGAGGAAAAGTAAAGCCCCGGGGAGCTAGGTTAATATATTGGCACGTATTGTCCCAACCCCCGGATCTTATACAGTTTACAGCACTGTTTTTTTTTGTTGAATCACGAGACATTCACGTATCATCAAATTAATTCCCTCTACCATATATCAGAGCCTTTGAATGAAGGTTTCCTGTATACATCAAGAAATGTTTAAACCAGATGGAAACAATTGATAAGAAATATACTGTTATTTAACATTACCACTTACCAGCCTTTGCCTGGAAGGGCACAATTTCAGTCCCTTCCAGTCCATTTAATTTCACCCCATACAGTCTAATGCAGCACAACAGAGAATTTGGTAATTGTGTAAACCACAATATGCCGTTTACCTAAAACAGTAGTAAGACGTAGCAAGATGATGAAGATGACAATATGCCCCAGAAGAAAACTAGGTTTACTATGCTGCTCAGGAGTGAACACAACAATCTAATGTAAATCAGATCTACATTTCAAGAGGTAGTAAGTAGTTGGTGTAAGTTCCGGTTCTACACTAAAACATTGTTGAAGGTTCTCATACATGTCTATTTGTCTCACCCTCAAATCTTGGACTAATGGGAAATACATATATTAGAGCTTGTTGTGGGGTCTTGGATTGATAACAAATAATTAGTGTACATAGGCTTTATTTCCTATAGTGAGTAATCTGTAGTTTCCCCTTGACTTTACTTTCACCTTCTACCATCTCTCACCGAATGATGACGTGGTAATCCATTTACAAAAAGCATGTTTCAGAGGAGATCCCATTAGGGCATAGGTTAACCAGTATCTGTGCGAGGTCAACAGGGGTCAGTAGTTACCCTTGTTAGAGGTCGTTATAATCCATGATAGTCCACTGGCCTCACTGCTTTTAGCGGAAATTTAAAAGATTATCACCAAATGTCAAAAATGGAAGAGTCTTGAAGGTACAGTTTCTGTATTTGTCACAAAGCGTACATTCGTTGGTTCAATGTAGAGTAGAAGAGGGTACATGTACTGGTTCATTGTACCGAACCACATGACCTTTGTATTGGAGGTGTTCAGAACAAGGTTAAGGGCAGATAAAGCTTGTTGGACACTAAGAAAGCATTTAACACAACATTTGGGGATGGGCCAGCTGAGTATTAGACTGTATCATCGAAATATAAATAGTTGAGAGAGCTTCCTACTGCCTGAGCTATGTTGTTAATGTAAATTGAGAAGAGCGTTGTGCCTAGGATCGAGCCTTGGGGTACTCCCTTGGGGTACTCCCTTGGTGACAGGCGGTGGCTGAGACAGCAGATGTTCTGACTTCACACACTGCACTCTTTGAGAAAAGTAGTTTGCAAACGAGCCCAAAGACCCTTCAGAGACACAATTACTCCTTAGCCGACCCACAAGAATGGAATGGTCTTCTGTATCAAAAGCTTTGGCCAAGCCAAAAATAGCAGCACAACATTGCTTAAAATCAAGGGGAATGGTGACATCATTGAAGACCTTTAAGGTTGCAGTGACACATCCATAACCTGAGCGGAAACCAGATTGCATACCAGAGAGAATACTATAGACATCAAGAAAGCCAATCAGTTGATTATTGACAAGATTTTCTAGCACGTCTGATGAACAGGACAAGATATGAATTGGCCAACGAGAGTTGAACAGCTTGATTATTCTGGCTCGAATTGTTACACTCCTGCCATGAATAAATTACTGACATGGCAGATTCGTACATGAATAAAATTACAGATGTGGTATTTTTTTTTTTTTTTTAGAGCTGAAGTCGGAAGTTTACATACACCTTAGCCAAAACATTTAAACTACGTTTTTCACAATTCCTGACATTTAATCTTCGTAAAATTAGTTAGGATCACCACTTTATTTTAAGAATGTGAAATGTCAGAATAATAGTAGTGAGAATGATTCATTTCAGCTTTTATTTCTTTCATCACATTCCCAGTGGGTCAGAAGTTTACATACACTCAATTAGTATTTGGTAGCATTGCCTTTAAATTGTTTAACTTGGGTCAAACATTTCAGGTCGCCTTACACAAGTTTCTCACAATAAATTGGTTGAATTTTGACCCATTCCTCCTGACAGAGCTGGTGTAACTGAGTCAGGTTTGTAAGCCTCCTTCCTCGCACAGGCTTTTTCAGTTCTGCCCAGAAATGTTCTATAGGATTGAGGTCAGGGCTTTGTGATGGCCACTCCAATACCTTGACTTTGTTGTCCTTAAGCCATTTTGCCACAACTTTGGAAGTATGCTTGGGGTTATTGTTCATTTGGAAGACCCATTTGTGAGCAAGCGTTAACTTCCTGACTGATGTATTGAGATGTTGCTTCAATATATCCACATCATTTTCCAGCCTCATGATGCCATCTATTTTGTGAAGGTCACCAGTCCCTCCTGCAGCAAAGCACCCTCACAACATGATGCTTCCACCCCCTTGCTTCACGGTTGCGATGGTGTTCTTTGGCTTGCAAGCCTCCCCCTTTTTCCTCCAAACATAACGATGGTCATTTTGGCCAAACAGTTACAGCGGGGCAAAAAAGTATTTAGTCAGCCACCAATTGTGAAAGTTCTCCCACTTAAAAAGATGAGAGAGGCCTGTCATTTTCATTATAGGTAAACTTTAACTATGACAGGCAAAATGAGAAAAAAAATCCAGAAAATCACATTGTAGGATTTTAAATGAATTTATTTGCAAATTATGGTGGAAAATAAGTATTTCGTCAATAACAAAAGTTTATTTCAATACTTTGTTATATACCCTTTATTGGCAATGACAGAGATCAAACGTTTTCTGTAAGCCTTCACAAGGTTTTCACACACTGTAGCTGGTATTTTGACCTTGAAATGCTTCTTACGAAGCCACTCCTTCGTTGCCCGGGTGTTGTGTTTGGGATCATTGTCATGCTGAACGACCCAGCCACGTTTCATCTTCAATGCCCTTGCTGCTGGAAGGAGGTTTTCACTCAAAATCTCACGATACATGGCCCCATTCATTCTTTCCTTTACACGGATCAGTCGTCCTGGTCCCTTTGCAGAAAAACAGCCCCAAAGCATGATGTTTCCACCCCCATGCTTCACAGTAGGTACGGTGTTCTTTGGATGCAACTCAGCATTCTTTGTCCTCCAAACACGACGAGTTGAGTTTTTACCAAAAAGTTCTATTTTGGTTTCATCTGACCATATGACATTCTCCCTTATCTTCTTCTGGATCATCCAAATGCTCTCTAGCAAACTTCAGACGGGCCTGAACATGTACAGGCTTAAGCAGGGGGACACGTCTGGCACTGCAGGATTTGAGTCCCTGGCGGCGTAGTGTGTTACTGATGGTAGGCTTTGTTACTTTGGTCCCAGCTCTCTGCAGGTCATTCACTAGTTCCCCCCGTGTGGTTCTGGGACTTTTGCTCACCGTTCTTGTGATCATTTTGACCCCACGGGGTGAGATCTTGCGTGGAGCCCCAGATCGAGGGAGATTATCAGTGGTCTTGTATGTCTTCCATTTCCTAATAATTGCTCCGAAAGTTGATTTCTTCAAACCAAGCTGCTTACCTATTGCAGATTCAGTCTTCCCAGCCTGGTGCAGGTCTACAATTTTGTTTCTGGTGTCCTTTGACAGCTCTTTGGTCTTGGCCATAGTGGAGTTTGGAGTGTGACTGTTTGAGGTTGTGGACAGGTGTCTTTTATACTGACAACAAGTTCAAAAAGGTGCCATTAATACAGGTAACAAGTGGAGGACAGAGGAGCCTCTTAATAAAAGAAGAAGTTACAGGTCTGTGAGAGCCAGAAATCTTGCTTGTTTGTAGGTGACCAAACACTTATTTTCCACCATAATTTGCAAATAAATTCATCAAAAATCCTACAATGTGATTTTCTGGATTTTTTTTCTCATTTTGTCTGTCATAGTTGAAGTGTACCTATGATGAAAATTACAGGCCTCTCTCATCTTTTTAAGTGGGAGAACTTGCACAATTGGTGGCTGACTAAATACTTTTTTGCCCCACTGTATATTTATGTTTCATCAGACCAGAGTATATTTGTCCAAAAAGTACGATTTTTGTCCCCATGTGCAGTTGCAAACCGTAGTCTGGCTTTTTTTAAAGCGGTTTTGGAACAGTGCCTTCTTCGTTGCTGATCGGCCTTTATGGTTATGTCGATATATGACTCGTTTTACTGTGGCTATAGATACATTTGTACCTGTTTCCTCCAGCATCTTTACAAGGTCCTTTGTTGTTGTTCTGGGATTGATTTACACTTTTCACACCAAAGTATGTTCATCTCTAGGAGACAGAATGTGTAGAATGCGTGGTCCCATGGTGTTTATACTTGCATACTATTGTTTGTACAGATGAACATGGTACCTGCAGGTGTTTGGAAATTGCTCCCAAGGATGAACCAGACTTGTGGTCTACAAGGTCTTGGCTGATTTCTTTTGATTTTCCAATGATGTCAAGCAAAGAGGCATTGTGTTTGAAGGTACATCTTGAAACACATGCACAGGTACACCTCCAATTGACTCAAATTATGTCAATTAACCTATCAGAAGCTTCTAGAGCCATGACGTCATTTTCTGGAATCTTCCAAGTTGTTTAAAGGCACAGTTAACTTAGTTTATGTAAACTTCTGACCCACTGGAATTGTGATACATAGATTATTTCACTTAAAATTCAGTCTGTAAACAATTGTTGGAAAAATTACGTGTGTCATGCACAAAGTAGATGTCCTAATCGACTTGCCAAAACTATAGTTTGTTAACAAGAAATTTGTGGAGTGGTTGAAAAACGAGTTAATGACTCCAACCTAAGTGTATGTAAACTTCCGACTTCAACTGTATATCTTAGTACTACTAAAACTTTAATTTATTATTTATTGTTCCTCCCAGAGACTGTCAACCACTGTAGTATGGAACCCCATTTATATTGTCAGATATTCAAGTTCGCTTACTGTTTTGTGGCACTTTTGAATGGAACCTCAAGGCTGGACCGATGCATTTCTGAGCCCTTTTTCCAAAAAAGCACTTCAGCTAGATTTTTTAAAATCGTATGTTTGTGAGGGTGATAGCAGACAGTGTGGAAGCAATGCTTTTCTGGTGTAATCTTTCATCAACCTCGGCAGACACCCTTTCAGTCAATGGACTCATTAGTGTTCCCAGCTGACTAGCTCTATCCATATTGCTTTCTCTTTCCTTGCTCATTAAGCAGTCTTCAAAGTGAAATCAATCCTCCTTTGTGTGGCCAGGGTGTGTCTTATTGTGTGGGTGTGCATGTGTGACGAGTGTGTTTCTTCTGAGCGGAGACCAGGGTTGCACCTCCTGAGTCAATTAAAGCTAGAATCTACAGTTGGACCTATAAATGAATTACGTATACTCATTGATTGTTGAATAATATAACTTATACATGCCTCATGAACTGTCGTACCCCATCAGAACCCCAAATATAACCTTGTTTCACTCCAATGTTTGTAAACAACCTGAAGGTAAACAAACACGGTTATAACTATAAACAAACACGGTTATAACTATAATATAACTATACTATAATAAACCATTACCGTTCAGGTCCTGTCGACATTGTATCTTTTGATTGAGTTATTCAAAATAATAATTTCCACAACAAAATCATTTTGTCTCACTCCCGAAACGTTGTTTTAATTTGTTGCAGTTGAATAAGGCCCAAAGAAACATGACATAATATATTTTTTTGTGGCCAGGCCTCAGAGGTGAAAACACAAAAGCAACATTTTGGGGCCAAATGAAGGAGCTGATCGTAGAAGTGCACCAAGATTTTCTTCCACTTTGTAGCCTATACGAACTCGAGCATCTCATCATGGAATCCTAATTGGTAGATGTTTGCTCAAACCAATGAAATTATATTTGTCCTTACTATAGCATCTTACTAGCAACTTCTGTCCCACAGTTGTTTGTTATGAGATGACTGTATGTATTGTTAACACCCGCGCATTGGTCAACTGTTCATCAAATAGTGTTAATAAAGTCAAGGACGAAGTTCTGAGAAGAAAAAGTACAAGGTATCCAATCAACAGATCAAAGTGTGCACTATGTTTTCTGTACATTTTAATGTAAATTAATGCAAATGTCTTTATTTTTATAAATCGACACTTGGAGTCAAAGTTTCAATACAAAGATCAACTGTATTGGTTTTATTCACCCCCCCTCCCAACACTATTGCAAAATATATAATTTATGTATCTATAGCAGTGGCTATTAGTGCTGATAGAAACTGTAAAAAATAAGAAAGCGTCTCAGAGGCCCAAAACCATAAAGTTTCGCTCTCCTCTGCTATTCTGTTCCCCATTCTTACAATGACACTTTTATTGTGCGCATACTGTAGGTATTTGATATGCATCGGTCCGGGAGAAACGATCTCTATTTCTTTTGGTGCATGCAGGAGACAGACAGGCATTTCACTGTTACTGGCCAAGATGCGGCAAGTCATCTGCCCACGTTAAAGCCTCACTATTTTCCCAGTTTCTGTACTTTACCAGCTCTGTTCTGGTTCTATTATGTATTTTTGAGACTGTGAATGTCTACAGGTCTGCTCTGAACGTGTGAATGTGAAAAGCATTGGGTGTCAGCGTTGGGGTTTAAAAAGTAAATCTCATTCTAATGGTATTATATTTCTGTTTTCCTCTATGACTGATGGCGATTAGGGATACATTAATCAGTGCCTTGAGGCATCTCAAGCAGTAATCTTCTTTCTTTGGGGCGGCAGGTAGCCTAGTGGTTAGAGTGTAAGGCCAGTAACCGAAAGGTTGCTGGATTGAATCCCTGAGCTGGCATGGTAAAATCTGTCGTTTTGCCCCTGAACAAGGAAGTTAACCCACTGTTCCCCGGTAGGCCGTCATTGTAAATAAGAATTAGTTCTTAACTGACTGACCTATTTAAATAAAGATTAAATTAAAAAAATATAGAGATTATATAGAAATAGAAATATAGAAATATAGAAATAGAAATAGAAATTATAATAATATTATTTAAAACGTACAAAATTAGTTTAAAATGTGTTTGAATTAGGTGTTCGACATCCCAGATAAAAACTGTATGTCATTTTGAATAACGAAAGAGATGGAGGCAATAACAAGTTTTGTTTAGATGGTAGCTAGCTAGCTAAAATTCAAACAAACATGTAAGACAACACATGTTTTTATTCTTAAAACATGAACAGTCACAGTGCCATTTTACATCTTACTTTTAAGTCTTGTAAATTGACTGGCATGTTATGTTTTGGCTGTCAGACATAATGAAGTGAATGAAAACTGAGTGAAAACGTACACGGTACATTTCTGGAGTCAATTAAAATAGACAATATTCAGGGTGGGGAAAAATAGGTATGTTGGCTTTCAATAAGAATTGAATCTACCCTTTTTATTGTGTTAAACATTAATCAAAATGATAATGCAGATTGTTTTAGAGGATTACTTTTTATAGCTGCCTATTTACGTAGAAATTTTGGATGAAAATGTGAAACCTTTTATGACACATGAATATTCAACAACTGCCCAAATTGCAGTATCATTATCTCTGTGAAATGTGAGTTTGAAAATATCTTTAGACCATTAGAATCTTGAGCGGCAAGCACAGACTACTAATATTTGCTTTGTTCGGTTACTTTGACATCAGCCGTTTTTATTTTAAGTTGTAAATTGTTTCTGTAGTGATTGATTGAGTTCTATGAAATGTTTGGAGCGTTTTTTCAACCTTAATACCTTATAAGATCAATATTTTTTTAAAGCAGCCTAACATATTTAGGATAGATCGGAATGATCCGAGGACTGAGATATTAGTATCTTGGCGAGAAAGCTGTTGTTCACTTTAAACGCTCAAGCAACCTTTCCCTCCCCTGTCCTTGAAGAGGCATTTGCTCACTTCTCTGCCATGCCCGTAAAATTAATTTATCTGAATATTTTAACCTGCGTCGCTCTGCTCATTTCACTGACTTTGGCAGGCTGCTTTATATGTGACACTGTAGCCTTTTCATGGCATCAAGAAACCTGTGCTGTTACTTAAAAACAGAATACAACAACTCTGTTGTTGTTGTACATATTTGTAACACCATTAATTATTAAGCAAGAATATGCTTATGTAGCATGTTCCCTGTTCAGTGTTGGCCTATTTCACAAAAACTGTGATTTGCACATTTCAAAGGTGCATACTGTGTAGTAATCCAAGTATTTTCACTGGTATGTGTGATTTCTTAGCTAGGCTCTAAACCATTCAACGCCTTATTGATGCTCCCTTCCGGGGGATTGTGTGGGGTTGTCTGTGCCACCTTGTTCATTTTCACAAGGCTTTGGGGAGCTTGGAAGGCGAGGCAAAAAGACCATTAGAAAACTGGTTGTTTGGATCCTGGATGCTGATTTGCTTGACAAGCAGCGTGGCACACTATTCCTGCTAACAGTTCCATAATCTGAAAATTATCACTGTTCATGTTGCTGTCCAAATAATAATCTCTTGTATTTATCTCAACTCGCACACTATTTTGCCTTGGTTCCATCCTAGCATTTAGTTTGGTACAGCGGGGGTTAATATATGCCTCCCTGTCCGACTTTGGAAACAATGTTTCACTTTTGGATTTCGATCTCTGTACCATTAATAGAGAGTGAAAGGTGACCAGATGAGACAACTTTTTCTGAGACAGGCGAAGTCACGCTTCAACGACATTATCATGGACATTCCCAAGTAAATGTCAATAGAAAAAAAGCTCAAACAAACTAAAATGCAGCTAGAATACTTTCATTACAGTTTGAGTTAGCTGAAGTGGGCTAGGTAGCTAGCTAGCAAGTGACATGAAGTTATCCAGCCTGCATAGCAACCATTTTGTTTAGAATGGATGACTAGTCCTGTTGCATAGCAACTACGCAAAATTATACAAGGGGTGGGTCTAATCCTGAATTCTGCATTCCAGTCAGTGTATATTCCACAAGTTACCCCTGGCTAAATCTATGACGTTAAAATGCCAATTTACTCTGTTCCATCTGACTGCGCAATCCATCGTCTCATCAGAGCAGCTAAGCACTTTATTAACTTGATCTCCACTATAAAAAGCATCTACACATTATCTAACATTTATTTTAGACTAACATTTAGTTTTCAACTGTGGAGATTTGTTTGAACCTTGCTGTCTGTCTCTCCAACATTTGCAACATTGTTTCAATACTCAAATTTGATCTCCAGCTGCCCCATAGTAATGAACGTGTCGGGACAGCACAGACAGGCAGGCAGCGTTTCTCAGCCAGTCGAAATCATGAATCAGCAGGCATAATTTGTATGGATATATACAAAAAATATCATTTGAAAAAAGTTCAAACGAAACGAAATGCAGCTACAGTGGTTCCTCCTTTAAATGTTGTGAGTTTACACTGCTGGACTTAGAGGTACCCAGCGTCACGGCTTCATTGCTCCAGACCACCGCTAGAGGGAGTTAGAGCACTCATTATGTATTTGGGTTTTTATATGACCAATCATATTGAGTGGTTCCAATGATGAATTTGATGCGACCCACCCGTCCCTGGTGACTTTCTTCAGCAAAGATGGCTAACAAAACATTACGGTGGAAGCAAATGTAAGTAGTTATAATGTCATAATGAGTCAAGCAAAAAATGTACAATTGAGAGGAATATGTTAGTTAATGATTGTGCATTTCATAAAGTTAATTTACTAAAAGGTGTATCAAACACCTCTCTGACATAGGGTCCAGCATATCTCTTGATGTTTTCTTCCTCAAATAAATCTCGAGCCATGATATCTGAAAAAGGAGGCAAGAGTGAATTATTGTTTAACCTCTCTGAACCACCCATCCCAGATCCGGTATAATTGTCAACAGCAACGCTGAATAGCATAGCGCCACAGTCAAATAATATTACTAGAAAATATTCATATTCATGAAATCACAAGTGCAATATAGGAAAACACAGCTTAGCCTTTTGTTAATCCACCTGTCGTCTCAGATTTTGAAATTATGCTTTACAGCGAAAGCAATACAAGCGTTTGTGTAAGTTTATCGATCGCTCGACAAAACAATAAGTACACTTAGCATCAGGTAACTTGGTCACGAAAATCAGAAAAGCAATCAAATTAATTGTTTACCTTTGATGATCTTCGGATGTTTTCACTCACGAGACTCCCAGTTAGACAACAAATGTTCCTTTTGTTCCATAAAGATATTTTTTATATCCAAATACTTCTGTTAGTTTGGTGCGTTATGCCCAGGAATCCACCAGAAAGAGCGGTCACGACAACGCAGACAAACATTCCAAATAATATCCATAATGTCCACATAAAAATGTCAATCGGTTTTTATAATCAATCCTCAGGGTATTTTTCAAATATCTATTCGCTAATATATCAACCGGGACAGTTGGCTTTTCACTAGGACCGGGATTAACAATGGCCGCCTTTCTCTTTTGCCCACAATTCACTCTGAGAGCCCCCACTTATCCACTTACGCAATGTGGTCGTTCAAAACAGGGGCACTTCCTGATTGGATTTTCCTCAGGTTTTAGCCTGCAATATCAGTTCTGTTTAACTCACAGACAAAATTTTGACCGTTTTGGAAACTTTAGAGTGTAACTAATTTGAATCAAATGAGTTAAGCAAGTACCAGTCAAACGTTTGGACACGCCTACTCATTACAGGATTTTTCTTTATTTTTACTATTTTCTACCTTGTAGAATAATAGTGAAGACATCACAACTATGAAATAACACCGGTCTCCCGCGTGCCCCGCATTCTGTAGTACAGACATGGCCTGCTCTTTCTTATGTAAGGAATTAGGCACTTTCACATGTTTACTACAGTATGCTTTGTAGACTGAACAGGAGGTGCGGTAGAGAGGGAGCCGAAAACTGCAAGTCCGGGACAAGGTAGCACGTCCGGTGAATGGGTCAATGGGCCTTTATATAAAAGTGATAATGCCCTTGAAGGGCTTCTCGGGCATTATCACTTAAATATTTAATGACTGTGTCGCATCTGTAGCAACATGGCCAAAAGAACTAACAACCAGCTTTTTGTCCAGAATATTCTGCTGGAAGAATAACATTATATGAATTTGCTTATCAAAATAAGATTATAATGAAAATACGTTATTTAATGTTATTTTAATATGTTGGTAACTGTTTTATAAGAGAAATAAGGCAAGCGATGTAGTGATGTATCATGCATACAGTCACATGCAAATGGGTTGACTGGCCCTCCCAAACAATGCCATTTACCTGTAACTGTATTCATCATACAGCAATGCCTCTTGTGCATTATTGCTTAAAAACCTCTTAAGGATCTGAACCTTTATTTTAAATTTTCGCCTAAAATAACAAACCTAAATCTAACTACCTGTAGCTCAGGACCTGAAGAAAGGATATGCATTTTCTTGATACCATATTACAATATTTACCTTCGGAGGTATCAAACCAGTTGCCGTGATAAAAGTTAATTTTTGTTGTGCATTCTCCTCAAACAATTGCATGGTCTTTTTTCACTGTAATAGCTACTGTAAATTGGACAGTGCAGGTAGATTAACAATACTCTAAGCTTTCTGCCCATATAAAACACGACTATGTCCTGGAAAGTTTGCTGTTACTTATGTGTTTGCTGTTACCGGTATAGGGACACCGATCCCATAGAGCAGGGGTGTCAAAGTCAAATGGACGGAGGGCCAAATAAAAAAATCAGCTACAAGACGAGGGCCGGACTGTTCGAATGTTCATTGAAAAAATTTTAAATGACGCATATAGTCTAGTGAACCTAATTGAACCTACTGAAAACCTAACAAATATATTACAATATGATCAGATAAATAAAGCAATATTTTCTTATGGCTCTGTCAGTAATCTTTAATTTTCAACAGACACAAAAGACAAATTTCCTTTATATAAATATCCCCATAACATGAACATTAAATGAAAGAAACCGGTATTCAAGGCACCATCAGTAGACTATATTTTCTATTTTAGCAAAAGTGGGCTAAATTTACTTCAAAGAAAAAACAATAATAGCAATTTTCTATCATCCACTCAACTGAAATATTTTTAAAATATAATTGGATTGAAATACAAAAAAATAAAGTGCAAAAATCTATTAATCAAAAACAACACTTTGTTTAAGGAGAAGTAACATGCAGTGAAAACAAATATTAAATTTTAACTTTTAAACTTGAAATGAGTAAAAACTCTAAATATGTGATTGCACAGTAATGTTCACTTGTTTGAGGTTGAGGGTGATACTTGGTGGTGTCCCATCTTTTCCACAAGTTCATCAATGTTCGGGGTAAGGCTCTGAGCTGAAGAAATCCTCAGAATTGAGTGGAGGTGTTCAGCAGTAAGTCGACTTCTGTGTGATGTTTTGTTCAGGTTCATCAAAGAAAACAGTTGTTCACACAGGTATGTGCTGCCAAACATAGACAACGTTTGAGCAGCCTGGATGCGCAGCTGGGGCATTGTGCCGGGGAGGAAACGGGCGAACTCCGCAGCACCCACTGCCGCATATTTTGCCCTCAGTGCATCATTGCATTGGAGGTCAATCAACTCCATTTGGAGGTTTGGTGGTGAGCTTTCCACGTCAACAGCAAATGGGTTACCGAGCAGTTCCAACCTGCTTTTTTGTGCTTCAAAGTCAGCAAATCGGCGTCGAAAGTCAGCGGCAAGCATACCTATTTTATCAGCCAACTGTGTGCTCGGGAACGCACTGGTAGAGAGCTTCTCTTTCATGGTCTGGCAGCTGGGAAAGTGGCTCAAATTTTCTTTCCGCATCTGCGTCTCCCACAGAGTCAGTTTGGTTTTAAATGCCTTCACTGTACTGTACATATCAGAGATGACACGATCCCGACCCTGCAGCTGCAAGTTTATTGCATTCAGATGACTCGTAATGTCACACAGAAAAGCCATTTCACACAGAAACATTTCGTCTCGGAGTTGTGTTGTGTCTTTCCCTTTGCTGTCCAAGAACAGACAAATCTCCTCGCGAAGCTCGAAACATCTTTGAAGCACCTTTCCCTGGCTTAGCCATCGCACCTCTGTGTGATAAGGCAAATCACCATGCTCCGTTTCTAACTCCGTCAGAAATGCCTTGAACTGGCGGTGATTCAAACCTTTGGCTCTGATAAAGTTAACTGTGCGCGTGATGATGCTCATTACATGCTCCATTTTCAAGGCTTTACCGCACAACGCTTCCTGGTGTATGATACAATGATAAGCTGTCAGCTCACCTGTCGCGTTTTCCTCTTGCATCTTTTCCCGTATCTTCGCCACCAGTCCGCTCCTGTGTCCACACATCGCAGGTGCTCCGTCGGTTGTCAAACCCACGAGTTTTTCCCAAGGCAGCTCCATCTCATTTACACATCTTGACACCTCTTCATACAAATCATGCCCCGTAGTTGTGCCATGCATAGGACGTAAAGCCAAAAACTCCTCTGTCACGCTTAGGTTGGAGTCCACTCCGCGGATGAAAATTGACAACTGGGCAATGTCAGAAATGTCGGTGCTCTCATCCACAGCCAAGGAATATGCAATAAAATCTTTTCCCTTTTTCACAAGCTGCTCTTTTAGATTGATGGACAACTGGTCTACTCTCTCGGCAATGGTGTTTCTGCTCAGACTCACATTTAAAAAGAGTTGCCTTTTTTCTGGGCAAACTTCGTCACAAACTTTAATCATGCAGTTTTTGATGAAATCCCCCTCCGTAAATGGCCGGGCTGATTTAGCGATCTCTTCTGCCAAAATAAAACTGGCCTTTTGTAGCCTTTGTTCCATGTCCATATTCTTGTTTTTGTCCGCGTGTTTCGTTTCATAATGTCGTCTCAGATTATACTCTTTCAGTACCGCCACACTTTCTCCACACAGAAGACACACAGGTTTTCCAGCTACCTTCGTGAACATATACTCCGACTCCCACCTTGTTTGAAACCCCCGGTTCTCAGTATCCACCTTCCGTTTTGCCATTTTTGATGGGTATCTGAAAGTTAATTTTACTGTGATGCTGACGACTGCTGTGCCAATAAATATTGAAATGAAGCAGCCTACTGCTCGGTGCGTCACCTTTGCATTGTGGGAAATGTAGTATTGGTGCGTGTAAAAGATCTGCGGGCTGCCGGCTTGCTGCGGGCCGGTTCTAATAATAAATCAAGATCATCCCAGGGGCCGTAAAAAACCTTCTTGCGGGCCGGATGTGGCCCGCGGGCCTTGACTCTGACATATGTGCCATAGAGGTTAAATAATCACTCAAAGCCAGTCTGTGGTTGCGTCCCAAATGGAACCCTATTCCCTGCATCGTGCACCTTTTTTGGCCCTGGTCAAAAGTAGTGCACTATGTAGGGAATATGGTGCCATTTGGGTCACTTATTGTGAAAGGAAGAAGCGTAAACAAGGGAACTGGTAATAAAGTGCCACTAAATAACAGCTGTACAGTGACATGTGACCAGTTTCAAGATACTAGACTTATGTCGCAGGTCACTACTTCACAGGAGAGCCGTTTAAACAAACTTTTTTGGCAGAAATGCCTTCTCGAACATGTGAACTTTCATGTGACTTAATAACAAACTTCTATGCCATCTGAAAATACGAATAAAATTGTTAAATTACGAGCCTATTTGGTTAAGCCACAGAAAAAGCTAGCAACCTCTCCACTAGCCATGATTGGCTGAGATGAATGAGCTGGACATGCCAAGAGATGAGTTTGGATTGGTCTGCCAAATATCACGCTTCTGTCTTTTTGAGCTGGTCAGTAAGTGTAGGTAATCCTGTCAATTGCAACTTTTTTTAACTGATTTGAAATCAGTTGAATTTGAATATGATAGCTAAGGAGATGGAGAAGACACCTGTCTCAGGATTCAAACTAAGGGCAACCATAACATCTGTGACAGGAGACATGTCCATCGATGATGTACAGTACTAGTCAAAAGTTTGGACACACCTACTCATTCAAGGGTTTTTCTTCATTTGAACTGTTTTCTAAATTGTAGAATAGTGGTGAAGATATCAATACTATTAAATAACATACATGGAATCATGTAGTAACCAAGAAAGTGTTAAACAAATCAAAATATATTTTAGATTTAGATTCTTCAAAGTAGCCACCCTTTTCCTCGATGACAGCTATGCACACTCTTGTTATTCTCTCAACCAGCTTCACCTGGAATGCTTTTCCAACAGTCTTGAAGGAGTTCCCACATATGCTGAGCACCTGGCTGCTTTTCCTTCACTCTGCGGTCCAACTCATCCCCAACCATCTCAATTGGGTTGTGGTTGGGTGATTGTGGAGGCCAGGTCATCTGAAAAACAAATGATAGTCCCACTAAGCACAAACCAGATGGGATGGTGTATTGCTGCAGATTGCTGTGGTAGCCATGCTGGTTAAGTGTGCTTTGAACTCTTTTGCTTTCAACACTAACACACCTCTTCCGTGCTTCATGGTGGGAACTAGACATGCAGAGATCATCCGTTCACCCACTCTGCATCTCACAAAGACATGGCGGTTGGAACCAAAAATCTCCTTTGCTGATATTTCTTGGTGCCTGACCAGTACGACACCCACCACGGTAAGCACAAGGAGTTGGCTCAGGCCTCCTACCTGACTTAGCCAAACTCCTCTTGTGCGTCCCCCCCAAAAAATTATTGGAGCTGCCTCTTGGGCTTCCGTGCTACCCAGATATCGTCGCCGTTCCTCGTGTGCTCTCTTCACCTGCTTCCATTACCTCCTCCCAGGTCCAGGATGTTTTACCGTCCCGTATTTCGTCCCGAGTCCTCGATTCCACAAAGCGCTGTTCCTCCTTATCACACTGCTTGGTCCTTTGATGGTGGGTTATTCTGTCACATTCATTGAATGGAGGAGACCAAGGCATAGCGTAATGTGAATACATGAAACTTTTAATAAAGATAGACACTAAACAAACTATACAAAATAACAAACCGAACGTGAAGCTATGATACAAAAGTGCAAACACAGGCAACTAGACATAGAATATAACCCACGAAATACCCAAAGAAGATGGCTGCCTAAATATGGTTCCCAATCAGAGACAACGATAAACACCTGCCTCTAATTGAGAACCAATATAGGCAACCATATAGGCAACCATAGACATATATAAACACCTAGATGATAAACAACCCCATAAACCTACAAAACCCCTAGACACAAACTGACCTAACCAAAACAATAAAGAAAACAAAGAATACTCAGCTCAGGTCAGGGCGTGACAGCCTGATTCCTCTGAACAAGTCTCCTCTGAACAGTTGATGTTGAGATGTGTCTGTTACTTCAACTCTGTGAAACATTTATTTGGGCTGCAATCTGAGTTAACTCTAATAAACTTATCATCTGCAGCAGCGGTAACTCTGGGTTTTATTTTCCTGTGGTGGTCCTCGTGAGAGCCAGTTTCATCATAGCACTTGATGGTTTTTGCAACTGCGCTTGAAGAAACTTTCAAAGTTCTTCAAATGTTCCATATTGACTGACCTTCATGTCTTAAAGTAATGATGGACTGTCGTTTGTATTTGCTTATTTGAGGTGTTCTTGCCATAATATGGACTTGGTTCTTTATCAAATAGGGCTATCATCTGTATACCACCTCTACCTTGTCACAACACAACTGATTGGCTCAAACGCATTGAGGACAGAAATTTCACAAATTAACTTTCACCAAGGCACATATTATTCTACAAATTGCAAAATATAAAGGAAAAACCCTTGAATGAGTAGCTGTGTCTGAACTTTTGACTATTACTGAATATGGGTAAGATAGTCTAGCTTAATAAATTTTCAGATATTACATGTTTCTAATTTTGATAGAAAGTGGTTTTATTTCAAGTTAGTGTACTGTTAGCTGGCTGGCTCGCTAGATAAAGTTACATGTATGATCTTATTATTCGTATCTCAGAGCCATTTGCTTGCCTAGATATAGCCTAATGTTAGATAGCTAACATTGAACCTGGTTGATTAGCTACCCGCAGATTCATGCAGGGTAGTAACTTCATGAGTTGGGATGATGGTTCATTACTTAGCTACAGTTAAAGTCTGAAGTTTACATCCACTTAGGATGGAGTCATTAAAACTCATTTTTCAACCACTCCACAAATATCTTGTTAGCAAACTATAGTTTTGGCAAGTCGGGTAGGACATCTACTTTGTGCATGACACAAGTAATTTTTCCAACAATTGTTTACAGACAGATTATTTCAATTATAATTCACTGTATCACAATTCCAGTGGGTTAGAAGTTTACATACACTAAGTTGAATGTGCCTTTTAACAGCTTGGAAAATTCCAGAAAATGATGTCATGGCTTTAGAAGCTTCTGTAGGCTAATTGACATAATTTGAGTCAATTGGAGGTGTACCTGTGGATATGTTTCAAGGCCTACCTTCAAACTCAGTACCTCTTTGCTTGACATCATGAGGAAATCTAAATAAATCAGCCAAGACCTCAAAAGAAAATTGTAGACCTCCACAAGTCTGGTTCATCCTTGGGAGCAATTTCCAAATGCCTGAAGGTTCCACGTTCATCTGTACAAACAATAGTACGCAAGTATAAACACCATGGGACCATGCAGCCGTAATACCGCTCAGGAAGGAAATGCGTTCTGTCTTCTAGAGATGAACGTGCTTTGGTGCGAAAAGTGCAAATCAATCCCAGAACAACAGCAAAGGACCTTGTGAAGATGCTCGAGGAAACAGATACAAAAGTATCTATATCCATAGTAAAACTAGTCTTATATCAACATAACCGTAAAGGCCGCTCAGTAAGGAAGAAGCCACTGCTCCAAAGCCTCCATAAAAAAGCCAGACAAAGATCATAATTTTAGGAGAAATGTCCTCTGGTCTGATGAAACAAAAATAGATCTGTTTGGCCATAATGACCATTGTTATTTTTGGAGGAAAATGAGGGAGGCTTGCAAGCCGAAGAACAATATCCCAACCGTGATGCACGCGGGAGGGGGGCAGCATCATGTTGTGGGGGTGCTTTGCTGCAGGAGAGACTGGTGCATTTCACAAAATAGATGGCATCATGAGATAGGACAATTATGTGGATATATTGAAGCAACATCTCAAGACATCAGTCAGGAATTTAAAGCTTGGTTGCAAATGGTTATTCCAAATCTACAATGACCCCAAGCATTCTTCCAAAGTTGTGGCAAAATGGCTTAAGGACAAAAAAGTCAAGGTATTGGAGTGGCTATCACAACGTCCTGACCTCAATCCTATAGAAAATTAGTGGGCATAACTGAAAAAGTGTGTGCGAGCAAGGAGGCCTACAAACTTGACTCAGTTACACCAGCTCTGTCAGGAGGAATGGGCCAAAATTCACCCAACTTATTGTGGGAAGCTTGTGGAAGGCTACCCGAAACATTTCACCCAAGTTAAACAATTTTAAGGCAATGCTACCAAATGCTAATTGAGTGTATGTAAACATATTACCCACTGGGAATGTGATGAAAGAAATCAAAGCTGAAATAAATCATTATCTCTACTATTATTCTGACATTTCACATTCTTAAAATCAAGTGGTGATCCTAACTGACCTGAAACAGGGCATTTTTACTTGGATTAAATGTCAGGAATTGTGAAAAACTGGTTTTAAATGTATTTGGCTAAGGTATATGTAAACTTCTGACTTCTGACTGTAGGTATTCTTCTTGTCCAGATGGGATAGGGCAGTGTGCAGTGCGATGGCGATTGCATCATCCATAGATCTATTGGGGTGGTATGTGAATTGTCCAGGGTGTCGGGTAAGTTGGAGGTGATATGATCCTTAACTAGCCGCTCAAAGCACTTCATGATGACATAAGTGAGTGCCATGGGGCGATAGTAATTTGTTCAGTTACAATCGCTTTCTTGGTTACAGGACCAATGGTGGACATCTTGAAGCAAGTGAGGGAAGCAGACTGGGATAGGAATATGTCTGTAAACACTCCAGCCAGCTGCATGCTCTGAGGACGTGGTTGGGGGTGCCGTCTGTTTGATTGTCGTATGGAGGGCAGAACTGGACTGTTTGTATTCAATCATATTCCCAGTCACTTTTCTGTGGTTAAATGTTTTGGGTTTGCGCTTTCAGCTTTGCGCTTTCCACGTTTTTTGGTAGGTTTTAATCGTCACAGTGAGAACAACATCCCCTATACATTTCCTGATGAACTCAGTCACCATGTTAGTGTATACGTCAATGTTATTCAGAGGGAACCCGGAACATGTCCCAGTCCGCAAGATCAAAACACTCTTGAAGCATGGATTCCGATTGGTCAAACCAGCATTGAATAGACCTCAGCACGGGTACTTCCTGTTGGAGTTTCTGCCTATAGGAAGAGAAGAGCAAAATGCAGTCGGGATCTGATTTCCCGAAGGGAGGGTGGGGAAGGGCCTTGTATCCATCCCGCAAGGGAGAGTAACAATGGTTGAGAGTTGTTGAAGTTCAAGAACTACAGACGATGTGTTGATAAAACTTTGGTAGAGTTTTCTTCAGATTTGCTTTATTAACGTCCCCAGCTACAATTAATGCGGCCTCAGGATATGCGGTTTCCAGTTTGTAGTTCCTTGAGAGCTGTCGTGGTATGCGCTTGAGTGGGACTATACATGGCTGTGACGATAACCAAAGAAAATTCTCTAGTTAAGTAATGCATTTGATTGTGAGGTTTTCTAGGTTGGGTGAACGAAAGGACTAGAGTTCCTACAATCACACCATGAAACATACACCTTCGCCTTCTTCCCGGAGAGTTCTTTATTCTTATCCTGACAATGTATTGAGAACCCAGCTGGCTGTATGGACAGGGGCAGTATATTCGGAGAGAGCCATGGTTCCGTGAAACAGAGTATGTTACTACCCCTGATATCTCTCTGGAAGGAGATATTTGCCCTGAGCTAGTCTACTTTATTGTCCAGGGACTGAACATTAGCGAGTAAAATACTCAAAAGCAGTAGATGGTGTGCTTGCCTCCTGAGTTGGACTAAAAGTCCACTCCGAAAACCTCTTCTCCGCCGGCGGTGTCTTGGAGCAGCCTATGGGATAAGTTAAATCGCCTTGAAAGGTACGAAGTAAGGGTCCAATTCAGGAAAGTTATAATGCTGGTGAGTTACCTCTCTGATATCTAAAGTTAGTTCTGCCTGTTTGTAATAATGCACAGAACATTCTGGGCTAATAATGTGAGAAATAACACACAAAACAAATGTAGTACTGCAAAGTTGCTTAGGAGCCTGAAACAAGGTGGGCTATGTCCATCGGTAAATAACAAGCGTTTTCAAGTGCAACTTTAGTAACAATGGTTTTGGCATACAGCTCGGCGATTTAACTATTTTGGGAAACCGAGCCCATCACTTTATTTTTCACAAATGTATAGCAACACTGGTGCTTACTTTTTATAGCAGTTTAAAGTGATTGATGCAGAGTTCATTATTTTTGTGAAATGACTTTGTGCCAAAAAGAAAGGAGCAAAAACAATTTTTCTGGTTCCATTTTTACCAAGCGAGTTTGTGGTAAAACACAGCCTCATTATCTACACAACACTGCCCCCACCGTCGTGCAAGGAATAATATGCTCCATAAAAAAATGCAGAGGAAATTGCATTGCATTGCGCCGTAGGCAGGCCTGCGTACTACAAGGAACCACCCATTTTGTGATGAAAAATGACATTCACGTACTGCGTTGCGTTCCTAATCGTCGTGTTTCGTAAACTGCTGATTGGCTCTAAATGGTAAAGAAATAGCCCCAACCTCAACATCCAATTGTGGTCAGACATTTTCATTAATCCCCATTAGGGAAAGCAACTTGATAGATGGAAAGAGCCCTGAGGTGTTGCTAGCTACTCATTGATATCCCCTACCCAACAGATGGGTATCATGTAACGGAGCATGCAACAGGAAGAGAAGCCAATCAATTTGGCCCTTATGTCTAATAGGAAGCCAAATAGGGGGGGGTATCAGGTTTTCTGTTGTAAGCCCCATCTGCGCCCCCATCCACCCGACCCCACTTTGATACAGCAAAAGTGAGAGGAGGAGCACCCCCAGTGCATTTGGGCCCATATATCATGCCCCCTCAATCAGCCCGTACATCAGGCTGGAGTACACAGAAGGAGGGAGGGGGAACTAAACAAGAGCAATCCGTTGTGTGCATTATGCGTGTTTAGAAAGGGATGAAGAGACACTCAAGTAGCTAATGTGGTCTCGTAATGGAACTGCGCTGCTCCGCAGAGCTGAGAGTATCATGTCAGACCCCTTAAGAGGTACTTCATTGCCTGGCCCTCAGACTGCCAGAGTCTAACCACACTGCAGGAGCACACCATATGGTTCAGACCACTCGGCAGAAAAGTACTCATGTTCCTCAAGCAGTAAACTAATGTAGCAAATGCCTGAAATTAGACCCTCTACATAATGGTATTGACGAGAAGAAGAAAAAAACTGTAGTTCCAATACTGTTCAACCAGTCCAATAAATGTAGAGGAAGAGTTCAAATGTAGTGTCGCCTTGTTAACATCCATAAGCGGAAGTCGAGTCATGGGCTCTCTTTCCATTTCCCCTGAATATCAGAACACTGGTTGTTGGGAACTCGGCAGAGGCTACTCAAGCAGATGCGCAGAATCAGCCGTAACCCTGTGGAAAATCAGTTACATGACTGACAAGAACTGATAAAAAGTGTTCAAGAACATATATCCCATTACGAGATGAGAATTGTTCTGTTTATGTTCTTGATGTGGAAATAAGTGAAACGGTTCCTGGTGGAATGAACAACAGGCCCCTTCATCTTTTCGACCCCCTGTTGAGCGTGATGCTGAGCGTAGGCTTGGACCACACACACATCCAAGAATTCCTTTCTATTTTATTGTAGGGATTCCAGGCACTTGGGGGACAAAAGTAGTCAATCCCCCACCCCCAACCCTCCCCAGGCATCCTCATTATCTTTCTTGGGGGGCCGTGGCAGAAGAAAAGGGGACAGGCAGAGCTAATTCATCTATGATCTTTACCTAATCCCCCCCTCTCTCTCTTTCTCCCGTTCACTCTCTTTGCCTGAATGCATTGAAGTAGTACATCCCTCCCCCATTCCCACCCCTCCCGTCCAACACACATAGACACTCATTCTCTCACACACTCTGCCTCACACAAACACGAAAGCCTCTTCCTGAACATGTCCAGTGGGAGAGGATAAATCGAGCTGAACAGTATTTTTTTTTTACGAGTGTGTGTGTGGTGCAATAGTCCTTTGAGGCCTGTGTGTCTTAACGCTGTCTGGGAGCTCAAATGTTGATTATAGACTGAGGCTAGGTGTGGCGAGACAGGGCGGTGTCAAGGCTTTGTCTACAGTATTAAACCCGGGCTTGCGAAGAGGGGTTTGGTCTATCAGGGACAGCTGCCAGATTGAAGCTACATGTGTGGACTGGATTCAAAGAGCTTCTGTGGGTCTATGCTGTGGACCACGACTGCACCAAAGGGAATATAAGCACAAGTTCAAGAACTTCTGTTGATCCCCCACAGCTGTGTGCTGCAGCGCAAGCAAGGGAACCACCAGGAATCTGTTCTAGTACTGCAAATATCTGAGGAGATTTATGAGAGAAACGTGGAGTTTTTTTCCCTGGCAATCTGTTAACTTGGTGACTGCAAACTCTCTACTGATGATTGGATATACTCTTTTGAAGGGCTATTTGAGGACATATACTTTCAATGCC
Organism: Oncorhynchus mykiss; assembly: GCF_013265735.2. Taxonomy (NCBI): domain Eukaryota; kingdom Metazoa; phylum Chordata; class Actinopteri; order Salmoniformes; family Salmonidae; genus Oncorhynchus; species Oncorhynchus mykiss. The sequence continues at coordinate 47,029,863 of NC_048576.1, read as the reverse complement.
AGGCGATTTGGAATATGGGACTTTTAATCTCTGATTTGGTCTGTCTGGAAAGGCTTTGGCACATTTATTTCATGTTCTTGGTACTACTGATAAGTATGTTACATCAATGCTGTTTCTTTATGACTGTGTCCTATGTCTGAGCAGATTGTATTTTATAGCTTGAGGGTACATGTTTTTATTTGTTCTCTTTTCCCAGAGTTTGTCATTAGATAACACGTTTGAGTGTTTGTTCCCACTTTATTTTGTTCTAAAGTATCTCCCTATTTCTCTTTTACATTTTGTCAAATATCTTGTTGTTTTGAAAGCTTGTGTGTTTTGTCCATTCGTTAGCTTCTCTGTCAATTTTAAAACTGACTATTGGTGTGTTATTGAACTCGAGGAACAACCGATTGAGTGTGTGGTGTTGAGCTGTTTATCTTGTGAACAGCAGGTACGATAAAATCAGTGTCATGCAGCTTGTTTACTTATACAACCCGTTTCATTGGACACAATGGGCAATCTGCCTGCAGGCCACTTGACACATACGGTTTCTTTATCAGATAATTGTTGTTATTTGTGGCAGTTTCATGTGAAGAGCAGGTGAAATTTGCAAAATGGTGAAATACATATTGCATTGTAAAGATTCTAACATTTTATTCTCTCTCTTTCTATCTCTCTGTGTTCAGCATTTGCAGGGAAAGTATCCCCGACTAGCTCAGATGCTCTTCTGAGCTCTTCGGCAGTCACCCCCACCCCTCCGGACATCTACCTGCCCGCCACCTTCAAGCTTTCCAACGCCCAGCTGGCCTTCTTCCTGCGAGAGACCAGGTCCTCGGGCCAAAGCAGCGGTAGCCCCGCCAACAAACACCCTCTCCAGCGTTCCGAGAGCTTTGTGGTCTTCCAGACCAAGGAGTTTCCCTCCGTTAACATAACCTTTGGCCCGTTCACCCAGGACCAGAGCCTATCCAAGGACCTCCTCCAGCCCTCCAGCCCTCTGGACATCCTCGGGCGGCTAACGGTCAACTGGAAGGTCCGGGCCTTCATCGTCCAGTCGAGGGTGTTATCTAGCAACCCTGTGGTCCAGGTGCTCTTCTACATCGCCGGTCGCGACTGGGATGACTTCAAGGTCCAGGACAAGCTGCCCTGCGTCAGGCTCCACGGCTTCCGGGATGTGCGCGAGATCAAGACGTCATGCCGTCTCCGGGGGAACCTTGCCCAGTGCTTGGCCACGCTGGAGTTGCCCCCCACCTGGTTCAACACCAATGTGGCCCCCCTGGGACGCAGGAAAAGCTCCAGTGACAGCCTGGAGCTGAGCGGGGAATCCCTCCAGGCCGAGCTGTACTACACCCTCCATGACCCGGACAGCGGAGGGGAGTGCGGCGAGAACTCAGGCCGCAGAGGAGGATCACGGGGCGAGCCTCCCTCTCAACATCCCCTCCTCCGCATTGGTAGCATCAGCCTGTACCATTCCAGCCAGAAGCAGCTGGTGGTGGACAAGCAGCTGGATAAGAACATGTTCCTGAGGTTGCCTGAGAAGTCGCTGAAACCAGGAGAGACCCTCAACATCTTCCTCTACCTGGTGCCCAATTCCACAGTGGAGCTGTTCACCCTCAAGTAAGTGTCTCTTTCTCAATTAATCTTTCCTGGATGCATCACATCTTCTTTCCTAGCCTTCTTCTCAAAATTATTTAGAGGAGAAGGTCAGAGGAAAGGGACCTTGGACCTTCTCCTCCAAAACAGTTGAGGACGCAATGAATTGGAGTGTGTGTTTTCAGAAGGAAATATTGTCAATAGGGCTGGGATTTGCCAGGAACTTCACGATATGTTATTATCACGATACCTAGGTACGATATGTATGCGATTGTCACAATTCTATATGTATTAATACTGTGATTTGCGATTCGATGTTCCATACATATTGCTCACCATATGTCTGCTGCAGAGTGACAAGAGTCAGTCATGAGAAAACAAGTTTTGATCAGTAATGGAAATAAAAGAACTGAAAACAGATTGGCTCCCTATTTAAAAAGAAGATGGAGAACAAGCTTTAAGGATTAAAACTGTAGTTTGTACAGGTACAGCCAACTAGTGCAAAACTAATGTTGTAATATTGTAAAAACTATATGATATATCATCAAAAGTAACTGGGTATCTCTAATGGCCAATGCGTTACTTACTGCCTTACATGTTATTGTGGCAATTACCAAGGTATGTAGTGATATACAGTGTATATATATATACAGTGGGGCAAAAAAGTATTTAGTCAGCCACCAATTGTGCAAGTTCTCCCACTTACAAAGATGAGAGAGGCCTGTAATTTTCATCATAGGTACACTTCAACTATGACAGACAAAATGAGAAAAAAAATCCAGAAAATCACATTGTAGGATTTTTAATGAATTTATTAGCAAATTATGGTGGAAAATAAGTAATTGGTCACCTACAAACAAGCAAGATTTCTGGCTCTCACAGACCTGTAACTTCTTCTTTAAGAGGCTCCTCTGTCCTCCACTCGCTTCCTGTATTAATGGCACCTGTTTGAACTTGTTATCAGTTTAAAGACACCTGTCCACAACCTCAAACAGTCACACTCCAAACTCCACTATGGCCAAGACCACAGAGCTGTCAAAGGACACCAGAAACAAAATTGCAGACCTGCAACAGGCTGGGAAGACTGAATCTGCAATAGGTAAGCAGCTTGGTTTGAAGAAATCAACTGTGGGAGCAATTATTAGGAAATGGAAGACATACAAGACCACTGATAATCTCCCTCAATCTGGGGCTCCACGCAAGATCTCACCCCGTGGGGTCAAAATGATCACAAGAATGGTGAGCAAAAATCCCAGAACCACACTGGGGGGCCTAGTGAATGACCTGCAGAGAGCTGGGACCAAAGTAACAAAGCCTACCATCAGTAACACACTACGGCGCCAGGGACTCAAATCCTGCAGTGCCAGACGTGTCCCCCTGCTTAAGCCAGTACATGTCCAGGCCCGTCTGAAGTTTGCTAGAGAGCATTTGGATGATCCAGAAGAAGATTGGGAGAATGTCAGATGAAACCAAAATATAACTTTTTGGTTAAAAACTCAACTCGTCGTGTTTGGAGGACTGAGTTGCATCCAAAGAACACCATACCTACTGTGAAGCATGGGGGTGGAAACATCATGCTTTGGGGCTGTTTTTCTGCAAAGGGACCAGGACGACTGATCCGTGTAAAGGAAAGAATGAATGGGGCCATGTATCGTGAGATTTTGAGTGAAAACCTCCTTCCATCAGCAAGGGCATTGAAGATGAAACGTGGATGGGTCTTTCAGCATGACAATGATCAAACACACGAAGGAGTGGCTTCGTAAGAAGCATTTCAAGGTCCTGGAGTTGCCTAGCCAGTCTCCAGATCTCAACCCCATAGAAAATCTTTGGAGGGAGTTGAAAGTCTGTGTTGCCCAGCAACAGCCCCAAAACATCACTGCTCTAGAGGAGATCTGGATGGAGGAATGGGCCAACATACCAGCAACAGTGTGTGAAAACCTTGTGAAGACTTACAGAAAACGTTTGACCTCTGTCATTGCCAACAAAGGGTATATAACAAAGTATTGAGATAAACTTTTGTTATTGACCAAATACTTATTTTCCACCATAATTTGCAAATAAATTCATAAAAAATCCTACAATGTGATTTTATGGATTTTCTTTCTCATTTTGTCTGTCATAGTTGAAGTGTACCTATGATGAAAATGACAGGCCTCTCTCATCTTTTTAAGTGGGAGAACTTGCACAATTGGTGGCTGACTAAATACTTTTTTGCCCCACTCTATATACATACATGCAGTGCCAGTCAAAAGTTTGGACACACCTACTCATTCAAGGGTTTTTCTTTATTTTTTACTTTGTTCTACATTGTAGAATAATAGTGAACACACCAAACTACGAAATAACACATAGAATTATGTAGTAACAAAAAATGTGTTAAGCAAATCAAAATATATTTTAGATTCTTCAAAGTTGCCACCCTTTGCCTTGATGACAGCTTTGCACACTCTTGGCATTCTCTCAACCAGCTTCACCTGGAATGCTTTTCCAACAGTCTTGAAGGAGTTTCCACATATGCCGAGCACTTGTTGGCTGCTTTTCCTTCACTCTGCGGTCTAATTCATCCCAAAGCATCTCAATTGGGTTGAGGTCGGGTGATTGTGTAGGCCAGGTCATCTGATGCAGAATTCCATCACACTCCTTCTTGGTCAAATAGACCTTACACAGCCTGGAGATGTGTTGGATCATTGTCCTGTTGAAAAACAAATGATAGTCCCACTAAGCGCAAACCAGATGGATGGCGTATCGCTGCAGAATGCTGTGGTAGCCATGCTGGTTAATTGTGCCTTGAATTCTAAATAAATCACGACAGTGTCACCAGAAAAGCACCGTCACACCACCTCCTCCATGCTTCACGCTGGAAACTACACATGTGGTGATCATCCTTTCACCTGCTTTGCATCTCACAAAGAGACGGTTTCTTTTCAGCAATTCAACCTTGAAGGCCCAATTCACGCAGTCTCCTCTGAACAGTTGAGATGTGTCTGTTACTTGAACTCCATGAAGCATTTATTTGGACTGCATTTTCTGAGGTGCAGTTTACTCTGATGAACTTATCCTCTGCAGCAGAGGTAACTCTGGGTCCTTCTTTTCCTGTGGCGGTCCTCATGAGAGCCAGGTTAATCATTGTGCTTGATTGTTTTTGCGACTGCTCTTGAAGAAACTTTCAAAGTTCTTGACATTTTCCCTATTGACTCACCTTCATGTCTTAAAGCAATGATGGACTGTCGTTTCTCTTTGATTATTTGAGCTGTTCTTGCCATAATATATTTGGTAAAATACCATCTTCTGTATACCACCCCTACCTTGTCACAACACAACTGATTATCTCAGGAGGAAAGAAATTCCACACATTAACTTTTAACAGGGCACACCTGTTAATTGAAATGCATTCCAGGTGACTACATTATTAAGCTGGTTGAGAGAATGCCAAGAGTGTGCAAAGCTGTCATCAAGTCAAAGGGTGGCTACTTTGAAGAATCTGAAATATAAAATGTATTTAGATTTGTTCAACCTTTTCACATGTGAGTTCCAAATATCTCTAATGGTCGCCCCAGCGTGAGTTGTTATGTTTGACGCTTTACTGAGCCGGAGAAACTTCTCTCTTCGAGGAGAGCCGCCAGCACATCACTCATGTTTGCACAGATCAAGTATGCATATATTTGTGCAGTCTTCCAAGAATTGGAACATTTTCTTGCTGGCCCTTGCTTTGCCTTCCTTACCAATAATAACTTTGGACATGTGTGCGTTCCTATCAAACTAAGTTCCTTATTTTCTGTATATCGTGTTGTCGTTTCTACTGTAGGCACATGCTGTATGTATGTATGTAGCGTACTGTATTTACAGTTTTATTGACAAGTACTGGTGACAAATAATGCATTCCGATTATTGCATATATTTTAATGGACACCTATGATAAGCGTTCTAATCAAGGGTTCTAATCACAACGGTTTGATCATATCCGTTTGTTGGTACATGTGACACTTTTTTGGTTACTACATGATTCCATATGTGTTATTTCATAGTGTTGATGTCTTTGCTATTATTCTACAATGTAGAAAATAGTAAAAAATAATGAAAAACTCTTGAATGAGTAGGTGTGTCCAACATTTTTACTGGTTCTGTATATTTAAAGAACTTAGTCAACTTTATTCATCTCAGTCCTTTGAAGTGGTGCCCGAATGTATTGAACATAATATTTTTCTTACACAATTGCCGGGAGCTTACGCAATTAAAAGAGAACTGGGAGATCTTCTCTAGAATACTGAACGTCAAGACATTTTTGAAGTGTCTGTTTTTCAACATTCTTTAAGGGAATAAAGCACATCTCTCTATTGAACTCGCCTAGATTTTGAGAACCGGAACACTCCTTTTACCCTGTAAAAGAGAGGCCTAGCTACCTAATTTCCTAGAGCTATCAATTCAACCAGCACAGTGGAGAAATGAGGACTATATCATGTAAAATCTTTTTGAATCTCTCATGTAAGACTCGGCTCCGAGAACATGAGAGGAAGATCATTCATCAGCCTCCTGAAAGAGCAGGCATAATGGGTATTAATTGACATCTGTTCAAATTAAATTCCTCATGAGCTGACCCACTTCTTGTCGAATTAGAGCTTAGGGGATACAAGGCATGTCTCCTCTCCCTCATCCCTGTGTTTCTCACTGTTATTCCTCTCCGTCAACATAATGAGAGGGTTAGAGTTCCCAGACAAAATAAAATGATTATTTAAATCCATGAAAGCCTCAAGAAAATTAGCTTTCTTTTTCTACTCTCCTGAAGATGAGGAGAGATGGAGGGGGAGGGGCCCCATATTAAGCGATATCTGAGGCATGACGGCGAAACTCTTCTTAAACACGGCGCTCCCTAATCGTAATGGAAACTCTGACTTCAATTTAGGAATTCACCGTGAATTAATTATGCTTCAATAACTCATTAAGGCGAACAGGAACAGGCAGTGCTAGGATTTACAGTATGCAGGCAGGAATAGTGCATTAGTGTTATCTCCCCAGTTCAATATTAGACTACCACTACTGTGTGTGCATGTGTATGGCTTGAGACCTGACCATTTCTCATAAAACCCAGACTCTGAGGAGGAGAGCCCCAAGCATTTCACTTCTGACCATCACAGTGATTCCAAGAAGATGCTCCGTCCCCAGAGAGATCTATAACCTAATATGTGGATTACTTTGTTCCAAGATGTGTCCTGCCTAATCCCTCTCCCTAATGCTGTTGTTACCGATAGATCAAGAATTTACTAATAACTTGACCTCATCTGTGGCCCGCCCATTCATAACATGTAGGTTTTATAATTATATCCCCTTTAGTGATGAATATGCCAAGAACATTTTATTTTTTTCCTTACACAGTCATAATGTGTACGTTTCGGTTCATCGTTAAAACCTGGAGGAACAAAATGGACGACCAGATTCAAGTTTCAAAGGTTTTCATAATACCTTTCATAATATTCCATATTACCTTGTCTAATATTTCAACCATCATCACGTTATTGTGCAACTTGCAACCTCTGAACTGATTTCTAACTACCATTGTCTTCATGCAATGCAAACTAGGTTTCCTTAGAAACATAACTTTCAAATGTCACCTCTCATTTAATAGTTGACCCTCCTCTTTTCAATTTCAGTGATTATCTAAGAATTATACTTCATTTTTCTTTTGTATCCAGGACACAGTGTTGCATTTCTGTCTCTCTGGGGGGTAGAGTGTAGAAGAATAAAAATAGGTGATAGAGGGGGGAAAAATCCAGAGAGACCCTGAGCCAGGTGACTAAATGGGGCGTGAATGAAACAGTGCTGGAAGCCAATTGTTGAGGTGTCTCCACCTAGAGCCCTGCATTACCGCGGGACTCCCGTGACGGACCCGACAGAGAACTGTGCTGCGCAGCCTGAATGGTTCATGCTCGTGGTGAAAATATTATTTTAGGCCCGCAAAATATTTCATAATGGTCGTGTTGATGTTTTAAATGCACTGTGAATTGTTATAAAATCACTTTTATATCACATAAATCTTGTGTCCAGCTCCTCTCCCCACCTCTAACTGGGGTGCATGTTACACAGATGGCTTCAAACAGTAGTGGTGGCAAAAACAAGTATCTGATGTGATTTAGTCTGTGGCCATTTGTGATGAATTATAAACCAATTGTCAGCTTGCAGTTCTCACGGGACTATGTTGTTAATAATTTTCTAGGCAATGAAAAGGCAATGAAATAATGGCTCATGATTGGGCACTAGTCAGTCTAGCCTATTTGTTGCCTTTCCTTTATCTTACTAACAGTTCGAGTTGAGATGATTTTGAAATTGGAAAGTTCGTAATTCCCCCCATAATTGTATTCAGTCTTGCAGGGACTTTTAGTCTGTGTTGCTTCAAATTAGTTTGTTTACACTGGAGTTTGTTTTAATAAAATTACTTTATTCCAAACAGAAAATGTCTTATGAAATCATGCATTCATTGCACAGTATAATGCATAAGATGTTTTTTTTTAAGATGTGTAATTATAACATTGTGGGATTGCAGGCAGGAGCTAGATGAGATCTGGGCGGAGAAGGTGGGATGTCGACGGGCGGCCACGGTTCCAAAAAATCTGTCCCGCTCAGACTGCTATCTCCACCTTAAAAATATTATTAAAGATGTCATGAGGAAAGTCTTTATGAATTGAACTCAGCAGAAGTCTACCTCCTCTATCCCTCCCTCCCCTCATCCGAACTCTTGGAAATTCCCATTTTTCCCCCCGGTTCCCATTTTCCCCCCTGATTCCCATTGTAACTTACGTTTATGTGTGTGTGTGTGTGTGTTCATGCGCATGTGTGTGTGTTGGTGGGGAGGGCTTATTTAGCTAGGCCTTTAAAGTTCTGTTACCATGGAAATAATAACAATGCAGTGCATGGCAGTATTAATCATACCCAGCGTGTCTCTGTGATGCTTATCATCACCCAGGAAAGCTACAATTAATTACATGCATAGTTTGCGGCATGTGTCTGTTCTGTGTTTTTGATGAGATTGAGGAGTCCGCCTCTATTTTGAGTAGTGAATAAACAGATGAGGGAATGAAAACATTTCATTTTGTGGCTCCATTTATGATGCATGGGAATTATTACCATGTACGTATGTTAACATACAGTTTATTTGATGATGACATGACATTTCAATGAACTGTAAGTAAAATGCTGCCTTATACGTACATATTGGCCTAACATGTACACTGTATATATCCAAGTGCCTTAGTAAAAAATGAGAGCCTATGTGAGCTTGATGTGAAAGGTTATAGAGTTACATTAGCTACAGTGACCAGTATGGGGCGGAAGTTAGCCTAGCAGTTAGAGCGTTTGGGCCAATAACCGAAAGCTCGCTGGTTCAAATAACCAAGCCGACAAGGTTACCTGCCACAGAAAAATATGTTTATATGCCCTTGAGCAAGGCACTTAACCCTAATTTGCTCCAGGGGCGCTGTACTACTATGGCTGACCCTGTAAAACAGCACATTTCACTTCACCCATCTGGTGTATATGACAATAAAACACATATTTTTATTTTTATGCCCTACAGCGTTTTTGTTGCCGCTATCTATGAAAATGGCTACTTCCTGACCCGGGATTCTGTTTTCTGCTGCCCAGTGGCCCTATGCTCTGCCATGTGTCCTCGTCCCAGTCCCTCTAGTCTTGTTCCCATGTCGTTGATGGGTAATGTCAGGCCTGCTCGGTACGGAGTGAGCTGAGCACTGATTGGATGACTCAGGATGAGTGACGTCCTGCCACTAGTGGCTTGTCAGCCCACATCAGATGACATTGAGCCCCGGCGCTTATCAGCGGTCATCTCTGATAGAGGCCAGGAGAGACATGTTTTCCTGTAGCCTCTCAAATCCTCTTCTGCCTTTACTCAGACTTTGTTTGATTGACCCTCTCTAGATTAGGGTTTCCTGTTTATTATCCTCTGTCCTCTCCCCCCGTTTTTTATTCTTTATCTGCTCAATGAGAGAGCTACCTGTAAAGTAGCCACACACTCTCACTCATTCAGTTATTTATGTTCCGTCAAGGGAAAAGGGTGTCAAGAATGCCATTTACCATTGCACAATGTGAGTGGATATCTAATCGTATGGGCCTTGGACACATAAAACTTAAAAACAAGATGTATGTGACAGATGTTAAATTAAATGGCCTCCGCTTTGAACTTGGTGTTTTAGTGTGGAGGACAGAAGCACATAACTGTTCACATACTACAGCTTTATTTTTATTTTTTATTTTATTTAACCTTTATTTAACCAGGTAGGCTAGTTGAGAACAAGTTCTCATTTACAACTGCGACCTGACCAAGATAAAGCATAGCAGTGTGAACAGACAACAACACGGAGTAAACAATAAAGTCAATAACACAGTAGGGATAAAAAGAGTCTATATACATTGTGTGCAAAAGGCATGAGGAGGTAGGCAAATAATTACAATTTAGCAGATTAACACTGGAGTGATAAATGATCAGATGGTCATGTGCAGGTAGAGATACTGGTGTGCAAAAGAGCAACTCAGTGAAATGTGAGTTGCTTTGCCCATGTGACCGCTATTTATGCAAGTCAACCTGAGAGTAGACTTATCCCAAACTAAGGTTTTAAGCCTGAGGCAGTTTCTTCTTTGAAGTATTTTTTGCATTTAGTAGTAGACCATCGTGTCTTCTCCTTGGAGAGAAGCATTTTATTCCCTGTTTTTATCTACAGTGGGGCAAAAAAAGTATTTAGTCAGCCACCAATTGTGCAAGTTCTCCCACTTAAAAAAGATGAGAGAGGCCTGTAATTTTCATCATAGGTACACTTCAGAGGAGGACAGAGTAGCCTCTTAAAGAAGAAGTTACAGGTCTGTGAGAGCCAGAAATCTTGCTTGTTTGTAGGTGACCAAATACTTATTTTCCACCATAATTTGCAAATAAATTCATTAAAAATCCTACAATGTGATTTTCTGGATTTTCTTTTCTCATTTTGTCTGTCACAGTTGAAGTGTACCCATGATGAAAATTACAGGCCTCTCTCATCTTTTTAAGTGGGAGAACTTGCACAATTGGTGGCTGACTAAATACTTTTTTGCCCCACTGAATATCAGTCCTACCGACCACTCGCCTTTCTAGATGTCAATGTCAACGTTTTCACTGAGTTGCGATGTGCAGAATTTATTATATTTTCTGCACGACTTAAAGTTTCCATTCTTTTGTTGTACACAAGTGATGTAAGGCAATAGATGCTGAATTTGACCCTTAGCCCCTACCCCCTTGGCATTACTTCAGATCTGAAAGTATTGGACATGTTTAAAGTCATTTGATTATTACTTCACCTTACCTTCTGATAGGCTGGGTGGAATTGTTACCACATTGCTCAAACCTTTTTGTCCCATTTAAGTCTGAAGGAATGCCTAGGGATTAGGGGCTGGGTGTAAATTTTGGCATTTAACAAAAGAGTAAAACCTAGCACAGGCTTTCCATCCTTGGATGATTTGGCTCTCTTGTGGAGCAACGAATTGTCATTGGTTGACCTCACATGCATATTGTAGGGTTATGGGGGCCACATCTCTACAATCACTGGGTTGAATCATATTCAAGAGTAATTTTTGTGCTCAAATGACCAAGGTCACATTTGTACTTAACTGACATTTTTATTTTCCCCTTCACCTTGCTCTTTCAATGTATTTATTTATAGGGTGATCACCATAGGTTATTGTCAAGCTCTGGTAATTGAAGGAATGAGATTACATGATTTACAATTGAGTGTGTGTACTTGTGTGTGTGTGCGTGCCTGTACGTGCATGAGGGAGCATGACTGATGATATCATGGGTAACTTAAGCACAGCCAGAACAATGCAATATATTTAGGCAGTCTATTCGCTCTGAACAGACAGACGTCTATCTCTCCGAGTGGTTTTGCATTACAGAAAATGAGTATTACTCTAGTCAATGTACTGTATGTCCCATTCTATTACATTTGTTCTATTAGATCTGCAGCAGCGAGTTCCCCCTGGTTGTCCAAGGCGCTTCACAGGTTTAGACAAGGCACAGATAAGAGCTGTATTTTCTACTGCAGGCCCTCTCTATTTACCTGTCCTCCCTTTCATCTTGTCACAAAACAGGCAGAAATTGGTCAGGTTTTTTGACACCTCACATTTGACAGGCGGAGGCTCCCAAGGAAGGCGTATTCCTGTAATAATGTACACAGTGCAGCCCCAGGGAGTGATTTGGATAGCTGAGATGTTTTCAAAGGGAGTGTTGGAGAAGTTGGATTTTTTCCCACCACTATGTTTGATTGTAATGATGTATGAACTCTGGAGGTGTCTCTTTGACACGGGTAGGTTTGCAAAATAAGGGTATATTACTGGAAACATTTGAAACTACTAGAATGTTGGTATCTTTCAAGGATTTTATGTAATCTATCACAAGACATCGAGTGGCCCTTTTGGGTACTTCAGATTATCACAGGTGTCTGTAATTATCTCTGGCCCTCTGTGTGGCCTTGTCAAAAATACAAACACAACATGTAAAGTGTTGGTCCCATGTTGAAAGCGCTGAAATAAAATATCCCAGATATTTTCCATACACACAAAAAGCTTATTTTTCTAAATTTTGTTTGTTTACATTCTCGTTAGTGAGCATTTATCATTTACCAAGATAATCCATTCACCTGATAGGTGTGCAGAGATGCAAATGAGTCACCTTTCAGCGGAATTCGCCGTTTTGAATCCAAAATAGATGACCTACTGTCACACCCTGGCCATAGACAGGCTTTTATTCTCTATTTTGGTTAGACCAGGGTGTGACTAGGGTGGGCATTCTAGTTTCTTTATTTCTGTTTTCTATTTCTTTGTTTTTGGCCGAGTGTCGTTCCCAATCAGAGGCAGCTGTCTATCATAGTCTCTGATTGGGAATCATACTTAGGCAGCCTTTTTCCCACCTGTGTTTTGTGGGTAGTTAGTTTCTGTTTAGTGTCAGCAGTTGACAGAACTGTTTTGGTTTTTTCACTTTGTTATTTTGTTCGAGTATTTTTTGAGTAATAAAATATCATGAACACTTACCACGCTGCACTTTGGTCCGATCCTCATTCCGACGAGAGCCGTGACACCTACGTGATTCATGTAGATCCGATGAAAGAAATGTGGAGCTTTAGATCAGTACTTGCTGAATGTGAACGAGTGGTGCGCGTTTGAAGCAATACTGACTGTATCGAAGGGTCAGCAAATCGTTCACATAACAACAGAATGCAGCACGCGACTGAAGAGAGAAGAGACAACCAAAGTGTTAGTTATAGCATCAGTGCGTGCTCTGGAAAGAGCAGAGAGGGGAATGGCAGTATACCGGCTATAGCAGCGCGCCCCCTGAACGAGAACAAAAAGGTGGGTGAGAAGGTGAGGAAGCGTACTTCATGAGCTGTAACCAAAAAACAACTGGCATTTGGAAAGTTTTTCAGTGAGGGAAAAAGTGTTGTGGAACAAGTATTGATAGTATTGTTAACTTTGGGAAAGGCGTGCCGCTAGCGGGATACCTCAACAATTTCAGAGCACGAAATTCATACTACAGAATTATAAATATTTAACTGTCATCTCAACTTCTTGTTAATCCAGCCGCTTTGTCATATTTCAAAAATACTTTACGGCGAAAGCACACTATGCAATTATCTGAGGACAGCGCCCCGCATACAAAACCATGAAAAACACATTTCAACCAGGCAGGTGCGGAATAGCGATGTAATAATGCCTTACCTTTGATGATCTTCTTCTGTTGGCACTCCAAAGGTCCCAGTTTCATCCCAAATGGTAATTTTGTTCGATAATGTCCTTCTTTATATCCATAAAGACTCAGTTTAGCTGGCGCGCTTCAGTCAATAATCCACCCAGTTTCCCTCCATCAAAATGTATACAAAATGAATCCCAAACGTTACTAATAAACTTTTCCAAACAAGTCAAACAACATTTATAATCAAACCTTAGGTACCCTAATACATAAATAAACTATAAAATGTAAGACGGAGAATCGTTATTGTCTTTACCGGAAAAAAATACCAAAGAACGCGCTTGGAAACACTACAGCCACAATGGGAGCCACCTAGAAAAACTACAATTTCTGGCTCATTTTTCCAAAAACCAGCATGAAACTCTTTCTAAAGACTGTTGACATCTAGTGGAAGCCCTAGGAACTTCAATCTGGGAGGACTTTGCTTTATAAAAAAAGTGACAGCCATTGAAAATAGTGGTAGGCTGAATTTCTTTGGGGGGGTGGGATGGTTTGTCCTCTGGGTTTCACCTGCCATATCAGTTCTGTTATACTCACAGACATTATTTTAGAGTGTTGTCTATCCAAATCTACCAATTATATGCACATCCTTGCTTCTGGGCCTGAGTAACAGGCAGTTTACTTTGGGCAGTCTTTTCATCTGGAAGTCAAAATACTGCCCCCCACATCCCAAACAAGATAATTTGTTTGCTACAGTACTGGATCGAATTATCCGTTAGCTAGCCAGAGAAATGTTGGGCCAATTTAACTGATAAAATAATTGAGTTTATGGTGTGACAATTAGCTGGCTAAAAATCTAATCAAATCAAATGTATTTGTCACATACACATGGTTAGCAGATGTTAATGCAAGTGTAGCGAAATGCTTGTGCTTCTAGTTCCGACAATGCAGTAATAACCAACGAGTAATCTAACCTAACAATTCCAAAACTACTACCTTATACACACAAGTGTAAAGGGATAAGGACATAAGTAAGTACATAAAAATATATGAATGAGTGGTGGTACAGAACGGCATAGGCAAGATGCAGTAGATGATATCGAGTACTGTAAATACATATGAGATGAGTAATGTAGGGTATGTGAACAAAGTGGCATAGTTTAAAGTGGCTAGTGATACATGTATTACATAAAGATGCAGTAGATGATAGAGTACAGTATATACATATATATATGAGATGAATAATGTAGGGTATGTAAACGTTATATTAAGTAGCATTGTTTAAAGTGGCTAGTGATATATTTTACATCAATTTCCATCAATTCCCATTATTAAAGTGGTTGGAGTTGAGAGTGTGTTGGCAGCAGCCACTCAATGTTAGTGGTGGCTGTTTAACACTCTGATGGCCTTGAGATAGAATCTGTTTTCAGTCTCTCGGTCCCAGCTTTGATGCACCTGTACTGACCTCGCCTTCTGGATGATAGCGGGGTGAACAGGCAGTGGCTCGGGTGGTTGTAGTCCTTGATGATCTATATGGCCTTCCTGTGACATCGGGTGGTGTAGGTTTCCTGGAAGGCAGGTAGTTTGCCCCCGGTGATGCGTTGTGCAGACCTCACTACCCTCTGGAGAGCCTTACGGTTGTGGGCGGAGCAGTTGCCGTACCAGGCGATACAGCCCGACAGGATGCTCTCGATTGTGCATCTGTAGAAGTTTGTGTGTTTTTGGTGACAAGCCGAATTTCTTCAGCCTCCTGAGGTTGAAGAGGCGCTGCTGCGCCTTCTTCACGATGCTGTCTGTGTGGGTGGACCAATTCAGTTTGTCTGTGATGTGTACTCCGAGGAACTTAAAACTTACTACCCTCTCCACTACTGTTCCATCGATGTGGATAGGGGGGTGCTCCCTCTGCTGTTTCCTGAAGTCCACAATCATCTCCATAGTTTTTTGTTGACGTTGAGTGTGAGGTTATTTTCCTGACACCACACTCCGAGGGCCCTCACCTCCTCCCTGTAGGCCGTCTCGTCGTTGTTGGTAATCAAGCCTACCACTGTAGTGTCGTCCGCAAACTTGATGATTGAGTTGGAGGCGTGCGTGGCCACGCAGTCGTGGGTGAACAGGGAGTACAGGAGAGGGCTCAGTCCGCACCCTTGTGGGGCCCCAGTGTTGAGGATCAGCGGGGTGGAGATGTTGTTACCTACCCTCACCACCTGGGGGCGGCCCGTCAGGAAGTCCAGTACCCAGTTGCACAGGGCGGGGTCGAGACCCAGGGTCTCGAGCTTGATGACGAGTTTGGAGGGTACTATGGTGTTAAATGCTGAGCTGTAGTTGATGAACAGCATTCTCACATAGGTATTCCTCTTGTCCAGATGGGTTAGGGCAGTGTGCAGTGTGGTTGAGATTGCATTGTCTGTGGATCTATTTGGGCGGTAAGCAAATTGGAGTGGGTCTAGGGTGTCAGGTAGGGTGAAGGTGATATGGTCCTTGACTAGTCTCTCAAAGCACTTCATGATGATGGAAGTGAGTGCTACGGGGCGGTAGTCGTTTAGCTCAGTTATCTTAGCTTTCTTGGGAACAGGAACAATGGTGGCCCTCTTGAAGCATGTAGGAACAGCAGACTGGGATAAGGATTGATTGAATATGTCCGTAAACACACCAGCCAGCTGGTGATGGATGCCGGGGATGCCGTCTGGGCCTGCAGCCTTGCGAGGGTTAACACGTTTAAATGTTTTACTCACGTCGGCTGCAGTGAAGGAGAGTCCGCATGTTTTGGTTGCGGGCCGTGTCAATGGCACTGTATTGTCTTCAAAGCGGGCAAAAAAGTTATTTCGTCTGCCTGGGAGCAAGGGAAACTGCTAATAAGGTCAGACAATTAATGTTAGCTAGCTAACACTACAACATCAGGTTAGCAAACTTCAGTAACCTAACCATTCTCTATAGTATTAACTGGTAACGTATACGACTCCATTGTCGTTCCTCAAGTTATAACGCATTAGTTGCTTACTGGACCCTGGCAATCTGTATGAAATGTTAACGAACTAACTAACTGTGAACTAATGTTTTCCCTCAACAGTATGTGGTTAATTTTCAGAATTAGGAGAAAATTGAGGCGTGGTTTGTTAAACAAGTGGATTCAGGGATCAAGTGTAGCTGGAGCTGGGCCTGGCTTAAACTGGATGCTACTATAGAGGTGAAAGGAACACCATACACATTCCCTCTTTCTCACTTTTTCAATACAGTGGATAAAAAGGGGTATGCCGGGTGTACTCTCTGCCTGAAAGAGATCAATTATGCCAACAAAGGGTATCATGCTCTGTTGGCACAATGTAGAATAGATGTCCACAGGCAGACAGTGTCCAATGTAATCATGTGCAGTGTAGCCCAAATATATTGTTTTTGTTGTGTTGAACTTGACAGTAACACATGAGTGAGGGTGGATTATACAATTTTTTACTCATGAATGTTATTTTTGCACACATGTAGCCTTGATCGACGTCTACTATAGTGGCCAAAATAAAAGAGTAAAAATAGAATGCCTGTTTGTTTCATTCTATTTCTACTTAGTTTTTTTCACAAGTGCAATATTTAGATGTGTGTGTTCACAAGCGTTCTATTATAAAGGCTGTCATGGATAACTGCAATATTAGTGTATTGTTTTTTCTCAAGACTTGAGTGTCATTTGCGGTAAAGTCTAGGCAACAAATAACATTGGATTGTTTTCTTTAAAACATTGTAGCTGTGAGTTAGTTTCTGTGAGTTAGTAGTAACCACAGTTTATTTTACACACAGAGACTGATCATGTAGATCATATTCTTTGTTGTTTAATAAGTTAAAACCTGCATTTCCCCCAAGCAGGGATATTTTGCATGTTTCAGTGCAAAAAAAAGTGTCACCTTTTTGGGCCCTCACCAGTTTCCCATGGTTTGGCATATCAAGACATAGGGGCAACTTGTGCTGGGCACAATAAAAGGCCACTCTAAAATGTGCAGTTTTTCACACAACACAATGCCACAGATGTCTCAAGTTTTGAGGGAGTGTGAAACTGGCATGCTGACTGCAGGTGTCCACCAGAGCTGTTGCCAGAGAATTTAATGTTAATTTCTCTACCGTAAGCCACCTCCAACGTTGTTTTATAGAATTTGGCCAACTGACCTCACAACGTGTGTGGCGTTGTGTTGGCAAGTGGCTTGTTGATGTCAAAGTTGTGAACAGAGAGCCCCTATGGTTTGCGGTGGGGTTTTGCTATGAGCAGGCATAAGCTATTGACAACGAACACAATTGCATTTTATTGATGGCAATTTGAATGCACAGAGATACCCTAACAAGATCCTGAGGCCCAATGACGTGACATTCATCCGCTGCCATCACCTCATGTTTCAGGATGCTAAATCAGGGCCCCATAGCACAAAGATCTGTACACAATTCCCAGAAGATGAAATGTCCCAGTTCTTCCATGGCCTGCATACTCACAGACATGTCACCCATTGAGCATGTTTGGGATGCTCTGGATTGACACTGTGCTCCAGTTCCCGCCAATATCCAGCATCTTCGTACAGCCATTGAAGAAGAGTGAGACAACATTCCACAGGCCACAATTAACAGCCTGATCAGCTCTATGCGAAGGAGATGTCGCACTGCATGAGACATGGTCACACCAAATACTAACTGGTTTTCTGATATACGTCCCTTTTTATGATATCTGTGTCCAACAGATGCATATCTGTATTCCCAGTCATGTGAAATCCACAGAATTTATTTCAATTGACTGATTTCCTTATGTGAACTGTAACTCAGTAAAATCATTGAAATTGTTGCATGTTGCATTTCTATTTTTGTTTAGTATATGTGAAATAATTAAATAAGATTGTTTTTAAATAAAAAATTGAATGACAAAGCAGTAAAACATTATCTTGAATATAAACCATCACCTTAGTGAATACCATTGGTGTTTTAAAGGTGCAGAAATCACTCTGCCATTTCCTGGTTTACAAAATTATAATAATAAGCATAATTTCAGTTTGTGACAAAACAAGCAAAGCAGTGTAGAAAATCATTCTACCATCAAAACCGCTGTGAAATATATTTTCCATAACCAAAAATATTGTATTTTCAGCTGTTTGAAGCTGGTGTACAAAACCAAAAGGAAAAGAAGCAAAACCAAAATGTAAGAAGGGGAAGCATAGAAATAGCACACATAGAACATATCAACTACCACTTAGACTTGCTTTCAATGAGAATGACAGAGCTACAGTGCCTTGCGAAAGTATTCGGCCCCCTTGAACTTTGCGACCTTTTGCCACATTTCAGGCTTCAAACATAAAGATATAAAACTGTATTTTTTTTGAAGAATCAACAACAAGTGGGACACAATCATGAAGTGGAACGACATTTATTGGATATTTCAAACTTTTTTACCAAATCAAAAATGGAAAAATTGGGCGTGCAAAATTATTCAGCCCCTTTACTTTCAGTGCGGCAAACTCTCTCCAGAAGTTCAGTGAGGATCTCTGAATGATCCAATGTTGACCTAAATGACTAATGATGATAAATACAATCCACCTGTGTGTAATCAAGTATCCGTATAAATGCACCTGCACTGTGATAGTCTCAGAGGTCCGTTAAAAGCGCAGAGAGCATCATGAAGAACAAGGAACACACCAGGCAGGTCCGAGATACTGTTGTGAAGAAGTTTAAAGCCGGATTTGGATACAAAAAGATTTCCCAAGCTTTAAACATCCCAAGGAGCACTGTGCAAGCGATAATATTGAAATGGAAGGAGTATCAGACCACTGCAAATCTACCAAGACCTGGCCGTCCCTCTAAACTTTCAGCTCATACAAGGAGAAGACTGATCAGAGATGCAGCCAAGAGGCCCATGATCACTCTGGATGAATTGCAGAGATCTACAGCTGAGGTGGGAGACTCTGTCCATAGGACAACAGTCAGTTGTATATTGCACAAATCTGGCCTTTATGGAAGAGTGGCAAGAAGAAAGCCATTTCTTAAAGATATCCATAAAAAGTGTTGTTTAAAGTCTGTCACAAGCCACCTGGGAGACACACCAAACATGTGGAAGAAGGTGCTCTGGTCAGATGAAACCAAAATTGAACTTTTTGGCAACAATGCAAAACACACCATCCCTACTGTCAAACATGGTGGTGGCAGCATCATGGTTTGGGCCTGCTTTTCTTCAGCAGGGACAGGGAAGATGGTTCAAATTGATGGGAAGATGGATGGAGCCAAATGCAGGACCATTCTGGAAGAAAACCTGATGGAGTCTGCAAAAGACCTGAGACTGGGACGGAGATTTGTCTTCCAACAAGACAATGATCCTAAACATAAAGCAAAATCTACAATGGAATGGTTCAAAAATAAACATATTCAGGTGTTAGAATGGCCAAGTCAAAGTCCAGACCTGAATCCAATCGAGAATCTGTGGAAAGAACTGAAAACTGCTGTTCACAAATGCTCTCCATCCAACCTCACTGAGCTCGAGCTGTTTTGCAAGGAGGAATGGGAAAAAATGTCAGTCTCTCGATGTGCAAAACTGATAGAGACATACCCCAAGCGACTTACAGCTGTAATCGCAGCAAAAGGTGGCGCTACAAAGTATTAACTTAAGGGGGCTGAATAATTTTGCACGCCCAATTTTTCCATTTTTGATTTGTTAAAAAAGTTTGAAATATCCAATAAATGTCGTTCCACTTCATGATTGTGTCCCACTTGTTGTTGATTCTTCACAAAAACATACAGTTTTATATCTTTATGTTTGAAGCCTGAAATGTGGCAAAAGGTCGCAAAGTTCAAGGGGGCCGAATACTTTCGCAAACTCATGTTTCTATGTGAATTTGGTCGGGTCGCCCAATAAATTACATATTGCAGCTTTGTTCTTCAAGATATTAATCTGGCCTCAATGGCCTTGTACTCTTATAATCTCCACCCGGTACAGCCAGAAGAGGACTGGCCACCCCTCAGAGCCTGGTTTATCTCAGGGTTTCTTCCTAGGTTCCTGTCTTTCTAGGGAGTTTTTCCTAGCCACCATGCTTCTACATCTGCATTGCTTGCTGTTTGGGGTTTTAGGCTGGGTTTCTGTATAGCACTTTGTGACATCTGCTAATGTAAAAAGGGCTTTATAAATACTTTTGATTGATTCATTGATTAAAATTAGGGTTTCATCATGAAATATACTTCTTTTTTTTATACACACAATAGTATTTATTTGACTATTTCGTTGTCTTTTTTGTCAATGTGTTGGCGTCAAACTGGTGGCAGTTGTGAAAAAAGTCAATTGTTGGAAGAGTTGCAGAGTTAATTGAAAATAATGTCATTGTTGATTAGATGCTTTTTGTTTGTTAATTAGGCTATTTTCTCTTCAACCATATGGTATATCTACTAGAAACTCGTGGACAATATGGACACAAATACAAAACATTTATACTATGTATGAATACATTTTTAAGGATAAATTCGTTAGCATATTGTCATAACTTTTTTTTTTTTTATTATATATATTTTTTAAGACTACGGTAAGCGTAGTCCTGGACTAAAAAACATGCTCAATGGAAAATCTCAATGTTTTTTTAGTTCAGGACTAGACTTAATATGGGTATGGGAAACTGGCCCCTTAATGTCAGCGATGTTGATATGTTTGGCAATACTAACCCATCCCAGTGTCCCCATGACTTGCCAACATCTGTCCTGCTGGGAATTCACTGTTCACGCCTCACAGAATTTCACCCGTTTGTGTTGATGTAAATCCTAGCATGAAATCATATGGGCAGAGGGAGTGCATACTGCGTAGGCTGGTGGTGTTAAAGCTGGTTTGAGGACTCCACTCAGTCTGTGCTGTGCCATGCCGTTCCGTGCCAGGGATAATTGCATATTGGCTGTGTTTCCGCGCCATTATGAGGCATGAAGGGAAATGAGTACATAAATAAATGATCTAACACACAGAAATGGTAATGGGAGAAAGTTGGCCAATCAAAAGGGAAAGAAATACGGAAAAGAGTATTGTGTGCTGGTACGTATCTATAACAGATGGCTGAGCGGAGGGTTTTCAGGGAAGTTAATGCTTGTAAATGTATGAGTTGTATTTTCATCTTGTTGTGGTGGCATAATCTGCGGCATATGCCCAGTTTCTGAATCTGTCACATGTTTTTTGGATTGCTGCATGGCGTTTTTAGAGACTCCGGTTTAAATTCCGACTCCCTTGTGGCGATGTGGTTTTTGCTAGCCTGCTTTTTTTGGGATCACTGGGCGAGCGGTCCACGTTCTTTGGTGGTGATAGACATTGAATCCACAGTCCATCGTGTTCATAAAGCCCAAGTCAAGTGTCATATGATAGAATAGAATGGCACTTATATACAGTTTTATAATCTTGTGGACTTCCTATACAGTGCCTTCAAAAAGTATTCATATTGGCGTATTTCAGATTTTTCTCTATACCCCACACATACAATTATCTGTACGGTCCCTCAGTCGAGCAGTGAATTTCAAACACAGATTCAACCACAAAGACCAGGGAGGTTTTCTAATGACTCACAAAGAGGTAGAGGTAGATGAGCATGATGAAGTTATTACGTACACTTTGGATGGTGTATCAATACACCCAGTTACTACAAAGATTTAGGGGTCTGGCAACTCAATTGCCAGAGAGTAAGGAAACTACTCAGGGATTTCACCATGAGGTCAATGGTGACTTTGAAAAGGTTACAGAGTTTAATGGCTGTGATGCAGGATGCATCAAAAACATTGTAGTCACTCCACAATGCTAACCTAATTGACAGAGTGAAAAGAAGGAAGCCTGGACAAAAGAAAATATTCGAAAACATGCATCCTGTTTGCAACAAGGCACTAAAGTAATATTGCAAATGTGGCAAAGCAATTCACTTTTTGTCCTGAATACAAAGTGTTATGTTTGGGGCAAATCCAATACAACACATTACTGAGTACTAGGGTTGGGTGGTATCAAGATTTCCATACCTTCATACCGTTCCTGTGCAATCTCGGGATATACGGTGTTACTGGTAGTGCACACAAGGGGCGGTGTTACATTTTTTCAAATGTAAAAAAAAGCCCAAAAATGACACTTAATAGAGTGCTAACAAAATGCGAACAAGTACTAAGGAATTCTCATAGAGGGAGCTAGATAAATGTTAACGAGTGCATGCAACCAAGCTCAATGTTGTGCAAGTACAGTGCCTTGCGAAAGTATTCGGGCCCCTTGAACTTTGCGACCTTTTGCCACATTTCAGGCTTCAAACATAAAGATAAAGACATATAAAGACATATAAAGACATATAAAACTGTATTTTTTTGTGAAGAATCAACATCAAGTGGGACACAATCATGAAGTGGAACGACATTTATTGGATATTTCAAACTTTTTTAACAAATCAAAAACTGAAAAATTGGGCGTGCAAAATTATTCAGCCCCCTTAAGTTAATACTTTGTAGCGCCACCTTTTGCTGCGATTACAGCTGTAAGTCGCTTGGGGTATGTCTCTATCAGTTTTGCACATCGAGAGACTGACATTTTTTCCCATTCCTCCTTGCAAAACAGCTCGAGCTCTGTGAGGTTGGATGGAGAGCATTTGTGAACAGCAGTTTTCAGTTCTTTCCACAGCTTCTCAATTGGATTCAGGTCTGGACTTTGACTTGGCTATTCTAACACCTGGATATGTTTATTTTTGAACCACTCCATTGTAGATTTTGCTTTATGTTTTGGATCATTGTCTTGTTGGAAGACAAATCTCCGTCTCAGTCACAGGTCTTTTGCAGACTTCATCAGGTTTTCTTCCAGAATGGTCCTGTATTTGGCTCCATCCATCTTCCCATCAATTTGAACCATCTTCCCTGTCCCTGCTGAAGAAAAGCAGGCCCAAACCATGATGCTGCCACCACCATGTTTGACAGTGGGGATGGTGTGTTCAGGGTGATGAGATGTGTTGCTTTTACACCAAACATAACGTTTTGCATTGTTGCCAAAAAGTTCAATTTTGGTTTCATCTGACCAGAGCACCTTCTTCCACATGTTTGGTGTGTCTCCCAGGTGGCTTGTGGCAAACTTTAAACAACACTTTTTATGGATATCTTTAAATGGCTTTCTTCTTGCCACTCTTCCATAAAGGCCAGATTTGTGCAATATACAACTGATTGTTGTCCTATGGACAGAGTCTCCCACCTCAGCTGTAGATCTCTGCAGTTCATCCAGAGTGATCATGGGCCTCTTGGCTGCATCTCTGATCAGTCTTCTCCTTGTATGAGCTGAAAATTTAGAGGGACGGGCAGGTCTTGGTAGATTTGCAGTGGTCTGATACTCCTTCCATTTCAATATTATCGCTTGCACAGTGCTCCTTGGGATGTTTAAAGCTTGGGAAATATTTTTGTATCCAAATCCGGCTTTAAACTTCTTCACAACAGTATCTCGGACCTGCCTGGTGTGTTCCTTTTTCTTCATGATGCTCTCTGCGCTTTTAACGGACCTCTGAGACTATCACAGTGCAGGTGCATTTATACGGATACTTGATTACACACAGGTGGATTGTATTTATCATCATTAGTCATTTAGGTCAACATTGGATCATTCAGAGATCCTCACTGAACTTCTGGAGAGAGTTTGCTGGACTGAAAGTAAAGGGGCTGAATAATTTTGCACGCCCAATTTTTCAGTTTTTGATTTGTTAAAAAAGTTTGAAATATCCAATAAATGTCGTTCCACTTCATGATTGTGTCCCACTTGTTGTTGATTCTTCACAAAAAAATACAGTTTTATATCTTTATGTTTGAAGCCTGAAATTTGGCAAAAGGTCGCAAAGTTCAAGGGGGCCGAATGCTTTCGCAAGGCACTGTATATGAAACCGCCGTTTGCAGCATGCACAAAACAAATATTAGGCAGCAGGGATCTTAATCCAGTAGGGGATTGTCTCTGCTGCTGTCAGTCTGGTGGCAGCTAGCCTGGTGGGTAGGAGTGTTGGGCCAGTAACCGAAAGGTTGCTAGTTTGAATCCCCGAGCTGACAAGGTAAAAATGTGTTGTTCTGACCCTGAGCAGGGCAGTTAACCCACTGTTCTCCAGGCGCCGATGACGTGGATGTCGATTATGGCAGCCCCCCGCACCTCTCTGATTCAGAGGGGTTGGGTTAAATGCGGAAGACACATTTCAGTTGAATGCATGAGCAATTTATCAAAAACCAGCTGGAGAGAATTTATTTGGCACATCTTCAATAGTGAACTTAATAGTTATAAGATATATAGCTCACAAACAGTAGTGAATTTCATACAAGTGTTACTTTATCACCTCACTTAAGTGGCGCTGCAGGAGTGACTCACCTCTCAAAGCTCCCATTTTGCTTGTTCTTTGTAAACAAACATGCGTGACTGTCTCAAACCGCTGTAGGCTTCATAATGAAAAGCTTCATAATGAAAAATTATCTAACGGTCGAAATTATGAACACAATCATTATCTATTACCTAGTGCACATTGATTGCAGGTATTTATTTAAAAAGTACTAATACTCAAAGCCCCAAAAACATCACTTACCAGAATGCTAACAAGTACCAAGGAATCCTCATTGAGAATGCTAACTAAATGCTAACGAGCGCATTGCAAACATTGTGTACAGTTTCTGACCAAACTATTCAAGTATACAAGTTACTCAAAAATGTTACTCACAGTTTGCTGTACACACAAAATGGAAATTAGCCAGCAAGGCTGTTGATCCTGGAGGGGATTCTCTGCTGTTAATTAACAAGTGAATGCTTGATTTTGGAAGAAGCTTAACCACTTAGCTAGATGGCTAACTAGCTACAAAATTAGCAAGCAAAAAGAAAAACTGCCCAACATTTAGCACATTTTAGACAGATAAATTAATAGTTGTAAGATATCTAGCTGGCAAACATTTAGTTGTGAATTCCATACTGTAATTAGATCACCTGGTACATGCCGCACAACAGTGAGTGACTCACAAGGCTTCAGTCGCTCATCGTTGTGTGTTTGTAAACAAACACAACTTGACACATGACTGGGGACTACCGTAAGCTACATAATGTGAAGGGTGAAATGACGTATTGCACAAGTTGACTGCAGGAATTTACTTAAAAAGCAGCTACAAATATTAACATGTTTTTTTTTTTAACTCAAAGTTTCAACGGTATTGACTGTATTGGAAAAACCATCCTGTGGCTTTTTCCAAATACCGGTATACGGTATACTGCCCAAGCCTACTGAGTAGTGGTGGCTGCATCATTTTATGGGTATGCTTGTAATCGTTAAGGACTGGGAAGTTTGTTAGCATAAAAAATAAATGGTGGAGCTAAGCACAGGCAAAAACCTGGTTCAGTCTGCTTTCCATCAGACACTGTGAGATGAATTCACCTTTCAGCAGGACAATAACCTTACACAAGGCCAAATCCACACTGGAATTGCGTACCAAGAAACAGTGAATGTTCCTGAGTGGCCGAGTTAGTTTTGACTTAAATTTACTTGGCAAGACTTGAAAATGGTTGTCTAGCAATGATAAACAACCAATTTGACAGAGCTTGAAGAATTTTGAAAAGAGTAATGGGTAGATATTGTACAATCCAGGCGTGCAAAGATCTTAGAGATTTATCCAGAAAGACTCACAGCTTTAATCGTGACAAAGGTGAATCTAACATGTATTCAATTAGGGGTGTGAATGCTTATGTAAATTAAATAAACTCAGCAAAAAAAGAAACAGCCCTTTTTCAGGACCCTGTCTTTCAAAGATAATTCGGAAAAATCCGAATAACTTCGCAGATCTTCATTGTAAAGAGTTTAAACACTGTTTTCCATGCTTGTTCAATGAACCATAAACAATTAGTGAACAAGTACCTGTGGAACGGTCGTTAAGACACTAACAGCTTACAGACGGTAGGCAATTAAGATCATAGTTATGAAAACTTAGGACACTAAAGAGGCCTTTCAACTGACTCTGAAAAAACACCAAAAGAAAGATGCCCAGGGTCCCTGCTCATCTGCGTGAATGTGCCTTAGGCAAGCTGCAAGGATGCATGAGGACTGCAGATGTGGCCAGGGCAATAAATTGCAATATCCCTACTGTGAGACGCCTAAGATAGCGCTACAGGGAGACAGGACGTACAGCTGTTCGACCTCGCAGTAGCAGACCACTTGTAACAACACCTGCACAGGATCGGTACATCTGGACATCACACCTACGGGACAGGTAAAGGATGGCAACAACAACTGCTCGAGTAACACCAGGAATGCACAATCCCTCCATCAGTGCTCAGACTGTTCGCAATAGGCTGAGAGAGGCTTGACTGAGGGCTTGTAGGCCTGTTGTAAGGCAGGTCCTCACCAGACATCACTGGCAACAACGTCGCCTATGGGCACAAACCCATAGTCACTGAACCAGACAGGACTGGCAAAAAGTGCTCTTCACTGACGAGTTGCGGTTTTGTCTCACCAGGGGTGTTGATCGTTTTTGCGTTTATAGTCGAAGGAATGAGCATTACACCGTGGCCTGTACTCGGGAGCAGGATCAATTTGGGGGTGGAGGGTCTGTCATGGTCTGGGGCGGTGTGTCACAGCATCATTGGACTTAGCTTGTTGTCATTGCAGGCAATCTCAACCCTCCAGCATGACAATGCCACCAGCCGTACTACTCGTTCTGCACGTGATTTCCTGCAAGACGGGAATGTTAGTGTTCTGCCATGAACAGCGAAGAGCCCGTATCTCAATCCATGAGTCCATGAGGAGAAGATGCACTGCAGTGCTTAATGCAGCTGGTGGCCACACCAGATATTACTGTTGATTCTGCCCCCCCCCCCCCCCCTCAGTTTGTCTCAGTTGTTGAATCTTATGTTCATACAAATATTTAACATGTTAAGTTTGATGAAAATAAACGCAGTGCTCAGTGAGAGGACATTTCTTTTTTTGCTGAGTTTATTTCTGTATTACATTTTCAGTAAATTTGAAAAAATGTATAAAAACATGTTTTCACTTTGTCATTATGGTGTATAGTGTGTAGAAGTGTAATCCATTTTGAATTCAGGCTGTAAAAGAACAAAATGTGGAATAAGTAGAGTATGAATACTTTCTGAAGGCACTGTGTACACAAGGTATGCTTGGTAGAGCATCCGGTCCTTATGTCTTCCAATTTGTGATTTTCAACAGAGAGAAAAAGAACAGCTTGTCTCAGCTCGCCTTATGACGCAGCGGAGAGAATTGCTTTGCCTTGGTGGCTTCATGGAAGGGCTTTTGTCATTGAAGTGTGTTTTGCACAGAAATTTGGACCCCCAGCTAGAGGAAAAACATTTTGAACCTCAGTGGTTCTGAACAGAGAACTTTAAATGATTCAAACGAGGGGCATGGGGGTGCAAGGTAATTGGAGTACATTACTGTGCTTACCTTGACACAGACACAATGTCCTGCAGTCCAGCTCCTAGGGGCTTTGCCTGGTCAATGCTCTCCCGGTCTCCTTCCACTAACACGCCTCACACTTCCCAGGGGGCTGTGCCTGAGGCTCAGAGATAAGGGTAGGCCCATTTACATGCGCGCCAGCGTAAGTAAGTATCTCTCCAGAACAGGCGGGTGAGACAGGCTGCTGGGTGCATATGTCGTGTGGCTCGCTGACACCATCACCCAGGCAGAGACACACACACACACACACACTATAAAGACGCTTACACACAGACAGATTCCAAGCACAAAGAGCCACACACATACTACAAAGAGCCTCGCTTACACACACAGATCATTTCAATCATACAGAGACTGCACTCACAGTCACAGAAGCAAAAGGAGAGATGAGCGTGCAAGCACAGACTACAAGTGCACAGAGACTACGCACAGACACTCTGCAAGGCACAAGCATGCCCCGTGCGGTAGTCTTGGAGGAGACAGGGTGGCAAATGGATGTAGGATCAGAGAGGCCATGGCGTGAAGCCAGCCACCCCTGCAGCTCCCAGCCTCCCTCTGTCCCACGTCTTTCTTGGACTCAGGGAGTTGGCATATGTGCGTCCCTAATAGCACCCATTTTCCTATATAGTGCACTACATTGGGAATAGGGTGCCATTTGGGACACAGCCATGATGTACAGTTTGTGTTGCATTTCCCCCCTCCCCTGGTTGTTGCTCAATGTTAGATGTGTCACATGGAGCCTATCCAGTGGAAGCCTACATTAAAGGGAATGAGTAACGGTGAATGAGGGGCTCATTCACTGAAATATCACATTTACATAAGTATTCAGACCTTTTACTCAGTACTTTGTTGAAACACCTTTGGTAGCGAGTACAGCCTTGAGTCTTCTTGGGTATGACACTACAAGCTTGGCACACCTGTATTTGTGGAGTTTCTCCCATTCTTCTCTGCAGATCCTCTCAAGCTCTGTCAGGTTGGATGGGGAGTGTCACTGCACAGCTATTTTCAGGTCTCTTCAAAGATGTTCGATCGGGTTCAAGTCCGGGCTCTTGCTGGGCCACTCAAGGACATTCAGAGACTTGTCCAAAAGCCTAGTCAGGATCGAGGGAAAGATGAAATGAACAAACCACAGAGAGATCCTTGATCAAACATCTGCTCCAGAGCGCTCAGGACCTCAGTCTGGGGCGAAGGTTCACCTTCCAACAGGACAATGACCCTAAGCACACAGCCAAGACAACACAGTGCTTAGGGTCATTGTCCTGTTGGAAGGTGAACCTAATGGCAAACCCTAATAACCGCTGCACCTCCTTCACCGTGGTTGGAGTTGGCCAATTACTCACGGCCTTAACGCGGTCACACTCCATCACCACCCCCGAGATGGAAATGTAATAACCCAGGAAGGAGACGGCTCATTTGAAGAGCACACACTTCTCAGCCTTGACGTATAGGTCATGCTCCAGCAGTCTACCAAGCACCTTGCACACCAGAGACACATGCACGGCGCGTGTGGCGGAATAGATCAGGATATCATTAATATATACAACCATGCCCTGCCCGTGCAGGTCCCTGAGAATCTCGTCTACAAAGGATTGAAAGACGGGTGGAGCATTCTTTAACCCATACGGCATGACGAGGTACTCATAATGGCCCGATGTGGTACTAAACGCGGTTTTACACTCGTCTCCCTTCCCGGGAAGTGCAGCATTTACCTGGAGGTTTATCGCACAAACCCCCTGTCGATGAGGTGGTAATTTAGTCGCCTTCTTCTTTACAGAAGGCGATAGCCAAATCGGCATACTCAGAGGGAATGCGCACAGTGGAAACCTGGTCTGGACTCTCCACCGACGTGGCACCGATGGAAACTCCCATACACCTACCTGAACACTCCTCTGACCACCCCTGGAGAACCCCCTGTCTCCACGACATCCTGGGAATGCAGGTGAATCGATAAGGAAGAGACTAATCCGCTCCCCTGCGTTACCATGTCCAGTGAAGCCTTGGCCTCCCTGACCAACCCTGACCCTAATGGCCGGCTATCTAAGGAGTGCACGGGGAAGGGGGAATCTATCGGCACCAGCGGAATTCTCAGCTTGAGGGCGAGTCCGCGATCCATAAAGTTCCCAGCTGCACCTGAATCGACTAGCGCCTTATGCTGGGAAGAGGGAGAAAAAATCAAGGAAAAAAATTAATACAAACATGTGACCAACAGGGGGCTCTGGGTGAGTTTGATGCTGACTCACCTGGGGTGACCGAGAAGTGTTCTGCCTGCCCTCTGCCTGCCCTCTCGACTCCCAGACGGGCTCCTCCAGCACCGGTCAGACGTGTGTCCTCTCCGACCACAGCTGGTGCAGGAGGAGCCTCCTCCTTCTGTACCCCTTGAAGCAGCCCCCCCTAACTGCATAGGAATGGGAGCGGGAGGGCTAGGAGGTGGAACTGACAGGACCCTTTCTGAACGCCTGCGGGCAGCTAGCTGATTGTCTAGCCGGATTGACATGTCTATAAGTTCGTCGAGGGAGACAGTAATGTCCCGACACGCTAGCTCCCTGCGGACGTCCTCCCGGAGTGGTCCATCAGGGCCCTGTCGTTCCACCCGGCCCCAGCGGCCAAGGTCCGGAACTCCAACGCAAAGTCCTGTGCGCTCCTCGTCTCCTGCCTAAGGTGGAATAGTCGCTCACCCGCCGCTCGGCCCTCCGGAGGGTGGTCGAATACGGCCCGGAAACGGCGAGTGTACTCCAGATAGTGCTCGATTCTGGGCCATTCCAGACAGCGTTGGCCCACTCCAGAGCTCGACTCGTCAGGCAGGAGACGAGGACGCTCACACACTCCCCCCCCGAGGGAGTCGGCCTCACGGTAGCCAGGTACAACTCGAGCTGGAGTAGAAACCCCTGGCACCCAGCCGCCGCTCCATCGTACCCCCTCGGGGGCGCAAGACGAAGTGCGCTGGAGCCGGACGCCGGGGGAGGAGTAGGTGGACTCGTCGGAGGAGCTGGAGGTGAAGTGGGGAGACCACACCTCTCCCATTCTCTCCATCCTCTGGTCTATCGCAGACCCAATCCGATGGTGGTATGATGGAGGACGCGTTCCTCCATCGATGGAAGGGGGGTGGCCGCTGCTCCTGCTGACTCCATTTGAAGGTGCGGGTTTCTGTAACGCACTGGGCGTAGTGTGTGCGGAGTCAGGCGCAGGAGGCAGAGGGTATAGAATAGCGCTTTATTACGCACAAGAAAAATAGTACTTTCAGTCTTGCGCAAATGCTGCCATTTATCCACTGTTTCTGGTTTGGGTAGATTTTAATAGTCACAGTGGGTACAACATACCCGGAACCTATCGTCGATATTATTGTTTGAGTCTACCCGGAACATATCCCAGTCCGCCTGATAATCTTGAAGTATAGATTCCGATTGGTCAGACCAGCGCTCAATTGTCCGTAGCACGATTACTTTGTGTTTTAGTTTCTGCCTATAGGAAGGAAGGATCAAAATGGAGTTGTCATCAGATTTTCTGAAGGGAGGGCTGGGGAGGGCCTTGTAGTTATTTCGAGTGCTACAGCTAATGTGTTAGTCGAGCTTCGGTAGTGTTTCCCTCTGATTAGCTTTGTTAAAATACCCTGCTACAATAAATGCGGCCTCAGGATATGTGGTTTCCAGTTTGCATAAAGTTCGTTGAGGGCCGTCGTGGTATCGGCTTGAGGGGGAATATACACAGCTGTGACTATAACCGAAGAGAATTGTCTTGGCTTTAAGCACACGCTGTCAGAGCAGCTCACAGATTACTGCACCTGTACATAGCCCACCTATAATTTAGCCCAAACAACTACCTCTTTCCCTACTGTATTTATTTTATTTATTTATTTATTTATCTTGCTCCTCTGCACCCCGTTATTTTTATTTCTACTTTGCACATTCTTCCACTGCAAATCTACCATTCCAGTGTTTTACTTGCTATATTGTATTTACTTTGCCACCATGGCCTTTTTTTTGCCTTTACCTCCCTTATCTCACCTAATTTGCTCACATCGTATATAGACTTGTTTCTACTGTATTATTGACTGTATGTTTGTTTTACTCCATGTGTAACTGTGTGTCGTTGTATGTGTCGAACTGCTTTGCTTTATCTTGGCCAGGTCGAAATTGTAAATGAGAACTTGTTCTCAACTTGCCTACCTGGTTAAATAAAGGTGAAAAAAAATAAAATTGGGAGGTAATACGGACATCATTTGATTGTGAGGTATTCTTGGTCGGGTGAACAAAAGGACTTTAGTTTCTGTATGTTATCTCAATCACACCATGAGTAGTTAATCATGAAACATACACCCCTGCTCTCCTTCTTCCCGGAGATATATTTATTAATGTCAGCGCGATGAACTGAGAACCCAACTGGCTGTACGGACAAAGATAGTATATCCAGAGAGAGCCATGTTTCCATGAAACAGAGTATGTTACAGTCTCTGGAAGTAAATCCTCGCCCTGAGCTCGTCAACTTTATTATCCAGAGACTGAACATTAGCGAGTAATATACTCTGGATGCGGTGGGTGTACGCTTCTCCGTCGGTGGAGTTTTGGATCCGCATCTGGGTTCAGTTCAATTGCCCTGGGGGTATGAACAAAGGATCCTATTCGGGAAGTCGTAATGCTTGTGAGTTACCGCCTCTCTCATGGTCAAACGTTCTTTCCGGTTGTATGTAATAACACAAATAATTTTCTGGGCTAATAGTGTATGAAATAACATATAAAGAAATGAAATACTGCAAAGTTTCCTAGGGGCTAGAAGCGCGGCTGCCCTATCATTCGGCTCCATCTTTTCAAAGAAGATTTCCGAATGCACTGTATGAATGCTGCAATACTGATGCTTGATTAACCTGACTTTTCCCGTATTGATGTCTATCCTTGGGTTGAGTATTAGCTGAGCGGTTGCTGCCTTCAATGGTCGCCGGCAATATGAATGTTGCCTTTAAACAGATTTTGTCGCCAGAATTACTCAATAGCATTACTCAATAGTCTCTGATGCAATCAATAATTTGCATCAGAGACTTGCAACTCACTCTTTCGCTCTCTATAGCATAATCAATTAATCAACCGGCGATTGTCCCGCTACTGGCTGATGCAAAAAATGGCGCTCAACCTCGCCACAAGTAGCGGTGAAACATGGCCAAATATGGCCACTTTTCGAATAGAAGCGTAATGTAGATTTGGTGTAGTGATTAGCTGGATGTGACCCATTGTATGTGTATTTCCTAAGTGGTGACAGGTTTTGAAACATTTTAATTACCCTCTATTGCGGGTGATAAGGTTAGCTAGCAAACTTAGCAGGGCAAATGCTAAGTGTGTATCATGAAAATGTGAGCAGTTTGAACATTGTTTATATAAAGGAAACAAATTATTGATAAGGTAAAATAAAGATTTGCTCGTCACACCTTTGATAAGAGAAACTAGAAACACGTTTCTGTATTGCAGTTGCATACAGTTGCGTATTCAGCTAAATTGAATGTCAGGGTATTTCCACTGTTCCTGAAAATGTTGGTTTTAAGCAATTCACCACCTCTCGTTAGTGAAATATCTCTCTCTATTCCTCGAGCATCTCAACCTGTGTTGATTGGCCTTTCCATCCTCCAAGCAATATCACTGTTGATATTTTCCTCCGCCTGTATACTGATGCAACTGCACTCCAACCCCATAGCAGGCTAGGGTAAAGCCCCCATGACAGCTCTGACCAAACACGTTTCTCTATTTTTTTCCAAAGGATCCTCAGTGGACGTTCCCTTGGCCTCTCTTGAACCGAGGTCATTATGTGAGGCTGATTTAATTGAGAATACATTTGAGAACCTGGAGCCCCTTATTATTGATGCCTGCCAGCTCACTGGGGCAGATTTGTTATAGATATGTCCTATGCCGTCCCATGCTCTCTAATGGCTATTTAGTCTCGCAGCCTCTCAGCTCTGTGAGAGAGCCATGACCCCCTTACCGTTTTATTGAAGTTATTAAAGCCCAATAGACGATCAAGAGACCCAGGGTAAAAACAGCCATGAAATAGCTGATTGGACTCTCTCTCCCTCGCGCTTCATGTCTGCCTTCTTGCTTAGAATAAAAAATGTCTGTTTAGGGTGAGAAAAGTGAGTTTCTTACTCTAAAGATGTCAGGCTTTTGAAGGCATGGTTATGTTTCCAGACAAGTGCACCATGGAGAGATTCCCATAGGATGCAGTGTTGTGGTGGGTCTCCTGGAATCCTAATACTCACTTGTGTTTGCAGCCATTTTGGCCATCAGATGGTATGCTTTTCACTATAATAAGATCAAAAGATGGCACTATCAAATCTACATCTATTCTTACTATTAAAAAACACCAACACAACAGCTAGCCACCCTAGTGCTGTTGATTTTGTTCTCTGTGCCTCGTTCTCTATGGGTAACAATTGATGCTAAGCTGATCCCTCATCTCAGCAGCTGTTCCTCCAGAACGTTTAGACAACCCATAAAGAGCCATGCGGGGTGGAGTTCTCCCTCTGTGGCTCCACACTGTGTGCCCACTAAGCCCCTGTTTGGGCTGTGTGTTGTCAGAGTAGGGGAGCCCTGTGTACGGCAGACAGCCGATTGGAACAGACAGCCATGTTCCAGCAGAAGTCCCCAGACCTCGGGCTCGGCATGCCATTATTGTGCCAAGGAGTCCCTCAGGGCTTGATATGTGGTGTTTAGGATCAGGACAAGGGGGCCAGGTGTTCTGGGAGTTGGGGGTGGTATGTGGGAGTGCCACTCTTTTCATTCGTGGCTAATGCTGAGGCTAGCTACTGCTACTAAATCAAATCAAATCACATTTATTTATATAGCCCTTCTTACATCAGCTGATATCTCAAAGTGCTGTACAGAAACCCAGCCCAAAACCCCAAACAGCATGCAATGCAGGTGTAGAAGCACGGTGGCTAGGAAAAACTCCCTAGAAAGGCAAAAACTTAGGAAGAAACCTAGAGAGGAACCAGGCTATGAGGGGTGGCCAGTCCTCTTCTGGGTGGAGATTATAACACAAATGCTATGCTACTATTACTGGCCTACATACTGATATGAGAGTATGTCATATTGACATTAAACAAGATATTGTATAATCAAGCTGTATAATTTGGGAATTAAATTTAACTTACCAGCCACCATACTATATTGGCGTATATTAAAGGTGATTTTATGTGACCTTTCAAAGTATGTGAAACTCAACCATATGTACTAAACAGCATTCGTTTTTCACCCCCTTTAGGTTAATAAAGTTTAATCTCGTATTTAAAGGGATCAAGTTTGGCATCCAAAGTCATTACACCAACATTAATGTCAATGCTTTTAAATTCTAACACTCAACTGAAAGTAATCCTTTTATCCAATGACATGAGTTTCGATATACAGCTCAGCTGTGATCCTAGATACTATGAGGATCGCAAAAATTCCGAAAGTATGCTGTGAATTGCGTGTGGGGAAATGTATGGGGTTTTGCAGCAGTAGGCTAAGACAAGACTTCCGTGACCCAAGCCCTTCTCCGTCTAACATTTAGACACTTCAACCTTTAATACCAAAGCAGATGCTAGGCATTTAACTGCCTTTTCATATGCAAAACAATAGAGAGAAAGAGGTCTTCATTTATTTTCAGCACACAACTCTTACAGCGGTTCAAATAGTTGGGGGAGAACGTTGCTTAATTCTCTTTCTGTCTTTTTTCTATAGGAAATGAAGTCTCTCAAATATTTTGCCAAGAGACACAAGTGACAGAACTCATTTCCCTACAAATTGGTACACATTATTTAATAATTTGCCTGGTTCACGGCATCATTTGTTCCCATAGCAACTGATTGGTGGGCCTGTTCCCTTCCATGAGAATTGAATGATTTTACATTGATTTGTTATAATGGAGATTTGATAGAACAGCCCCAGTCACTGGTTAAATTTGAACTTTTTTTTCTTGCCCTCATTTTCTTGAAAAACCCAAATATGAAGCTCACTTGGAAGTGGAGCATACAGTGCCTTTGGAATGTATTCAGACCCCTTGACTTTTTCCACATGTTTTTAGTCTAACGTGTTTTTCCTCATCAATCTACATGCAATACCCCATAATGACAAAGCCAACACAGGGTTTTAGAAATGTTTGCTAATTTATAAAACATAAAAAAATGAAAATATTACATTTACGTAAGTATTCAGACCCTATTCAGTTCTTTGTTGAAGCACCTTCCGCAGCAATTTTAGCATTGATTCCTCTTGGGTATGAAGCTACAAGCTTGGTGCACCTGTTTTTGGGGAGTTTTTCCCATTATTCTCTGCAGATCCTCTCAAGCTCTGTCAGGTTGGATGGGGAGCGTTGCTGCACAACTATTTTCAGGTCACTCCATAGATGTTCGTCTGGCTTTGCCACTCAAGGACATTCAGAGACTTGTCCCGAAGCCACTCCTGCATTGTCTTGGCTGTGTGCTTAGGTTTGTCCTGTTGGAAGGTGAACCTTCGCCCCCAGTCTGAGGTCCTGATCTCTCTGGAGCAGGTTTTAATCAAGGATTTATTTGCACTTTGCCCCGTCATCTTTCCCTCAATCCTGACTATTCTCCCAGTCCCTGCCGCTGAAAAACATCCCCTCAGCATGATGCTGCCACCACCATGCTTCACCGTAGGGGATGGTGCCAGGTTTCCTCCAGACGTGATGCTTGGCATTCAGGCCCAAGAGTTCAACTCTGTTTTCATCAGACCAGAGAATCTTGTTTCTCATGGCCTGATAGTCTTTAGGTGCCTTTTGGCAAACTCCAAGCAGCTGTCATGTGCCTTTTCATGATGAGTGGCTTCCGTCTGGCCACTCTACCATAAAGGCCTGATTGGTGGAGTGCTGCAGAGATGGTTGTCCTGCTGGAAGGTTCTCCAACTCTAGAGCTCAGTCAGAGTGATTATTGGGTTCTTGGTCACCTCCCTGACCAAGCCCCTTCTCCCAAATTGCTCAGTTTAGCCGGGCGGCCAGCTCTAGGAGTCTTGGTGGTTCCAAACTTCTTCAATTTAAGAATGATGGAGGCCACTGTGTGTTTTGGGACCTTCAATGCTGCAAAAATGTTTTGGTACCCTTCCCCAGATCTGTGCCTCAACACAATCCTGTCTTTGAGCTCTATGGATAATTCCTTCGACCTCATGGCTTGTTTTTGCTCTGACATCCAATGTCAGCTGTGGGCCCTTATATAGACAGGTGTGTGCCTTTCCAAATAATGTCCAATCAATTGAATTTACCACAGGTGGACTTCAATCAAGTTGTAGAAACATCTCAAGGATTATCAATGGAAACAGGATGCACCTGAGCTCCATCTCGAGTCTCATAGCAAAAGGTCTGAATACTTATGTCAATAAGGTATATTTTGTTTTTTATTTTTAATACATTTGCTAAAATTTCTAAAAACCTGTTTTTGCTTTGTCATTAAGTGGTATTGTGTGCAGATTACTAAGGATTTTCATTTCTTTAATCCATTTTAGAATTATGCTGCAATGTAACAAAATGTGGAAAAAGTAAAAGAGTCTGAATACTTTCTGAATGCACTGTAATTCCATCAGACTAGCCTGTCTTATTTGTCGGGATTTCATGTCAATGGTTTATTTTCATGTCAATTGCTTTGAAATGCTATTGTTGGCTTCAGTTGCCTTAGAAAGATGATGTGTCAATGCCTTGGGCATTGTGTCACATTACCTCTCTGACAAATAATACCCCACCGATAATAGTCCAGGGGGTGAAAATACCAAATGTGCTTGGCCTGTTTGGCACAGTCAGCAGGCTCAGCTCAGGGTTAGGTTTTGTCCTTAATTGCTCTGCACTGTCTCATGTAGGAGGGAGAGAAAGAGGAGAGTGAGATCGAGAGAGTTTTATGCTGCTTTTATAAAAGCCTGGTTGCACAAAATAATGCTTTCTTCCATTTCAGCAAACTTGCTGTAAAAACCACATGGCCCTGAGCATGTGAAAAGTACATGTTCCCTCATCAGCCATGATGCCTCGTGATCTGGCCTGAGCCCTTGATGTAACATGGATTTCAAATTGTCACGCCAACGACGACGGGTTAAGGCACTCTTCCAGCTCAGCGGTCTAGGTATTTCACGGCTTTCTTTTTTGAAAGAGGGGGTGGTGTCATTGTCACCCCTGTCAATGTTTTTTTTTTCTCAGAGGTGTCATGCCCATAGGGGGCACAGGGGCACGTGCCCCTCAGATTTGTCCTGTTTTAAAAAAAAATGTTTTTGTTGTTTCTCTGTAATACTACGAGCCACCTTGCAATTGTATGAAATTGGCTTTAGCTAGCCCAGATAGGTTTCCAATCTCCCAACTTCATAATTACCTACCAAGAAGCCATTTCAGTCTATCAATCAAGTTAGAGTAGCTTGTCTAACTATCTTAGCTGGCATGCCTGCTGGCAAGGTTGGTAGACTTTACAAAGCAAGCAATTACTAAATGTAGTGAATAATACTCACATTCCTTTCAATATTTTACCCAGATCTTAGCAGAGATGCAGAGAAGTATTTTGTTTCTTAAAAAAAAAAACTGTCAGGAAGATACAGACAGCTCAAGAGGTATGCTTAGATATGCAGAAAAATAAACATATTTTTTACACATAGATTTAAGTATAATGATTATGGCATACTTTGTGCCCCCTTAGGATTTTGGGGTGGAACCCTGACTGTGTGTGTGTGTGTGTGTGTGTGTTGGAGTGGAATAACCTCTTGAAATGCAATCCAAGTCATTCCGCAGCCCTCACCTAATGCACCAGGCCTTGAGTGATTTTTGCTGAGTTTTACTATCCCACATTGTTTTTATTAGCTATTGCACACGCTTGAAGTTTTACAGTTTGATGGCCAGTGATCATTATCAGGGTCAGTTACAATACCGATCAACTGCGCTGCCTCCATGTTACGCTTCATTTGGCTTAGCCGCTCCCACTTTACAAACCATCCTCCATCGTTTTCAAAAATGAAGTTATATGGAAGGTGTGTAACCTAGATCCCATATTGACATTGAAAACCAGAGCCCAGCGCATTTTGCTTTGATTGTCGATGGAGACCTCATTTGAGGCGGTCTGGATGTGTTGATTTAGATTTTTTTTAAAGGCCATCCTGGGCAACGACTGTCCAAATTCACTATGGGCGTGTAATCGCTGGCCAGGGGAACCAACCAACCAATATGCAGACAGATATATCTCCCTACGCTGTTGCTCTCCTCCTCCAACTCCAAGAGTGGTGAACCGGATAGCGCTGCCTCCTAATCAGCGTTCAACTCAAGGCACAGTTATTTGGATCAGTAAGGGAGGGTTAAGAGAGGGGGGGAGGATAAGAAAGGGAGCAGATGGAGGGATCTGAAGCAGAGCGATTTAACAGCAGCCTGGGGAAATAGATTAAGGCGAGGTTGCAGTGAGGACAGGTCGGAGTATATTAAACAGTGGCGCATTTCCACCTGGAGTTAAGGCTGAGGTCACGGGGAGTAATGGTAACATGTCATTTGGAAGCACGCTGGTTAGCTTTATTTCCTTTCAACTTTTTCTCTACCTTTGTTTTTTGTGGAGAGATGCTTAATGACTTAGGTGATGTTGATTTTTTTTTTTACACATTTATCGAGACATTGCCCAAACTGAGTATAATTTGTTGATAAATCACCTGGCTATGTGGGTCTGAAGCACCTGCCATGAAGTCTAGAAATGGGAAAAATATTAACACAGTCCAGATAGGGTATATGGCAAACTAGCAATTGTCCTTTTGAATCCAGCTCGAAATCGCAGCATATCTTATCATGTGAGGATCACATTTTACATTTATTAACACCAAAACCTCACCCAATATAACTTTAACACCTTCCCCACCCAGTATCCCTCTCATAGCCCCACTTCTGCAACCCCCCTTTCTCCCAGTGAGCAGACGGCCACCTGGTGGCTCCTTCATGGTATTGCACTTCCACAACATCCATTTAGTAGAACTATGAGTCTGAGAGTCTGTGTTGCAGGGCAGTAAAGGAGGAGGTTGCGCCAGTGAGTAGCTGTCGTCTCCATTTACTGTCTATAAAGAAGACGGCTCTCCATTTCGCTGGGGAGATATGAAAATGCAATTATCTTTAAAGGCGCTGGTCAATACAGGCCATGACTGCTACATGATGGTTTATCAGGGCATCCGGCGTAGTAGGTTAGTGAGACGAATTACCTATATCTACAGGGCCCCTGATTAGACAGACTAGCCCCCAGCAATATCTAGTAAAATTTTAATTGAACAGCTATGTGTTGGAAGTGATTTATTGAAGAGGATAGACAGTGAGTGAGGAAGGGGCGAGGGGGTGAAGGAGGAAGGGAATCATGCATGGGAGTAGAAAGGGGAGGTATGGTTGACAGAACAGTGTGAACATAATGAGAGTTGGTGCGTGAGAGAAAAGGATGAAAAGAAGGTTCCTTTGGAGAACATAACTGGCCCACTCACAGCAGCAACAACAGCATGAGGCATCACTGTTTAGAAGCTCTAGGTTTGCGTTGGGAAGCCGTGTGCTCGCCTATCCCCACTGTTATCATTGTGTGTAATCGTTCAATCAATTGGTGGGATTTGTTTTTCTCTTTTAGTTTTAATTTTTGTACCGGATGCTTTAAGATGTATGTGGGGCCTTCCAAAACCAAGCTGACCCAAATCGAGGGATTGTCCCTTTTGTCCTCTTGTTTCCTTACTCTGTCAGTCCATCCCAGGTCTCCTGTATTTCCTCTGACATTCAATAAGCACTGGATATAATCTGATATTTCGTTGATCTTTAGAAGTGCTCAAAATGACATTTATCTCGACATCAAATTAATATGGCGCTAATGTTTATTTCCTGTTGGCAAGAGGGGTCGAGAGATGAGACGCCGCATCAAGACGGATGGAGAAGCTCTCTGAACCGCATAACAATAATAGAGTTCTCCCCAGCACTTAATCTCACACTGCTTCCGGTGTAATCGTCAAAGCTCCCCCACCCTGAAAATCATTTTACCTTGTCAAGTGTATCAGTATTCAGATTCCTCACAGAGAGTAACC
Source organism: Oncorhynchus mykiss (assembly GCF_013265735.2). Lineage (NCBI taxonomy): Eukaryota > Metazoa > Chordata > Actinopteri > Salmoniformes > Salmonidae > Oncorhynchus > Oncorhynchus mykiss. The sequence continues at coordinate 46,989,169 of NC_048576.1, read as the reverse complement.
GAGTATCCAATCACAATGTGACAACTAGCTTTTGTTCTGGCAGCATTGATATGTGCAAACGTCTCTGTCTCTCTCTCTCTCTCTCTCTCTCTGATGTGAACTCTGAAAATGTCAGCAACTTGGTTTCAGAGAAGCCCTGATTTTCTTGTTCTCTTCGGCTGTTGGCAGCGCTCAGTTCCACTCGCCTTATCAAATAAATTGGAGAGCGGCTTTTCCCCGATTGCCTCCACAGAAAGGTTCTGGCTCACCCGAGGGTCTTCTGCTCATGGCTTTGGCTGATGGGAAAACTACTTAGAATAATTGTTTTCCAGGAGGACGGATTCCCAGCCACCGTTGTCCCTACCACCGTCATGCAGTGCCTGTGTGTGTGTGTATCTGTGGTTTGTGTGTGTGTGTGTGTGTGCATAAGTGTTTGTGTGTGCAGATAGCTGCATGCATCAGTGCCGTCAGGATGTGTGTTTGTGTGCCTGAGTGTGTGCACCTGCATGTCTGTGGTTTGTGTGTGTGTGCGTGCGTATGTGTGTGTGCAGATGGCTGCATTTGCATCAGTGCCATCAGGGCACAGATAATGGAGTCTCCACTTGAGGGAAACACATCAGACCACCTCACTACTTAAAGATAAGACAGGAGCCGTAACCTGCTCTCTCAACCCCTCCTCCCTCCCAGGCACCCTCTGTTTTGGGTACTGTAATTGCATTTCATTGTAAGTAGTCAGGAGCCATATTTGAAACAGCTGTTGAAACTCTTGTTGTGATTGTAATGAGGCAGCTCTACATCTTCTCTGTTTTGGTTTTCTACACTTTTTTCTCATTGCCTATTTGGTCTGCGGAAACTTCTTAGCCCTGGCATGACCGCTAGATGAGTCAAAACAACGAGCCAGGTGTAAAGCTGATCAAATTAAGTGCAAACTTTTATCAGCTCAAATAATCAGGATAACTTAAAAGTTGTTTTGCATTTTGAGACTGGTAGTTGGATAGTTACGAATACAAACGTGATCGTCATTATTCGGTTACCCTTTGCTGCTTTTGTCAGAACTGTTTTTCTCAGATGAATACACTTTACGCATGCTCATGTCAGATCGACAGTTATACGCTCCTATACTCTGCATCTTCGAAAGAGCCCCAAGAAAACTATTATACGTGCCTTTGGTCCTTTTCTCCTCAGATGATTTGTCAGATTAGTGTAAATCCTGACTGTCGGGTCATCCCTCGCTGTCCACGTCCCATATCGTCTTTTGTTTTAGCGAGAGATTACTGAAGATGCTGATAATTCCCGACCCGTGGCGGCTGCCCCGTCACATGGCCTAGGCTGGCCACTCGGTTTACCATCAGACGAGCATCAGCAGTGTGACAAGTGCATCCAATCTTTTTGGGGTGCCAGGCATCTCTTTGCAAAGCGAACATCTGTCCTGATGGCTGCCCGCTGCCAATTATGGCAGAATGTCCACATGGCTAGAGAGGGAGGTTGACACATCCTCGTATTGATGTTCCTCTCATATTCCCACAATAATGAGCAGGAGGCATGTGCTGCTCCCCCGAGGCGATGCAAAACTAAGGTCTCTCTCTCGCTCTCTCTATCTCTTTAGTCAACTTTGGGCCTGACGAGACTTTACTTTTGATATAATATACAGGTTTGAGGGATATCAGAAAGGACTATGGTCAACATTGTATTTTAATGCCGAACAGTGAGTCTCAAGGTCTGGCATACACAATATCTGAGATCACAATTCAATAAATAACTACTCATGAACTGCTTGTGGACCTTCAATGAACCCCGGGTTGAATGGTACTTTTGTGGTTAAAGGGTTATTTAATAGTCTCTTGTGCTATTTTCTACAGCAGTCACTTGCAGCACACCTTGTAAACATAATCCATGGTTGTTGTGGCAGTTTTGAAATAATAGCTCTGTCAGTGCAATTCATGGCTTAAGTGAAGTGGTACCGGAATATGTTTGAGCCTCACATTACATCAAACTCGGACTCCCGAGTGGCGCAGCGGTCGAAGGCACTGCATCTCAGTGCAAGAGGCATCACTACAGCCCCTGGTTCGAATCCAGGCTATATCGCATCCTGCCGTGATTGGGAGTCCCATAGGGCGGCGCACAATTGGCCCCAGCATCGTCCGGGTTTGGCTGGGGAAGGCCGTCATTGTAAATAAGAATTTGTTCTTAACTGACTTGCCTAGTTAAGTAACATTTTTTTTAAAAGCTGCCAATTCAAGGGTGCAAAATCCTGGAAACATATAATAAGGTTTCGCAAGCTTCCTTAAACATATCATGCCGAGCTGTTATGTCATGGATTGAATCACATCACATGAAACGGGCAAAGGAATCAAGCACAGGGCCAAGGACAAGCATACATTGATAGCCAAATAATATATTGTCATGGAGTGGGAATCTGTTTTGACTGCAGAACTCCAAGTGGAGAAGTTGTCTCTAATGTGGCCTATCAGAGAAATGAATGGAGCTTCAGTCGACAGATGAGTGGAAAAAGGCTTTGCTGACCAAATTTAGTTGTTGAAGAGGCCCTGTTTTTGCAGTAGAGCAAAAAGGAGTGCAGATTATGCCTTTGAGAAATTCTAGTGCTGACATTTTAGTTCCTATTTATTAACTTTTTCCCCTGCATTTGCTTATCGAGGTCTGCCAAGGGCACCGACGTGAAAGCCCAACGTTGGCCTCCCAACGTTGGCAAATCACTTTATCTGTGAGCTGTTGTCACCGCCAACATGGTCAAATGTTTGTTTTTGTCACTCCTCACCGCAACATGCTACCTCTAACAACTGCCAAAAAACTGATGTGCAATCTGTGAGTGGTCTCTAAACAAAGGATTTGTTGTGGATGCTGGATAATTTCACACACAGGAGAGTTGTGTCTAGGAGAGCCTGAAAACGAGGAAGGAAAGTGAGGGAAGAGGCGGATATGGCTGGATTGGGCGCTAGACTTGAACCTAAAGAACAATCAACAGTGTTTCTATTAATATTTTCGTTTCCAGTTAAAACCTTCTCTTTGCTGTAATTTGACTGGTGTAAATGTGAAGAATAAACATAGCCCGTTACACTAGCTGGATTAATACTGCCTATAAGCCATTGATTCAGATGGCTGAAACCACATTAACAACCAAGTCTTGGTGTTGACTCCTTGCCAACTTTGAACAGTTAGAGTCCCACTGTGTTCTGTCTTGTTTACCGGGAGGTGGTCTGCTAATCATAGCTTGGTACTGAAGGTGACACTTGGAGCTGGGCTAGATCTTTAGAGCCGTCTTCTTTCATCTGAACCAAACCAATCCAACTCTGTTTGTGGGTTTACTGTTTGGAAAGGGCACACTCCAGGTGTGCACCGTTCCTCCACACAGATTCACTCCCTAGGGAAAGATGCGTGCGATAACTGCGTACAGAGATTCAAATCTTGCCTTGCACCTTCAGAGATTTACCATTTGAAAATGAAGGTGTTTTTTCAGAGGGCGGGCAGCAGCGTAGAGCGGGAGATAAGAGTAAACCTAGGCCTCATTGAAAAACAGGGAGCTGCAGCCTCTCTTGGTCATGGTCCAGTCATCAGGTGAGTGCAGAGGGAGCAGGCAGTTCAAAGGCAAAGGGAAGGAGTGCGTAGGGAGCAGCCAGTTTAAAGGCAAAGGGAGGGAGTGCAGAGGGAGCAGGCAGTTCATAGGGAGGGAGCGTTTGAAACCAGTTGAGGGTTAAGACGGCAGAAAGATTCACCCCCTCAATTAATTTGCTGTCACCATTTTTAAGTGTTTGGTCAGCCTTGGGGTGGCAGGTAGCCTAGTGATTAGAGCATTGGGCCAGTAACTGAAAGGTTGCTAGATCGAATCCCTGAGCTGACAAGGAGACAATCTGTCGTTCTGCCCCTGAACAAGGGGCCGTCATTGTAAATAAGAATTTGTTCTAAACTGACTTGCCTAGTTAAATAAAATAAAATTGATTATGATTACAAGAGCCTGAATAAATATGGTCAGAATTCCGATGTATAGGTCGCAGAACAACCTGCCAGGCATACGGCTGACTCTCATCCCCGCCAAAATTTCACAATGTGAAGGAGTTTGCTGTTTTGACAAGCCTTAACTGTACGCATCATCATGTTATGTTAATTAGTTACCATCAAACCTCTGCAAAACACACAATTTGGTTCCCAGCTGTGTCTGCCACCGCACTGCAACAAAGATATGAGTCAATTCTGTATCAGATGTGAACATTGGCAGTTGCAGGTTTTTGATTTGCGATCCCCTCTGATATCTCCTTGGCTCGAACATTCAAATTTTCCCAGCATGCCCCTCTTAAGAACATATCCCTGCCAGGCAGGTTTTCTTCCTTCTCTTTTCCTCTGGCTCTTCAGCTGCAAGGCTCTGTACTGACTGTCAAACCTCAAAGCTGTTTACTTGGAGTGATAAACAAGATAGATATTGGAGTGCTCGAGATGATTGTTGAGATTGCTGTTCATGATCCAGAGGCAAGGAGTGCCTGTCACTCAATATAGTTGCTTTCCGTTGCATAGAGCCATCACTGGATTGTTGTGTTTGAAGGTGTTAACCACACTCTTTGACAATCTGAGAAATGTATTCAAGACTAGATGGATGAAGAGCTATGCACCAATCCAGGTTAGCTATATGTGCTAAACAAGATGATTCTCCATAAGTTACATACAAGTTTACATACAACAGTTCATTAAAACACATTGAGTGTTATAGAGAAGTAATTTCTTAAATGCTCTTTCAGAGCATGTGTTTGTACTCAAAACATTTTCGCTATATGGCCTTGAAGGATTAGGAGCATTTAGAGCTAACCGCTCTTGTTTAGCAGTCATCCACTCCAGCGCAGTGCTTAATAGAAGTTGCCATGGCAGACGGCATCTGTGTGGAATTAATAAATAATGTCTTAGCCGAAGTAGTTCACACAGGCTCCTCCATTTTCCTCTATCAGAGCTACAAAGCTGGCGAGAGTATTACAGAATCAGTGCTTATTACTAGTCACGGCTGAACCTTTCTGATTTGCTACACTCACTCATTACTCGGCTTTGTGCGAGTGCTAGGGCAAGCTCAATTCACATTCCTCATACCCTCTCATTTATATGGGGGAATTAATCAGAGTCACTGAAATGGATCATAGTCTTAAAAACCCTTGTGCAGTACAATTTTCAAGCTCTCTCAAAAGATTATGGAACCAAAGAATATGGAGTGAATTTTTATAATTTTCCTGATGCTTAATATACAGTTGGCTGGATGAGAAATACTCTTGAGTGCAATAGCCTTTGTCTTTAGATAAGATGCATCACCACATTGTCCATATACATCAGCGATCACCAACCTTTTCGGAGTCGAGGTCACTTTCGGAATCAAAAAGCAAGCGGAGATCTACCGCTCAGATTATTGTTTTTAACAGGACTTAAAAAATGTTAGCCTATGCAACATTAACCTAATAAAAATTGTTCTGTAGGAATTATGTTTGTGCAGTAAGCCTAACCTGATGGTGAAACTTGAGTCGCACCAGGTTTTCTATGCCTAATGCACAAATTCATGTTGTTCCTATGACCAGAGAAGGTGAAATATTCCTCGCTATAAAAATAGACACGACAAGCTGCTAATAATGAAAATTCATGCCTACTGAAACATTAATTGTAGCTGCAGTGTTGGTTGTAGTGCGAGTGGAAGTAGGAGAAGCACGTCTTATGTTTTGCAAAAGTATTGAATAAAAACAGTGTTGACTGTTGAAATCTCATGTAGGCTATTATCAAACTTTTCTGTGGTGTTGTGGAAGCTGTAGGCTCAGTGATTTAAGCTATCCGATTAGCCAGTGCAGTAGGCACACTTGATTTAGCTTGATTCAGCTCCCTTCAGGCAAATGAAATGGTTCAAAATGAGAACTTTGCCTACCCGGTATGCAGGGCTTCTGAATCAAGTGCATCTACCTCCAACAGCACAAGGAGCGCAAGGCTTTATCGTTAACTATTCTACAGAAATGTTTAATGATTGACCAGGAACGCCGCAATCGACCGGCTGGTGGCCACTGATCTACCTTAAATTTCAATGATTGAAATTTTGAAATTGCATTTGCCCCAATGTGTTACAGTGCACATGATGGAACTATAGTATAAAAACAAACCGACAACCTCTGACCTCGCAGATAAATCATGAACTGTTCATAAAGTTTATTCCTTTTATCTGTTGATTACAGGGTCAAGGCAAAGAAAGGGGTGAATCTTCTGCAAACCAAGTCAAAGAATGCCCAGTGGACTGTGGACTGGGAGGTGCAGTCCGGGGCGAAGCATTCCATCACCACCATCAACGTGAACAAGAACAAAGGAGTACAAGCCGGGTAAGTCAACAGCCTTGTGACTAAACACAAACCATCTAACTTAAACACCACAGAGTGAGTGAGGTGGTCGTGCCCAGTAAAAACTTTAAGATGGTTTGTTCTTTGAAAGACGATACGAGACATCTTCAAAACATCCTATTTACAATAGACCCATTTGCAATATACTGTAGATATGGATCCAGTTTAGGGTATCTGTCCAAAAAATCTTTGGATATGCTTTGTTAAATAAATTGCTTAAATGCAAAGCCATATAAAATATATTTAGATAAGGTATGATACGCTTAAAATATATGCTTACACCAAAGATTTCAACATTTTTCCCTGCTTGGCAGAAAGCTGATTGGGGGACCACTACATTAAACTGTAGTTTTCAAATGCATCCTTTTTACAGCTTGATTATCAACTTCAGTGATGGATCCATTTTATGTGTAGACAAAACCAATAGAAAAATGGCAAAATTATATGTACAGTTTAACTTTTATATGTCGCTGCATTACAGTGCCATGGAGATGGGATTCTGTCATTGCCAAATATGGCAGCAATATCTTTGCCTGTCACTGGGCAAAGGTAACCATGATTATATCAAATGTTATTTGTCACATGCGCCGAATACAACATGTGTAGACCTTACCGTGAAATGCTTATTTACAAGCCCTTAACCAACAATGTAGTTTTAAGAAAATATTTACTAAATAATCCAAAGAAAAAAGGGATATAGGGGGTACCGGTATCAAGTCAATGTGCAGGGGTACAGGTTAGTCGAGGTAATTTGTACATGTAGGTAGGGGTAAAGTGACTATGCATAGATAATAAACAGGGAGTAGCAGCAGTGTAAACACAAAGGGGGGGTCAATGCAAATAGTCTGAGTGGCCATTTGATACATTTTTCAGCAGCCTTATGGCTTGGGGTAGAAGCTGTTAAGGAGCCTTTTGGAGCTAGACTTGGTGCTCCGTTACCGCTTGCCGTGCAGTGGCAGATGGAATCATTTATGACTTGGGTGACTGGAGTCTGACAATTTTTTGGGCCTTCCTATGGCACTGCCTAGCATATAGGTCCTGGATGGCAGAAAGCTTAGCCCCAGTGATGAACTACCCTCTGTAGCACCTTACCGAGCAGTTGCCATACCAGGCGGTGATGCAAACGGTCACGATACTTTTGATGGTGCAGCTGTAGAACTTTTTGAGGATCTGGGTAACCATGCCAAATCATTTCAGTCCCCTGAGGCGGAAAAATCCTTGTTGTGCCCTCTTCGCAACTATCTTGGTGTGTTTGGACAATGATAGTGTTGTGTTTGGACTATCATTAAATGTGATGACTCTTATTTTATCAAATCAATTCTCTATGTGTAATTATTATTACCTGATTAAACTAATCATGTAAACTTTAATTAACCAGGAAATCGGGGCACCACGGGAAAATGTTTATGGAGTCTCTATTTCCTGAATCGACTCTTCAGAAATTGTCATATCTTATCGATTAGTCTTCTATTAATGTATCGTTATTACCTCATCAATTCTCATTACTGAACGTTGCAAACCCTTGGATATCTGCACGAACCCTAGCCTAAATGATGAATCGGCAATATACAAATTGGCTTAATTATTTATTTACTAACTAAATAATCACAAAAATACATAACAAACAAAGAGTAGATATTGGTTACTAACACAATGCATTGACAAGTCCCTAGTGGGCTAAACTGGTATGACTGCTTGCTAGACAATTGAAAGGGGTGGAGCCAGAAAAGAGCGGGAGAGACAAAATGGATTGACAACACACAGTTGTTAATTACAATTGACGTCGGAAGTTTAGATACACTTAGGTTGGAGTCATTAAAACTAGTTTTTCAACCACTCCACACATTTCTTGTTAACAAATTATAGTTTTGGCAAGTCGGTTAGGACATCTACTTTGTGCATGACACAAGTCATTTTTACAACAATTGTTTACATACAGATTATTTCACTTATAATTCACTGTATCACAATTCCTGTGGGGCAGAAGTTTACATGCAGCAAGGTGACTGTTCCTTTAAACAGCTTGGAATTATGTCAATTATCTCAAATTATGTCATGGCTTTAGAAGCTTCTGATAGGTTAATTGATATCATTCGAGTCAATTGGCGATGTACCTTTGGATGTTTTTCAAGGTCTACCTTCAAGGTCTACCTGCCTCTTGCTTGACATCATGGGAAAATCAAAAGAAATCAGCCAAGATCTCAGAAAAAAATTGTAGACCTCCACAAGTCTGGTTCATCCTTGGGAGCAATTTCCAAACACCTGAAGGTACCACGTTCATCTGTACAAACAATAGTAGGCAAGTATAAACACCATGGGACCACGCAGCCGTCATACTGCTCAGGAAGGAGACACATTCTATACTTTGGTGCGAAAAGTGCAAATCAATCCCAGAACAACAGCAAAGGACTTTGTGAAGATGCTGGAGGAAACAGGTACAAAGTATCTATATCCACAGTTAAACGAGTCCTATATCAACGTAACCTGAAAGGCCGCTCAGCAAGGAAGAAGCCACTGCTCAAAAACCACCATAAAAAAAGCCAGACTACGGTTTGCAACTGCACATGAGGACAAAGATAGTGCTTTCTGGAGAAATGTCCTCTGGTCTGATGAAACAAAAATAGAACCGTTTGGCCATAATCACCATCGTTATGTTTAGAGGAAAAAAGGGGAAGCTTGCAAGCCCTAGAACACCATTCCAACCGTGAAGTACAGGGGTGGCAGCATCATATTGTGGGGGTGCTTTGCTGCAGGAAAATTCTGTGGATATATTGAAGCATCACCTCAAGACATCAGTCTGGAAGTTAAAGCTTGGTCGCAAATGGGTCTTCAAATGGACAATGACCCTAAGCATACTTCCATAGTTATGTTTTAAGGAGAACTAAGTCAAGGTATTGGAGGTGTTATGGTGAGTGAATGAGGACCCAAAAGCGAACTAACTTAAACTGAGCTTCTTTAATAACCAAACATAGGTAGGCTCAGATAGACCGGCAGATTCCGACAGGACAGGACAAGGTTACAGCAAACATGACGATAGTCTGGCTCAGGCATGAAACACAACAAACAAGAATCCGACAAGGACAGGAACAGAAACAGAGAGAGATATAGGGACCTAATCAGAGGGAAAAAGGGAACAGGTGGGAAACGGGGTGAATGGGTAGTTAGAGGAGACAAGGAACAGCTGGGGGAAAGCGGGGGAGAAAAGGTAACCTAACAACGACCAGCAGAGGGAGACAGGGTGAAGGGAAAGGACAGAGACAAGACACAGCATGACAGTACATGACAGTACCCCCCCACTCACCGAGCGCCTCCTGGCGCACTCGAGGAGGAAACCTGGCGGCAACGGAGGAAATCCTCGATCAGCGCACGGTCCAGCACGTCCCGAGAGGGAACCCAACTCCTCTCCTCAGGACCGTACCCCTCCCAATCTACGAGGTACTGGTGACCACGGCCCCGAGGACGCATGTCCAAAATTCTACGGACCCTGTAGATGGGTGCGCCCTCGACAAGGATGGGGGGGGGGGGGGGGGGGAGACGAGCGGGGGCGCGAAGGACGGGCTTGATGCAGGAGACATGGAAGACCGGGTGGACGCGACGAAGGTATCGCGGAAGAAGAAGTCGAACTGCGACAGGATTAATGACCCGAGAAATACGGAACGGACCAATGAACCGCGGGGTCAACTTGCGAGAAGCCGTCTTAAGGGGAAGGTTCTGAGTGGAGAGCCAAACTCTCTGACCGCGACAATATCTAGGACTCTTAGTTCTACGCTTATTAGCAGCCCTCACAGTCTGCGTCCTATAACGGCAAAGTGCAGACCTGACCCTCTTCCAGGTGCGCTCGCAACGTTGGACAAAAGCCTGAGCGGAGGGGACGCTGGACTCGGCGAACTGAGATGAGAACAGCGGAGGCTGGTACCCGAGGCTACTCTGAAAAGGAGATAGCCCGGTCGCAGACGAAGGAAGCGAGTTGTGGGCGTATTCTGCCCAGGGGAGCTGTTCTGACCAAGACGCAGGGTTACGAAAAGAAAGACTGCGTAAGATGCGACCAATAGTCTGATTGGCCCGTTCTGCTTGACCGTTAGACTGGGGGTGAAAGCCGGAAGAGAGACTGACGGAAGCCCCAATCAAACGGCAAAACTCCCTCCATAATTGAGACGTGAATTGCGGACCTCTGTCCGAAACGACGTCTGACGGAAGGCCATGAATTCTGAAAACATTCTCGATGATGATTTGTGCCGTCTCTTTAGCAGAAGGAAGCTTAGCAAGGGGAATGAAATGAGCCGCCTTAGAGAACCTATCGACAACCGTAAGAATAACAGTCTTCCCCGCTGACGAAGGCAGTCCGGTGACAAAATCTAAGGCGATGTGAGACCACGGTCGAGAGGGAATAGGAAGCGGCCTGAGACGGCCGGCAGGAGGAGAGTTACCGGACTTAGTCTGCGCGCAGACCGAACAAGCAGCCACGAAACGACGCGTGTCATGCTCCCGGGTGGGCCACCAAAAACGCTGGCGAATGGAAGCAAGCGTACCCCGAACGCCAGGGTGGCCGGCTAACTTGGCAGAGTGAGCCCACTGAAGAACGGCCAGACGAGTAGGAACGGGAACGAAAAGAAGGTTCCTAGGACAAGCGCGCGGCGACGGAGTGTGAGTGAGCGCTTGTTTTACCTGCCTCTCAATTCCCCAGACAGTCAACCCGACAACACGCCCCTCAGGGAGAATCCCCTCGGGGTCAGTGGAGGCTACTGAAGAACTGAAGAGACGAGACAAAGCATCAGGCTTGGTGTTCTTAGAGCCCGGACGATAAGAAATCACGAACTCGAAACGAGCGAAAAACAGCGCCCAACGCGCCTGACGCGCATTAAGTCGTTTGGCAGAACGGATGTACTCAAGGTTCCTATGGTCAGTCCAAACGACAAAAGGAACGGTCGCCCCCTCCAACCACTGTCGCCATTCGCCTAGGGCTAACCGGATGGCGAGCAGTTCGCGGTTACCCACATCATAGTTACGTTCCGACGGCGACAGGCGATGAGAAAAATACGCGCATGGGTGGACCTTGTCGTCAGAGAGGGAGCGCTGAGAAAGGATGGCTCCCACGCCCACCTCTGACGCGTCAACCTCGACAACGAACTGTCTAGAGACGTCAGGTGTAACAAGGATAGGAGCGGATGTAAAACGATTCTTGAGGAGATCAAAAGCTCCCTGGGCGGAAACGGACCACTTAAAGCACGTCTTGACAGAAGTAAGGGCTGTGAGAGGAGCTGCCACCTGACCGAAATTACGGATGAAACGACGATAGAAGTTCGCGAAGCCGAGAAAGCGCTGCAGCTCGACGCGTGACTTAGGGACGGGCCAATCAATGACAGCTTGGACCTTAGCGGGATCCATCTTAATGCCTTCAGCGGAAATAACAGAACCGAGAAATGTGACGGAGGAGGCATGAAAAGTGCACTTCTCAGCCTTCACAAAAAGACAATTCTCTAAAAGGCGCTGGAGGACACGTCGAACGTGCTGAACATGAATCTGGAGTGACGGTGAAAAAATCAGGATATCGTCAAGGTAAACGAAAACAAAGATGTTCAGCATGTCTCTCAGGACATCATTGACTAATGCCTGAAAGACAGCTGGAGCGTTAGCGAGGCCGAAAGGAAGAACCCGGTATTCAAAGTGCCCTAACGGAGTGTTAAACGCCGTCTTCCACTCGTCCCCCTCCCTGATGCGCACGAGATGGTAAGCGTTACGAAGGTCCAACTTAGTGAAAAACCTGGCTCCCTGCAGGATCTCGAAGGCTGAAGACATAAGAGGAAGCGGATAACGATTCTTCACTGTTATGTCATTCAGCCCTCGATAATCTATGCAGGGGCGCAGAGACCCGTCCTTCTTCTTGACAAAAAAAAACCCCGCTCCGGCGGGAGAGGAGGAGGGGACTATGGTACCGGCGTCAAGAGCTACAGACAAATAATCTTCGAGAGCCTTACGTTCGGGAGCCGACAGAGAGTATAGTCTACCCCGGGGGGGGGGTGGTTCCCGGAAGGAGATCAATACTACAATCATACGACCGGTGTGGAGGAAGAGAGGTGGCCCTGGACCGACTGAACACCGTGCGCAGATCGTGATATTCCTCCGGCACCCCTGTCAAATCACCAGGCTCCTCCTGTGAAGAAGAGACAGAGGAAACAGGAGGGATAGCAGACATTAAACATTTCACATGACAAGAGACGTTCCAGGAGAGGATAGAATTACTAGACCAATTAATGGAAGGATTATGACAAACTAGCCAGGGATGGCCCAAAACAACAGGTGTAAAAGGTGAACGAAAAATTAAAAAAGAAATGGTTTCACTATGATTACCAGAAACAGTGAGGGTTAAAGGTAGCGTCTCACGCTGAATCCTGGGGAGAGGACTACCATCCAGGGCGAACAAGGCCGTGGGCTCCTTTAACTGTCTGAGAGGAATGTCATGTTCCCGAGCCCAGGTCTCGTCCATAAAACAGCCCTCCGCCCCAGAGTCTATTAAGGCACTGCAGGAAGCTGACGAACCGGTCCAGCGTAGATGGACCGACAAGGTAGTGCAGGATCTTGAAGGAGAGACAGGAGTAGTAGCGCTCACCAGTAGCCCTCCGCTTACTGACGAGCTCTGGCCTTTTACTGGACATGAAGTGACAAAATGACCAGCGGAACCGCAATAGAGACAGAGGCGGTTGGTGATTCTCCGTTCCCTCTCCTTAGTCGAGATGCGGATACCTCCCAGCTGCATGGGCTCAGCACCCGAGCCGGCAGAGGAAGATGGTAGTGATGCGGAGAGGGAGGCGACGGAGAGCGCGAGCTCCTTTCCACGAGCTCGGTGACGAAGATCAACCCGTCGCTCAATGCGAATAGCGAGTTCAATCAAGGAATCCACGCTGGAAGGAACCTCCCGGGAGAGAATCTCATCCTTTACCTCTGCGCGGAAACCCTCCAGAAGACGAGCGAGCAAGGCCGGCTCGTTCCAGCCACTGGAGACAGCAAGAGTGCGAAACTCAATAGAGTAGTCTGTTATGGATCGATTGCCTTGACATAGGGAAGACAGGGCCCTGGAAGCCTCCTCCCCAAAAACAGATCGATCAAAAACCCGTATCATCTCCTCCTTAAAGTCCTGATACTGGTTAGTACACTCAGCCCTTGCCTCCCAGATTGCCGTGCCCCACTCACGAGCCCGTCCAATAAGGAGAGATATGACGTAGGCGACACGAGCAGTGCTCCTGGAGTAAGTGTTGGGCTGGAGAGAAAACACAATATCACACTGGGTGAGGAACGAGCGGCATTCAGTGGGCTCCCCAGAGTAACACGGCGGGTTATTGATTCTGGGCTCCGGAGATTCGAAAGCCCTGGAAGTGGCCGGTGGATCGAGGCGGAGATGGTGAACCTGTTCTGTGAGGTTGGAGACTTGGGTGGCCAGGGTCTCAACGGCATGTTGAGCAGCAGACACTTCCTGCTCGTATCTGCCTAGCATCGCTCCCTGGATCCCGACGGCTGAGTGGAGAGGATCCGAAGTCGCTGGGTCCATTCTTGGTCGGATTCTTCTGTTATGGTGAGTGAATGAGGACCCAAAAGCGAACTAACTTAAACTGAGCTTCTTTAATAACCAAACATAGGTAGGCTCAGATAGACCGGCAGATTCCGACAGGACAGGACAAGGTTACAGCAAACATGACGATAGTCTGGCTCAGGCATGAAACACAACAAACAAGAATCCGACAAGGACAGGAACAGAAACAGAGAGAGATATAGGGACCTAATCAGAGGGAAAAAGGGAACAGGTGGGAAACGGGGTGAATGGGTAGTTAGAGGAGACAAGGAACAGCTGGGGGAAAGCGGGGGAGAAAAGGTAACCTAACAACGACCAGCAGAGGGAGACAGGGTGAAGGGAAAGGACAGAGACAAGACACAACATGACAGTACATGACAGGAGGGCCATCACAAAGAACTGACCTCAATCCAATAGAAAATACAGTGGGGGAACAAGTATTTGATACACTGCCGATTTTTCAGGTTTTCCTACTTACAAAGCATGTAGAGGTCTGTCATTTTTATCATAGGTACACTTCAACTGTGAGAGACAGAATCTAAAACAAAAATCCAGAAAATCACATTGTTAATTTTAAAGTAATTCATTTTTTAAACATTCATGAACATACAATCAGTGCTAATTAATAATAGTGCTAACCATATCATCTGCATACAGAAAAATATGAAGGGATTTAATACAAAGGCCAATATTATTCATATGAATAGTAAAGAGAACTGGTCCCAATTCTGACCCCTGTGGTACACCTAATATCCAGGAAACTAGACTCAATACCATCAGAATGGACACATTGTGTCCTGTCTGTCAGATATTTCTTAAGCCATTTGCAAAACTTATTGTCCAGGCCCATTTCAGACAGTTTTTGAATAAGTAGGGAATGTTCAATGGTATTGAATGCCTTGGAAAAGTCTAGAAATATGGCAGCACAATGACATTTATGATCTATGCAATATATAACACATTATCTAAAACAAGCATAACAGCTGAAACAGCATTGCCAAATATATTAGAGAAAGGAGATAGGAATCTCATTGGTGTACAAAACACCCCACCCAGCATATTATCAACCAATTAATAAAATGTTGTCATGCTGTGTCATGCAGTTGCTAAACTAACCATCACACAATTCCTTCTCAAAGTCGGGATATGAGTCGAGAAAATGTCCTATTTTCCTCAAAAGTACGTATTGTCACGATTCCAAAGCCATACAATATTAGAGATATCAAGTTTATTATCTGCAATGTTGTTCTTCTTGTTGATGAAATTCATGCTTATGTAAAACCCATCATGGTAGATATCCCAGCTAGCACAGTGGATCTGGGTCGATTCCAGCCAAGAGTCAGACTCGGCCGACGTCATGTGGCTAGGATGCGAGGATTGAGCTCAGGCCGATTCCGGTGAGAGTTATCTGGCCCAAATGTATTACTTGGGGCTCGGGCCTACAGGGCATTTTTACTCTGATTAAATGTCAGGAATTGTGAAAAACTGAGTTTACATACACCTTAGCCAAATACATTTAAACATCCGACTTCAACTGTATATTCATCTAAATGCTAATCCTATGCACATGAATGGCCGCTCATTCGAGAATAAATGCAATGTATATATTTATGCCCATATGTTGTTGTTGTCTTCTCTGTGAGAATCGCCGGCCCATCTGCTGGAGAGTCAGTTCATCAGAGTCTCTGGTTAACTTCCCCATAGGTCATAATGTATTTCGTAGTTGTTGCTTTCTCAGCGGCTCTGGATAGTGTCTGTTGTAATGGATACGTCAGGTGTACAGATGGTTGTTGCATAGAATAGATGCTTCCGTGGTTGTCGGTATTCTCGTACTAGACTTTTGTAATTTCTAGCTGCAGAGTAGTAATTATACGTCTAGTGTTTGCTCTTGTTCTGTAGTGATCGATTAGTCTCAGAGTTGAACCATTTCCAGCCGTGTAGCCAAAACTACAGCTGTATGGTCTCCGTGACCTATAGAGTTGTAGTTCTTAACCATTTCAACATGTAGCATCAGCTCCATATTTTCTGGTCTAATGGCCTATAGAATGGGGACTCCAACATGGGGACTCCATCCCAGCGTTCTCCGACTTCATGTAAATGTTGTAGGACGTGGTTTTACACACTTCTGAGAAAAGGTCAGTTCATGATGCCAACCTAATGTCTATGCTCACTTGGGCGTGGCCATTGATTTGGTTAACTTCATATGAAAACCCATATTTTCTCATTTAGAAGGTTAACATCACATTACATCTTTGCACAAATTGTTCCATGTTTAATCACATACGTTTCACAATATCTAGATGTGAACCCCATAATTAAGAAGTGTACACAACCAAAGACACAATAATGAATGTTTCCTGTCTTTCATGACCTCCTCCCTATCGGCTGTCTCATCGTTGTCGGTCAGGCCTACCACCATTGTGTCATCAGCAAACTTAATGATTGTGTTGGAGTCGTGCTTTGCCACACAGTCGTGGGTGAACAGGGAGTACAGGAGGGGACTAATCACACACCCCTGAGGGGCCCCTGTGTTGAGGATCAGCGTGGAAGATGTGGTGTTGCCTACCCTTACCACCTGGGGATGAACCGTCAGGATGTCCAGGATCCAGTTGCAGAGGGAGGTGATTAGTCCCATGGTCCTTAGCTTAGTGATGAGCTTTGTGGGCACTATGGTGTTGAACACTGAGCTGTAATCAATTAACAGCATTCTCACATAGGTGTTCCTTTTGTCAAGGTGTGCAATGGCAATGTGGAGTGTGATTGAGATTGCGTCATCTGTGGATCTATTGGGGCGGTATGTGAATTGGAGTGTGTCTAGGGTTTCTGGGATAATGGTGTTGATGTGAGCCATGACCAGCCTTTCAGAGCATTTAATTTGTCACTAATGTGTTTTGCCTACATTTTAGAGCCAGGTAGCAGTCTCTGAGGACAAATAGTAGGCAATTTCCTATTTTCATTTGATTTGGCCTTCTAGCTGTTAAAAGTAAATAAAAACGATAGAATCAGGCCCACTTTATCAAGCTAAGTGCAATAACATTAATGCTGGGACCTGTTGGAAAGCACATTTAACTGTGATATAGTTCTGTCTTTTTGTGCCGACATTGGTATATATTTAAGATAATGGACCATGCTGGGCTGCTTTATACATTTGCCCACAAAAGTAGTATGAGTAGATCCGTGCAAAAGATGGTCCCAGTTAAATTACCACATTAAGCCTAATAGGTTTAAAGCCCTCATTTGACATGGTTTGGCATAACATCTAGGCCAATAATTGATCATATTTTCATCTTCAATCACACAGTGTGATCAATCTTCTGGGCGAAGGCGGCGCTTCGAAGCATTTAGCATTTCCTGATAGAGGAAAAGATTACTTTCTTCCATAGCCTGGTTACATGTTCGTTATACAGGGAACTAAGAATAGTGACTGCTTTTAATGTCGACCATGTGATGCTCTGTGTTAAGGATGCCGTTGTTGTATGACAGCATACAGTCATTATGTGTTCATCATAAGTGTAATGAAAACAATATGTACCATGTTAATGTAAAATAAACATGTGAGGACCTGGTGGTTAATTCTTTAAACATAACATACAGTATTTAACCCCTTTTTTTGGTGTAGTCACAAAACTACCTTCATACTTCCCCACTTTTTAATTTATTTATCCGTTACCGGTTACCTTCGGACGAGTGACATTTGTGAGGGTCGTAGAGCAAAATGGAGAACTCCATCGTGTTCGTGAGAATCTCCCCTTTCCACATTGGGTTCCTATTAGTTTGTAGCCTAAATAGTTTGGATGCTACCAGACAGAAGTTGGCACATCGACGGGTACCGACGTCAGACGAGTCTCCTAACACTTGTGGCTTTCTTTGCCACGTTTCATCGCAGATGCAGAAGTACTAGGTGTATTGAGACGGATCCAAGGCAAAATATCTCTAGCTTAAACTGACAGATTTTGATGGGGATTTGTTGTTATGTAACTAAGATTGACGCACAAATGTGTCAATCGACTCTAAGAGGTTAATACCACATTCATAAACATGTACTTCATGGACTTCTGATAGGTGCACACACTCAGGGAATCGAACCAGGTTCTGTAGTAACTCCTCTAGCACTGAGATGCAATGCCTGGTTTGATTCCAGGCTGTATCACAACCGGCCGTGATTGGGAGTCCCATTGGGCGGCGCACATTTGGCCCAGCGTTGTCTGGGTTAGGGTTTGACTGGGTTAGGCTGTCATTGTAAGTAAGAATTTGTTCTTAACTGACTTCCCTAGTTAAATAAGAATAAATAAATACCAGTATCTCACTTGTCTTTTTTTCAAAGATCATTACGCATCCTACCACGGAGTATAAATAATGTTTCAACACTTGTGTTTGGTTGATCTGCAAGTCATCACAAAATAGTCTGAAGGGGACAAGGTTAGCTCTTTTGAATGTGGTGACACAATTGATCCAATTAACAATCTTTGTTGTTTGGCCTTATTTTGCCCCCAAAAGTTTATTTGGATTGCTGCTTAATCATCCCTGAAGTTATTCTAAGCACAGGCCCATTTACACTTAGCCCCAGCACACCACTGCTTAATGCTTTCTTGTTGTCTGGATCCTCCCTCACCTCTTGTTATGCATTGTACTAGGCTATCGATTTTTGCAAATGGCTCCCTAATTATGGCAGTATTCATTTTGTAAATGCAGTGTCCTACCATATCCCCGTGGGGACGAAAGGAAAATCAGATTTGATGGAAATTGATTCTCGGTTAACACGTTGAATAATTCAATTTTAAACAAAGGGTAAAGCAATCAACAGGGTCGAGTTGGCATGCTCTCACGGATGTTGCTCTTGACTTATAATTGTCAATATTGATTCAAAGGAAGAATTGTGGATAGGCACTCTCTGACTAATCAAACTCAAATTAAATCAAATGTTATTTGTCACATGTGCCGATTACAACATGTGTAGACCTTACAGTGAAATGCTTACTTTCATGCCCTTAAACCTCTCTAGGATAGGGGACGCTCGCGTCCCACTTGGCCAAAAACCAGGGAAAATGCAGTGCGGCAAATTCAAATAAATTGATATAAAAATCTAACTTTCATTAAATCACACATGTAAGATACTCAATTAAAGCTACACTTGTTGTGAATCCAGCCAACATGTTAGATTTTAAAAATGCTTTTCGGCGAAAGCATAAGAAGCTATTATCTGATGATAGCACAAATGTAAACAAAGAGGGTAGCATATTTCAACCGTGCAGGCGCTACACAAAACGCAGAAATAAAATATAAAACATGCCTTACCTTTGAAGAGCTTCTTTTGTTGGCACTCCAATATGTCCCATAAACATCACAATTGGTCCTTTTAATTCCGTTCGATTAATTCCGTCCATATATATCCAATATGTCCATTTATTTGACGCGTTTGATCTAGAAAACAGCTTCCAAAATGTGCAACGTCACTACAAAATATTTTCAAAGTTGCCTATAAACTTTGCCAAAATATTTCAAACTACTTTTGTAATACAACTTTAGGTATTTTTAAATGTTAATAATCGATCAAATTGAATGCGGGTCTATCTGATTTCAATAGAGGACGAGAGGAAACTAACGCTACTTTTCATGTCTTGGCCAATTCTAAACAATATTACGCAGTTCCTAGATGGGCTACTTCTTCATTGCACAAATGAATAACCTCAACCAAATTCCAAAGACTGGTGACATCCAGTGGAAGCTGTAGGAACTGAAGACAAGTTCCTATGAAATATCCTTTGCCAATGAGAACTCAGTGAACAGACAGAGACCAAAAAAACAATGGCATTCTCACATAGGTGTTCGTTTTGTCCAGGTGTGAAAGAGCAGTGTGGAGTGCAATAGAGATTGCATCATCTCTGGATCTGTTGGGGTGGTATTCAAATTGGAGTGTGTCTAGAGTTTCTGAGATAATTGTGTTGATGTGAGCCATGTCCAGCCTTTCAAAGCATTTCATGGCTACAGTTGTGAGTGCTGCTGGTCGGTAGTCATTTAGGCAGGTTACCATAGTGTTATTGGGTACAGGTATTATGCTGGTCTGCTTGAAACATTTTGGTATTACAGACTCAGACAGGGAGAGGTTGAAAAGTTCAGTGAAGACACTTGCTAGTTGGTCAGCGCATGCTCGGAGTACATGTCCTGGTAATCCGTCTGGCCCTGCGGCCTTGTGAATGTTGACTTGTTTAAAGGTCTTACTCACACAGTCGTCCGGAACAGCTGATGCTCTCATGTATGTTCCAGTGTTCTTGCCTCGAAGCGAGCATATAAGTGATTTAGCTCACCTGGTAGGCTTGTGTCACTGGGCAGCTCTCGGCTGTGCTTCCCTTTGTAGTCTTTAATAGTTTGCAAGCCCTGCCACATCTGACAACCGTCAGAGCCGGTGTAGTACGGTTTGGTCTTTGTCCTGTATTGACACTTTGCCTGTTTGATGGTTTGTCGGAGGGCATTGAGGGATTTCTTATACACTTCCGGGTTAGAGTCCCGCTCCTTGATAGCAGCAGCTCTACCCTTTAGTTGAGTGCGAATGTTGCCTGTAATCCATGGATTCTGATTGGAATATGTACGTACAGTCACTTGGTGACGACGTCATCGATGCACTTATTGATGAAGCCAGTGACTGATGTGGTGTACTCCTCAATGCCATCGGGAAGAATTCCGGAACATATTCCAGTCTGTGCTAGCAAAGCATTCCTGTAGTTTAGCATCTGTTTCATCTGACCACTTTTTTATAGACCGAGTCACTTGTGCTTCCTGCTTTAATTTCTGCTTGTAAGCAGGAATCAGGAGGATAGAATTATGGTCAGATTTGCCATAATGTACATAATAAGTTACAAAAATTGTGAAAAAACAAACAAAATGGCACAGTTGGTTAAGAGCCAATAAAACGGCATCCATCCTCTCCGGCGCCATCTTGAATACATCTTTTGACTGCCACATTTGTCTTTGCCTAGTCTATAGGGTTATGCAGTAGCGATTTTAGCATGTAAATGTTGGAGGGGCAAACCCACTACACAACACATCACTAAACAATACATTCATTGCACTATAACGGTGACCAACAGGTCCCACACACAGTTAGATCCTACATGAAGCTATCCCAACAGCAGAGTCCCAACAACAGCAGTCCCATCACCTTACCACTGCTACACCTGGCTATCAGCGGAGCCTTGTCTGGCAGCGAAACAGTTAATTGATCCTCATTTACAGCCTTTTTAAAAAACATAGCTGATATGGCTAACTTGCTCAAACAAATGTGGTTTCTACTGACAATTTAGATGTGCAAACTACGGCATAAGCGGACGATGAGCGGATAAGAGGCATTCCGTCATTTCGATTAGGACATTAATGAGCAAGATAGGACGGACATAGTCAATATAACTATTTTTTCAACACCAAGTCAGAACAGTAGGCGAAATTAGGGGGGGAATTGGGACCAAATTATTAGGGTGAGGCACATGGGCTACTAACAGCTTACTACACAACATACACTTAGTATTACTTTCTTAGCTACAGTATACATATCTCCCAGGCATATTACGTAATTTATGCAGCAGCATACAATACATTTTTGGACTCACCTTGTTGTGCTGTATTCACTTGAACAGGAAGGTGGCGCGGCGGTCCTACGTGGGCAATTTTTTAGCCATTCTTTGTCATCAAAGTCAGGCATTCTCTGGATTTATGGTGCATTCAAGACAGCTGGATGACGTCAGTGATCTTCAGGTCGGAGCTCTAGAAAAACCCAGGCCCTGCATGTCCCCAGGCACCCTCATTTGTTGACTTCTGTGATCGAAAAAGCCTTGGTTTCATGCATTTCAACATCAGAAGCCTCCTCCATAAGTTTGTTTTATTCACTGCTTTAGCACACTCTGCTAACCCTGTTGTCCTTGCCGTGTCTGAATCCTGGCTTAGGAAGGCCACCAAAAATTCTGAGATTTCCATACCCAACTATAACATTTTCCGTCAAGATAGAACCACCAAAGGGGGAGGAGTTGCAGTCTACTGCAGAGATAGCCTGCAAAGTAATGTCATACTTTCCAGGTCCATACCCAAACAGTTCGAACTACTAATTTTAAAAATAAGTCTCTCACTGTTGCCACCTGCTCCCGACCCCTCTCAGCTCCCAGCTGTGCCCTGGACACCATTTGTGAATTGATCGCCCCCCATCTAGCTTCAGAGTTTGTTATGTTAGGTGACCTAAACGGGGATATGCTTAACACCCCGGCAGTCCTACAATCTAGATGCCCTCAATCTCACACAAATCATCAAGGAACCCACCAGGTACAACCCTAAATCTGTAAACAAGGGCAACCTCATAGACATCATCCTGACCAACTGGCCCTCCAAATACACCTCCGCTGTCTTCAACCAGGATCTCAGTGATCACTGCCTCATTGCCTGTATCCGCTACGGATCCGCAGTCAAACGACCACCCCTCATCACTGTCAAACGCTCCCTAAAACACTTCTGCAAGCAAGCCTTTCTAATCGACCTGGCCCATGTCCATGGAGAACAAGAGCACCTCCTCCCAGCTGCCCACTGCACTGAGGCTAGGTGGCACGGTAACCACCGATAAATCCATTATTATCGAAAACTTCAACAAGCATTTCTTAACGGCTGGCCATGCCTTCCTCCTGGCTACTCCAACCTCGGCCAATAGCTCCACCCCCCCCCCCGCAGCTACTTGTCCAAGCCTTTCCATCTTCTCCTTTACCCTAATCCAGATAGCAGATGTTCTGAAAGAGCTGCAAAACCTGGACCCGTACAAATCAGCTGGACTTGACAATCTGGACCGTCTATTTCTGAAACTATCCGCCGCCATTGTCACAACCCCTATTAACCGCCAGTTCACCCTCTTTTTCATATCATCTGAGATCCCCAAGGATTGGAAAGCTGCCACAGTCATCCCCCTCTTCAAAGGGGGAGACACCCTGGACCCAAACTGTTACAGACCTATATCCATCCTGCCCTGCCTATCTAAGGTCTTCGAAAGCCAAGTCAACAAACAGGTCACTGACCATCTCGAATCCCACCGTACCTTCTACGCTGTGCAATCTGGTTTCCGAGCTGGTCACGGGTGCACCTCAGCCACGCTCAAGGTACTAAACGATATCAAAACCGCCATCGATAAAAGACAGTACTATGCAGCCGTCTTCATCGACCTGGCCAAGGCTTTCGACTCTGTCAATCACCAGATTCTTATCGGCAGACTCAGTAGCCTCGGTTTTTCTAATGACTGCCTTGCCTGGTTCACCAACTACTTTGCAGACAGAGTTCAGTGTGTCAAATCGGAGGGCCTGTTGTCCGGTCCTCTGGCAGTCTCTATGGGGGTGCCACAGGGTTCAATTCTCGGGCCGACTCTTTTCTCTGTATATATCAATGATGTTGCTCTTGCTGCGGGCGATTCCCTGATCCACCTACGCAGAAGACACCATTCTGTATACTTCTGGCCCTTCATTGGACACTGTGCTATCTAACATCCAAACGAGCTTCAATGCCATACAACACTCCTTCCGTGGCCTCCAACTGCTCTTAAACGCTAGTAAAACCAAATGCATGCTTTTCAACCGTTCGCTGCCTGCACCCGCACGCCTGACCAGCATCACCACCCTGGATGCTTCCGACCTAGAATATGTGGACATCTATAAGTACCTAGGTGTCTGGCTAGACTGTAAATGCTCCTTCCAGACTCATATCAAACATCTCCAATCTAAAACCAAATCTAGAGTCGGCTTTCTATTCCGCAACAAAGCCTCCTTCACTCACGCCGCCAAGCTTACCCTAGTAAAACTGACTATCCTACCGATCCTCGACTTCGGCGATGTCATCTACAAAATAGCCTCCAATACTCTACTCAGCAAACTGGATGCAGTTTATCACAGTGCCATCCGTGTTGTTACTAAAGCACCTTATACCACCCACCACTGCGACCTATATGCTCTAGTTGGCTGGCCCTCGCTACATATTCATAGCCAGAGCCACTGGCTCCAGGTCATCTACAAGTCCATGCTAGGTAAAGCTCCGCCTTATCTCAGTTCACTGGTCACGATGGCAACACACGCTCCAGCAGGTGTATCTCACTGATCATCCCTAAAGCCAACACCTCATTTGGCCTCCTTTCGTTCCAGTTCTCTGCTGCCTGTGACTGGAACGAATTGCAAAAATCGCTGAATTTGGAGACTTTTATCTCCCTCACCAACTTCAAACATCTGCTATCTGAGCAGCTAACCGATCGCTGCAGCTGTACATAGTCTATCGGTAAATAGCCCACTCAATTTACCTACCTCATCCCCATACTGTTTATATTTATTTACTTTTCTGCTCTTTTGCACACCAGTATCTCTACCTGTACATAACCATCTGATCATTTATCACTCCAGTGTTAATCTGCAAAATTGTAATTATTCGCCTACCTCCTCATGCCTTTTGCACACAATGTATATAGACTCTTATTTTCTACTGTGTTATTGACTTGTTAATTGTTTACTCCATGTGTAACTCTGTGTTGTTGTCTGTTTACACTGCTATGCTTTATCTTGGCCAGGTCGCAGTTGTACATGAGAACTTGTTCTCAACTAGCCTACCTGGTTAAATAAAAGTGAAAAAAAAATAAAATAAAAAAGAGGCCTGAGTTCCCGACTTGAGATTCCGAGTTAGATGACCGTTCAAAACGTATTTCCCCAGTCGTCTTGAACTCACTGAAAACAGATTTCCCAGTTGTGAGTTTCCAGTTGTTTTGAGCGAGGCAGAAGTCATGCTGGATTGACACCATGGCCAATGTTGAATGTTTATCCTTTTAAGCTTGAAAAAGAGATCTGTAAACCCAGACTTGGGACCACACACCCACTCTACTGAATAGCAGGGTAGTGATTGCTTTGCAGTGCTTGCAGTTAGCCACTGATTCCTTCCAAACCACTCATTGTTGAATTTGTTTACTTGATTCATGATGATGACTGCTAGCTTGCTAGCAAAGATTTTGAAAGTAGGATGTTGACATGATCAGTCCAATAAAAGCTGCTGTATAAATATAACATGATTTGACTTAATTTTATCTGTGGCCAATGACCTTTTAGCCTTATTGGATGGGTACTTCTAATGTAACTCTTTGGCAGCACCAAAGGGCTTGAAATTTTCAAGCTCTACCCTTAGATTTTCTGGTGACATAGTGTCCCCATGAGTGACAGAACACTGAGCCAATCACTAGAGAACATTACTAATCCCTACGCTCTGTATATTCCACTGGCTGCCCCACCTGCATTTTGGAGCTGCCTTACTTAAGAAAACAAAAAAAGAGACAATGTTTAAAAAAAAAATGTTTTACATTGTTTGCAACCTGATATGTAACACTTATTAATGCTAAAATAAAATGCCAAACAGGCATCCCCCCCAAGCTAGAAAGGTGGGTCTCAAAATTGGTGGGGCTATGTAATATCTGTACAAACTCTTAGAAGAAGAAAGAGAGAGCCTCAACTGTAGGCTAGTTGAAGGATTTTAACCCAGGTCTGGGAGCTCAATATTCCCGGAGCATGGGGTGAAGTGTTGAAGTGATAGCTCCAGCCATGTGACTTGTGTGAATCACTGTCTCAGCCCTTTAGCAATCCTCTGCTACGGAGCTGTGCTGTGATAGCTACAGTAGCAAGGCATATCTCTCCCCTTGGCATGCTCAAGAAAATAAGACACAACCACAGTTTCTTGCAATTCAGTGGACACATCCAACAGGGCTGATTTTAATTTACTCTAACCGAGAACCATGTGAGATACGGAACTCGAAAATGATCTTGGTGTAGCCTAGAGGTCATTCAGGTTGATTAATACTGATGGCCCACAATAACGCAGCTAATAAAGCTAACCAGGACGCACGAAAGGGCGTTGTTAACAAGGCCTTCCATTTGAAGAAGACACGTCACCCACACAACATATCCCTAAAGCGCATTTACTCAATTTCCACCCGTGTAACTCTCATTCCCTACATGAACGATTTGGGTGTCTGGTTTTCTCAGTTCTAGTTGTCAAGCGTCGTTTCGCCAAGCTACCTGTTTCGCAAGGAGTGTCACGGATAAAGGAGTAGAATATTCTGTGTGTGATGTTGAGACAAACAGGCAGAACTTATTTAGGCTGTCAGCTCTCATCATGCTGTTTCCAGTAAGGCCCTTTATGAGGAGTGCTGTACTGCAGATAGGGACTTGGCTTCCCAATTTCATTACAATGCTGCCATTTTCCCTTTGAATAGCAGACTTACCTTCTCTCTGTGGAGGGATGGTTAATTTCAGATCCAGGTCAAGGTTGGCTGTAATGGTCTTGTAAACCGGGAACCTACTGTAGGGCCTATACTGCTGCTCGGTGCAGAATGTGTCTTTTAAATGTGATGGTTTCGCAAATTGGAGCAATAGTAAAGGTGATATAATAAACATACATAGTATGTTGGTCTGCTGGTATAGTCATTCCACAGTTGATTCAATAGTTTTATATCATCTTACAAGAAGATAAATCCTTCAAAAGCAGAATTTATTGAATGTTTTAGTACATTAAATGTATGGAATGAAACCGGGTGAAAAGTTAAATGGTAATCTTTGCCCAGGCAAAACTAACGCTTGTTCAAGTACACAGTTTGTTTACTGTACATGTGGTTAATGTAATGGATGTTTGAAATGGAAGGAGGTGTATCGTTCGTCGTCTTCCTCTGATGAGGAGTAAGAGAGGTCGGACCAATTTGCAGCGTGGTAAGTGTCCATTTTAATAAGACAAACTGAACACTACAAAAATACAAATAACAAAGTGACACAAACAAAACGGTCCCGTGTGGAAACAAACACTAACATGGAAGATAATCACCCACGAAACACAATAGAAAACAACTACCTAAATATGGTTCTCAATCAGGGACAATGATTGACAGCTGCCTCTGATTGAGAACCATACCAGGCCAAACACAGAAATAGCAAATCATAGAAAAACTAACATAGACAACCCACCCAACTCACGTCCTGACCATACTAAAACAAAGACATAATAAAAGAACTAAGGTCAGAACATGACAAGAGGGAATGTTCACATCGTATATTTGACCACTCTACTGTATGTGTGCTAGCCATAACCTGCTGGTACTTATGCACATATATGGGCCACGGTAATGATAATGGAAATGTCATGTAAAGGTTATGATGTTCATAGAAATGTCATGAACAGATTTTGCTTCATTGACACCCAATGAGACAGTTGTAATGTCTTGTCATGGGGCTCTTTTATAAAAGAACTGTCACATTTCGACCGTATAGTCTTTATCAAAGCTTAGCTTATTAAAGGCTCATCGATCACCTTGAAAGAAGTTCAACTCACTTCTGGAGTTTCCAGAGTTCAGTCACATTCATTTAAGTGATGACTCACCTGAGGCTTACATTGTGAAGGCCTTCATGCCTCCTTCATTTGACAGTTTTTAGAACCATGTTGACGCACTGCCGTTAATGTTCATATCTTTTGATAAACACCCTCAAACATAAAAAACTCTGACACACATGCTCAGGCATGTGCATGGAGATCTCATGCATGGTCGGGTAGCTCCTAAAAGTTGATAGGAATGCCACATTTCTGGACCTCATTGGTTATTCCAAAACAACAGATGGGCACAAGCAGCAGCCTAATTGTTTCATTTTCTGATTGTTTCGATAAATAATGCCTTATACTTGACAGAACATCTGTTTACGCTGATAGCCTACTCATTAGCGTATTTAATGTTCAAATGCAGCCCTGAACCCCATTAAGCCCCTTGTAAATTAATTAAATGGCTGGATTTGGTGCTGGCTCCTGCTGTGTTTTTGGTAACATGTTGCTGTAATTGACGTATTACGCTATAATCGCTCAATTATTCCATTCCCCGCCCCACAGGGATGCGCTGGCCAATATCGAGGTGATGCAACTGGACTTTGAGATGGAGAACTTCACCAGCCAATCAGTCACCAGGAGGATCAACTGGAACATCGACTACCGGGGACAGAACCCGCCTCCGGACTCAGAGAAGGTGGTGACTGAGTTGACCGTGGTGCAGAAGGACATTCAGGCTATCATCCCACTCTCCATGGTGAGTAACCTGTGACATCACATAAGGTATGCTATAATAATTTTCATATCAGTTGAATCTGTCTATTGTAACATTTGCCACCGTTCAATTCAGATCTCTCATGCAAGAAAATAAGTTAGCCACTCTCATTAAAGGACCTTTGATCCCCATTGTCATAGGTAAGCATGCTTATCAACACTTGAGGTTCTCTTTCACTAGCTCAATGCTCATTTCACCTGCTAAGAGAAGGCCGCCAAGGCCACCTAGTAATGGCACACCATGCGAAGAGTCTGTCTTGCGCCTCCACTCCTATCTCATGAAAAGGGGCAATTAGTAAGCCGTAAACACCGCTTGTGGAAATGAGGGACATTAATCAAGTAATAGGAAGGCAGAGGGCCAGTCCTGAAAGGTCAAGTCGCCTCCTGTGTGGTTTCACCTCCCTTTATTTGGTGAAGGGAGCCCGTGAAAAGTCTCAGGGAGAGAGACTTCATTATTAGGCTATTAAAATTCAGCTGCTTGGGCAAATGTTAAAGCGATACTTAGCTCTCTCAGCCCCGCATATATTTATATAGGTTTAAAATGCCACAAGTTGCAGAGAAGTAAGTGCCCAGGTGATGAAGACACTTTTTTTACACACTCGACTACAGAGGTTATTAAGCGAGGAGGAAGAAAACCTCTCTCTATTCACGAAACATGACGGTGTGCTTCAAGGGCTTTATTAGAGAGGTCAGGCAGAGTGATGAAGATAGGAGTCCAGCTGAAAGGAGCCAGAGTCACGGAAGGCCAACGCATGGGGAATCGCAAAAAATAGCAAAAGCTGAGGCAACTTGCTTGCCTGGCTACCCAGACTCCTTGCTCTGGCCAAACGCTTTGGCACTCCCACGGATGTTAGTTTATTCTCCGCAATGAGTCTGGATCTGAGTACCTCCCTGACCCTTCACTGAATGTGAACACATTCAGGGCCATCTGATTGGTCCAGAAATCAGTGGGTTGGGCCAGAGCCATTACAAACGTGGTAAAGCGGCAGGTTGAAAATTCGTCATTGGCTTTGGTACTGGTTAGAGACGATCCAATCGCTGATGAATTTGTTTTGTACAATGCCCCTCGTCACCACAAACGACTTCAATGATTACAGTCTAAGACTAAAGAATGTAGTGAATGACAGAGCAGCGGAAGAATTTAGTGTGAGTCGTCAGGCTACAAACCTGTGCCATTTCATGCAATTTCAGTTGCTGTGTTTCACTGTTTCTCATTCATGTACTATAGAGGAAAGACCAAGTCTGTGTCCAAAATAGCACCCTATTCCCATAGGGCTCTGGTCAAAGGTAGTGCACTACATGGATTAGCATGCCATTTGGGATTTAGGCAGAATCCAATGCCACATAATCCCAGGTCTCTTTGTGTGAAATGATTGTAACAGTAATAGTAGCGACAAGAGGCTCTGCACGTTGTGTTTACCACTGCACACATCCTCTGCTAGCTTGTTAGAAACCAGAATGCTCACATTAATATTTTTTCTGCATGGATTTGGGAGACAGCAGAATGAGGCAATCCGGAAAAACACACAAGATGCATTTTGTATCTTGAGTAACAGGCGAGGGACTGAGAAGAACATGGCACGCCAAGCGCGCAAAATTAATATCCTCTCTGATTTAGCTCTAGCATGAACGAGAGAGGGAGAGGTGGAGAAAAATAACTAGAGGAGAAAAAAATGTTTTTTCCAGGAAGTAAAAGCTTTGCTAAGCAGAGTCAATGCCAGGCAGAGCTGAGCCACTAATACTGGGGAGGAGGGGAGTGGGGAGACAGTAGCTGGGGAGGGAGGAGGAGGAGGGAAGGAAGCGGGTGAATTTACAGTGCAGAGTGCATCTTCCAGGATAATGTGGTTAAATCAGGCCGGGCTCCATCACTTTTGTCCTGTCAGGGCCCCAGCCAGGTCCCCCTGGCTGCCACATTCTCGGCGCAATTAGCACCCCGCGCCAAAGAGCCCTCTCAGGGGCTTCTCATAAACGGGGGATGGGGAGGTGGAGAGAGCAGGAGAGGGGGATGAGGGCGCAAAGGAGAGGAGGAAGGGGAATAGCGGGGTACTGTGTTGTTGGCTCCACCACTGCGCCATGCTGCCGCAGTAGCGAACAGATGATAAATAAAACATGACAGCGTCTTTGCCGAGGCCCCTATGGCAAAAAGTTGCATGACACACACACACACACACACACACACCACATGTCTGGCACATCTGACGTTGCATTTTGATCATTTACATGAGGAGTAGGAGCTAGGGCACAGTAAGCAGCAGAGGCTTTGATGAGTTTCGCTTGCTAATCGGCTTCGTCAAAACTCAACAACTGAGGGCTGCCAACCTTAATTCGCTCTCTCAATGCTTGTCATTTGGTTACTTGGTTTCAAATGGACCCTGCTTCTTTAATTTAATAAATCTAAAACAACAATGCTTACATGAACAAAGCTAAACTAGTAGTCGATACTAGTCAATGTTACAGTAGCAGTATAATGCAGTTTTCATTTCCGCCGTGTATTGAACTGATAGAGTTGTCTCAGTCATGTCTTGTGTGTACACTAGCTGACAGTTTTCTTCATGTGTCTAAATGCGTTAACCTTGGTGTTTCGCGGGCTATAAAATGTTTAATGACTTTGAAATGGCCTCCTGCATGTTATTGATAGCTCTCCCCTTACTGTGTTCATGATAAACTCTCACTCATTACACCGGACACTGCAGCTACCGCTACCCGCCACCGCAAATACTCAGGCCCCTATTTACATTTTTTACATTAGCCATGCAGCAGAATACCATTTGACACATGAAAATGAGAAACATGATTGAGGACGGGGCGTCTTGTTACTATAAGGTTGCGGTTTGTTGTGAGGAAAAATAGTTATTGGGCTCTATTTTCTCCATCCCTTCATTTGTCTACGTCTGAGTGGCTGTTCTTTAGCAAGAAACTGGGAGGCTAGGTTTACACATTCTCCTCACTGAATAATTGTCTGGCAAACATTGTATTATGAATAAATGTGTCAGCAGGTAGAATGGCATCAATGTTCAAATAGTGCACCAGCTAATTTGATTTGGGCAGGACCTGACCGTGCAACATAACTAGCATTTTATATGCTGCCATTTTTTTTATTACACCACGTTAAGTAATACTGTTTTGCCTCTGAGGCTTGATACAAAACAGATATTTAAATATAGTGTTTTGATTGAAATCAAAGGCACATTTACATGATTTGTGTTTTCTCTAGAGGGTCACGAGGGACACAAATTAGAGCCTAACTCATTACCCCCGCACAGCTCACATTCATTCCGCCAAAATAATGAATTCAAAGTTGTCCAATTGAAGACTCGGTGTGCATTTTAATTGGCTGTTTCTATATCACTGGAGTCATCAAATAAGTGTACATCTGCTGATGGTCTTGGCTCTGTTTATAATCAGTTCTCAAGTCAGTTTACACTGAATATACTAAATATTATGGACGCCTTCCTAATATTGAGTTCCCCACCCCTTCCCAGAACAGCCTCAATTCAGCAGAGCATGGACTCTACAAGGTGTTGAAAGCATTCCGCAGGGATGCTGGCCCATGTTGACTCCAATGTTTTCCACAGTTGTGTTAAGTTGACTGGATGTCTTTTAGGTGCTGGACCATTCTTGACACAAACCGGTGCGCCTGGCACCTACTACCATTCCCCGTTCAAAGGCACTTAAATGTTTTGTCTTGCCCATTTACCCTCTGGCACATATACACAATCCAATCCAATGGCACATATACACAATCCATGTCTCAAATATCTCAAGGCTTCATCTACACTGATTGAAGTGGATTTAACAAGTGACATCAATAAGGATCCACCTGGTCAGTCTATGTCATGGAAAGAGTAGGTGTTCTTAATATTTTGTGTACTCAGTGTATATTCCCCAGCATTGTGATTTCAGGCATCTATTAGTGACCCTAGACTGTTTGCCGCCTTAGTGCAAATAAGATGATAACGCAGATTCTCTAACTGTAACCAAGATTATGAGGACAGACAAAAAGGTTTTGACGACGACATAATGTTTTGCAGGGCTATGAAAAGATAATTTCCTTAGGCATTTCACTTCTCTTTCATATTTCCATCCGCTTGATGAAGAATGAATGTTTCACTTCACAACTCAAATGACTTTGCATACATTGTCAATGCGAACGTCTTGCCTTTTTTCCCCTAACGTACAGTTGCAGCGTGAAGGGAAAAAATAAAACTGTGTCCTGCACAGTGATTGATGTTCATTATTCTCTTTGTGCATTCTAAAAATGTTTTATCTTGTCTCACTTCATTTTCTTTTCAAAGTGTTCATTGGAACATTTGAGGACACCTCTACAGTGTATCTTTTGAAAATGCATACCTCGTGTGATGAAATGTATCAAAAAGGGGTGGCCCATTTCAAATCAAACCAAGCCGACCACTGAGAATGGCTTCCAGCAGAAGCTTGGACTTCCTTTTTGAAAAGCTAATATTGGTAGTACTCAGTGAAATAAATGTGCGATAAACACTATCTAACACTGTTTCATGTTTGTTCCCTCTCTCCTTTAAACTCTACAGGACACCGAAATCATTAACACTGCGATACTGACTGGCCGAACCGT
The DNA here is from genome assembly GCF_013265735.2 of Oncorhynchus mykiss. Lineage (NCBI taxonomy): Eukaryota > Metazoa > Chordata > Actinopteri > Salmoniformes > Salmonidae > Oncorhynchus > Oncorhynchus mykiss. The sequence continues at coordinate 46,956,561 of NC_048576.1, read as the reverse complement.
GGCCATTCCCGTGAAAGTGGTCTCCATTGAAATGAGTGGAGTCGTGACTGATGTATCATCCTTCGTAGAGTGCAAGTCCTCTAACGAAGACATTGTGAAGGTAAGGTACAGTAGTTCCCTCTTAGGTTGCACAATTCCAGTAACTTTCCCAACTGTGATTTTGGAATACCTTGGACTTTTGGGAATGTTACCGGCATTTCTCAACCCTATCCCTCTAAGAAAGATATTGTCTTGGTAATGCATCTGCTACCAAATGGAATCCCACCGTACTTGTACACACCCTAATGGGCCTGCAGCACACTTTAATATACCATCATGCGAACATCAAAACCTCTTTTACATGGCTGTCCATAATTATGTGCTCTTGACTCAGTTGCTTTTGAACCCCCCACAGATGAATCAATGGATGTTCATAGTCTTACTGGTACACCAAAATCAATAGGCTACAAAGCACAGTAATAGCTTTGAAGGATGCCTAGTCTGGTTGCCACAGTTTCTCCAGACCTTAGTTTACTCTAGCTGCATTATCTGGTGCAAGGCCAGATAATGCCCTATATAGTGCACAACTTTTGACCAGAGCCTTATGGGCCCTGAAGTAGTGCACTAAATAGGGAATATGATGCCATTTGGGACCTGGCCTTAGCCAAGTAGGATACCTGGAGGTGAGGAGACGTTGCTAGTGTCCTGGGATGAGTCACAAACACAACTCTAGCCCATTGGGAGCCACAGCTGGGGTATGCAACATCAACTCCCATTTGTGGATTAAAGAAGCAAACCCCATAAACAGCGTTGGTAAATCCCATTTTGTTGTAGAAAGAGTTGGATAAAGGAGGCTGCAACCTCTGAAATTGAATCCAAATGTATTTGTTGATTCTCTCCGAGCGCATTTGATGACAGCACTACGACACCTTACAGGACATGTGAGAAAATTATACATGTGATGTAGAGAAAAATTATAGGCAATTGTTTTTATGTGGATTTATGCATTTTTGTTCATTTGAGATTATCGTGTGGGATTATTTAAAGGGGAGTGCATAATTATAATGGAAATTCGTTCGGAATAAATAGAGGAAAAAGCATCAGCTGTAAAACACAGACAGAATACAGACAGCCCCTAATCTTATTCTGACATTCATATGTGTGATAATACTAGGATCTATATGCCAGAGTATGAATTAAAAGCATAACTTTTTTCCATCAATCTGTATGTGATAAGGTTTAGAATGGTTTCAAGACGAGCTGCATTAGCGCAGTGTTATTGAGTGGACTTTGGTTCACTGCCCCTGCCATTGAACTTTAGAAGCTAATGCAAGATGAGCCCTTCACGCCGAGATGTACATGAGTCCTGACAGTTCTATACAACACTCCACAGAATACGAACTAAAGGTTCACAAAGACAACCTACTTAGTTTGTGTGGTTGTGTGCTCTTCCCCTTGTATTTCGTGATGCCACATTATTCCCATTATTCATACACCTCACTCTTAATGCAGATCTATTCTTATCAGATGACTCTATTCTCTTATATTTTATTATTGTGTTTGTGTAGCCTTGGTGAGTCTGTGGAACACTCAAAACAATAGGCTCCGCATGGTCTATAAGTAAAGCGTATATAGAACGTCTTGTTATATAAACCAAGCCGCACCATGTGCACATACAGTGCCTTGCGAAAGTATTCGGCCCCCTTGAACTTTGCGACCTTTTGCCACATTTCAGGCTTCAAACATAAAGATATAAAACTGTATTTTTTTGTGAAGAATCAACAACAAGTGGGACACAATCATGAAGTGGAACGACATTTACTGGATATTTCAAACTTTTTTAACAAATCAAAAACTGAAAAATTGGGCGTGCAAAATTATTCAGCCCCTTTACTTTCAGTGCAGCAAACTCTCTCCAGAAGTTCAGTGAGGATCTCTGAATGATCCAATGTTGACCTAAATGACTAATGATGATAAATACAATCCACCTGAGTGTAATCAAGTCTCCGTATAAATGCACCTGCACTGTGATAGTCTCAGAGGTCCGTTAAAAGCGCAGAGAGTATCATGAAGAACAAGGAACACACCAGGCAGGTCCGAGATACTGTTGTGAAGAAGTTTAAAGCCGGATTTGGATACAAAAATATTTCCCAAGCTTTAAACATCCCAAGGAGCATTGTGCAAGCGATAATATTGAAATGGAAGGAGTATCAGACCACTGCAAATCTACCAAGACCTGGCCGTCCCTCTAAACTTTCAGCTCATACAAGGAGAAGACTGATCAGAGATGCAGCCAAGAGGCCCATGATCACTCTGGATGAACTGCAGAGATCTACAGCTGAGGTGGGAGACTCTGTCCATAGGACAACAATCAGTCGTATATTGCACAAATCTGGCCTTTATGGAAGAGTGGCAAGAAGAAAGCCATTTCTTAAAGATATCCATAAAAAGTGTTGTTTAAAGTTTGCCACAAGCCACCTGGGAGACACACCAAACATGTGGAAGAAGGTGCTCTGGTCAGATGAAACCAAAATTGAACTTTTTGGCAACAATGCAAAATGTTATGTTTGGCATAAAAGCAACACAACTGAACACACCATCCCCACTGTCAAACATGGTGGTGGCAGCATCATGGTTTGGGCCTGCTTTTCTTCAGCAGGGACAGGGAAGATGGTTAAAATTGATGGGAAGATGGATGGAGCCAAATACAGGACCATTCTGGAACAAAACCTGATGGAGTCTGCAAAAGACCTGAGACTGGGACGGAGATTTGTCTTCCAACAAGACAATGATCCTAAACATAAAGAAAAATATACAATGGAATGGTTCAAAAATAAACATATCCAGGTGTTAGAATGGCCAAGTCAAAGTCCAGACCTGAATCCAATCAAGAATCTGTGGAAAGAACTGAAAACTGCTGTTCACAAATGCTCTCCATCCAACCTCACTGAGCTCGAGCTGTTATGCAAGGAGGAATGGGAAAAAATGTCAGTCTCTCGATGTGCAAAACTGATAGAGACATACCCCAAGCGACTTACAGCTGTAATCGCAGCAAAAGGTGGCGCTACAAAGTATTAACTTAAGGGGGCTGAATAATTTTGCACACCCAATTTTTCAGTTTTTGATTTGTTAAAAGAGTTTGAAATATCCAATAAATGTCGTTCCACTTCATGATTGTGTCCCACTTGTTGATTCTTCACAAAAAAATACAGTTTTATATCTTTATTTTTGAAGCCTGAAATGTGGCAAAATTACTTTCGCAAGGCACTGTAGGTTGTGAATTGCAAATGTGTAGTCAGATACATTTATCAGATTTTTTTTTAACAAAGCGGGTGTTTTTTTTAAGCTTTGGATATTCGCCAACCTGCCGGTATTCTGTTTTTGTACCCAACTTTTGGAAAACGTTATGTGGTGCTCATTTCTCTTTGCTGAGGCGTTTATTTGTTTGTTTGTTTGTTTCTTCCCCCTTTGAAATAAATAGGCCACGATATATGTCAGCGCTGGCAGATAACCCAATCCTATTTGAATGTACAGTGGATGGTGTTTGTGTGCGAGAGAGAGAGACCACAGTAAGATTGTTATTAAACCATACATCTGTGCTCTGCTCAGACTGGGGTTTGTTGTGGTGTTTTATGTTGTGTTGTTTGGGGTGGGAGGAGTGCACGAGTACGGGAGGCAGTATGGGGAGAAGGCAGGAAGCAGAGGGGGAGGCTGGGTGAGTGGAGGCGAGGGCTGGGGATTTGTCAGCAAGCGGGAGACTACATGACTCCCCCAGCTGATCCTTTCTCCCAGGGCTGTGTGTGTGTGCGCGCGTGGCGGCAGAGCACCCTCTTCCACGCCAGTGGTCATCCAACCCTTGCCCAGCCAAGTCCTCAGTTTCCTCCATTCTGCACTCTCACACCATTGTGACACATTCACCTTCAGCCAGTGACCAGGCTTATATAAGAAAGGCTTTGTGAGGCAATGAGATAAGTACACCTGAGTGGTATACTGTCTTCAGTATTGTCTCCTTGCTGTCTGCTGTGGTATTGTATATGAGAGGTCTTGAAGAAGTTGTCTTATTATTGTTGATAGCTTCACAATGAGGACTTAATCCAGTCAATTGGAGCTTGCTGGCCCAGAAATCATGTATGAATAGATAAAGCAATGAAACGGGATGTGTTTCGCAAAGTGCTCCTCTGTCGATTAAAGATAATTGATTATTGATTATCTTACTGTACCTTCAAGTATGTTTTCATAATGGTAAATACAGGGCAACAGTAACACAACTGGGGTGTGTTCATTAGGCCCCAAACGAAAATAACCAAACTGAAACAGAGAAGGACTACTTGAACTCGTCGAATACCACCACCAGGAAACACTTTTTTTTGTTTTAATTTTGCAAAACATTCTAAAGCATTTTTATTTTGTGTCCTAATGAACACTGCCCAGGTTATGTTTTATTTTGCCATATACTGTACCTCCAGGAACCAAACAGGTGGTATTGATAGGCCTACAGTCTGCATGAGTTATTGTCATACATTGAAACAGCTCATGCGATCAAACGGAACTCATTACAGGCCTAAATCCTGTTTGGAGGCACATGTTGAAGTTAAGAGTGTGAGCAGAGGCTGGCCAGCACGGGATGTGCATCACTAAATGGTGATCATTGTTTCTCATTAGATCCATACGCATTATTCAGTAGAATAAGCACTATCAGGTCACCCCACCAACCTTCTGTTTTCCACATGCATGCGCCTCAACGAAGTGGATATACTGTGCTGCAGGCGGGTGGTGATCCTTTTTGATCCTGCATCTCTGCTTGTGGGTTTAAACTGGATGCCTGGATGCCACCATAGTGGGCAGTGCCCACCCTGTCTTTCTTTGCCCTGAACCCACCCAGGCAATCTGCTGGCACCATGGAAGGTGTCACAGAATATTAGAGGGCTGTGTAGCGACGGCAGCTCGCAGCTCCGTGCATTAGAGCACTTTCACGGACCCCCGCTGGCCTTCTGAAGCCTGTAGTTGTTAACAGCTTTTGACTCACAATTAGCCAGACAAGTTTATTAGCTGCCTGCAGGAGCTGGGATAGTTTGGGTTAGTGCAGTTAGCGAGGGCGTAAAGTGAGTGATAGGGAGGCTGGTGTGGAGGCCTAGAGTGGTAGGTCACAGGTGTGGAGGGTGCACTGTGGTGGTTTTGGTACAGAGGATGACTGTACCTTATCTGTCTGTGGGTGGGGGTGCAGGTATGTCCTTTGCTCTGTACAGTGCAGACACATGCCCCTTTGCCCTCCCAGTCTCCAACGTGTCCTTTTGGGTGGTGGTATAATTTTCCCCTAAAAACTTTTTTGTATAAAGGTTTCTCATTGTTGTTCGGAACCCACTGCCCGCCGCAATTCGTTGTAACTTTGTCAAGTTCACCACCCCCCACCCCATCCGTTGGTTGCACCTGTTGATCAGCCCTGTACAGAGCCCAGTTGCGCCTTTTTCCAAGTCTGCCCTGTACGACGATTGTGCTTACCCGGTATCCAAAAAGGCATATGGCTTGAGAGATGTGGTCATCGGTCGAGTGTGTACTGACATTTGATTAACACTTGATAACGCTTGATTTAACCTACATCATCATCAATATTTCATCTGGTTGGCTGACATAGAGAGTAGCGACTGCATCAATGACCCTCCGATCCAACTCCATCCCTTTTTCAGTCGGGAGTTGTATATGCATGTCAGGGCAGCAGCAACACAGGTACTCTACACTCTAGCTAACCACCATACTAAAATATCTACACAAGCCTTTAGCCAGCCAGCCGTATATCATGAGTTAGACAATTATTATGTTTTTTATTGTTGTTGTAATTTTACCCCCAATTCGTGATATCCAATTGCAATCCAATCTTGTCTCATCGCTGCAACTCTCCAACGGGCTCGGGAGAGGTGAAAATAGAGTAATGCGTCTTTCAAAATATGACCCGCAAAGCTGCGCTGCTTCGTAACACCCGCTCGGTTGAACCCGGAAGCCAGCCACACCGATGTGTCGGAGGAAACACAATTCAACTGACGACTGTTTGTCAACTTGCCCGCCACAAGGAGTCGCTAGAGCGCGATGAGCCAAGGAAAGCCCCCCAACCAAACCCTCCTCTAACCCGGATGACGCTGGGCCAATTGTGCACCGCCCTATGGGACTCCAGGTCACGGCTGGCTGTGACACAGCCTGGGATCGAACCCCAGACTGTAGTGACGCTTCAACACTCCGATGCAGTGCCTTAGACTGCTGCGCCACTTGGGAGGCCCGAGTTAGACAATTATGAATATTAAATTATGAAGTTATTATTTGATACAAGCGTTGAAGATTAATCACAATCAGTAAAAGAAATCGAGTAAGCTACAGATGTCGTATCTTAATTTGATCACTCTTACTGAGAATTCTAGTGCAGAGCAGGAAATGCAAACTCTGTGTAGTGTTTTCAAGGTTTAAAAGGCTTCTTAAGTTTGTAATTTCCCACTTTAAAATGTCAGAGTTGATTTGCCCTAACAAAAATGTATTATTTTAGCAAACTGGCTTCAATTAAGATCCTACACCTGTAACTAGCATATTTGCATCAATCATCAACATCAATGATCAGCTGATAGCCCACACTCTTTTTCTGATGTCAATCAGGAAAAAGAGTAAAGCACTGTGTACTAACTTGCTTAAAATGTGTGTGTGGCAGAGCACCTGCCCCTGAACGGTCTGTGCTTGGTCCTTCTGGCAAGCAATAACCTAATTGTCATAATTCAGTATGCCAAAAGTCTATTACACTGATTCCAACCGTCATCCTAGATCTCCAGCAGACAAATACAATTCTGAAATCCCTATTCACACAAAGGTGGCTTAAGATGGCAAAGTCTCATAGTAGATCTGAATACGCCAATGATCAGAAAAAGGGAAAGAAAGATAAATACTTTACTCTCGCTGAAGGCTTCCGACCCGGCCTGTATGAATTGCAGAGTGGAGAGGCCTGTCTGGATGAACTGGGTATTTTATTACCCAGTCCCCCCAATATGATGAATCCCCAGAACTGAGAAGACTGGCGATCCCAACCTCCATTTGTAAGAGATTAGCTCCTTTGATTAGTGTCAGCTGCCTCCGACTGCCAGATAAATCATTGATGGTATCCCAAAAGCAAACGCAAACCTTGCTATTTATTACAGTAAATATTTTAGTATTTAAGGGATGGGTATTTATGAGAAATTCTGTGCCAAATGACTGCTGGATAAAAAATAAATAAACATAATTTTGTGGGTGCCTGGTGTATTAAGCTTTCATATTCTATGAATTATATGTTGCCTGAAAGCTTGTGTTAGTATATTATGCAGTTTGTCTCCACATAATTGTGTGTAGATCATAACACAGAAAATAGTGGTGGGTGGGATGAGTGGGGTTGGGGGGGAGCATGCACCCCATGAATGATTTTTAAAGGCTTTGAGTAGGTTGTACTTAAGAGCCAATTCTTCCACTCAACAAGAGACGCAAATTAGATTGGAGAAAACCCTCAAGTAGTGTTGTTTATACTGTGTTCTCAGATTTTTCTAATTACAAAAATAAAGCCCCTCGTGGCAAAATATTGGAACGTTCACAAAGGAGGATTACTGCGACCTAAAAATAGTACACATTGCACATACTCTGTAAGCGGAAAAAGGAATATGTGTACTCCCTATTTCCTTCAGCTGGTTTTTAGAATTTTTTACAAATGTATTAAAAATAAAAAACAGATCACATTTACATAGGTATTCAGACCCTTTACTCAGTACTTTGTTGAAGCACCTTTGGCAGCAATTACACCCTCAAGTCTTTTGGGTATGACGTTGCAAGCTTGGCACAGAGTTTCTCCCATTCTTCTCTGCAGATCCTCTCAAGCTTTGTCAGGTTGGATGGGGAGCGTTGCTGCACAGTTGTTTTTAGGTCTCTCCAGAGATGTTTGATTGGGTTGAAGTTCTGGCTAGGCCACTCAAGGACATTCAGAGACTTGTCCCGAAGCCACTCGTGCATTGTCTTGGCTGTGAGCTGAGGGTTGTTGTCTGTTAGAAGGTGAACCTGGCTTCCGTTTGGCCACTCTATCATAAAGGCCTGATTGGTGGAGTGCTGCAGAGATGGTTGTCCTTCTAGAAGGTTCCTCCATCTCCACAGAGGAACTCTGGGGCTCTGTCAGAGTGACCATCGGGTTCTTGGTCACCTCCCTGTCCAAGGCCCTTCTCCCCCGTATGCTCAGTTTGGCCGGGTGGCCAGCTCTAGGAAGAGTCTTGATTGTTCCAAAACCATTTAAGAATGACGGAGGCCACGGTGTTCTTGGGGATGTTCAATGCTGCAGACATTTTTTTTGGTGCCCTTCTCCAGATCTGTGCCTCAACACAATTGTGTCCCAGAGCTTTACGGACAATTCCTTCGACCTCATGGTTTGGTTTTTGCTCTGACATGCCCTGTCAACTGTGGGACTTTGTAGACACAGGTGGTGCCTTTCCAAATCATGTCCAATCAATTGAATTCACTACAGGTGGACTCCAATAAAGTTGTAGAAACATCTCAAGGATTATCAATGGAAAAAGGATGCACCTGTGCTCAATTTCGAGTCTCATAGCAAAGCGTCTGAATACTTATGTAAATAAGGTATTTCAGTTTTTATTAGTAATACATTTACAAACATTATGAAAAACCTGTTTTCGCTTTGTCATTATATGGTATTGTGTGTAGAGTGATGAGGAAAAAATATATAATTTAGCAATTTTAGAATAAGGCTGTAACGTTACAAAATGTCGAAAAAGTCAAATGGTCTGAATACTTTCCGAATGCACTGTAGGTGGTTGACGCCACTCCTGCATCCATACTGTACTATATCAGCCATATCAATGGCAGATACATTATCATATGACTATTGACTCATCACCTCTTTCTCAGGTGTCCATGAATTGTGACTATGTGTTTGTGAACGGGAAAGAGACACGGGGCTCCATGAATGCCCGGGTCATCTTCAGCTATGAGCACCTCAGTGCCCCCCTGGAGCTGACCGTGTGGGTGCCCAAACTCCCCCTCCAAGTGGAACTGTCCGACAGCAACCTGAGCTTCATCAAGGGCTGGAGGGTACCCATTCTTCCTGACCGCAGGTAGGAAGGACTCACCCACACACTAAACATGGAGTGCACTGCTGTTTTCGAGCTGATGTTTATTTTACATTTGAGATTACCACACTCTTGTTTCGATCGTCTGTCATGTGTCGTATATGTTAAGTCGTATGTGACATGTTGTGGTGGTGGAATTTGGGGAGAGCTGTTATAACTTCTCAAGGTTTATGCTCTGTTCTGTGATGAACTGCATTTCATAGACTCCTGTTATGTCTGCACCCTAAAACAAGGCCATTATGTTCTGGGACTGTTGCTTGTATAAAGAAACCGTTGTGTATCCAATATGATTGTATTATCAATCAATTTTATTTTCCTTCCATATTTATTATTTTATTTTTATTGAACCTTTATTTAACTAGGCAAGTCAGTTAAGAACAAATTCTTATTTACAATGACGGCCTAGGAACAGTGTGTTGGCTGCCTTGTTCAGGGGCAGAATGATATATTTTTACCTTGTCAGCTCGGGGATCTAGCAACCTTTCGGTTACTGACCCAATGCTCTAACCACTAGGCTACCTGCCGTCCTATATGAGGGACATGCAACCAAGTTCTTCCCAGACTGATCAGTGACAGATCTCCTTTGCAGCTGCTTGTTTAATGATGTACTACTACACTGTAAATAGTCACTGCCTAGATGTTTGGATTGAGTTTTCCACAACAATGTCGTTCAAGGGACGGGATCCTGCCTAAGCAATGTTTAGGCATCTTAGCACAGCTGCTGCCTGTGCACACATTTTTTATTAGAGTTTAAGCCAGCCCATGGTTTCAAATAATCACACTTATCCCTCTTAAATAATTGAACTAAACTATGAAGTTTGACTGAGAACAGGACTTTAAGCCAATTTTCATCTGACTGAAAATAAATTCACTGCATGTTCTTAGGGCCGGTTTCCTAGACACTGATTAAATCTAGCTGAAAAACCTATTTCAATAGAGATTTTCGATCGAGAATGGTTCTTAATCCTAGTCTTAATCAGTGTCTGGGAAATAGGCCGCTAGGGTTTCACATTTTCTAAACCATGAACTACATTAACTGCTATGTATTCATATTTTGTAGGGAATAGAAAAAAAACACAACTCCAGAAGGCTTTTTATGGTTATTTTTGAATGTGGACAGAATTGTATCACCAAATGTCATTACGCCCTTACCTAAATGTTTGCGACGTCGTCAGAACATGGACAAAAAAACTTCACTGTGTGAAAAAAATGTATTTCTAGGTACAGGCTCAACCTGGCAAACTCTCTCTGACCTGTGCGAGAGTCATGATACTCAATGAAGAGAGTCATGCTTTCTCTCATGTTTACCTAGTCTTAACTGAACGCTCGTCTACACTCTCGTCTGTCTCTCCACTGCCATTGCGGCTTTGTTGTACAAGAAGAGGAACAGCACATGTTAGCCTTAAAATGTCTAGCGTCAGCCTGCCAGGGGACGTGATACATGTTCGAGTATTGTCAGACCTTTTAGGGAACACAGGACAGGCCTGCTTTCCCGGGCTCCGGGAATCAATGGATGGTAAATGCTTTGTCAGTCACTGACTGCTTGCTGTCGCTCCTGCTTCTCAAGTTATCTGAAAGGATAAGTCAGAGCAAAGATTAATTACCCTTGGAAACAGAGGAGAGCTTTTTAGCATTTAGGGAATGCCGGCAGCATGTCAGACTGCTGAGGAAAGAATGGAAGGCACACGTCCAAATCTTGCTTGATTGGTCGTCTTTGGAGTTTTGTGCCAGGTTGTAGGATTTTTCCCTCACGAAGGGCACATTGGAACAGACATTGTAACAAATGTCCCCCATATGGATTAGTGTTGGGCCTCTCATCACATCAAGTGCTATGATGTTAATTATATAATGATAAGAAGCAATTAATAACATCATCTCCTGAAACAGGACGCAGGATTTAACTACACTACAGCATCTTCCACAAACGTATTAAGTAAACATGCATCATTAAAGGTTATGATAAACTGCTGAAACTGTTTAGTAAATAGTAAAGCAAATACATTTTTACTTGGTTCACCTCTGTTGTTGTAAACTTTGACACTGGATACGGTTTTGACATGGGTAATGGTATTGACACTGGTAATGGAACTGATACCGGCAATGATATTGACCATGGTTACGGTATTGATACTAACATCACTGACCATTTGTCACCCCTCTCTCTCAATCAGGAGCGCCAGAGACAGTGATGTGGATGACGACGAGGACGACCGGCGAGTGAGTCGGGGCTGCACCCTGCAGTACCAGCGCACCCTGGTCAAGGTCCTGACCCAGTTCCACACCACCTCCACCGAGGGCACTGACCAGGTTATCACCATGCTGGGGCCCGACTGGCAGGTGGATGTGACCGACCTGGTGCAAGACTCGCTGAAAGTGGTCGACCCCAGGATAGCTGAGCTGGTGGACCGCACTGTGCTGGTGGGCCTGGAGCTGGGGTCCACTGTACTGAAGGTATTGAACCTTGGCTAGTTCTCCAAAGTTTGAAAAGTGAAGTAGCTTCTTTCAATTGTATTCACTGTGCTGAAGCTATAGAACATTGGCTAGGTCTCCAAAGTCTGAGAAATTAAATAGCTTTTTTCAATGGTCTCTTTTCCTTAATTGATGTTCTTGCACTCAAAAGCATTATAGGCTAGAGCCCTAGAGGCTAATAGTAACTTGACACTGATGTAGAGTGCTTGGATCACACTTGACCAAAGTGCAGATGTAATATGCAGAAGCGTTTGAAGAGTGCGAGACAAGATATGTTCTGCTTCATGCACACTGACCTAGACAAACTGGACATGTGAAAGCGAGAAAAGTATAACTCTCCCTCAATACTTAAACCCATTTCGTATTTGTAATGGAATGCTCTACGAGGATTAAATTATGAATGAGATCTGTCTGTGGTCGTCCTTCCTTTTAAAGATGGCTTCATCTGCATAGGAATGTTCTCTATATGGTCATCCGCCTAGTCTCCCACTGTGCAGTTAACAGCTTTACCAACCTGAGTGATCAATGGCTTAGAAGGCTGGGAGAAATCAAAAGATCTCAAGTTTATAGCATATTTTAGGGTGCACAAGGACTGCTGGACCTGTCTGTCCTAGAAAATTAAGAGTAGCCTAGAACAAACGTGAATTGTTAATACTGCCCTACAAATGCAAAACAAAGTAACTCAAATATTTGATCTGTTGTAATGGCCAGATACAGTGCCTTGCGAAAGTATTCGGCCCCTTTGAACTTTGCAACCTTTTGCCACATTTCAGGCTTCAAACATAAAGATATAAAACTGTATTTTTTTGTGAAGAATCAACAACAAGTGGGACACAATCATGAAGTGGAACGACATTTATTGGATATTTCAAACTTTTTTAACAAATCAAAAACTGAAAAATTGGGCGTGCAAAATTATTCAGCCCCTTTACTTTCAGTGCAGCAACCTCTCTACAGAAGTTCAGTGAGGATCTCTGAATGATCCAATGTTGACCTAAATGACTAATGATGATAAATACAATCCACCTGTGTGTAATCAAGTCTCCGTATGAATGCACCTGCACTGTGATAGTCTCAGAGGTCCGTTAAAAGCGCAGAGAGCATCATGAAGAACAAGGAACACACCAGGCAGGTCCGAGATACTGATACTGTTGTGAAGAAGTTTAAAGCCAGATTTGGATACAAAAAGATTTCCCAAGCTTTAAACATCCCAAGGAGCACTGTGCAAGCGATAATATTGAAATGGAAGGAGTATCAGACCACTGCAAATCTACCAAGACCTGGCCGTCCCTCTAAACTTTCAGCTCATACAAGGAGAAGACTGATCAGAGATGCTGCCAAGAGGCCCATGATCACTCTGGATGAACTGCAGAGATCTACAGCTGAGGTGGGAGACTCTGTCCATAGGACAACAATCGGTCGTATATTGCACAAACCTGGCCTTTATGGAAGAGTGGCAAGAAGAAAGCCATTTCTTAAAGATATCCATAAAAAGTGTTCGGAGACACACCAAACACCTCGGAGACACACCAAACATGTGGAAGAAGGTGCTCTGGTCAGATGAAACCAAAATTGAACTTTTTGGCAACAATGCAAAACGTTATGTTTGGCGTAAAAGCAACACAGCTGAACACACCATCCCCACTGTCAAACATCGTGGTGGCAGCATCATGGTTTGGGCCTGCTTTTCTTCAGCAGGGACAGGGAAGATGGTTAAAATTGATGGGAAGATGGATGGAGCCAAATACAGGACCATTCTGGAAGAAAACCTGATGGTGTCTGCAAAAGACCTGAGACTGGGACGGAGATTTGTCTTCCAACAAGACAATGATCCAAAACATAAAGCAAAATCTACAATGGAATGGTTCAAAAATGAACATATCCAGGTGTTACAATGGCCAAGTCAAAGTCCTGAATCCAATCGAGAATCTGTGGAAAGAACTGAAAACTGCTGTTCACAAATGCTCTCCATCCAACCTCACTGAGCTCGAGCTGTTATGCAAGGAGGAATGGGAAAAAATGTCAGTCTCTCGATGTGCAAAACTGATAGAGACATACCCCAAGCGACTTACAAATGTCGTTCCACTTCATGATTGTGTCCCACTTGTTGTTGATTCTTCACAAAAAAATACAGTTTTATATCTTTATGTTTGAAGCCTGAATTGTGGCAAAAGGTCGCAAAGTTCAAGGGGGCCGAATACTTTCGCAAGGCACTGTATATTATCTGATTAATGTGGTATTTTTTTTCCTGACACAAGATCAAGCCAGTTGATCAGAATATATCATGGAGAATCATAAATTGCTGTCTGTCTAGACAGAAAAATACTTTGTTTAAAAAAGAAAATTATATTGCAACCTCTTTGCAATAAGGAATTGAGACCAAAAGCTCAAGAGAAGTTTCAAGTGTTTAATTCCAAGGATACAGTCAGCTGAGTGCATCCATTTAGAAAGTTCACAACCCATTTCATACTCTCCCCTTGTAGTTGTCACCTCACCAGCTATACATTTTATGACCCCAATGAGTTTCCCTCTGGCTCCCCTGTGGAATGTCCATGCTCCTCTCTTTGTTTAGTCAGATCCCACTTCATCCATCTTTTGTTCTGGGCCTGACCCTGCTCTCTGATCCTATGCAATTTCCTCTTCTCTGATTAGGTCATGGTTTCTAAATTAGCATACACACAATTTCATAGCCTAATCTAATCATTCACTACACAGGATACAAACAAACTACAGTTTAACTTGAAACATGGTACATTTTAATAGAATCCATTAACTTTTAAGTCAGATTTTCCCGGAAGAAGAAAAAATACGTAGTTGCTACGTTTTGCCTTTGTTGGGCAGAATAGTTTCTTTCTTTTTTTAAGATGTCAATTCCAAACTTAACATGGTTAATCATGGTAATGTCTTTGATGACCCTAAAACGTTTCAAGTTGATAGGCCATTGTGAAGTGGATTTACAAAGGATTTAAATGGATACATAAAAGCCATCAGCCATCTTTTAACCAACTAAGAGATGTACCATGGGCCTGCATACCAAATTTAGTCTTATTTGGACATATGAGGAAAGACACCTACATACAAAGTTCCACATCTTTAGGTCAAATGGGGTGTCAGATATGAGGGTTTGTGTAATTTGATATCTAAGTATAACAATAGGTTTCACAAGTTTGCTGTGAACCCCGAATTAAAGGTCGGAACAGCACTTTTGTGAAATGTATGCTTTGGCCTTCCCCACCATTCTTCCTTCTCTCTTTTTTGGAAAGCTAATTATTTCTTTGGCTAAAAGTACGGCACTACAAAGGGTGTAAGAGTCCAATTTTGTATTGTTTACACAGTTGTGAGAGACCTTACTTAATCACACAATTAGTCGATATACACTATATATACACAAGTATGTGGACACCCCTTCAAATGAGTGGATTGGCTATTTCAGCAACACCCGTTGCTGAAGGGTATAAAATTGAGCACACCGCCATGCAATCTCCATAGACAAACATTGCCAGTAGAATGGCCTTACTGAAAAGCTAAGTGACTTTCAACAGGACACCGTCATTGGATGCCACCTTTCCAACAAGTCAGTTCGTCAAAATTATGCCTTGCTAGAGCTGCCCCAGTCAATTGTAAGTGCTGTTATTGGGAAGTGGAAACGTCTAGGAGCAACAACGGCTCAGTCGCGACGTGGTAGGCCACACAAGCTCACAGAACAGGACCGCCGAGTACTGAAGTGCGTAACGCGTAAAAATTGTCTATCCTCAGTTGAAACACTCACTCCTGAGTTCCAAACTGCCTCTGGAAGTATAACATTCAATTAGTTGCAAGAATTTTGTATAGTAATTTAAATTGAAAAATGTGAAGTTTTGCATCGGTGTCAATTCATAAACCATGTGCCATGGAATGGGTACATCGAAAATCTCTTCCCAACTATTTTGCAATTTATATGGCACAGCTGTCAGTTTATTGGTCCTTAAATTAAATTGGTATATGTTTTTATTTATTACACTTTTCTTTAACCATTTCTTTAACCATATGTTCTTTAATACAGGGCTGAAATACAAATTCCTTACTTTTTTCCCCTTCTACTTGCCTCTTCCATTTTTTGTGGTAATGCTGCAATTAATTGGTTGTAATTTGGGGTAGAGCAGACATTTCTATTTGTCTGTGTTAGCTGCATGGGTGACATAACTTCACCAGTCCTATTTATGACATCATTCACAAAAATTATAAATTTTTTAAACATTTCTTCGAAAAATTGTTTTTTTTATCAATTAGTATATTTGAATTTAACTACAATATTTGTTGTATTATTTGTTCTGTCTTTTCAGGTGGATTAAACTGAAATTGCAACCAACTTTCTAAGGCTTGTTTAAAAAATAAAGATATTTTGGAGATTATTTCCTTTTCAAACAATCGAAAGTGGGCCGGTGTAATCTGAATAAAGGGAAATGGGCCCTTCTTGAACATAGGATGAGACATTCGTACCAATTTACTAGAGAAGCAGTTTGGATTTAAGTATACCTTTTGTATGACTGATGCCTTTAGTGAGAGGTCTAATGCTTTAATATTTAATCATTTCTGCTCTCCGAATTCATATTTGTTATATAAATAGGCCCTTTTAATTTTATCTGGCTTGCCTTTCCAAATAAAAATGAATATTTTATGTTCATATCATTTAAAAAGCAGGTCACTAGATGTAGGCAAAACCATAAGCAAATAGGTAAACTGTGATATGACTAAAGAGTTCATCAGAGTGATTTTTCCACAAATAGACAGGTATTTTCCTTTCCATGGTAGCAAGATCTTATCTATTTTTGTTACATTTCTATAAAAATGTATTGGAGTGAGATACTTTCTTTCTTTCGGGATTTGTATACCGAGTGTGTCCACATCTCCATCAGACCATTTTATTGGTAAACTACATGGTAATATAAAATTAGCATTTTTTTAGTGATCCAATACGTAATATAGTACATTTATCATAATTTGGTTTTAATCCAGAGAGAATAGCAAAAGTATCTAGATCCTCTATGAGGCTGTGGAGAGACTTTAATTGTGGTTTTAAAAGAAAACATGAATCATCAGCGTACAATGACACCTTCGTTTTTAAGCCACAGATTTCTAATCCCTTAATATTATTGTATGATCTAATCTTAACAGCTAATAATAAATAATGGCAATAATAAATAGATATGCCGATAGTGGACAACCTTGTTTTACTCCTATAGAGAGTTTAAAACTTTCTGAGATGTAGCCATTATTTACTATTTTACACCTAGGGTTACTATACATAACTTTAACCCATTTTATAAGAGATTCCCCAAAATTGAAATATTCTATGCATTTATATATAAACTCCAGTCTTACTTTATCAAAAGCCTTTTCAAAATCAGCTATGAAAACCAGGCCTGGTGTCCCCAATATTTCATAGTATTCTATTGTTTCCAGTACTAGTCTTATATTATCTCCAATTCATTATCTCCAGTTCATGTAAAAAACCTGTCTGATTAGGATGATTAATATCTGACAATATGTTTTAAATTCTATGCGCCAAGCATTTTGCTAGGATTTTTGCATCACAACACTGAAGTGTAAGAGGTCTCCAATTTTTTAAATGGACTGGATCTTTATTTTTACCACTTGGGTCCTGTTTCAGTAATAATGATATCAGACCTTCTTGTTGCGTGTCTGATAATCTACCATTTATATATTCTTAAAGTACTTTACATCCTCTTTCAAAATATAATTTGGTGAATCATGCGTGACTCCATCATTTGTAACAAGTTTTAATAAAAAAAAATTGGTAGCATTTCAAGATTGAAAAATAATTTGGTGTATTTTTCCCCATATTCCATCCAGTTCGCCTTATTTTTATAATCTATAACACTGGATCTTTCTTGAATAAGTTCTTCCATTTCTTTTTTTCCCCCTCTAACTTATTCTGTGCCTCTATGGTACCGTTTTTATTGCTATCTAACTGTACTGTTAGTCCTTCAATTTCCTTTGTTAATATGGACTTTTTTGATCTAAATTGCTTTTGTTTTATTGATGAGTACTGAATTGCATGGCCTCTAAAGGCACACTTAAACGTGTCCCATACAATAAGGGGATCTGCTGTACCTATGTTATGTCTGAAAAAGTATGTTATAAATTCTTCTGTCCTAGATCTAAACAATTTATCATCTAGTAGGCTTTGATTAAATTTCTAATATCCTCGCCCACGTGGAAATTCCGTAAGAGTAATATATATGCCAATTATGTGATGAGCCCACCGCATTCTGTCCCCTATCAACACTTTTTAAACTTTTGGTGCCGGAGAGAATGGCATAAGAAAGTAGTCAAGACGACTAGCTTGATTAAGCCTCCGTCATGTATATCTCACTAGGTCAGGGTATTTAAGTCTCCATATATCCACTAATTCCAATATATCCATGACATTCATGATTTCCTTAAGTGCTTGAGGGTGATCTTTTGTTGTGTGATTTCCTTTCCGGTCCATAGAGGTATTTAAGACCATATTAAAATCTCCCGCCATAATAATAGAGTCTAGTGTTGCTTGTAGAGTTGATAAATTCTTATATATATTTTCAAAGAAGCTTGGATCATCATTATTCGGACCATATAGGTTAATAAGCCATATCTGTTTATTGTCCAATAACATATTTAAAATAATCAATTTACCTTCTATCTGTTTGGACAATTTGCACATTTGGTTCAAAATTACTGTTAATTAAAACCATCACCCCTTTTGAATTTCTTTGCCCATGGGAAAAATATATTTCCCCCCCCCCCCCCAGTTATTTTTCTACAAAACTTCATCTAAACTTGTTGAATGGGTTTCCTGTAAACAATATATTTTGTATTCCTTCTCTTTTAGCCAGGTAAATACTGATCGTCTTTTCTTATTATCTGCGAGGCCATTACAATTGTAACTAGCTATACTTATTTCACCACTTAACATAATGAGACACAACTTTCAATTCTATTTATCAAAATATATGTTTGTAAACGTACCATTAAAAAGTAACATGATGATTGAGTGTCTATATAGCTGTACCATGATATTTGCATTGCTACTAAGTAAACCTCCAATTGGTCCCCACCATTCCACCTGCTAAAAGCCCTCCTCATCCCGAGCTGGGCCATCATCCCAATGCCCTGAACACCACCTCCGACCCCTGCATCCCATAGCCCTGAACAGACTGGGATCCATCCTTCGAAAAGAGCACACAGTGCCATTTACCGAATTCAAGTAGATCAACTGCCAAATACATTTCCATCACCCTCACCTCGATTTGTATTATATATAGATGTGGATCATCCTCTATTGTACCTAACATCTTTTACTCCTTCGCAACAGTTGTGGGATACACACATACACCTACACACACTCAACCCTTTCCCCCCACACAACCATAAACTCCCATTCTCAACAGTTGCACCATCCCAGAGCCCAACTCAAAAAAGGTCCTGATTTACAAATGCACTTACTGTTGCAGCTGCATGAGAAGACCTGCAAGACCGCGCAAAAAAAATGGGCAAAAATTTAGAGATTTTATTAACCATTGTCACATCCTAGATGATGGAGGTCAAATGTACACCTTTTCCTGAAACACCCACAATACGGGGTGGAATACGGTATTGACCGTATTCCCAAGCATCTCCATGCAGTCAGACTTTTGATTTTGTGCCACCAGAGTCACAATAATATACCCCCTCTCTGAATGTCTGAGTGTGACCCCCTCCCCATGGGTTACGGCCGGTTGTGATACAGCCTGGATTCGAACCAGGATGTCTGTCGTGACCCCTCAAGCACTGAGATGCAGTGCCTTAGACAGCTGCGCCACTCGGGGGCCCTAGTGGAAACCCTTCACAAAAGAGTGGAGGCTGTTATAGCAACAAAGAGGGGACCAACTCCATATTTAATGCCAATGATTTTGGAATGAGATCTTTGACGAGCCGGTGTCCACATACTTTTGATCATGTAGTGTATACTGTATACAGTGCCTTCAGATAATATTGAAATGGAAGGAGTATCAGACCACTGCAAATCTACCAAGACCTGGCCGTCCCTCTAAACTTTCAGCTCATACAAGGAGAAGACTGATCAGAGATGCAGCCAAGAGGCCCATGATCACTCTGGATGAACTGCAGAGATCTACAGCTGAGGTGGGAGACTCTGTCCATAGGACAACAATCAGTCGTATATTGCACAAATCTGGCCTTTATGGAAGAGTGGCAAGAAGAAAGCCATTTCTTAAAGATATCCATAAAAAGTGTTGTTTAAAGTTTGCCACAAGCCACCTGGGAGACACACCAAACATGTGGAAGAAGGTGCTCTGGTCAGATGAAGCCAAAATTGAACTTTTTGGCAACAATGCAAAACGTTATGTTTGGCGTAAAAGCAACACAGCTGAACACACCATCCCCACTGTCAAACATGGTGGTGGCAGCATCATGGTTTGGGCCTGCTTTTCTTCAGCAGGGACAGGGAAGATGGTTAAAATTGATGGGAAGATGGATGGAGCCAAATACAGGACCATTCTGGAAGAAAACCTGATGGAGTCTGCAAAAGACCTAAGACTGGGACGGAGATTTGTCTTCCAACAAGACAATGATCCAAAACATAAAGCAAAATCTACAATGGAATGGTTCAAAAATAAACATATCCAGGTGTTAGAATGGCCAAGTCAAAGTCCAGACCTGAATCCAATCGACAATCTGTGGAAAGAACTGAAAACTGCTGTTCACAAATGCTCTCCATCCAACCTCACTGAGCTCGAGCTGCTTTGCAAGGAGGAATGGGAAAAAATGTCAGTCTCTCGATGTGCAAAACTGATAGAGACATACCGCAAGCGACTTACAGCTGTAATCACAGCAAAAGGTGGCGCTACAAAGTATTAACTTAAGGGGGCTGAATAATTTTGCACGCCCAATTTTTCAGTTTTTGATTTGTTAAAAAAGTTTCAAATATCCAATAAATGTCGTTCCACTTCATGATTGTGTCCCACTTGTTGTTGATTCTTCACCAAAAAAATACAGTTTTATATATTTATGTTTGAAGCCTGAAATGTGGCAAAAGGTCGCAAAGTTCAAGGGGGCCGAATACTTTCGCAAGGCACTGTACATGTTTTATCGTTCTCCTTGTCGAAGATAAAAGCTTTCTGTGGCCTAGAGGAGACAGGAGCCATGGGTTGTGTTCCAAATGGTACCCTATTCCCTATTTAGTGCAATCCTTTTGACTAGGGCCCATAAAACAAAAAACAATGCACTTTATAGGGAATATGGTGCCATTTGGGACACAACCAAAGACATTGTTATGGTGCACTTATAACACCCATTTCTATCAACTCCACACTTGTGACGGAGTGAGGGAACACTTGATAATGGTTGTTAGTACAGGAGAAGTGCATCCTAACTTATGACCTATGTACTGCATGTATCTACTGTATGTGTGGTATGAGTCACATTTTGTGTTGCATTAGCTTTGACCTAGATACAATACGTACATTCCACACTTTTAAAAGGCTGCCCTTAAAATGTACTTTATTTAAAACAAAATGTAAATTAATGTTTTGCTGAAACTCTTAGTGTTATCCTAGCCATCAGAAACCATAGCAGTGGTCCATTTTTCTGCCTAGGATTATGTCTACCTTATTCAATTTTTTTCTGTTTGTAATTACACATTTCATTGTGAATAGGTTATCCACATTCATTTTGGCCAAACAAAAACAGAGCTCAGTTATTCACCCTGATAATTTTCTGCTGCCAAAAAATACTGCGGCAACTCAAATGAGAGTGAGAAAACACAGGCACATAACACATGAAAATAAACTGTACTGCTGAGAGTGCATCATCATTCAACTGAATTCCCCTCCTTTCGTGAAACTTTAGAAGTCATCTATCCATTTGGCTCCGGAATGGCGCAGCGGTCTAAAGCACTGCATCTCAGTGCTCACTCACTCACTACAGACACCCTGGTTTGAATCTAGGCTGTATCACAACCGGCCGTGATTGGGAGTCACATTGGGCGGCGCACAATTGGCCCAGCGTCGTACAGGTCTGGCTGGTGTAGGCCCTCATTGTAAATAAGATTTTATTCATTTATTACAAAGTCTGTAGGAGCTAACCATTTTCGTGAACGGGGTGGTGTACCTAATACACTGTCCACCGAGTGTATATCTCTCTATTACGCGTGGGAATGCTTTGGAATCTAAAATTAAAATCACTTGGAGATTTTTTTTCTTCAGAAAACTGGAGGGGGGGGGGGGACGACACAAATAAAATCACCGGCAGGCCGTCATTTGGATAGCAGAAAACAAATAATTCAATCAACATTCATATCGGTTATAGATTATGGCAATATCATCTATATGAAGGCAGATGCCACTATAGTGAAGCCATTGGACGCAGTTTATCATAGTGAAAGGTACAGTACACATCACTGCATTCTGTATCAGAAAGTCTTGTAGATCGATGCATAGCACTCTTTTTGTTTATAAAGCCCTATAAAGCCCTCTTGCACAACTTCTGCCGTACCTTACTTCATTGTTAACATACGAGCTACCAGACGTGGTCTCAGAGATGGCTAACTCTGGAGATCCCTTCAATCTCCACTGAGTTAGGTAAATCTGCTTTTAGTTTTTGCACCTTACTTATGGAATAATCTCCCAAACTCTCAAAAATGTGATGATTTGTGCCTCTAGGGCAATTCAGATGGCTGATTGAGGACCTTTTTTTCTGAAGAATGTGTTTGTTTGCTCATCTGTAAAAGAGACCTTGATTAAATAAAAAATGTAATGAACAAAAGTTGAATAAAAGGTGAATTGCCAGTTTTCCCCAAAAGGCTCCAGGATTAGCTCGAGATGGGTGGGGTTTTTATTTTGTATGTTGTGCCCTGAGGTCATCCGATGAATTCAAACGTTTTTTGCTAACCAGCCATTGGAGAGAAGTCGAGTGTGGATTATTTTCGAGCCCTGGGAGCCTGTTAATGGCAGCATGGTCATCATCCGGTCTCCTGTGTGTATGTTTCCGCTCAAGTGACTTATATATCACACACACACAAGACGGACAGAAAGACAGACGCATAGACAGATGCATGCATGCCATCCCACTTGCCTGTATTTCCATCTGTCGTGACACAAAATGATTGGTGTGACAGTCAAATGGTCTCTTGTTGTTTGCAGGTGGAGTCTCCACTCGCCGTGGAGGCCATGTTGGGAGAGACGCTGTTTTCCGTCACCGACGAGAAAGTCTCCATCTTGGAACTTCGCGTCCATGCTATCTCCGGACTTGCTCTGTCAATACAGCCCAGCCCTGGCAACAGTCACACTATGGTTGCCAAGGCAACTGGCCTGCAGACACTTACTGCACCAAAGCAGGTACTATACTAATATATTAATAGATAAGATGATACGTGTGGATGTCATTAAGTTTATGTGTGGATGTCAGTAAGTATATGTTTATATACATAAGCCACCTGTCATTATATTGCTTGGTACTCAGGTGAGTATAGGTGAGTTTATTTTCACCAAGGTACATATTCAGCTTCACGTCTTTTGATGGTGTTAATAGAACACCACAGCAACTGCCTGACTCATAGAACCAAAAGCTCTTATTCAATGTTCAATGAAAATAATAATTTGTTCTTAACTGACTTGCCTAGTTAAATAAAGGAAAATAAATAAATTAATTAAATTAAAATGTACAGACCCACTTTTTTGGGGCCTTCAAAGATACTCAATGACAGAAGACATTGTCAGGTCAAAATGATAAACATTGTCAAATTAGCTGCCTGAAATTACAGAAGGCATTGCCATTATAAGTGTCTGACTGTGCCAGGACATGACTTCACACATCTTTGGAGGAAGGTCACTCCAGCAAACATAACACTGTACTGTAGCAATTTCTTTCTCTATATATAGTACCTCTTTACATTGAAAGCCATTTAAACCATATTTTAACGAATTGGTGTCAAGAGGACATTATTTTAATTCATATTTATTTTCTCAAAGTATTTCAGCTTGAGCACCGCCATTATTTGGAGTGGGTTGTACAGCGGGTCTTTATGAATGTTCCTTAGTGAACGACTATATTATATATCATATATGTAAATCATACATCGTACATGCGTGTCGGGATAGTAAGTTTGTCAACCACAGTTATAGCCTTGACTTTCGCCTCATGCCGTTCTACGTCCTGATGAAGACCATTGTATAGATAAGTTCAAGGAAAACAACTAATGGATGTACAGTTTATTAAACTAAGCATACAGTACTGAGCACAGTACATAATGTAATTTGCCTATTTAAAGCGAAGGAAATGTATATGCTAGCCGTTACATACAGATATCAAATCAAATGTTATTTGTCACATGCTTCGTAAACAACAAGTGTAGACTAACAGTGAAATGCTGACTTAAGGGCACTTCCCAACAATCCAGAGAGAAAAATAGAAAAATTATAGCAAGATGATAACACGATGAATACATGCACAATGAGTAACGATAACTTGGCTATATACACGGGTTACCCAGTACCTAATCGATGTGCAGGGATAAAAGGTAATTGAGGTACAGTACCAGTCAAAAGTTTGGACACACCTACTCATTAAAGGGTTTTTCTTTATTTTTACTATTTTCTATATTGTAGAATATTAGTGAAGGCATCAAAACTATGAAATAACACATAGAATCATGTAGTAACCCAAAAAGTTTTGAACAAATCAAAATATATTTTATATTTGAGATTCTTCAAATAGCCAACCTTTGCCTTGATGACAGCTTTGCACACTTGGCATTCTCTCAACCAGCTTCAGCTGGAATGCTATTCCAACAGTCTTGAAGTAGTTCCCACATATGCTGAGCACTTGTTGGCTGCTTTTCCTTCACTCTGCAGTCAAACTCATCCCAAACCATCTCATTTGGGTTGAGGTCAGGAGATTGTGGAGGCCAGGTCATCTTATGCAGCACTCTATCACTCTCCTTCTTGGTCAAATAGCCTGTACACAGCCTGGAGCTGCAGAAGGCTGTGGTAGCTTTGCTGGTTAAGTGTACCTTGAATTCTAAATAAATCACAGACAGTGTCACCAGCAAAGCACCACCACACCATCAAACCTCCTCCTCCATGCTTCACAGTGGTAACCACACATGTGGAGATCTTTCATTCACCTACTCTGTGTCTCACGAAGACACAGCGGTTGGAACCAAAAATCTAAAATTTGGACTCATCAGACCAAAAGGACAGATTTCCACCGGACTAATGTCGGTTGCTCGTGTTTCTTGGCCCAAGTCAAGTCTCTTCTTCTTATTGGTGTCCTTTTAGTAGTGGTTTCTTTGCAGCAATTCGACCATGACTCCTCCAAACAGTTCATGTTGAGATGTGTCTGTTACTTGAACTCTGTGAAGCATTCATTTGGGCTGGTAACTCTAGTGAACTTATCCTCTGCAGCAGAGGTAACTCTGGGTTTTCCTTTCCTGTGGCGGTCATCATGAGAGCCAGTTTCATTATAGGCACTTGATGAAACTTTCAGAGTTCTTCAAATGTTCCATATTGACTAACCTTCATGTCTTAAAGTAATGATGGACTTTGCTTATTTGACCTGTTCTTGCCATAATATGGGCTTGGTATTTTACAAAATAGGGCTAATATCCCGTTTACTACGGGAATGTTTTTTTTTTTCAAAAATGAAAATACTGCCCCCTAGTCACAAAAGGTTAATGCAACTGCTGTGTCAGATTTTTTTTTAAACTTTACGGAGAAAGCAAACCATGCAATAATCTGAGTACAACCTTTAGGCAACAAAGCAGCCAAAAAGATACGCACCATATTGGGTAGTCAACATTACTCAGAAATAGCATTTTAAATATTCACTTACTTTTGATGATCTTCATCAGAATGCACTCCCAGGAATCCCAGTTCCACGATAAATGTTTGATTTGTTCGATAATGTCCATCAGTTATGTCCAAATATCTTCTTTTGTTAGGGCGTTTGGTAAACAAATCCAAAAGCGCGTTCAGGTCGTGCCGAACGTCGGACGAAAAGTTCAAAAAGCTCCGTTACAGCCCGTAGAAACATGCCAACTTAAGCATGGAATCAATCTTTAGGATGTTTTTAACATAAAACTTCATTAATGTTCAAACCGGACAATTCCTTTGTCTGTACAAATGAAGTGGAACGTAGCTACCTTTCACGTGAGCGCGCCAGACCGAGGCTGTGGCACTCTGCCAGACCACTCACTCAAAGAGCCCTTTTGAGCCCCTCCTTTGGAGTAGAAACCTAAAAATAGGTTCTAAATACTGTTGATCTAGTGGAAGCCTTGGGAAGTGAAACATAACTAATATCACCCTGTATCTTCAATGGGGGCTGAGTTGAAAAACTACAAACCAAGCTGCCTGCAACTACAAACTAACTACAAACTACAAAATCCAACCAGGAAGTGTGAAATCTAAGGTTTTTGCCTGCCATATGAGTTCTGTTACACTAACAGACATCATTCAAACAGTTTTAGAAACTGTTTTCTATCCAAATGTACTAATTATATGCATATTCTAGCTTTTACGGCTGAGTTGCAGGCAGCTTAATTTGGTCACGTTTTTCATCCAAGCTACCCAATACTGCCCCAAAGAAGTTAAGAAGGAAAGAAATTCCACAAATTAACTTTTAACATGGCACACCTGTTAATTTAAATGCATTCTAGGTGACTACCTCAGGAAGCTGGTAGAGAGAATGCCACGGGTGTGCAAAGCTGTCAAGGCAAAGGGTGGCTACTTTGAAGAATCTAAAATATTATATTTTGATTTGGGATTTTCTCCCATTCTTCTATGCAGATCCTCTCAAGCTCTATAAGGTTGGATGGGGAGCGTTGATGCCAGCTATTTTCAGGTATTTCCTGAGATGTTCGATTGGGTTCATGTCCAGGCTCTGGCTGGGCCACTCAAGGACATTCAGAGACTCGTCCTGAAGCCACTCCTGCGTTATCTTGGCTGTGCGCTTAGGGTCGTTGTCCTGTTAGACTGGGGCGAAGGTTCACCTTCCGAGGTCCTGATCGCTCTGGAGCAGGTTTTCATCCATAATCTCTCTGTACTATGTTCCGTTCATCTTTGCCTCGATTCTGACTATTCTCCCAGTCCCTGCCGCTGAAAAACATCCCCACATCATGATGCTACCACCACCATGCTTTACCGTAGGGATGGTACCAGGATTCCTCCAGCCATGACACCTGGCATTCAGGCCAAAGAGTTTAATGTTGGTTTCATCAGACCAGATAATCTTGTTTCTCGTGGTCTGAGACTTTAGGTGCCTGATTTAGGTGCCTTTAGGTGCATGATTGGTGGAGTGCTACAGAGATGGTTGTCCTTCTGGAATGTTCTCCCATCTCCACAGAGGAACTCTAGAGCTCTGTCAGATTGACCATTGGGTTCTTGTTCACCTCCCTGACAAAGGCCCTACTCCCCCGATTGTTTAGTTTGCCCGGGCGGCCAGCTTTAGGAAGAGTGTTGGTGGTACCAAACTTCTTCCATTTAAGAATGATGGAGGCCACTGTGTTCTTGGTGAGCTTCAATGCTGCAGACATTTTTTGGTACTCTTCCCCAGATCTGTGCCTCGACACAATCCTGTCTTGGTGCTCTACAGACAATTCCTTCGAACACATGGCTGGTTCGAACTCATGGCTCTGACATGCACTGTCAACTGTGGGACCTTGTATAGACATGTGTGTGCATTTCCAAATCATGTCCAATCAATTCAATTTGGCCACTGGTGGACTCCAATCAAGTTGTAGAAACATCTCAAGGATAATCAATGGAAACACTTTGCACCGGAGTTCAATTTTGAGTCTCAAAGCAAAGGGTCTTAATACAGTGCCTTGCGAAAGTATTCGGCCCCCTTGAACTTTGCGACCTTTTGCCACATTTCAGGCTTCAAACATAAAGATATAAAACTGTATTTTTTGTGAAGAATCAACAACAAGTGGGACACAATCATGAAGTGGAACGACATTTATTGGATATTTCAAACTTTTTTAACAAATCATAAACTGAAAAATTGGGCGTGCAAAATTATTCAGCCCCCTTAAGTTAATACTTTGTAGCGCCACCTTTTGCTGCGATTACAGCTGTAAGTCGCTTGGGGTATGTCTCTATCAGTTTTGCACATTAAGAGACTGAAATGTTTTCCCATTCCTCCTTGCAAAACAGCTCAAGCTCAGTGAGGTTGGATGGAGAGCATTTGTGAACAGCAGTTTTCAGTTCTTTCCACAGATTCTCGATTGGATTCAGGTCTGGACTTTGACTTGGCCATTCTAACACCTGGATATGTTTATTTTTGAACCATTCCATTGTAGATTTTGCTTTATGTTTTGGATCATTGTCTTGTTGGAAGACAAATCTCCGTCCCAGTCTCAGGTCTTTTGCAGACTCCATCAGGTTTTCTTCCAGAATGGTCCTGTATTTGGCTCCATCCATCTTCCCATCAATTTTAACCATCTTCCCTGTCCCTGCTGAAGAAAAGCAGGCCCAAACCATGATGCTGCCACCACCATGTTTGACAGTGGGGATGGTGTGTTCAGCTGTGTTGCTTTTACGCCAAACATAACGTTTTGCATTGTTGCCAAAAAGTTCAATTTTGGTTTCATCTGACCAGAGCACCTTCTTCCACATGTTTGGTGTGTCTCCCAGGTGGCTTGTGGCAAACTTTAAACAACACTTTTTATGGATATCTTTAAGAAATGGCTTTCTTCTTGCCACTCTTCCATAAAGGCCAGATTTGTGCAATATACGACTGATTGTTGTCCTATGGACAGAGTCTCCCACCTCAGCTGTAGATCTCTGCAGTTCATCCAGAGTGATCATGGGCCTCTTGGCTGCATCTCTGATCAGTCTTCTCCTTGTATGAGCTGAAAGTTTAGAGGGACGGCCAGGTCTTGGTAGATTTGCAGTGGTCTGATACTCCTTCCATTTCAATATTATCGCTTGCACAGTGCTCCTTGTGATGTTTAAAGCTTGGGAAATCTTTTTGTATCCAAATCCGGCTTTAAACTTCTTCACAACAGTATCTCGGACCTGCCTGGTGTGTTCCTTGTTCTTCATGATGCTCTCTGCGCTTTTAACGGACCTCTGAGACTATCACAGTGCAGGTGCATTTATACTGAGACTTGATTACACACAGGTGGATTGTATTTATCATCATTAGTCATTTAGGTCAACATTGGATCATTCAGAGATCCTCACTGAACTTCTGGAGAGAGTTTGCTGCACTGAAAGTAAAGGGGCTGAATAATTTTGCACGCCCAATTATTCAGTTTTTGATTTGTTAAAAAAGTTTGAAATATCCAATAAATGTCGTTCCACTTCATGATTGTGTCCCACATGTTGTTGATTCTTCACAAAAAATACAGTTTTATATCTTTATGTTTGAAGCCTGAAATGTGGCAAAAGGTCGCAAAGTTCATGGGGGCCGAATACTTTCGCAAGGCACTGTACTTATCTAATTAAGGTATTTTTGTTTTGTTTTTGTATATACATTTGCAAACATTTCTAAAAACCTGGTTTTGGCTTGTATTGTGTGTAGATCAGATTTTTTTAAATAATAATAATTTTAGATTAAGGCTGTAACGTAACAGTGTGTAAAAGGTCAAGGAGTCTGAATATTTTCTGAAGGCACTATATGTACATAAAGGTAGGGGTGAAGTGACGAGGCAACATGATAGATAATAAGCAGTAGCAGCAGCGTATGTGATGAGTCAAAATAGTTAGTTCAAACTGGCTCATTGCAAATAGTCCGGGTAGCTATTTGGTTAACTATTTAGCAGTCTTATGGCTTGGGGGTAGAAGCTGTTCAGGGTCCTGTTATTTCCAGACTCTTTGCTTCTGCTTGCCATCAGGTAGCAGACAGAACAGTCTATGGCAAGGTTTTAGGGCCTTCCTCTGAACACCGCCTCGTACAGAGATTCTGAATAGCAGTGAGTTCGGCCCCAGTGATGTACTGGGCTGTACGCACTACCATCTGTAGTGCCTTGCGGTCGGATTGCCGCAAGCCGTGATACCAAGCCGTGATGCAGCCAGTCATGATGCTCTCAATGGTGCAGCTGTATAACTTTTTAAGATCTGAGGAGGAAGAGGTATTGTCTTGCCATCCCAGCTGTGTTGGTGTGTGTGGATCATGTAAATTCCTTAGTGATGGGACACTGAGGAGCTCCTTTGTCTTGCTGATATTGAGGTAGAGGTTGTTGTCCTGGCGTCACTGACTTAATCCGTATAGGCTGTCGTCATAGTAAGCAAATGTAATGAGGGTGTTGGAGTCGTGCATGGCCACACAGTCGTGGGTGAATAGGGAGTACAGGAGGAGACTAAACACACACCCTTCAGGGGCCCCTGTGTTGAGGGTCAGCATGGCGGATTTGTTGTCTACCCTCACCACCTGGGGGTGGCCCGTCAAGAAGTCCAGGCTCCAGTTGCAGAGGGAGGTGTTCAGTCCCAGGGTTCTGAGCATACATTCTCACAGAGGTGTTCCTCTTGTCCAGGTGGAAGAGGGCAGCGGACTGGAGGTGCAATAGAGATTTATAGAGATTTGAGATTGTGTCATCTGTGGATCTGTTTGGGCGGTATGCTAATTGGACTGGGTCTAGGGTGTCTGGGATGATGGTGTTGATGTGAGCCAAAGCATTTCTTGGCTACAGATGTGAGTGCAACGATGCAATAGTCATTTAGACAGGTTACCTTGGCATTCTTGGGCACAGGGACTATGGAGGTCAGCTTGAAACATGTAGATGTTACAGATAGGGTCAGGGAGTTGAAAATGTCAGTGAAGACACTTGCCAGCTGATCAGCGCATGCTCAGACTATGCCTCCTGGTAAGAGAGTGAGATCACACAGTCATCCGGAACAGCTGGTGCAGTCATGCATGGTTCAGTGTTGCTTGCCTCAAAGCGAGCATAGAAGGCATGCAGCTCATCTGGTAGGCTCGCGACTGGGTTTCCCTTTGTTAACTGTGATAGTTTGCTAGCTCTGCCACATCCGACAAACATCGGAGCCGGCGTAGTAGTATTCGATCTTAGTCCTGTGTTGATGCTTTGCCTGTTTGATGTTCGTCAGAGGTTGTAGCGGAATTTCTTATAAGCGTCTGGATTAGTGTCCCGTTCCTTGAAAGCGGCAAAAGCGTAAGACGAAAGCAGTTGCTTATGGAGACTGACATCTTAACTGACACTTAATTCAATCTAAGTTGTTTTTATACCTTGATTTAACGCATGGGTGTCTTTCTTAAGAGTGTCTATAGCTGGCAAAGCAACTCCTGTTGAAGTGTCTTTCTTACCTGCATAACACATTGATTTCCATAGGGAAACGTTCTCTCTAATTGGTCTTACTGTTTATAACACTGCATCCAGTCCGCTTATATTATCCTGGAATTGATTTTTAAAAAGTTACAAGGAACAACTGTGGGGAAGCAGCACACATCCACAAGACGGACTGTTGATGCTCGCACTGCTCATTAACCTATTTGCCTTAATGCTGTGCTGAGCCCAAACAACCCCCCTAGATACGGGAGTGGGGGAAAAAAATCTGATTTATTACAAAAATCTCCCAGGGAACGTCACATCATACAAGCAAAAATAAATGTTGTTTAATAAGAGGCAGAGGAATGCGGTCTTATTTCCGTCGTGTTTGAGCCTGGCAATGATGGCAACTGGGGACTTTGGTTTCTCTAATCCTCACAAAGAAATAATTGGCCACAAGTCCACCTTATCCTGAGAAGCTGGATCACACTGTGTTTTCCACACTTAGGCCGTGTTCATTCATATTCCCCATGACGAGAGAACACAGCCAGGTTTCAATGGCTAGGCAATTGGGGGACAATGGCTATTGTTTCTCTACCAACTCTCTCTTTGCTCTGACCAAAAAAACTCTACCATCAGGCCCTGGCATTAAATTACAATTTATCTCGCCTTTCGCTGCTTGGCACCTTAAAATGTAATTAGGGTAAAGTATTGTCCTAAATTGCTATCTGGGCATGGGCCATAAAAGGCAGTCAATCCCTCTGCCAGTGGAACTCTCAGAGGGGTTCTCAGGCTATTTCACATCATTTGATTCTGTTTCACAGGAGAATCCTCCACCACTGTGTCTGCTAAACATCCCCTCTTTTACTCTATAAATGAATGAGCCATAAACTAAACTCAGCAAAAAAAGAAACGCCCCTTTTTCAGGACCCTGTCTTTCAAAGATAATTTGTAAAAATCCAAATAACTTCACATATCTTCATTGTAAGCGTTTAAACACTGTTTCCCATGCGTGTTCAATGAACCATAAATAATTCATGAACATGCAAAAGTAGAACGGTCGTTAAGACACCAACAGCTTACGGTAACCAATTAAGGTCACAGTTATGAAAACTTAGGACACTAAAGAGGCCTTTCTACTGACTCTGAAAAACACCAAAATAAAGATGCCCAGGGTCCCTGCTCATCTGCATGAATGTGCCTTAGGCATCCTGCAATGAGGCATGAGGACTGCAGATGTGGCCAGGGCAATAAATTGCAATGTCCGTACTGTGAGACCACTAAGACAGCGCTACAGGGAGACAGCTCGGACAGCTGATCGTCCTTGCAGTGGCAGACCATGTGTAACAACACCTGCACAGGATCGGTACATCCGAACATCACACCAGCGGGACAGATACAGGATGGCCCAACAACGGCCCAAGTTACACCAGGAAAGAACAATCCCTCCATCAGTGCTCAGACTGTCCGAAATAGGCTGAGAGAGGCTGGACTGAGGGCTTGTAGGCCTGTTGTAAGGCAGGTCCTCACCAGACATCACCGGCAACAACGTCGCCTATGGGCACAAACCCACCGTTGCTGGACCAGACAGGACTGGCAAAAAGTGCTCTTCACTGACGAGTCGCGGTTTTGTCTCACTAGCGGTGATGGTCGGATTCGCATTTCTCGTCAAAGGAATGAGCGTTACACCGAGGCCTGTACTCGGGAGCAGGATCTGTTTGGAGGTGGAGGGTCTGTCATGGTCTGGGGTGGTGTGTCACAGCATCATTGGACTGAGCTTGTTGTCATTGCAGGCAATCTCAACGCTGTGTGTTACAGGGAAGACATCCTCCTCCCTCATGTGGTACCCTTCCTGCAGACACATCCTGACATGACCCTCCAGCATGACAATGCCACCAGCCATACTGCTCGTTCTGTGCGTGATTTCCTGCAAGACAGGAATGTCAGTGATCTGCCATGGCCAGTGAAGAGCCCAGATCTCAATCCCATTGAGCACTTCTGGGACCTGTTGAATCGGAGGGTGAGGGCTAGGGCCATTCCCCCCAGAAATGTCCGGGAACTTGCAGGTGCCTTGGTGGAAGAGTGGGGTAACATCTCACAGCAAGAACTGGCAAATCTGGTGCAGTCCATGAGGAGGAGATGCACTGCAGTACTTAACCTCTCTGGGATATGTGGGACGGTACCTGGCCAAAAGCCAGAGAAAATGCAGAGCGCCTAATTTAAATAAATTACTATAAAAATCTAACTTTCATGAAATCACACATGTAAGATACCAAATTAAAGCTACAAATGTTGTGAATCCAGCCAACATGTCAGATTTCAAAAAGGCTTTTCTGCGAAAGCAAACGATGCTATTATATGAGGATAGCACCTCCGTAAACTTAAGAGAGAAAACATATTTCAACC